>NC_086452.1:149219191-150661691 GCF_028390025.1 Pseudophryne corroboree | reverse complement strand
TTTCATATACACCTTATACACACAGCCTGAAGGTCATTTAATACAATATTTTTAATAACTTTGAGTATTAAACAAAGTTTGTGTACACTGAGCCATCAAAAAACAAAGGTTTCACTATCTCAGTCTCACTCAAAAAAGTCCGTATTTCGGAATATTCCGTATTTCGGAATATTTGGATATGGGATACTCAACCTGTATTAAGCATAAAATCGCAGAAGTGACTACGGCAAAAGATGCACACACGGTCGTCGCTGCATCCGACTCGGAATCAGCTCCATACAGTGACGTCTGCAGTGGAATGCACTGTTTCCGGCATGCTTACTTAGTATGGAGGCTTCTGAGGTTCAAAGAAAATAAAATAAAATATTGTTTCTTTGTGTGTAAAACTAATGAGGTGATCGACCAACCAGGTGTCGGTGATTGATTGGTTGATCCTGATGGACTGTTATAGGCCCTACACACAGGCCGATATTCCTCAAAGATATGAACGATCTCGTTCATTATTGAACAAGATAACGTTCATATCTTTGAGTGTGGAGTCACCAGCGATGAACGATGCGCGGCCCCGCACTCGTTCATCGCTGTCGGCTGTGCATGCAGGCCAATATGGACGATCTCGTCCATATTTGCCTGCACTTCAATGGAGCCGGGTGACGGGGGGAGTGAAGAAACTTCACTCCCCCCTTCACTGCCCCACCGCCGCCGGGTCGCCCGTCGGCCGTATCCGCCGTCGGGCAGCTCGGCGGTGGATCTTTAAATGTGTAGGGCCCATTATGCTGCTTCTGCTGTAGATCTTTGAATTGATCAGTGCTCTGTATATAAAAGAGGTGAACTGCAAATTGCACTAATGTTTTCTTGGCTGGGTTAGCATGTTAATTAATTTGTTGACTTCATTTAGAAATGTATGTTAGTCACAGTTTTGTGACCTTAATACTTATTTCTCTATTGATTATTCCACTGGCATGCAGCTGCATAGTGGGAGATCTGTATGCAATTGATTACCAGATAAATAGGAGCTATATGGGGAGGAAGGTTTTCCACAAGGGAGAACACATGATAAATAGCCATTACTCTGTGCTGTTATTTTATACTACTGTAAGTCTACTTACATGTGAACTCTGTTCATTTAGGGCTTTTTCCATGTGTTATTATAACAGCTGTGTCTATAAAACATGCTGAGCACATACAGTGCATGCTTGGAACTTGGTGACTTTACAATAATTCATTGCTATGGTTACTGACCTGTTCATTCGCAACAGAACATGTATCAAAGTCTAGCACTCATCATCGCTGCATGCAATATTCATGTTGGGCTAGATTGTACTATTCTTTAGCTGCAGTAAGGGAATGATGTGTGCTGTCAGAGGATCAGCAGAAATTGTTGGGTTCTTTTTAAAAGTGTTTTGAACAACCTTCCTGAGTAATGCAATTTTCATGGCTATAATTGGGGGAAGCAGTCAGGATCCCTGCTGCTGGATTCCTGCGTCGGTATGCTGACAGCCAGAATGCAGAATAAGAGAAACACTGCGGCACTGGAGAGGTAAGTCGACGGGGGGGGGGGGGGTAGGTTAAGTTTAGCCTGTGTTCCAGGGGTTAGGGTTAGGCCATGGGGAGGGGGGGTTTAGGGTTAGGCATCGGGGACCTGGAGTTAGTTTTAGGCACCTCCGGGGGGTGCTAAGGGTTAGGCACCAAGGTGGGGGAGGTTAGAGTTAGGCTGCGGGTAGAGAGGATTAGGGTCAGGGGCGTAGGGAGAGGGGAGACCACCCTTTACTCGCCCCTGTCTGCTTTTTTGGCTATTTTGGTGTTTCGTGAGCTGGGATCCCATGCAACAGGATTTCATACTGATGCTATGATGCAGTGATGATCCAGGTACAAATCCATCTTGTGTTCTTCCTTTATTTTTTAAGAAATATCAATTTATTAAAACATGTCCCAGACTTGGGATAGTAGATTTTTAATATGATCATTAGTCCCAAAATCCAACAAGGATAAAGACATTAAGGGCCTGATTCTGAGTTGGACACAGCAGTGATGTCGGACGCAGTGGAGCAATCTTCTGCACATGCAATGTGTACACATCACGACATAGCTGGCGTGACTAATGTGCCCGTAACTAGGGAATGCTTGTGTGTACATACGCACACGTCAAGAGGACTTGATGGAGTGATTGCCGGCTGTGAATAGTTGCAGCCTGGCATGACATGCAGCATGTTGCATCGCAGCAAAGCTGAACATGGCTACAGCTGTATACCTAAGAGCCGGAGTTGCTAATGAGGTGCGTGCAGGGCTGTATTTTTCTTATGGGCTCAATGGGCAGTTGTCCAAGGGCCCCAGGAGTGTAAGGGCCCTAGGCTGATAGCTGAGGGTCCCATTTTTCCAGGGGTACCAGATTTAAAAAAAACGGCCCTTGGGGAACCGACCCTGGGGTACTGGACATTTCCAATTAGCTTAATTAGTCCCTAATTACTCACCTTCTGAAGTGGTGTCTTCTTCCAGCATTGGGATTTAGTCTTCTGTAGCAGCAGTGAGTGTATGTGTGAGTGTGTGAGACCCCTGTCAGCTGTATGACCACCAGTGTGTGTATGTCTGGAGGTAGGAGCAGGCAGAACTAAATCTCCCACAAGCCATCTGCCTTCCATTTTTTTAATTGGATACTGCCTGTATTGGAAGCACGCATAAATTAGACGCTAGGTCCACAAGTGTTTTTTTGCAGGCAAAATCTCGCACCCCATTGGTCTCTTAGGGGGATATTCAATTGTTTGAAAAGTCAGTTGGGTGTCTGTTTTTTTTTACTGTCTATTAGATAGGAAAAAACAGATACCCAACTGACTTTTCAAACAATTGAATACCCCCTTAGAGTCCTTAAAGTGAAATATTTAAAGCTATGGCGAGATATAAAGTGGAGAAGTTGCCTAAAGCATCCAACCAGCTTCAAACTGTAATTTCAAAGACTATGCTAGATACAGTAAATGACACAAGGTGATAGGTTGCTTTGGGCAAATCTCCAATTGATCACTATCCATGGCTTAATGTTTGATATTAGTTGTCAAAACAGAAATGTTAGTAGAGATCAGCAGTTCTCAATATTCACCCAGAGATAAGAAGAAAGACATACAGTAACAAGTGCACTTTTGAATTAAAGATCTTTTGAAATGATTTTCATTAAACTACAATTACACATTCCCATTTGGAAAAAAGTGATATGATTTCTATTAGCTATTCCAACTTGCAGAGAGCCACAAAGAATAGTTTCTTCTTGTACTGACAACGGTGCCACAGGTACTCCTCTTACAAAGAGACATTGGCAGCAGTTTTTGTTAGTGGATGCAAAACCACCGAGAAATGCGGTGACTGGGAATAGAGCCAAGCCGAGGTTAATGAGGCAATATTTAGAAGAGCGCTAGGACCTCATTCATCGTTGACATTTACTAATCGGCCAGATGGTATTAAGACCTGCCAGCTAACAAGGAAATGGTTAATTCTTGTAGTAAAATAACAGTCATTGTAGAATTCAATATCTGGAGCCTCTTGTAGGGAAAAACAGGATTGTGTGAACTGTTCATATTCAACAAAGAAAAAATAAGTTGAATCTGTGAAGTGCTAGGTCTCCATAGAAACAATGGAGAAATAATTTATGGCCACGCTATAGCTAGAGTAATAGAAAATGGACAGTAAATGCATTTTCTGGATTAAGCAATAGGCTGAAGGTTCAAATGAAGGGCAGTTTATTAACAGATCAGTAAGTCTATAGTCATTCCATGGACAGACAGATATTAAGTGGTATTTTATGTGATTTTATATTGGCAGTGTTATCATATCTATAGAAACATACAGCAAACCACTCATATACAGATTTGGACTGAGAATAATTTCATCATGGTGGGAAAGCATTTTAGATATTCCGGTACTGTACAAGTAGAGTAAAATGTTGCTGTACACTGTACAGTGTACAGTATATAAATGATGACTGTACTATTACATTGGATAGAAGCATTATTGTCATACATTTTTTATAATACAGGTTGAGTATCCCTTATCCAAAACTCAAAATCTCACATTTTTGGTTCCCCTACTGAGATAATGACACATATATTTATATTTATATATTATATTATATAATATATCTATATCTATATATACACATAATATATAATATATATGTCATTATCTCAGTAGGGGACCCAAAAATGTGGGATTTTGGATTTTGGATAAGGGATACTCAACCTGTATTGATATTTGAAGTTGGTATGTAATCAGTGATGCAACTGAATGAGATCCTAGTCAATTGATACAAAGCAATATTATAGCACATGCATTTTTTTTAAAGGAACATACATTTATTTTATATATATATATATATATATATATATATATATACATACCTGTATATATATATATATATATATATATATATATATTCTATTTTTATTAGATATATTCGAAAGGCATACAAACAAATTAAACAAATAATTCAAAGTCCATTATACAAACAAGACAAGCAAAACTGCACTTAGTTGTGATTAATATTGTAAGCTATGTAGAAGGGCATGTAGCATATATGGTATAAATTTATGGACAATAAAAAGATTAGTGAAACAAGAAAATAAGAATGAAAAGAACAAGAAGGGAAGTATGGGAAGTGAGGGTGAGTGAAAGAGGGAATGGAGTGGCATGGGCATCTGTCAAATAAGCTTTCTTCGAACTAAAAGGAGTAGGGAACAATGGGTAGGAATGTTCCAGAAATTCACTTTACGTCCCCGGTAGGATTGTGGACATGTAGGTCTTGTAGTCAGTTGAGGCCTTGTATTCTAGCCATGGAAACCAGATTCTAGAAAAGTCAGATGGCTTATGTGTTGAGAAAATTAAAATATCCTCCATTGAGATAAAATAATCGATCTTATGGAGCCATTCCTTGTGCGAGTGGTGTGTAGTAGAATTCCAAAGTACCGGAATAACTGAGCAAGCTGTATTACCCAGGTGACGGAGTAACAACTTTTTGTATGTGGTAACTGGTGACAGAGAAAGGTTAAGTAACCAGAAAACAGGGTCTTTAGGTAAGGCTATGGTTAGAATTTGTTGGGAGATAGTAATAACGTCAGTCCAATAATTAGTTAAGCTTGGACATTTCCACCAGATATGAAGGAGAGTTCCTAAAGTAGAGGGACATCTCCAGCAAGAGCCAGAGATGAAAGGTAGCATGGTGTGGAGCACTGGGGGGTGTCTATACCATCACACTAATATCTTATACTGTGTCTCCTGCACAACAATACAAATAGAGCTACAGTAGAGTAGGCCTTTAGAAAGATAGTTATCCATTCCTGATCAGTTCATGATAGGTCTCAAACCCTGGCATATGTCAGGATGGAATCAGAATTATACTCTAATAGCAGTTTATAGAGGGCAGATATTGTGTGGGAAGAAGAGTGGAGTGAGACACAGAGTTTCTCAAAGGGGGTAAGGTCCCTCACAGCCATTGTTATCCTATTGGATGTAGTAAGAAAATGTCTAACCTGCAGAACCTTCCAGAAGTCAGTCTGGGGAATAGCCCATTTGGCTTCAATCTCTGAGAACTGTTTAATACATGAAGCAGTCACCAGATGGCCAACTCTAAAGAGGCCTGCAATGGTCCAGTTCAGTGTGCCAGATATAGGCCTGGCAGGAACCACGGGTTGGCTAAGTAGGAGGTCAGTGGGCCATAAACCTAGGACACAACAGGAAGACGCCTAAGAACTTTCCAAATGGAAAGAGTGGAAGATATCCTTGGATGTGGAGGATCAATTTGGGGAAAAGAAGGCAACCACGGTACAATTTTAGGATACTATTTCATGTACTGTAGTAACCCTCTAAAGTAACCCACTGCATTATGTCCCTATTTCTGGTCCATTCCATGACACCAGTAAGATGGAGTGATAGTATAAGTTAAGGTCCTGTAGTTGGAGGCCTCACATCTGTTTTGGGCATGATAGTGCCTCATGCCGGATTCTAGGACTTTTCTTGGATCATATAAATTGCCAAATCAGGGAGGAGAGAAAGCAAAACCAGGAGTCAGACACAATTAATGGTAGGGCCTGAAGGGCATAGACAGCTTAGGAAGTGTGTTCATCTTGACCACATTCATTTTACCAAGCCAAGAAAATAGGATTTTAATTACCTGCCGGTAAATCCTTTTCTCGTAGTCCGTAGGGGATACTTGGAATTCATTTAGTACCATGGGGTATAGTTGGGTCCACTTGGAGCTATGGGCACTATAGAAGCTTGATAAGGTGTGCTGGCTCCTCCCTCTATTCCCCTCCTACCAGACTCAGTCTAGGAAACTGTTCCCGAGGTGATGGACATACTTTGAGAGAAGGATATAGATAAGGAAAGTGGTGAGATTTTGAACCAGCACAACCAGAACAAGAGGAAAGCCATGCTAACCAAACTTGAAAACCGGAACAGTAACAGCTGAACCAAATAACAGTAGTTAAACAAGTAACCGTGCAGGAAGAACGATGCACCAGTGGGCGTCCAATATCCCCTACAAACTATGAGAAAATGATTTACTGGTAGGTAATTAAAATTAAATTTTCTCTTGCGTCCTAGGGGATACTGGAATCCACCAAAGCTCCCAAAATAGGTGGGAGAGAGCTGAGGGTCCTGCAGAACTGACTGACCAAACTGAAGGTCCTCAGAGGCCAAGGTATCGAACTTGTAAAACTTGGCAAACTTGTTCAAACCCGACCAGGTAGCTGCACAGTAGAGCTGTAATGCCGAGACACCCAGGCAGCCACCCAAGAGGAACCCACCACCCTAGTAGAGTGGACCTGTACAGATTTTGGAATCGGCAAGCATGCCATGGAATAAGGATGCTGGATAGTGAGCCTGATCCAGCTAGCAATTGACTGCTTTGAAGCAGGACACCCAATCTTGTTGGCATCATATACTGTAGAACGAACAGCGAGTCCGATTTCCTGTGATGAGCAGTTCGCTTTACATAAACCTTCAGAGCCCTTACCACGTTCAAGGGCTTTGAAGTAGCAGAGGTGTAAGTAACAACCGGAACCACAATTGGCTGTTTGATGTGAAACCACCTTAGAAAAAATTTGGTGACGAGTCCTGAGTTCAGGTCTGTCCTCATGGAAAATCAAGTAGGGGCTCTTGTGAGATCTCAAGGTGCTGTGGGAGGCACAAAGGGAGGTTGGATGTGAAGAACACCTTTCAAGAACGTCTGGACCTCAGGGAGAGATGCCAATTGTTTCTGAAAGAAATTAGACAAGGCCGAAATCTGAACTTTTATGGAGTCTAGGCGTAGGCCCACGTCAACTCCCCACTGCAGAAGAAGCAGGAAACGTCCAAGAGGAAATTCCACTGTGGAATAATGTCTGCTCTCACACCAATAGACATATTTTTCCAGATACAATGGTAATGCTTTGACGTTACCCCCTTCCTGGACTGAACCATAGCCGGGATGACCTTGTCAGGAATCCCTCTCCTGGCTAGAATCAGCCGTTCAACTTCCATGCCGTCAATGTAGCCATAGTAAGTCTTGATAAACGAATGGGCCCTGTTGCAGAAGATCCTCTAGAAGAGCCAGAGGCCACGGATCTTCTATTAGCATCTCGAGAAGATCCGCATACCAGGCCCTTTGCGGCCAGTCCGGAGCAATGAGGATTGCTTGAACTATTTCCCTTTTTATTCTTTTGAGAATTCTTGGGATTAGAGGAATGGGAGGAAACAAGTACACCAGCTGGTAGACCTATGGAGTTGTCAGGGTGTCGACCGCTACAGCTTATGGGTCCCTCGATCTGGAACAATACCTCTTGAGCTTCTTGTTGAGTCGAGAGGCCATCATGTCGATTTGTGGATACCCCCACCGATGTGTCAACCAGTGGAACACCTCCGGGTGGATGCCCCATTCCCCCGGATGCACGTCATGTCTGCTGAGGAAATCTGCTTCCCAGTTGTCTACTCCCAGAATGAAGATCGCCATCAACGCCACAGCGTGTTTTTCCACCCAGAGGAGAATTCTTGACACCTCTGACATTGCGGCTCTGCTTTTTGTTCCGCCATGTCGGTTTATGTACGTTACCACCGTCACATTGTCCGACTGGACTTGAATGGACTGATTCTGAAGAAGAGATGAGGCCTGCAGAAGGGCATTGTAGATTGCCCTTAGTTCCAGGATGTTTATTGGAAGGACTACTTCCTGACTTGACCATCTTCCCTGAAATTGTACCCCCTGGGTGACTGCACCCCAACCTCTGAGGCTTGCATCTGTGGTTAGAAGAATCCAATTCTGAATCCCGAACCTTTGGCCCTCCACTAGGTGAGACATTTGTAGCCACCACAGGAGGGAGATCCTGGCTATCGGAGACAGACGAATCCTCTGGTGCATATGAAGATGCGATCCAGACCATTTGTCCAACAGATCCAGCTGTAAGGGCCTCGTATGAAACCTTCCGTACTTAATTGCTTTGTAAGAAGCCACCATTTTCCCCCGAAGGCGGATGCATAGATGTACTGAGATCCAGGTCGGCTTCAAGATGTCCCGAACCATCGACTGGAGCACCATTGCCTTTTCCAAGGGAAGGAACACTTTCTGAGACTCTGTGTCCAGTATCATTCCCAGGAAATGAGGCTTCTACGTTGGTTGTAGGTGGGATTTTGCTAGGTTCAGAATCCACCCATGATCCAAGAGTAATCTGGTTGTGAGACCAATGTTCTCCAGCAACTGCTCCCTGAACGCAGCCTTTATCATAAGATCGTCCATGTAAGGAATTACGTTCACTCCTTGTTTGTGGAGTAGTATCATCATCTCTGCTATCACCTTGGTGAACACCATCGGTGCCGTGGAGAGACCAAATGGTAGGGCCTGAAACTGGTAGTGACAGTCCTGCAATGCAAGCGATAGATAAGCCTGATGAGGCGGCCAGATTGGAATTAGAAGGTACACATCCTTGACATCCAGAGACACTAGGAATTTCCCCTCTTCCAGACCTGAGATCACCGTTCTCAGAGACTCCATCTTGAATTTGAATACTCATAAATACGAATTCAATGACTTGAGGTTCAGAATCAGTCTTACCAAACCATCCGGTTTCGGTACTACAAACAAGCTGGAATAGTAACCCTTGTTTTGTAGAGGAGGTGGAACTGGAACAATGACCTGGGTCTGTAACAGTTTCTGAATGGCATCCTGTAAGGTTATGCTTGCCTCTTGTGAAACTGGTAAGCCTGATTTGAAGAATCTATGAGTTGGCAAGATCTTGTCTAAATGTGACTGAAGAATTTTAGCCGGGCTCCTTCCTGCCTGTCTCCCAGGCATCGCTGTCCACCATCATGCGGAAAGGTTTTGAGGAGGCAGAGCCTGAGGTCTTTACATTAAAGAAAGATTCCTCACACTCCTCTCTCACCCTATCAGGGATATTTAGGACGTTTCTGATAAAATCTATGAGAGCCTCTACACCCTGCGACAGAGTACCCTCCCCTACCTCTAAGTCTACCTCACCTTCCTCCATTTCTGACCCCTCATTATCAGAGTCAGAATGCAGGATATGGGCCACAGTACGTCTTTGTGGACAAATGGTAGAGGACTGATATGCTGATCTGAGTACTTTTGCATGAACTCAGCCATAGACTGTCTTAAGTATTGTGTCTCTTTCTCATTACGAGATAATTTAGTAGAGATGGTGGAAATCATTCCCCTAATAGAGGCTAGCCATGCTGGCTCTGTTCCACTAGCCTGAGAAGGGATACTACACTGAGTACACACTAGTGAACCCCCTGGAGAAGAGGAACACTGTGCCTTACATGAAACACAGTCTTTGCCTGACATACTGCAGCAGTGACAACACACACACAGCAAAAGGTTAAATGTACAATTAACCCACAAAGAGCCCTTCTAGAGAGACACAGAGAGAGGATAGAACAAGCTCAGGAGAGACAGAGAGAGGATAGAACCTAGATTAGGGACTTAGTACACTAGTATATAGCTCCCCCCTGCTATCACCCCCTGATACTGCCGAGGTAATCTGGAGGCTTCCGGAGGAGTTGCGCGTCCCTGTAGTCAGTGTCTGTGTAGCTGCAGTAGGGTAAGATGGCGCCTGTGAGCTGCTGGATCAGCTCATAGTGAATCCCCGCCCCTTCAATGGCGCACGATCTTCCCGCTCTTCTTTATACTGCTTTTATGTGTCTGAGTGCATAAAATGGTGTTAGAACCTTTTAAGCCTGTATTGTCAGTCTGGGTACTGTGCACACTACACTGTACTAAGTCTGGAGACTCATTACACCCCGTGCAGAAGCCGCGTATCTCCGTGCCCTCATGCCGTCATAACAGCTGGCGACCCGCTAACCGGGACGTCAGTTTAGTACTCACCACTCTTCTGTCGTCTGGCTCTGTTAGTGGTGACGGCATGCTGCGGAATGTACGTTCGCCATGGTGGGGCTTGCGAATAGTTCCCTCAGGAGCTAGCGTCCTGTCAGTGGGGAAAGGGACCATTAACCCTTAGTGGAGTTGGGCCACCCCCCCTTCACCAGTCCCACGAAGCAGGCAGGCTGGTGCCATCCAGTCCTGCCTGAAAATTACAAACTTTAAAAATAAATGCAGAAAACTCTTCATGAGCTTCCGGAGATGTGAACGGCTCCTTTGGGCAAATTTTCTAAACTGAGTCTGGTAGGAAGGGCATAGAGGGAGGAGCCAGCACATGTTATCAAACTTCTATAGTGCCCATGTCTCCAAGTGGACCCGTCTATACCCCATGGTACTAAATGGATTCCCAGTATCCCCTAGGATGTAAGAGAAAGCTGTTTCAGGTGCCAACTATATAATCTGAGCAGATAGAGGAAAGGAGAGGAATAAAGTTCATGTGGAATAGTTGCGTGAGGGTTCTCTCTGCAAATATATTTCCTAGGTAGGTAATATGGGAAGGATGCCAGGCAAACGGGAAGGCATGTTGAAGACTCAAAACATTGGAAGGAGGGGCAGAGGTAGAGGGCTCTAGACTTCGAGAAGTTATGGTGTGTACACACGGTGAGAGATTTTCTTACGATTTTGACTATATAGTTAAAATCGCAAGAAAAGTTAGTGCAGATCGCAAGGTGAAAGTCCCCTTGCGATCCCGATTCGATGCTGACTATGCGGGAACGCGCAGTCGGCATCGCAAGAATAGATAGACTGCAGGAAAGTCAATTTTGACTAGCTTTATAGAAGAGATAGTCAAAACTGACACTTAGCCAAAATCGCACATAGTATCGCAAGCACATAATGAGTGTGCTTGCAATAGTGACTATGTGCCAACCTAGCCCCTGTCGCATAGTGAGAATCAGGCATAGTCCGAATCTCACCGTGTGTATGGGCCATAAATCTTGAAGCTTGACAGTTACCCAAATCTCTTAAACTCCAGCAAAAATTAGGAGCGGGAGGTAAAAGGGTGGGAGATGGTAGCTAACAAATCATCAAGGAAAAGCACAAGTTTGTATTCCTCACCTCCAACATGAAATGAAAGGGTTGGTCCTACAGTAAGTGCCTTTGCTATAGCCTCTATATAAAGAACACAATCAGTGGAGATTAGGGGCAACCCTGTTGGGTATGATTTTTTGTGAAGAAAAAATTGGACACAGTACAGTAGACTTGAACTCTGGCAGACAGGGTTGCATAAAGTGCTAGAATTCTGTGGGTAGCAAGAGGACCCAGTTCCATGTAACCTAGAACAGACCTCATAAAAGTCCAACTTATCCTGTCCAATACTTTCACAGCGTTCACGGACAGGAAAATGTTGGGTACCTGAGCATGAGAAGCTAATTGGATCAAATTGATGACCTTGGTTATATTATCACAAGCTTCATAGCCCCTAACGAAACCCACCTGATCCTTATGGACCAATTGTGGAAGAAACCAATAGAGCCTGTTAGCCATCAGTTTGGCATATAGTTTAAGGTCGATATTAAGGAGTGAAATAGGTCTGTAGCTCAGACACAGGGAGGGGTGACTTTGGGATGACTGATATGTGGGTCTCTAAAGATTGGTTGGAAATGTGTATCTTTGGAGTTGGCATTGAAAGCACAGAGAAGCATAAGAGCGAGTATGTCTTTAAAAGTTTTATAAAAGGCTATAGTAAAGACATCTAGGCCTTGTAATTTAAAAGGAGTCCTAGGGAGTCCCTATCAAAAGACGAAAGAGTTGTAAAAGAAACTGAGGAGATATAATTAAGCACATAATGGGGAGAGGGGAGAGAGTTCAGTTGATGGGAGGAGTCAGCCAGATTATGCAATGCGGAGTAGTATTGTTTAAAACAAGAGACAATTTTGGAGGACTGTGAGTGTGGGGTGTCAACATTGATGGTATGAATAAAATCAGATGCCAGCTGGGTACAAAGAGCTTGAACAAGAAGTTTACCTGGTTTGTTCCTCTATTGATAAAATTGATTCTCACATTTCCATACTGATAGCTTAATTTTGTCGGAAAGCAGTTTATTAAGTGCTGCGTGCGCCTCAGTCAATGGAAGATAAACATCTCCAGACGATGAGCACTTGGAGGTCTCAAGCATCTTGATCCGCTGAAGTAGTTATTTACATAATCTGCTATTTAATATAGGACCCCAGTTGAATAAATGTGTCCTCAAGGACGCACTTATGCGCTTCCCACATGGTGAGCTCTGTAAGGGAGACCTCTAAGGGTATCATTGTGGGATAGATAATCAGCCACAGCCAATTTTAATTTCAGCCTTACAATAAGTAGTAGGTAGTGATATAGGTTGCGTTCGAAATGGGGGTGTAATCTGACTAAGCGATCGGTCCAATAGAAGCCTCAGTGAGAAGGTGAATGTGTCTATGACTCAAAAATGAATAATTGAGTTGGGAGTAATCCTTGTGGGGTGGGAGTAAAAAGAGTACTCACGACCTGTAGGATTTAGGATCCCCCAATAGTCAGCCAGCTGGTTATTGTGAAAAATTCACCTGGCTTGGTGGTATTTAGCATTGGAGAATTGCAGTGGGTTATTAGAAGTCTCAAGTAAAGTCCAATTGAGATCTTCCAAAACTATAATACCTTTTGACAGGGTATTGAGATGGTCAAGGTTGGACTTGAGGAAAGTATGTTGGGCTTGGTTAGGAACATACTGTCACAAAACGGAGGTTTACAGTGCTTCCCAGTTGCACCTTGCCCTACCTGCGGTGCAGTCCAAAGCACTGTCTACCATTCACTGGTCCATCCAGTGTCCTGCGCTGTCAGTCACTGCATCCATTTCAGGATAGTTAAGCTTCGGCTCCTTCCCAAGAACTCTCCAAACAGGTAGTGTTTCCCTGACATGTGATCCCTTCAGCCTATCACCAGAGAGCAAGGGGTGTATATTCCAGCTCCAAGCATTGGAAAGCTGTCAGTGCATTGTTGTCCTTAAGCCTGTAGAGAGCTCCTGCAATCTCCTTCTTAAAGAGACAGTGCATTACCAACTTCAGCACTTATTGACTCCTATCTCCAGGATATCTGCAAACCTGCACCACTTGTTATCTTATCTCCAGGATATCTGCAAACCTGCACCACTGGTTATCTCATCTCCAGGATATCTGCAAACCTGCACCGCTGGTTATCTCATCTCCAGGATATCTGCACACCTGCACCGCTGGTTATCTCATCTCCAGCATATCTGCAAGCCTGCATCACAATCCCAGCTTCCAGCTATCCTGTAATGCTGGTGCAATCCCAGCCTCCAGCTATCCAGCTATCCTGTACTGCTGGTTCAATCCCAGCTTCCAGCTATCCAGCTATCCTGAACTGCTGGTTCAATCCCAGCTTCCAGCTATCCAGCTAACCTGTACTGCTGGTTCCATCCCAGCTCCTTGCTATCCAGCTATACTGTACTGCTGGTTCAATCCCAGCTACCAGCTATCCTGTACTGATAGTTCAATCCCAGCTCCCAGTTATCAATCTCTACCACAAGTGTCACTCAAATTTCATTGCATTAGTATCCCCAGTGTTCTAGTTCCCTGTAGTTGTACAAACACCTGTGGCCAGCCATAGACTTTAGCCGAACCTGCCACGCCTGTAGGAGCAGGCCATATATCAAGCCTGCAATATTCCATCCTCGGGACTCCAACCAACTAGCTACTAGACCTCGTCCGGTTCCACAAGTACCAACAACCGTGGCGCATACATATTAATAAATGCAAAGGCCTCGTTATAAATCTGGCATGTTATCAGGAGAATCTTACCCAGGACCAGCCTATGGGGGTAATTCAGACCTGATCGTAGCAACAAATTTGTTAGCAGTTTGGCAAAACCATTTACACTGCAGGTGGGGCAGATGTAGCATGTGCAAAGAGAATTAGATTTGGGCGGGTTATTTTGTTCTGTGCAGAGTAAATACTGCCTGCTTTATTTTTACCCTGCAATTTAGATTTTAGTTTGAAGACACCCCACCCAAATCTAACTCTCTCTGCACATGTTATATCTGTCCCCCCTGCAGTGCACTTTGGCCCTCATTCCGAGTTGTTCGCTCGCTAGCTGCTTTTAGCAGCATTGCACACGCTAAGCCGCCGCCCTCTGGGAGTGTATCTTAGCATAGCAGAATTGCGAACGAAAGATTAGCAGAATTGCGAATAGAAAATTATTAGCAGTTTCTGAGTAGCTCGAGACTTACTCCTACATTGCGATCAGTTCAGTAAGTTTCGTTCCTGGTTTGACGTCACAAACACACCCAGCGTTCAGCCAGACACTCCCCGGTTTCTCAAGCCACTCCCGCGTTTTTCTGCACACTCCCAGAAAACGGTCAGTTTCCGCCCAGAAACACCCACTTCCTGTCAATCACTCACCGATCAGCAGAACGATGAAAAAGCTTCGTTATGCCGTGAGTAAAATACCTAACTTTTGTGTAAAATAACTAAGCGCATGCGCTCTGCGAACCTTGCGCATGCGCAGTAAGCGACTAATCGCAGTATAGCGAAAATCGGCAACGAGCGAACAACTCGGAATGACCCCCATGGTTTTGCCCAACTGCTAACAAATTTGCTGCTACGATCAGGTCTAAATTACCCACTATGGACATTGGTGTCTGTACTATGAAAACTCTATGATAATAATATCGTTACCCCTTTGGATTTCCCATCAAAATTGTTGCAAAAAAAGGCAGTAGCGAAGCAGCGATCGCTCAGGGAGGGAGCCTGTGGCCCTTATTTGAAATAAGTTTCCTGAATCAATTCTGTCTGCCCATAAAGACTGAAGCAATTTAGACGCTTTTCTGGAATATTTAGACCTCGAGCATTAATAGAGGTGAGTATGAGTTTACCATCAGCAGACATTAGCTTAGTTGGGGTGACAATTTGTAAGTGATTCCCTGTACTAAGAGAGAGGAAGGGAAAGAGAAAGAGGAAGGAAAAATATATAGTTAACAAACAAATTAACATACAGTAAGAACAAAAGTCCTGCACTCAAGACACTGGAGAAACTAGAATAATCCAATGTCTCTTTGGGTAATAACATAAAATGCGGGTATGGGGGCAAAGGGGATCGGCATCAAATATAGCCCTATGAAATAAATGACATAAAATGAAGAAAAAAAAGACATTGGCCAGTATTTACTAAAAATACGAGTTTGGCCGATTTGTGTTTTTTTTTCTAAGTCCCAATCCGGGAAGTCACTAAGCAGAAAACTCGGCAGTGTCTGGTCTATTCGTAATGGTTTGATTGGCCAAGTTCTGAAATCCGAATGAATAGACCATCGGTCAAACGCGGCTGTTATTTCATACAATACGGGCATTCCCTATTCATTCGTATTTGGGTGTTAGTCTCTGAGTGCTCAAGTGCGGGTCTATTTTTTTTCGATTCGTTAAAAAAAGCAGCAAAAAAATAGACCTGCTTTTTCCAGTCGAGTTTGGATAACCATGCACGGATCAGTGAGATCTGTGCATGGTTATCTATGGGAAAGGGTCTGTTTAGTGTAAAAACAGAAGAAAAAAAATTGCGTGGGGTCCCCCCTCCTAAGCACAACCAGCCGGTCCTGGTTGAAAAAATATGGTGGAAAAAATGACAGGGGTTCCCCCATATTTAATCAACCAGCACCGGGCTCTGCGCCTGGTCCTGGTTCCAAAAATACGGGGGACAAAAAGCGTAGGGGTCCCCCGTATTTTTTGAACCAGCACCGGGCTCCACTAGTCAGAGAGATAGTGCCACAGCCGGGGGACACTTTTATATAGGTCCCTGCGGCCCTGGCATTAAATCACTAACTAGTCACCCCTGGCCGTTGTACCCTGGAGGAGTGGGGACCCCATAAATCAAGGGGTCCCCCCCTCCAGCCACCCAAGGGCCAGGGGTGAAGCCAGAGGCTGTCCCCCCCATCCATGGGCTGCGGATGGGGGGCTGATAGCCAAGTGTAAAATAAAATAAAATAGTTTTTTGCACAAGAACTACAAGTCCCTGCAAGCCTCCCCCGCAAGCTGGTACTTGGAGAACCACAAGTACCAGCATGCAGGGGTTAAACGGGCCCGCTGGTACCTATAGTTCTTCTGCAAAAAAAATACCCAAAAAAAAACAGGACACACACACCTTGAAAGTACAACTTTATTACATACATTCCGACACACACATACTTACCTATGTTCAGATGCCGACTCGGCCCACGTCTCGACGTCGATTCCAGGGTACCTGAAAATAAAATTATACTCACCTAAATCCAGTGTGTCGTGTCCTTTTTTAATAATCCACGTACTTGACAAAACAAAAAAACAGAAACTCGACCACGCACTGAAAGGGGTCCCATGTTTACACATGGGACCCCTTTCCCCGACTGCCAGGACCCCCCCTGACTCCTGTCAAAGAGGGTCCCTTCAGCCAATCAGGGAGCGCCACATCGTGGCACTCTCCTGATTGGCTGTGTGCTCCTGTAGTGTCTGTGAGGCAGCACACGGCAGATATACAATGTAGCGCCTATGCGCTCCATTGTGGTGGGAACTTTGCGGTCAGCGGTTGACCGAAAGTAACCTCACCGCTGATACCATTCGAGTTCAAACACCCTTCAAAACGGCCAGAACACGAATCTCTGTAAATATACCCCATTGTATTCATAAAAAACACAGATGAGCTTCTCGGTCTCCTTTTGGACCACTGAACTGACTACCAAGAAGGGGAAATTCCCAGGCAAGATGGTAGATCTAGCTGGGACAAGTGATCTTTCCAATCAGATGTTTTGAGCGACGGCAGGTCCAAGGTAGAACAGAAGCAGGAAAGTTCAGATGGAGCCTATAGGGAATGTATTTTACCAGAGAAGGACACTTTTAAGGTGGAAGGAAAAGCCCCAATGATACTTTATTTGACGCTTGTGGAGTTCATCTGTTAATGGTTTCAAGGCTCTGTGCTGTTGCAAGATAAGTTCTGATAGATATGAATTGTGTCACAGTTGAAGACTATACCATCCAGCTGTTGCACTTTCCGCATTATCTCCTCCTTTTGGGAAAAATAATGCAGACAGCAAATTACGTCACTCGGTCTGTCAGAGAAGCGACCAAGGGGGTGAAGGACTCACTGAACTCTGTCAAAAATTATTTTATCACCTGGGTCATTGCCAAGGATCTCATTAAAAATCTTTGTCAGGGCATCCAATAGGCAGGAGTATGGGAAATCCTCAGGGAGACCACTAATATGGATGTTCCTCCTCCCTTTGTGTTCTAGGTCATCCAACACAGACTTTAGGGATTGTGGGGGTCATTCCGAGTTGATCACTCGCTAGCTGTTTTTAGCGGCCATGCGAACGCATAGTTGCCAACCACTGGGGAGTGTATTTTAGCCTTGCAAGTGTGCAATCGCATGTGCAGCCGAGCTGTGCAAAAACATTTTGTGCATTTTCTGAGTAGCTCTGAACTAACATATGTAATGGCAGATGCTCAATTAGCTTAGTAAAATCATTCAGGTGCTTGAAAGGGAGGGGTAGTTCTAAGAAAGAAAAAAAAGTCATTTTGTTTCCCCCAGCACTCTGAATGATAACAGTAACCAGATATAAATCCCGCACAATATTAGAATTCAGAGATCTCAGTCACATATATTTGCGCGAAGCAAAGAGGCAAAGAGGTTCCTGCATTAGGAGGAGGTGCAGGCCCTGACATGCCATATGGGGCATTATGTGGTTGCTCCAAGGTAGGTAGCTCTTAGCTAAGATATATTTAAGTAAGGAGCCATTATCATGTGGCTCCTTGCTGGTTAATCATAGACCCAGATTGGGGTAATGGAGGTTTGGGGTGTGGTGCCTCTGGACTGGCTAAGCTGGATGGCTTTAGTGTGGCATACCTTTACATTCTATTAACACTTTTCACATACTAATTTCTTTAACACTATTTCTCCATTTTAATTATATCTAATTTTTGTATCACCTTCTTTATAGCTTCGGCTTCCTAACACTAATTTATTAACACTGTAGTTTTTTCACAGGTATGCTGCCCTGGGCTTTCTGGCTTATGTTGGTGTTTTGGGGTGCCACACCCTGCACCTAGACATAGCGCTAGGGACCCCAAATATACAGAGATGCCTTGATGCGGCTTTGGGGCTTATTCATACACTTGCGCAAATATATGTAATCGAGATCTATGAATTCTAATATTGTGTGGGATTTATATCTGGTTACTGTCATCATTCAGAGTGCCGAGGGAAACAAAATGACATTTTCTTTCTAGCTCTGTACTAACTCAGCCCTTGCGATCACTTCAGCCTGTCTGGTCCCGGAATTGACGTCAGACACCCACCCTGAAAACGCTTAGACAAGCCTGCATTTTTCCAAACACTCCCAGAAAATGGTTAGTTGACACCCACAAACGCCTTCTTCCCGTCAATCTCTTTGCGATCGCCCATGCGAATGGATTCTTCATAAATCCAATCGCACAGAAATTATCCGCTTTGTGCCCATGCGACGCGCCTGTGCATTGTGGTGCATACACATGCGCAGTTCTGACCTGATCGCAGCGCAGCGAAAAAACCTAGCGTGCGATCAGGTCAGAATGACCCCCTGCATCTCAGCCTACTGAGTGGAAATAAAGGGGGTTAGCAGAACCGGCCATAGGCATAAGCAAACTAGGCAAATGTCTAGGGCATTTGGTATGCCATGGGACACAAGCAGCTTCTGCTGATTAAAATGATATGCGGCATGCCTATATTCTGTGTGTAGCATTTCGTACACAGATACAGCCGCAGTCTCACATAGAATATAGGCATGCCACATATCATTTTAATCAGCAAAAGCTGCTTGTGCATCCCAGCCACATAGCAATGCAAATAAGATGCATTTTCATTAAAAAAAAGGTGCCCGGCGTTAGCAGAGCTGCCAGCTGACTCATGCCAGGCATCTCCTGCTGCATTGCGCATTGAGGTAAGATGTATGAGGACACATCTGTATCCAAGCAGAGACAGAGGTCACAGTGTTAGTGCCGTGTAAGTGCTGTGTGTGAGTGGGTTGGTTGTGCAGTAATGTTCAGCATATATGTAAGGGGCACTATGTGTGTCATTATGTGTATAAGGGAATAATAATGTGCGGCATAAAGTGTAAGGCACATTAAGTTTATATGGACATTAATAATGTATGTCATATGTGTAAGGGGAATTACTGTGTGGTATGTGTATAAAGGCATTACTAATGTGTGGCATTATGTGTATAAGGTGCTCTACTGTGTTGTGTAATGTATAGAAAAGGTACTACTGTGTGGTCTAATGTGAATAAAGAGCAATATGGTGTGGTGTAATGTGAGTAAGGAGCAATTCAATATTATGTAATGTGAATAAGGGGCACTACTGTGAGGAGTAATGTTTATAAGGTAAAGTGGTACTACTGTGTGATATAATGTGAATTAGGGACACTATCGCATGTTTAAAATATAGGGGGTAGGAGCACCAAAATGAGGACTGCTATGGGTGAGTTGTGATGGTGCTTGGAAAGGGGTGCAGGGTCAGAGCCAGAACTAGCGGTAGTGCTAGGTGGCACCAGCCAAAGTCTTGCCTAAGGCATCATATTGGTTAGGGTCAGCTCTGGGGGTGATTCGGACCTGATTGCTGGGCTGCTAAATTTGTTGTGCTGCGTTCAGATAGTCGCCGCCCAAGGGGAGTGTATATTTGCCGTGCAAGTGTGCGATCGCATGTGTACACCGAGCTCCAAAAAATACGTCAGTCAGCGGACAACTGCAAATCTGTTTGCACCACACTCACCATTTACTGATTTTTCCACTGCGTGCAGTCTGTGCGCAGCCAAGGACTTACTCCTCATTTGCAATGAGAACAGGCTGATCAGATCCGGAACCGACGTCACATACCCTCACTGAAAACACCTGAGAATGCCTGTGTTTTCCCTGACACTCCCAGAAAATGGTCAGTTACCAGCCACAAATTGCCTCTTCCTGTCAATAACCTTGCGAACGCTCATGCGATCGGTTATTTTTGCACCAGCCTTTTGCTGTCTGGCGATGCCTGTTGTTGTTTGCTGATGCACATCTGCATTGTGGTGCATGTGCATTGCGGTGCATGCGCATGCGCAGTCTATTGCTGATCGGCCGCTGTGCGACACCGCATAGTAGTGATCAGATTTGAATCACCCCAAAGTCTTTCAGCTTAGAGAGGGCAGTATTCTTGGCTCACTTCTAAGGACTAAAGGTGATCTGAGAGTGGAGAAAATCGTGTTTGACAGATGCAACTTCCTGCATAATGGTGTTTTTAAGGTTTAGTTTAGTCGGTAGTTTTTTAATGTAGATCAGAATTTCCTTAAGCTCATTTCGAAATTCAGAAGAAGGATGGAGGACTAGATCCTCAGGGTAAGAGTCTAAAGTATTTAGGGCTTGACTCTGTTTAGAGGAAGTGGGTTGGAGAAAAGGCCCCATATTCGATTGAGATACAGAGTCTCTAGGATGAGCTGTTTTTTTTTACCTTAAACATATTTATGGTGGAAAATGTGGAAAGTAGGAGTAGAATGGTTGGACAGTTAGGATGTAGTTGTAGAGATGTCACATATGAGAGCTAATATTGACCACTGATCGCCAAAGCCAATGTCTAGCCAGCCATCACTTATCAAGCTACAATGTTTTCAGGTTAACATGGGTCAATTATTAGACATCTAATGTAGTAGGCAAACACCAGAGAAGAGTTTGACAATAGTATGAACTTGGATGACTTAAATGAGGACAAATAAATAATAAAAAAAACAATATATATATATATATATATATATATATATATATATATATAATCAGAGAAATAAAGAGGCGGCACTCGGAGACTTGCAAATTCAGAGTGTATTCACAGCAAGTGACATCAACGTTTCGGGGACCAATTCCCCTTCGTCAGGATAAAGTGACAGTGCATCAAAACAGTTTAAATAGCATAACCCATTACTCACCCCATGTGCACATGGATTCAATCATCTGATTGTTGCCAGCTGGCCACCCGTCGGAGCCTCCGCTCCGTGCTTCCGCCCTGATCAGCGTGGACCGGAAGTGACGTCGCGGGACCCCTCCGTTGTGTCCATGGCAACACTATGTGCAAAACAAATACATCAACAGTGTAAGCAGCGGCTATTCAGACAGCATACCATGACAAATATAACATTATTCATATTAAGTGCTATAGTGTAAAACAAAAATGGTGTTAGATAAAACTTACTCAGCATATTCTTATGTTGTAAAATATTGTGAAATCTTACAGTTATGTCATCGTGAGATTCCTATTAAAAACAGTGGCGCATCGCAGATAACCCTGCCGTTCTAAATACCTTCTTGTATTGTCCATCAGGCACACTTTGTCTCAGGCTTTGATTAACCCTTTAACTTTTATGCTGCTATTAGGGCCTAATGGACAGCTTGTCCAGACTGGCAGTCCTCACTCACAGTCACTGCCCTATTTATGGACCTATCACCAAGCCATAGAGATGGATGAAACATAAATTTACACAAACGGCACTTATTAGTGCTGGCGGCCCGACTGAAGAGGTTTTTTTTTTTAAATAAAGTTAATCAAGCCCAAATTGTCGTTGAGCCCGTTAGGTTTTAACGTGTTCAGCCTATGGATCCACATGGATTCAAGTTGTAGGAGCCTTTTGCCCCTATTGCCCCCCCCCCGCAATGATTCTGGGACATGGTCTATAATACGGTGTTTGAGGGTGGCCATACTGTGACGGTGTTCCACAAAGTGCTTTGCAACGGGCTGGTCACCCCCTCCTGTAGCCAACGCATTTCTAATGGCCAGCCTGTGCTGTGCCATCCTCACCTTGAATTGGCACTCTGTTTTGCCTATATAATAGCGCCCACAAGGGCATATAATGGCGTATATCACAAATTTTGAGCTACAGGTTAATGGCCATTTGATTTTAAAGCTCTTCCCTGAGCAGGGGTGGGCTATAGAATCCCCAGGTGACATGTATGTGCAAGTAGTGCACCCAGTGCATTTGAAACATCCATTTTTTCTTGTCATAAAATGGGTGGGTTTTGTTTTAAATTTGGACATATCGGTTTTCACCAAATGATCCTTGATACTCCTACCCTTTGTATAGCTGGACATAACTTGTGTCCCCCTAAACACTTCCAAATCTGGGTCACTTGCAACTATCGGCCAAAGGGCCCGTAGCTTCTGTTGTACTTGCCTACTGTCGGTTTTATATTCACATGCCCACGGGATGGTTTTAGACATGTCCTTGGAATTACTTGGTGTAAATAGGTCATTCCTCTTAGCCGCAGTTGCTTTAGTGCGAGCTGCAGAGAGTAATTTCTGAGGGTACCCTCTCTCTCGGAACCTATGTTCCATCTCATCAAGTTGGACATCTCTTATTTGAATCTGGCTGTTGGTTCTGCACACTCTGAGAAACTGTGAGTAAGGCAGGCCTTTGATGGTCGCCGGTGGGTGGAAGCTATCATGACGCAATATTGTATTGCGGTCTGTCGGCTTCCTATACAAACATGTTTCTAGCCTGCCATTTTGCAGTTTAATCAGAATGTCTAAAAAACAAATTTCATGGGGGCTGCTAACCAAAGTTAGTTTGGCTGGGCATTCGGATTGGTTATGAGTCTCAACCAACTCTATTAGATCCGAAACCTCCCCTCGCCATAAAATAAGTACATCGTCTATGTACCGACGGTATAAAAATAGACGTGCTGCTATTAATGGATTGGCAAAAAAGAGATCGCATTCAACCCCCCACATGTAAGAATTCGCGAACGAGGGTGCTACGGAAGATCCCATAGCACACCCCGTTCGTTGGCGAAAAAACTTGCCATCAAAAATAAAATAATTATGTGACAATGTAAATTGTAACAACTGTATGAGGAAGTCGATGTCTGGACCTGAGTAGGCGATGTTGCCTGTGATCAGTCTTCTGACTGCCTGTATACCTGCCTGATGTGGAATGCAGGTATACAGGCTGGCCACATCTATGGTAACCAGAGATACATCATCGGGGACCTGTTCTATATTGGCCAGTAACTTCAACAGGGAACTAGAGTCTTTCAAGTGTGTACTGGTACCTTGTACACAAGGTTGCAAAAGACATCAAGGTAAATGGCCACCGGTTCACACAGAGACCCCCGAGCAGAAATGATGGGTCTGCCCGGTGGTCTCTGTGCGTCTTTGTGGACTTTGGGTATAGTGTAGAATACAGGAGACACTGGATATTCACATAATAACTTAGCATACACCTCAGCAGAAATAATGCCTTCAGCCCGTGCCTGCTCTAACACTTCTTTAAGTTCTTCTTTAAAGTCCTGTGATGGATCTTTACTTAGAGTATTATAGGTGTTATGGTCACGGAGCAGTCTCAAGCATTCATCCATATAGTCCTTGATGTCTTGAACGACGATGGATCCGCCTTTATCAGCCCCTCGTATTATTATGTCTTTTCTGTTGCTTAGTGCTTTAAGGGCTGCTCTTTCATCTGGTTGGAGATTATGGTGTAGGGGTGCCCTCTTTTCATCCGTAATATCAGTGGCTTCCAGCATCCTATGGAAAGTTTTGATCGAGGCATTATATGACACTGGGTCGAATCTCGACCTGGGACCCAGTTTCTGCAGTCTCTGCGGTAACGGACTTTTTACCGGAACAGTTGGTTGTTTACTAAAGTGCTCTTTTAATTTTAAAGTGCGGTGCAGTTTATAGGTGTTTACCTTCCACCTAAAGTCGTCTCCAAAATGAGTGGGTACGAACGTGAGCCCTTTGTTCAATACCCGCTCCTCAGCCTGTGTCAATGGAGTCGACGAGAGGTTGAAGATCAGCGATTCTTGCCCTTCGGGGTTTTTTTCTTGTTTTTGTCTTTTATTTTGACCACCTCTTCTGGTGTTACGACGTTTTCTCCCCGTGCTGCAAATCCTGCACGGGTTCTTGCCCCTAAAGGGGTCCCCCGTTGCGATCCGGATTTTGCAGAACCTCGGGCATCGTCAGAATCACTGGCTGAGGTCGTATTATCTGTCATGCCTCTCCGTGGTCTATACTTGAAGGGCGGACGCGGCCTGTGAATAACATTTGCCGAACTGCCTAACCACGGGTATACCCTGTGTTGCGAGTAGTCCAACTGGACTTTGATAAATTTTTCTTTTTTAAATTTTAGTAAATTGATTCGATACTGTTCAACTTGTGTTTCTAATTTCTCCAATAGGGTTTTGGATTGTTCAGATGTTAGCAGATCTTTATGTTCAGCTTCCAGATGGGTGATTAGGCCTTTTGTTTTCTCTACTTCCCTGGTGGATTCCTCTATTACCAGGAGAATTAAATCCATGGAGCACTTGTTGAGCACCTGGATCCACTTCTTACAGAATTCCATATTGTGGCGTCCAATCGTCGGTGCGTTGTGCACCCTAAAGCCTCTCGGCAGTTGTTTGGCCCTGTAATAGTCCGATAGTGTGCGACTATGGTAAATATAATCTACCTCACGTTTCCTGAGACGGAGCAATTCTTTTACAGCCTCTGTATTGGAGGTAACACCCCCTTCAGCAAACGCTGGTTCCTTGTGCAGAATCGCTTCAGCTTCCAAATCTGAGAAGCTTAATGTCTCCAAGGTGTCGCAGTGCAGCAAAAATGAGGAGGCATCGTAGGGTTCAGGTGCTCTAGCTGCCATCTTGAAAAAAAAGTGCTTGTGCTTTAGTACGTGCTTGTAGTGTTGCCCCACTCACCGTGCAGTGTGAGTGCTAAGTTGTGCAAAGATGAGTCCTGGAGGAATGGTGAAATACTTGGTCCAACTGGACTAGATGCGGTGCCTTGGGAAAGGAGCTCTCTTGCAAACGACAATGCAAACAGCTCCTGTATATTCTTGTGCATTAACCCCGGCACTCACTAAATCCACAGCGGGATATGGCTTGCTCCTGTGCCTTCCCCATCCGCAGGTCCCCCTCCGGTATGTATAATCAGAGAAATAAAGAGGCGGCACTCGGAGACTTGCAAATTCAGAGTGTATTCACAGCAAGTGACATCAACGTTTCGGGGACCAATTCCCCTTCGTCAGGATAAAGTGACAGTGCATCAAAACAGTTTAAATAGCATAACCCATTACTCACCCCATGTGCACATGGATTCAATCATCTGATTGTTGCCAGCTGGCCACCCGTCGGAGCCTCCGCTCCGTGCTTCCGCCCTGATCAGCGTGGACCGGAAGTGACGTCGCGGGACCCCTCCGTTGTGTCCATGGCAACACTATGTGCAAAACAAATACATCAACAGTGTAAGCAGCGGCTATTCAGACAGCATACCATGGTATGCTGTCTGAATAGCCGCTGCTTACACTGTTGATGTATTTGTTTTGCACATAGTGTTGCCATGGACACAACGGAGGGGTCCCGCGACGTCACTTCCGGTCCACGCTGATCAGGGCAGAAGCACGGAGCGGAGGCTCCGACGGGTGGCCAGCTGGCAACAATCAGATGATTGATCCATGTGCACATGGGGTGAGTAATGGGTTATGCTATTTAAACTGTTTTGATGCACTGTCACTTTATCCTGACGAAGGGGAATTGGTCCCCGAAACGTTGATGTCACTTGCTGTGAATACACTCTGAATTTGCAAGTCTCCGAGTGCCGCCTCTTTATTTCTCTGATTATACATACCGGAGGGGGACCTGCGGATGGGGAAGGCACAGGAGCAAGCCATATCCCGCTGTGGATTTAGTGAGTGCCGGGGTTAATGCACAAGAATATACAGGAGCTGTTTGCATTGTCGTTTGCAAGAGAGCTCCTTTCCCAAGGCACCGCATCTAGTCCAGTTGGACCAAGTATTTCACCATTCCTCCAGGACTCATCTTTGCACAACTTAGCACTCACACTGCACGGTGAGTGGGGCAACACTACAAGCACGTACTAAAGCACAAGCACTTTTTTTTCAAGATGGCAGCTAGAGCACCTGAACCCTACGATGCCTCCTCATTTTTGCTGCACTGCGACACCTTGGAGACATTAAGCTTCTCAGATTTGGAAGCTGAAGCGATTCTGCACAAGGAACCAGCGTTTGCTGAAGGGGGTGTTACCTCCAATACAGAGGCTGTAAAAGAATTGCTCCGTCTCAGGAAACGTGAGGTAGATTATATTTACCATAGTCGCACACTATCGGACTATTACAGGGCCAAACAACTGCCGAGAGGCTTTAGGGTGCACAACGCACCGACGATTGGACGCCACAATATGGAATTCTGTAAGAAGTGGATCCAGGTGCTCAACAAGTGCTCCATGGATTTAATTCTCCTGGTAATAGAGGAATCCACCAGGGAAGTAGAGAAAACAAAAGGCCTAATCACCCATCTGGAAGCTGAACATAAAGATCTGCTAACATCTGAACAATCCAAAACCCTATTGGAGAAATTAGAAACACAAGTTGAACAGTATCGAATCAATTTACTAAAATTTAAAAAAGAAAAATTTATCAAAGTCCAGTTGGACTACTCGCAACACAGGGTATACCCGTGGTTAGGCAGTTCGGCAAATGTTATTCACAGGCCGCGTCCGCCCTTCAAGTATAGACCACGGAGAGGCATGACAGATAATACGACCTCAGCCAGTGATTCTGACGATGCCCGAGGTTCTGCAAAATCCGGATCGCAACGGGGGACCCCTTTAGGGGCAAGAACCCGTGCAGGATTTGCAGCACGGGGAGAAAACGTCGTAACACCAGAAGAGGTGGTCAAAATAAAAGACAAAAACAAGAAAAAACCCCCGAAGGGCAAGAATCGCTGATCTTCAACCTCTCGTCGACTCCATTGACACAGGCTGAGGAGCGGGTATTGAACAAAGGGCTCACGTTCGTACCCACTCATTTTGGAGACGACTTTAGGTGGAAGGTAAACACCTATAAACTGCACCGCACTTTAAAATTAAAAGAGCACTTTAGTAAACAACCAACTGTTCCGGTAAAAAGTCCGTTACCGCAGAGACTGCAGAAACTGGGTCCCAGGTCGAGATTCGACCCAGTGTCATATAATGCCTCGATCAAAACTTTCCATAGGATGCTGGAAGCCACTGATATTACGGATGAAAAGAGGGCACCCCTACACCATAATCTCCAACCAGATGAAAGAGCAGCCCTTAAAGCACTAAGCAACAGAAAAGACATAATAATACGAGGGGCTGATAAAGGCGGATCCATCGTCGTTCAAGACATCAAGGACTATATGGATGAATGCTTGAGACTGCTCCGTGACCATAACACCTATAATACTCTAAGTAAAGATCCATCACAGGACTTTAAAGAAGAACTTAAAGAAGTGTTAGAGCAGGCACGGGCTGAAGGCATTATTTCTGCTGAGGTGTATGCTAAGTTATTATGTGAATATCCAGTGTCTCCTGTATTCTACACTATACCCAAAGTCCACAAAGACGCACAGAGACCACCGGGCAGACCCATCATTTCTGCTCGGGGGTCTCTGTGTGAACCGGTGGCCATTTACCTTGATGTCTTTTTGCAACCTTGTGTACAAGGTACCAGTACACACTTGAAAGACTCTAGTTCCCTGTTGAAGTTACTGGCCAATATAGAACAGGTCCCCGATGATGTATCTCTGGTTACCATAGATGTGGCCAGCCTGTATACCTGCATTCCACATCAGGCAGGTATACAGGCAGTCAGAAGACTGATCACAGGCAACATCGCCTACTCAGGTCCAGACATCGACTTCCTCATACAGTTGTTACAATTTACATTGTCACATAATTATTTTATTTTTGATGGCAAGTTTTTTCGCCAACGAACGGGGTGTGCTATGGGATCTTCCGTAGCACCCTCGTTCGCGAATTCTTACATGTGGGGGGTTGAATGCAATCTCTTTTTTGCCAATCCATTAATAGCAGCACGTCTTTTTTTATACCGTCGGTACATAGACGATGTACTTATTTTATGGCGAGGGGAGGTTTCGGATCTAATAGAGTTGGTTGAGACTCATAACCAATCCGAATGCCCAGCCAAACTAACTTTGGTTAGCAGCCCCCATGAAATTTGTTTTTTAGACATTCTGATTAAACTGCAAAATGGCAGGCTAGAAACATGTTTGTATAGGAAGCCGACAGACCGCAATACAATATTGCGTCATGATAGCTTCCACCCACCGGCGACCATCAAAGGCCTGCCTTACTCACAGTTTCTCAGAGTGTGCAGAACCAACAGCCAGATTCAAATAAGAGATGTCCAACTTGATGAGATGGAACATAGGTTCCGAGAGAGAGGGTACCCTCAGAAATTACTCTCTGCAGCTCGCACTAAAGCAACTGCGGCTAAGAGGAATGACCTATTTACACCAAGTAATTCCAAGGACATGTCCAAAACCATCCCGTGGGCATGTGAATATAAAACCGACAGTAGGCAAGTACAACAGAAGCTACGGGCCCTTTGGCCGATAGTTGCAAGTGACCCAGATTTGGAAGTGTTTAGGGGGACACAAGTTATGTCCAGCTATACAAAGGGTAGGAGTATCAAGGATCATTTGGTGAAAACCGATATGTCCAAATTTAAAACAAAACCCACCCATTTTATGACAAGAAAAAATGGATGTTTCAAATGCACTGGGTGCACTACTTGCACATACTAGAGATGAGCGCCTGAAATTTTTCGGGTTTTGTGTTTTGGTTTTGGGTTCGGTTCCGCGGCCGTGTTTTGGGTTCGACCGCGTTTTGGCAAAACCTCACCGAATTTTTTTTGTCGGATTCGGGTGTGTTTTGGATTCGGGTGTTTTTTTCAAAAAACCCTAAAAAACAGCTTAAATCATAGAATTTGGGGGTAATTTTGATCCCAAAGTATTATTAACCTCAAAAAACATAATTTACACTCATTTTCAGCCTATTCTGAACACATCACACCTCACAATATTATTTTTAGTCCTAAAATTTGCACCGAGGTCGCTGTGTGAGTAAGATAAGCGACCCTAGTGGCCGACACAAACACCGGGCCCATCTAGGAGTGGCACTGCAGTGTCACGCAGGATGTCCCTTCCAAAAAACCCTCCCCAAACAGCACATGACGCAAAGAAAAAAAGAGGCGCAATGAGGTAGCTGACTGTGTGAGAAAGATAAGCGACCCTAGTGGCCGACACAAACACCGGGCCCATCTAGGAGTGGCACTGCAGTGTCACGCAGGATGTCCCTTCCAAAAAACCCTCCCCAATCAGCACATGATGCAAAGAAAAAGAAAAGAAAAAAGAGGTGCAAGATGGAATTATCCTTGGGCCCTCCCACCCACCCTTATGTTGTATAAACAAAACAGGACATGCACACTTTAACCAACCCATCATTTCAGTGACAGGGTCTGCCACACGACTGTGACTGATATGACGGGTTGGTTTGGACCCCCCCCAAAAAAGAAGCAATAAATCTCTCCTTGCACAAACTGGCTCTACAGAGGCAAGATGTCCACCTCATCTTCACCCTCCGATATATCACCGTGTACATCCCCCTCCTCACAGATTATCAATTCGTCCCCACTGGAATCCACCATCTCAGCTCCCTGTGTACTTTGTGGAGGCAATTGCTGCTGGTCAATGTCTCCGCGGAGGAATTGATTATAATTCATTTTAATGAACATCATCTTCTCCACATTTTCTGGATGTAACCTCGTACGCCGATTGCTGACAAGGTGAGCGGCGGCACTAAACACTCTTTCGGAGTACACACTTGTGGGAGGGCAACTTAGGTAGAATAAAGCCAGTTTGTGCAAGGGCCTCCAAATTGCCTCTTTTTCCTGCCAGTATAAGTACGGACTGTGTGACGTGCCTACTTGGATGCGGTCACTCATATAATCCTCCACCATTCTATCAATGTTGAGAGAATCATATGCAGTGACAGTAGACGACATGTCCGTAATCGTTGTCAGGTCCTTCAGTCCGGACCAGATGTCAGCATCAGCAGTCGCTCCAGACTGCCCTGCATCACCGCCAGCGGGTGGGCTCGGAATTCTGAGCCTTTTCCTCGCACCCCCAGTTGCGGGAGAATGTGAAGGAGGAGATGTTGACAGGTCGCGTTCCGCTTGACTTGACAATTTTGTCACCAGCAGGTCTTTCAACCCCAGCAGACCTGTGTCTGCCGGAAAGAGAGATCCAAGGTAGGCTTTAAATCTAGGATCGAGCACGGTGGCCAAAATGTAGTGCTCTGATTTCAACAGATTGACCACCCGTGAATCCTTGTTAAGCGAATTAAGGGCTGCATCCACAAGTCCCACATGCCTAGCGGAATCGCTCCGTGTTAGCTCCTTCTTCAATGCCTCCAGCTTCTTCTGCAAAAGCCTGATGAGGGGAATGACCTGACTCAGGCTGGCAGTGTCTGAACTGACTTCACGTGTGGCAAGTTCAAAGGGCATCAGAACCTTGCACAACGTTGAAATCATTCTCCACTGCACTTGAGACAGGTGCATTCCATCTCCTATATCGTGCTCAATTGTATAGGCTTGAATGGCCTTTTGCTGCTCCTCCAACCTCTGAAGCATATAGAGGGTTGAATTCCACCTCGTTACCACTTCTTGCTTCAGATGATGGCAGGGCAGGTTCAGTAGTTTTTGGTGGTGCTCCAGTCTTCTGTACGTGGTGCCTGTACGCCGAAAGTGTCCCGCAATTTTTCTGGCCACCGACAGCATCTCTTGCACGCCCCTGTCGTTTTTTAAAAAATTCTGCACCACCAAATTCAAGGTATGTGCAAAACATGGGACGTGCTGGAATTTGCCCATATTTAATGCACACACAATATTGCTGGCGTTGTCCGATGCCACAAATCCACAGGAGAGTCCAATTGGGGTAAGCCATTCCGCGATGATCTTCCTCAGTTGCCGTAAGAGGTTTTCAGCTGTGTGCGTATTCTGGAAAGCGGTGATACAAAGCGTAGCCTGCCTAGGAAAGAGTTGGCGTTTGCGAGATGCTGCTACTGGTGCCGCCGCTGCTGTTCTTGCGGCGGGAGTCCATACATCTACCCAGTGGGCTGTCACAGTCATATAGTCCTGACCCTGCCCTGCTCCACTTGTCCACATGTCCGTGGTTAAGTGGACATTGGGTACAACTGCATTTTTTAGGACACTGGTGAGTCTTTTTCTGACGTCCGTGTACATTCTCGGTATCGCCTGCCTAGAGAAGTGGAACCTAGATGGTATTTGGTAACGGGGGCACACTGCCTCAATAAATTGTCTAGTTCCCTGTGAACTAACGGCGGATACCGGACGCACGTCTAACACCAACATAGTTGTCAAGGACTCAGTTATCCGCTTTGCAGTAGGATGACTGCTGTGATATTTCATCTTCCTCGCAAAGGACTGTTGAACAGTCAATTGCTTACTGGAAGTAGTACAAGTGGGCTTACGACTTCCCCTCTGGGATGACCATCGACTCCCAGCGGCAACAACAGCAGCGCCAGCAGCAGTAGGCGTTACACGCAAGGATGCATCGGAGGAATCACAGGCAGGAGAGGACTCGTCAGACTTGCCAGTGACATGGCCTGCAGGACTATTGGCATTCCTGGGGAAGGAGGAAATTGACACTGAGGGAGTTGGTGGGGTGGTTTGCGTGAGCTTGGTTACAAGAGGAAGGGATTTACTGGTCAGTGGACTGCTTCCGCTGTCACCCAAAGTTTTTGAACTTGTCACTGACTTATTATGAATGCGCTGCAGGTGACGTATAAGGGAGGATGTTCCGAGGTGGTTAACGTCCTTACCCCTACTTATTACAGCTTGACAAAGGGAACACACGGCTTGACACCTGTTGTCCGCATTTCTGGTGAAATACCTCCACACCGAAGAGCTGATTTTTTTGGTATTTTCACCTGGCATGTCAACGGCCATATTCCTCCCACGGACAACAGGTGTCTCCCCGGGTGCCTGACTTAAACAAACCACCTCACCATCAGAATCCTCCTGGTCAATTTCCTCCCCAGCGCCAGCAACACCCATATCCTCCTCATCCTGGTGTACTTCAACACTGACATCTTCAATCTGACTATCAGGAACTGGACTGCGGGTGCTCCTTCCAGCACTTGCAGGGGGCATGCAAATAGTGGAAGGCGCATGCTCTTCACGTCCAGTGTTGGGAAGGTCAGGCATCGCAAACGACACAATTGGACTCTCCTTGTGGATTTGGGATTTCAAAGAACGCACAGTTCTTTGCGGTGCTTTTGCCAGCTTGAGTCTTTTCAGTTTTCTAGCGAGAGGCTGAGTGCTTCCATCCTCATGTGAAGCTGAACCACTAGCCATGAACATAGGCCAGGGCCTCAGCCGTTCCTTGCCACTCCGTGTGGTAAATGGCATATTGGCAAGTTTACGCTTCTCCTCCGACAATTTTATTTTAGGTTTTGGAGTCCTTTTTTTTCTGATATTTGGTGTTTTGGATTTGACATGCTCTGTACTATGACATTGGGCATCGGCCTTGGCAGACGACGTTGCTGGCATTTCATCGTCTCGGCCATGACTAGTGGCAGCAGCTTCAGCACGAGGTGGAAGTGGATCTTGATCTTTCCCTAATTTTGGAACCTCAACTTTTTTGTTCTCCATATTTTATAGGCAGAACTAAAAGGCACCTCAGGTAAACAATGGAGATGGATGGATTGGATACTAGTATACAATTATGGACGGACTGCCACGGTTAGGTGGTATAAAAAAACCACGGTTAGGTGGTATATATTATAATAATAATACAATTATGGATGGACGGACTGCCTGCCGACTGCCGACACAGAGGTAGCCACAGCCGTGAACTACCGCACTGTACACTGGTTGATAAAGAGATAGTAGTATACTCGTAACAACTAGTATGACACTATGACGACGGTATAAAGAAAGAAAAAAAAATACCACAGTTAGGTGGTATATATTATAATAATAATACAATTATGGATGGACGGACTGCCTGCCGACTGCCGACACAGAGGTAGCCACAGCCGTGAACTACCGCACTGTACACTGGTTGATAAAGAGATAGTAGTATACTCGTAACAACTAGTATGACACTATGACGACGGTATAAAGAATGAAAAAAAAACCACGGTTAGGTGGTATATATTATAATAATAATACAATTATGGATGGACGGACTGCCTGCCGAGTGCCGACACAGAGGTAGCCACAGCCGTGAACTACCGCACTGTACACTGGTTGATAAAGAGATAGTAGTATACTCGTAACAACTAGTATGACACTATGACGACGGTATAAAGAAAGAAAAAAAAATACCACGGTTAGGTGGTATATATTATAATAATAATACAATTATGGATGGACGGACTGCCTGCCGACTGCCGACACAGAGGTAGCCACAGCCGTGAACTACCGCACTGTACACTAGTTGATAAAGAGATAGTAGTATACTCGTAACAACTAGTATGACACTATGACGACGGTATAAAGAAAGAAAAAAAAATACCACAGTTAGGTGGTATATATTATAATAATAATACAATTATGGATGGACGGACTGCCTGCCGACTGCCGACACAGAGGTAGCCACAGCCGTGAACTACCGCACTGTACACTGGTTGATAAAGAGATAGTAGTATACTCGTAACAACTAGTATGACACTATGACGACGGTATAAAGAATGAAAAAAAAAACCACGGTTAGGTGGTATATATTATAATAATAATACAATTATGGATGGACGGACTGCCTGCCGACTGCCGACACAGAGGTAGCCACAGCCGTGAACTACCGCACTGTACACTGGTTGATAAAGAGATAGTAGTATACTCGTAACAACTAGTATGACACTATGACGACGGTATAAAGAAAGAAAAAAAAATACCACAGTTAGGTGGTATATATTATAATAATAATACAATTATGGATGGACGGACTGCCTGCCGACTGCCGACACAGAGGTAGCCACAGCCGTGAACTACCGCACTGTACACTGGTTGATAAAGAGATAGTAGTATACTCGTAACAACTAGTATGACACTATGACGACGGTATAAAGAAAGAAAAAAAAATACCACAGTTAGGTGGTATATATTATAATAATAATACAATTATGGATGGACGGACTGCCTGCCGAGTGCCGACACAGAGGTAGCCACAGCCGTGAACTACCGCACTGTACACTGGTTGATAAAGAGATAGTAGTATACTCGTAACAACTAGTATGACACTATGACGACGGTATAAAGAATGAAAAAAAAACCACGGTTAGGTGGTATATATTATAATAATAATACAATTATGGATGGACGGACTGCCTGCCGACTGCCGACACAGAGGTAGCCACAGCCGTGAACTACCGCACTGTACACTGGTTGATAAAGAGATAGTAGTATACTCGTAACAACTAGTATGACACTATGACGACGGTATAAAGAATGAAAAAAAAACCACGGTTAGGTGGTATATATTATAATAATAATACAATTATGGATGGACGGACTGCCTGCCGACTGCCGACACAGAGGTAGCCACAGCCGTGAACTACCGCACTGTACACTGGTTGATAAAGAGATAGTAGTATACTCGTAACAACTAGTATGACACTATGACGGTATAAAGAATGAAAAAAAAACCACGGTTAGGTGGTATATATTATAATAATAATACAATTATGGATGGACGGACTGCCTGCCGACTGCCGACACAGAGGTAGCCACAGCCGTGAACTACCGCACTGTACACTGGTTGATAAAGAGATAGTAGTATACTCGTAACAACTAGTATGACACTATGACGACGGTATAAAGAAAGAAAAAAAAATACCACGGTTAGGTGGTATATATTGTAATACAATTATGGATGGACGGACTGCCTGCCGAGTTCCGACTGCCGACACAGAGGTAGCCACAGCCGTGAACTACCGCACTGTACTGTGTCTGCTGCTAATATAGACTGGTTGATAAAGAGATAGTATACAATACATACAACAATATACTACTATACTGGTGGTCAGGCACTGGTCACCACTAGTCACACTGGCAGTGGCACTCCTGCAGCAAAAGTGTGCACTGTTTAATTTTAAATTAATATAATATTATGTACTCCTGGGGGCTCCTGCTATAACAACCTGCAGTGCTCCCCAGTCTCCCCCACAATTATTATAAGCTTTGCCTTTTATACATTGATGTGCAGCACACTGGGCTGAGCTGAGTGCACACAGACTGAGTCACACTGTGTGACTGGCTGCTGCTGTGTATCGTTTTTTTTCAGGCAGAGAACGGATATAGCAGAGAACGGATATATTATATTAAAATAAATAAAAGTTAACTAACAACAACTGCACTGGTCACTGTGGTAAACTCTGTCTGACTCTGCACAATCTCTCTCTCTCTTCTAATCTAATTTCTAATGGAGAGGACGCCAGCCACGTCCTCTCCCTATCAATCTCAATGCACGTGTGAAAATGGCGGCGACGCGCGGCTCCTTATATAGAATCCGAGTCTCGCGAGAATCCGACAGCGTCATGATGACGTTCGGGCGCGCTCGGGTTAACCGAGCAAGGCGGGAGGATCCGAGTCTGCTCGGACCCGTAAAAAAAACATGAAGTTCGTGCGGGTTCGGTTTCAGAGAAACCGAACCCGCTCATCTCTAGCACATACATGTCACCTGGGGATTCTATAGCCCACCCCTGCTCAGGGAAGAGCTTTAAAATCAAATGGCCATTAACCTGTAGCTCAAAATTTGTGATATACGCCATTATATGCCCTTGTGGGCGCTATTATATAGGCAAAACAGAGTGCCAATTCAAGGTGAGGATGGCACAGCACAGGCTGGCCATTAGAAATGCGTTGGCTACAGGAGGGGGTGACCAGCCCGTTGCAAAGCACTTTGTGGAACACCGTCACAGTATGGCCACCCTCAAACACCGTATTATAGACCATGTCCCAGAATCATTGCGGGGGGGGGGGCAATAGGGGCAAAAGGCTCCTACAACTTGAATCCATGTGGATCCATAGGCTGAACACGTTAAAACCTAACGGGCTCAACGACAATTTGGGCTTGATTAACTTTATTTAAAAAAAACCTCTTCAGTCGGGCCGCCAGCACTAATAAGTGCCGTTTGTGTAAATTTATGTTTCATCCATCTCTATGGCTTGGTGATAGGTCCATAAATAGGGCAGTGACTGTGAGTGAGGACTGCCAGTCTGGACAAGCTGTCCATTAGGCCCTAATAGCAGCATAAAAGTTAAAGGGTTAATCAAAGCCTGAGACAAAGTGTGCCTGATGGACAATACAAGAAGGTATTTAGAACGGCAGGGTTATCTGCGATGCGCCACTGTTTTTAATAGGAATCTCACGATGACATAACTGTAAGATTTCACAATATTTTACAACATAAGAATATGCTGAGTAAGTTTTATCTAACACCATTTTTGTTTTACACTATAGCACTTAATATGAATAATGTTATATTTGTCATGGTATGCTGTCTGAATAGCCGCTGCTTACACTGTTGATGTATTTGTTTTGCACATAGTGTTGCCATGGACACAACGGAGGGGTCCCGCGACGTCACTTCCGGTCCACGCTGATCAGGGCGGAAGCACGGAGCGGAGGCTCCGACGGGTGGCCAGCTGGCAACAATCAGATGATTGAATCCATGTGCACATGGGGTGAGTAATGGGTTATGCTATTTAAACTGTTTTGATGCACTGTCACTTTATCCTGACGAAGGGGAATTGGTCCCCGAAACGTTGATGTCACTTGCTGTGAATACACTCTGAATTTGCAAGTCTCCGAGTGCCGCCTCTTTATTTCTCTGACTATACATACCGGAGGGGGACCTGCGGATGGGGAAGGCACAGGAGCAAGCCATATCCCGCTGTGGATTTAGTGAGTGCCGGGGTTAATGCACAAGTATATATATATATATATATATATATATAATCCATGTAATACCAGTTAATGCCCCCAGGTGGCACAAAAATGGGAGGATAAAATAAAAAAAGGGGCTTCTGTGTTGGCAATAGTATATATATTCAGGGCTCAATAGCAGAAGTGGTGGATTACAGATCAGTAAACACAATTGTAAAAGAGGCATGAGCCTCAGCAGACACAGCAACAGAGGGGCTTGTATCACCAAAACATCCAGTCTCTAAGTGTCAGTCCAGTGGGGTATTGGAATAAGGGGGGCTGTCTGTTGAGAGAGGTACAGCTGGAACAACTGACAAGGAGGGGCAAAAGCACTCGCAGTATTTGGTGGTGGGTCAGCCAAGCATCCAGGGCTGTATCTTAGGGCACTATCCAGTGGAGCAGAGTCTAAAAAGACAGATGACTAGCCCATAATCAGTGGTGGCAGAGGGCCAGGGAGAACACTGGGGAGCAGCTTCCACAGGACACGTCTAGACCTGTTGCCAGCTTGGTCACGCCCCCCTAGGAACATAAATATTATATAAAATATAATATTACATGTTCAGACATATTTAAGAGCTTTACGTCACAGTGCACTATGATCCATAAAATGTGATAATATAGAATAAGTAACTGCAGTGCTTTATAGAATGTGACAAAGATGTAAACTTTTTGAAAGTTCCAGTTAAAAAATGGACAGTTTTCTAATTTTTCTCCTAGAGTCCTAAAGCCAAGACATAAAGATTCAGGTGATTTCTATGCATTCAAACAATATCCAATTGGTTGTATCTTCGATTTTAAATCTTCAAATTTATATTCTTTGCTACTTTATAACATCTTTTAAGCTTGGATATTAAGATATGGGGTATTGGTAAAATGACAAAAAAGCCAACAGTGCCCCATCCCCCTTTCCCGTTTTAATAGTAATAATAAATGTAATTACAGTATATAACCTTATTTTTTCAAATAGCAGTATTTCCATATGCACATATATACACATCGCCATATGCATCAGCACAATACGTGCTTGATATACAAGTCATAAATATACTTCCTATCAAGTATATACCATATATGAGTCTTCGCATGAGCTACATTTGCATAAACATGCTTTTACAGTACTCTGTTTACATTTGGTTGACCCTACCCATACGTGTCCCACCTATCCATGAGCAGACAGGTGCAAGTGGCAAAACTGCACATCTGCTTACTGTATGTGCAAATGCCAGTGGCATACACAAGGAGGGGGGGGGGTATCACCCTATAACCCCCCCCCCCTTTTTCGTCAAAGTACTGTGGCCCATGGCACGGACCATTGTGTCTGCATTGGGTGCAACGGCACCCCGGTGGCAGTTGCACTCAAGTGCTCCATTATGCCTGATGCGAACTCCAGGGTTAACATAATGGGATGCATAAATTAGCTGGGAAAGGGGGGGTGTTTTATAGTGGATGATCGCCCTGATCACCTCCATTCACCCCCTGGATATGTCACTGGCATGCAGTATGCATACTTTCACTGATTGTACATCAGTCTCAAAGCGTCAGCAAGTCAGACAGATTGCAAGCTAATAATTGCCCTCTTTTACTGTACCTTGAATAGTATATTAAGTATAGGTGAGTATAATATAGGAGTCCAGGATGTGTGGTCTGCACAGCATGCCCTGCACCCATTACAGGTACTGTACCCCACTGATTTCAGGTGTCTGGTACATTTCATATGTTAGCAATCCCCATAGAAACCTACGGGGGCTACTTTGGCAAATGAGGGACCACAGCAGATACAGGGATAGATAGATAAACAATGGGTTAGATGGAGCTGCAGTTACAGCCTCCACTTAAAGAAAGGCTCTTCATTGTGGATGCATGATGATGACGACCAGATGCCTATCAGGCCACACAGTTGCATAAATCAGAAGTATTACAATTCTATTTCTAATGTTCTCACAAAATTAGTTATAATATTTGCAGAGATAGTTAGATTTGGGTGGGGCTTTTTGTGTCTGTGCAGAGTAACTACTGGCTGCTTTATTTCTACATTGCAATTTAGATTTCAGTTTGAACACACCACACCCAAATCTAATGGGCCCTACACATTTAACGATCGGCCTCCGAGCTGCCCGATGGCGGATACGGGCAACCTGGCGGCGGGGGAGCAGTGACAGGGGGAGTGAAGTTCCTTCACTCCCCCCGTCACCCGTCACCACAGTGGCGCAGGCAAATATGGACGAGATCGTCCATATTGGCCTGCATGCACAGCCGACAGGGCACCATCGTTCATCGATTGAGCCTCCACACTGAAAGATATGAATGGTATCTCGTTCATTAATGAACGAGATCGTTCATATCTTTCAGTCATGTCGACGAGTGTGGAGGGCCTATAACTCTCTCTGCACACGTTATATCTGCCCACCCTGCAGTTCACATGGTTTTGCCCAACTGCTAACAAATTTGCCGCTACAGGGCCTAATTCAGCAAAGATCGCAAATCAGCAAAATTAGTAAAATTAGCGTAAAAACGCAAATTCTGCAACTTAAATAGCAAAAACGGAGAAAAAAACAATTTCTGAGATTTAGCAAAAACTGCGTATGCACTACGTAAAGTAGGCGTATAGGGGGCATACTAAAGGGCTGGACTCGCAAAAACTACGATCAGGGGAGTGTTGCGGGGTGTGTTGTGGGTATATGCTGATGGTTGGTGGACGGTGCATTCGCAATTTTTACAACAGATCGCACATTTCTGATGTGCAGTTTCTGAGTGACTACAGGTCTACCTTAAAAATTGCACAAGCTGACCTCAGTTGTAGACTGCATGTATACTGCAATCATTGCTTCATTACACCCAAATGAAGAAGCTCACACCTCAGACCACAAATCGCTTCATTCAGCTGTATTGGAACTTAGAAACATGTGTAAGGTATTTAACTCTGTAACACATGTTGACTGTGAAAATATATGTTACTAACCGATTTGTGTTTACACTTACTAACAATCGAGGTTTGACAACCACACTATTTGATAGAAGCAAATGTAAAATAACCTTTACAAGCATTTTGCTTAGTAGTATCTGCTGAATGACATTTAGCTTCTTCACATATTTTTTTTTAAACAACCAATAATTTTTTGTTAAACAAAACATACCCACATACATTTTTTTACATTTTATTTGTGCGCTACACACATAAACATATGTTGAAGAACAGCAACACCATCTTTTTATTTTCAACTTTTGCAAATTCTGCTCCATTTGTATACTTATTGAAACAAATATTTACACATAATTCCTTAAAGCAGTGGTTCTCAAACTCGGTCCTCAGGACCCCACACAGTGCATGTTTTGCAGGTAACCCAGCAGGCACACAGGTGTATTAATTACTCACTGACACATTTTAAAAGGTACACAGGTGGAACTAATTATTTCACTTGATATTCTGTGAGGTGACCTGCAAAACATGCACTGTGTGGGGTCCTGAGGACCGAGTTTGAGAACCTGTGCCTTAAAGTAAGGTATGTAAATAAAAGCAAAGAAACAATAATATGTAATGTAGTGATGTGCACCTGAATTTTTTCGGGTTTTGTGTTTTGGGTTCGGTTCCGTGGCCGTGTTTTGGGTTCGGACGCGTTTTGGCAAAACCTCACCGAATTTTTTTTGTCGGATTCGGGTGTTTTTTTCAAAAAACCCTACAAAACAGCTTAACTCATAGAATTTGGGGGTCATTTTGATCCCATAGTATTATTAACCTCAATAACCATAATTTCCACTAATTTTCAGTCTATTCTGAACACCTCACACCTCACAATATTATTTTTAGTCCTAAAATTTGCACAGAGGTCGCTGGATGGCTAAGCTAAGCGACCCTAGTGGCCGACACAAACACCTGGCCCATCTAGGAGTGTCACTGCAGTGTCACGCAGGATGGCCCTTCAAAAAAATACTCCCCAAACAGCACATGACGCAAAGAAAAAAAGAGGCGCAATGAGGTAGCTGTGTGACTAAGCTAAGCGACCCTAGTGGCCGACACAAACACCTGGCCCATCTAGGAGTGGCACTGCAGTGTCACGCAGGATGGCCCTTCAAAAAAATACTCCCCAAACAGCACATGACGCAAAGAAAAATGAAAGAAAAAAGAGGTGCAAGATGGAATTGTCCTTGGGCCCTCCCACCCACCCTTATGTTGTAAAAACAGGACATGCACACTTTAACGAACCCATCATTTCAGCGACAGGGTCTGCCACACGACTGTGACTGAAATGACTGGTTGGTTTGGGCCCCCACCAAAAAAGAAGCAATCAATCTCTCCTTGCACAAACTGGCTCTACGGAGGCAAGATGTCCACCTCATCATCATCGTCCGATTCATCACCCCTTTCACTGTGTACATCCCCCTCCTCACAGATTATTAATTCGTCCCCACTGGAATCCACCATCTCAGGTCCCCGTGTACTTTCTGGAGGCAATTGCTGCTGGTGAATGTCTCCATGGAGGAATTGATTATAATTCATTTTAATGAACATCATCTTCTCCACATTTTCTGGAAGTAACCTCGTACGCCGATTGCTGACAAGGTGAGCGGCGGCACTAAACACTCTTTCGGAGTACACACTGGAGGGAGGGCAACTTAGGTAGAATAAAGCCAGTTTGTGCAAGGGCCTCCAAATTGCCTCTTTTTCCTGCCAGTATACGTACGGACTGTCTGACGTGCCTACTTGGATGCGGTCACTCATATAATCCTCCACCATTCTTTCAATGGTGAGAGAATCATATGCAGTGACAGTAGACGACATGTCAGTAATCGTTGGCAGGTCCTTCAGTCCGGACCAGATGTCAGCATCAGCAGTCGCTCCAGACTGCCCTGCATCACCGCCAGCGGGTGGGCTCGGAATTCGTAGCCTTTTCCTCGCACCCCCAGTTGCGGGAGAATGTGAAGGAGGAGATGTTGACGGGTCGCGTTCCGCTTGACTTGACAATTTTGTCACCAGCAGGTCTTTGAACCTCTGCAGACTTGTGTCTGCCGTAAAGAGAGATCCAAGGTAGGTTTTAAATCTAGGATCGAGCACGGTGGCCAAAATGTAGTGCTCTGATTTCAACAGATTGACCACACGTGAATCCTGGTTAAGCGAATGAAGGGCTCCATCCACAAGTCCCACATGCCTAGCGGAATCGCTCTGTTTTAGCTCCTCCTTCAATGCCTCCAGCTTCTTCTGCAAAAGCCTGATGAGGGGAATGACCTGACTCAGGCTGGCAGTGTCTGAACTGACTTCACGTGTGGCAAGTTCAAAAGGTTGCAGAACCTTGCACAACGTTGAAATCATTCTCCACTGCGCTTGAGACAGGTGCATTCCACCTCCTTTGCCTATATCGTGGGCAGATGTATAGGCTTGAATGGCCTTTTGCTGCTCCTCCATCCTCTGAAGCATATAGAGGGTTGAATTCCACCTCGTTACCACCTCTTGCTTCAGATGATGGCAGGGCAGGTTCAGGTGTTTTTGGTGGTGCTCCAGTCTTCTGTACGCGGTGCCTGTACGCCGAAAGTGGCCCGCAATTCTTCTGGCCACCGACAGCATCTCTTGCACGCCCCTGTCGTTTTTTAAATAATTCTGCACCACCAAATTCAAGGTATGTGCAAAACATGGGACGTGCTGGAATTTGCCCAGATGTAATGCACGCACAATATTGCTGGCGTTGTCCGATGCCACAAATCCCCAGGAGAGTCCAATTGGGGTAAGCCATTCTGCGATGATCTTCCTCAGTTGCCGTAAGAGGTTTTCAGCTGTGTGCGTATTCTGGAAAGCGGTGATACAAAGCGTAGCCTGCCTAGGAACGAGTTGGCGTTTGCGAGATGCTGCTACTGGTGCCGCCGCTGCTGTTCTTGCAGCGGGAGGCAATACATCTACCCAGTGGGCTGTCACAGTCATGTAGTCCTGAGTCTGCCCTGCTCCACTTGTCCACATGTCCGTGGTTAAGTGGACATTGGGTACAACTGCATTTTTTAGGACACTGGTGGGTCTTTTTCTGACGTCCGTGTACATTCTCGGTATCGCCTGCCTAGAGAAGTGGAACCTAGATGGTATTTGGTAACGGGGGCACACTACCTCAAGCAATTGTCTAGTTCCCCGTGAACTAACGGCGGATACTGGATGCACGTCTAACACCAACATAGTTGTCAAGGCCTGAGTTATCCGCTTTGCAACAGGATGACTGCTGTGATATTTCATCTTCCTCGCAAAGGACTGTTGGACAGTCAATTGCTTACTGGAAGTAGTACAAGTGGTCTTCCGACTTCCCCTCTGGGATGACGATCGACTCCCAGCAGCAACAACAGCAGCGCCAGCAGCAGTAGGCGTTACACTCAAGGATGCATCGGAGGAATCCCAGGCAGGAGAGGACTCATCAGACTTGCCAGTGACATGGCCTGCAGGACTATTGGCTTTCCTGGGTAAGGAGGAAATTGACACTGAGGGAGTTGGTGGTGTGGTTTGCGCGAGCTTGGTTACAAGAGGAAGGGATTTACTGGTCAGTGGACTGCTTCCGCTGTCGCCCAAAGTTTTTGAACTTGTCACTGACTTATTATGAATGTGCTGCAGGTGACGTATAAGGGAGGATGTTCCGAGGTGGTTAACGTCCTTACCCCTACTTATTACAGCTTGACAAAGGCAACACACGGCTTGACACCAGTTGTCCGCATTTCTGTTGAAATAATTCCACACTGAAGAGCTGATTTTTTTTGGTATTTTGACAAGGCATGTCAATGGCCATATTCCTCCCACGGACAACAGGTGTCTCCCCGGGTGCCTGACTTAAACAAACCACCTCACCATCAGAATCCTCTTTGTCAATTTCCTCCCCATCGCCAGCAACACCCATATCCTCATCCTGGTGTACTTCAACATTGACATCTTCAATTTGACTATCAGGAACTGCACTGCGGGTGCTCCTTCCAGCACTTGCAGGGGGCGTGCAAATGGTGGAAGGCGCAAGCTCTTCCCGTCCAGTGTTGGGAAGGTCAGGCATCGCAACCGACACAATTGGACTCTCCTTTGGGATTTGTGATTTCGAAGAACGCACAGTTCTTTGCTGTGCTTTTGCCAGCTTAAGTCTTTTCTTTTTTCTAGCGAGAGGATGAGTGCTTCCATCCTCATGTGAAGCTGAACCACTAGCCATGAACATAGGCCAGGGCCTCAGCCGTTCCTTGCCACTCCATGTCGTAAATGGCATATTGGCAAGTTTACGCTTCTCCTCAGACGCTTTTAATTTTGATTTTTGGGTCATTTTACTGATCTTTTGTGTTTTGGATTTTACATGCTCTGTACTATGACATTAGGCATCGGCCTTGGCAGATGACGTTGATAACATTTCATCTCGTCCATGACTAGTGGCAGCAGCTTCAGCACGAGGTGGAAGTGGATCTTGATCTTTCCCTATTTTTTTAACCTCCACATTTTTGTTCTCCATATTATAATGCGCACAACTAAAAGCCACCACAGGTATACAATGTAGATGGATGGATAGTATAGTATTATATTACTTATGGAGGACGACTGACGACACAGAGGTAGGTACAGCCGTGGCCTACCGTACTGATATATATATAATATACTGTATAATATAATAACGGACCTGGTGGACACTGTCAGCAGACTGCTAAACTAGTATGAAGAAAAAAAAAGCCACCACAGGTATACAATGTAGATGGATGGATAGTATAGTATTATATTACTTATGGACGACGAGTGCACTGACGACACAGAGGTAGGTACAGCCGTTGCCTACCGTACTGCTATATATATATAATATACTGTATAATAATAACGGACCTGGTGGACACTGTCAGCAGACTGCTAAACTAGTATGAAGAAAAAAAAAGCCACCACAGGTATACAATGTAGATGGATGGATAGTATAGTATTATATTACTTATGGACGACGAGTGCACTGATGACACAGAGGTAGGTACAGCCGTGGCGTACCGTACTGCTATATATATATATATATATATAATATACTGTATAATAATAACGGAACTGGTGGACACTGTCAGCAGACTGCTAAACTAGTATGAAGAAAAAAAAAGCCACCACATGTATACAATGTAGATGGATGGATAGTATAGTATTATATTACTTATGGACGACGAGTGCACTGACGACACAGAGGTAGGTACAGCCGTGGCCTACCGTACTTCTATATATATATATATAAAATATACTGTATAATAATAACGGACCTGGTGGACACTGCCAGCAGACTGCTAAACTAGTATGAAGAAAAAAAAAGCCACCACAGGTATACAATGTAGATGGATGGATAGTATAGTATTATATTACTTATGGACGACGAATGCACTGACGACACAGAGGTAGGAACAGCCGTGGCCTACCGTACTGCTATATATATACATAATATACTGTATAATAATAACGGACCTGGTGGACACTGTCAGCAGACTGCTAAACTAGTATAAAGAAAAAAAAAGCCACCACAGGTATACAATGTAGATGGATGGATAGTATAGTATTATATTACTTATGGACGACGAGTGCACTGACGACACAGAGGTAGATACAGCCATGGCCTACCGTACTGCTATATATATATATATATATATATAATATACTGTATAATAATAACGGACCTGGTGGACACTGTCAGCAGACTGCTAAACTAGTATGAAGAAAAAAAAAGCCACCACAGGTATACAATGTAGATGGATGGATAGTATAGTATTATATTACTTATGGACGACGAGTGCACTGACGACACAGAGGTAGGTACAGCCGTGGCCTACCGTACTGCTATATATATATATAATATACTGTATAATAATAACGGACCTGGTGGACACTGTCAGCAGACTGCTAAACTAGTATGAAGAAAAAAAAAGCCACCACAGGTATACAATGTAGATGGATGGATAGTATAGTATTATATTACTTATGGACGACGAGTGCACTGACGACACAGAGGTAGGTACAGCCGTGGCCTACCATACTGCTATATATATATATATATAATATACTGTATAATAATAACGGACCTGGTGGACACTGTCAGCAGACTGCTAAACTAGTATGAAGAAAAAAAAAGCCACCACAGGTATACAATGTAGATGGATGGATAGTATAGTATTATATTACTTATGGACGACGAGTGCACTGACGACACAGAGGTAGGTACAGCCGTGGCCTACCGTACTGCTATATATATATATAATATACTGTATAATAATAACGGACATGGTGGACACTGTCAGCAGACTGCTAAACTAGTATGAAGAAAAAAAAAGCCACCACAGGTATACAATGTAGATGGATGTATAGTATAGTATTATATTACTTATGGACGACGAGTGCACTAACGACACAGAGGTAGGTACAGCCATGGCCTACCGTACTGCTATATATATATATAATATACTGTATAATAATAACGGACCTGGTGGACACTGTCAGCAGACTGCTAAACTAGTATGAAGAAAAAAAGCCACCACAGGTATACAATGTAGATGGATGGATAGTATAGTATTATATTACTTATGGACGATGAGTGCACTGACGACACAGAGGTAGGTACAGCCGTGGCCTACCGTACTGCTATATATATATATAATATACTGTATAATAATAACGGACCTGGTGGACACTGTCAGCAGACTGCTAAACTAGTATGAAGAAAAAAAAGCCACCACAGGTATACAATGTAGATGGATGGATAGTATAGTATTATATTACTTATGGACGATGAGTGCACTGACGACACAGAGGTAGGTACAGCCGTGGCCTACCGTACTGCTATATATATATATATATAATATACTGTATAATAATAACGGACCTGGTGGACACTGTCAGCAGACTGCTAAACTAGTATGAAGAAAAAAAAAGCCACCACAGGTATACAATGTAGATGGATGGATAGTATAGTATTATATTACTTATGGACGACGAGTGCACTGACGACACAGAGGTAGGTACAGCCGTGGCCTACCGTACTGCTATATATATATATATATATATATATAATATACTGTATAATAATAACGGACCTGGTGGACACTGTCAGCAGACTGCTAAACTAGTAAGAAGAAGAAAAAAGCCACCACAGGTATACAATGTAGATGGATGGATAGTATAGTATTATATTACTTATGGACGACGAGTGCACTGACGACACAGAGGTAGGTACAGCCGTGGCCTACCGTACTGCTATATATATATATAATATACTGTATAATAATAACGGACCTGGTGGACACTGTCAGCAGACTGCTAAACTAGTATGAAGAAAAAAAAAGCCACCACAGGTATACAATGTAGATGGATGGATAGTATAGTATTATATTACTTATGGACGACGAGTGCACTGACGACACAGAGGTAGGTACAGCCGTGGCCTACCGTACTGCTATATATATATATATATATATATATATATAAAATATACTGTATAATAATAACGGACCTGGTGGACACTTTCAGCAGACTGCTAAACTAGTATGAAGAAAAAAAAAGCCACCACAGGTATACAATGTAGATGGATGGATAGTATAGTATTATATTACTTATGGACGACGAGTGCACTGACGACACAGAGGTAGGTACAGCCGTGGCCTACCGTACTGCTATATATATATATATATATAATATACTGTATAATAATAACAGACCTGGTGGACACTGTCAGCAGACTGCTAAACTAGTATGAAGAAAAAAAAAGCCACCACAGGTATACAATGTAGATGGATGGATAGTATAGTATTATATTACTTATGGACGACGAGTGCACTGACGACACAGAGGTAGGTACAGCCGTGGCCTACCGTACTGCTATATATATATATAATATACTGTATAATAATAACGGACCTGGTGGACACTGTCAGCAGACTGCTAAACTAGTATGAAGAAAAAAAAAGCCACCACAGGTATACAATGTAGATGGATGGATAGTATAGTATTATATTACTTATGGACGACGAGTGCACTGACGACACAGAGGTAGGTACAGCCGTGGCCTACCGTACTGCTATATATATATATAATATACTGTATAATAATAACGGACATGGTGGACACTGTCAGCAGACTGCTAAACTAGTATGAAGAAAAAAAAAGCCACCACAGGTATACAATGTAGATGGATGTATAGTATAGTATTATATTACTTATGGACGACGAGTGCACTAACGACACAGAGGTAGGTACAGCCATGGCCTACCGTACTGCTATATATATATATATAATATACTGTATAATAATAACGGACCTGGTGGACACTGTCTGCAGACTGCTAAACTAGTATGAAGAAAAAAAGCCACCACAGGTATACAATGTAGATGGATGGATAGTATAGTATTATATTACTTATGGACGATGAGTGCACTGACGACACAGAGGTAGGTACAGCCGTGGCCTACCGTACTGCTATATATATATATAATATACTGTATAATAATAACGGACCTGGTGGACACTGTCAGCAGACTGCTAAACTAGTATGAAGAAAAAAAAGCCACCACAGGTATACAATGTAGATGGATGGATAGTATAGTATTATATTACTTATGGACGATGAGTGCACTGACGACACAGAGGTAGGTACAGCCGTGGCCTACCGTACTGCTATATATATATATATATATAATATACTGTATAATAATAACGGACCTGGTGGACACTGTCAGCAGACTGCTAAACTAGTATGAAGGGAAAAAAAGCCACCACAGGTATACAATGTAGATGGATGGATAGTATAGTATTATATTACTTATGGACGACGAGTGCACTGACGACACAGAGGTAGGTACAGCCGTGGCCTACCGTACTGCTATATATATATATATATATATATATATATATATATATAATATACTGTATAATAATAACGGACCTGGTGGACACTGTCAGCAGACTGCTAAACTAGTAAGAAGAAAAAAAAAGCCACCACAGGTATACAATGTAGATGGATGGATAGTATAGTATTATATTACTTATGGACGACGAGTGCACTGACGACACAGAGGTAGGTACAGCCGTGGCCTACCGTACTGCTATATATATATATAATATACTGTATAATAATAACGGACCTGGTGGACACTGTCAGCAGACTGCTAAACTAGTATGAAGAAAAAAAAAGCCACCACAGGTATACAATGTAGATGGATGGATAGTATAGTATTATATTACTTATGGACGACGAGTGCACTGACGACACAGAGGTAGGTACAGCCGTGGCATACCGTACTGCTATATATATATATATATATATATATATATAAAATATACTGTATAATAATAACGGACCTGGTGGACACTTTCAGCAGACTGCTAAACTAGTATGAAGAAAAAAAAAGCCACCACAGGTATACAATGTAGATGGATGGATAGTATAGTATTATATTACTTATGGACGACGAGTGCACTGACGACACAGAGGTAGGTACAGCCGTGGCCTACCGTACTGCTATATATATATATATATATATATAATATACTGTATAATAATAACAGACCTGGTGGACACTGTCAGCAGACTGCTAAACTAGTATGAAGAAAAAAAAAGCCACCACAGGTATACAATGTAGATGGATGGATAGTATAGTATTATATTACTTATGGACGACGAGTGCACTGACGACACAGAGGTAGGTACAGCCGTGGCCTACCGTACTGCTATATATATATATAATATACTGTATAATAATAACGGACCTGGTGGACACTGTCAGCAGACTGCTAAACTAGTATGAAGAAAAAAAAAGCCACCACAGGTATACAATGTAGATGGATGGATAGTATAGTATTATATTACTTATGGACGACGAGTGCACTGACGACACAGAGGTAGGTACAGCCGTGGCCTACCGTACTGCTATATATATATATAATATACTGTATAATAATAACGGACATGGTGGACACTGTCAGCAGACTGCTAAACTAGTATGAAGAAAAAAAAAGCCACCACAGGTATACAATGTAGATGGATGTATAGTATAGTATTATATTACTTATGGACGACGAGTGCACTAACGACACAGAGGTAGGTACAGCCATGGCCTACCGTACTGCTATATATATATATATAATATACTGTATAATAATAACGGACCTGGTGGACACTGTCTGCAGACTGCTAAACTAGTATGAAGAAAAAAAGCCACCACAGGTATACAATGTAGATGGATGGATAGTATAGTATTATATTACTTATGGACGATGAGTGCACTGACGACACAGAGGTAGGTACAGCCGTGGCCTACCGTACTGCTATATATATATATAATATACTGTATAATAATAACGGACCTGGTGGACACTGTCAGCAGACTGCTAAACTAGTATGAAGAAAAAAAAGCCACCACAGGTATACAATGTAGATGGATGGATAGTATAGTATTATATTACTTATGGACGATGAGTGCACTGACGACACAGAGGTAGGTACAGCCGTGGCCTACCGTACTGCTATATATATATATATATATAATATACTGTATAATAATAACGGACCTGGTGGACACTGTCAGCAGACTGCTAAACTAGTATGAAGGGAAAAAAAGCCACCACAGGTATACAATGTAGATGGATGGATAGTATAGTATTATATTACTTATGGACGACGAGTGCACTGACGACACAGAGGTAGGTACAGCCGTGGCCTACCGTACTGCTATATATATATATATATATATATATATATATATATATATAATATACTGTATAATAATAACGGACCTGGTGGACACTGTCAGCAGACTGCTAAACTAGTAAGAAGAAAAAAAAAGCCACCACAGGTATACAATGTAGATGGATGGATAGTATAGTATTATATTACTTATGGACGACGAGTGCACTGACGACACAGAGGTAGGTACAGCCGTGGCCTACCGTACTGCTATATATATATATAATATACTGTATAATAATAACGGACCTGGTGGACACTGTCAGCAGACTGCTAAACTAGTATGAAGAAAAAAAAAGCCACCACAGGTATACAATGTAGATGGATGGATAGTATAGTATTATATTACTTATGGACGACGAGTGCACTGACGACACAGAGGTAGGTACAGCCGTGGCCTACCGTACTGCTATATATATATATAATATACTGTATAATAATAACGGACCTGGTGGACACTGTCAGCAGACTGCTAAACTAGTAAGAAGAAAAAAAAAGCCACCACAGGTATACAATGTAGATGGATGGATAGTATAGTATTATATTACTTATGGACGACGAGTGCACTGACGACACAGAGGTAGGTACAGCCGTGGCCTACCGTACTGCTATATATATATATAATATACTGTATAATAATAACGGACCTGGTGGACACTGTCAGCAGACTGCTAAACTAGTAAGAAGAAAAAAAAAGCCACCACAGGTATACAATGTAGATGGATGGATAGTATAGTATTATATTACTTATGGACGACGAGTGCACTGACGACACAGAGGTAGGTACAGCCGTGGCCTACCGTACTGCTATATATATATATAATATACTGTATAATAATAACGGACCTGGTGGACACTGTCAGCAGACTGCTAAACTAGTATGAAGAAAAAAAAAGCCACCACAGGTATACAATGTAGATGGATGGATAGTATAGTATTATATTACTTATGGACGACGAGTGCACTGACGACACAGAGGTAGGTACAGCCGTGGCCTACCGTACTGCTATATATATATATAATATACTGTATAATAATAACGGACCTGGTGGACACTGTCAGCAGACTGCTAAACTAGTATGAAGAAAAAAAAAGCCACCACAGGTATACAATGTAGATGGATGGATAGTATAGTATTATATTACTTATGGACGACGAGTGCACTGACGACACAGAGGTAGGTACAGCCGTGGCCTACCGTACTGCTATATATATATATAATATACTGTATAATAATAACGGACATGGTGGACACTGTCAGCAGACTGCTAAACTAGTATGAAGAAAAAAAAAGCCACCACAGGTATACAATGTAGATGGATGTATAGTATAGTATTATATTACTTATGGACGACGAGTGCACTAACGACACAGAGGTAGGTACAGCCATGGCCTACCGTACTGCTATATATATATATATAATATACTGTATAATAATAACGGACCTGGTGGACACTGTCTGCAGACTGCTAAACTAGTATGAAGAAAAAAAGCCACCACAGGTATACAATGTAGATGGATGGATAGTATAGTATTATATTACTTATGGACGATGAGTGCACTGACGACACAGAGGTAGGTACAGCCGTGGCCTACCGTACTGCTATATATATATATAATATACTGTATAATAATAACGGACCTGGTGGACACTGTCAGCAGACTGCTAAACTAGTATGAAGAAAAAAAAGCCACCACAGGTATACAATGTAGATGGATGGATAGTATAGTATTATATTACTTATGGACGATGAGTGCACTGACGACACAGAGGTAGGTACAGCCGTGGCCTACCGTACTGCTATATATATATATATATATAATATACTGTATAATAATAACGGACCTGGTGGACACTGTCAGCAGACTGCTAAACTAGTATGAAGGGAAAAAAAGCCACCACAGGTATACAATGTAGATGGATGGATAGTATAGTATTATATTACTTATGGACGACGAGTGCACTGACGACACAGAGGTAGGTACAGCCGTGGCCTACCGTACTGCTATATATATATATATATATATATATATATATATAATATACTGTATAATAATAACGGACCTGGTGGACACTGTCAGCAGACTGCTAAACTAGTAAGAAGAAAAAAAAAGCCACCACAGGTATACAATGTAGATGGATGGATAGTATAGTATTATATTACTTATGGACGACGAGTGCACTGACGACACAGAGGTAGGTACAGCCGTGGCCTACCGTACTGCTATATATATATATAATATACTGTATAATAATAACGGACCTGGTGGACACTGTCAGCAGACTGCTAAACTAGTATGAAGAAAAAAAAAGCCACCACAGGTATACAATGTAGATGGATGGATAGTATAGTATTATATTACTTATGGACGACGAGTGCACTGACGACACAGAGGTAGGTACAGCCGTGGCCTACCGTACTGCTATATATATATATATATATATATATATATATATATAAAATATACTGTATAATAATAACGGACCTGGTGGACACTTTCAGCAGACTGCTAAACTAGTATGAAGAAAAAAAAAGCCACCACAGGTATACAATGTAGATGGATGGATAGTATAGTATTATATTACTTATGGACGACGAGTGCACTGACGACACAGAGGTAGGTACAGCCGTGGCCTACCGTACTGCTATATATATATATATATATATAATATACTGTATAATAATAACAGACCTGGTGGACACTGTCAGCAGACTGCTAAACTAGTATGAAGAAAAAAAAAGCCACCACAGGTATACAATGTAGATGGATGGATAGTATAGTATTATATTACTTATGGACGACGAGTGCACTGACGACACAGAGGTAGGTACAGCCGTGGCCTACCGTACTGCTATATATATATATAATATACTGTATAATAATAACGGACCTGGTGGACACTGTCAGCAGACTGCTAAACTAGTATGAAGAAAAAAAAAGCCACCACAGGTATACAATGTAGATGGATGGATAGTATAGTATTATATTACTTATGGACGACGAGTGCACTGACGACACAGAGGTAGGTACAGCCGTGGCCTACCGTACTGCTATATATATATATAATATACTGTATAATAATAACGGACATGGTGGACACTGTCAGCAGACTGCTAAACTAGTATGAAGAAAAAAAAAGCCACCACAGGTATACAATGTAGATGGATGTATAGTATAGTATTATATTACTTATGGACGACGAGTGCACTAACGACACAGAGGTAGGTACAGCCATGGCCTACCGTACTGCTATATATATATATATAATATACTGTATAATAATAACGGACCTGGTGGACACTGTCTGCAGACTGCTAAACTAGTATGAAGAAAAAAAGCCACCACAGGTATACAATGTAGATGGATGGATAGTATAGTATTATATTACTTATGGACGATGAGTGCACTGACGACACAGAGGTAGGTACAGCCGTGGCCTACCGTACTGCTATATATATATATAATATACTGTATAATAATAACGGACCTGGTGGACACTGTCAGCAGACTGCTAAACTAGTATGAAGAAAAAAAAGCCACCACAGGTATACAATGTAGATGGATGGATAGTATAGTATTATATTACTTATGGACGATGAGTGCACTGACGACACAGAGGTAGGTACAGCCGTGGCCTACCGTACTGCTATATATATATATATATATAATATACTGTATAATAATAACGGACCTGGTGGACACTGTCAGCAGACTGCTAAACTAGTATGAAGGGAAAAAAAGCCACCACAGGTATACAATGTAGATGGATGGATAGTATAGTATTATATTACTTATGGACGACGAGTGCACTGACGACACAGAGGTAGGTACAGCCGTGGCCTACCGTACTGCTATATATATATATATATATATATATATATATATATAATATACTGTATAATAATAACGGACCTGGTGGACACTGTCAGCAGACTGCTAAACTAGTAAGAAGAAAAAAAAAGCCACCACAGGTATACAATGTAGATGGATGGATAGTATAGTATTATATTACTTATGGACGACGAGTGCACTGACGACACAGAGGTAGGTACAGCCGTGGCCTACCGTACTGCTATATATATATATAATATACTGTATAATAATAACGGACCTGGTGGACACTGTCAGCAGACTGCTAAACTAGTATGAAGAAAAAAAAAGCCACCACAGGTATACAATGTAGATGGATGGATAGTATAGTATTATATTACTTATGGACGACGAGTGCACTGACGACACAGAGGTAGGTACAGCCGTGGCCTACCGTACTGCTATATATATATATATATATATAAAATATACTGTATAATAATAACGGACCTGGTGGACACTTTCAGCAGACTGCTAAACTAGTATGAAGAAAAAAAAAGCCACCACAGGTATACAATGTAGATGGATGGATAGTATAGTATTATATTACTTATGGACGATGAGTGCACTGATGACACAGAGGTAGGTACAGCCGTGGCCTACCGTACTGCTATATATATATATATAATATACTGTATAATAATAACGGACCTGGTGGACACTGTCAGCAGACTGCTAAACTAGTATGAAGGGAAAAAAAGCCACCACAGGTATACAATGTAGATGGATGGATAGTATAGTATTATATTACTTATGGACGACGAGTGCACTGACGACACAGAGGTAGGTACAGCCGTGGCCTACCGTACTGCTATATATATATATATATATAATATACTGTATAATAATAACGGACCTGGTGGACACTGTCAGCAGACTGCTAAACTAGTAAGAAGAAAAAAAAAGCCACCACAGGTATACAATGTAGATGGATGGATAGTATAGTATTATATTACTTATGGACGACGAGTGCACTGACGACACAGAGGTAGGTACAGCCGTGGCCTACCGTACTGCTATATATATATATAATATACTGTATAATAATAACGGACCTGGTGGACACTGTCAGCAGACTGCTAAACTAGTATGAAGAAAAAAAAAGCCACCACAGGTATACAATGTAGATGGATGGATAGTATAGTATTATATTACTTATGGACGACGAGTGCACTGACGACACAGAGGTAGGTACAGCCGTGGCCTACCGTACTGCTATATATATATATATATATATATATATATAAAATATACTGTATAATAATAACGGACCTGGTGGACACTTTCAGCAGACTGCTAAACTAGTATGAAGAAAAAAAAAGCCACCACAGGTATACAATGTAGATGGATGGATAGTATAGTATTATATTACTTATGGACGACGAGTGCACTGACGACACAGAGGTAGGTACAGCCGTGGCCTACCGTACTGCTATATATATATATATAATATACTGTATAATAATAACAGACCTGGTGGACACTGTCAGCAGACTGCTAAACTAGTATGAAGAAAAAAAAAGCCACCACAGGTATACAATGTAGATGGATGGATAGTATAGTATTATATTACTTATGGACGACGAGTGCACTGACGACACAGAGGTAGGTACAGCCGTGGCCTACCGTACTGCTATATATATATATAATATACTGTATAATAATAACGGACCTGGTGGACACTGTCAGCAGACTGCTAAACTAGTATGAAGAAAAAAAAAGCCACCACAGGTATACAATGTAGATGGATGGATAGTATAGTATTATATTACTTATGGACGACGAGTGCACTGACGACACAGAGGTAGGTACAGCCGTGGCCTACCGTACTGCTATATATATATATAATATACTGTATAATAATAACGGACATGGTGGACACTGTCAGCAGACTGCTAAACTAGTATGAAGAAAAAAAAAGCCACCACAGGTATACAATGTAGATGGATGTATAGTATAGTATTATATTACTTATGGACGACGAGTGCACTAACGACACAGAGGTAGGTACAGCCATGGCCTACCGTACTGCTATATATATATATAATATACTGTATAATAATAACGGACCTGGTGGACACTGTCAGCAGACTGCTAAACTAGTATGAAGAAAAAAAGCCACCACAGGTATACAATGTAGATGGATGGATAGTATAGTATTATATTACTTATGGACGATGAGTGCACTGACGACACAGAGGTAGGTACAGCCGTGGCCTACCGTACTGCTATATATTTATATATAATATACTGTATAATAATAACGGACCTGGTGGACACTGTCAGCAGACTGCTAAACTAGTATGAAGAAAAAAAAGCCACCACAGGTATACAATGTAGATGGATGGATAGTATAGTATTATATTACTTATGGACGATGAGTGCACTGACGACACAGAGGTAGGTACAGCCGTGGCCTACCGTACTGCTATATATATATATATATAATATACTGTATAATAATAACGGACCTGGTGGACACTGTCAGCAGACTGCTAAACTAGTATGAAGAAAAAAAAAGCCACCACAGGTATACAATGTAGATGGATGGATAGTATAGTATTATATTACTTATGGACGACGAGTGCACTGACGACACAGAGGTAGGTACAGCCGTGGCCTACCGTACTGCTATATATATATATATATATATATATATAATATACTGTATAATAATAACGGACCTGGTGGACACTGTCAGCAGACTGCTAAACTAGTAAGAAGAAAAAAAAAGCCACCACAGGTATACAATGTAGATGGATGGATAGTATAGTATTATATTACTTATGGACGACGAGTGCACTGACGACACAGAGGTAGGTACAGCCGTGGCCTACCGTACTGCTATATATATATATAATATACTGTATAATAATAACGGACCTGGTGGACACTGTCAGCAGACTGCTAAACTAGTATGAAGAAAAAAAAAGCCACCACAGGTATACAATGTAGATGGATGGATAGTATAGTATTATATTACTTATGGACGACGAGTGCACTGACGACACAGAGGTAGGTACAGCCGTGGCCTACCGTACTGCTATATATATATATATATATATATATATATATATATATATATATAAAATATACTGTATAATAATAACGGACCTGGTGGACACTTTCAACAGACTGCTAAACTAGTATGAAGGAAAAAAAAGCCACCACAGGTATACAATGTAGATGGATGGATAGTATAGTATTATATTACTTATGGACGACGAGTGCACTGACGACACAGAGGTAGGTACAGCCGTGGCCTACCGTACTGCTATATATATATATATATATATATATAATATACTGTATAATAATAACAGACCTGGTGGACACTGTCAGCAGACTGCTAAACTAGTATGAAGAAAAAAAAAGCCACCACAGGTATACAATGTAGATAGATGGATAGTATAGTATTATATTACTTATGGACGACGAGTGCACTGACGACACAGAGGTAGGTACAGCCGTGGCCTACCGTACTGCTATATATATATATAATATACTGTATAATAATAACGGACCTGGTGGACACTGTCAGCAGACTGCTAAACTAGTATGAAGAAAAAAAAAGCCACCACAGGTATACAATGTAGATGGATGGATAGTATAGTATTATATTACTTATGGACGACGAGTGCACTGACGACACAGAGGTAGGTACAGCCGTGGCCTACCGTACTGCTATATATAATATACTGTATAATAATAACGGACATGGTGGACACTGTCAGCAGACTGCTAAACTAGTATGAAGAAAAAAAAAGCCACCACAGGTATACAATGTAGATGGATGTATAGTATAGTATTATATTACTTATGGACGACGAGTGCACTAACGACACAGAGGTAGGTACAGCCATGGCCTACCGTACTGCTATATATATATATAATATACTGTATAATAATAACGGACCTGGTGGACACTGTCAGCAGACTGCTAAACTAGTATGAAGAAAAAAAGCCACCACAGGTATACAATGTAGATGGATGGATAGTATAGTATTATATTACTTATGGACGATGAGTGCACTGACGACACAGAGGTAGGTACAGCCGTGGCCTACCGTACTGCTATATATATATATATAATATACTGTATAATAATAACGGACCTGGTGGACACTGTCAGCAGACTGCTAAACTAGTATGAAGAAAAAAAAGCCACCACAGGTATACAATGTAGATGGATGGATAGTATAGTATTATATTACTTATGGACGATGAGTGCACTGACGACACAGAGGTAGGTACAGCCGTGGCCTACCGTACTGCTATATATATATATATATATAATATACTGTATAATAATAACGGACCTGGTGGACACTGTCAGCAGACTGCTAAACTAGTATGAAGGGGAAAAAAAGCCACCACAGGTATACAATGTAGATGGATGGATAGTATAGTATTATATTACTTATGGACGACGAGTGCACTGACGACACAGAGGTAGGTACAGCCGTGGCCTACCGTACTGCTATATATATATATATATATATATATATATATATAATATACTGTATAATAATAACGGACCTGGTGGACACTGTCAGCAGACTGCTAAACTAGTAAGAAGAAAAAAAAAGCCACCACAGGTATACAATGTAGATGGATGGATAGTATAGTATTATATTACTTATGGACGACGAGTGCACTGACGACACAGAGGTAGGTACAGCCGTGGCCTACCGTACTGCTATATATATATATAATATACTGTATAATAATAACGGACCTGGTGGACACTGTCAGCAGACTGCTAAACTAGTATGAAGAAAAAAAAAGCCACCACAGGTATACAATGTAGATGGATGGATAGTATAGTATTATATTACTTATGGACGACGAGTGCACTGACGACACAGAGGTAGGTACAGCCGTGGCCTACCGTACTGCTATATATATAATATATATATATATATATATATATATATATAAAATATACTGTATAATAATAACGGACCTGGTGGACACTTTCAGCAGACTGCTAAACTAGTATGAAGAAAAAAAAAGCCACCACAGGTATACAATGTAGATGGATGGATAGTATAGTATTATATTACTTATGGACGACGAGTGCACTGACGACACAGAGGTAGGTACAGCCGTGGCCTACCGTACTGCTATATATATATATATATATATAATATACTGTATAATAATAACAGACCTGGTGGACACTGTCAGCAGACTGCTAAACTAGTATGAAGAAAAAAAAAGCCACCACAGGTATACAATGTAGATGGATGGATAGTATAGTATTATATTACTTATGGACGACGAGTGCACTGACGACACAGAGGTAGGTACAGCCGTGGCCTACCGTACTGCTATATATATATATAATATACTGTATAATAATAACGGACCTGGTGGACACTGTCAGCAGACTGCTAAACTAGTATGAAGAAAAAAAAAGCCACCGCAGGTATACAATGTAGATGGATGGATAGTATAGTATTATGTTACTTATGGACGACGAGTGCACTGACGACACAGAGGTAGGTACAGCCGTGGCCTACCGTACTGCTATATATATATATAATATACTGTATAATAATAACGGACATGGTGGACACTGTCAGCAGACTGCTAAACTAGTATGAAGAAAAAAAAAGCCACCACAGGTATACAATGTAGATGGATGTATAGTATAGTATTATATTACTTATGGACGACGAGTGCACTAACGACACAGAGGTAGGTACAGCCATGGCCTACCGTACTGCTATATATATATATATAATATACTGTATAATAATAACGGACCTGGTGGACACTGTCTGCAGACTGCTAAACTAGTATGAAGAAAAAAAGCCACCACAGGTATACAATGTAGATGGATGGATAGTATAGTATTATATTACTTATGGACGATGAGTGCACTGACGACACAGAGGTAGGTACAGCCGTGGCCTACCGTACTGCTATATATATATATAATATACTGTATAATAATAACGGACCTGGTGGACACTGTCAGCAGACTGCTAAACTAGTATGAAGAAAAAAAAGCCACCACAGGTATACAATGTAGATGGATGGATAGTATAGTATTATATTACTTATGGACGATGAGTGCACTGACGACACAGAGGTAGGTACAGCCGTGGCCTACCGTACTGCTATATATATATATATATATAATATACTGTATAATAATAACGGACCTGGTGGACACTGTCAGCAGACTGCTAAACTAGTATGAAGGGAAAAAAAGCCACCACAGGTATACAATGTAGATGGATGGATAGTATAGTATTATATTACTTATGGACGACGAGTGCACTGACGACACAGAGGTAGGTACAGCCGTGGCCTACCGTACTGCTATATATATATATATATATATATATATATATAATATACTGTATAATAATAACGGACCTGGTGGACACTGTCAGCAGACTGCTAAACTAGTAAGAAGAAAAAAAAAGCCACCACAGGTATACAATGTAGATGGATGGATAGTATAGTATTATATTACTTATGGACGACGAGTGCACTGACGACACAGAGGTAGGTACAGCCGTGGCCTACCGTAATGCTATATATATATATAATATACTGTATAATAATAACGGACCTGGTGGACACTGTCAGCAGACTGCTAAACTAGTATGAAGAAAAAAAAAGCCACCACAGGTATACAATGTAGATGGATGGATAGTATAGTATTATATTACTTATGGACGACGAGTGCACTGACGACACAGAGGTAGGTACAGCCGTGGCCTACCGTACTGCTATATATATATATATATATATATATATATATATATATAAAATATACTGTATAATAATAACGGACCTGGTGGACACTTTCAGCAGACTGCTAAACTAGTATGAAGAAAAAAAAAGCCACCACAGGTATACAATGTAGATGGATGGATAGTATAGTATTATATTACTTATGGACGATGAGTGCACTGACGACACAGAGGTAGGTACAGCCGTGGCCTACCGTACTGCTATATATATATATATAATATACTGTATAATAATAACGGACCTGGTGGACACTGTCAGCAGACTGCTAAACTAGTATGAAGGGAAAAAAAGCCACCACAGGTATACAATGTAGATGGATGGATAGTATAGTATTATATTACTTATGGACGACGAGTGCACTGACGACACAGAGGTAGGTACAGCCGTGGCCTACCGTACTGCTATATATATATATATATATAATATACTGTATAATAATAACGGACCTGGTGGACACTGTCAGCAGACTGCTAAACTAGTAAGAAGAAAAAAAAAGCCACCACAGGTATACAATGTAGATGGATGGATAGTATAGTATTATATTACTTATGGACGACGAGTGCACTGACGACACAGAGGTAGGTACAGCCGTGGCCTACCGTACTGCTATATATATATATAATATACTGTATAATAATAACGGACCTGGTGGACACTGTCAGCAGACTGCTAAACTAGTATGAAGAAAAAAAAAGCCACCACAGGTATACAATGTAGATGGATGGATAGTATAGTATTATATTACTTATGGACGACGAGTGCACTGACGACACAGAGGTAGGTACAGCCGTGGCCTACCGTACTGCTATATATATATATATATATATATATATATATATATATAAAATATACTGTATAATAATAACGGACCTGGTGGACACTTTCAGCAGACTGCTAAACTAGTATGAAGAAAAAAAAAGCCACCACAGGTATACAATGTAGATGGATGGATAGTATAGTATTATATTACTTATGGACGACGAGTGCACTGACGACACAGAGGTAGGTACAGCCGTGGCCTACCGTACTGCTATATATATATATATAATATACTGTATAATAATAACAGACCTGGTGGACACTGTCAGCAGACTGCTAAACTAGTATGAAGAAAAAAAAAGCCACCACAGGTATACAATGTAGATGGATGGATAGTATAGTATTATATTACTTATGGACGACGAGTGCACTGACGACACAGAGGTAGGTACAGCCGTGGCCTACCGTACTGCTATATATATATATAATATACTGTATAATAATAACGGACATGGTGGACACAGTCAGCAGACTGCTAAACTAGTATGAAGAAAAAAAAAGCCACCACAGGTATACAATGTAGATGGATGTATAGTATAGTATTATATTACTTATGGACGACGAGTGCACTAACGACACAGAGGTAGGTACAGCCATGGCCTACCGTACTGCTATATATATATATAATATACTGTATAATAATAACGGACCTGGTGGACACTGTCAGCAGACTGCTAAACTAGTATGAAGAAAAAAAGCCACCACAGGTATACAATGTAGATGGATGGATAGTATAGTATTATATTACTTATGGACGATGAGTGCACTGACGACACAGAGGTAGGTACAGCCGTGGCCTACCGTACTGCTATATATTTATATATAATATACTGTATAATAATAACGGACCTGGTGGACACTGTCAGCAGACTGCTAAACTAGTATGAAGAAAAAAAAGCCACCACAGGTATACAATGTAGATGGATGGATAGTATAGTATTATATTACTTATGGACGATGAGTGCACTGACGACACAGAGGTAGGTACAGCCGTGGCCTACCGTACTGCTATATATATATATATATAATATACTGTATAATAATAACGGACCTGGTGGACACTGTCAGCAGACTGCTAAACTAGTATGAAGAAAAAAAAAGCCACCACAGGTATACAATGTAGATGGATGGATAGTATAGTATTATATTACTTATGGACGACGAGTGCACTGACGACACAGAGGTAGGTACAGCCGTGGCCTACCGTACTGCTATATATATATATATATATATATAATATACTGTATAATAATAACGGACCTGGTGGACACTGTCAGCAGACTGCTAAACTAGTAAGAAGAAAAAAAAAGCCACCACAGGTATACAATGTAGATGGATGGATAGTATAGTATTATATTACTTATGGACGACGAGTGCACTGACGACACAGAGGTAGGTACAGCCGTGGCCTACCGTACTGCTATATATATATATATAATATACTGTATAATAATAACGGACCTGGTGGACACTGTCAGCAGACTGCTAAACTAGTATGAAGAAAAAAAAAGCCACCACAGGTATACAATGTAGATGGATGGATAGTATAGTATTATATTACTTATGGACGACGAGTGCACTGACGACACAGAGGTAGGTACAGCCGTGGCCTACCGTACTGCTATATATATATATATATATATATATATATATATATATATATATATATAAAATATACTGTATAATAATAACGGACCTGGTGGACACTTTCAACAGACTGCTAAACTAGTATGAAGGAAAAAAAAGCCACCTCAGGTATACAATGTAGATGGATGGATAGTATAGTATTATATTACTTATGGACGACGAGTGCACTGACGACACAGAGGTAGGTACAGCCGTGGCCTACCGTACTGCTATATATATATATATATATATATAATATACTGTATAATAATAACAGACCTGGTGGACACTGTCAGCAGACTGCTAAACTAGTATGAAGAAAAAAAAAGCCACCACAGGTATACAATGTAGATGGATGGATAGTATAGTATTATATTACTTATGGACGACGAGTGCACTGACGACACAGAGGTAGGTACAGCCGTGGCCTACCGTACTGCTATATATATATATAATATACTGTATAATAATAACGGACCTGGTGGACACTGTCAGCAGACTGCTAAACTAGTATGAAGAAGAAAAAAGCCACCACAGGTATACAATGTAGATGGATGGATAGTATAGTATTATATTACTTATGGACGACGAGTGCACTGACGACACAGAGGTAGGTACAGCCGTGGCCTACCGTACTGCTATATATAATATACTGTATAATAATAACGGACATGGTGGACACTGTCAGCAGACTGCTAAACTAGTATGAAGAAAAAAAAAGCCACCACAGGTATACAATGTAGATGGATGTATAGTATAGTATTATATTACTTATGGACGACGAGTGCACTAACGACACAGAGGTAGGTACAGCCATGGCCTACCGTACTGCTATATATATATATAATATACTGTATAATAATAACGGACCTGGTGGACACTGTCAGCAGACTGCTAAACTAGTATGAAGAAAAAAAGCCACCACAGGTATACAATGTAGATGGATGGATAGTATAGTATTATATTACTTATGGACGATGAGTGCACTGACGACACAGAGGTAGGTACAGCCGTGGCCTACCGTACTGCTATATATATATATAATATACTGTATAATAATAACGGACCTGGTGGACACTGTCAGCAGACTGCTAAACTAGTATGAAGAAAAAAAAGCCACCACAGGTATACAATGTAGATGGATGGATAGTATAGTATTATATTACTTATGGACGATGAGTGCACTGACGACACAGAGGTAGGTACAGCCGTGGCCTACCGTACTGCTATATATATATATATATATAATATACTGTATAATAATAACGGACCTGGTGGACACTGTCAGCAGACTGCTAAACTAGTATGAAGGGAAAAAAAGCCACCACAGGTATACAATGTAGATGGATGGATAGTATAGTATTATATTACTTATGGACGACGAGTGCACTGACGACACAGAGGTAGGTACAGCCGTGGCCTACCGTACTGCTATATATATATATATATATATATATATAATATACTGTATAATAATAACGGACCTGGTGGACACAGTCAGCAGACTGCTAAACTAGTAAGAAGAAAAAAAAAGCCACCACAGGTATACAATGTAGATGGATGGATAGTATAGTATTATATTACTTATGGACGACGAGTGCACTGACGACACAGAGGTAGGTACAGCCGTGGCCTACCGTACTGCTATATATATATATAATATACTGTATAATAATAACGGACCTGGTGGACACTGTCAGCAGACTGCTAAACTAGTATGAAGAAAAAAAAAGCCACCACAGGTATACAATGTAGATGGATGGATAGTATAGTATTATATTACTTATGGACGACGAGTGCACTGACGACACAGAGGTAGGTACAGCCGTGGCCTACCGTACTGCTATATATATATATATATATATATATATAAAATATACTGTATAATAATAACGGACCTGGTGGACACTGTCAGCAGACTGCTAAACTAGTATGAAGAAAAAAAGCCACCACAGGTATACAATGTAGATGGATGGATAGTATACTATTATATTACTTATGGACGATGAGTGCACTGACGACACAGAGGTAGGTACAGCCGTGGCCTACCGTACTGCTATATATATATATATAATATACTGTATAATAATAACGGACCTGGTGGACACTGTCAGCAGACTGCTAAACTAGTATGAAGGGAAAAAAAGCCACCACAGGTATACAATGTAGATGGATGGATAGTATAGTATTATATTACTTATGGACGACGAGTGCACTGACGACACAGAGGTAGGTACAGCCGTGGCCTACCGTACTGCTATATATATATATATATATATATATATATATATAATATACTGTATAATAATAACGGACCTGGTGGACACAGTCAGCAGACTGCTAAACTAGTAAGAAGAAAAAAAAAGCCACCACAGGTATACAATGTAGATGGATGGATAGTATAGTATTATATTACTTATGGACGACGAGTGCACTGACGACACAGAGGTAGGTACAGCCGTGGCCTACCGTACTGCTATATATATATATAATATACTGTATAATAATAACGGACCTGGTGGACACTGTCAGCAGACTGCTAAACTAGTATGAAGAAAAAAAAAGCCACCACAGGTATACAATGTAGATGGATGGATAGTATAGTATTATATTACTTATGGACAACGAGTGCACTGACGACACAGAGGTAGGTACAGCCGTGGCCTACCGTACTGCTATATATATATATATATATATATATATATAAAATATACTGTATAATAATAACGGACCTGGTGGACACTTTCAGCAGACTGCTAAACTAGTATGAAGAAAAAAAAAGCCACCACAGGTATACAATGTAGATGGATGGATAGTATAGTATTATATTACTTATGGACGACGAGTGCACTGACGACACAGAGGTAGGTACAGCCGTGGCCTACCGTACTGCTATATATATATATATATATATATATATATATATATATAATATACTGTATAATAATAACAGACCTGGTGGACACTGTCAGCAGACTGCTAAACTAGTATGAAGAAAAAAAAAGCCACCACAGGTATACAATGTAGATGGATGGATAGTATAGTATTATATTACTTATGGACGACGAGTGCACTGACGACACAGAGGTAGGTACAGCCGTGGCCTACCGTACTGCTATATATATATATAATATACTGTATAATAATAACGGACCTGGTGGACACTGTCAGCAGACTGCTAAACTAGTATGAAGAAAAAAAAAGCCACCACAGGTATACAATGTAGATGGATGGATAGTATAGTATTATATTACTTATGGACGACGAGTGCACTGACGACACAGAGGTAGGTACAGCCGTGGCCTACCGTACTGCTATATATATATATAATATACTGTATAATAATAACGGACATGGTGGACACTGTCAGCAGACTGCTAAACTAGTATGAAGAAAAAAAAAGCCACCACAGGTATACAATGTAGATGGATGTATAGTATAGTATTATATTACTTATGGACGACGAGTGCACTAACGACACAGAGGTAGGTACAGCCATGGCCTACCGTACTGCTATATATATATATAATATACTGTATAATAATAACGGACCTGGTGGACACTGTCAGCAGACTGCTAAACTAGTATGAAGAAAAAAAGCCACCACAGGTATACAATGTAGATGGATGGATAGTATAGTATTATATTACTTATGGACGATGAGTGCACTGACGACACAGAGGTAGGTACAGCCGTGGCCTACCGTACTGCTATATATATATATAATATACTGTATAATAATAACGGACCTGGTGGACACTGTCAGCAGACTGCTAAACTAGTATGAAGAAAAAAAAGCCACCACAGGTATACAATGTAGATGGATGGATAGTATAGTATTATATTACTTATGGACGATGAGTGCACTGACGACACAGAGGTAGGTACAGCCGTGGCCTACCGTACTGCTATATATATATATATAATATACTGTATAATAATAACGGTCCTGGTGGACACTGTCAGCAGACTGCTAAACTAGTATGAAGAAAAAAAAAGCCACCACAGGTATACAATGTAGATGGATGGATAGTATAGTATTATATTACTTATGGACGACGAGTGCACTGACGACACAGAGGTAGGTACAGCCGTGGCCTACCGTACTGCTATATATATATATATATATATATATAATATACTGTATAATAATAACGGACCTGGTGGACACTGTCAGCAGACTGCTAAACTAGTAAGAAGAAAAAAAAAGCCACCACAGGTATACAATGTAGATGGATAGATAGTATAGTATTATATTACTTATGGACGACGAGTGCACTGACGACACAGAGGTAGGTACAGCCGTTGCCTACCGTACTGCTATATATATATATAATATACTGTATAATAATAACGGACCTGGTGGACACTGTCAGCAGACTGCTAAACTAGTATGCAGAAAAAAAAAGCCACCACAGGTATACAATGTAGATGGATGGATAGTATAGTATTATATTACTTATGGACGACGAGTGCACTGACGACACAGAGGTAGGTACAGCCGTGGCCTACCGTACTGCTATATATATATATAATATACTGTATAATAATAACGGACCTGGTGGACACTGTCAGCAGACTGCTAAACTAGTATGAAGAAAAAAAAAGCCACCACAGGTATACAATGTAGATGGATGGATAGTATAGTATTATATTACTTATGGACGACGAGTGCACTAACGACACAGAGGTAGGTACAGCCATGGCCTACCGTACTGCTATATATATATATAATATACTGTATAATAATAACGGACCTGGTGGACACTGTCAGCAGACTGCTAAACTAGTATGAAGAAAAAAAGCCACCACAGGTATACAATGTAGATGGATGGATAGTATAGTATTATATTACTTATGGACGATGAGTGCACTGACGACACAGAGGTAGGTACAGCCATGGCCTACCGTACTGCTATATATATATATAATATACTGTATAATAATAACGGACCTGGTGGACACTGTCAGCAGACTGCTAAACTAGTATGAAGAAAAAAAAGCCACCACAGGTATACAATGTAGATGGATGGATAGTATAGTATTATATTACTTATGGACGATGAGTGCACTGACGACACAGAGGTAGGTACAGCCGTGGCCTACCGTACTGCTATATATATATATATAATATACTGTATAATAATAACGGACCTGGTGGACACTGTCAGCAGACTGCTAAACTAGTATGAAGGGAAAAAAAGCCACCACAGGTATACAATGTAGATGGATGGATAGTATAGTATTATATTACTTATGGACGACGAGTGCACTGACGACACAGAGGTAGGTACAGCCGTGGCCTACCGTACTGCTATATATATATATATATATATATATATATATATATATATAATATACTGTATAATAATAACGGACCTGGTGGACACAGTCAGCAGACTGCTAAACTAGTAAGAAGAAAAAAAAAGCCACCACAGGTATACAATGTAGATGGATGGATAGTATAGTATTATATTACTTATGGACGACGAGTGCACTGACGACACAGAGGTAGGTACAGCCGTGGCCTACCGTACTGCTATATATATATATAATATACTGTATAATAATAACGGACCTGGTGGACACTGTCAGCAGACTGCTAAACTAGTATGAAGAAAAAAAAAGCCACCACAGGTATACAATGTAGATGGATGGATAGTATAGTATTATATTACTTATGGACAACGAGTGCACTGACGACACAGAGGTAGGTACAGCCGTGGCCTACCGTACTGCTATATATATATATATATATATATATAAAATATACTGTATAATAATAACGGACCTGGTGGACACTTTCAGCAGACTGCTAAACTAGTATGAAGAAAAAAAAAGCCACCACAGGTATACAATGTAGATGGATGGATAGTATAGTATTATATTACTTATGGACGACGAGTGCACTGACGACACAGAGGTAGGTACAGCCGTGGCCTACCGTACTGCTATATATATATATATATATATATATATATATATATAATATACTGTATAATAATAACAGACCTGGTGGACACTGTCAGCAGACTGCTAAACTAGTATGAAGAAAAAAAAAGCCACCACAGGTATACAATGTAGATGGATGGATAGTATAGTATTATATTACTTATGGACGACGAGTGCACTGACGACACAGAGGTAGGTACAGCCGTGGCCTACCGTACTGCTATATATATATATAATATACTGTATAATAATAACGGACCTGGTGGACACTGTCAGCAGACTGCTAAACTAGTATGAAGAAAAAAAAAGCCACCACAGGTATACAATGTAGATGGATGGATAGTATAGTATTATATTACTTATGGACGACGAGTGCACTGACGACACAGAGGTAGGTACAGCCGTGGCCTACCGTACTGCTATATATATATATAATATACTGTATAATAATAACGGACATGGTGGACACTGTCAGCAGACTGCTAAACTAGTATGAAGAAAAAAAAAGCCACCACAGGTATACAATGTAGATGGATGTATAGTATAGTATTATATTACTTATGGACGACGAGTGCACTAACGACACAGAGGTAGGTACAGCCATGGCCTACTGTACTGCTATATATATATATAATATACTGTATAATAATAACGGACCTGGTGGACACTGTCAGCAGACTGCTAAACTAGTATGAAGAAAAAAAGCCACCACAGGTATACAATGTAGATGGATGGATAGTATAGTATTATATTACTTATGGACGATGAGTGCACTGACGACACAGAGGTAGGTACAGCCGTGGCCTACCGTACTGCTATATATATATATAATATACTGTATAATAATAACGGACCTGGTGGACACTGTCAGCAGACTGCTAAACTAGTATGAAGAAAAAAAAGCCACCACAGGTATACAATGTAGATGGATGGATAGTATAGTATTATATTACTTATGGACGATGAGTGCACTGACGACACAGAGGTAGGTACAGCCGTGGCCTACCGTACTGCTATATATATATATATAATATACTGTATAATAATAACGGTCCTGGTGGACACTGTCAGCAGACTGCTAAACTAGTATGAAGAAAAAAAAAGCCACCACAGGTATACAATGTAGATGGATGGATAGTATAGTATTATATTACTTATGGACGACGAGTGCACTGACGACACAGAGGTAGGTACAGCCGTGGCCTACCGTACTGCTATATATATATATATATATATAATATACTGTATAATAATAACGGACCTGGTGGACACTGTCAGCAGACTGCTAAACTAGTAAGAAGAAAAAAAAAGCCACCGCAGGTATACAATGTAGATGGATAGATAGTATAGTATTATATTACTTATGGACGACGAGTGCACTGACGACACAGAGGTAGGTACAGCCGTGGCCTACCGTACTGCTATATATATATATAATATACTGTATAATAATAACGGACCTGGTGGACACTGTCAGCAGACTGCTAAACTAGTATGCAGAAAAAAAAAGCCACCACAGGTATACAATGTAGATGGATGGATAGTATAGTATTATATTACTTATGGACGACGAGTGCACTGACGACACAGAGGTAGGTACAGCCGTGGCCTACCGTACTGCTCTATATATATATATATATATATATATAATATACTGTATATTAATAACGGACCTGGTGGACACTGTCAGCAGACTGCTAAACTAGTATGAAGAAAAAAAAAGCCACCACAGGTATACAATGTAGATGGATGGATAGTATAGTATTATATTACTTATGGACGATGAGTGCACTGACGACACAGAGGTAGGTACAGCCGTGGCCTACCGTACTGCTATATATATATATAATATACTGTATAATAATAACGGACCTGGTGGACACTGTCAGCAGACTGCTAAACTAGTATGAAGAAAAAAAAGCCACCACAGGTATACAATGTAGATGGATGGATAGTATAGTATTATATTACTTATGGACGATGAGTGCACTGACGACACAGAGGTAGGTACAGCCGTGGCCTACCGTACTGCTATATATATATATATATAATATACTGTATAATAATAACGGACCTGGTGGACACTGTCAGCAGACTGCTAAACTAGTATGAAGAAAAAAAAAGCCACCACAGGTATACAATGTAGATGGATGGATAGTATAGTATTATATTACTTATGGACGACGAGTGCACTGACGACACAGAGGTAGGTACAGCCGTGGCCTACCGTACTGCTATATATATATATATATATAATATACTGTATAATAATAACGGACCTGGTGGACACTGTCAGCAGACTGCTAAACTAGTAAGAAGAAAAAAAAAGCCACCACAGGTATACAATGTAGATGGATAGATAGTATAGTATTATATTACTTATGGACGACGAGTGCACTGACGACACAGAGGTAGGTACAGCCGTGGCCTACCGTACTGCTATATATATATATAATATACTGTATAATAATAACGGACCTGGTGGACACTGTCAGCAGACTGCTAAACTAGTATGCAGAAAAAAAAAGCCACCACAGGTATACAATGTAGATGGATGGATAGTATAGTATTATATTACTTATGGACGACGAGTGCACTGACGACACAGAGGTAGGTACAGCCGTGGCCTACCGTACTGCTATATATATATATATATATATATATATAAAATATACTGTATAATAATAACGGACCTGGTGGACACTTTCAGCAGACTGCTAAACTAGTATGAAGAAAAAAAAAGCCACCACAGGTATACAATGTAGATGGATGGATAGTATAGTATTATATTACTTATGGACGACGAGTGCACTGACGACACAGAGGTAGGTACAGCCGTGGCCTACCGTACTGCTATATATATATATATAATATACTGTATAATAATAACGGACCTGGTGGACACTGTCAGCAGACTGCTAAACTAGTATGAAGAAAAAAAAAGCCACCACAGGTATACAATGTAGATGGATGGATAGTATAGTATTATATTACTTATGGACGACGAGTGCACTGACGACACAGAGGTAGGTACAGCCGTGGCCTACCGTACTGCTATATATATATATATATATATATATATAAAATATACTGTATAATAATAACGGACCTGGTGGACACTGTCAGCAGACTGCTAAACTAGTATGAAGAAAAAAAAAGCCACCACAGGTATACAATGTAGATGGATAGTATAGTATTATATTACTTATGGACGACGAGTGCACTGACGACACAGAGGTAGGTACAGCCGTGGCCTACCGTACTGCTATATATATATATAATATACTGTATAATAATAACGGACATGGTGGACACTGTCAGCAGACTGCTAAACTAGTATGAAGAAAAAAAAAGCCACCACAGGTATACAATGTAGATGGATGTATAGTATAGTATTATATTACTTATGGACGACGAGTGCACTAACGACACAGAGGTAGGTACAGCCATGGCCTACCGTACTGCTATATATATATATAATATACTGTATAATAATAACGGACCTGGTGGACACTGTCAGCAGACTGCTAAACTAGTATGAAGAAAAAAAGCCACCACAGGTATACAATGTAGATGGATGGATAGTATAGTATTATATTACTTATGGACGATGAGTGCACTGACGACACAGAGGTAGGTACAGCCGTGGCCTACCGTACTGCTATATATATATATAATATACTGTATAATAATAACGGACCTGGTGGACACTGTCAGCAGACTGCTAAACTAGTATGAAGACAAAAAAGCCACCACAGGTATACAATGTAGATGGATGGATAGTATAGTATTATATTACTTATGGACGATGAGTGCACTGACGATACAGAGGTAGGTACAGCCGTGGCCTACCGTACTGCTATAAATATATATATAATAAACTGTATAATAATAACGGACCTGGTGGACACTGTCAGCAGACTGCTAAACTAGTATGAAGGGAAAAAAAGCCTCCACAGGTATACAATGTAGATGGATGGATAGTATAGTATTATATTACTTATGGACGACGAGTGCACTGACGACACAGAGGTAGGTACAGCCGTGGCCTACCGTACTGCTATATATATATATATATATATATATAATATACTGTATAATAATAACGGACCTGGTGGACACTGTCAGCAGACTGCTAAACTAGTAAGAAGAAAAAAAAAGCCACCACAGGTATACAATGTAGATGGATGGATAGTATATTATTATATTACTTATGGACGACGAGTGCACTGACGACACAGAGGTAGGTACAGCCGTGGCCTACCGTACTGCTATATATATATATATATACTGTATAATAATAACGGACCTGGTGGACACTGTCAGCAGACTGCTAAACTAGTATGAAGAAAAAAAAAGCCACCACAGGTATACAATGTAGATGGATGGATAGTATAGTATTATATTACTTATGGACGACGAGTGCACTGACGACACAGAGGTAGGTACAGCCGTGGCCTACCGTACTGCTATATATATATATATATATATATATAAAATATACTGTATAATAATAACGGACCTGGTGGACACTTTCAGCAGACTGCTAAACTAGTATGAAGAAAAAAAAAGCCACCACAGGTATACAATGTAGATGGATGGATAGTATAGTATTATATTACTTATGGACGACGAGTGCACTGACGACACAGAGGTAGGTACAGCCGTGGCCTACCGTACTGCTATATATATATATATATATAATATACTGTATAATAATAACAGACCTGGTGGACACTGTCAGCAGACTGCTAAACTAGTATGAAGAAAAAAAAAACCACCACAGGTATACAATGTAGATGGATGGATAGTATAGTATTATATTACTTATGGACGACGAGTGTACTGACGACACAGAGGTAGGTACAGCCGTGGCCTACCGTACTGCTATATATATATATAATATACTGTATAATAATAACGGACCTGGTGGACACTGTCAGCAGACTGCTAAACTAGTATGAAGAAAAAAAGCCACCACAGGTATACAATGTAGATGGATGGATAGTATAGTATTATATTACTAATGGACGATGAGTGCACTGACGACACAGAGGTAGGTACAGCCGTGGCCTACCGTACTGCTATATATATATATATAATATACTGTATAATAATAACGGACCTGGTGGACACTGTCAGCAGACTGCTAAACTAGTATGAAGAAAAAAAGCCACCACAGGTATACAATGTAGATGTTTGGATAGTATAGTATTATATTACTTATGGACGATGAGTGCACTGACGACACAGAGGTAGGTACAGCCGTGGCCTACCGTACTGCTATATATATATATATATATAATATACTGTATAATAATAACGGACCTGGTGGACACTGTCAGCAGACTGCTAAACTAGTATGAAGAAAAAAAAGCCACCACAGGTATACAATGTAGATGGATGGATAGTATAGTATTATATTACTTATGGACGATGAGTGCACTGACGACACAGAGGTAGGTACAGCCGTGGCCTACCGTACTGCTATATATATATATATAATATACTGTATAATAATAACGGACCTGGTGGACACTGTCAGCAGACTGCTAAACTAGTATGAAGAAAAAAAAAGCCACCACAGGTATACAATGTAGATGGATGGATAGTATAGTATTATATTACTTATGGACGACGAGTGCACTGACGACACAGAGGTAGGTACAGCCGTGGCCTACCGTACTGCTATATATATATATATATATATAATATACTGTATAATAATAACGGACCTGGTGGACACTGTCAGCAGACTGCTAAACTAGTAAGAAGAAGAAAAAAAGCCACCACAGGTATACAATGTAGATGGATGGATAGTATAGTATTATATTACTTATGGACGATGAGTGCACTGACGACACAGAGGTAGGTACAGCCGTGGCCTACCGTACTGCTATATATATATATAATATACAGTATAATAATAACGGACCTGGTGGACACTGTCAGCAGACTGCTAAACTAGTATGAAGAAAAAAAAAGCCACCACAGGTATACAATGTAGATGGATGGATAGTATAGTATTATATTACTTATGGACGACGAGTGCACTGACGACACAGAGGTAGGTACAGCCGTGGCCTACCGTACTGCTATATATATATATATATAATATACTGTATAATAATAACGGACCTGATGGACACTGTCAGCAGACTGCTAAACTAGTATGAAGAAAAAAAAAGCCACCACAGGTATACAATGTAGATGGATGGATAGTATAGTATTATATTACTTATGGACGACGAGTGCACTGACGACACAGAGGTAGGTACAGCCGTGGCCTACCGTACTGCTATATATATATAATATACTGTATAATAATAACGGACCTGGTGGACACTGTCAGCAGACTGCTAAACTAGTATGAAGAAAAAAAAGCCACCACAGGTATACAATGTAGATGGATGAATAGTATAGTATTATATTACTTATGGACGACGAGTGCACTGACGACACAAAGGTAGGTACAGCCGTGGCCTACCGTACTGCTATATATATATATATATATATATATATATATAATATACTGTATAATAATAACGGACCTGGTGGACACTGTCAGCAGACTGCTAAAATAGAATGAAGAAAAAAAAAGCCACCACAGGTATACAATGTAGATGGATGGATAGTATAGTATTATATTACTTATGGACGACGAGTGCACTGACGACACAGAGGCAGGTACAGCCGTGGCCTACCGTACTGCTATATATATATATATATATATAATATACTGTATAATAATAACGGACATGGTGGACACTGTCAGCAGACTGCTAAACTAGTATGAAGAAAAAAAAAGCCACCACAGGTATACAATGTAGATGGATGGATAGTATAGTATTATATTACTTATGGACGACGAGTGCACTAACGACACAGAGGTAGGTACAGCCATGGCCTACCGTACTGCTATATATATATATAATATACTGTATAATAATAACGGACCTGGTGGACACTGTCAGCAGACTGCTAAACTAGTATGAAGAAAAAAAGCCACCACAGGTATACAATGTAGATGGATGGATAGTATAGTATTATATTACTTATGGACGATGAGTGCACTGACGACACAGAGGTAGGTACAGCCGTGGCCTACCGTACTGCTATATATATATATAATATACTGTATAATAATAACGGACCTGGTGGACACTGTCAGCAGACTGCTAAACTAGTATGAAGAAAAAAAAAGCAACCACAGGTATACAATGTAGATGGATGGATAGTATAGTATTATATTACTTATGGACGATGAGTGCACTGACGACACAGAGGTAGGTACAGCCGTGGCCTACCGTACTGCTATATATATATATATATATATAATATACTGTATAATAATAACGGACCTGGTGGACACTGTCAGCAGACTGCTAAACTAGTATGAAGAAAAAAAAAGCCACCACAGGTATACAATGTAGATGGATGGATAGTATAGTATTATATTACTTATGGACGACGAGTGCACTGACGACACAGAGGTACGTACAGCCGTGGCCTACCGTACTGCTATATATATATATATAATATACTGTATAATAATAACGGACCTGGTGGACACTGTCAGCAGACTGCTAAACTAGTATGAAGAAAAAAAAAGCCACCACAGGTATGCAATGTAGATGGATGGATAGTATAGTATTATATTACTTATGGACGACGAGTGCACTGACGACACAGAGGTAGGTACAGCCGTGGCCTACCGTACTGCTATATATATATATCTATATATATATATATAATATACTGTATAATAATAACGGACCTGGTGGACACTGTCAGCAGACTGCTAAACTAGTATGAAGAAAAAAAAAGCCACCACAGGTATACAATGTAGATGGATGGATAGTACAGTATTATATTACTTATGGACGACGAGTGCACTGACGACACAGAGGTAGGTACAGCCGTGGCCTACCGTACTGCTATATATATATATAATATACTGTATAATAATAACGGACCTGGTGGACACTGTCAGCAGACTGCTAAACTAGTATGAAGAAAAAAAAAGCCACCACAGGTATACAATGTAGATGGATGGATAGTATAGTATTATATTACTTATGGACGACGAGTGCACTGACGACACAGAGGTAGGTACAGCCGTGGCCTACCGTACTGCTATATATATATATATATATATATATATAATATACTGTATAATAATAACGGACTTGGTGGACACTGTCAGCAGACTGCTAAAATAGTATGAAGAAAAAAAAAGCCACCACAGGTATACAATGTAGATGGATGGATAGTATAGTATTATATTACTTATGGACGACGAGTGCACTGACGACACAGAGGCAGGTACAGCCGTGGCCTACCGTACTGCTATATATATATATAATATACTGTATAATAATAACGGACCTGGTGGACACTGTCAGCAGACTGCTAAACTAGTAAGAAGAAGAAAAAAAGCCACCACAGGTATACAATGTAGATGGATGGATAGTATAGTATTATATTACTTATGGACGATGAGTGCACTGACGACACAGAGGTAGGTACAGCCGTGGCCTACCGTACTGCTATATATATATATAATATACAGTATAATAATAACGGACCTGGTGGACACTGTCAGCAGACTGCTAAACTAGTATGAAGAAAAAAAAAGCCACCACAGGTATACAATGTAGATGGATGGATAGTATAGTATTATATTACTTATGGACGACGAGTGCACTGACGACACAGAGGTAGGTACAGCCGTGGCCTACCGTACTGCTATATATATATATATATAATATACTGTATAATAATAACGGACCTGGTGGACACTGTCAGCAGACTGCTAAACTAGTATGAAGAAAAAAAAAGCCACCACAGGTATACAATGTAGATGGATGGATAGTATAGTAATATATTACTTATGGACGACGAGTGCACTGACGACACAGAGGTAGGTACAGCCGTGGCCTACCGTACTGCTATATATATATATAATATACTGTATAATAATAACGGACCTGGTGGACACTGTCAGCAGACTGCTAAACTAGTATGAAGAAAAAAAAGCCACCACAGGTATACAATGTAGATGGATGGATAGTATAGTATTATATTACTTATGGACGATGAGTGCACTGACGACACAGAGGTAGGTACAGCCGTGGCCTACCGTACTGCTATATATATATATATATATAATATACTGTATAATAATAACGGACCTGGTGGACACTGTCAGCAGACTGCTAAACTAGTATGAAGAAAAAAAAAGCCACCACAGGTATACAATGTAGATGGATGGATAGTATAGTATTATATTACTTATGGACGACGAGTGCACTGACGACACAGAGGTAGGTACAGCCGTGGCCTACCGTACTGCTATATATATATAATATACTGTATAATAATAACGGACCTGGTGGACACTGTCAGCAGACTGCTAAACTAGTATGAAGAAAAAAAAGCCACCACAGGTATACAATGTAGATGGATGGATAGTATAGTATTATATTACTTATGGACGACGAGTGCACTGACGACACAAAGGTAGGTACAGCCGTGGCCTACCGTACTGCTATATATATATATATATATATATAATATACTGTATAATAATAACGGACCTGGTGGACACTGTCAGCAGACTGCTAAAATAGTATGAAGAAAAAAAAAGCCACCACAGGTATACAATGTAGATGGATGGATAGTATAGTATTATATTACTTATGGACGACGAGTGCACTGACGACACAGAGGCAGGTACAGCCGTGGCCTACCGTACTGCTATATATATATATATATAATATACTGTATAATAATAACGGACATGGTGGACACTGTCAGCAGACTGCTAAACTAGTATGAAGAAAAAAAAAGCCACCACAGGTATACAATGTAGATGGATGGATAGTATAGTATTATATTACTTATGGACGACGAGTGCACTAACGACACAGAGGTAGGTACAGCCATGGCCTACCGTACTGCTATATATATATATAATATACTGTATAATAATAACGGACCTGGTGGACACTGTCAGCAGACTGCTAAACTAGTATGAAGAAAAAAAGCCACCACAGGTATACAATGTAGATGGATGGATAGTATAGTATTATATTACTTATGGACGATGAGTGCACTGACGACACAGAGGTAGGTACAGCCGTGGCCTACCGTACTGCTATATATATATATATATATATATATATATAGTATACTGTATAATAATAACGGACCTGGTGGACACTGTCAGCAGACTGCTAAACTAGTATGAAGAAAAAAAAAAGCCACCACAGGTATACAATGTAGATGGATGGATAGTATAGTATTATATTACTTATGGACGACGAGTGCACTAACGACACAGAGGTAGGTACAGCCATGGCCTACCGTACTGCTATATATATATATATAATAAACTGTATAATAATAACGGACCTGGTGGACACTGTCAGCAGACTGCTAAACTAGTATGAAGAAAAAAAGCCACCACAGGTATACAATGTAGATGGATGGATAGTATAGTATTATATTACTTATGGACGATGAGTGCACTGACGACACAGAGGTAGGTACAGCCGTGGCCTACCGTACTGCTATATATATATATATATATATATATATATATAATATACTGTATAATAATAACGGACCTGGTGGACACTGTCAGCAGACTGCTAAACTAGTATGAAGAAAAAAAAAGCCACCACAGGTATACAATGTAGATGGATGGATAGTATAGTATTATATTACTTATGGACGACGAGTGCACTGACGACACAGAGGTAGGTACAGCCGTGGCCTACCGTACTGCTATATATATATATATATAATATACTGTATAATAATAACGGACCTGGTGGACACTGTCAGCAGACTGCTAAACTAGTATGAAGAAAAAAAAAGCCACCACAGGTATGCAATGTAGATGGATGGATAGTATAGTATTATATTACTTATGGACGACGAGTGCACTGACGACACAGAGGTAGGTACAGCCGTGGCCTACCGTACTGCTATATATATATATATATATATAATATACTGTATAATAATAACGGACCTGGTGGACACTGTCAGCAGACTGCTAAACTAGTATGAAGAAAAAAAAAGCCACCACAGGTATACAATGTAGATGGATGGATAGTACAGTATTATATTACTTATGGACGACGAGTGCACTGACGACACAGAGGTAGGTACAGCCGTGGCCTACCGTACTGCTATATATATATATAATATACTGTATAATAATAACGGACCTGGTGGACACTGTCAGCAGACTGCTAAACTAGTATGAAGAAAAAAAAAGCCACCACAGGTATACAATGTAGATGGATGGATAGTATAGTATTATATTACTTATGGACGACGAGTGCACTGACGACACAGAGGTAGGTACAGCCGTGGCCTACCGTACTGCTATATATATATATATATATAATATACTGTATAATAATAACGGACCTGGTGGACACTGTCAGCAGACTGCTAAACTAGTATGAAGAAAAAAAAAGCCACCACAGGTATACAATGTAGATGGATGGAAAGTATAGTATTATATTACTTATGGACGACGAGTACACTGACGACACAGAGGTAGGTACAGCCGTGGCCTACCGTACTGCTATATATATATATATATATATATATATATATATATATATATATATAAAATATACTGTATAATAATAACGGACCTGGTGGACACTGTCAGCAGACTGCTAAACTAGTATGAAGAAAAAAAAAGCCACCACAGGTATACAATGTAGATGGATGGATAGTATAGTATTATATTACTTATGGACGACGAGTGCACTGACGACACAGAGGTAGGTACAGCCGTGGCCTACCGTACTGCTATATATATATATAATATACTGTATAATAATAACAGACCTGGTGGACACTGTCAGCAGACTGCTAAACTAGTATGAAGAAAAAAAAAGCCACCACAGGTATACAATGTAGATGGATGGATAGTATAGTATTATATTACTTATGGACGACGAGTGCACTGACGATACAGAGGTAGGTACAGCCGTGGCCTACCGTACTGCTATATATATATATATAATATACTGTATAATAATAACGGACCAGGTGGACACTGTCAGCAGACTGCTAAACTAGTATGAAGAAAAAAAAAGCCACCACAGGTATACAATGTAGATGGATGGATAGTATAGTATTATATTACTTATGGACGACGAGTGCACTGACGACACAGAGGTAGGTACAGCCGTGGCCTACCGTACTGCTATATATATATATATATATATATATATATAAAATATACTGTATAATAATAACGGACCTGGTGGACACTGTCAGCAGACTGCTAAACTAGTATGAAGAAAAAAAAAAGCCACCACAGGTATACAATGTAGATGGATGGATAGTATAGTATTATATTACTTATGGACGACGAGTGCACTGACGACACAGAGGTAGGTACAGCCGTGGCCTACCGTACTGCTATATATATATATAATATACTGTATAATAATAACGGACCTGGTGGACACTGTCAGCAGACTGCTAAACTAGTATGAAGAAAAAAAAGCCACCACAGGTATACAATGTAGATGGATGGATAGTATAGTATTATATTACTTATGGACGATGAGTGCACTGACGACACAGAGGTAGGTACAGCCGTGGCCTACCGTACTGCTATATATATATATATATATAATATACTGTATAATAATAACGGACCTGGTGGACACTGTCAGCAGACTGCTAAACTAGTATGAAGAAAAAAAAAGCCACCACAGGTATACAATGTAGATGGATGGATAGTATAGTATTATATTACTTATGGACGACGAGTGCACTGACGACACAGAGGTAGGTACAGCCGTGGCCTACCGTACTGCTATATATATATAATATACTGTATAATAATAACGGACCTGGTGGACACTGTCAGCAGACTGCTAAACTAGTATGAAGAAAAAAAAGCCACCACAGGTATACAATGTAGATGGATGAATAGTATAGTATTATATTACTTATGGACGACGAGTGCACTGACGACACAAAGGTAGGTACAGCCGTGGCCTACCGTACTGCTATATATATATATATATATATATAATATACTGTATAATAATAACGGACCTGGTGGACACTGTCAGCAGACTGCTAAAATAGAATGAAGAAAAAAAAAGCCACCACAGGTATACAATGTAGATGGATGGATAGTATAGTATTATATTACTTATGGACGACGAGTGCACTGACGACACAGAGGCAGGTACAGCCGTGGCCTACCGTACTGCTATATATATATATATATATAATATACTGTATAATAATAACGGACATGGTGGACACTGTCAGCAGACTGCTAAACTAGTATGAAGAAAAAAAAAGCCACCACAGGTATACAATGTAGATGGATGGATAGTATAGTATTATATTACTTATGGACGACGAGTGCACTAACGACACAGAGGTAGGTACAGCCATGGCCTACCGTACTGCTATATATATATATAATATACTGTATAATAATAACGGACCTGGTGGACACTGTCAGCAGACTGCTAAACTAGTATGAAGAAAAAAAGCCACCACAGGTATACAATGTAGATGGATGGATAGTATAGTATTATATTACTTATGGACGATGAGTGCACTGACGACACAGAGGTAGGTACAGCCGTGGCCTACCGTACTGCTATATATATATATAATATACTGTATAATAATAACGGACCTGGTGGACACTGTCAGCAGACTGCTAAACTAGTATGAAGAAAAAAAAGCAACCACAGGTATACAATGTAGATGGATGGATAGTATAGTATTATATTACTTATGGACGATGAGTGCACTGACGACACAGAGGTAGGTACAGCCGTGGCCTACCGTACTGCTATATATATATATATATATATAATATACTGTATAATAATAACGGACCTGGTGGACACTGTCAGCAGACTGCTAAACTAGTATGAAGAAAAAAAAAGCCACCACAGGTATACAATGTAGATGGATGGATAGTATAGTATTATATTACTTATGGACGACGAGTGCACTGACGACACAGAGGTACGTACAGCCGTGGCCTACCGTACTGCTATATATATATATATAATATACTGTATAATAATAACGGACCTGGTGGACACTGTCAGCAGACTGCTAAACTAGTATGAAGAAAAAAAAAGCCACCACAGGTATGCAATGTAGATGGATGGATAGTATAGTATTATATTACTTATGGACGACGAGTGCACTGACGACACAGAGGTAGGTACAGCCGTGGCCTACCGTACTGCTATATATATATATCTATATATATATATAATATACTGTATAATAATAACGGACCTGGTGGACACTGTCAGCAGACTGCTAAACTAGTATGAAGAAAAAAAAAGCCACCACAGGTATACAATGTAGATGGATGGATAGTACAGTATTATATTACTTATGGACGACGAGTGCACTGACGACACAGAGGTAGGTACAGCCGTGGCCTACCGTACTGCTATATATATATATAATATACTGTATAATAATAACGGACCTGGTGGACACTGTCAGCAGACTGCTAAACTAGTATGAAGAAAAAAAAAGCCACCACAGGTATACAATGTAGATGGATGGATAGTATAGTATTATATTACTTATGGACGACGAGTGCACTGACGACACAGAGGTAGGTACAGCCGTGGCCTACCGTACTGCTATATATATATATATATATATATATATAATATACTGTATAATAATAACGGACTTGGTGGACACTGTCAGCAGACTGCTAAAATAGTATGAAGAAAAAAAAAGCCACCACAGGTATACAATGTAGATGGATGGATAGTATAGTATTATATTACTTATGGACGACGAGTGCACTGACGACACAGAGGCAGGTACAGCCGTGGCCTACCGTACTGCTATATATATATATAATATACTGTATAATAATAACGGACCTGGTGGACACTGTCAGCAGACTGCTAAACTAGTAAGAAGAAGAAAAAAAGCCACCACAGGTATACAATGTAGATGGATGGATAGTATAGTATTATATTACTTATTAGTGCACTGACGACACAGAGGTAGGTACAGCCGTGGCCTACCGTACTGCTATATATATATATATAATATACAGTATAATAATAACGGACCTGGTGGACACTGTCAGCAGACTGCTAAACTAGTATGAAGAAAAAAAAAGCCACCACAGGTATACAATGTAGATGGATGGATAGTATAGTATTATATTACTTATGGACGACGAGTGCACTGACGACACAGAGGTAGGTACAGCCGTGGCCTACCGTACTGCTATATATATATATATATAATATACTGTATAATAATAACGGACCTGGTGGACACTGTCAGCAGACTGCTAAACTAGTATGAAGAAAAAAAAAGCCACCACAGGTATACAATGTAGATGGATGGATAGTATAGTAATATATTACTTATGGACGACGAGTGCACTGACGACACAGAGGTAGGTACAGCCGTGGCCTACCGTACTGCTATATATATATATAATATACTGTATAATAATAACGGACCTGGTGGACACTGTCAGCAGACTGCTAAACTAGTATGAAGAAAAAAAAGCCACCACAGGTATACAATGTAGATGGATGGATAGTATAGTATTATATTACTTATGGACGATGAGTGCACTGACGACACAGAGGTAGGTACAGCCGTGGCCTACCGTACTGCTATATATATATATATATATAATATACTGTATAATAATAACGGACCTGGTGGACACTGTCAGCAGACTGCTAAACTAGTATGAAGAAAAAAAAAGCCACCACAGGTATACAATGTAGATGGATGGATAGTATAGTATTATATTACTTATGGACGACGAGTGCACTGACGACACAGAGGTAGGTACAGCCGTGGCCTACCGTACTGCTATATATATATAATATACTGTATAATAATAACGGACCTGGTGGACACTGTCAGCAGACTGCTAAACTAGTATGAAGAAAAAAAAGCCACCACAGGTATACAATGTAGATGGATGGATAGTATAGTATTATATTACTTATGGACGACGAGTGCACTGACGACACAAAGGTAGGTACAGCCGTGGCCTACCGTACTGCTATATATATATATATATATATATATATAATATACTGTATAATAATAACGGACCTGGTGGACACTGTCAGCAGACTGCTAAAATAGTATGAAGAAAAAAAAAGCCACCACAGGTATACAATGTAGATGGATGGATAGTATAGTATTATATTACTTATGGACGACGAGTGCACTGACGACACAGAGGCAGGTACAGCCGTGGCCTACCGTACTGCTATATATATATATATATAATATACTGTATAATAATAACGGACATGGTGGACACTGTCAGCAGACTGCTAAACTAGTATGAAGAAAAAAAAAGCCACCACAGGTATACAATGTAGATGGATGGATAGTATAGTATTATATTACTTATGGACGACGAGTGCACTAACGACACAGAGGTAGGTACAGCCATGGCCTACCGTACTGCTATATATATATATAATATACTGTATAATAATAACGGACCTGGTGGACACTGTCAGCAGACTGCTAAACTAGTATGAAGAAAAAAAGCCACCACAGGTATACAATGTAGATGGATGGATAGTATAGTATTATATTACTTATGGACGATGAGTGCACTGACGACACAGAGGTAGGTACAGCCGTGGCCTACCGTACTGCTATATATATATATATATATATATATATAATATACTGTATAATAATAACGGACCTGGTGGACACTGTCAGCAGACTGCTAAACTAGTATGAAGAAAAAAAAAAGCCACCACAGGTATACAATGTAGATGGATGGATAGTATAGTATTATATTACTTATGGACGACGAGTGCACTAACGACACAGAGGTAGGTACAGCCATGGCCTACCGTACTGCTATATATATATATATAATAAACTGTATAATAATAACGGACCTGGTGGACACTGTCAGCAGACTGCTAAACTAGTATGAAGAAAAAAAGCCACCACAGGTATACAATGTAGATGGATGGATAGTATAGTATTATATTACTTATGGACGATGAGTGCACTGACGACACAGAGGTAGGTACAGCCGTGGCCTACCGTACTGCTATATATATATATATATATATATATATATAATATACTGTATAATAATAACGGACCTGGTGGACACTGTCAGCAGACTGCTAAACTAGTATGAAGAAAAAAAAAGCCACCACAGGTATACAATGTAGATGGATGGATAGTATAGTATTATATTACTTATGGACGACGAGTGCACTGACGACACAGAGGTAGGTACAGCCGTGGCCTACCGTACTGCTATATATATATATATATAATATACTGTATAATAATAACGGACCTGGTGGACACTGTCAGCAGACTGCTAAACTAGTATGAAGAAAAAAAAAGCCACCACAGGTATGCAATGTAGATGGATGGATAGTATAGTATTATATTACTTATGGACGACGAGTGCACTGACGACACAGAGGTAGGTACAGCCGTGGCCTACCGTACTGCTATATATATATATATATATATATAATATACTGTATAATAATAACGGACCTGGTGGACACTGTCAGCAGACTGCTAAACTAGTATGAAGAAAAAAAAAGCCACCACAGGTATACAATGTAGATGGATGGATAGTACAGTATTATATTACTTATGGACGACGAGTGCACTGACGACACAGAGGTAGGTACAGCCGTGGCCTACCGTACTGCTATATATATATATAATATACTGTATAATAATAACGGACCTGGTGGACACTGTCAGCAGACTGCTAAACTAGTATGAAGAAAAAAAAAGCCACCACAGGTATACAATGTAGATGGATGGATAGTATAGTATTATATTACTTATGGACGACGAGTGCACTGACGACACAGAGGTAGGTACAGCCGTGGCCTACCGTACTGCTATATATATATATATATATAATATACTGTATAATAATAACGGACCTGGTGGACACTGTCAGCAGACTGCTAAACTAGTATGAAGAAAAAAAAAGCCACCACAGGTATACAATGTAGATGGATGGAAAGTATAGTATTATATTACTTATGGACGACGAGTACACTGACGACACAGAGGTAGGTACAGCCGTGGCCTACCGTACTGCTATATATATATATATATATATATATATATATATATATAAAATATACTGTATAATAATAACGGACCTGGTGGACACTGTCAGCAGACTGCTAAACTAGTATGAAGAAAAAAAAAGCCACCACAGGTATACAATGTAGATGGATGGATAGTATAGTATTATATTACTTATGGACGACGAGTGCACTGACGACACAGAGGTAGGTACAGCCGTGGCCTACCGTACTGCTATATATATATATAATATACTGTATAATAATAACAGACCTGGTGGACACTGTCAGCAGACTGCTAAACTAGTATGAAGAAAAAAAAAGCCACCACAGGTATACAATGTAGATGGATGGATAGTATAGTATTATATTACTTATGGACGACGAGTGCACTGACGATACAGAGGTAGGTACAGCCGTGGCCTACCGTACTGCTATATATATATATATAATATACTGTATAATAATAACGGACCAGGTGGACACTGTCAGCAGACTGCTAAACTAGTATGAAGAAAAAAAAAGCCACCACAGGTATACAATGTAGATGGATGGATAGTATAGTATTATATTACTTATGGACGACGAGTGCACTGACGACACAGAGGTAGGTACAGCCGTGGCCTACCGTACTGCTATATATATATATATATATATATATATATATAAAATATACTGTATAATAATAACGGACCTGGTGGACACTGTCAGCAGACTGCTAAACTAGTATGAAGAAAAAAAAAAGCCACCACAGGTATACAATGTAGATGGATGGATAGTATAGTATTATATTACTTATGGACGACGAGTGCACTGACGACACAGAGGTAGGTACAGCCGTGGCCTACCGTACTGCTATATATATATATATAATATACTGTATAATAATAACAGACCTGGTGGACACTGTCAGCAGACTGCTAAACTAGTATGAAGAAAAAAAAAGCCACCACAGGTATACAATGTAGATGGATGGATAGTATAGTATTATATTACTTATGGACGACGAGTGCACTGACGACACAGAGGTAGGTACAGCCGTGGCCTACCGTACTGCTATATATATATATATATATATATATATATATATATATAATATACTGTATAATAATAACGGACCTGGTGGACACTGTCAGCAGACTGCTAAACTAGTATGAAGAAAAAAAAAGCCACCACAGGTATACAATGTAGATGGATAGTATAGTATTATATTACTTATGGACGACGAGTGCACTGACGACACAGAGGTAGGTACAGCCGTGGCCTACCGTACTGCTATATATATATATAATATACTGTATAATAATAACGGACCTGGTGGACACTGTCAGCAGACTGCTAAACTAGTATGAAGAAAAAAAAAGGCACCACAGGTATACAATGTAGATGGATGGATAGTATAGTATTACATTACTTATGGACGACGAGTGCACTGACGACACAGAGGTAGGTACAGCCATGGCCTACCGTACTGCTATATATATATATAATATACTGTATAATAATAACGGACCTGGTGGACACTGTCAGCAGACTGCTAAACTAGTATGAAGAAAAAAAGCCACCACAGGTAAACAATGTAGATGGATGGATAGTATAGTATTATATTACTTATGGACGACGAGTGCACTGACGACACAGAGGTAGGTACAGCCGTGGCCTACCGTACTGCTATATATATATATATAATATACTGTATAATAATAACGGACCTGGTGGACACTGTCAGCAGACTGCTAAACTAGTATGAAGAAAAAAAAGCCACCACAGGTATACAATGTAGATGGATGGATAGTATAGTATTATATTACTTATGGACGATGAGTGCACTGACGACACAGAGGTAGGTACAGCCGTGGCCTACCGTACTGCAATATATATATATAATATACTGTATAATAATAACGGACCTGGTGGACACTGTCAGCAGACTGCTAAACTAGTATGAAGGAAAAAAAAGCCACCACAGGTATACAATGTAGATGGATGGATAGTATAGTATTATATTACTTATGGACGACGAGTGCACTGACGACACAGAGGTAGGTACAGCCGTGGCCTACCGTACTGCTATATATATATATATATATATATATATATATATATATAATATACTGTATATTAATAACGGACCTGGTGGACACTGTCAGCAGACTGCTAAACTAGCATGAAGAAAAAAAAAGCCACCACAGGTATACAATGTAGGTGGATGGATAGTATAGTATTATATTACTTATGGACGACGAGTGCACTGACGACACAGAGGTAGGTACAGCCGTGGCCTACCGTACTGCTATATATATATATATATAATATACTGTATAATAATAACGGACCTGGTGGACACTGTCAGCAGACTGCTAAACTAGTATGAAGAAAAAAAAGCCACCACAGGTATACAATGTAGATGGATGGATAGTATAGTATTATATTACTTATGGACGACGAGTGCACTGACGACACAGAGGTAGGTACAGCCGTGGCCTACCGTACTGCTATATATATATATATATATATATATATATATATAATATACTGTATAATAATAACGGACCTGGTGGACACTGTCAGCAGACTGCTAAAATAGTATGAAGAAAAAAAAAGCCACCACAGGTATACAATGTAGATGGATGGATAGTATAGTATTATATTACTTATGGACGACGAGTGCACTGACGACACAGAGGCAGGTAGAGCCGTGGCCTACCGTACTGCTATATATATATATAATATACTGTATAATAATAACGGACATGGTGGACACTGTCAGCAGACTGCTAAACTAGTATGAAGAAAAAAAAAGCCACCACAGGTATACAATGTAGATGGATGTATAGTATAGTATTATATTACTTATGGACGACGAGTGCACTAACGACACAGAGGTAGGTACAGCCATGGCCTACCGTACTGCTATATATATATATATATAATATACTGTATAATAATAACGGACCTGGTGGACACTGTCAGCAGACTGCTAAACTAGTATGAAGAAAAAAAGCCACCACAGGTATACAATGTAGATGGATGGATAGTATAGTATTATATTACTTATGGACGATGAGTGCACTGACGACACAGAGGTAGGTACAGCCGTGGCCTACCGTACTGCTATATATATATATATACATAATATACTGTATAATAATAACGGACCTGGTGGACACTGTCAGCAGACTGCTAAACTAGTATGAAGAAAAAAAAGCCACCACAGGTATACAATGTAGATGGATGGATAGTATAGTATTATATTACTTATGGACGATGAGTGCACTGACGACACAGAGGTAGGTACAGCCATGGCCTACCGTACTGCTATATATATATATATATATATATATTATACTGTATAATAATAACGGACCTGGTGGACACTGTCAGCAGACTGCTAAACTAGTATGAAGAAAAAAAAAGCCACCACAGGTATACAATGTAGATGGATGGATAGTATAGTATTATATTACTTATGGACGACGAGTGCACTGACGACACAGAGGTAGGTACAGCCGTGGCCTACCGTACTGCTATATATATATATATATATATATATATAATATACTGTATATTAATAACGGACCTGGTGGACACTGTCAGCAGACTGCTAAACTAGTATGAAGAAAAAAAAAGCCACCACAGGTATACAATGTAGATGGATGGATAGTATAGTATTATATTACTTATGGACGACGAGTGCACTGACGACACAGAGGTAGGTACAGCCGTGGCCTACCGTACTGCTATATATATATATATAATATACTGTATAATAATAACGGACCTGGTGGACACTGTCAGCAGACTGCTAAACTAGTATGAAGAAAAAAAAGCCACCACAGGTATACAATGTAGATGGATGGATAGTATAGTATTATATTACTTATGGACGACGAGTGCACTGACGACACAGAGGTAGGTACAGCCGTGGCCTACCGTACTGCTATATATATATATATATATATATATAATATACTGTATAATAATAACGGACCTGGTGGACACTGTCAGCAGACTGCTAAACTAGTATGAAGAAAAAAAAAGCCACCACAGGTATACAATGTAGATGGATGGATAGTATAGTATTATATTACTTATGGACGACGAGTGCACTGACGACACAGAGGTAGGTACAGCCGTGGCCTACCGTACTGCTATATATATATATAATATACTGTATAATAATAACGGACCTGGTGGACACTGTCAGCAGACTGCTAAACTAGTATGAAGAAAAAAAAAGCCACCACAGGTATACAATGTAGATGGATGGATAGTATAGTATTACATTACTTATGGACGACGAGTGCACTGACGACACAGAGGTAGGTACAGCCATGGCCTACCGTACTGCTATATATATATATAATATACTGTATAATAATAACGGACCTGGTGGACACTGTCAGCAGACTGCTAAACTAGTATGAAGAAAGAAAGCCACCACAGGTAAACAATGTAGATGGATGGATAGTATAGTATTATATTACTTATGGACGACGAGTGCACTGACGACACAGAGGTAGGTACAGCCGTGGCCTACCGTACTGCTATATATATATATAATATACTGTATAATAATAACGGACCTGGTGGACACTGTCAGCAGACTGCTAAACTAGTATGAAGAAAAAAAAGCCACCACAGGTATACAATGTAGATGGATGGATAGTATAGTATTATATTACTTATGGACGATGAGTGCACTGACGACACAGAGGTAGGTACAGCCGTGGCCTACCGTACTGCAATATATATATATAATATACTGTATAATAATAACGGACCTGGTGGACACTGTCAGCAGACTGCTAAACTAGTATGAAGAAAAAAAAGCCACCACAGGTATACAATGTAGATGGATGGATAGTATAGTATTATATTACTTATGGACGACGAGTGCACTGACGACACAGAGGTAGGTACAGCCGTGGCCTACCGTACTGCTATATATATATATATATATATATATATATATATATATATAATATACTGTATATTAATAACGGACCTGGTGGACACTGTCAGCAGACTGCTAAACTAGTATGAAGAAAAAAAAAGCCACCACAGGTATACAATGTAGATGGATGGATAGTATAGTATTATATTACTTATGGACGACGAGTGCACTGACGACACAGAGGTAGGTACAGCCGTGGCCTACCGTACTGCTAATAGATATAATAAATATACTGTATAATAATAACGGACCTGGTGGACACTGTCAGCAGACTGCTAAACTAGTATGAAGAAAAAAAAAGCCACCACAGGAATGTTTTTCAGGCAGACAAACGTATACTGGACTGGTGGTCACTGTCAGCAAAACTGTGCACTGTACTCCTGCTATAACTGCTCCCCAGTCCCCACAATTAGGCAGTGTGAGCACTGAGCAGTGCACTCAGCACAGATATATCATGCAGCAGTGCAGCACACTGAGTGAGCACAGATATGGTGGAGCGTTTTTTTCAGGCAGAGAAACAAAGGATTAAACTCACTGGTGGTATAATCAAAACCCTGCACTGTACTCCAACAGCTGCTCCCCGTCCCCAATCCTCCCCACAATTATAAGTCACTCAGTCTCTTTACTCTTTTCTTCTACTATAACGGAGAGGACGCCAGCCACGTCCTCTCCCTATCAATCTCAATGCACGTGTGAAAATGGCGGCGACGCGCGGCTCCTTATATAGAATCCGAATCTCGCGAGAATCCGACAGCGAGATGATGACGTTCGGGCGCGCTCGGGTTAACCGAGCAAGGCGGGAGGATCCGAATCGCTCGGACCCGTGAAAAAAAAGGTGAAGTTCGGGCGGGTTCGGATCCCGAGGATCCGAACCCGCTCATCACTAATGTAATGTTTGACCACTTCACAATTAAAAAAATACTATTTTTTTTAAAAATAAAAATGTTACTGTTGTTTCCGAATTAAAATATTTTGACTCCAAAAAAAGTGTGTTTGTTAAAACATACTGTATACTGTACCAATAATTGCTGTTGTGTAGGGTTTAGAGGCTAGAATTCACACTCTCTCTAGTTGAATATATTTGAACACAGTTATGGGCATCATTCAATGTTTGAAGAAAAACACTATGGTGTCTTTATGATAATAATTGCTAAATTACCATAAGATCATTTGACCAATTAAGTGATGATTGAATTGATTTACAATTGTTGAGTAGTTTCTTTAATTTGGGTGCAGGAAAGTAGGTTGTGCAATTTTTAAGGGAAAAACACTGTTGTTAGCAAAAAATGCAACATCAGAAACATGTACGCAAAAATTGCGTACATTTGTAATATATACGCAAAAATTGCGATTATTAGGATGGTTTTCGCAATATTTGCACATTTCACAAGGCCACTTTTTTTTGTTAAATTAAATTAGTGTTGCAGTTTTTCCGTTTGGGCGTGCTTTCGCAATTTTGCTTTTGCTCGCAATTTTTGCTAGTTTGTAGTTTTTGCAATCCTTACTGAATTTGCCCCACAATCAGGTCTGAATTACCCCCATGGTTTGTTCCAGACACAAATTGACTTGCTTTTTTGCTTTACTTACAAACATGAATTAGTCCCTGTATTCAGTCGGAATGGTAAAATCACCACAAGCAATCACATTTCAGATTCCTATCACCTGTACAATATTATATGTGTTTCAAATGGTTATAAAATCCTGAGTGTTAGCTTTATTTGTTTGATATATTTTGCCAGATTTCTAAGCCCATAAAAACCATTCCTCTCCATCTGTTGCATACACCCACTAACTGCCTACGCGCACACACAGATAATTTTTTTCTAGTTCTTATTATGTGATTAAAAAAAAATGAATAGTCTTTCTTTTTCAAAGTCATAGTATTATAATTTTCACCAAGTGATGCTATCTCCTGAGACCATGTAGTTAGTCAACTTTTTTCACTAGTAAACATTTATCTTTTTTATCCACATGAACTGTACAGATGCAATACAACAGTCTTACATACTAAGGATCAAAGGACATAATGACCTTTTTCTGTTGTTCTTAAACATTCTCAAACAACGGACCAGTGTTAGGTGTTTTTTTCTAAAAGCAAGCATTTTCCTGCTTTCCTGGTACGATGGTAGGAATATGCCTTCCAGACAGTGTCTTGTGGCTCCTATAGGCTGTGTTATACAATGCAGAGCCAGCCGTAATCAATATGATGCCCTAGGCAAGATTTTAGCTGGTGCCCCCTAGAACCGCTGCTAGTTACGCCTCTGACACTGCTCCCCTTTCCCATCACCCCTCAGTCATAGCAGTCCTAATTTTGGTGCTTCTACCACCTATATTTTAAATAGGAACAGTGCGCACATTCGGCGCGCAGCTCAAAAAGGGGAGTGTTCTTTTGGGAAGGGATATGGCCACACAATAGTACTCCCATTTCAAATTACGCCACACAGCAGTGTAACTTTATTCACATTATATCATGCAATAGTGTCCCTACACGTTACACCAAACAGTAGTACCACGTTAACTTATATACATTACTAATCACAGTAGTGCCCCTTATTCACATTACATCACACTAAATTGCTCCATATTCACAGTACACCACACCATATTGCTCTTTATTCCCATTAGACCACACAGTAATGCCTTTTCTATACATTACACCACACAGTAGAGCACCTTATACACATAATGCCACACATTAGTAATGCCTTTATACACATACCACACAGTAATGTCCCTCACACATATGACACACATTATTAATGTCTTTATAAACATAATGCACCTTACACATTATGCCAACCTTTATTAATGCCCTTATACACATAATGACACACATAATGGCCCTTACACATCTGTCGCACATTATTAATGCATTTATGCACATGACACACATAATGCCCCTTACACATATGCCGAACACTATTGTTCAACAAACTTACCCACACACAGCACTCACACGGCTGCTAACATTGTGACCTCTGCTTTGATACAGATGTGTCCTCATACATCTTGCCTTAATATACCATGCAGCTCCCGTCCAGCTCAGCTAACGGTGGGCGCCTTATTTTCAATGCTATGTGACTAAGACACACAAGCAGCTACTGCTGATTAAAATAATAATTAGCATGCCTATATTCTGTGTGTGACTGTGGCTGTATCTGCATATGGAATGCTACGTTACAGTGATTTCCATGAATGCACTATAATGTAGCATTTTCTATGCAGATACAGCCGCAGTCCCACACAGAATATAGGCATGTCGCATATAATTTTTATCAGCAGAATCTGCCTGTGCCCCTAGGGCCGGCTCTGATACAATGGGATGCACAATTGTCATAAGCTATTTTAAATTAAAATGCTTTACAGTAAAAAGAGAGAGAAGAAGAGGAATAATTGTGACTGTGTTAAATTATACTTTAATGTATGCATTGTGTTTAGGGGACCTATTTATCAAATTACATTTTGCTGGCTATTCCCCCAAAACAGCAATTTTCCTTGGGGGTACCTGCAAAGATTAAGAATCCCCCAAAAGTACTATTGGTGATATCTGCTGTAGTCCCTTCATTTCCGATAGCAGCCTCAGCCCCCCCATAAAATTGCCATTATACTATCACACTGCCTCCACCTCTTCGCCAGGAGTTCTTATTGGAGCCCATTCGCTGGCAACAGCTGTTTGGTAAATTCATGTGAAAATATAAATTTTCACGTTGCAAATTTATACCAAAATTATTTGTCACATCTGCATTAAAAATGTAGATTTTGATAAATACGCCCCTAAGTGTGTTGAGCCCATTTTTGTTTTGTAAATCCTTGATATACTGCTTCTTGTTTCAGGTGACTGATTGTAAAAGTTTTAGAGTACATGATGAAGAGGTCTGTACTTGGAATTTGTCAGTTACAGCATTTTTCAGATTTACTGTTGGGCTTCAGAGAATTAGTGAGCAGGTCTAGGTTCCCAAACTTCAGCTCTTACACCTTTTAAACTTTTTAACTTAAACTTTTAACAAAATGTCACAGACGTCAGACGGCAGCCTTTTCAAGCTCCCCACTCTCTCCTATTTCTGATACCATTGGCTTATTGCTTTATACTTATGCAGGTACACAAATGTGGATTGGTGGGCTTTGTAATACTGGGTTGCATTTTATTCACAAGCAGGCCCTGATGATGAAATTAGTTGTTTTATTGTAAAGCTATTTCCAATGTTATTATTGTTTGCAGCCATCAATGGAGGTAAATTACAAAGTCCACTGCAAAGGGTCTTGGTTTTGCATCAGTGCATGGATATTGGATAATAGACCCAGTGCGCTTCGAAGTGCACAACTTTTTAAACACCCAGGAGACACCTTCACAAACAATAATTGGCCAAATCACTTGCACCCTGCAGCTGAACTACAGAGGTGTGAGCAGAAATCAGTTTCTGAAGACATATCCTGCACAGTTGCCAGTAGCCATTCCGGAGACTCTTGCAACTAATTATACTGTATGTTTCCCAATAAAAGGAGGGGCTGAAGATTTTTGGGTACACCATGAATGTTGAACCAAAATACAACCTCCTGCCCTTTAGTTGCAATCAGGGGCGGATTTTACCTATGGGCTGCAGAACTGCAGCACCCCCAGGTAAAATCCGCCACTCAGTTTCAGTGAACCAGATGCAGTCCGTGTGTGCACTGGGTTCACTGTAATTGGCAGTGACTTCCTATTGGAAGTCCGACCTGTCAGTCACAGACACTACAGGCAGTCCCACTGGGAGGTGTTTCCTCCCTCTGGGACTGCCAGACCGGGCTATGATAATCAGAGAGCTGGCTTCTTGCAGCCACTCCCTGCCTTTCACACAGCCCAATCTGACTTCTATGAGCTGCAGCCAACACAGTCCATAGAAGCCGGTGGTTTACACATGCGTAGTCGCACTGTGGCACTCGTCACCTGCCAGACCCCATGTGCAGGTGCCGGGACCCGGGACTGGCTGTCTCCTCTCCGGGCCTTGGTGTAGCGGCAATCCTTTCAATGCAATATATGATTCAGTTTTACTGTTTGGTTTAGTTTTATTGACACATAGGGTTGTCTTTCCAAGTTTCCATTTTTTTGTATGAAGTTTTTTATTACAAGCAGGGGTGTAGCGAGGGTGGCTCCGGTGGAGCATGAGCTCCAGGCTCCGGAAAAGGTAGAGGGCGCGCTACGTGCTGCTGTACAGGAAGCCGCAAAGCAGGAGGAAAAGAAGCAGAGGAGGCGCACACTGACTTGGACTCGGAGACTAGGTAGGGAACAGGGCAGACAAACAAATTGTAAGCTGCTCAATCATACCTGGAGATAATTATATATCAGGTGCTGGAAGGGGGAGGGGTCACAGACAAACAAACAAAGAGGAAGGGGGGTGCAAATCCCCACCCCCAAATTCCCTTCCACACACTGAAAATTACCTGTAACCATCCCTGAATCTATCTGGTAATAAAATTCAGAGAATTCGTCACAAATGTTTGCAAACACATGTTTAGCTGCTGGCCACTTCACGGCTTCTCTGATACAGCAGTCCTAACTACTTGATAGCAGTACCCACATTGGGCCATGTAATTTGTCACAGTACGCCTCATAATAAAGGCCATTACTAAAACAGTTCCAGACTGAGAGCTAACTTACCAGGGAGCCACCCCCAGGATCTCCCATTGGCACTACAAGGAACAGCATGCCTTCCAAATGCTGCTCCCATTCAATGCCTCATGCACACAAGCAGACAAACAAATTGGAAGCTGCTCAATCATACCTGGAGATAATTATATATCAGGTGCTGGAAGGGAACAGGGCAGGCCAGACACTGACAGCCGGCACATGCCACAGCTCTGCCCGTCCTCTTTATATGTCTCACTCTCTGCTTGTAGCTGTGGAACAGGTTTACTTCTGTTCTGCTATACCCCTCTCTGCCCCGGCTGCTGCTGCAGCACTCCTCTCTGCCCTGGCTGCTGCTGCAGCACCCCTTTCTGCCCTGGATGCTGCTGCACCACCCCTCTCTGCATTAGAAGCTGCAGAGTAACATGTATAAGCGGCTCTACTCTGTGGCATAAAGTGTATTAGGAGTTCTACTGTGTGGTGTAATGTGAATTGGTACTATTCTGTGGCCACTTTCCTCTCCCATGAGCCATGCCCCTAGTTTTTAGTGCGCATATTTGTTGCGCACTGTTCCTATTTTAAACATGGAGGGCGCCCAAAGGAAACTTTCACCCTGACCTCCACAAGGTCTAGAACCAACCCTGTCACCAATTTAGAAGTTTTAATTATTTTCTCTTTTCAAATGTAACATGCACCCAATTCAGTACAGGGGAGGGGGCACCGTAACATACCCTTGCTCCGGGCACCATGGCACCTAGCTACACCTCTGATTACAAGTTTACATTTTTTAATGCATTACTTGGAGTGCATCACACCTGTTCTTGTGCATCTCAACATGGCAGGGCAATATGCATCTCATTTAAACTATATTATATCATGAGGTATGGAGAGGCCAGAAGTATGCAGAGTAGAGAAGTTCATGCAGTATGTTCCAATATCCCAATTATTTATCCTTAATCTCTAACTGGCAAGTCTTAGCATATTATTGTCTTTTATGCACTTATAAACATATTCAGTCAGTTCTGATGTTATTTCTTATCAGATGCGCTGTTATACTGCACATAAATGTATTACTTTAGTAGTATAGGTTTAATAGCGTATATTAAGTATTTCATTATACAGTATAAACATTTCAATGATGCAAACTATTGATTCACAAAATAAAGATGTTATTGGTCAGGATCTTTATTCCCAATATCTACAATCCTGCAATTAGATGATTATTTCATAACGTGTATGTTTTGTGGGGTTTTTTATACTGCAGATTACAAATCATATTATTAGTCATTGAGAGTCAGATAGTTCAAAGAATCAATTGCATTTTCAATTTTCTATTGTCTACTGTACTGATGCTCTTGATGCAATTAATATCAAAGCTTCTACATATTAATCATATTGTTGGTGGTAGATAATGGACTCCTGCATTCCACAGCATGCAATGTAATGGATGAATGCACTGACAGGGGGAGATGCACACATTTTTATTAGTAAAGTAGTTCATAAATTAAAATGGACAGAGAAAATGGATTTTAATTTCAAGTTTTCATGCTTAAACGAGATAACAAGATTTAATGTACATACAAGCACTTATCCCAAGGTAGACATGCAGCATGTTTCTATTAGAGATGAGCGGGTTCGGTTTCTCTGAATCCGAACCCGCCAGAACTTCATGTTTTTTTTCACGGGTCCGAGCGACTCGGATCTTCCCGCCTTGCTCGGTTAACCCGAGCGCGCCCGAACGTCATCATCACGCTGTCGGATTCTCGCTAGGCTCGGATTCTATCGCGAGACTCGGATTCTATATAAGGAGCCGCGCGTCGCCGCCATTTTCACACGTGCATTGAGATTGATAGGGAGAGGACGTGGCTGGCGTCCTCTCCGTTTAGAATAGATTAGAGAGACACTTGATTTACTAATTTTGGGGAGCATTAGGAGTACTCAGTACAGTGCAGAGTTTTGCTGATAGTGACCACCAGTTTTATTTATAATCCGTTCTTTGCCTGAAAAAAGCGATACACAGCACACAGTGACTCAGTCACATACCATATCTGTGTGCACTGCTCAGGCTCAGGCCAGTGTGCTGCATCATCTATTATCTATATATAATATTATATATATCTGTCTGACTGCTCAGCTCACACAGCTTATAATTGTGGGGGAGACTGGGGAGCACTACTGCAGTGCCAGTTATAGGTTATAGCAGGAGCCAGGAGTACATAATATATTATATAGTGAGTGACCACCAGACACACAGTGCAGTTTATTTAATATATCCGTTCTCTGCCTGAAAAAAGCGATACACACAGTGACTCAGTCAGTCACATACCATATCTGTGTGCACTGCTCAGGCTCAGGCCAGTGTGCTGCATCATCTATATATATTATATATCTGTCTGACTGCTCAGCTCACACAGCTTATAATTGTGGGGGAGACTGGGGAGCACTACTGCAGTGCCAGTTATAGGTTATAGCAGGAGCCAGGAGTACATAATATTATATTAAAATTAAACAGTGCACACTTTTGCTGCAGGAGTGCCACTGCCAGTGTGACTAGTGACCAGTGACCTGACCACCAGTATATATAATATTAGTAGTATACTATCTCTTTATCAACCAGTCTATATTAGCAGCAGACACAGTACAGTGCGGTAGTTCACGGCTGTGGCTACCTCTGTGTCGGCACTCGGCAGCCCGTCCATAATTGTATATACCACCTAACCGTGGTTTTTTTTTCTTTCTTTATACATACATACTAGTTACGAGTATACTATCTCTTTATCAACCAGTCTATATTAGCAGCAGACACAGTACAGTGCGGTAGTTCACGGCTGTGGCTACCTCTGTGTCGGCACTCGGCAGCCCGTCCATAATTGTATATACCACCTAACCGTGGTTTTTTTTTCTTTCTTTATACATACATACTAGTTACGAGTATACTATCTCTTTATCAACCAGTCTATATATTAGCAGCAGACACAGTACAGTGCGGTAGTTCACGGCTGTGGCTACCTCTGTGTCGGCACTCGGCAGCCCGTCCATAATTGTATATACCACCTAACCGTGGTTTTTTTTTCTTTCTTTATACATACATACTAGTTACGAGTATACTATCTCTTTATCAACCAGTCTATATATTAGCAGCAGACACAGTACAGTGCGGTAGTTCACGGCTGTGGCTACCTCTGTGTCGGCACTCGGCAGCCCGTCCATAATTGTATATACCACCTAACCGTGGTTTTTTTTTCTTTCTTTATACATACATACTAGTTACGAGTATACTATCTCTTTATCAACCAGTCTATATATTAGCAGCAGACACAGTACAGTGCGGTAGTTCACGGCTGTGGCTACCTCTGTGTCGGCACTCGGCAGCCCGTCCATAATTGTATATACCACCTAACCGTGGTTTTTTTTTCTTTCTTTATACATACATACTAGTTACGAGTATACTATCTCTTTATCAACCAGTCTATATATTAGCAGCAGACACAGTACAGTGCGGTAGTTCACGGCTGTGGCTACCTCTGTGTCGGCACTCGGCAGCCCGTCCATAATTGTATATACCACCTAACCGTGGTTTTTTTTTCTTTCTTTATACATACATACTAGTTACGAGTATACTATCTCTTTATCAACCAGTCTATATATTAGCAGCAGACACAGTACAGTGCGGTAGTTCACGGCTGTGGCTACCTCTGTGTCGGCACTCGGCAGCCAGTCCATAATTGTATATACCACCTAACCGTGGTTTTTTTTTCTTTCTTTATACATACATACTAGTTACGAGTATACTATCTCTTTATCAACCAGTCTATATTAGCAGCAGACACAGTACAGTGCGGTAGTTCACGGCTGTGGCTACCTCTGTGTCGGCACTCGGCAGCCCGTCCATAATTGTATATACCACCTAACCGTGGTTTTTTTTTCTTTCTTTATACATACATACTAGTTACGAGTATACTATCTCTTTATCAACCAGTCTATATATTAGCAGCAGACACAGTACAGTGCGGTAGTTCACGGCTGTGGCTACCTCTGTGTCGGCACTCGGCAGCCCGTCCATAATTGTATATACCACCTAACCGTGGTTTTTTTTTCTTTCTTTATACATACATACTAGTTACGAGTATACTATCTCTTTATCAACCAGTCTATATATTAGCAGCAGACACAGTACAGTGCGGTAGTTCACGGCTGTGGCTACCTCTGTGTCGGCACTCGGCAGCCCGTCCATAATTGTATATACCACCTAACCGTGGTTTTTTTTTCTTTCTTTATACATACATACTAGTTACGAGTATACTATCTCTTTATCAACCAGTCTATATTAGCAGCAGACACAGTACAGTGCGGTAGTTCACGGCTGTGGCTACCTCTGTGTCGGCACTCGGCAGCCCGTCCATAATTGTATATACCACCTAACCGTGGTTTTTTTTCCTTTCTTTATACATACATACTAGTTACGAGTATACTATCTCTTTATCAACCAGTCTATATATTAGCAGCAGACACAGTACAGTGCGGTAGTTCACGGCTGTGGCTACCTCTGTGTCGGCACTCGGCAGCCCGTCCATAATTGTATATACCACCTAACCGTGGTTTTTTTTTCTTTCTTTATACATACATACTAGTTACGAGTATACTATCTCTTTATCAACCAGTCTATATATTAGCAGCAGACACAGTACAGTGCGGTAGTTCACGGCTGTGGCTACCTCTGTGTCGGCACTCGGCAGCCCGTCCATAATTGTATACTAGTATCCAATCCATCCATCTCCATTGTTTACCTGAGGTGCCTTTTAGTTGTGCCTATTAAAATATGGAGAACAAAAATGTTGAGGTTCCAAAATTAGGGAAAGATCAAGATCCACTTCCACCTCGTGCTGAAGCTGCTGCCACTAGTCATGGCCGAGACGATGAAATGCCAGCAACGTCGTCTGCCAAGGCCGATGCCCAATGTCATAGTATAGAGCATGTCAAATCCAAAACACCAAATATCAGTAAAAAAAGGACTCCAAAACCTAAAATAAAATTGTCGGAGGAGAAGCGTAAACTTGCCAATATGCCATTTACCACACGGAGTGGCAAGGAACGGCTGAGGCCCTGGCCTATGTTCATGGCTAGTGGTTCAGCTTCACATGAGGATGGAAGCACTCAGCCTCTCGCTAGAAAAATGAAAAGACTCAAGCTGGCAAAAGCAGCACAGCAAAGAACTGTGCATTCTTCGAAATCCCAAATCCACAAGGAGAGTCCAATTGTGTCGGTTGCGATGCCTGACCTTCCCAACACAGGACGTGAAGAGCATGCGCCTTCCACCATTTGCACGCCCCCTGCAAGTGCTGGAAGGAGCACCCGCAGTCCAGTTCCTGATAGTCAGATTGAAGATGTCAGTGTTGAAGTACACCAGGATGAGGAGGATATGGGTGTTGCTGGCGCTGGGGAGGAAATTGACCAGGAGGATTCTGATGGTGAGGTGGTTTGTTTAAGTCAGGCACCCGGGGAGACACCTGTTGTCCGTGGGAGGAATATGGCCGTTGACATGCCAGGTGAAAATACCAAAAAAATCAGCTCTTCGGTGTGGAGGTATTTCACCAGAAATGCGGACAACAGGTGTCAAGCCGTGTGTTCCCTTTGTCAAGCTGTAATAAGTAGGGGTAAGGACGTTAACCACCTCGGAACATCCTCCCTTATACGTCACCTGCAGCGCATTCATAATAAGTCAGTGACAAGTTCAAAAACTTTGGGTGACAGCGGAAGCAGTCCACTGACCAGTAAATCCCTTCCTCTTGTAACCAAGCTCACGCAAACCACCCCACCAACTCCCTCAGTGTCAATTTCCTCCTTCCCCAGGAATGCCAATAGTCCTGCAGGCCATGTCACTGGCAATTCTGACGAGTCCTCTCCTGCCTGGGATTCCTCCGATGCATCCTTGCGTGTAACGCCTACTGCTGCTGGCGCTGCTGTTGTTGCCGCTGGGAGTCGATGGTCATCCCAGAGGGGAAGTCGTAAGCCCACTTGTACTACTTCCAGTAAGCAATTGACTGTTCAACAGTCCTTTGCGAGGAAGATGAAATATCACAGCAGTCATCCTACTGCAAAGCGGATAACTGAGTCCTTGACAACTATGTTGGTGTTAGACGTGCGTCCGGTATCCGCCGTTAGTTCACAGGGAACTAGACAATTTATTGAGGCAGTGTGCCCCCGTTACCAAATACCATCTAGGTTCCACTTCTCTAGGCAGGCGATACCGAGAATGTACACGGACGTCAGAAAAAGACTCACCAGTGTCCTAAAAAATGCAGTTGTACCCAATGTCCACTTAACCACGGACATGTGGACAAGTGGAGCAGGGCAGGGTCAGGACTATATGACTGTGACAGCCCACTGGGTAGATGTATGGACTCCCGCCGCAAGAACAGCAGCGGCGGCACCAGTAGCAGCATCTCGCAAACGCCAACTCTTTCCTAGGCAGGCTACGCTTTGTATCACCGCTTTCCAGAATACGCACACAGCTGAAAACCTCTTACGGCAACTGAGGAAGATCATCGCGGAATGGCTTACCCCAATTGGACTCTCCTGTGGATTTGTGGCATCGGACAACGCCAGCAATATTGTGTGTGCATTAAATATGGGCAAATTCCAGCACGTCCCATGTTTTGCACATACCTTGAATTTGGTGGTGCAGAATTTTTTAAAAAACGACAGGGGCGTGCAAGAGATGCTGTCGGTGGCCAGAAAAATTGCGGGACACTTTCGGCGTACAGGCACCACGTACAGAAGACTGGAGCACCACCAAAAACTACTGAACCTGCCCTGCCATCATCTGAAGCAAGAAGTGGTAACGAGGTGGAATTCAACCCTCTATATGCTTCAGAGGTTGGAGGAGCAGCAAAAGGCCATTCAAGCCTATACAATTGAGCACGATATAGTAGGTGGAATGCACCTGTCTCAAGTGCAGTGGAGAATGATTTCAACGTTGTGCAAGGTTCTGATGCCCTTTGAACTTGCCACACGTGAAGTCAGTTCAGACACTGCCAGCCTGAGTCAGGTCATTCCCCTCATCAGGCTTTTGCAGAAGAAGCTGGAGGCATTGAAGAAGGAGCTAAAAGGGAGCGATTCCGCTAGGCATGTGGGACTTGTGGATGCAGCCCTTAATTCGCTTAACAAGGATTCACGGGTGGTCAATCTGTTGAAATCAGAGCACTACATTTTGGCCACCGTGCTCGATCCTAGATTTAAAGCCTACCTTGGATCTCTCTTTCCGGCAGACACAGGTCTGCTGGGGTTGAAAGACCTGCTGGTGACAAAATTGTCAAGTCAAGCGGAACGCGACCTGTCAACATCTCCTCCTTCACATTCTCCCGCAACTGGGGGTGCGAGGCAAAGGCTCAGAATTCCGAGCCCACCCGCTGGCGGTGATGCAGGGCAGTCTGGAGCGACTGCTGATGCTGACATCTGGTCCGGACTGAAGGACCTGACAACGATTACGGACATGTCGTCTACTGTCACTGCATATGATTCTCTCAACATTGATAGAATGGTGGAGGATTATATGAGTGACCGCATCCAAGTAGGCACGTCACACAGTCCGTACTTATACTGGCAGGAAAAAGAGGCAATTTGGAGGCCCTTGCACAAACTGGCTTTATTCTACCTAAGTTGCCCTCCCACAAGTGTGTACTCCGAAAGAGTGTTTAGTGCCGCCGCTCACCTTGTCAGCAATCGGCGTACGAGGTTACATCCAGAAAATGTGGAGAAGATGATGTTCATTAAAATGAATTATAATCAATTCCTCCGCGGAGACATTGACCAGCAGCAATTGCCTCCACAAAGTACACAGGGAGCTGAGATGGTGGATTCCAGTGGGGACGAATTGATAATCTGTGAGGAGGGGGATGTACACGGTGATATATCGGAGGGTGAAGATGAGGTGGACATCTTGCCTCTGTAGAGCCAGTTTGTGCAAGGAGAGATTAATTGCTTCTTTTTTGGGGGGGGTCCAAACCAACCCGTCATATCAGTCACAGTCGTGTGGCAGACCCTGTCACTGAAATGTTGGGTTGGTTAAAGTGTGCATGTCCTGTTTTGTTTATACAACATAAGGGTGGGTGGGAGGGCCCAAGGACAATTCCATCTTGCACCTCTTTTTTCTTTTCTTTTTCTTTGCATCATGTGCTGATTGGGGAGGGTTTTTTGGAAGGGACATCCTGCGTGACACTGCAGTGCCACTCCTAGATGGGCCCGGTGTTTGTGTCGGCCACTAGGGTCGCTAATCTTACTCACACAGTCAGCTACCTCATTGCGCCTCTTTTTTTCTTTGCGTCATGTGCTGTTTGGGGAGGGTTTTTTGGAAGGGACATCCTGCGTGACACTGCAGTGCCACTCCTAGATGGGCCCGGTGTTTGTGTCGGCCACTAGGGTCGCTAATCTTACTCACACAGCTACCTCATTGCGCCTCTTTTTTTCTTTGCGTCATGTGCTGTTTGGGGAGGGTTTTTTTGAAGGGACATCCTGCGTGACACTGCAGTGCCACTCCTAGATGGGCCCGGTGTTTGTGTCGGCCACTAGGGTCGCTTATCTTACTCACACAGCGACCTCGGTGCAAATTTTAGGACTAAAAATAATATTGTGAGGTGTGAGGTATTCAGAATAGACTGAAAATGAGTGTAAATTATGGTTTTTGAGGTTAATAATACTTTGGGATCAAAATGACCCCCAAATTCTATGATTTAAGCTGTTTTTTAGTGTTTTTTGAAAAAAACACCCGAATCCAAAACACACCCGAATCCGACAAAAAAAATTCGGTGAGGTTTTGCCAAAACGCGTTCGAACCCAAAACACGGCCGCGGAACCGATCCCGAAACCAAAACACAAAACCCGAAAAATTTCAGGCGCTCATCTCTAGTTTCTATACAGAGTAATAGCAGTGGTGCTGTGTTTAACATATTCTAAAGCATGATTTGTGCACAGAAGCATATGGTGCACTGCATGGATCAAGAGAGAGAGAGAAATTCCTCAGGGAATATCAATAACATGAAGCATGAATACGACATAATGTAACACCAGCCAACATTACATGCTACAGCAGAGCTGGTAAATCACCTATGGTGTATTGTGCAGCTACCGTCATTGCAAGTGCATACAGAGCACATCTGTCAAATGACTACTTAAGTCAGCACAGCTTCTTGTTAAACCTTCACAGACAATAAGGTCCTGTTTTTGTTTTGTTCTTGATGTTTTTCTCCATGAAGGTAATGCACATGTCAGTGGCCAACAGACAGAAATGATTTATTACAACTGGTACCCAGTAACAAGGAATAGCTCAGAGCCCACGTTGTTAGTACTCATGTTTTCTGTTTAAAAAAACCCCAACTGCACTGTCTGGCATATAACGTTCAGTGGGGGGCACTGTGCGGCATAACGCGAATTGGGGGCATTGTGTGGCATACAATGTACATTTTTCAGGGGCCTAACATTTGAGTTCCAGCTGGTGACAGTAGTAATTAAAAAAAAGCATCTTATACGTTTATTTACACTATGAAAGTCCCAACAATTCTAACTCCCCCTCAGCATCACTGCCCTCGCCCTCCCTCTAACTCCCCCTCAGTGTCCCTGCCCTCACCCTCCCTCTAACTCCCCCTCAGTGTCACTGCCCTCACCCTGCCTCTAACCCCCCTCAGTATCCCTGCCCTCACCCTCCCCATAACTACGCCTCAATGTACCTGCCCTCACCCTCTCCTGTAACTCCCCCTCTGTGTCCTGGGGGGGGGGGGGGGTGCCAGTCTCTTATTTTGCCATGAGCGCTCAGGCTCCTAGATACACCCCTGTATGTTAGCTCCTACTATTATTATTATATTCCTGTATGAGACTTTATTTACATGTATAATGCTACTAATAACGATATAGCTATCATGGCCAGCTTGTATTATTTCCACCTACAGATGGCTCCAGAAAGCCCTTACTGTGTTTGCCTGGAAGATTGTGAGTGATGTAGCAGATGCTTACAGTGCAATTCCCATGGACAAAGCCTCTGATAATCGGCAGTTAGCAATTATATGGCTTACCATAGTCATATAGGTGCTAATCCAGAACTGACCGCACTTGTGCACCAAATTGCAGGTGTAAAATGCATTCAATAAAATAGCTGCATATGCATGTACAAAGATTCAAGAACTGCAAGTAGTGTCTTACCTAACATTTTTGGGATGGGTCATTCATTTTGCAAACTCCCCACCCCCAACATTTGATATTATGAAAGAAGGACTCTGTGTGTACCACATGTGCACACCAGAAGAGGGTCTAGGCTTTGCATCATGCACACAGTCCCATCACTTAGGCCATGCCAGTGCTCCCAGAGCAGCTAGACTGCCCCCAGGTTCACATGCGTATATAACATCTATTCAGTTTGCACAGAGTGCTCCCCAGTGGGGACAGTGGGGAGGCATTTCCCCCCTGTATGCTACACATTGCCCCCGAGTGCTCATCTCCCATGGCTGGCTCCTCTTGAATCCTTCTGGCTCTTTGTTCTGCATGCACAGTACACACAGTGCAGGGCATCACCCGAGTACCATTCATCAGCATTACCAACGTGATGTGTCACGTGATGCTGTTTAGGGGACCCGGGAGCTGTTCTGCACTGTATGCACTGTGTATGCAGAGCACAGAGCCACGACAGACTCCCACAACACTTAGCCATTCCTTCAGTGCTGAGCCACCATGCTGTCAACTTAATGACGTGACGCCATGGCTGTGGGAGTGACTATCAGACAAGGGATAGCCATCAGTGGCCATTGATGGTAAAATGGTTAGTAACCATAAATGGTTGTAAACTGTGTAATGGATGACCATCGTTGGTTACACTAACCGATGGTCATCCTTATTCCTTCCCTGACTGGCCTGTGGGCCAATCAGAACTTGGGGCCACCTTGTTAAAAAAATAAAAAAATAAAAGAAAGAACCATCGTTCTGTACCATTGATGGCGGGAAATCATCTGGTTCTCTCTTGATGGTAAAAGTATTTGACATCGTCCATAAATCATAGATGATTTGAAAACATTGATGGTCAATGGCCATCCCTATACCAGACTTCCACCACTCCCACTGTGTACCCACCTCAAGAGTCTGACTTTGTGACTGTCTGCGAGTGACACAGTCAGACAGACTCAAATGCAAGGGAATGGTACCCAGTGCGGATATCACCCCCCCCCCCCCCTCATTAGTATGCCACTGACTGCAACAGTCTGCACAAGTAGCATTGGGCAATTACAGCCATGCTTAGCTTTAACCATTTACCTTGGTTATGAAATACTAATTTGTTATTACATTTAACCACTTAACTGGATATTTTTCCCTTCAATCCTGTTCATAACATTGTTTAAAAAAAAAAACTAATTTATTAAATATAGTAATGGGATCTTCTGGTCAAAAACTGGGGGTCTCAGTGGGACGGTATCCTGATGATGGTGTCTAGTTAGACAATCAATAGATATACCATATGTTAGACAGACATTAGGTCGACAGGGTCAAAAGGTTGACATGAAAAAAGGTAGACAGTACAAAAGGTCAAGAGGGTCAAAAGGGCGACATGAAAATGTTTGACATGAAAAAGGTAGACACAGTTTGTTTTTTAATTTGACATGTTTTTGGACTATTTCATACCTTCTCTATCCATGTCGGCATAGAGTTAGTTATAAGTCTTGTGGCGAGCACAGCGAGCCACCGAGCCCAAAGCATGACGAGTGAAGCGAGCCCCACAAGGGGACACCTTTCTACGATTGGGGGTCCCAGATGACAAAACTATCCACACAAACCCCAAAAATGCAAAAAAATGGTATCTACCTTTTCATGTCGTTCTTTTGACCCTGTCGACCTAATGTCTGTCTAACATGTGGTGTCTATTGACTGTCTAACTAAACACTGTCGACCTAATGTCTGTCTAACATGTGGTGTCTATTGACTGTCTAACTAGACACTGTCGACCTAATGTCTGTCTAACATGTGGTGTCTATTGACTGTCTAACTAGACATTGTCGACCTAATGTCTGTCTAACATGTGGTGTCTATTGACTGTCTAACTAGACACTGTCGACCTAATGTCTGTCTAACATGTGGTGTCTATTGACTGTCTAACTAGACACTGTCGACCTAATGTCTGTCTAACATGTGGTGTCTATTGACAGTCTAACTAGACACTGTCTACCTATCATCCCACACCCCAGTGGGACAGCGTGGTCGAATGTGATATGACCATGCCAGTTAAGTGTGTAAAAATAATAATAATCCCCATATTATTGAGGTATAAAATCAGGCGCAAAGATTCTCAATATAAAAATTAATATATAAAGTAAAATGACACTTAGAGTAATCAATATGCAGCTCCCATGTGATAATCTGCAGTTATCAGAAAGAAATCATAAAAGAGATAAAAGAAAGAGAGCGCAATAATACAATAGTATAATTCAATATATCACACACTTATTATTTATTTTAAATAGTATAAACATATGACCCATATTGATTTAAATAACGATTAGACAATTAAAAGAGCTCAATGGTTTGTATTGGGTTAATAGAGTGCAGTCCCGCTGAAGATTAGAAGAAAAAATCTGTGTATCAAGTGTATCACAGCTGGCCAACTTAAAAATCAACCACCGTAAACAAAATCCTTTGTATAACTTTGTATGATTCAAGGATCAGCAACGAGCCCCAGGCGGGCTCTTCTCACCGGGGAGAATGTTTCTACCGCCGATAGTATCCGGAACTAAGTATCGATGCTGGAGACCTAAGTGTGTTTTAGCCGTGAAGTCAGTATTTGTACACACACTCACATTCAAAGGATCGCCAGTGTTCACGGAAGGTCGCGGTTCAGGTGCAGAGAGTAATACCAATCTCCGAGCTGTATAGAGCCGTGGTAGAAGGATAAACGGTGGTTTTAATTATTTTCATCCTCAGGTCTGTGTACTGCAATTACCCTAACCAAGGTGGTCCTTGACGCCTTTCTCCGCTCCTATGGACCTGTGGTTTCATCATCAGAAGAATTTCAAATGTCCAGAGTGTCAAGGATTTAAACAGGCATCCTCCACTCGGAATGGAGTTCCTATAATTGAGCAATTAGAGGCACTTGTGTGTGTTCATCCAGCCTGCAATCAGCTGGTCAATAGAACTTTCACATAAAAACATAGTAATAATTCTGTATTTAGTTTATTATTAATAAATATATAGACATCATTTAAATTAAACCTTTATGTCCTTAGCGTGATATACATTAAAACATATATATAATACATTTATTTTATAATTTTATAAGCATCCATTAGAGGCGTTGCTAGGAAAAGACGATACATAATACAGGGATGGAAGAAGTGCTCCTGAACTGTGGGGGTCATTCCGAGTTGTTCGCTCGGTAAATTTCTTCGCATCGCAGCGATTTTCCGCTTAGTGCGCATGCGCAATGTTCGCACTGCGACTGCGCCAAGTAAATTTGCTATGCAGTTAGGAATTTTACTCACGGCTTTTTCTTCGTTCTGGTGATCGTAATGTGATTGACAGGAAGTGGGTGTTTCTGGGCGGAAACAGGCCGTTTTATGGGCGTGTGGGAAAAAACGCTACCGTTTCTGGGAAAAACGCGGGAGTGGCTGGAGAAACGGAGGAGTGTCTGGGCGAACGCTGGGTGTGTTTGTGACGTCAAACCAGGAACGACAAGCACTGAACTGATCGCAGATGCCGAGTAAGTCTGGAGCTACTCAGAAACTGCACAGAGATGTCTTTTCGCAATATTGCGAATCTTTCGTTCGCAATTTTAAGAAGCTAAGATTCACTCCCAGTAGGCGGCGGCTTAGCGTGTGTAAAGCTGCTAAAAGCAGCTTGCGAGCGAACAACTCGGAATGACCCCCTGTGTTCCCTACGGCCTAGTGAGCTAAAGCTTCGATAGAGTCAGCATATTGGATTTTAACCTGCATGTTGCAGGTTCAAATCCCGCAATAAGTTTTAACAAAAAGAAAAATAATATATATAGTATATGTGTCTATTATTTAGTTTTGCATTCAATAATCATATTTTTATTCTTTTGTTTCTATTTTTTTTATATTTTTACTCTCTCTCTCTCTCTCTCTATACAGTGCCGTTTCTAGCGGCGGGCGAGCCGTGCAACCGCACGGGGCGCCCGCCGCGGCACTTTGTGACTACTCCTCTCCTCCCTCTCTCATCCCCCGAGCGCTCCTGCTCGGGGGGCGGGGCTTCGCGGAATGACGCGTTTGCGTCGTGACGTCACGACGCAAACGCGTCATTTCGCGAAGCCCCGCCCCCCGAGCAGGAGCGCTCGGGGGAAGAGAGAGGGAGGAGAGGAGGACTGGAGATAACCATCGACAGAGGAGGCGGCCGGCGCGCGGGACCCGAAGAGCGGCAAGTTGTAAGTATACTATTCTCTCTCTCCCTCCCTCCCCCCCCCCCACTTGACACCTGCCGCACTGTGTAAAATGGGGACACCTGCCGCACTGTGTAAAATGGGGGCACCTGCCGCACTGTGTAAATGGGGATACCTGCCGCACTGTGTAAAATGGGGGCACCTGCCGCACTGTGTAAAATGGGGATACCTGCCGCACTGTGTAAAATGGGGATACCTGCCGCACTGTGTAAAATGGGGACACCTGCCGCACTGTGTAAAATGGGGGCACCTGCCGCACTGTGTAAAATGGGGGCACCTGCCGCACTGTGTAAATGGGGATACCTGCCGCACTGTGTAAAATGGGGGCACCTGCCGCACTGTGTAAATGGGGATACCTGCCGCACTGTGTAAATGGGGATACCTGCCTGCGTACTGTGTAAAATGGGGACACCTGCGTGCGTACTGTGTAAAATGGGGACACCTGCCAGCGTACTGTGTAAAATGGGGACACCTGCCTGCGTACTGCCTGCCTGCCTGCCTGCCTATCTGCCTGCCGCACTTTGTAAAATGGGGACACCTGCCTGCCGCACTTTGTAAAATGGGGACACCTGCCTGCCGCACTTTGTAAAATGGGGACACCTGCCTGCCGCGCTGTGTAATATGGGGACACTTGCCTGGTGTAATGTGTAAAAAGGGGACTTTTTTATTTTTATTTTTTCCCCCTGTGGTGGGTGTGATATCAGACGAGGCCACGCCCACTGTAATGAGACCACGCCCATTTCAATCAGGCCACACAGCCTTGTCGGGAGCGCGCATGCTTTTTTTCTGGCTATATGGGGGGGGGGGGGGGACGCAATTTTTTTTATAGCAATGGGGGGGGGCGCATTTTGAAATCTCGCACTGGGAGCCAAATTGTCTAGAAACGGCCCTGTCTCTCTCTCTCTCTCTATATATATATATATATATATCCCAAGATTGCCCCGTCACTCCTCCAGATCAGCTGGCTGTGGTGCCCTTCCTTGTGGACCAGCCGGCCCACCAACGTATAGCAAAAGAAATCAGGTGGCACTCACAGACTTGTAGCTTTGTGGAAACAAACTTCACCCCGTGAAGATATTTAATGTGAAACAGGTAACGTTTTGGGGACGTATCCCCTTCCTCAGACAGTTCAACAATGCAAACAACAGTGTATAAATACCATAAAATGACCCCACTTACCCCCACCATCATGACTCCCAGCTGCGCGGACCACGGCGTGTCTCGGCGTCTCCCGGCCCGCACTTCCGGCTTCGACGTCACCGCCCGACCGGAAGTGACTCGTTCAGGCTTCGCCGGTCACCATGACAACGCGCTGGGAGCACTGTGAATATAGACAGAACACGGCACAAATACATTACTATTAAAAACTGACCATGTGTAAAAAATGACACACATCTCAAAGAGCGCTCACTTGGAGCTGGAGTGTGTCAATAAAAGCAAACATGTATGTGATAATCAAACATAAAACTTTAAGACATAAACATAAATAAACATTAAAATTATTTGGAACCTAACTTACAACACGCAGTCTGGCACAGATGGACATGATATATTACCAACTCCCCAGTGCAGCAAATTCTTAGACTTAGTCAAAATTCACTGGAGGTGGAAGGACATGGATGGCTATACTTTTGGGAAAACAGTTATTCATTAGCCAAAAGCTGTCCCTGCTAAATATGAGCGGCTCTAATGCAGGCTCCCGAACTCTATGCGATGATGCTACTAAATCAATATGGTTTAACTGCACGGGGCATTCTCCATCTAGGAGCTGGCTCATTGGCAGGGACTTCAGTGGGAAGAGTTTTTTTTTTTTAAATTAAATAAATCATAAACACCTTAATTTTTTTGTAACCTAGAGGAAGTTGATTAATCCTAAGGACTCATTTAACCCTCTAGGAGCTAAGCAATCCAGGCGAAAAATCCACCTGGATTCTAGCTGTAACAATTTTTTCCCCCTGTCACCACCTCTTATGGACGCTGGGACATGATCAATGGCCCTATACCTCAGGCTGGCCAACGTGTGATGCTGTGTGGCAAAATGCCTGGCCACTGGTTGGTCGCTGGTCACGCCGCCCGGTTTCCGGTCATGTCCACCAGGAAGTGACACGTACCTTGATCCGACCAGCTGACGTGTTGGGGCTGAAAGAGAGGTTACCATAGAAACCACTCTGTTACTAACATATAAAATGTAAACAAACTACATGTGCAATACTTTATAAGTATGTCGGAAACAGCGTTGCTATATTTGCTCTTATAAAGTATTGCACATGTAGTTTGTTTACATTTTGTATGTTAGTAACGGAGTGGTTTCTATGGTAACCTCTCTTTCAGCCCCAACACGTCAGCTGGTCGGATCAAGGTACGTGTCACTTCCTGGTGGACATGACCGGAAACCGGGCGGCGTGATTGGAGGCAGCGAGGAGGACTAGTATGGGTTTAAGGTATTTAAACACTTAATTTTTGTTTGTATGGTTATCCTGATGAAGGGGCTGCGACCCCGAAACTGTTGATATGATGACAGCACTGCAATAAAGCACTTTATGCACCTTTGAAAGACTCCAAGTGCCGCCTGTTTGGGAAATAATATATATATATATATATATATATATATATATATATATATATATATATCTTCCATCCCTGACAAAAGAAGAAACAATTATTGCTATTATGTTTCTCAAATTAATCTATCATAATGCAACATTGAAATTCACAGTAAATATATTTAGAACATGCTCATATATCACATGGCATGCAGACAAAAGTAAATCTGGAGAATTGTCTAGACATTTCTATCATAGGTGTTATATCTATAGGAATACGGTTTCACACAGATAAATAACTCCATCTGAATACATTACAAGACTAATGAAAAGATATATATATATATATATATATATATATATATATATACACTGCTCAAAAAAATAAAGGGAACACTAAAATAACACATCCTAGATCTGAATGAATGAAATATTCTTATTAAATACTTTGTTCGTTACATAGTTGAATGAACTGACAACAAAATCACACAAAAATTATCAATGGAAATCAAATTTATTAACCCATGGAGGTCTGGATTTGGAGTCACACTCAAAATTAAAGTGGAAAAGCACACTACAGGCTGATCCAACTTTGATGTAATGTCCTTAAAACAAGTCAAATTGAGGCTTAGTAGTGTGTGTGTGGCCTCCACATGCCTGTATGACCTCCCTACAATGCCTGGGCATGCTCCTGATGAGGTGGCGGATGGTCTCCTGAGGGATATCCTCCCAGACCTGGACTAAAGCATCCGCCAACTCCTGGACAGTCTGTGGTGCAACGTGGTGTTGGTGGATGGAGCGAGACATGATGTCCCAGATGTGCTCAATTGGATTCAGGTCTGGTCTATGGGCAGGCCAGTCTATAGCATCAATGCCTTCGTCTTGCAGGAACTGCTCACACACTCCAGCCACATGAGGTCTAGCATTGCATTAGGAGGAACCCAGGGCCAACCGCACCAGCATATGGTCTCATAAGGGGTCTGAGGATCTCATCTCGGTACCTAATGGCAGTCAGGCTACCTCTGGCGAGCACATGGAGGGCTGTGTGGCCCCCCAAAGAAATGCCACCCCACACCATTACTGACCCACTGCCAAGCCGGTCATGCTGGAGGATGTTGCAGACAGCAGAACATTCTCCTTGGTGTCTCCAGACTCTGTCACGTCTGTCACATGTGCTCAGTGAGAACCTGCTTTCATCTGTGAAGAGCACAGGGCACCAGTGGCGAATTTGCCAATCTTGGTGTTCTCTGGCAAATGCCAAACGTCCTGCACGGTGTTGGGCTGTAAGCACAACGCCCACCTGTGGAGGTTGGGCCCTCATACCACCCTCATGGAGTCTGTTTCTGATAGTTTGAGTAGACACATGCACATTTGTGGCTTGCTGGAGGTAATTTTGCAGGGCTCTGGCAGTGCTCCTCCTGTTCCTCCTTGCACAAAGACAGAGGTCGTGGTCCTCCTGCTGGGTTGTTGCCCTTCTACGGCCTCCTCCACATCTCCTGATGTACTGGCCTGTCTCCTGGTAGCGCCTCCATGCTCTGGACAATATGCTGACAGACACCGCAAATCTTCTTGCCACAGCTCGCATTGATGTGCCATCCTGGATGAGCTGCACTACCTGAGCCACTTGTATGGGTTGTAGACTCCGTCTCATGCTACCACTAGAGTGAAAGCACCGCCAGCTTTCAAAAGTGACCAAAACATCAGCCAGAAAGCATAGGAGCTGAGAAGTGGTCTGTGGTCACCACCTGCAGAACAACTCCTTTATTGGGGTTGTCTTGCTAATTGCCTATAATTGTTCCCTTTATTTTTTTGAGCAGTGTATATACAATTCATATCAATGCACTCAATTCATTAACCGAAGAGAGAATGAGGAAAACTCTTACTTTCCACTAACAGACTTCATAAGTGACCGGTATTCAAATAAATACAGATGTATCCTCATACAGCGTTGCTCATAGCGCACTATTTAGGGTCCTGTGTCGTGAGTTGGAAATAACGTTATGGCGTGCGTTATGTCCCGCGCCATGTAATACACAGTTTAACCGCTGGGTGGCGAATGCTCCACGTTGAGACTAGAGTGCTGAATACAATGCTGTGACAGTAAGCAGTGATCTGTGAAAGGCTGGCCAATCATGTTCTTCCCTTTATAAAAAAATCCCTTTCCACAAATTACAGAGCCACGCTGCCGCCCGTTCAGTCAATTAATTTTTTCGTTACGTTGTGTACAAAATACCGGATAGCATTAATATGACTCCCAGATGGTCAACAGCCACACTGCCGCCCGATCACGCTAGATATGGATATTAGTATTAGCATAACAGCATTCATATTTCGGACTAGCTTCGGCAGAAATATTGAATGCAAAGTGCACTCGGTCCCTACTGTACCTCATGATGGTATCCGTATTCAATCCGTTTTTTTTTTTTTAAAGCACTCAGATACAACACATCACATATATACCCGGAGGGCCTTCCTGTGTTGTGGTCGGCTGTGGCCTAACGAGAACAGCGTCCGCCTGCAATGCTTGCACGCGTGGGTTCGATACCCATTAGTGCTTGATCACTGCTAGGGACAATGTTAAAGTTGTGGCAGATGCGTTGACCATAACTATTTTTTTTTGTGTATTTAGATATTCTATTTTAATACAATAAAGTTTTTTGGTGTATTGCAAAAGTACTCTTCTACTAAATACAAGGCCAAGCTGCTGCCCTGTTCACGCTATTCATCTAGTCGTTACGTTGGGTACAAAATGATGGATAACATTAGCATAAGCAGCAATCCTATTTCGGACTAGCTTTGTGTCTCTGTTGTTTCAAATGGGCAGAAATATTGAATGCAAAGTGCAACTGGGTACCTACAGTATCTCATAAAATGCACAACAGTGGTATATTCATTTGCCGGCGAATTGCCGCAAAAGTCGAAAAACGGGCCGTTTTCGACAAAAAAACATGTCGAATTGGATTCGACAATGCAATACAGTATTTTTCGACAAATAAACGGACGTTTCAGATTTGACTTTTTGCAATTCGACATGTTCAAAATTCGACATGTCTGCAGTGGTAAAAATTAGAGATGAGCGGGTTCGGTTTCTTTGAATCCGAACCCGCACGAACTTCACTTTTTTTTCCACGGGTCCGAGCGACTCGGATCTTCCCGCCTTGCTCGGTTAACCCGAGCGCGCCCGAACGTCATCATGACGCTGTCGGATTCTCGCGAGGCTCGGATTCTATCGCGAGACTCGGATTCTATATAAGGAGCCGCGCGTCGCCGCCATTTTCACTCGTGCATTGAGATTGATAGGGAGAGGACGTGTCTGGCGTCCTCTCCATTAGAATAGAGATAGATAGATTAGATAGAGAGAGATTGTGCAGAGTCGCAGACAGAGTTAGTTTACCACAGTCAGTGACCAGTGCAGTTGCTAGTTAACTTTTATTTAATATAATATATCCGTTCACTTCTCTCTGCTATATCCGTTCTCTGCCTGAAAAAAAAAACGATACACAGCACAGTCAGTCACACAGTGTGACTCAGTCTGTGTGCACTCAGCTCAGCCCAGTGTGCTGCACAGTCATCAATGTATAAATTAAAAGCTTATAATTAATTGTGGGGGAGACTGGGGAGCACTGCAGGTTGTTAGCAGGAGCCAGGAGTACAATTATATTAATTAACAGTGCACACTTTTGCTGCAGGAGTGGTGACCAGTGCCTGACCACCAGTATAGTATTGTTGTATACTACTAATATCTCTTTAAATATCAACCAGTCTATATTAGCAGCAGACACAGTACAGTGCGGTAGTTCACGGCTGTGGCTACCTCTGTGTCGGCACACGGCAGGCAGTCCGTCCGACCAGAATTGTATTATTTATTATTATATACCTACCACCTAACCGTGGTTTTTTTTTCATTCTTTATACCGTCATAGTGTCATCCTAATTGTTACGAGTATACTACTATCTCTTTATCAACCAGTGTACAGTGCGGTAGTTCACGGCTGTGGCTACCTCTGTGTCGGCACACGGCAGGCAGTCCGTCCGACCAGAATTGTATTATTTATTATTATATACCTACCACCTAACCGTGGTTTTTTTTTCATTCTTTATACCGTCATAGTGTCATCCTAATTGTTACGAGTATACTACTATCTCTTTATCAACCAGTGTACAGTGCGGTAGTTCACGGCTGTGGCTACCTCTGTGTCGGCACACGGCAGGCAGTCCGTCCGACCAGAATTGTATTATTTATTATTATATACCTACCACCTAACCGTGGTTTTTTTTTCATTCTTTATACCGTCATAGTGTCATCCTAATTGTTACGAGTATACTACTATCTCTTTATCAACCAGTGTACAGTGCGGTAGTTCACGGCTGTGGCTACCTCTGTGTCGGCACACGGCAGGCAGTCCGTCCGACCAGAATTGTGTTATTTATTATTATATACCTACCACCTAACCGTGGTTTTTTTTTCATTCTTTATACCGTCATAGTGTCATCCTAATTGTTACGAGTATACTACTATCTCTTTATCAACCAGTGTACAGTGCGGTAGTTCACGGCTGTGGCTACCTCTGTGTCGGCACACGGCAGGCAGTCCGTCCGACCAGAATTGTATTATTTATTATTATATACCTACCACCTAACCGTGGTTTTTTTTTCATTCTTTATACCGTCATAGTGTCATCCTAATTGTTACGAGTATACTACTATCTCTTTATCAACCAGTGTACAGTGCGGTAGTTCACGGCTGTGGCTACCTCTGTGTCGGCACACGGCAGGCAGTCCGTCCGACCAGAATTGTATTATTTATTATTATATACCTACCACCTAACCGTGGTTTTTTTTTCATTCTTTATACCGTCATAGTGTCATCCTAATTGTTACGAGTATACTACTATCTCTTTATCAACCAGTGTACAGTGCGGTAGTTCACGGCTGTGGCTACCTCTGTGTCGGCAGTCGGCAGGCAGTCCGTCCATCCATAATTGTATTATTATTATAATATATACCACCTAACCGTGGTTTTTTTTTCATTCTTTATACCGTCGTCATAGTGTCATACTAGTTGTTACGAGTATACTACTATCTCTTTATCAACCAGTGTACAGTGCGGTAGTTCACGGCTGTGGCTACCTCTGTGTCGGCAGTCGGCAGGCAGTCCGTCCATCCATAATTGTATTATTATTATAATATATACCACCTAACCGTGGTTTTTTTTTCATTCTTTATACCGTCGTCATAGTGTCATACTAGTTGTTACGAGTATACTACTATCTCTTTATCAACCAGTGTACAGTGCGGTAGTTCACGGCTGTGGCTACCTCTGTGTCGGCAGTCGGCAGGCAGTCCGTCCATCCATAATTGTATTATTATTATAATATATACCACCTAACCGTGGTTTTTTTTTCATTCTTTATACCGTCGTCATAGTGTCATACTAGTTGTTACGAGTATACTACTATCTCTTTATCAACCAGTGTACAGTGCGGTAGTTCACGGCTGTGGCTACCTCTGTGTCGGCAGTCGGCAGGCAGTCCGTCCATCCATAATTGTATTATTATTATAATATATACCACCTAACCGTGGTTTTTAAATACCACCTAACCGTGGCAGTCCGTCCATAATTGTATACTAGTATCCAATCCATCCATCTCCATTGTTTACCTGAGGTGCCTTTTAGTTCTGCCTATAAAATATGGAGAACAAAAAAGTTGAGGTTCCAAAATTAGGGAAAGATCAAGATCCACTTCCACCTCGTGCTGAAGCTGCTGCCACTAGTCATGGCCGAGACGATGAAATGCCAGCAACGTCGTCTGCCAAGGCCGATGCCCAATGTCATAGTACAGAGCATGTCAAATCCAAAACACCAAATATCAGAAAAAAAAGGACTCCAAAACCTAAAATAAAATTGTCGGAGGAGAAGCGTAAACTTGCCAATATGCCATTTACCACACGGAGTGGCAAGGAACGGCTGAGGCCCTGGCCTATGTTCATGGCTAGTGGTTCAGCTTCACATGAGGATGGAAGCACTCAGCCTCTCGCTAGAAAACTGAAAAGACTCAAGCTGGCAAAAGCACCGCAAAGAACTGTGCGTTCTTTGAAATCCCAAATCCACAAGGAGAGTCCAATTGTGTCGTTTGCGATGCCTGACCTTCCCAACACTGGACGTGAAGAGCATGCGCCTTCCACTATTTGCATGCCCCCTGCAAGTGCTGGAAGGAGCACCCGCAGTCCAGTTCCTGATAGTCAGATTGAAGATGTCAGTGTTGAAGTACACCAGGATGAGGAGGATATGGGTGTTGCTGGCGCTGGGGAGGAAATTGACCAGGAGGATTCTGATGGTGAGGTGGTTTGTTTAAGTCAGGCACCCGGGGAGACACCTGTTGTCCGTGGGAGGAATATGGCCGTTGACATGCCAGGTGAAAATACCAAAAAAATCAGCTCTTCGGTGTGGAGGTATTTCACCAGAAATGCGGACAACAGGTGTCAAGCCGTGTGTTCCCTTTGTCAAGCTGTAATAAGTAGGGGTAAGGACGTTAACCACCTCGGAACATCCTCCCTTATACGTCACCTGCAGCGCATTCATAATAAGTCAGTGACAAGTTCAAAAACTTTGGGTGACAGCGGAAGCAGTCCACTGACCAGTAAATCCCTTCCTCTTGTAACCAAGCTCACGCAAACCACCCCACCAACTCCCTCAGTGTCAATTTCCTCCTTCCCCAGGAATGCCAATAGTCCTGCAGGCCATGTCACTGGCAAGTCTGACGAGTCCTCTCCTGCCTGGGATTCCTCCGATGCATCCTTGCGTGTAACGCCTACTGCTGCTGGCGCTGCTGTTGTTGCCGCTGGGAGTCGATGGTCATCCCAGAGGGGAAGTCGTAAGCCCACTTGTACTACTTCCAGTAAGCAATTGACTGTTCAACAGTCCTTTGCGAGGAAGATGAAATATCACAGCAGTCATCCTACTGCAAAGCGGATAACTGAGTCCTTGACAACTATGTTGGTGTTAGACGTGCGTCCGGTATCCGCCTTTAGTTCACAGGGAACTAGACAATTTATTGAGGCAGTGTGCCCCCGTTACCAAATACCATCTAGGTTCCACTTCTCTAGGCAGGCGATACCGAGAATGTACACGGACGTCAGAAAAAGACTCACCAGTGTCCTAAAAAATGCAGTTGTACCCAATGTCCACTTAACCACGGACATGTGGACAAGTGGAGCAGGGCAGGGTCAGGACTATATGACTGTGACAGCCCACTGGGTAGATGTATGGACTCCCGCCGCAAGAACAGCAGCGGCGGCACCAGTAGCAGCATCTCGCAAACGCCAACTCTTTCCTAGGCAGGCTACGCTTTGTATCACCGCTTTCCAGAATACGCACACAGCTGAAAACCTCTTACGGCAACTGAGGAAGATCATCGCGGAATGGCTTACCCCAATTGGACTCTCCTGTGGATTTGTGGCATCGGACAACGCCAGCAATATTGTGTGTGCATTAAATATGGGCAAATTCCAGCACGTCCCATGTTTTGCACATACCTTGAATTTGGTGGTGCAGAATTTTTAAAAAAACGACAGGGGCGTGCAAGAGATGCTGTCGGTGGCCAGAAAAATTGCGGGACACTTTCGGCGTACAGGCACCACGTACAGAAGACTGGAGCACCACCAAAAACTACTGAACCTGCCCTGCCATCATCTGAAGCAAGAAGTGGTAACGAGGTGGAATTCAACCCTCTATATGCTTCAGAGGTTGGAGGAGCAGCAAAAGGCCATTCAAGCCTATACAATTGAGCACGATATAGGAGATGGAATGCACCTGTCTCAAGTGCAGTGGAGAATGATTTCAACGTTGTGCAAGGTTCTGATGCCCTTTGAACTTGCCACACGTGAAGTCAGTTCAGACACTGCCAGCCTGAGTCAGGTCATTCCCCTCATCAGGCTTTTGCAGAAGAAGCTGGAGGCATTGAAGAAGGAGCTAACACGGAGCGATTCCGCTAGGCATGTGGGACTTGTGGATGCAGCCCTTAAGTCGCTTAACAAGGATTCACGGGTGGTCAATCTGTTGAAATCAGAGCACTACATTTTGGCCACCGTGCTCGATCCTAGATTTAAAGCCTACCTTGGATCTCTCTTTCCGGCAGACACAGGTCTGCTGGGGTTGAAAGACCTGCTGGTGACAAAATTGTCAAGTCAAGCGGAACGCGACCTGTCAACATCTCCTCCTTCACATTCTCCCGCAACTGGGGGTGCGAGGAAAAGGCTCAGAATTCCGAGCCCACCCGCTGGCGGTGATGCAGGGCAGTCTGGAGCGACTGCTGATGCTGACATCTGGTCCGGACTGAAGGACCTGACAACGATTACGGACATGTCGTCTACTGTCACTGCATATGATTCTCTCAACATTGATAGAATGGTGGAGGATTATATGAGTGACCGCATCCAAGTAGGCACGTCACACAGTCCGTACTTATACTGGCAGGAAAAAGAGGCAATTTGGAGGCCCTTGCACAAACTGGCTTTATTCTACCTAAGTTGCCCTCCCACAAGTGTGTACTCCGAAAGAGTGTTTAGTGCCGCCGCTCACCTTGTCAGCAATCGGCGTACGAGGTTACATCCAGAAAATGTGGAGAAGATGATGTTCATTAAAATGAATTATAATCAATTCCTCCGCGGAGACATTGACCAGCAGCAATTGCCTCCACAAAGTACACAGGGAGCTGAGATGGTGGATTCCAGTGGGGACGAATTGATAATCTGTGAGGAGGGGGATGTACACGGTGATATATCGGAGGGTGAAGATGAGGTGGACATCTTGCCTCTGTAGAGCCAGTTTGTGCAAGGAGAGATTAATTGCTTCTTTTTTGGGGGGGGTCCAAACCAACCCGTCATATCAGTCACAGTCGTGTGGCAGACCCTGTCACTGAAATGATGGGTTGGTTAAAGTGTGCATGTCCTGTTTTGTTTATACAACATAAGGGTGGGTGGGAGGGCCCAAGGATAATTCCATCTTGCACCTCTTTTTTCTTTTCTTTTTCTTTGCATCATGTGCTGATTGGGGAGGGTTTTTTGGAAGGGACATCCTGCGTGACACTGCAGTGCCACTCCTAGATGGGCCCGGTGTTTGTGTCGGCCACTAGGGTCGCTAATCTTACTCACACAGCTACCTCATTGCGCCTCTTTTTTTCTTTGCGTCATGTGCTGTTTGGGGAGGGTTTTTTGGAAGGGACATCCTGCGTGACACTGCAGTGCCACTCCTAGATGTGCCCGGTGTTTGTGTCGGCCACTAGGGTCGCTAATCTTACTCACACAGTCAGCTACCTCATTGCGCCTCTTTTTTTCTTTGCGTCATGTGCTGTTTGGGGAGGGTTTTTTGGAAGGGCCATCCTGCGTGACACTGCAGTGCCACTCCTAGATGGGCCCGGTGTTTGTGTCGGCCACTAGGGTCGCTTATCTTACTCACACAGCGACCTCGGTGCAAATTTTAGGACTAAAAATAATATTGTGAGGTGTGATGTGTTCAGAATAGGCTGAAAATGAGTGTAAATTATGTTTTTTGAGGTTAATAATACTTTGGGATCAAAATTACCCCCAAATTCTATGATTTAAGCTGTTTTTTAGGGTTTTTTTAAAAAAACACCCGAATCCAAAACACACCCGAATCCGACAAAAAAAATTCGGTGAGGTTTTGCCAAAACGCGGTCGAACCCAAAACACGGCCGCGGAACCGAACCCAAAACCAAAACACAAAACCCGAAAAATTTCCGGCGCTCATCTCTAGTAAAAATGCGGCAATTCAACAAAAGTATATTCAATTGAAGAATGTCGATTCGACAACAGTGCTTTTCGACAGTAATTTCGTCAATTTCATTCCGCCTCCCTTTGCTGGCGGAATCTAATAAAAAAAATTTAAAACATGTTTTTTTTTGTGTTTTTTTTATTGCTAATAGCACATCTATTTATATTAGAAGGGATTAGGTACTTGGTTTGTCTATTTAGGAGCCACAAGTAAAAACCAGACAAAAAAATGCGTGGGGTCCCCCCTTCTAAGCATAGCCAGCCTCGGGCTCTTTGAGCTGGTCCTGGCTGTAAAAATACGGGGGGGAAATTGACAGGGGATCCCCCGTATTTTTAGAACCAGCACCGGGCTCTGCGTCCGGTCCTGGTGCAAAAAATACAGGGGACAAAAAGCGTAGGGGTCCCCCGTATTCTATGAACCAGCTCCACTAGCTGGGGAGATAATGCCACAGCCGGGGGACACTTTTATACCGGTCCCTGCGGCCGTGACATTAAAACCCCAACTAGTCACCCCTGGCCGGTCAATTTCCCCCCCCGTATTTTTACAACCAGGACCGGCTCAAAGAGCGCAAGGCTGGTTATGCTTAGGAGGGGGAACCCCACGCAATTTTTTTCGGTATTTTTTAACCATTTTTGCGCCGTCGTAAAAGTCGAATCCAGGACGCACTTTATCCGTCAATTGGTCCGTTTTTCGACAGCGGGACTGTCGAATCTGTTTTTTTATTGAATATGTCGAATTCCGGCGCCGGCGGACGGAATTCGACAGTCGAATTGTGTAGAATTTAAAAACGGGGGGGAAAAAGCCGCAATTCGCCCGGAATTGCATATACCATATGCAATTGCGGTCGAATTGCAGCGAAAGTCGAAAAACGGGGCATTTTCGACAAAAAAACCATTTCATGCATTTACAGTATACACTAATGCTACGTCCAGTTACATGGCAGTTACTGTAGGATCTGATTGGCTGGTACTTTGGGGAACATCTACTAAGCAGTGATAAAAGTGGAGAAGAAAGCCAGTGGAGAAGGTGCCTATGGCAACCAATCAGCTGCTCTGTATACTTTTACAGTATGCAACTTATTAATGTTACGTTAATGCTGATTGGTTGCCATGGGCAACTTCTCCACTGGCTCACTTCTCCACTTTTATCACTGCCTAGTACATGTTACCCTTTATCTTCTACCACTTTATCTCCATCCAAGGCTTAGTAAATAGACCCATAAGCCCCCTGATGCTACTGCACTGTATCATACTGTACCTCCCAACATGACCCTCTCCACTGGAGGGACAAAATGCTTTATTCCTGGAATAATTAAATTACCTGTGGGGAACTACAGTGTACTGTAGTTATTTGAATATGAAGGTGTTTCACCAAAGGTGATGGCTAGCATTAATTAACAGTGTGCCCTGTTGCTTTGCCCCCAGTAGATTTGCCCCAGTAGTTGTGCCCTCTGTTGCCTTTCCCCCATTAGTTGTGCCCCCTGTTGCTTTTCCCCTAGTAGATTTGCCCCCTGTTGCTGTGCCCCCTGTAGCTGTGCCCGGGTGTAGTATGGTATGCCGGCGGTTGGGCTCCCGGTGACCAGCATACTGGCACCGGGAGCCCGACCGCCGGCATACCGACAGTGTGGCGAGCGCAAATGAGCCCCTTGCGGACTCGCTGCGCTCGCCACGCTGCGTGCACGGTGGTGCGCTATGCACACCACGCTATTTTATTCTCCCTCCAGGGGGGGGGGGTGTGGACCCCCACGAGTGAGAATAAGTGTCGGTATGCCGGCTGTCGGGATTCCAGCGCCGGTATACTGTGCGCCGGGATCCCAAGAGCCGGCATATTGAAGAAAACCCGCTGTGCCCCAGTAGTTGTCCCCCCTGTTGCTATTTCCCCTGCTATGCATGGCAACCCTCCCCCCAGGCAAACATACTGTATTTCTAAACAATAGATGATGTCTCCTTTCACTCCAAAAGAGTTAATCCAATTTGCCCAGAATACACATCCATATGCAGATACTGAATTTCTAAACAATAGATGACTTCTCCTTTCACTCCATTTCTACAATGTGATACAAACAAGCTGATCAGGCCGGCTCTGATGTTACACACTCGCCCAGAAAATGTATGGGAAGGCCTGTATTTTTCCTCAGAAAATGACCAGTTACTACCAACAAATGTCTCCTTCTTTAAATACTGTATTTTGTTTGAATTCATATAATTGTTTGGAGGTCATTAGTCCTAGAACACAATGAAATGCATTGGTGTATTAAATATTATATTATCACCCAAGATTGCATGGCAGAATGCAGTCACATTGGGTGAATGTGTCACCTGGAGCAGGCAGGATCATACTGCATCTAACAGTGTACTGTACTTCTTATTAGGCTCATTCAGATACTGTATACCCAAAATAGGAGGGAAAGCAAATACAGTACATTGGGCGCATTTATCAATGAGTACATCGCTGAGTGTGTGTGGGCACCCTCCTCTCCTGTAGCTGTGACTGTCTCTGCTATCAAACTGAGCACTAGAGACTGGCACAGTGCCAGAGTCTACAGCGCGTGCGTTGGACTTTGAAATAATGGCGCAGCGGCCATTTTTCTGAGTAGACTCTGGCACTCAGAGCGCTAGCAGCAGTGGTGACAGCTACGAGAGAGGATGGAGCCCAAACATGGAGTCTGCAGATGCCCATAGTACTACTGTGTAGCATAACGTGAATAATGTCCTGTACATTACTGTGCTCCGTTATGTGAGTAAGGCACACGCCCCTTTTTTGCCACACGTACCTTCCCTATTTCAAATATGAGAGGGCACCAGTTCTTTACTTTGCCAGGGCTGCACTGACCCCTAAATACAACCCTGGGGGCTAGTCACCTCGCATACCATATCTGTGTGCCTGATCGTAGCCCTGCAACATTTTGCAGGGCTACGATCGGGCCGGAATTAGCCCCTTAGTCATGAAGTAGTGACAAACATGAAAAAGTGGAGTAGTTACCCATGGCAACCAATCAGATTCTCGGTATAATTTTATACTATAGTATGCAATTTATAAATGTTACCACAATGCTGATTGCTTCACTTCTCTGTTTTCACTGCCTAACATGCTGCTACAGTATGTTCTACATGAAATCCCAGCCAGATATTTACAGTACTTCACGAACGAGCTTGCACCCCCTCATACAAAGCTCTGTAGTACTCTAATTGAACCATAATTTGCTACTGTACTGTTACTACTGTACTGTGCATGTACTTGAGTCTTATTATTGTGTATTGTAGAGTGCACCGCATAGTGTGAAGATGGTGAAAACCAAAGCATTCTTTTCTGGAGCACAGCCCCAGGGCTGGTGAGAGACCTTCTGGGCAAGGTGACTCACCTTCAAGCGCAAATTGATGGACTGACAGGAAAACTGGATGGACTTTGTAGTGATAACAGCAAGGGGGTGGGGGGAGTTTCAAGGCTCGTTACTGATACATTATACAGTGCACTGTAGACTCTCTCTACTAAGGGGAAAAATAACACAAAACAGAACTGTAAACTAGAAAAAATTTAATAAAAAACAAAAACATGAAAGAAATAAACAAAAATTAAATGTGCTGCAAAATAATTTGGAACATTCTGTTCACCACCGCCCACAGGATTAGAATCAATTGCCGGACTTGCTCTGTGAAAATAAAAAACAATGTATAGTATTAGTACAGTAACACAGGTTGAGTACTGTACAGTATACTGTACAGCACTTCAAAGTTTATGAACAGTATGCATGTAAAACAACATTATTATTATTACTGTACCCCTTGAAAGATTGTCCGGCCCATAGCCCTTCTGTTCTGGTCCTGGTTGGGCGGTGGTGGTGGTGGCGGTGGTGGTGGTGGAGGTGGAGGTGGGAGCCGGAGGGCGCAGTGGGCCCTGGTCCGCCTGGAGGCCTGTCAATGTGGAAAAATAAACACATTGGACCCTGTACAGTAGTTACTGTATCAAACACATTGGTCACAGCATTAACATTGTCCCCAGCAGTGATCAAACAGAAGCATTCACCCCCACAGGAATAAAGCACATTGCCCCCCCCACAGTAAGCAAACACATTGTTCCCCGTACTAAGCAAAATCAGCAGGCCCAGCAGTAACTTTTGGGGTAGTAAAGCATAACACAGTATACAGTACTTACCATACCCCTAACCTTTAACCCACATTTTCTGCAACCTAACCCTAAAAACTCCTCCACAGCTTAGCCCTAACCCTCCACGCCATAGAGTAACCTTTACCTCCACCAGCAATGCCTACACTTAACCATCTCTGGCGGTGACTAAGCCAAAGCCCTCTTCCCTGCAGCCTATTGACTTAGCTTACTTATTGAGGGTCCAGGAGTGCCGGATGGTGGGGTGGTGGTGCTGCTGGTGGTGGTAGTGGTGGTCATCAGAGGTCCTAGTAGGTCCAGGTAAGCCTGGAGGACTTTCACTGTGGAAAAAAAATAAACATCATTGGCCCCTGTGCAGTAGTTACTGTATCAAAGACATTGCCCACAGCAATCAAACACAAGTATTCACCCCCACAGGAATAAAGCACATTGCCCCCCGCTACAGTATGCCTAATTTCCCCTGTCAAATACTGCATGTACTGTACTTTTTACTGTATATCCATATCCAGTATACTGTATCCAATTTGTCTGTTTGTTCATTCTCCATAACATGTCCATTGGTGCTCACCCAATACTGTGTTTAAATCAACCTACTGTAAATATTTTTAATACAGTATATGCAATTGTGTTATGTTATCTGTTACCTTTTAGATAATGTACCCTACTGTATATTTACTTTATGTTACAGCTACAGTACTGTAGTTTCCTATTATTTTCATACACCGCAGTGGTCCCTCAGAGGGTGAGTCATATAAGGTACCATTGTCTACTCTATGTTTGATTACTCCCTATTGTCCAAAAGTGAGCTGACCAGACAGAGTGGCTCTCTGGCTGATGTAATTACCTTGATTAGAATATGTATTGTATTCCAATGCTGTAAGATCCTAAGACACAGAGGTCACACACACCCCAGCAATATGAAGCTTTGGGAGGTTTAGTATACAGTAAGTAGAGCTACCCAGAGAGGTGAAGAGAGATTCTTGGATACCAGGCTAAGAAGTAAGGTTCTGCCAGGGATCGGCTTGGGACCCATTATATTGGATTTATCTGGGTCTCTGTGTTGCTAGAAGAGACTCTCTGCTCCCAGACTAAGAAGTAATGTTCTGTCAGGAGATTGTGGTGGGAAATGTCATGTGGAATTGGATTACGGAAGTGTGCTGAACTGTGTTATAGCCTATTCTGTCAATAAATCACTGTTGGTTTTTCATCTACCACCATGCCTGAGTGATTTGGAACACGGTATACTGTACTCAAAATTTTTTTACACGCACTAATCAAAATCAGCAGGCCCTGCAGTAACTTTTGGGGTAGTAAAGCATAACACAGTATACAGTACTTACCATACCCCCTACCTTTGCTACAGCATAACCCTAAAAACTCCTCCACAGCTTAGCCCTAATCCTCCCCGCCATAGACTAACCTTAACCTCCACCAGCAATGCCTAAACTTAACCATCGCTGGCGATGACTTAGCCAAAGCCCTCTTCCCTGCAGCCTATTGACTTAGCTTACTCATTGAGGGTTCGGCTACATGTACGTCCACTGGCCGGGTGGTGGTGGTGGAGGTAGAGGCAGCCAGAGGGCGCAGTCGGCCCAGGTGCGACTGGAGGCCTGTCAATGTGGAAAAATAATAAAACACATTGGCCCCTGTACAGTATTTACTGTATCAAACACATTGGTCACAACATTAACATTGTCCCCAGCAGTGATCAAACAGAAGCATTCACCCCCATTGGAATAAAGCACATTGGACCCCCCACAGTAAGCAAACACATTGTTCCCCCGTACTAAGCAAAATCAGCAGGCCCGGCAGTAACTTTTGAGGTAGTAAATCATAACACAGTATACAGTATTTAGGGGGTAATTCTGAGTTGATCGCAGCAGGAATTTTGTTAGCAATTGGGCAAAACCATGTGCACTGCAGGGGAGGCAGATATAATGTGCAGAGAGAGTTAGATTTGGGTGGGGTGTGTTCAATCTGCAATCTAAATTGCATCGTAAAAATAAAGCAGCCACTATTTACCCTGCACAGAAACAAAATAACCCTCCCAAATCTAACTCTCTCTGCACATGTTATACTGTATCTGCCAACCCTGCAGTGCACATGGTTTTGCCCAATTGCTAACAAAATTCCTGCTGCGATCAACTCAGAATTACCCCCTTAGTACCATACCCCCTACCTTTAACCCACCTTTTCTGCAGCCTAACCCCAAAAACTCCTCCACAGCTTAGCCCTAACCCTTCTCGCCATAGACTATCCTTAACCCCCACCAGCGATGCCTAAACTTAACCATCCCTGAACGTGACTTAGCCAAAGCCCTCTTCCCTGCAGCCTATTGACTTAGCTTACTCATTGAGGGTCCAGCGATATACGCTGGTCTGGTGGTGCTGGTGCTGGTGGTGGTGGTGAAGGTGGGAGCCGGAAGGCGCGGTTGGCCCTGGTCCGCCTGGAGTTCTGTCAATGTGGAAAATAAATTAAACACATTGGCCCCTGTACAGTAGTTACTGTATCAAACACATTGGGGGTCATTCTGAGTTGTTCGCTCGCTAGCAGGTTTTATCAGCCATGCAAACATTAAGCCGCTGCCCATTGGGAGTGTATCATATCTTAGCTTAGCAGAAGTACGAATGAATGCATCGCAGTGCGGCAGCAAAAAAAAATGGTGCAGTTTCAGAGTACAGTAGCTCCAGACCTACTCAGCGCTTGCAATCACTTCAGACCATTCAGTTCCGGATTTGACGTCACAAACACGCCCTGCGTTCTCCCAGCCACGCCTGCATTTTTCCGAACACTCCCTGAAAACGGTTATTTGACACCCAGAAACGCCCCTTTCCTGTCAATCACTCTGCGGCCACCATTGCGACTGAAAAGCTTTGCTAGAACCTGTGTGAAACTACATCGCCCATTGTGAAAGTACTTTGCGTGCACATTGCGCCGCATACGCATGCCCAGAAGTGCCGTTTTTTCACTTAATCGCTGCACAGCGAACATTTTTAGCTAGCGATCAACTTGGAATGACCCCCATTGCCCACAACATTAACACTGTCCCCAGCAGTGATCAAACAGAAACATTCACCCCCACAGGAATAAAGCACATTGGCCCCCCCACAGTAATCAAACACATTGTTCCCTGTACTTAGTAAAAACAGTAGGCCCGGCAGTAACTTTTGGGGTAGTAAAGCATAACACAGTATACAGTACAGTACAGTATACAGTACTTTAACCCACATTTCTGCAGCCTAACCCCAAAGACTCCTCCACAGCTTAGCCCTAACCCTCCCTGCCATAGACTATCCTTAACCTCCACCAGCGATGCCTAAACTTAACAATCCCTGGAGGTGATTTAGCCAAAGCCCTCTTCCCTGCAGCCTATTGACTTTGCTTACTTATTGAGGGTCTGGGAATGCTGGAAGGTGGAGGAGTGGTGGTGGTGGTGGTGGTGGTGGAGGAGGTGGGAGCCAGAGGGCGCAGTGTTCCCAGGTACGCCTGGAGGCCTGTCACTGTGGAAAATTAATAAAAACCATTGGTCCCTGTACAGTAGTTACTGTTTCAAACACATTGCCCACAACATTAACATTGTCCCCAGCAGTGATCAAACAAAAGCATTCACCCCCACAGGAATAAAGCACATTGGCCCCCCCACAGTAATCAAACACATTGTTCCCTGTACTTAGCAAAAACAGCAGGCCCGGCAGTAACTTTTGGGGTAGTACAGCATAACACAGTATACAGTACTTACCATACCCCCTACCTTTGCTACAGCATAACCCTAAAAACCCCTCCACAGCTTAGCCCTAATCCTCCCCGCCATAGACTAACCTTAACCTCCACCAGCAATGCCTAAACTTAACCATCCCTGGCGATGACTTAGCCAAAGCCCTCTTCCCTGCAGCCTATTGACTTAGCTTACTCATTGAGGGTTCGGCTACATGTACGTCCACTGGCCGCGTGGTGGTGGTGGTGGTGGTGGAGGCAGCCAGAGGGCGCAGTCGGCCCAGGTGGATGACACAATACTATTCTCTTCCACAGGTCTTGCGGAGTATCCTTCCCAAGGTGCAGGAACCAGCGTGGATGAAGTGACAGGACAGTTCCCTTGCTGTACCATGGTCGACCTACATGTGATGTGGACCTGAACCTCCGCCATGTAGCTGACAACCCCCCTCAGGTGAGATGTATTGCCCAAAACTCCCTCTTGTCCAAGTAACCCCGGCATGTCCAAAGTGCAGCCCTCCGCCATTTGCAAAACTGCACATCCAATCATGCCCTGATGCACCAATGCTTACGCAGTGTCAGGGCATGCTTGGATGTGTAGTTTCTCAAGTGCCGGAGGGTTGCATTTGGGACAAAGGCCGATGTAACCTGCTTGTACCTTGTCTTTGGATGACACAATACTATTCTCTTCCACAGGTCTTGCGGAGTATCCTTCCCAAGGTGCAGGAACCAGCATGGATGAAAAGGGACACGACAGTTCCCCTGCTGTACCATGGGCGACCTAACACAATACCACTGCATCTTTGAAATTTTACATTTTATTTACTAATTATTTAAAGAAAAACACACAACTTCTCATTTTAAAAATTTATTGAAGGTATATAATTGTATTTAATTTTGGATTAAAAAATAAAATGTAATTAAACAAAAAGTAGTGTTTGTTCTTCTTTACATTCTTTTCTTGTGTAGATACTGTGGGGTACATTTACTAACATTCGTAATTTCCGAAAATAGGTCAAAGTTCAATCACGAATGACATCGACAGTGTAAAACTGCAACTTTTTGAATTTATTACGATGGATTTACTAAGCTGTCGTATTCGTGTTTTTCTTTTCTTCCGATGTCGATGTCATTCGTTTTTTTTTACCTAATTTTACGGCAGTGATTAGCAAAACACTGCCGTTTTTTTTTACAATCAATCTCGGCCGGATCTGTGTGATCCGTGCTGGGGTTCTTTTTTTATTTTATTTTTAATTAAACAATGTAAAATCCCCCCAAAAAATGCGTGGGGTCCCCCCTCCTAAGCATAACCAGCCTCGGGCTCTTTGAGCCGATCCTGGTTGCAGAAATATGGGCAAAAAAATGACAGGGGTTCCCCCATATTTAAGCAACCAGCATCGGGCTCTGCGCCTGGTCCTGGTCCCAAAAATACGGGGGACAAAAAGAGTAGGGGTCCCCCGTATTTTTAAAACCAGCACCGGGCTCCACTAGCTGGACAGATAATGCCACAGCCGGGGGTCACTTTTATACAGCGCCCTGCGGCCGTGGCATCAAAAATCCAACTAGTCACCCCTGGCCGGGGTACCCTGGGGGAGTGGGAACCCCTTCAATCAAGGGGTCCCCCCCCCCCAGCCACCCAAGGGCCAGGGGTGAAGCCCGAGGCTGTCCCCCCCCATCCAATGGGCTGCGGATGGGAGGGCTGATAGCCTTTGTTGTAAAATAAAAGATATTGTTTTTAGTAGCAGTACTACAAGTCCCAGCAAGCCTCCCCCGCATGCTGGTACTTGGAGAACCACAAGTACCAGCATGCGGCGGAAAAACGGGCCCGCTGGTACCTGTAGTACTACCACTAAAAAAATACCCAAAAAAACACAAGACACACACACCGTGAAAGTATAATTTTATTACATACATACACACATACATACATACTTACCTTATGTTCCCACGCAGGTCGGTCCTCTTCTCCAGTAGAATCCAAGGGGTACCTGTTGAAGAAATTCTACTCACGAGATCCAGGGGTCCAGGCTCCTCGGCAAATCCAGGGATAATCCACGTACTTGAATAAAACAAAAAAACGGTTGCCCGACCACGAACTGAAAGGTGACCCATGTTTGCACATGGGTCACCTTCTCACGAATGCCAGAAACCCACTTTGCCTTCTGGCTAAGTGGGTTTCTTCAGCCAATCAGGGAGTGCCACGTTGTAGCACTCTCCTGATCAGCTGTGTGCTCCTGTCCTCACTGACAGGCGGCACACGGCAGTGTTACAATGTAGCGCCTATGCGCTACATTGTAACCAATGATGGGAACTTTCTGCTCAGCGGTGACGTCACTTTAGGTCAACCGCAGGGCAGAAAGTTCCCATCATTGGTTACAATGTAGCGCATAGGCGCTACATTGTAACACTGCCGTGTGCCGCCTGTCAGTGAGGACAGGAGCACACAGCTGATCAGGAGAGTGCTACAACGTGGCACTCCCTGATTGGCTGAAGAAACCCACTTAGCCAGAAGGCAAAGTGGGTTTCTGGCATTCGTGAGAAGGTGACCCATGTGCAAACATGGGTCACCTTTCAGTTCGTGGTCGGGCAACCGTTTTTTTGTTTTATTCAAGTACGTGGATTATCCCTGGATTTGCCGAGGAGCCTGGACCCCTGGATCTCGTGAGTAGAATTTCTTCAACAGGTACCCCTTGGATTCTACTGGAGAAGAGGACCGACCTGCGTGGGAACATAAGGTAAGTATGTATGTATGTGTGTATGTATGTAATAAAATTATACTTTCACGGTGTGTGTGTCTTGTGTTTTTTTGGGTATTTTTTTAGTGGTAGTACTACAGGTACCAGCGGGCCCGTTTTTCCGCCGCATGCTGGTACTTGTGGTTCTCCAAGTACCAGCATGCGGGGGAGGCTTGCTGGGACTTGTAGTACTGCTACTAAAAACAATATCTTTTATTTTACAACAAAGGCTATCAGCCCTCCCATCCGCAGCCCATTGGATGGGGGGGGACAGCCTCGGGCTTCACCCCTGGCCCTTGGGTGGCTGGGGGGGGGGGGACCCCTTGATTGAAGGGGTTCCCACTCCCCCAGGGTACCCCGGCCAGGGGTGACTAGTTGGATTTTTGATGCCACGGCCGCAGGGCACTATAGAAAAGTGACCCCCGGCTGTGGCATTATCTGTCCAGCTAGTGGAGCCCGGTGCTGGTTTTAAAAATACGGGGGACCCCTACTCTTTTTGTCCCCCGTATTTTTGGGACCAGGACCAGGCGCAGAGCCCGATGCTGGTTGCTTAAATATGGGGGAACCCCTGTCATTTTTTTTCCCATATTTCTGCAACCAGGATCGGCTCAAAGAGCCCGAGGCTGGTTATGCTTAGGAGGGGGGACCCCACGCAATTTTTTTTGAAAAAATAAGCACTTTCCCACCCCTTCCCACTGATATACATGCACGGATCTCATGGATCCCTGCATGCATCTCAAATCACGAATAAAAAAAAAAGTTCTGTTTTTTTTTAGCACTTTTTTACGAGTTGTAATTTTTCACGGCAGTGTTTGTTCTTTTTTGGCTTTGCACTTCTTAGTAAATGACCGAGATTCATACTTAAACAGCCGCGTTTTGACCGATGGTGTATTCATTCGTAATTTTTTACCTGAACTTGCAAAAAATTACGAATGCCCTCATCACTGCCGTGATTAGTGTTTAGTAAATGACCGAGATGACACTTTGAAGAAAAAACGGCATCTCGGTCAAAATCGGGAGCTTAGTAAATATACCCCTGTATCTGAAAAAAAATGCATTAAGTAAAGACACTAATGATGTCATGTTCATTCCTTTCCAAAGAACATTTGTGGAACCACACAGTCCAGCATGACCCAATGCTGGACTGTGTTGTTCCCAGGTTCAGACGTTGCAAAGTGGCAGAGTCAAGAAAGCGGTCAGCACTTTGACACGGCTGCACTTGTGGAACCACACAGTCCAGCATGACCCAATGCTGGACTGTGTTGTTCCCAGGTTCAGACGTTGCAAAGTGGCAGAGTCAAGAAAGCGGTCATTTTAAAAATTTATTGAAGAAATATAATTGTATTTAATTTTGGATTAAAAAATAAAATGTAATTAAACAAAAAGTAGTGTTTGTTCTTCTTTACATTCTTTTCTTGTGTAGATACTGTATCTGAAAAAAAAATGCATTAAGTAAAGACACTAATGATGTCATGTTCATTCCTTTCCAAAGAACATTTGTGGAACCACACAGTCCAGCATGACCCAATGCTGGACTGTGTTGTTCCCAGGTTCAGACGTTGCAAAGTGGCAGAGTCAAGAAAGCGGTCAGCACTTTGACACGGCTGCACTTGTGGAACCACACAGTCCAGCATGACCCAATGCTGGACTGTGTTGTTCCCAGGTTCAGACGTTGCAAAGTGGCAGAGTCAAGAAAGCGGTCAGCACTTTGACACGGCTGCACTTGTGGAACCACACAGTCCAGCATGACCCAATGCAGGACTGTATTGTTCCAAGGGCAGGTGTTCCAAAGTTTCTTGAATATACTGTATACTGTACATTGAAACATGGCTTTACTCACCTTGGTACGCACAACACGAACTACGCCGTCCACTTCAATTTTCCACCCAATCCTATGAAGAAGCCAAAAATAAACAGTAGTGAATAGTAAATTCACACAACAGTGAAAGCCTAATTTACACCAATACAAAAAGGAGGTTTTTTTTAAAAAAAGTGGTGTCAGAATAGCTCTTTGGCCCATCATATATGTAACCACAAGGAGCTTTCATCACTGACCACACGCGCCCGCAAACATGCCCGCGCATGTATGCCTAGACATAAAGCTCCTTGGTAGTACCCGGTCACGGGTGGGGGAGCCCAACACAAATAAAAAACATTAGTAAGAAAAATAACAAACTAATGGGAGGGGGAGAAAGGGAAACATGAAAAACATAATAAAAAACAATAGTAAGAAAAATAACAAACTAATGGGAGGGGAGAAAGGGAAACATGAAAAACATAATAGGGTAAATAAAACAATATGACCGGGCCTAGGGTGGTTGTCCGTCCGGATCCTGTTCTTCCTCCTGGTGTGGCGTCGATACCCTGGGTGGCTGAGGGGTGCGTTGAGGTGGCCTCAGTGGCCGTGCTGGTGTAGACGTGGCGGCCGGTGGTGGAGGCATCTGGTAGGTGGGGTACATCCCTGGATATCCTTGGTACAGCTGTGACCGTCCATACCAGGATTGTGGTGGAGCAAGGGCAGGAGGCGTCCGTGTGGCTTGTGGTGGCGGATGTGGTGGTTCACCAGCGTGTTGTTGAGCTGGCTCTGGGAGCTTGTCATAGATCATCTGTAGTGTAGTTGCGATGATCTGCTGGCTGGCTGCCGAGTGTCGTTGGCTCTCCGACATGTTGTTAACGCTGTGTGCCAGGCACTATGTGTTATCCACCAGCCGGTTGATGGATGTGGCCAGAATGTGAAGGATGTCCATAGACTCCCTGTGATCTTCTCTTCTGGTCTTTTGCATTTCTGCCGTGCTGTCGGAAAGAGCCTTTTGCATGTCAACCAAACCGTTTGCCATCTTCTCCATTGTCTTCTCAATGGCGTCCAGTCTGATTCCAACGACACTCGTGTAAGTATCCTGGCGGGAAGTCATCTCGGTTGCCAGGGTGTGTACCCTCTGTACATTTGAGGGATCCTGCCCTTGCTGTACTTCTGCCACCAATTGCATTTGTGAAGCTGAAAAGAAAAATTAGAAATTAGTGTACACATTCATACATTTGTTTGAAGGCTCACAATTTGATAATTACTCACACAGGGATGTAGAAACAGCAGGCTGCTGCACTTCCACCTCGTCGTCGTCCGACTCATCCCGCAAGAGTTCCGGCCTGAAGTAGGGACCAATCCCCGATGCAAGTCTGCTGCTGGTCCGTGGCACCTCTGTTTGCAAAAGAAGAAAAAAAAATAAAGTTAATAAACTATACAAAAATGGCGACCCCCCACACCCAAAAAAACCCCACCAAAAATAAAAACCTGCTCCATCCGATGGTGCCGCTGCTCCAGGAGGTTCACTTGTCCTCAATTCGGGAGACTTTTCAAGGGTCCGGCTGGATACTTCTGCACGGCTGTCTTCAAACCCTAGAAAAGTCTCATCCGTTAACCCTGTTGACTTAAACAGTGCGGGTGATGGGTCCACAAAGGTAGTGTCTTGAGGCTCTTCGGTCACAGTCCCAGAGCTCCTGGAGAGATGAGCTGGTGATGGCCTGCGCGCAGGAGCTGTAGTTTGGTGCCCAGCTGGTGGTGTGGTCGCCGACGGTGTCTGGCACGCAGGTGACGTTCTGCGCGCTGTCTGGCGTGCAGGTGAATTTCTGCACACTGACGATGTCTGGCGCGCAGGTGACTTTCTGCGCGATGAGACGTCTGGCGCGCAGGTGAAGATCTGCGCGCTGCCGATGCTTGCTGCGCAGGTGATGGTCCGCGCGCTGCTGCTGATGCCTGCTGCGCAGGTGATGGTCTGCGCGCTGGCGATGTCCTGCGCGCAGGTAATGTCCTCTGGGCAGGCGTGTCTGTGGGAAAGACCCAACACATTAGCAAATAAAAAAAAAATAAAGATTTAGTACAGCTCATCTGAATGTATTCTTACCATCAGGCCTCCTTTTGGACTGCTTATCTCCTGCCGTCTTCTGGGCGGTTCTTCCTCCTCAGGAAAGCCAGCAGGACGGCTGGAGTCCACACCTCCGCAAACTCCTTGGACCATGACAGGGTTCATGCGCCTTTTAATAACGTCCTCCCATGGTAGCCACTTCAGATTGAGAGTCGGACCACCTCCCGTAGCTTTCTCATGTCAGCGCTGCATCCCCATCTTCTTCTTGGTCTGTCTGCGGCAATCACTGTACCGCTTCATGCAGGTTCTGGTGCTCCGGCGGTTTCCAGATACTGCAGTGACTTGTCTCGCGATGGCATCCCAGATGTTTTGCTTGGTCTTAGCTGCTGTGCTCTGTGCCCTTGGTCCATACAGAACGTCGTAGGACCTGTCGACGCCATCCACTAGGGCACAGTTTTCCGCCTCAGTGTATCTGGGTCCACGCGGCTTCTGTCCTGCATCTTCACCAGAGGCTTCCTCCTCTGACTGATCCTCTGGCTGGCTTCTTGCCTTTAAGGATAAAAAAAACCATGCAATTAATATGATTGGTATGTACCTGCGAGTGTGTCATGTCAGTATCCCTGGCAGTGCGCAGAGATACCTGTAGGTGTGCATGGCAGTGCGCAAACTAGGGTGTGTCAAGTTGGATGCTATTGTGTCTGCAGGTGTTGTCAGTATTTACCTTTCTAGGCCTTTTCTTTTGCTTCCTCCTTTGGTCCCTTGACGACCGCGGCTGGTCACTGGATGCCTGGTCGGTCGTATCCTCCTCCTGGGTCGGCTCCCACTCCTTATTGCTGTACAGGGGAAATTCTTCTGAGGGGTGGGGGGAAGGGGGGATCGGGGCCGCTTGTCACTGGACATCTCTGTTGTAAAAATATATATTTTTTTTTTAATGTAACATAATTACATGCAACCACACATCATGCTGCTGGGACCCCAGTGCTCAAGCAGGACCAAACACACATAATTTTTTTTTGAAATTTGAAGAAAAAAAAACTCAGCCAAACAAGCCAAAAAGTACCTCCAGCATGTGCAGGGACGGACCAGTGCTAAATTAGAAGCCAAAAAACACATTTTGGAAGCAAACAAGACCACATGTCGGCCACATGTGAGTTACCGACATACTCAAAACCACCCCAAACAAGCCAAAAAGTACCTCCAGCATGTGCAGGGACGCACCAGTGCTAAATTAGAAGCCAAAAAACACATTTTGGAAACAAACAAGACCACATGTCGGCCACATGTGAGTTACCGACATACTCAAAACCACCCCAAACAAGCCAAAAAGTACCTCCAGCATGTGCAGGGACGCACCAGTGCTAAATTAGAAGCCAAAAAACACATTTTGGAAACAAACAAGACCACATGTCGGCCACATGTGTGTGGCCGACATACTCAAAACTACCCCAAACAAGCCAAAAAGTACCTCCAGCATGTGCAGAGACGCACCAGTGCTAAATTAGAAGCAAAAAAAGCACATTTTGGAAACAAACAAGACCACATGTCGGCCACATGTGAGTTACCGACATACTCAAAACCACCCCAAACAAGCCAAAAAGTACCTCCAGCATGTGCAGGGACGCACCAGTGCAAAATTAGAAGCCAAAAAACACATTTTGGAAACAAACAAGACCACATGTCGGCCACATGTGAGTTACCGACATACTCAAAACCACCCCAAACAAGCCAAAAAGTACCTCCAGCATGTGCAGGGATGCACCAGTGCTAAATTAGAAGCCAAAAAACATGTTTTGGAAACAAACGACATCACATGTCGGCGCATGTGCGTTACCGACATACTCAAAACCACCCCAAACAAGCCAAAAAGCATCCGTGCACATGCTGGAGGTACACCAATGCAAAAGCATGACCCAAAATACATTTATGGCAAAAAAACCACGTGAAAAACCACCCAAACATGAAAAAAAAAAAACATTTAAAAACCACCCAAACATTACATACTGCACTCATACCTCATCCAAAACAGTAGCCAAGCACTCAGAACACCACCCATACACTACACAAACACTTACATGCAACGCCAGACCACATGTGGTACTTACCTACAAATGCAGAAATCCCTCCAAAAACGACTCCCCTCCGGGGTAACAGGTATCCTGTCCATCCTGGATTAAAGCCTGCTGGGTGTCCAAACGATACCACAGCAAACAAAACCACTTTTTTATCGCTCTGCAACACCTCCTCTCCACACTGCAGGGTCTCAAAATGGCTGCTGAGCACGCAGCAAACAAGCCCTATAAAGGATTCCAAACGGCGGGAAGTCGAATCCAGGATGCCCACTACTCGACGATTGGTCCGTTATTCGACAAGGGGAGTGTCGAATCCGTTATGTATTGAATACTGTATGTCGAATTCATGGTCCCGGGTGGAGGGTTTCGACTGTCGAGTACTGTCGAATCCTAAAACGGTCGAAAAAAAGGCGCGATTCGTCCGGAATTGCCCATTTGAAACAACAGAGACACAAATGTGATCCTGCAATTTGTACACACAGTAACGACAATATCTATAGCTAGCGTGATTGGGCGGCAGTGTGGCTGAAGACCATGGGGTATATGCAATTGCGGTCGAATTCCCGAAAATGTCGAAAAACTGGACATTTTCGCCCAAAAAAAATTTCGACAATGCAATACAGTACTTTCGTAAAAAAACCGGCCATTCCAAATTCGACTTTTTGAAATTCGACATTTGTCAAATTCGACATTTCTGCAATGGTACAAATGCGGCATTTCGACAAAAGTATATTCAATTGAAGATTGTAAATTCGTCAACAGTGCTTTTAGACAGTAAATTCGTCATTTTCAATCCGCCACACTTTGCTGGAGGAATCTAATAAAAAAAAAATTAAAACATTTTTTTTTTGTGTTTTTTTTATTGGTAATAGCATATCTATTTATATTAGAGGGGATTAGGTACTTGGTTTGTCTATTTAGGAGGCACAAGTATTATTTATATATTTAAAAAAAAAAAAAAATATATATATATATATTTATGGAAAAACGGTAAAAAAAAAAACCAAAAAATTGTGCGGGGTCCCCCCTCCTAAGCATAACCAGCCTCGGGCTCTTTGAGTCGGTCCTGGTTGCCAAAATACGGGAAAAAAAAATGACAGGGGATCCCCCTTATTTTAACAACCAGCACCGGGCTCTGCGCCTGGTCCTGGTGCAAAAAATACGGGGGACAAAAAGAGTAGGGGTCCCCCGTAATTTTTGGACCAGCACCGGGCTCCACTAGCTGGACAGATGATGCCACAGCCGGGGGTCACTTTTATACAGCGCCCTGCGGCTGTGGCATTAAACTATGATATAGGAGGACTGACAATTGATGAAAGAAAGTATTTCAAACACTTGTCCAGAGGAGGTTGATGTAAACTGTGTACTTTTATTAATAAAATTACATGTAATACATCTCAGTTTACCGCACTTAAAGCAACCTTTTTTAGTTGGTCTTAGGTTGCTAAGCCAATCAGGTGTTTTTATATCCATATTAATGGTTTCAATAGAACTATGGCCCACAAAGTGACTTGGTGACAAATAGTTCTGTAAATTTCTCCCTTTCTTAAAGATAATTTTAGGTTCAGTCTCCAAATAGGTGGACAGGCTATTATCCCCACGGAGTACGGCAACGTTTTTCTGATGATATTACCCAGTGCATGAGAGTGATTGTTATATTTAGAGATGAACATAGGTGTGTATTTTAATGGAGCGTCAGCAGGATCTAAAAAAGCATTCTCATATTTAGTTGAACTCTCCTTACCTAAAAGGGCCAGTCAATCATACTTAATGACTTCTTCAAAGGCTTGCAAGATTATTGCCTCAGGATAACCTTGCTCTAGAAAGGATAAAGCTAGAGTTGATACCTGTTCTAAAAAGATGTTCTCATTTGAGCAATTGTGGAGTATTCGAAGGAATTGGCTCTTGGGAATGTTGTTGACCCATGGTCTATGGTGGCAACTCGAATAGTTCAAAAATGTGTGGCAATCGACCTCTTTAGCATATGTAGACGTGACAATCCTTTTATCAACAATTGTAAGGGCAATATCGAGAAATGTAACATATGTAGGGTGAATAGTGCTCGTGAATATTAAACTATAATTATTGTGATTGAGTGAGGACACGAAGGCCCTGGCTGATGCCACATCTCCGTTCCAAATGAAAAACATATCATCGATATAGTGGCCATATAGCACCAGACTTGCCCCCAACCCCCCCCCCACACATGCTGTTCTTCAAAGTGTCCCATGTATAGGTTAGCGTAGCTGGGGGCGAATCTGGTAACCATGGCGGTGCCATGTGTTTGTAAAAAATATTCTGTGTTAAAGGTAAAATAATTGTGAGTAAGTATAAACTGAACCGCATCCAGCAAAAAACTTTTTTTAGACTCACTCAAGTCAGGATGAAGATAAGATTCCAAGTCATAAGGCCTCCTTTATGGGGTATATTAGTACAGAGTGACTTAACGTCACAGGTCATGAAAAGGTATTGATCTTCCCAAATGAGTTCTTGAATTCAATTTAGGAAATGGGTGGTGTCCTTGATGTGTGACTTGAGTGATTTGACATAGCCTTGTAAGAATTAATCAACATATGCCGACAAATTGGTGGTAAGTGAACAAACACCAGAAATAATTGGATGCCCGGGGGGTGATTTGAGGGTTTAGTGATTTTTGGGAGGTGATAATATGTAGGAATTACTGGGTGAGGACAAAATAAATATTGATAATAACTTCTCGATATTGCCCCTTTCCCAAGAGCCTGATCCAGAATAATTTTTACAGTAGACTGAAAATTTTTTGTAAGATCACATTGTAATTTTTCATAATATTGGGGGTTGCTCAGCTGTCTCATTGCTTCGGACACATAGTCCTCTCTGCTCTGTACAACTGTGCCACCCCCTTTATCCGCTGCTCGAATTATGATCGATTTATCCCTCTTTAGGCTGTTAAGAGCTTTTCTCTCATTAAGATGCAGATTGTCCCTCTTACCTGCTTTTTGCTTTTTATGGCTATTTGAGCATACATTTTGAAAATCGTTCAATGTTGAACTATAAAAGGCTTCAATATAGCCTGTTTTATGTTGGGTGGGGTAAAAACCTGATTTCTTTTTGAATCTGGTCAGTGGGATATCCCTGTATTATGTATCATCCTTTCCTAGCGACACTTCTAATATATGCTTATAAAATTATAAAATAAATGTATTATATATATGTTTTAATGTATATCACGCTAAGGACATAAAGGTTTAATTTAAATGATGTCTATATATTTATTAATAATAAACTAAATACAGAATTATTACTATGTTTTTATGTGAAAGTTCTATTGAACAGCTGATTGCAGGCTGAATGAACACACACAAGTGCCTCTAATTACTCAATTATGGGAACTTCATTCCGATTGGAGGATGCCTATTTAAATCCTTGACACTCTGGACATTTGAAATTCTTCTTCTGATGAAACCGCAGGTCCATAGGAGCGGAGAAACGCGTCAAGGACCACCTTGGTTGGGGTAATTGCAGTACGCAGACCTGGGGATAAAGATAATTAAAACTACCGGTTATCCTTCTACCACGGCTCATCTATACAGTTCAGAGATTGGCATTACTCTCTGCACCTGAACCGCGACTTTCCGTGAACACTGGCGATCCTTTGCATGTGAGTGTGTGTACAAATACTGACTTCAAGGATAAAACACACTTAGGTCTCCTGCATCAATACTTAGTTCCGGATACTATCAGCGGTAGGAACATTCTCCCCGGTGAGAAGAGCCCGCTTGGGGCTCGTTGCTGATCCTTGAATCATACAAACTTATACAAAGGATTTTGTTTACGGTGGTTGATTTTTAAGCTGGCCAGCTGTAATACACTTGATACACAGATTTTTTTCTTCTTATCCTCAGCGGGACTGCACTCTATTAACCCAATACAAACCATTGAGCTCTTTTAATTGTCTAATCGTTATTTAAATCAATATGGGTCATATGTTTATACTATTTTAAATGCATAATAAATGTGTGATATATTGAATTATACTATTGTATCATTGCGCTCTCTTTCTTTTATTTCTCTTAAGTGTTTAAAAAAAACTTGAAAAACCTCTTTAATATTTCAGAAACAACTCGCCATTCTTGTGCACTTAAAAAGAACATGTAAAAAAATAGTTATTTATGCATGAGATCTGAAAAAGCACTTTTCATTGTCTGTGGTGCATTAAACAAATAGTAAATCACAAGCAGTTCACTAGGGCTTGTGACTGTCATCATTAGCAAAGTGTATTTGAACCTGCCCTTGGTCACCCCAAAAATATGGTCTTCACAGGTGTATGTGTCTGTATGCTGGCCTGCATGTATTTGTATTTCTGTGCACATGCCCTTACTACTTTAGTAGGCCCCTTCCCTCTACCATCTTGCTTCTGCAGGAACAATCAAGAGTGACAGCCAAAGTCACAGATGTTCAATGTGATTTTACGCAATGGGACTTATTCATGTTTGTAAATAAAGCAAAAAAGCAAGCAACTGGGCAAAACCATGTTGTACTGCAGGTGGGGCAGATGTAAAGTGCAGAGAGATTTAGATTTTTGTGGGATGTGTTCAAACTAAAATCTAAATTGCAGTGTAAAAATAAAGCTGTCTAACATTTGTGTGCTGTACATACAAAAGCAGCCAGTATTTACAACATGGTCTGGTATTTACAACATCGTTACAAGCAGCCAGACAACATGGTCTGTTCGAGACACAAAGTTATTTGCTGTTTTTTGCTTTACTTACAAACATGAATCAGCAGTGCTGTAACTAGACATTTTAGCGCTGTGTGCAAGAAATGACATTGGCCCCCCTTATGAAAAGCAGGTGTAGGGCGTGCGCAAAAAATATAGGGGCGTGGCTTCACGGGGAAGGGGTGTGGCCACAAAATAATACAAATTCATATTACGGTGCACAGTAGTCTCCATTATTCAAATTACGCCGCACAGTAGCGCCACTACACAAGGTAGAGCCCCTTTTACACAATACGGCAGACAGCGTCCCCTTTTTACACATTATGGTAGACAGCGTCCCCTTTTTACACATGACGGCAGGTAGATACCCCTTTTTACACATTATGGTAGACAGCGTCCCCTTTTTACACATTACGGCAGGTAGATACCCCCTTTTACACATTATGGCAGACAGCGTCCCCATTTTACGCATTACGGCAGACAACGTTCCCTTTTTACACATTAAGGCAGACAGCGTCCACCTTTTACACATTACGGCAGACAGTCCCCCTTTTTACACATTACGGCAGGCAGAGTCCTCTTTTTACACATTACGGCAGACAGCGTCCCCTTTTTACACATTATGGCAGACAGCGTCCCCTTTTTACACATTACGGCAGACAGCGTCCACCTTTTACACATTATGGCACAGTCCCCCTTTTTACACATTACAGCAGACAGTCGATGTTTTTACACATTACGGCAGACAGTGTCCACCTTTTACACATTTAGGGAGACAGCGTCCACCTTTTACACATTACAGCAGACAGTCCCCCTTTTTGCACATTACGGCAGACAGTCCCCTTTTATACATTACGGCAGGCAGAGTCCCCTTTTTACCCATTACGGCAGACAGCGTACCCTTTTTACACATTATGGCAGACAGCGTCCCCTTTTTACACATTACGGCAGACAGCGTCCACCTTTTACACATTATGGCACAGTCCCCCTTTTTACACATTACGGCAGACAGTCACCGTTTTTACACATTACGTCAGACAGAGTCCACCTTTTATACATTAAAACAGGCATATGTGTTGTCTGCCACCTAGTTATGGCCTTGGATAAATAAACAGATAGGTAGATAGACAGGTAGACAGGTAAACAGAATAGATAGGTAGACAGACAGACAGACAGAATAGATGATAGATACTAACTCTCTCCCCGCTGGCTCAGTCAGTCAGGCTCGTCAGTGCAGCTGCTCAGCTGCTGGCAGAACCCGGGCAGGCAGGGAAGGAGGAGGAGGGACTCGGGAGCCACAGCAGCGCACTGTAATTGGTGGCGGCACCACAGCAGCTGTCCCTCTCCTTCTACATAGGCTGGGATAAGGGAAGCGCATCCCAGCATCTACAGCTGCGGCGGCCAGCCTATTACAGTGCGCTGCTGCGGCTCCCGAGTCCCCCTCTCTCCTCCTTCCCTGCATCCGGAGGTGCTGCTCCTCTCCTCGCTCAGGCGGCTTGTAATGAGTCAGTTTGACTCATTACAATGCCACTGGAACGGGGATGTGGCCAGTTGTGCCCTCAGGGCGACTGCGCTGTGTGCCAAGCACACTTGGCACACACATAGTTACAGCCCTGTGAATCAGGTCCAGTGTACACTATACTTACTGATAATATAGGGGCTAATTGCAGCGATCCAATCTGAATCTTTTTGTGGAGTGCACATGCGCAGTGGCCGCACTGTGCGTACGCACCCTAGGAGCCCAGTGAGATGCTATGAGCATCTCTGGGCTGCTACCGCCTCTGCCTGATCGACAGGCAGAGGCGGTCACGGGGCAGGAGGGGGCGTGCCAATGGCGTTAGAACGCCGTTAGCCTGGCGTGGTCCGGACAATGGAGGTGTGTCCGTACTGTTGGGTGGGCGGGCCGCTGCGACCCAGGACTTGGCCAGTAGCTCCCTGCCAGAGTGCAAGAGCTGCGCTGACAGGAAGCTGCTCACTAGGTACAAAAGCAACGCCGCTGTGCGATGCTATTGTACCTTTGCAGGGGGGGAAGGTAGGGTCTTACATGCGGGGTGGACTAGCCCTGTTCTGGGTGTCCCACCGCATGTCAGAGTAACTGATCGTAGATGAGCTAAATTTAGCACATCTACGATCAACTCTGAATTACCCCCTTAGTTCCCAGTCTGCATCCTTTCATATTTTCAAGTGAATGGACTGGACCTGTGTAAAAACCTTTAACAGGAGATGCCCTGTAGTTCCCTTTTATCTATCTTCAGATCCTCAGCCAGACAACAGAAACAAACATCAATGAAACAGCATGAGATCCCCACAGCAACATCTCATAGTCTTACAGGCAGGCAGAAAGTGAGGTGAAAATGAATACAGGCATCAGGAACCAGAAAATATTATCTCTTATACACATATCAACTACTAAAGGAAACCATATAAACCATACTTATCTACCATTCGTCCTTCCCGCCCATTTCACTAGATGGGGTTGCCTACTCTTCCGGAAGTGCATAGGATTCAAATGTATTTACAATAAACTGTTCAGTAGAACTGTACCAAGTTGCCCTTTCACAAATATTAATTGCTGCATTTTTTTCCGTTGGATACTGGAATAGTTTAAAATGTTATATACTGTATTTCAACCCTTTCAGCCTGGACATCTGGAGCTCATTAGACTATTGCTATGGTATTCCACCGGTATACGTTCATCATGTCAACATTCAGTATGTTGACACCAGAATGTCCACATGGTCTGAATATTGCTATTCAGAATGTTGACATGGACAGTCAATTTTAGGGTTAGATTTAGGGTAATGTTAGGTTTTGGTTAGGGATAGATTTATGGTTAGGTTAATTTGTAAGGTAAAACTGCATTCAAGACATTCTGCCAATATTGATATTATGTCAGTGTCGACATTTACTGCACCAACCTTCTGACTAGGTCGATTTTCTGAATGTCAACATTCAGACTGCAGACATTTTGATGTTGACTTCTTGTAACACATCCATTCCACCTTACATGCCCAGTCTCCACGTGTAATTCACCAGGGCCCTAAACAACTCTGGATTGATTAGAGGCAGGAGCATCTGATGGAGCTGCCTGGCATTGATCTCCAGCAGATTCTTCTGCTTCTCTGAGGCTGCATGGTGCAATGGAATTGTGGAACAGTTACTTACATATGCCTCCCTAAAACAACTTGGATTTCATGCCAGGTCAGAGCTGGTGGTGCTTGGCTCTCATCATACACTTTATAACTTGTGCCATGTTGCACTTTGGTTGCAAATTGTTAGGAACAAAGGGCCTAATTCTGAGTTGATCGCAGCAGCAAATTTGTTAGCAGTTGGGCAAAACCATGTGCACTGCAGGGGGGACAGATATAACATGTGCAGAGAAAGTTAGATTTGGGTGGGGTGTATTCAAACTGAAATCTAAATTGCAGTGTAAAAATAAAGCAGCCAGTATTTACCCTGCACAGAAACGAAATAACCCACCCAAATCTAACTCTCTCTGCAAATGTTATATCTGCCCCCCCCCCCCCTGCAGTGCACATGGTTTTGCCCAATTGCTAACAAACTTGCTGCTGCGATCAACTCAGAATTACCCCCAAAGAGTACAATGGGTGCAGTTACTATAAATGCTACTGAGTGACTCGTCAGGTAGTTTAAAGTGAGTCAAATCGACTGCAGAGGAGATGGTTCCTAGAGAGTTGTTTCATTGACTCTCTGCACCTATTAATGTCAGCTGTTTTGTCTGCTGCCTTTAATTGTAGTTACCAGTTGCTATGGTTCTGTTTAAGCTACTTAATGCTTGGTTCTGGTTGTGATGTTTGCCTGCCTCTGACCATGTTCTGGACTGCTCCTGCTTTGACCTTTGCTTGACTCTAATCAATCTCTGAACCACAGCCTACCCAAACTTTTTGGCTGGATTATGACCATTCTTTGGGTAGACACCTGCCATGACCTGTACTTGGAAATAGACCATTCTCAGGACATCTAATTACCCTGACATTTTGCTTGGGTAAGGACTACTCTAGGTTTTCTGCAAGCTCAGACTTCTGCTTCGACACTAGGGCCAGTATTTACTAAAAATCCGAGTTTGTCCGATTTGTCGTTTTTTTTCTAAGTCCCAATCCGGGAATTCACTAAGCACCAATCTCGGCAGTGTTTGGACTATTCGTAATGGTTTGATTTGCAAAGTCCTGAAATACGAATGAATAGACCATCGGTCAAACACGGCTGTTATTTCATACAATACGGGCATTCACTATTCATTCGTATTTGGGTGTTAGTTTCTGAGTGCTCAAGTGCGGGTCTGTTTTTTTTCGATTCGTTAAAAAAAGCAGCAAAAAAATAGACCTGCTTTTTCCAGTCGAGTTTGGATAACCATGCACGGATCAGTGAGATCTGTGCATGGTTATCTATGGGAAAGGGTCTGTTTAGTGTAAAAACTGAGAAAAAAATTGCGTGGGGTCCCCCCTCCTAAGCATAACCAGCCTCGGGCTCTTTGAGCCGGTCCTGGTTGAAAAAATATGGGAAAAAAAATGACAGGGGTTCCCCCATATGTAATCAACCAGCACCGGGCTCTGCGCCTGGTCCTGGTTCCAAAAATACGGGGGACAAAAAGCATAGGGGTCCCCCGTATTTTTTAAACCAGCACCGGCCTCCACTAGCCAGGTACATAATGCCACAGCCGGGGGACACTTTTATACTGGTCCCTGCGGCCCTGGCATTACATACCCAACTAGTCACCCCTGGCCGGGGTACCCTGGAGGAGTGGGAACCCCTTAAATCAAGGGGTTACCCCCCTCCAGCCACCCAAGGGCCAGGGGTGAAGCCCGAGGCTGTCCCCCCATCCAAGGGCGGCGGATGGGGGGCTGATAGCCTTGTGAAAAAATGTGAATATTGTTTTTAGTAGCAGTACTACAAGTCCCAGAAAGCCTCCCCCACAAGCTGGTACTTGGAGAACAACAAGTTCCAGCATGCGGTTGAAAACCGGGCCCGCTGGTACCTGTAGTACTACTACTAAAAAATATACCCCCAAAAAAACAGGACACACACACCGTGAAAGTATACATTTATTACATACATGCACACCTCCATACATACATACTTACCTATGTTCCCACGAGGCTCGGTCCTCTTCTCCATGTAGAATCCTTGGGGTACCTGTGAAAAAAATTATACTCACATAATCCAGTGTAGAATCAGACCTTTGTATAATCCACGTACTTGGCAAAATAATAAAACGGAAACCCGACCACGCACTGAAAGGGGTCCCATGTTTACATATGGGACCCCTTTCCCCGACTGCCAGGACCCCCCCTGACTCCTGTCAAAGAGGGTCCCTTCAGCCAATCAGGGAGCGCCACGTCGTGGCACTCTCCTGATTGGCTGTGTGCTCCTGTAGTGTCTGTCAGGCAGCACACTTCACGTATACAATGTAGCGCCTATGCGCTCCATTGTAGCCAATGGTGGGAACTTTGCGGTCAGCGGTTGACCGAAAGTAACCTCACCGCTGACCGCAAAGTTCCCACCATTGGCTACAATGGAGCGCATAGGCGCAACATTGTATCTGTGCCGTGTGCTGCCTGACAGACACTACAGGAGCACACAGCCAATCAGGAGAGTGCCACGACGTGGCGCTCCCTGATTGGCTGAAGGGACCCTCTTTGACAGGAGTCAGGGGGGGTCCTGGCAGTCGGAGAAAGGGGTCCCATGTGTAACCATGGGACCCCTTTCAGTGCGTGTTCGTGTTTCCGTTTTATTATTTTGCCAAGTACGTGGATTATACAAAGGTCTGATTCTACACTGGATTATGTGAGTATAATTTTTTTCACAGGTACCCCAAGGATTCTACATGGAGAAATGGACCGAGCCTCGTGGGAACATAGGTAAGAATGTATGTATGGAGGTGTGCATGTATGTAATAAACTTATACTTTCACGGTGTGTGTGTCCTATTTTTTTGGGGGTATTTTTTTAGTAGTAGTACTACAGGTACCAGCGGGCCCGGTTTTCCACCGCATGCTGGTACTTGTGGTTCTCCAAGTACCAGCTTGCGGGGGAGGCTTGCTGGGACTTGTAGTACTGCTACTAAAAACAATATTCACATTTTTTCACAAGGCTATCAGCCCCCCATCCGCCGCCCTTGGATGGGGGGGACAGCCTCGGGCTTCACCCCTGGCCCTTGGGTGGCTGGAGGGGGGGACCCCTTGATTTAAGGGGTTCCCACTCCTCCAGGGTACCCCGGCCAGGGGCGACTATTTGGGTATGTAATGCCAGGGCCGCAGGGACCAGTATAAAAGTGTCCCCCGGCTGTGGCATTATGTACCTGGCTAGTGGAGCCCGGTGCTGGTTTCAAAAATACGGGGGACCCCTACGCTTTTTGTCCCCAATATTTTTGGAACCAGGACCAGGCGCAGAGCCCGGTGCTGGTTGATTAAATATGGGGGAACCCCTGTCATTATTTCCCCCATATTTTTTCAACCAGGACCGGCTCAAAGAGCCCGAGGCTGGTTGTGCTTAGGAGGGGGGACCCCACACAATTTTTTTCAGATTTTTTAAGACTTTAAACAACTTTTTAAGGTACACAATGAAGCCCTGCATGGATCTCACAGATCCGGCCGGGATTCCTTGTGTTTTGTCAGGCAGTGTTTTACTCATCACTCCCGTAAAACACTGCCTGATATTACGAATCACATCGACATCGGAAAACCGATTGAGCAAAACTCGGCAGCTTAGTGAATGATCGTATCAGGATTCAAAAAGTTGCAGTAAAATGCACCCGATACCATTCGAGTTCAAACACCCTTCAAAACGGGCCAAAACACGAATCTTTGTAAATATACCCCTAGGTCATATTCTGGCCTATATTTGTATCTGCATTTCTAGTGTAAATTTGTTTGTTTAGTGTCTCTAAATATATCCATACCAATCTCAAAAACAGTTTCTTCTACATACACCAGATGTGAGGGCAGCTGAATTCCAATGAACATGTCCACCTCTAATGGCATTTAGAGGCATACAGCCATCCTTAGATGGCACAGTTATATTCCCTCTGTGCAATTATATTTCATTCTTCAACGTACTGAGATAACGCCTACATTTTCTAAAAATAGTGGCAGCTTTCTGGCTATGTAGAGTCATGTGTGAGGATTATGCAATCTCCTAGATGCACAAGGAGGCTCAGCATTGTTTCCATGGATATTTCTTATCTTAAGAAGAGGCTGTTCTGATGTTAAGTGAGGCAGAAACACAGCATGAAGTCTGTCAGGGTAACAACAGAGCAGAGGTTCGTGGCACTTGCAGCTGGCTTGCTTTCATGTGTCTAGATATAAATCCTTCTAGAGATCACACTTTCTTATTTCACAAGTATTACAATATGGGATTTTTGTTTTGTAGCTTAAATACCAGAAGTATTTATTTTGTTGTTTTATGTTGTTGTTGTTTCTTGCAGTATTATCATCTTTAACTGCAAATGTAAAAATTGTAAACACATTTGTTACATTTAACTGAAATTTCTTGACCAGAAAATTCTATTTTCATATACCAATCTGTCATTTTGTTGCAATCACCATCATTAAAATGTTTCTGTAGACCTAGATGTACAATTAATTAAAATTCATAGATTAAAAACACAATGCACTTTCCATGTTCTAAACATAAAATGTCTGATTTCATTCTATAAAAGTCTATTTATATAACGAATGGAGTGTCTGTTGTATACACCGAATGGTGATGGTCATACAATAGATGAAGAGCTCTTTGAACCTTTACTGTTATAGTACACCTTCCTCTAAGAAAATTAAGCCCTCTCTGACATTCTCTTTTTTGGGTACAGACACAAATTATTATTATTTATCTAATATATCCTATAGTTTGCATCTTGAAAGTATCAAGTATTGGTTGTGCTGTGATCGAGTTGATGTAGAAGTGACTGTCAGGATGCAGATCACTGTAAATATTTTCCCTCTGCTATCACTAACCCAAATTTACCAAGACCCTGACGTAACAAAAGGGCTAAAACTAGGATTTTGTCACCCAGGGCAAAGCAGTAATTTGCCAGCCCCCCCTGGTTTCTCTGCTGCAGCCTGTGCCCCACTTACCCTCTCTATATCTCCACCATCACCACTTACATGGATCTTATCTTTGCTCTTCTTTAAGGCAGCAGTGGCGGCAGGCTCCTCACGCACTGTTCTTTAGCACACGTGACATCACGATGTCACATGTGCAACACAGATAGTGAGGCAGATGTATTAAGCCTGGAGAAGAGATAAAGCAGGGATAAGTGCAAGGTGATAACGCACCAGCCAGTCAGCTCCTAACCTTCCCCAGGTTATTACATCTGTCCCACTGAAAGAAAAATGTTATTGTGCTGAGTGACTAGAATCCTTTATGCCTGCACTGTGCTGATTAGTCCAATGGTGCAGACAAGGAGCCTGGTCACAATCACTATACCGAATATCAGCTATAGATGGGTCAGGGGAGTTCCGGCGAGGGGGCCCCCTGAGAAAGGGGGCCAGGGGTTCTTGCGGACCTGGTTACAATTATTATGCATTGTTGCATTTTGCTGGAATTACCATGTAGGGCGCTTCCTAGAGAAAGCTCTGCTTCTAATCAAAAGTTTTCTTGTGGTTATTGACAGCCTAATGCTGCTGGTGAACAGTTATTGTGACATGGCTTCACTATTGTCTCAGGATGCTGCCTCCATAGAAATGTATGTGGTGGAAAGATAGGTAAATTAGGAGAAATCAGTGATTTCTTCTTGGTTTACCACTTGATACATTGTGAGAAGCTGTCATAAGTCCTTTATCCAATGAAAATGTTGGAGGAAGGAAGCTTCATAAATAGACTGGCAAGACTTACTGCGTTTCTTTCATTCTGTAGATATTACACAATAAACCTATAGTACAGTAACACTTAAAATATCATACTGTATATGCCTTTCATTACAGAATAAACATACCCAATAAACAGCATATATAATGTAAATGTTGACATGAGAATGTCGCTATTGTCATTATTTTGACAGTGAAAGGTTTATCCTATCGCAGCAACAAGGAAAGAGAAGTACTCTCTGTGTTGCGGGCACAAGATCCAAGATACAGTTAAAACCAATCATTTAGTCAGAAGTAATTAAATTATCACATTATGATGACATAGGCCTTAGGGCCTAATTTAGATCTGATCGCAGCAGAAAATTTATTAGCTAATAGCCAAAACCATATGACAAGAGAAAATGATCAGAAACCCAAGGCGCTAACGCTAACACACTTGTGCAGCCACTTGAGGAAAAAAGGGCCACCTCGCCCTATACAGAACAATACAATATAAACAAATACTCAAAATAGGCGCTCAGTGTTGTTTCAAATAAACAAATATAGTGAATACTTAAAAGTCCATATGTAAGACAAAGGAAAAAAAGAGTCCAACGCCAATGAGAACCTCCTGTAGGGGTGTTGAGGAATCTTCTAATCCACAGAGAACTCACGATGATATGCAATGGAAAAATAAATAAAATATTATGGTATAGTATGTCCAGTAAACTCAATGATATTCTCTCAGACAATTGCTAGACCAAATGTTTAAGGGTAGCGTACCCCACTCACAATGGATAAAATAAAACTCCACACGTAAAGGTATCTTTTTGAGCTAGACTGTAAGAATCTTCCACAACCATGGATGCGTACCATTACTCACTTGGCAACAAGCGTAGATCCTCCCATAGCGGTTTCTTTTAGTCCTGCTCCACAAATGAACGAGGGAGTGATATAGGATATTATACAAACACTATTTATTAAAAACTGATGACAGGAGACCACACATACATAACTCAGGGGTGGCAATGGAAAAAGCCGATGACAGCCGCCGGCCAAAAACGGCAATGACCAGCCTGATGTAATGCACAATCGCAACCACAAGAGATAAGTAAATGTGTGATACTTCCTATCTGCACCCTTCCAACGCGTTTCTCCCCGTTTATGGGGCTTTTTCAAGGAAACAAGAGTGCCCTCTCCTACCTGTTATTTAAATAAAATCACCGGAAATTGAAACGAGTTTAATTGAATTTAATTAAAACAGCTGTGTTGCCTTGGCAACACCTATCCACGTGGGGCCAGCATGCAATGCACAGAATTTAAATTAACGACATCCTGAATGGGCACAGTCATCCACGGACGGAGAGCACACTTCCGCCCGCAGTGACGCAACTTCCCATGCTATGTTGTCATGGCAACCCGCATTGTCGCGCGATACCGCAGAATTTAATATGCATCTATAAGCCGACAGACAGTACAATATATAAACAATACTAAAAGGACTAAAAGAAACCGCTATGGGAGGATCTACGCTTGTTGCCAAGTGAGTAATGGTACGCATCCATGGTTGTGGAATATTCTTACAGTCTAGCTCAAAAAGATACCTTTACGTGTGGAGCTTTATTTTATCCATTGTGAGTGGGGTACGCTACCCTTAAACATTTGGTCTAGCAATTGTCTGAGAGAATATCATTGAGTTTACTGGACATACTATACCATAATATTTTATTTATTTTTCCATTGCATATCATCGTGAGTTCTCTGTGGATTAGAAGATTCCTCAACACCCCTACAGGAGGTTCTCATTGGAGTTGGACTCTTTTTTCCTTTGTCTTACATATGGACTTTTAAGTATTCACTATATTTGTTTATTTGAAACAACACTGAGCGCCTATTTTGAATAGCCAAAACCATATTCACTGCAGGTGGGGCAGATACAACATGTGCAGAGAGAGTTAGATTTGGGTGGGGTGTGTTCAAACTGAAATCTAAATTGCAGTGTAAAAATAAAGCAGCCAGTATTTACCCTGCACAGAAACAATATAACCCACCCAAATCTAACTCTCTCTGCACATGTTACAACTGCCACCCTGCAGTGCACATGGTTTTGCCCATTAGCTAACAAATTTACTGCTGCAATCAGATCTGAATTACCCCCCTAGTCACTAAAGGTTTAGAAACATATGTAAGGGCACAGTGTGCCAAGCATACAATAGTGATTTGCAGTGAAAATCGCTACAGAATTTCAAGTATTTCGGGGTGTATACTTTAATTGAAGGACTTCTTGGTAAACTACATTTTTAGTCTTTCCTTCAGGCTGTAGAATGGCCAGGCTGTCAGAGGAGCTGACTCTGGAACAGGCAACATAGTTGGGAGAAGTACAAAATAAAACAAAGCTACTGTTCCTAGTCCTCATGGTTCCAGAGATTTTGTAATGACTCTAGGGCCGGATTAAGCCCTCGGGGGCCCAGGGCACCCAAGACATGAGGGCCAACTGCACCCCCCTTCCCCCGGCTGCACGCACTGCTCACCTCCCACGGTCACAGGTAACGGGAGCCGCGCTGCAGGCTGCCGGGGCAGGAGGGATCCATGCTGCCGGAAGAGGAGTGCTGCTGAGCATGCTGCTTCCTTTCCCTTCCTCTCAGGCAGCACGGTTGGGGACTGAGTCAAGCAATCTCCAGCCTTCGTTGCTGCCTGGAGAGATGCTGTTGGCGGAATTTTGACAGAGTGGTGCAGAGCTCCGGACGGGGGGCCCCTTAAGACATGGGGCCCCATGGTACTGACACCCTGGGCACCCCCTTTAATCAGACTTTGGATGACTCAGTGAGTCAGTCAGTGGTATTTGGCTTTTTTCACCCCATTCCACCCCTTTGGGGGTGGTTTTTTGAAAAATCCCTTTTTGTGAAGAGTCAGTCAGTGGTATATGGCTTTTATATATATGTAGATAATTGTACATAAGTAGAGACAATATACAGGGAAATTTAATCCCAGATTGTATTAAGAAATGGCAATTGCTCAAATATTAGAAGATAACAGTGTATGATAATGGTAATACAGACATGCCCAATTTTGTCAATATAAACCAAGAGTCTAGTGTACAAAACACGTGGTAACACTGGCATATTTATAATGGGTTCAGTGTGTGCAATGTACACGGGCACCCGGAGTCCAGGGGGGCCCACACCACACACTCTGCACCTATTATTTTTAATACTTACCCTGCTGGTGTTTCGCACATGTGCATTAGAAAAATCACTGAGAAAATGGCCACCGTGCCATTTTACCAGAGATCTGCATATGCGCTACAGACTCTGGGACAGCGCTAGCGTCCTCTAGGGACCCTAGTGCCCTGAGCTCTATAGAGTTGCCGGCTAGAGAGGACGGGGAAGAGACGGAGCCTGCACACGGGCCTTCTCCTCTCTAGAAATATCCCTGCATGGTAATCAATATCCTCTGTGTTTAATATAAGTGCCATAGTAGTATAGTCACAGTATAACAGTCATATATAGTATGGTGATAACTGCTGCTGTATGTCATGTGTCTAGGCAACCTGTGCATACTTAGTGAATGACGTGTGAGTGGGTTCTCTTACTCATACATGTGGGTGGGGAATAGAATAGATAGACATCTGCTTTGACCTGCTAGATGAGGTGGGCCTGTTACAAGCAGTGCAGGCCCATTCTAAACCACCACAGTCAATGAGAGTGTCAGAAAAACAGTTATGTGGATAGAGTGAGGGCAGAAAACGTGTACAATGTTACTGCCTAAAGTTTATGATAGAACAGGTGAGTGATTTCCAACATGTATTGCCTTGCAGAAGGGAGATACTGTAATGAAGGGACTTATGCCAGCATGTTACTGCTAAATCCCCTAGTATTAATAGGCAGTGCAGTGGGTTTATTTCATAGACAGTCCTGCAAAGACATGGTGGTACCCCTGAATAAGAAAAATATCTGTATTGTGACTGTATTAGGTGGAGTGGCGTCACTGTGGAAGGGTCAGTCCTGGAGAGACCCAAGTGTGTTCCAAGACGTGCACTGTAACCCCAACCCTAATGCTAATGTTGATATTACATTTGTCCTCATTCTGTCCATTTCAACATAATAAATGTCTACATTCTGGTGAATGTCACATTATGAATGTCAACACTGTCACTGTCGATAATCTGACCGCATACCTTTTATGTAATGTGTTTATCTATATCACATGCATTAATCTACTTACAAAGTGGAAAAACAAAATCAAATATTTTTCAACATATTGCATACATTCAACATTTTCAGGATACTTCTGCATGTCTACAAAAGTAAGAAAAGTCTCACCAATGTACCATTAGAAGTTGAACCAAAGCCTTATTTAGGATTATTTGTTTTTGCTTCCAAGATTCCAATTACTGACCAGCCTGAACCAAATTCCACATGTTTAAAAAAGATATTCTGTAAAATGAGGTTGAAATTAAGTAATGGGACTAGATTTACTACGTGCAATTTAAAATGGAAATAAAGCTAAATACTAAACCAAGGGTGTTTTGAATATAATAGATTCAAATTTGGTGACTTGCAAGAGCCACTGCTTTGTAATTCTAGTTCATATTTAACTAGCTGCTTCTTTCATTTACTATAATTTAAGGTGCAATGTGAATGCTGCAGCTTTTTCCATCTCTGTGTACTTTCTACAGAAGTTGGAGGAGTTATTTAAAAACTTGATTGAACAGTGTTAAGATAAATGTTTATAAACTAAAATTTGTGAAAGTCACTTGCAAAAATATACTAAACATGCATTTTTGCAATGCATTTTCTGCTACTTTGTATCTAAATATTTAATTGGCTAATCAGTGTTTTTTGTGAGAGCAACTACTCTGAAATGACAGGATAGATTTTGATGATTCAGGTGTAGGCCCTCATTCTGAGTTGATCGCTCGCTAGCTACTTTTTGCAGCCGTGCAAACGTATAGTCGCCGCCCACGGGGGAGTGTATTTTCGCTTTGCAAGTGTGTGATCGCATGTGCAGCCGAGCGGGATGAAAAAGTTTTTTGCAGTTTCTGAGTAGGTCTGAACTTACTCAGCCCTTGCGATCACTTCAGCCTGTCCGTTCCCGGAATTGACGTCAGACACCCACCCTATTAACGCCTGGCCACGCCTGCGTTTTCCCTACCACTCCCAGAAAACGGTCAGTTGACACCCATAAACGCCCTCTTTCTGTCAATCTCCTTGCGAATGGCTGTGCGAATGGAATCGTCGCTAGAAGCATTGCACAGCAACAATGCTGTTTGTACCCGTACAACGCGCGTGCGCATTGCAGTGCATACGCATGCGCAGTAGTAACCTGATCACTGCGCTGCGAAAATCAGCAGCGTGCGATCAACTCGGAATGAGGGCCTTTATTTGGTAGGCTGTATGACATAAATGTGCAATAAGGTAGCAGAATTTTGATAAGTGGTCAGATTGTTGAGGAATAACGCTTCAAAGTCTTGAGTAGGGCCATAAGCTTTTCATCTTTCGGTTGCAAATTGCACTGAAGCCCTTGCCATGTTTTTCTGCCCTAAATTCAGTTGATATAATGAATTATTTCTAAGGGGGATATATACTTAGCAGTGATAAAAGTGGAGAAGTGAGCCAATGAAGAAGTTGCCCATGGCAACCAATCAGCATTGACGTAACATTTATAATTTGCATACTATAAAAGTATACAGAGCAGTTGATTGTTTGCCATGGGCAACTTCTCCACTGGCTCACTTCTCTACGTTTATTACTGCTTAGTACATCTCCCCCTAAATACTGTATCTTGAAAGTTTACTGTATCCTAAAAGTTTACACTTTCAGTATACAGTAACTGTCCGGGTACAGTAAACTGTTGGGATACAGTAAACTTTCGGTATACAGTAAACTTTAGGGATATTGTAAACTTTAGGGATGCAGTAAAGTTTTGGTTATACAGTAACATTTCGGGATACAATAATGACGTTATTTTTTTTGTTAATATTTGGAAATGAGAATACTAAAAGACAATTTTTTTCTTACAGTTTAAGTACATTACGAGGACGTGAGAACATTACGAGTTGGCATCAAAGGCAAACACGACGTCACCTAATGAGAAGAAATTATCACACTGTACAACGTGACCGAATAGCTTAATTGGTTTCAGTGGAAAATTACATTATTAGCTTGGTAGAGATGTCAGACATGTATTGTATTGCATTGCAAAGCACTTTGCATTGTAAAGTCACTAACAATGACTTGGATGAATTTAATGCTGTCATAAAGGAAAAGTGCAGCTTCTGAGACTTTCACCATCGCCTTTCTTAGAACAGTTCATTGAGAATGTGATGTCAAGTAACAGAGTTGTTTGAAAAAAATCACTTACTTACTTACTTGGACAATATTTGCTCATACAATGCTTCACTTGCCATGATCAGCTCTGAAGCACTCCCTGATAAGTCACTCACCATGATCAGCTCTGAAGCACATCCTGAAGAGTCACTCGCCATGATCAGGTCTGAAGCACTCCCTGATAAGTCACTCACCATGATCAGCTCTGAAGCACATCCTGAAGAGTCACTCGCCGTGATCAGCTCTGAAGCACTCCCTGATGAGTCACTCACCATGATCAGCTCTGAAGCACACCCTGAAGAGTCACTCGCCATGATCAGCTCTGAAGCACTCCCTGATGAGTCACTCACCATGATCAGCTCTGAAGTGCATCCTGAAGAGTCACTCACCATGATCAGCTCTGAAGCACACCCTGAAGAGTCACTCGCCATGATCAGCTCTGAAGCACACTTTGATGAGTCACTCACCATGATCAGCTCTGGAGAACACTTTGATGAGTCACTCGCCATGATCAGCTCTGAATAACACCTTAATGAGTCAATCGCTGGTGGTGTTTACAACTTTAATATTTAAATATTTATTTATTTATTTAATTAATTAATGTAATTATTTATTTCTACGGCAATTGCTTAGTATTGGTGCATGGTCACAACCCTTCTGGGCTGGTAGATTATTCTAAACACCATCTGTACTAGGGTCCAAGATTCCTTATGGTGGCCCTGAAACAAGCACCTGTTTGCAGACAACAAGCACCTGTTTGCTTGCAGACAAATTCACATGACCTTTATCCAATGGTTTTCAATTACTTTCTGATATTGGCATCCCTTTTCTAGTCTTGCAATCAGTGTCATTTGTATCAATCAAGGTGGGCAAACAAAGCATTACTAACTGTGTACATGACTTTTCCAACATTCTGATCATCTGTGTAAATCAGTGTACTGTATGTCCTTGTAGTGCTTAGAAATAGCTAAGACCTTAAAAAAAAGATAGGTAGAACATTGTAGCTACAGAACTTGCTGACTACAGAAGTCATTGTTGAACATTTGCTGATCATCCATTGTCATGCACCAAAAGTTGTTATTGAGCAGAAAGTTGCTGAATATGCTGATATGTGCAGAGAATAGTATGGCCTTGGTGTTTTGTTGCACCGCTAAATAAGAGCGCTAATGCATTAGTCTTTGTTTATATCCATAAGTTGGGAGCCACCGCCTCCTACACCACCCCTAATCACCTCCTACTATGGGTATAGAAAATGTCAATACAACAATACACTCTAACTCAGGGATGTCCAAACTGCGGCCCTCCTGCTATTGTGAAACTACATACCCCAGCATGCCTTGACACAGTTTTACTGTCAGAGAATGCTAAAGCTGTGTCAGAGCATGCTGGGATGTGTAGTTTCTCAACAGCTGGAGGGCCACAGTTTGGACATGCCTGTTCTAACTTCACCTGGAACCACACTGATGGTGTCCAAGTTCCAATGGGTGTCTAACTGAATTGTAGGCAACATGGCTCCCCAGGAATCACTGTTGATGTACATCTATAAACTGACCGTAGCTAATTATTAAACCCCTATTTTTGCCTGTGAATCTTATAACATTGTACTGTGTGTTTACTTTAATTACATATTATTTTCACTGATATTCCCATTTTGTTAGTGTCTCATTAAGAACATAAATACATGTTTTATTCACATGTGGGCCATTTTTATATGATTGATTAAATATATCTATTCTGACTTTAAATTCATAGAATATAAAAACATGAAAACATTGACCTTTCTGTTAAGGCAGATATGATATTGCTAAATGAAGGTTACGCATCTCAGCTACTTTTACATTCAGAGCAGTAACATTGCTAACTTCACAGTTTCTACAATTTTATGACATAATACTATACCATGACCTAAAAATGACCTTCCCAGTTATTATGACTTCAGCCATGTGTACTGATAACTGGCATACTTATTGTTCGCCTCTCACAAATGCTCAGTGATAACATTCAATATCTGATTATCCTTTACTATCTTTCCAATTCAAATAAGAACTAAAAGTGACATGATAAATGTGTAAAAGAACAGCGCTCAGATGATAAATTGAGATGAGAATTACATATGCATCTTTAAATATACATGTAAAAATATATAGGGGCCACACAGTGTGCTAAATTAAAACATAATACCACTTTTAATAAACACAATTTAAAATGTAATACTTATGCAATTAAAAAGACATACATATCGGGTAAGTGCAGCATAAGTCTTTGTTGCCCCTTCTTTGAAAGCTATCTGTATGGTCTATTTTAGGTGGACCTAGTAGATGGAGTTGGATAAGATTACTGTCTAAGATCACACCAAGGTTTAGTCCGTTAATAGGCAGCAGGTAACCAATAGCGTGGATATATTTACCAATCCAGAGGTATTTTTCGGGGGTTAAGTTCTAATTAGCGTTGGTCCGAGATGATGCAACGGAATTCAGCGCAATTTTTATGGAGCACCTCTAACCATCCAGACTTGACCATTTAGGTTTGAGATTCCACGTGAGTCCTGTTTGAAGAATTGGTGAAGTTGTCTTGTAGTCCACTGGCCAAATGAAGGGGGGGGGGACACCTGACGTGTTTCGCTGTCTGTAGGCAGCTTTATCAAAGAACTAAAAATGACATGTTTGCTTAAGAGAGAGTTAGACCATCAGTTTAATTGATTTGTTTTGATTTTATATTACATTGGATTTGTAGTGGAGAAAAAACTGTTTGGTTGTGTCTTACCAATACCACATCTTAAACAACAATTACAATGAAATGATCCAAAACATATATCACTATACAAAGTTTATAATTATTGTGCAGTATTTATAAAAAATGTATCAATGGCTTTTCTACATTGGGTTTGGAGTGTGTAGGGTACATGGGCTATTAAAAAAAGGGTGTTATTGTAACACCTCTGGGTTGTTGGGTATGTCTAAGTGGTTGGTGTCACAAATGTTCGGTGGCTATGTGACAGACCTTTTCCCTAAAGTGTTCTCCCCCGTTCCTTGTCTGTAGTACCTTGTTTAGAGATATAGAGACAGATTGATACACAACAGGAATTTATAGACAGGATATCTTTTTATTGAGCCGCAGTGAAATCTGGATTAAAAAGGATGATTAGTTTTTTGGCAAAATTTATACAATCACAAGCATAAGATGAAACTAATGAAGATTAGCAAATCACAGTTGACCATAGCTTACAATATACTGGAATATTTAGTAATTCTCTAGGACAATCAATATAATCACAGATATACAGGTATATGCATATTCCAAAAGCACAACAATAATGAGGATGATGAAAAATTAAATTCTCAATGACAGTTTCTATATTTCTAACTTTCCCTAATAATGATGATTCAATCTTCAACTGCAAATTACGTTGGAGCTCTCTTTTGATCCCGAAGTGTCACAGTTTTTCAATGGAGAACTAACAGCACTTGCAAAGCAGATTAGTCCTGGGTTTTAATAGAAATGTCACTGTAAATCATTTATGCAAAAAAGGATGTGGTATCCTAGTGTCTCTAACAAAAGCAGCATACTCTGTAGTAAGGGGTCCTTGGATAGGTTAACTCAGTCTTTCCTTCTCAAGTAACTCAATATTCTTTGGATAAAGAACTCAGTCTTTAGCCGCTTTAAGTAGTAAACTACTTAAAGCGGCTAAATGTCTCTCAAGCTCTTCTTAGAAAGTCTGTCTCTAATAACAGTATTTAAATAAGGGGCTAGTTTGTAATCTGTTGCCTTATGGCCTGGTGACAACCCTTATCTCCATACAAAAATCCGCAGTGTGTGTAACTAAGGGACAATTGGGCCTGGCACTTGCCTGCGTTTCACAGCACTGAGGACGGAGAACAGAGGCTACCAGCCGGAGAACTGCTGTGAAGCAGTTAGGGAAAGTTAGGGAGAGTCATCTCACATAACCATTTAACATCCAGAGCTGCGGTTCAAACCATCAACTGCTGGCACCCACTTGGACGCCCTGCGCTCTCCTCATTGCATTAGTCCTGTCACTTAAATATTCACAAAAAGAGTGTAAACATCAAACATTGTTAACCTACTTTTTGCTTTTCAGGTGATGCGTCAACATTTAAACACTCATACAAGTGCTCTGCTATCATTTTAACTTGCCTGCTTGCAGAACACCACACCAACAGTTTCTGTGTACTCACTCTGATCCTCTGCTCTAGTTAATTCCACTGGCTGGACCTGTCTCAGCGGTTCTCAGTATGTACAAGATGGCCACAGTGTCCACACCTTTCAATAGGCCTGGTGGTGTCCAGTCCCCAGCTGCGATGTCTCTTTAGTTCTCTGCACTCCGGTAGCACCCTGTCCACCACGCAACATGACCACCCACTTTGCTCCATCTTGTCAGCTCATGCTACGCTCCTCTCAGCGTGTCCAGCACTACAATGGCTTCCTCTCAACTCCTCCGTCTTATTCCCACAAGACTCCTCTGCTCCCAGACTCCCTTGTCCAGTCAGCACTCACCAGTTAGAACCTGTGACCAGACTCTGGTCTGGCCTTAACCCCTGCTGTACCAGCATGACTCTGTAAGTCACTTTTTTTTCGGGGTGCTACATTATGAATCCCACTCCTGGTGCTATATTTTCCAGAGCCTTCTTCGGAGATTAATGCCGTTGACTGAGATAAAGGGCATAGACTACTCAGTTGGCTTCCCTCCAGGGCATATAGCACTGACTCACACCCTGGACTCACCTGATTTCCAGATATTCTTCTCGACCTTCAAGCTCTGGGCTCCATTGCTGCTGCTCTTTTTCCACCCCTTTGTCTCAGCTGCTCTTCCTGTGGTGCAGCCTGCTATGAGATGCTTTGCTATGATTGGTTTCTGCGGGATCCCTGAGCTTAGTTACTGTACATCTTCCCATCAGTATGTGTTTCAGCTGCCTAAGCAGTGTGTGGGTGCAGGCTATGTGTGCACACATTTGATGGTAAGGGAACTTTGTGCTGACTCCTTTCACAAAGATCCACAAAATATATATGTTCCCATCCCCAAATCTCGGCCCCTTACTTTAGTTTTTAGTGCGGTTAAAATCTGTTAAATGTGTACAAACATTACAGACAAGTAACAAAGCAAAACAAAGAGGTGTGTAGAGTTCTACACTTAAGACCTTACAATTTAATAAAGCATAGGTTCTCAAACTCTGCCCTCAGGAAACCAAACAGTTCATGTTTTCCAGGTCTCCTCCTAGAATCGCAGGTAAAATAATTATCTCCACCTGTGGATCTTTTAAAATGTGTCAGTGAGTAATGACTACCCTTGTGCGCCTGCTAGGTGACCTGGAAAATGTGATCTGTTTGGGATCCTGAGAACTGAGTTTGAGAACTACTGTAATAAAGTAATAATCAAGCTATGGACCAACATGACAGCTTACAATCTAAATGAACACATTGAATTATTACGAAGCAAAGTGGGAAGTATACTTGAAGTATAAGGGGGACATTTAGTAAAGGTTGATTTGATCAATTTAAAATCGATCAAAATCTATGTACAGTACTTGTAGAGACAAAACACACATTTATTAATATTAAAAAATTCATATAAAAAAATCACCTGCAAATGTGTGTTTCGGCCCCTGAAGCCCAATATCGGTTGAGATCGATTTTAATCGAGTTTCATAAATTTTAAAATTGTTAGAATCAACTAAAATTGATTTTTAGTAAATCCTCCTTAAGTGTCAGATAAGCATTACCAAGGATAGCATGTAGAGAGCAGTCAAACTAAATGAATAATAACTTCTAGAAGTTTAAGGTAGGAATTCAATTATAGGCGAAAACCTGTTTTCACATGAAAAATGTTAACTTTTCATGAAAAGTCATTATCGGCCAATTCAATTGCAGGTGAAGTTAACATGCGATAATTCTCCATATGATTTCACACAATTTTTCTCACCGCCTCCTGAGACGGTGCAAAGTTGTGGAAAATCCCTATTATAAGGTAGAATTGTCGAGACTTGGGGGGTCTTTCCGAGTTGTTCGCTCGCTAGCAGATTTTAGCAGCATTGCACACGCTAGGCCGCCACCCTCTGGGAGTGTATTTTAGCTTAGCAGAATAGCGAACGAAAGATTAGCAGAATTGCGAATAGGAAATTCTTAGCAGTTTCTGAGTAGCTCCAGACCTACTCACAGATTGCGATCAGCTCAGGCCGTTTTGTTCCTGGTTTGATGTCACAAACAAGCCCTGCGTTCGGCCAGCCACTCCCCCGTTTCTCCAGACACTCCCGCGTTTTTCCCTGACACGCCTGCGTTTTTCCACACACTCCCAGAAAACGGACAGTTTCCGCCCAGAAACACCGACTTTCTGTCAATCACACTCCGATCACTTCAACGATGAAAATTCTTTGTTCGGACGTGAGTAAATCTACTAAGTTTTGTGCTAAAATACTTACCGCATGCGCACTGCGTACCATGCGCATGCGCATTTTTGCCTTAATTGCTCCATTGCGAAAATCGGCAATGAGTGAACCATTCGGAATGACCCCCTTGGTTCAAAACCACTGGGACACCCGCCTTAATGAATAATTAGGCACTTCGAATTTTTAAATATGCTTTTTTTTTTGTGAAAATGTGCAAAATGCAGGAAATGGGTTAATTGATATGGGGCAGGTATATTGGGGTGCTGTATGAATGGGACAGGTGTCTAACAGATTTAAGTAGAGCATTTATTTTGCAGAAAAACACTTGCTTTCTATTGTTTTTTCACTGTTTTAGAAAAATGCTAATAACAGTCATTTGACACAATTTAAGAACCCCAAATACATTTATTATTGGCACTAATAGACTTCTATACTTTTATCCAATATTAGTTTGTCTTTTTTGGGGGTACAGGCAGATTTCTCCATTTTCACCTATAACACGTGTAAAACCAACAAGATTTATTGGATTAAACATTTAACCCCCGTTTTCTAATTGGATTGCAAGATAAAAGGTATTGTGCATACAGGCATTAAGTGAAATTAATGGGTGATATGTGCGATAAATTAACCCCCATGAAAACCTTTCACTTTCGCCTGCAATTGAATTCCACCCTTAGAAACTAGAGGCGAGGCTTGTTGAATGAGCTTCAGAATTCAAGCCTTAGAGCATGCCCTACATACTATCTGTACATGAGACAGCAACAAAATAGGCTGTGAGTAATAGATACTACTGTGTAGCAAATTGCAATGTGTAGCTTGGAGTTATGAGTTTGTGCATTTAGGGAAAAACAGATCTGGCATCGTTATATGTTAAGAATTATTTTGAGAGAGGTAGAGTGCGAATCACAAGTTTGGAACAAGGGCCTAGAACATAGTGGGCCTGATTCAGATGTGGTCACAATGGTAGATTGGCGCATGCGCACTGTGGCCACAATGCATGTACAGTCTGATGATAATCACTCAGTTGCGACACCATCAAAGTTGTGACCGCATCTAAATCAGACCCAATATGTATTTGGCAGAGGTGAGACAGTTACTACTAAAGAAGCATGAATTGAAACAGTGAACAGTGTTGGTGTAATGGTGGATTCATTGTTATCGAGAATTCAGGCACATTTAAATCAGATGGAGGAAAAAGTATGAATTTAATATTAATAATAGTTGTGAATAGATTCAATAGTGCCATCTGGTTGCAAGCTTTGCATTTCTGCATGCACCAGAACAGGACCTTTGCATACATGGGCTCCCTAGGAGCAGTAGCATGGAGCAAGGGTGGGTGAGAAATTGTTGACTCCCCATGCTAGCAGCCTGCGCTAAGGTTAGATGGCCAAGGTGAATATTTAAACACAAAAAAGTAGAAATACTAACATCCTATTGCGAACTCTGCCTGGATAACCCCTAACAATATATCCTTAGCAGTATCAAATACGGTCTGAATGTTTTGATTGTGTGGTAGGATTCTGTTTTTTGTGTAATATAATTTACAGTTCTGGTGCTGCGGGTAAAACACCATGTTCTGATTATTAAGACACCAGATATCAAAATGGTGCTGCCCTTATAAAATTAATAATAAAGTATTGACCCTTTTTTAGTTATATGTGATAAATTAGTTGCCCAGAGTATGACAAGGGTTTGAGTTTACCCCTCTGATTGTTCGAAACTTTAAAGGTAGACAAAAACCTTTGTTATTTCAGAAGTTGATTTGCCGTACTGGTCAAAGAGCTACATTACAGTATAAACAGGTATACAGCAAGAAATAGAAACTGATCATGAGTAAAGAGTGAGCAGACAGTGACATGTTCAAGGTGAACCTTCTACATAGGACACTTTTAAATGCCATTGGCCATCATTAGTCCTTGTCTCAACCATGCAGGACCAGAAGAAAGTAACACTATTAGTACAATTTAAAAATAATCTGCATTCTGCCTAGTGGAAAAGAAATGTTAGTATATCTGAACAGCGGGGGAGAACACGTTTCACAGTTGTGTCTGATTTTTTCCAATTATATATCAGTCTATGCTTTTAAGCAATTAGAACAGCTCATGCAGGAAAGTACAATTCTGAGCAGAATTGAGAATTTATGTTAACATTATTATTTTTTTAAATAGTGTTAACATGAATTGTGCTGCTGCGTTTGAGGGGCACTGAGAGGGTGGCAGAACTGTTTGGGGGCCTAGTGACAAGGAGTCACAGCCACGCCTCTAACATGGCATGAACACAACTCTTCCAGTGGGCCTGATAGTCAAAATGGGCCATGGCCACACCCCCATACAAGTGATTATGCCCCCCAGCATTGGAGCCTAATAGATAGCCTCATCATTTAAAGAGCATTAGAGAGGCTTGGCCAATAGAGGCTTGTGTCCATCAATTCTAAGGACATCAATTCAAAGGATAGCTAACATTTTAAACATCATTTTGACATCACACCAACGTAATTAAATATATTAGTTATATATTAGTTATATCATCAACTGATATCGATTGTGAATTGATTCCTCCTGTCCTTCTCATAAACAAGTAATTCCAGATTTTATATCTGAATTAAACTGCAGAGCATTCCACCTCATGTGTTGGATTGATTTTATTAAATGCATAGGTAATTCATGATTTTATATCTGAACTACACTGCAGAGCATTCCCCCTAATGTGTTGGATTGATGTTATTAAATGCATAGGTAATTCAGGATTTTATATCTGAATTACACTGCAGAGCATTCCACCTCATGTGTTGGATTGATTTGATTAAATGCATAGGTCAAAAAAAATTGAAAGTTGCAGACTATCTCTCCTGATGTACTACATGTTTAAATGCTTATAATTAGGTAAAAAGAAATTAGAATCTCCATGTAGATTATTTTACTGATTGCACTGAAATATTAGTTATCTGATAAAGAATTATAGCATTGCCACAGGCATAAGGCATCTGCTTTTGAAATATATTGCCGGTGCATATGGTCAGTGGCGTAAGTTTGTCCCAGCTGCCCAGAGGCAAGAAATATATTGGTGTGTCCCCTATGTGTGTGTATATATATACGGGACTTATGACTCACCCGTGACTTCTCTGAATGGACAGATAAGCTGTATTAATTTTTATATCTTGTACGTATGTTACCTGCATTTGCTTCGGGACATTTTTAATATCCACCAATAGGATTGGGCTGTTGCTCACCTGGTGATTCCGTTTGTGGACAGATAAGCTGTATATACAATTTTATTCTTGTACGTGTGCTACCTACATTTACTTCAGGATTTGTTATATTAAATTGTTTGTTTTATAAATTCGTCCAGCCTTTGTGTACTGGAAATAGTACCTATCATCCAGCTTATTTATCCTTATTGGGACTAGCAAGGTCCCTAAAGTGTTGAACACTGTATATAATCAAACAGTATACACTATGTTGGTTTTTATTTCTGTTTTACATGTCCTAAAAGTGTCATCAGACTGAAGCTGTTCCCAAGGAAGCTAAGTCAATCCTTCTCAACTTACACTTTGCACTTTTTCACATGGTGAACTGGTTATATAGAAATCCTATAAATCCAGAATCCTGTTAAACACCAGTAGGCGCTCTATTGCACTTCATTTTTTTTACATTTTATCCATATACTGGGCAAGAGCTGCCACCCATTGATCCATGGGGGGTGTCAAAACATTTTTTATTTGATCACATTCACTATATTTCACTTCGTGTGTCTAAATTTAGGACTAGCCTAGGCGCTGTTCTTCATTTTTATATATATATATATATATATATATAGAGAGAGAGAGAGAGAATTTGCTCCTGTATAGCAAGACTGCAGATTCTAATTATATGAAGCTACTACAAAACCATTGCAACTAGGCAGATCTATGTAAGGGTCCAGCCACACACTATGTACAGGTAGATCTGCTCAGTCTCTCACAATGATGATTATTTCACTGACAATTAATTTGTAAGTGTCATATCCAGGATTAGAACCCACAACCTATTACACTGGAAGCAGGCACCTTACTGACGGAGATATCTGCTGTTGCATAGGAAGTATGAGAATTCTAACTACATGAAGTTACTTGTCAGAGAAACAACATTATATAGTTAGAATTCTCATGCTTCCTTTATATGCGCAAATATCAGTAAGGTGTCTGCTTCCAGTATATCTATAATAAAGAGGGTGTGATTTGTAAGGTGTAGTGGCTAGTGGGGACATTGGCTACGGAAGAGTTACTGGCTGCTGTCAATTAACTTAATTGATTATTGTCGCTGAACACACAGAACAGGAGGAGAGGTGCCCCCCTTCAAAGCAGGAGCCCGGCGGCAGCTAACTCTGTTGCCTCCCAGAGTTCTGCCTCTGCATATGATGTTACTATTGATAAATTGGAATGTTTGCTATCTCCTGACTATAGGTGGAGTGAGGGCATGACTCTTTGTTAAGTCTTTGGTTGTATGGTAGCTTGTTGTTTTTTTGGTGGTTTTTTTTTTACTGTTTTTTTGCTAGCCATTGCTGGGGGAAGGTACGTTGGAGTTTGGGTGTATTCATTGCATTCACATGTTTGGACTCATTATTTAAAGAGCATTAAAGAGGCTTGGCCGATAGAGGCTTGTTCCATTAATTCTAAGGACATCAATTCAAAGGATAGCTAAAATATAAAAAAATATTTTAATGTTACACTGACGTTAAGATGAAGAAAAACAGAACATTCTACCCAAAATCTAGAACGCTGAAGGATTGCTTTCAAACAACAACTGTGAATCCACTTACTCTACACATCAAACAACTACAGTCTGAGTAACCTGGATACTTACAGTATCACTTATATTTGTGTTAGGAATGCTGCAAAACCTTTCCACATAATCTGTAACTGCTCATACACACAGTATTTCTGATTTTAGTTTACCACAAACATTTGAATTCTCTCAGCTGTGCCAGTGTAATTTTGTCCTTACTGTACATATTTTTGAAAGTCCTGTCTGATTTACCTTTGCTGTTTCCCTACTCTCACAACCTCTCAATTCTAACAGTCTACTGTAAGACTAAACTTTAGCAACCTTCCAATATTCACTTTTATTTCACTTGCAACTATATTATTGTCGTTAAACATACACATTTACCAACACTGTACTTTTACCTGTACTGCACTTCTACTGTTCTGTCTCTATCAAACAGTCTCCACTGTTGAAAAGGAATCTTATATAATATATCTTTATTATATCATATGTTGATATATGACTTATGTATCTTACATATGCAACTATATTACTAGTGTCTAAGCAATACATCTATGCAAGTAGTGAATATACTTTATGCAGGGATGTATGACTCTGGCTCATTAAACATACAATGCCTTAGGATTTCAAATCTATTGTCCAACCTTGCAGAGCCTTATATAATATATGTAGATTTCATGTATGGTTTAGAGTTTCCAAAAAAGAGTTTGAAACATGGAATATCAGCTCTATTTCACCAATACTTTATTCTAGGTATACAACATACAAGATACAAAACACAATGATAATACGCCTTATAATTAGAGATGAGCGGGTTCGGTTCCTCGGAATCCGAACCCGCCCGAACTTCAGTTTTTTTTACACGGGGCCGAGCGACTCGGATCTTCCCGCCTTGCTCGGTTAACCCGAACGCGCCCGAACGTCATCATCCCGCTGTCGGATTCTCGCGAGGCTCGGATTCTATCGCGAGACTCGGATTCTATATAAGGAGCCGAGCGTCGCCGCCATTTTCACACGTGCATTGAGATTCATAGGGAGAGGACGTGGCTGGCGTCCTCTCCGTTTATAGAGAAGAAAGTGAGACTAGAGTAGAGAGAGACACAGTATTTACTTTAGTAATTTTGGGGAGCATTAGGAGGAGTACTACTACTTGCTGAAGTGATAGTGTGACTGTATATCTGACTTGTGGGGGAGACAGTGGGGAGCAGTTAGAGTCTGAGAGCAGGAGTACATATTTTAACGTACACTGCACACTTTTGCTGCCAGAGTGCCACACTGCCATTGTGACCACACTGACCACCAGTATATATTGTGATTGTCTGCTTAGGAGTACTACTTGCAAGTTACTGATAGTGTGACCTGACCACCAGTTTAATTAATCACCACCAGTTTAATATATATATATATATGATTGTATATCATATATATATAATTGTATACCACCTACCCGTGTTTTTTTTTTCTTTCTTTCTTCTTGATACATACTACTATAGTAGCTTACTGTAGCAGTCTGCGGTGCTGCTGAGCTGACAGTGTCCAGCAGGTCCGTCATCAGTCATTACATAATAAATATATATACCTGTCCAGCTGCAGTACTAGTGATATTATATATATATATATATATATATTAATTTCATCTCATTATCATCCAGTCTATATTAGCAGCAGACACAGTACGGTAGTCCACGGCTGTAGCTACCTCTGTGTCGGCAGTCGCTCGTCCATCCATAATTGTATACCACCTACCCGTGGTTTTTTTTTTCTTTCTTTCTTCTTGATACATACTACTATAGTAGCTTACTGTAGCAGTCTGCGGTGCTGCTGAGCTGACAGTGTCCAGCAGGTCCGTCATCAGTCATTACATAATAAATATATATACCTGTCCGGCTGCAGTACTAGTGATATTATATATATATATATATATTAATTTCATCTCATTATCATCCAGTCTATATTAGCAGTAGACACAGTACGGTAGTCCACGGCTGTAGCTACCTCTGTGTCGGCAGTCGCTTGTCCATCCATAATTGTATACCACCTACCCATGGGTTTTTTTTTCTTTCTTTCTTCTTGATACATACTACTATAGTAGCTTACTGTAGCAGTCTGCGGTGCTGCTGAGCTGACAGTGTCCAGCAGGTCCGTCATCAGTCATTACATAATAAATATATATACCTGTCCGGCTGCAGTACTAGTGATATTATATATATATATATATATATATATATTAATTTCATCTCATTATCATCCAGTCTATATTAGCAGCAGACACAGTACGGTAGTCCACGGCTGTAGCTACCTCTGTGTCGGCAGTCGCTCGTCCATCCATAATTGTATACCACCTACCCGTGGTTTTTTTTTTCTTTCTTTCTTCTTGATACATACTACTATAGTAGCTTACTGTAGCAGTCTGCGGTGCTGCTGAACTGACAGTGTCCAGCAGGTCCATCATCAGTCATTACATAATAAATATATATACCTGTCCGGCTGCAGTACTAGTGATATTATATATATATATATATTAATTTCATCTCATTATCATCCAGTCTATATTAGCAGCAGACACAGTACGGTAGTCCACGGCTGTAGCTACCTCTGTGTCGGCAGTCGCTCGTCCATCCATAATTGTATACCACCTACCTGTGGGTTTTTTTTTCTTTCTTTCTTCTTGATACATACTACTATAGTAGCTTACTGTAGCAGTCTGCGGTGCTGCTGAGCTGACAGTGTCCAGCAGGTCCGTCATCAGTCATTACATAATAAATATATATACCTGTCCGGCTGCAGTACTAGTGATATTATATATATATATATATATATATATTAATTTCATCTCATTATCATCCAGTCTATATTAGCAGCAGACACAGTACGGTAGTTCACGGCTGTAGCTACCTCTGTGTCGGCAGTCGCTCGTCCATCCATAATTGTATACCACCTACCCGTGGTTTTTTTTTTCTTTCTTTCTTCTTGATACATACTACTATAGTAGCTTACTGTAGCAGTCTGCGGTGCTGCTGAGCTGACAGTGTCCAGCAGGTCCGTCATCAGTCATTACATAATAAATATATATACCTGTCCGGCTGCAGTACTAGTGATATTATATATATATATATATATTAATTTCATCTCATTATCATCCAGTCTATATTAGCAGCAGACACAGTACGGTAGTCCACGGCTGTAGCTACCTCTGTGTCGGCAGTCGCTCGTCCATCCATAAGTATACTAGTATCCATTCATATCCATTGTTTACCTGAGGTGCCTTTTAGTTGTGCCTATTAAAATATGGAGAACAAAAATGTTGAGGTTCCAAAATTAGGGAAAGTTAAAGATCCACTTCCACCTCTTGCTGAAGCTGCTGCCACTAGTCATGGCCGAGACGATGAAATGCCAGCAACGTCGTCTGCCAAGGCCGATGCCCAATGTCATAGTACAGAGCATGTAAAATCCAAAACACCAAATATCAGTAAAAAAAGGACTCCAAAATCTAAAATAAAATTGTCGGAGGAGAAGCGTAAACTTGCCAATATGCCATTTACCACACGGAGTGGCAAGGAACGGCTGAGGCCCTGGCCTATGTTCATGGCTAGTGGTTCAGCTTCACATGAGGATGGAAGCACTCAGCCTCTCGCTAGAAAAATGAAAAGACAAGCTGGCAAAAGCACCGCAAAGAACTGTGCGTTCTTCGAAATCCCAAATCCACAAGAAGAGTCAAATTGTGTCGGTTGCGATGCCTGACCTTCCCAACACTGGACGTGAAGAGCATGCGCCTTCCACCATTTGCACGCCCCCTGCAAGTGCTGGAAGGAGCACCCGCAGTCCAGTTCCTGATAGTCAGATTGAAGATGTCAGTGTTGAAGTACACCAGGATGAGGAGGATATGGGTGTTGCTGGCGCTGGGGAGGAAATTGACAAGGAGGATTCTGATGGTGAGGTGGTTTGTTTAAGTCAGGCACCCGGGGAGACACCTGTTGTCCGTGGGAGGAATATGGCCGTTGACATGCCTGGTGAAAATACCAAAAAAATCAGCTCTTCGGTGTGGAAGTATTTCAACAGAAATGCGGACAACATTTGTCAAGCCGTGTGTTGCCTTTGTCAAGCTGTAATAAGTAGGGGTAAGGACGTTAACCACCTCTGAACATCCTCCCTTATACGTCACCTGCAGCGCATTCATAATAAGTCAGTGACAAGTTCAAAAACTTTGGGCGACAGCGGAAGCAGTCCACTGACCAGTAAATCCCTTCCTCTTGTAACCAAGCTCACGCAAACCACCCCACCAACTCCCTCAGTGTCAATTTCCTCCTTCCCCAGGAATGCCAATAGTCCTGCAGGCCATGTCACTGGCAATTCTGACGATTCCTCTCCTGCCTGGGATTCCTCCGATGCATCCTTGCGTGTAACGCCTACTGCTGCTGGCGCTGCTGTTGTTGCTGCTGGGAGTCGATGGTCATCCCAGAGGGGAAGTCGTAAGCCCACTTGTACTACTTCCAGTAAGCAATTGACTGTCCAACAGTCCTTTGCGAGGAAGATGAAATATCGCAGCAGTCATCCTGTTGCAAAGCGGATAACTGAGGCCTTGACAACTATGTTGGTGTTAGACGTGCGTCCGGTATCCGCCGTTAGTTCACAGGGAACTAGACAATTTCTTGAGGTAGTGTGCCCCATTACCAAATATCATCTAGGTTCCACTTCTCTAGGCAGGCGATACCGAGAATGTACACGGACGTCAGAAAAAGACTCACCAGTGTCCTAAAAAATGCAGTTGTACCCAATGTCCACTTAACCACGGACACGTGGACAAGTGGAGCAGGGCAGGGTCAGGACTATATGACTGTGACAGCCCACTGGGTAGATGTATGGACTCCCGCCGCAAGAACAGCAGCGGCGGCACCAGTAGCAGCATCTCGCAAACGCCAACTCTTTCCTAGGCAGGCTACGCTTTGTATCACCGGTTTCCAGAATACGCACACAGCTGAAAACCTCTTACGGCAACTGAGGAAGATCATCGCGGAATGGCTTACCCCAATTGGACTCTCCTGTGGATTTGTGGCATCGGACAACGCCAGCAATATTGTGTGTGCATTAAATATGGGCAAATTCCAGCACGTCCCATGTTTTGCACATACCTTGAATTTGGTGGTGCAGAATTTTTTAAAAAACGACAGGGGCGTGCAAGAGATGCTGTCGGTGGCCAGAAGAATTGCGGGACACTTTCGGCGTACAGGCACCACGTACAGAAGACTGGAGCAACACCAAAAACGCCTGAACCTGCCCTTCCATCATCTGAAGCAAGAAGTGGTAACGAGGTGGAATTCAACCCTATATATGCTTCAGAGGTTGGAGGAGCAGCAAAAGGCCATTCAAGCCTATACAATTCAGCACGATATAGGAGGTGGAATGCACCTGTCTCAAGCGCAGTGGAGAATGATTTCAACGTTGTGCAAGGTTCTGCTGCCCTTTGAACTTGCCACACGTGAAGTCAGTTCAGACACTGCCAGCCTGAGTCAGGTCATTCCCCTCATCAGGCTTTTGCAGAAGAAGCTGGAGACATTGAAGGAGGAGCTAACACGGAGCGATTCCGCTAGGCATGTGGAACTTGTGGATGGAGCCCTTAATTCGCTTAACAAGGATTCACGGGTGGTCAATCTGTTAAATTCAGAGCACTACATTTTGGCCACCGTGCTCGATCCTAGATTTAAAACCTACCTTGGATCTCTCTTTCCGGCAGACACAAGTCTGCTGGGGTTCAAAGACCTGCTGGTGAGAAAATTGTCAAGTCAAGCAGAACGCGACCTGTCAACATCTCCTCCTTCACATTCTCCCGCAACTGGGGGTGCGAGGAAAAGGCTCAGAATTCCGAGCCCACCCGCTGGCGGTGATGCAGGGCAGTCTGGAGCGACTGCTGATGCTGACATCTGGTCCGGACTGAAGGACCTGACAACGATTACGGACATGTCGTCTACTGTCACTGCATATGATTCTCTCCCCATTGAAAGAATGGTGGAGGATTATATGAGTGACCGCATCCAAGTAGGCACGTCACACAGTCCGTACTTATACTGGCAGGAAAAAGAGGCAATTTGGAGGCCCTTGCACAAACTGGCTTTATTCTACCTAAGTTGCCCTCCCACAAGTGTGTACTCCGAAAGAGTGTTTAGTGCCGCCGCTCACCTTGTCAGCAATCGGCGTACGAGGTTACTTCCAGAAAATGTGGAGAAGATGATGTTCATTAAAATGAATTATAATCAATTCCTCCGTGGAGACATTGACCAGCAGCAATTGCCTCCACAAAGTACACAGGGAGCTGAGATGGTGGATTCCAGTGGGGACGAATTGATAATCTGTGAGGAGGGGGATGTACACGGTGATATATCGGAGGATGATGATGAGGTGGACATCTTGCCTCTGTAGAGCCAGTTTGTGCAAGGAGAGATTAATTGCTTCTTTTTTGGTGGGGGTCCAAACCAACCCGTCATTTCAGTCACAGTCGTGTGGCAGACCCTGTCACTGAAATAATGGGTTGGTTAAAGTGTGCATGTCCTGTTTATACAACATAAGGGTGGGTGGGAGGGCCCAAGGACAATTCCATCTTGCACCTCTTTTTTCTTTTTTTCTTCTTTGCGTCATGTGCTGTTTGGGGAGTGTTTTTTGGAAGGGCCATCCTGCGTGACACTGCAGTGCCACTCCTAGATGGGCCAGGTGTTTGTGTCGGCCACTAGGGTCGCTTATCTTACTCACACAGCTACCTCATTGCGCCTCTTTTTTTCTTTGCGTCATGTGCTGTTTGGGGAGTGTTTTTTGGAAGGGCCATCCTGCGTGACACTGCAGTGCCACTCCTAGATGGGCCAGGTGTTTGTGTCGGCCACTAGGGTCGCTTATCTTACTCACACAGCTACCTCATTGCGCCTCTTTTTTTCTTTGCGTCATGTGCTGTTTGGGGAGTGTTTTTTGGAAGGGCCATCCTGCGTGACACTGCAGTGCCACTCCTAGATGGGCCAGGTGTTTGTGTCGGCCACTAGGGTCGCTTATCTTACTCACACAGCTACCTCATTGCGCCTCTTTTTTTCTTTGCGTCATGTGCTGTTTGGGGAGTGTTTTTTGGAAGGGCCATCCTGCGTGACACTGCAGTGCCACTCCTAGATGGGCCAGGTGTTTGTGTCGGCCACTAGGGTCGCTTATCTTACTCACACAGCTACCTCATTGCGCCTCTTTTTTTCTTTGCGTCATGTGCTGTTTGGGGAGTGTTTTTTGGAAGGGCCATCCTGCGTGACACTGCAGTGCCACTCCTAGATGGGCCAGGTGTTTGTGTCGGCCACTAGGGTCGCTTATCTTACTCACACAGCTACCTCATTGCGCCTCTTTTTTTCTTTGCGTCATGTGCTGTTTGGGGAGTGTTTTTTGGAAGGGCCATCCTGCGTGACACTGCAGTGCCACTCCTAGATGGGCCAGGTGTTTGTGTCGGCCACTAGGGTCGCTTATCTTACTCACACAGCTACCTCATTGCGCCTCTTTTTTTCTTTGCGTCATGTGCTGTTTGGGGAGTGTTTTTTGGAAGGGCCATCCTGCGTGACACTGCAGTGCCACTCCTAGATGGGCCAGGTGTTTGTGTCGGCCACTAGGGTCGCTTATCTTACTCACACAGCTACCTCATTGCGCCTCTTTTTTTCTTTGCGTCATGTGCTGTTTGGGGAGTGTTTTTTGGAAGGGCCATCCTGCGTGACACTGCAGTGCCACTCCTAGATGGGCCAGGTGTTTGTGTCGGCCACTAGGGTCGCTTATCTTACTCACACAGCTACCTCATTGCGCCTCTTTTTTTCTTTGCGTCATGTGCTGTTTGGGGAGTGTTTTTTGGAAGGGCCATCCTGCGTGACACTGCAGTGCCACTCCTAGATGGGCCAGGTGTTTGTGTCGGCCACTAGGGTCGCTTATCTTACTCACACAGCTACCTCATTGCGCCTCTTTTTTTCTTTGCGTCATGTGCTGTTTGGGGAGTGTTTTTTGGAAGGGCCATCCTGCGTGACACTGCAGTGCCACTCCTAGATGGGCCAGGTGTTTGTGTCGGCCACTAGGGTCGCTTAGCTTAGTCATCCAGCGACCTCGGTGCAAATTTTAGGACTAAAAATAATATTGTGATGTGTGAGGTATTCAGAATAGACTGAAAATGAGTGGAAATTATGGTTTTTGAGGTTAATAATACTTTGGGATCAAAATGACCCCCAAATTCTATGATTTAAGCTGTTTTTTAGTGTTTTTTGAAAAAAACACCCGAATCCAAAACACACCCGAATCCGACAAAAAAAATTCGGTGAGGTTTTGCCAAATCGCGGTCGAACCCAAAACACGGCCGCGGAACCGAACCCAAAACCAAAACACAAAACCCGAAAAATTTCAAGTGCACATCTCTACTTATAATTATGCTTCATTAACCGTGGTACATAACTAACAAAACACAAACATGTTTCACAGACTTAAACAATTAATACACATACTGTACACTTGCAAGAATACATAAGGGCAAAAATCATAGCTACCTTCTTGATGTCTTTAGGATCCTGTTTCTCTCTAGATGTCTCCCTCCTTATCCTTCTCTCCTACTTCTCATTCTCCTAGCCAGTAGCCACTAGGCCTGCCTTTTATCCCATACTCCCCCAATTTAACCAACATATTCATATTTATGTTTCTTTGTAACTGATAACTGCCAGATTGTAAAGCGTCATAAAACATGTCCAATTGTTCTGCTGTAAGGTGACGAACAGGACATGTGTTTTGGTGTCATAAAATGTAGTCCATCCTTATTCATTAACTATTCCCCTTTGGATATTTGGAGTGTAAATATTTTCACTTGGTTTGGGTGTTACAATTTCAATAGATCTTCTGTTGTCATTGTCACTGGTCAGCAGTATGACTCTGAACACCTCACACCTCTCGATATTGGTTTTAGGCCAAAAAGTTGCACCGAGGACGCTGGATGGCTAAGCTAAGCGACCCTAGTGGCACAAGTGGGCGGCACAAACACCTGGCGCATCTAGGAGTTGCACTGCAGTGTCAGACAGGATGACAGTTTTAAAAACTAGGCCCCAAAGAGCACATAACGCAAAAAAAAAAAAAGAGATGCAATGAGGTAGCTGGATGACTAAGCTAAGCAACCCAAGTGGGTGGCACAAACACCTAGCCCATCTAGGAGTGGCACTGCAGTGTCAGACAGGATGTCAGATTTAAAAACTAGGCCCCAAAGAGCACATAATGCAAAGAAGAAAAAGAGGTGCAACAAGGTCGCTGGATGACTAAGCTAAGTGACACAAGTGGGTGGCACAAACACCTGGCCCATCTAAGTGTGGTACTGTATGCCTATACTCTGTGAGTAGCATTTCATATGCAGATACAGCCACAGTCTCACACAGTATACAGGCATGGTGCATATAGAGCCTCTTATTCATATTACATCACATTGAATTGCTCCATATTCACTTTACACCACACCCTATTGCTCCTTATTCACATTAGACGACACAGTAGTGCCCTTTCTATACGTAAGGCCACATAGTAGAGCACCTTATACACATAATGCCACACATTAGTAATGCATTTATACACATAAATCCACACAGTAATGCCCCTTACACATGAGACACATTATTAATGTCCTTATAAACATAATGCGCCTTTACACATTATGACAACCTTTAGTAATGCCCTTTTAGACATAATGTCCCTTACACATATGCCGCACATTATTAATGCCCTTATACATATAATGACACACATAGTGACCCCTACACATTTGCTGCACATTATTAGTGCCCCTATACACATGACACACATACAGTAGTACCCTGTTACACATATGCTGCACATTATTAATGTTGTTATACACATGACACACATAGTGCCCCTTACACATATGTTGCACATTATTTATGCATTTTTACATGACACACATAATGCTCCTTACACATATTCCGAACACTACTGCACAACCAACCCACTAACATGTACACAGCACTCACACTGGCACTAACACTGTGACCTCTTCCTCTGCTGGGATACAGATGTGTCCTCATAAATCTTGCCTCAATGCTAACGTCGGGCACCTTTTTTATAATGAAAATGCATCTTATTTGCATTGCTATGTGGCTAGGATGCACAAGCAGCTTCTGCTGATTAAAATTATATGCAGCATGCCTGTATACTGTGTGAGACTGTGGCTGTATCTGCATATGAAATGCTACTCACAGAATATAGGCATGCCGCATATCATTTTAATCAGCAGAAGCTGCTGATGCCCCTAGGCATATCAAATGCCCTAGTCAATTGCCTAGTTTGCATATGCCTATGGCCGGCTCTGCTATCACTCCTTGTCGGCCTAATCTTTTAGTTTGCTCCTCTTCCCACCTCTATCCTTCTCCACTAGTCTCCAGGGACGTACAGTCGGGTGAGGCAGGGGAGGCAGTGCCTCCCCTGTCATAATGATTAAAATAATAAAAAGAAGATATTTATAACAGAGTCTGTGATAAATATCTTCGTTTATTATTTTAATAATGTCCCCCCCCCCATGAAAATGTTGGGCATGTTAGCAACGGGAGGTGCCTCCCATTGCTAACATTAAAATCCGGGCAGCGGGGGGCGGGCAGGGGACAGGGCACAGCAATGGGCTGTGAAAGCCCATTGAAAAAGAATGGGGAAGCGTCACCTTTACTGGTGCCTCAATGACAGGGGCGTGCATGATGAATGCACGTCGCTGTCAGTCCTCCAGATGTGATTGGCCCAGCGGATCCAGTGCTGGATCCGCTGTCCAATCAGTAGCGAGCCCCCTTTCCGGCTGCAGCAAGCGCCGTGGGCTGTGTGGGCGCCGGCTGCAGCCGGCGCCGCTGACTGACACTAGAGGTCATAATTGAACCCTAGTGTCTGAGCGGTGCTACTATGGGAGAGACGTCATGAGTCATGACGTCTCTCCCATAATAGAAAGGAGCCGGCGGATGGAGATGGAGGACAGCGCAGCAGGAGCGGTAACTATGTTTGTGTGTATTTTTTTATGTTTTTGTGTTTGGGGCACTGGCACAGCTAGGAGGCACAGCTTCAGGGGGCACAACTACAAGGGGCACAGGCTAGAGGGGGAACAACTACAAGGGGCACAGCTACAGGGGCACAACTACAAGGGGCACAGCTACAGGGGGCACAGCAACTGGGGGCACAACTACAAGGGGCACAGCAACTGGGGGCACAACTACAAGGGGCACAGTAACTGGGGGAACAACTACAAGGGGCACAGCTACAGGGGCACAGCAACTGGGGGCACAGTACAAGGGGCACAGCTACAAGGGGCACAATTACAAGAGTCACAACTACTGGGGGCACAGCCACAAGGGACACAGCTACTGGGGGCACAATTACAGGGGTCATAACTACTGGGGGCACAGCCACAAGGGGCACAGCTACTGGGGGCAAAGCTACAGGGGGCACAGCTACAAGGGGCACAATGACTGGGGGCACAACTACAGGGGTCACAACTACTGGGGGCACAGCGACTGGGGCAAAGCTACAGGGGCCACAGCGACTGGGGCACAACTACTCAGGGCACTGCTACAAGGAGCACAGCTACAGGGGGCACAGCTACAGGGGTCACAACTACTGGGGGCACAGCCACAAGGGGCACAGCTACTGGGGGCAAAGCTACATGGGGCACAGCTACAAGGGGCACAGCGACTGGGGTCACAACTACAGGGGTCACAACTACTTGGGGCACTGCTACTGGGCTCACAACTATTGGGGGCGCCTGCTCCATCCTTCCAGCCAGCAGCAGCACTCTCCCCTGTCTGTGCTAACGTCTTCCCGCGTCAGCGAGTGCATAATATTCATTAATTTCTCTCTCTCTCTCTCTTCCTGTGGATAACTTCATTTGTAAGAATAATTTTAATTTTTACAGGTACCCCTATTGGATTCTACTGGACAAGTGGACGTGATCAGCGTGGGATGTAGGTAAGTATGTGTGAGTGTGTAAGTGTGTTTTAATAAATTTTTACTTTCACGGTGTGTGTTGTGTTTTTATTTGGGTATTTTTGTTGTTGTAGAACTACAGGTATCAGCGAGCCCGTTATTTCCCCGCATGCTGGTACTTGAGGTTCTCAAAGTACCAGCAAGCGGGGGAGGCTTGCTGGGCCTTGTAGGTCCAAAACAAAAAACAATATTCTTTTTTTTTTACACACTTATGGCTATCAGCCCGGCACCTACCGCCCAGGGGTGCTGGGGACAGCCTTGGGCTTCACCCCTAGCCGTTGGGTGGCTGGAGGGGGGGAGACCCCTTGATTTAAGGGGTCCCCACTCCTCCAGGGATGCCTGTCCAAAGGTGACTAGTTGGGGGGGGGGGTAATGCCACGGCCGTAGGGACCTACATAAATGTGTCCCCCGGCTGTGGCATTAAGTCCCTGGCTAGAGGAGCCCGGTGCTGGTTTTAAAAATACAGGGTACCCCTACATCTTTTGTCCCCCGTATTTTTGGAACCAGGACCGGTCTAAGAGCCCGATGCTGGTTGTATAAATACAAGGAACCCCTGTCCAATTTTTTCCCCAGTATTTAAACAACCAGGACCGGCTCAAAGAGCCCGAGGCTGGTTATACTTAGGAGGGGGGACCTTACGCATTTTTTTTTACATTTTTTAATTCATTCAGACCCTTCTCCATTAAGTTAATGGAAGCCCTGGACAACAAAATTGCATTCATGTCCTCCTCCCACTCCCTTCCCAGTCCCAAACACTAATTATTATTATTTTTTTAATAAAAATGTGCAATATATCAAAAGTATGAGGAGCAGGCAGGCAGCGGGCATTGGTGGCATCGGACTGAGATGCAAATTAGTGGCAGAGGGCTGGGTCAGTTGATGGGGGGCAAGTTTGTAAGCCATTGGCGGTGGCAGCAGGCATCGGCTCAGAGGCAGTAGCGGTCATTGGCTCGGCGGCGGTAGGGGTCATCGGCAGGATCCGGCAGACAATATGACTGTAGTGCCTCACCAGCCACTGACCTCCCCGCACGCCACTGCTAGTATCCTACATCTCCTTCCCTCTTCCCTCATCTGTTTCCCATCCACCCATCTCCTTCCCTTCCCCTTTTCTCCTGTTACCCCACTTTCAGTCACCTCTTCCCCACCGTGGGCCTACCACGCTACCACTCAGCCCTGCTCCCTCCCTCCTTTCCCTGTCACCTCACCTCACCTCCATCTGTGTCAGACTGTACTCCCTCCCCCCCCCCCTGCAGTTTCCCCTCCTAGTTTAGGAGCCTGCACCAACACTACACCCGATTTATCCCTGACATCCAAATGATTCTTACCTCAACACTACAGCAACCCTGATAATCTCTCCCACAACTCACCCTACCCTGTGCCTTCTGAAATTCCAGATCTGTTTGTAATAAACTGATCCCACCCATGACCTTTTAATCTCCAACTCCCTGCATCTCCTAGTCATTACTGAAACTTGGATTAACCCCCCGAGATACCACTTCTCCTGCTGCTCTCTCTTCTGGGGGCCTCATCACAAAGGCGGTGGTGTTGTGGTCATTTTACCCTCTAGTTACTCCTACCAACTCATACACCCAGAACCATCCTTTACATTCTCTACATTTAAAGTCCATGCTATACACCTCTTCTATCTTCTAGTAACTGTGATTTACCATCCCCCTGGCATTCCATTCAAATTCCTTGACAACTTTGCTTCCTGGCTTCCTCACTTCCTCTCTTCTGACATTCCCTCAATTATCTTAGGTGATTTCAACATTCTAAAATCCCCTCCCTCTAAACTCCTTAACCTCACATCTTCACCTGGTCTCTCCCAGTGGGCCTCATCACCTTTCCATGTGAATGGGCACTCACTTGATCTGGTCTTCAGTCACTGTTGTGATATTTCTGATTTCACCAACTCCCCATTATACCTTTCTGACAACCATCTGCTCTCTTTTAACTTATCTCTCTCTGCTTCCCCATCTCTACCACCTGAAGCTACCATCACTAATTTCGAGGCTATTAACACACTTCCCTATCCTTCCTGTTCGGCTCACTTTTCTCTCCTTTTCTTTCTCTCTCATGCTCTGAACAAGCCACTTCCCTATACATCCCTTACACCTGCTCTTGACATTCCTCTGACCACTCTCACGGATCAACACCTCAACCTTGGCCCACCAAATATCTGCAAAAATGTACATGTACTGCCGAATGACAGTGGAGGAAAACAATCTCTAAGGCAGAATTCCTTCTTTTCAAACTTATGCCCACATCCTTCAGTGCTGCCCTTTCCCCCTGCTAAACAGACATACTTCAAGAACCTCAGCTCCTCACAGTCTCAAAACCCCAGCGTCTCTTTGCCACTGTCAACTCCCTCCTGTACCTACCTCCACCTCAACACCCCTCCTCACTCTCAGCTTTTGACTTTGCCACTTACAGATGGGTCCTCCATTATCTTGACTGTTTCTGCGACTAGACAGAGGTTTAGTCACACCTAGGCGATAGCTTAGGTTGCTGAGTTTAATCACAGACAGGCACGTTGAGGCGTGACTAGATACTCAGCATGCAATACACATCTCCACCACTGGGTGGCTAATGCTCCACTAATCCAGTACTTTAGATTGAATAGCGGCGGATTGATCTACAAGCTCTGGCAAATGGTGAGTGACGACTGTAATGTTAAAAGATGGTGACCAATGGTTAGACGGAGAGAGTTAAAAAAATAAATAGTTAATACAGACACAAACGAACATGTTAAAACACTTGTGTATGCAGACGCAAGATTTTGTATGCAGACTCAACTAATGTGTGAAAGGAATAATGTAGCTCATTGACTATAAAGTATGTACAGTGCACTAAAAACCATGCTTTTGAAATACATGTATGAGCGTCCGAGTCCCCTAAGGAATAAACCAACACCAATGTGTAGGAATCGCTCTTTGCTGTACTTTTACACATGAACTTGTGAATCTTCCATGAAGCATCATGGGCTAGCAATGAAGGATCCCACCTCCCATGCTGAGAGTCCCGGGTTCAATTTCCAAAGTTCCAACCTTTTTTTTTATGTGTTCCCGTGACATTCACTTTATTATTATATTTTTTCTTTGTTATACATTCAATGGAAGGGTGCACACAGGTTTCACATAAATCAGAGTAAATCTTCAGGAGCGACTCATTCCACTATATACAATACACAGCGGTAATGAGTATAAATTAGTGTATTCTGATGCAACTAACTGAGCTACACAGTTCTGTATTGTACCTGACCTGAACTCCCTCCCTGTCTACTGTATAAACTGTGCAGGCTCCCTGGGAAGAAGGGCGGTGAGGGTAGGGGGAGGCAGTGGAAAATATTGTGCTTTTGAAATACATGTATGAGCGTCCGAGTCCCCTTAGGCATAAACCAACACCAATGGGAAGGAATCGCTCCTTCAGCATTGGCCCAAAGCCTGCAAAACCTGTGCCATCGCTCGCTTCATGGACGGCGGACATTTCGTCAGTTTGCTATGCTATCGAATCCGGTGTATCACTATGTGCATAAACCTTGCTTATCCCTATCGCCGCTGTGTATTTTAGCTAAGGGATTGTGATGCTCCTTCAGCATTGGCCCATAGCCTGCAAAACCTGTGCCGTCGCTCGCTTCATGGCTGAGGGCTGCCACGATGCTGGGGGAATTGGGCGGCGGACATTTTGTCAGTTTGCTATATGATTGAGTCTGGTGTATCGCTATGTGCATAAACCTTGCTTATCCCTATCACCACTATGTATTTTAGCTAGGGGATTGTGATGCTCCTTCAGCATTGGTCCATAGCCTGCAAAACCTGTGCTGTTACTTGCTTCATAGCCAAGTGCCTCCATGGGGCAAGGAGTCACAGACAGTAGCCATTTAAATTGAGTCTGCCTGCTACAGAATTTTATGTGAACTGTACGGTGCATAGAACCTTAACAGTAGAAATGCTCCGGCAGCTTTGCTCTGCTTTATGTAAAACTTGCGTGCACACTTGTATTGAATGTGAAAGTATACTACAGTATGATATATATAAAAATAAAAAAAATAATAAAGTGTCTGGAAGAAATTGACATGCATTCGTACTTTAGGAATCGAACCCGTGACTCTAAGCATGAGAAGTGGAACACTTCACCACTCGGACACTTCGCCGCCAACAGATGAATAAATCCATTGGTTTTGATTATGCCATAATGGCTACGGGATTAGGACACTAACATACAATATCCCTAACATCAATAGGCAACAATGTACTTGTAACACGTCCGTTTGCATCTGTGTACACTACTGGTTTAATGTTGATTTGTCTGCAGTACTTGGACACTTACATATTACAAAAGTACTGTAAATGGACCATATATGCTATACTATTTGCATCTGTACTGTATATACTGTATGAAATAATGTAGTGTAATGAGATGCTGTAAAGTAGTTCTTACTATGTATTTCAGTATTGTATTTAATGGGAGACCACACGCATGCGCAGTAGTGATTGTAAAAAGCTACATCTGGTGGATGATCACAGGTATTACACATAAAGGTAACGACAAACGTTCTGTGTGCCTCCCTGCGACTAGGCGCGCCTCTCTGCGACTAGGCGCCCCTCCCTGCACCCCGGCACGTTGCGTATGCCCGATCACGACTAACGCCTCAGTTAGCCAAGATAACGGAGGACCCATCTGTACTTCACATCCAAACTTGACTCCATAATAAACCAGCCACCTCCTTTCCCTTACCACCCCTCCCCATCGCTCTTACCAACTCTGACATCTTTTTCCCATATATCTGGTGAGGATGTCATGGCCTTCATCCATTTCCTCCCTCCCACCTCCCCACTTGATCCTATCCCCTTCCGCCTCCTCCGCTACCCCTCTACTTTTGCCTGTTCCCATCTTGCCACCTCCACAATCTCTCTCTCTTTTTCAGGAACTCATTCCCCCTATTTTTTAAAAAACCTATCCTTGAGCCCCACACCCTCTCCAACTACCAAATCATCTCTCTTATCTCATTTGCCTCCAAACTCCTTGAGCATATAGTCTACAACCGCCTTACTGCCTTTCTTTCCTCCCACTCCCTGCTTGACCCATTCCAGTCGAGATTCTGCCTTGTCCACTCCACTGAAACTGCCCTCACGAAAGTCTGCAGTGACCTCTTTTCTGCTAAATCTAAGGGCCACTATTCTCTGTTTGTTCTCCTTGACCTCACTGCTGCTTTTGACATTGTGGACAACCATTTCCTTCTGCAAATCCTTCAATCCCTTGGTCTGCATGATACTGCCCTCTCCTGGCTTTCTGCTTACATCTCTGATCAGTCTTTTCTCATGACTCCCCCCCCCCACTTCCACTAACTGTAGGTGTCCCCTAAAGTTCTGCTCTTGGTCCTCTCCTTTTCTCTATTTATATGTCCTGTTTAGGTGAGCTCATTTGCTCTTTTAACTTAAATATAATCTCTATGCTGATGATACTCAAATCTACTTTTCCGCTTCTGACCTCTATCCTGCTCTCCTCACTCATATCTCCAACTGTCTATCTGCTATGTCTTTTTGGATGTCCCAGCACTTTCTTAAACTTAACTTGCATAAAACTGAGCTGATCATCTTCCTACCCTCACACACAACCTCACCTCACACAACTTCATTATCTATTGATGGCACTACTATCTCTTCTAGCCCCAAAGTGCGCTGTCTTGGAGTTATCCTTGACTCCTCCCTCCCCTTTAAACCACACGTTATGTACCTCTAAAAAACCTGCCATTTTCCCTCTCAAAAATATTTCCAGGATCAGACACTTTTCTCACCAAGGATGAAACTAAAACCTTTATCAAATTACTGGTCATCTACAGACTGGAGTATTGTAATAGTCTCCTATCTGACATCCTTGACAAATGCCTCTATCCACTCCAATTTATCCTCTGTGCTGCTGCCCGGCTATTCTTCCTCACCAAATGCACTATATCCACCTCCCCTCTCTTACAAGCCCTTCACTGACTCTCCTTCCCCTTCAGATTTCAATTTATGCTTCTCACACTCACAAAACCCTCACCCAATCCTCTCCCATTTACATTGCTGACCTTATCTCCCTTTACCTGTCCTCTTCACTGTGCTAATGCACAGTGAAGAGGTGGTCTCTCCTACCTCTCCTACCTACTTATTGCCTCCTCCCAATCCTACTGCTAAGATTTTGCATGTGCTGCTTCCTTTCTCCTGAATTCTCTACCTCTACCCCTCAGACTCCCAACCTCTTTACAAAACTTTAAAGGGGTTCTCAAGATCCACTTCTTCACCAAACCCAGCAAACTCTCATCCTAAGCCCTCTGCCCCAGGCTCACCCCATCTGTGTCACCCCTGTCTGTCTGCCCTTCCTCTTTAGAATGTAAGCTCTTACGAGCAGGGCCCTCTAACTTCATGTGATTTTCCTTTTCTTACTATCTTCTACTCCATACTCCCTACAACGACACCAAATCACTCAGTTTTCTGCCACCCTGATACTTATTTCAGTGCCGTCTACGGATGCAGTTATGTTAATATATCCTGTACAGTACTTGTTCTATATTGTCTTGAACTGTAAGTCACTGTTTTCTTGTTTTGATTATTTGTTCATGTACTCTATAATTGGGCGCTGCGGATCCCTTGTGTGGCCATATAATTAAAGGTTAATAATAATAATATTAGATCTCTCAGTGGGAGCAGTATGATTTGCTGATGCTGGGATTCCGATTGTTAATAAGCAGACAGGGGTGAGTAAAGGGTATTCCCCCCGCTCCCCACCCCCCTAACCCTCCCTCCCCGCAGCCTAACGCTAACCTCCACCCTTGGTTCCTAACCCACCCCATAGGTGGCTAAACCTAACCTCCATCCCTGCTGCCTAAATCTAACCCTTCTCCCCCCCCCCACCCCCAGCAGCCTAACCCTAAATCTCCAAGGGGTGGCCTAACCTGAACCCCCCCACCGCACAGCCTAACCCGAACCCCTCTGACATTGCCTAACCCTAACACCCCTCTCCCGCGGCTTACCTGACATACGGACTGGTGTCTCCTCGTTCAGGATCCCACTGTCTGTATTTTGGTGCCAGGAGATTGTACTCTTTTGGATGCCGGTGTTCCGGCGAAGATATTCCAACTGCCGGGATACCGACAGCCAGGATCCTGACTGCTTCCCCTCCCAGCAGCCCTGGTCAGTGGTGTAACCATTCAGGGCTTAGTGTTAGTCTTCTCTATTTTTTTTCCTAACTTGAGAGTTGCTCCTACAACTTAGTAGCAACCCAAGAACTAAATACTTACCAGCATTGCTAAATAAGCATCCTAGATGAGAGCAAATTTGCTAACCAATAATACTGGTCTACAGGGTTACAACGTGATTTGCCAAAGAAATGTGTCTTGTAAAAGTCTTAATAAACTGGAACCCATTTAAGAGAAATCTTATTCAGTATTTCCGGTGCTCAATTAATGGAATGAATAGCCAACTAAGTTACGGAAGACCGGCAAAGGGTATCTCACAAGGACCCACATTTACAAAAGACATTCTTGATTTCAATGACACTCAGTGTGGGAAATATCTGTATGGAGTTAATTTTATTTGGTGTATTAAACATTTATGACTAAATAATGCATTGGATCGTCTCAGCATCACATCCAAATTATTTCCTTGTGAGAAAATATTGTGCATAGAATTTCTTATAAGGCATTAAAAATTGAAATGTCAGTAACAGCATATGAAACATATGAGATGTCAAACAGCGATCACAAACCTGGTGACTAGTCGGTATTAGAAAATGAATTAACAAATTTGTTACGTTATATTTCCTTATGCAAATTGAAATTTTAAGTAGCAGCTACTTTAAGCGTCTATAGGTAAAACAATTCATTTATAGAAATTGGGTTTGCTACATAATCATCATGACAGCAGTCTCAGGTCAGCTGTAGAATTTCAGTTATGACATCGTTTAAAGGTGCACAGTTGAAAGATTACAATTTTTGTTAATAATATTAAAAATTCATCCATGAATATAATATTAAAGTTTACAATGCACTAAGGGCCTGATTCAAAAGTGATTTCATGAGCAGCAGACTTGCAAAAATATGCTAATGACCCAGATGCCATCTTGTGCATGGATAGAGACGCCCACATACATAAGTGCCAACATCGGAAATATTGGGCACAAAATGAATGCAAAGCAATTCACCAACTTTATTTCACTGTAATGTTTATTTTCTTATCCACCCATTGGCAGCATTATGCATGAGCTTTGTCCAGATACAACAACATATAATAACTGGACATAGCACTAAAAGATCACTGTACAGTAGTTATTCCAGACAAGAAGCCCCAGGTTTTGCAGACTGCCAGCTGTGCTACTGTGAGATGAAGGGTAGAAAAGACCCATCTGTTCCTGACCTAGTTGTTCTGATACGATCATAGGTGGCCCTAGGCATTGGACCCTACTCAGGTTGGAAGAGCAAAATTTGAGAATTGAAAGCATTTAGGGGAGGAAACCTGGTGTTTTGTAGGTGTGTTTGTAAAAACGCAGGCGTGGCAAGGCATCTTTCGGGTGAGTCTCTGACATCAGTGATGACCATTTTCAGCCTCTTGCGTATGCCAAATTGTGGACGACCTTGCCTCGCGCAGATGGAAAAACTCTTCGATGTTCAGGCATTTGCATATGGTTATGCGATCACATCGTGCATTGTGATGCATTCACAATGTCTGCAATGGGCGTTTTTTCTCTATTTCTGGGCGGCAACTATTTGATCGCAGCAAATGCTTTTTAGCAAGATTATCGATCCAACCTGAATAGGGTCCATAGACAGTATAGGCAAAAGACAGGAGGGTCAACTGAATCTACTCAGCAGTTTTAGACTGCAGCTTTATTCCAGCCACTGTAGCTGTATTGCACTGGCGGTAGTCAGTGCAATAAAGTTTTTTTGTTCACCACAGTGTAGTGTGTGTAACGTCATGGCGTCATCAGCACTGCTGAGACACGCAGAGCAGAGTAGCTGCAGCAGGCAGCCAGAGACAGCCACGGGTGGCTAAGAGACATCCAAAATGGTAAACGTGGTGGCTGGATTAACACTTGTCTGGGCTGGGGCTGGAGTCTGCAGGGATTCATTCATTATTATTATTATTATTATTATTATTATTATTTTTATATTGGTGTGCACTATTTCAACAACATTCTGGAGCTGAGGCTGGAGAGACACTTGTGTGGGCTGTGAATGGAGAGACACTTGTGTGGCCTAGAGAGACACAAGGAGGATAAGGGTGTGGGATAGGTGAAGGGGAGCACAGAAACACATGGTCTTACCCTTCAGTGAGACCATTCCGCTATAGCGAGGCCATGCTCTATTTTCATGGGGGTGGGGCACCGGACAGAATCTTGCCTAGGGTACCAAATTGGTCTGGGCAGGCTGGATACTATGAGCACTGTAGCTAAATGAAAGGAAATATGCAACTGTAATGTTTAATGGATTAATCAACTTGTTCCTCCTCTCAAATCACCTGACATTCTAAAAACTACCTCTGTCTACAGCAGGGGTGGGCAATTATTTCAGCTGGGGGGCCGTTTAACACTTCCAGCGAATATTCGAGGGCCACACACAAAATACTCAAAAAGAGTCCCCTTTTACATTACGGCAGACAGCGTGCCCTTTTTTACACATTACGGCACACAGCGTCCCTCTTTTTACACATTACGGCAGACAGCGTCCCTCTTTTTACACATTACGGCAGACAGCGTCCCTCTTTTTACACATTACGGCAGACAGCGTGCCCTTTTTTACACATTACGGCAGACAGCGTCCCCCTTTTTTACACATTACGGCAGACAGCGTCCCTCTTTTTACACATTACGGCAGACAGCGTGCCCTTTTTTACACATTACGGCAGATAGCGTCCCTCTTTTTACACATTACGGCAGACAGCGTGCCCTTTTTTACACATTACGGCAGACAGCGTCCCTCTTTTTACACATTACGGCAGACAGCGTCCCCTTTTTACACATTACGGCAGACAGTGTGCTCTTTTTACACATTACGGCAGACATCGTCCCCCTTTTTTACACATTACGGCAGACATCGTCCCCCTTTTTTACACATTACGGCAGACATCGTCCCCCTTTTTACACATTACGGCAGACAGCATCCCCCATTTTTACACATTACGGCAGACAGCATCTCCCATTTTTACACATTAAGGCAGACAGTCCCTACCCCCCTTTCCTCTCCTCCCCTAAACCCATATTGCAGTTTTTAATCCCCCTCCCTCCCCACCCCTAAACCTATATGGCAGCTTAAGCACTGATCCAGGGGTTGGCTGGACAGGGGGTTTACCTGTTTGTCACCGTGACAAACGATCCCCGCTGTCCGAAGATCCGCGCTGCTGCTGGCCGGAGTCACCACTGATGTGGCCTCTCCTGCTCCGGCTCGCTGCCCGCCGCTTCTCCTCACTGGTCACCGCTTAATCTCCTCCTCACAGGCCGCCGCTCCTGGTCACTGCAGTGCCCGCTCCCCGTGCCGCCCAGCTAACAGAGGAAATCCCGGTCAGCTGACTCTGTGACGTGACCGGGATTTCCTCAGCGGCGCCGCGTCTGAGAGCAGTGCAATGACAAGCGGCCTGTCGGGCCGCTTGTCATTGCACTCTGGTGGGGCACAGCGGGCCAGGCAGGATCGGTCCGCGGGCCACATCCGGCCCGCGGGCCGCCTGTTGCCCACCCCTAGTCTACAGGCACATTTTTCACTTTGCTTTGGCAGATTTCTTTAACTCTCAGATATACAACAGCTCTTGGCATGTCTATGTAATTTTATGACAGACTATTAATATCTAGTGCCATTATAATTTTCATTGCTTTATGCTTGTGTGTTTCTTAAAAAAATAATAATAATAATAATAATAATAATAACTTGGATACTTTAGCATAAAAGAGGAAATGGTTCTACATAGTTGTAGCTCCCCTTTCATACACTTCAAGATAGTAATGCTATGTTGTAGTGCTTAATATGTTACTGCTATTCCTCTAACCTCTCTTAGGGGTATATTTATTAAGATTCGTGTTTCTGACGATTTGGTGGGTGTTTGATCTCAAATTTTATCTTATATATATATATATATATATATATATATATATTTATTTTTCTGCAACTTTTTGAGGTAGATTTCGGTAATTTACTAAGCTGACGAGTTTTCTTTTTCGTATTTTCCGATGTCGATGCTATTCGTATTGTTGGGCAGTGTTTGACGGGAATGATGAGTAAAACACTGCCGGACATAACACAATGAAGCCCGGCCGGATCAGTGAGATCCGTGCAGGGTTTCATTGTGTACAGTATTAAAAGAGTTAACATTTTGGGAAAAATTGCGTGGGATTCCCCCTCCTATGTATAACCAGCCTCGGGCTCTTTGAGCCAGTCCTGGCTGTTTAAATACAAGGGAAAAATTTACTGGGGTCCCCCAGTATTTAGACAACCAGCACCAGGCTCTTGGGCCAGCCCTGGTTTCAAAAATATGGAGGACAAAAGATGTAGGGGTCCCCTGTATTTTTAAAACCAACACCGGGTTCCTCTAGCCTAGAAGAAAATGCCACAGCTGGGGGACAAATTTATACTGGTCCCTGAGGCCGTGGCACTAGTCCCCACTCCCTAAGGGAGTGGGGACTCCTTAAATCAAGGGGTCCCCCCCTCCAGGCACTCAAGGGCCAGGGGTGAAGCCTGAGGCTGTCCCCCCATCCGTGGGCAGTGGATGGGGGGCTGATAGCCTTTTCCAGTGTAAAAAAAAGAATATTGTCTTTTGCTTTAGAACTACAAGTCCCAGCAAGCCTCCACCACATGCTGGTACTTGGAGAACCACAAGAACCAGCATGTGGGGAAATTATGGGCCCGCAGGTACCTGTAGTTCTACATCAAAATAAATACCCAAATAAAAACAAGATACACACACCGTGAAAGTAAAAAATTATTTAAACACACTTACACACTCATACATACTTACCTACATCCCACGCTGCCCAATCACGTCCCCTTCTCCAGTAGAATCCAATAGGGTTACCTGTGAAACCCCCCCCAAAATACTCATCTATTATCCGATGAAGTTCGGTCCTCTTCATTCCAGTAGGCAATCCAGGGTTAATAAAATAACAAACCGAAAACCCGCTAAAGGGGATCCATGTTTACACATGGATCCCCTTTCCCCGAATGCCGGGATCCCCCGTGACTCCTGTCACTAGAAGTCCCAGCAGCCAATCAGGGAGCGCAACATCATAGCGCTCTCTTGATTGGCTGTGCGCTCCTGGCCTGTCAATCAGGCGGAACGCTCTGGCTAGAATAGAGCTTAGCACAGCTCCATTCTAGCCAATGATGGGAACTTTGTGGTCTGCGGCTAACCGCGAGGTTAAGTGGGGTCACCCAAAAGAGTGACCGCACTTAACCTCGCGGTTAGCCGCAGACCGCAAAGATCCCATCATAGGCTAGAATGGAGCTGCTCTAAGCTCTATTCTAGCCGGAGCGCTCCGCCTTATTGCCAGGCCAGGAGCGCACAGTCAATCGGAGAGTGCTATGACGTGGCGCTCCCTGATTGGCTGCTGGGACTTCTAGTGACAGGAGTCACGGGGGTTCCCGGCATTCGGGGGAAAGGGGATCCATGTGTAAACATGGATCCCCTTTAGCGGGTTTTCGGTTTGTTATTTTATTAACCCTGGATTGCTTACTGGAATGAAGAGGACCGAACTTCACCGGATAATAGATGAGTATTTTGGGTTTTTTTTCACAGGTAACCCTATTGGATTCTACTGGAGAAGGGGACGTGATTGGGCAGCATGGGATGTAGGTAAGTATGTATGAGTATGTAAGTGTGTTTAAATAATTTTTTACTTTCACGTGTGTGTATCTTGTTTTTATTGGGTATTTATTTTGTTGTAGAACTACAGATACCTGCGGGCCGCTGGGATTACATACTGATCCCCTCTGAGGTTATGCATTACAGCTCTGCTCCCCAGAGGCTATGCACTACAGCTCAGCTTTTCAGAGTCTATGAACTACAGCTCAGCTTTTCAGAGTCTATGAACTACAGTTCAGCTCCCCAGAGACTATGCCATACAGCTCAGCTCCCCAGAGACTATGCACTACAGCTCAGCTCATCAGAGGCAATGGACTACAGGTCAGCTCCTCAGAGGTAATGAACTACAGCTCAGCTCTTTAGAGCTTGTGAACTACAGCTCAGTTCCACAGATGCTATTAACTGCAGATATTTTGACGGCATCCTGGTTGTTGGGATCCCGTACCCAACTCCTCTCCTGCTACAGCAGTGGTTGCCAGTTCTGCCTGTCAGCTTCACAGCACATGCCCTCTTGCAATCACACTCACAGGAAGACCTGATTGACCTGTTGCTGTCATCCTCCTGTCTCTGTTTCCTCTGCTTTCGCAGAGGGATTCCAGTTGGTGCCAAACAGCTCCTTTTAAAGTTCTCCATTTATTGTGCCAGACTGGGCTACCAATAGGCACTGTCCCTTTTTGCCACCCATCACTCCCTGAGAACTCTCAGAAGGGGCTAAGGGTTCTCTTGCTAGCCATCTTTGTTTGGTCCATGCAGTGTTCATCTATTCTGGGGTAGCCCCTGTGTAAGTAGCTCCTGTGTTCTCTGGGATATCATAGACCAGAAGAGAAAGAGGGCAATATAATGTTATACAAATGTATACTTCACAGTTTACACAATAAACCATGAAGATCCATGACAGTGAATTCCTTATCTGATAAAGAGACTTGCTGTCCTTATTATGTAAACTCTGAATATTATATTATTATTATTATGATTAATATTATTATTATTATTATTATTATTATTATATATGCATATGGTTATATGTAGGCTTGCCATAATATCCCTTTAATCGGGGACACCTATGATTTACACAGGTTCTAGAGCTGGCTAAATTCAATGCATTTCACCCGGTTTTAATCATCCATGGAACCTGTGTAATTCACAGGTGTCCCAAATGAAAGGGATATTATGGCAAGCCTTGTTATTTGGAGCAGTTCCTTCCATTATCCTGCTGTATCAAATATTTGTTTTGCTGTTGACATGATCATTTGGTGCTGACATCCTGTAGAATGTACGCAATGCAGGTGTCGTCTAGTGATGAGCGGGTTCGGTTCCTCGGGATCCGAACCCCCCCTGAACTTCACCCATTTTACACGGTTCCGAGGCAGACTCGGATCTTCCCGCCTTGCTCGGTTAACCCGAGTGCGCCCGAACGTCATCATCCCGCTGTCGGATTCTCACGAGATTCGTATTCTATATAAGGAGCCGCGCGTCGCCGCCATTTTCACTCGTGCTTTGGAGATGATAGCGAGAGGACGTGGCTGCGTTCTCTCAGTTTCTGTGTTCAGTGTGCTGCAAATATCTGTGCTCAGTGTGCTGCAAATATCTGTGCTCAGTGTGCTGCAAATATCTGTGCTCAGTGTGCTTTCAAATATCTGTGCACAGTGTGCTGAAATTATCTATGTTCTCTGCCTGAAAAACGCTCCATATCTGTGCTGCATTGTAGTATAAAGTAGGAGGACAGTGCAGAATTTTGCTGTGATCACCAGTATATATATAGCAGTTTGGTACAGTAGTCCATTGCTCTACCTCTGTGTCGTCAAGTATACTATGCATCCATACCTGTGCTGCATTTTAGTTGTGCGCAGTATATAGTAGGAGGACAGTGCAGAATTTTGCAGACCACCAGTATATATATAGCAGTACGGTACAGTATTCCACTGCTCTACCTCTGTGTCGTCAAGTATACTATGCATCCATACCTGTGCTGCATTTTAGTTGTGCGCAGTATATAGTAGGAGGACAGTGCAGAATTTTGCTGACCACCAGTATATATATAGCAGTACGGTAAAGTAGTCCACTGCTCTACCTCTGTGTCGTCAAGTATACTATCCATCCATACCTGTGCTGCATTTTAGTTGTGCGCAGTATATAGTAGGAGGACAGTGCAGAATTTTGCTGACCACCAGTATATATAAAGCAGTACGGTACAATAGTCCACTGCTGTACCTACCTCTGTGTCGTCAAGTATACTATCCATCCATACCTGTGCTGCATTTTAGTTGTGCGCAGTATATAGTAGGACAGTGCAGAATTTTGCTAAACACCAGTATATATATAGCAGTACGATACAGTAGTCCACTGCTCTACCTCTGTGTCATCAAGTATACTATCCATCCATACTTGTGCTGCATTTTAGTTGTGCGCAGTATATAGTAGGAGGACAGTGCAGAATTTTGCTGACCACCAGTATATATAGCAGTACGGTACAATAGTCCACTACTCTACCTCTGTGTCGTCATGTATACTATCCATCCATACCTGTGCTGCATTTTAGTTGTGCGCAGTATATAGTAGGAGGACAGTGCAGAATTTTGCTGACCACCAGTATATATAAAGCAGTATGGTACAGTAGTCCACTGCTCTACCTCTGTGTCGTCAAGTATACTATGCATCCATACCTGTGCTGCATTTTAGTTGTGCGCAGTAAATAGTAGGAGGACAGTGCAGAATTTTGCTGACCACCAGTATATATATAGCAGTACGGTAAAGTAGTTCACTGCTCTACCTACCTCTGTGTCATCAAGTATACTATCCATCAATACCTGTGCTGCATTTTAATTGTGCGCAGTATATAGTAGGAGGACAGTGCAGAATTTTGCTGACCACCAATATATATATAGCAGTACGGTACAATAGTCCACTGCTCTACATCTGTGTCGTCAAGTATACTATGCATCCATACCTGTGCTGCATTTTAGTTGTGCGCAGTGTATAGTAGGAGGACAATGCAGAATTTTGCTGACCACCAGTATATATATAGCAGTACGGTAAAGTAGTCCACTGCTCTACCTCTGTGTCGTCAAGTATACTGTGCATCCATACTTGTGCTGCATTTTAGTTGTGCGCAGTATATAGTAGGAGGACAGTGCAGAATTTTGCTGACCACCAGTATATATATAGCAGTACGGTACCGTAGTCCACTGCTCTACCTCTGTGTCATCAAGTATACTATGCATCCATACCTGTGCTGCATTTTAGTTGTGCGCAGTATATAGTAGGAGGACAGTGCAGAATTTTGCTGACCACCAGTATATATATAGCAGTACGATACAGTAGTCCATTGCTCTACCTCTGTGTCATCAAGTATACTATCCAGCCATACCTGTGCTGCATTTTAGTTGTGCACAGTATATAGTAGGAGGACAGTGCCGAATTTTGCTGACCACCAGTATATATAGCAGTACGGTACAGTAGTCCACTGCTCTACCTCTGTGTCGTCAAGTATACTATCCATACATACCTGTGCTGCATTTTAGTTGTGCGCAGTATATAGTAGGAGGACAGTGCAGAATTTTGCTGACCACCAGTATATATATAGCAGTACGGTACAGTAGTCCACTGCTCTACCTCTGTGTCGTCAAGTATACTATGCATCCATACCTGGGCTGCATTTTAGTTGTGCGCAGTATATAGTAGGAGGACAGTGCAGAATTTTGCTGACCACCAGTATATATATAGCAGTACGGTACAGTAGTCCACTGCTCTACCTCTGTGTCATCAAGTATACTATGCATCCATACCTGTGCTGCATTTTAGTTGTGCGCAGTATATAGTAGGAGGACAGTGCAGAATTTTGCTGATTACCAGTATATATATATAGCAGTACGGTACAGTAGTCCACTGCTCTACCTCTGTGTCGTCAAGTATACTATCCATCCATACCTGTGCTGCATTTTAGTTGTGCGCAGTATATAGTAGGAGGACAGTGCAGAATTTTGCTGACCACCAGTATATATAAAGCAGTACGGTACAATAGTCCACTGCTGTACCTACCTCTGTGTCGTCAAGTATACTATGCATCCATACCTGTGCTGCATTTTAGTTGTGCGCAGTATATAGTAGGAGGACAGTGCAGAATTTTGCTGACCACCAGTATATATATAGCAGTACGGTACAGTAGTCCACTGCTCTACCTCTATGTCGTCAAGTATACTATGCATCATACCTGTGCTGCATTTTAGTTGTGCGCAGTTTCTAGTAGGACAGTGCAGAATTTTGCTGACCACCAGTATATATATAGCAGTACGGTACAGTAGTCCATTGCTCTACCTCTGTGTCGTCAAGTATACTATGCATCCATACCTGTGCTGCATTTTAGTTGTGCGCAGTATATAGTAGGAGGACAGTGCAGAATTTTGCTGACCACCAGTATATATATAGCAGTACGGTACAGTAGTCCACTGCTCTACCTCTGTGTCGTCAAGTATACTATGCATCCATACCTGTGCTGCATTTTAGATGTGCGCAGTATATTATAGGAGGACAGTGCAGAATTTTGCTGACCACCAGTATATAAAAAGCAGTACGGTACAGTAGTCCACTGCTCTACCTCTGTGTCGTCAAGTATACTATGCATCCATACCTGTGCTACATTTTAGTTGTGCGCAGTATATAGTAGGAGGACAGTGCAGAATTTTGCTGACCACCAGTATATATATAGCAGTACAGTACAGTAGTCCACTGCTCTACCTCTGTGTCGTCAAGTATACTATGCATCCTACGTGTGCTGCATTTTAGTTGTGCGCAGTATCTAGTAGGACAGTGCAGAATTTTGCTGACCACCAGTATATTTATATAGCAGTACGGTACAGTAGTCCACTGCTCTACCTCTGTGTCGTCAAGTATGCTATCCATCCATAACTGTGCTGCATTTTAGTTGTGCGCAGTATATAGTAGGAGGACAGTGCAGAATTTTGCTGACAACCAGTATATATATAGCAGTACGGTACAATAGTCCACTGCTCTACCTGTGTGTCATCAAGTATACTATCCATCCATACCTGTGCTGCATTTTAGTTGTGCGCAGTATATAGTAGGAGGACAGTGCAGAATTTTGCTGACCACCAGTATATATATAGCAGTATGGTACAGTAGTCCACTGCTCTACCTCTGTGTCGTCAAGTATACTATGCATCCATACCTGTGCTGCATTTTAGTTGTGCGCAGTATATAGTAGGAGGACAGTGCAGAATTTTGCAGACCACCAGTATATATATAGCAGTACGGTACAGTAGTCCACTGCTCTACCTCTGTGTCGTCAAGTATACTATGCATCCATACCTGTGCTGCATTTTAGTTGTGCGCAGTATATAGTAGGAGGACAGTGCAGAATTTTGCTGACCACCAGTATATATATAGCAGTACGGTACAGTAGTCCACTGCTCTACCTCTGTGTCGTCAAGTATACTATGCATCCATACCTGTGCTGCATTTTAGTTGTGCGCAGTATATAGTAGGAGGACAGTGCAGAATTTTGCTGACCACCAGTATATATATAGCAGTACGGTACAGTAGTCCACTGCTCTACCTCTGTGTCGTCAAGTATACTATCCATCCATACCTGTGCTGCATTTTAGTTGTGCGCAGTATATAGTAGGAGGACAGTGCAGAATTTTGCTGACCACCAGTATATATAAAGCAGTACGGTACAATAGTCCACTGCTGTACCTACCTCTGTGTCGTCAAGTATACTATCCATCCATACCTGTGCTGCATTTTAGTTGTGCGCAGTATATAGTAGGAGGACAGTGCAGAATTTTGCTGACCACCAGTATATATAGCAGTACGGTACAGTAGTCCACTACTCTACCTCTGTGTCGTCATGTATACCATCCATCCATACCTGTGCTGCATTTTAGTTGTGCGCAGTATATAGTAGGAGGATAGTGCAGAATTTTGCTGACCACCAGTATATATAAAGCAGTATGGTACAGTAGTCCACTGCTCTACCTCTGTGTCGTCGAGTATACTATGCATCCATACCTGTGCTGCATTTTAGTTGTGCGCAGTAAATAGTAGGAGGACAGTGCAGAATTTTGCTGACCACCAGTATATATATAGCAGTACGGTAAAGTAGTCCACTGCTCTACCTACCTCTGTGTCATCAAGTATACTATCCATCAATACCTGTGCTGCATTTTAATTGTGCGCAGTATATAGTAGGAGGACAGTGCAGAATTTTGCTGACCACCAGTATATATATATAGCAGTACGGTACAATAGTCCACTGCTCTACATCTGTGTCGTCAAGTATACTATCCATCCATACCTGTGCTGCATTTTAATTGTGCGCAGTGTATAGTAGGAGGACAGTGCAGAATTTTGCTGACCACCAGTATATATATAGCAGTACGGTAAAGTAGTCCACTGCTCTACCTCTGTGTCGTCAAGTATACTGTGCATCCATACTTGTGCTGCATTTTAGTTGTGCGCAGTATATAGTAGGAGGACAGTGCAGAATTTTGCTGACCACCAGTATATATATAGCAGTACGGTACAGTAGTCCACTGCTCTACCTCTGTGTCATCAAGTATACTATGCATCCATACCTGTGCTGCATTTAAGTTGTGCGCAGTATATAGTAGGAGGACAGTGCAGAATTTTGCTGACCACCAGTATATATATAGCAGTACGGTACAGTAGTCCATTGCTCTACCTCTGTGTCATCAAGTATACTATCCAGCCATACCTGTGCTGCATTTTAGTTGTGCACAGTATATAGTAGGAGGACAGTGCATAATTTTGCTGACCACCAGTATATATAGCAGTACGGTACAGTAGTCCACTGCTCTACCTCTGTGTCGTCAAGTATACTATCCATACATACCTGTGCTGCATTTTAGTTGTGCGCAGTATATAGTAGGAGGACAGTGCAGAATTTTGCTGACCACCAGTATATATATAGCAGTACGGTACAGTAGTCCACTGCTCTACCTCTGTGTCGTCAAGTATACTATGCATCCATACCTCTGCTGCATTTTAATTGTGCGCAGTATATAGTAGGAGGACAGTGCAGAATTTTGCTGACCACCAGTATATATATAGCAGTACGGTACAGTAGTCCACTGCTCTACCTCTGTGTCGTCAAGTATACTATGCATCATACCTGTGCTGCAGTATAGTTGTGCGCAGTATCTAGTAGGACAGTGCAGAATTTTGCTGACCACCAGTATATATATAGCAGTACGGTACAGTAGTCCACTGCTCTACCTCTGTGTCGTCAAGTATACTATGCATCCATACCTGTGCTGCATTTTAGTTGTGCGCAGTATATAGTAGGAGGACAGTGCAGAATTTTGCTGACCACCAGTATATAAAAAGCAGTACGGTACAGTAGTCCACTGCTCTACCTCTGTGTCGTCAAGTATACTATGCATCCATACCTGTGCTACATTTTAGTTGTGCGCAGTATATAGTAGGAGGACAGTGCAGAATTTTGCTGACCACCAGTATATATATAGCAGTACGGTACAGTAGTCCACTGCTCTACCTCTGTGTCGTCAAGTATACTATCCATCCATACCTGTGCTGCATTTTAGTTGTGCGCAGTATATAGTAGGAGGACAGTGCAGAATTTTGCTGACCACCAGTATATATAAAGCAGTACGGTACAATAGTCCACTGCTGTACCTACCTCTGTGTCGTCAAGTATACTATCCATCCATACCTGTGCTGCATTTTAGTTGTGCGCAGTATATAGTAGGAGGACAGTGCAGAATTTTGCTGACCACCAGTATATATAGCAGTACGGTACAGTAGTCCACTACTCTACCTCTGTGTCGTCATGTATACTATCCATCCATACCTGTGCTGCATTTTAGTTGTGCGCAGTATATAGTAGGAGGACAGTGCAGAATTTTGCTGACCACCAGTATATATAAAGCAGTATGGTACAGTAGTCCACTGCTCTACCTCTGTGTCGTCGAGTATACTATGCATCCATACCTGTGCTGCATTTTAGTTGTGCGCAGTAAATAGTAGGAGGACAGTGCAGAATTTTGCTGACCACCAGTATATATATAGCAGTACGGTAAAGTAGTCCACTGCTCTACCTACCTCTGTGTCATCAAGTATACTATCCATCAATACCTGTGCTGCATTTTAATTGTGCGCAGTATATAGTAGGAGGACAGTGCAGAATTTTGCTGACCACCAGTATATATATATACATAGCAGTACGGTACAATAGTCCACTGCTCTACATCTGTGTCGTCAAGTATACTATCCATCCATACCTGTGCTGCATTTTAGTTGTGCGCAGTGTATAGTAGGAGGACAGTGCAGAATTTTGCTGACCACCAGTATATATATAGCAGTACGGTAAAGTAGTCCACTGCTCTACCTCTGTGTCGTCAAGTATACTGTGCATCCATACTTGTGCTGCATTTTAGTTGTGCGCAGTATATAGTAGGAGGACAGTGCAGAATTTTGCTGACCACCAGTATATATATAGCAGTACGGTACAGTAGTCCACTGCTCTACCTCTGTGTCATCAAGTATACTATGCATCCATACCTGTGCTGCATTTTAGTTGTGCGCAGTATATAGTAGGAGGACAGTGCAGAATTTTGCTGACCACCAGTATATATATAGCAGTACGGTACAGTAGTCCATTGCTCTACCTCTGTGTCATCAAGTATACTATCCAGCCATACCTGTGCTGCATTTTAGTTGTGCACAGTATATAGTAGGAGGACAGTGCAGAATTTTGCTGACCACCAGTATATATAGCAGTACGGTACAGTAGTCCACTGCTCTACCTCTGTGTCGTCAAGTATACTATCCATACATACCTGTGCTGCATTTTAGTTGTGCGCAGTATATAGTAGGAGGACAGTGCAGAATTTTGCTGACCACCAGTATATATATAGCAGTACGTTACAGTAGTCCACTGCTCTACCTCTGTGTCGTCAAGTATACTATGCATCCATACCTGGGCTGCATTTTAGTTGTGCGCAGTATATAGTAGGAGGACAGTGCAGAATTTTGCTGACCACCAGTATATATATAGCAGTACGGTACAGTAGTCCACTGCTCTACCTCTGTGTCGTCAAGTATACTATGCATCCATACCTGTGCTGCATTTTAGTTGTGCGCAGTATATAGTAGGAGGACAGTGCAGAATTTTGCTGACCACCAGTATATATATATAGCAGTACGGTACAGTAGTCCACTGCTCTACCTCTGTGTCGTCAAGTATACTATCCATCCATACCTGTGCTGCATTTTAGTTGTGCGCAGTATATAGTAGGAGGACAGTGCAGAATTTTGCTGACCACCAGTATATATAAAGCAGTACGGTACAATAGTCCACTGCTGTACCTACCTCTGTGTCGTCAAGTATGCTATGCATCCATACCTGTGCTGCATTTTAGTTGTGCGCAGTATATAGTAGGAGGACAGTGCAGAATTTTGCTGACCACCAGTATATATATAGCAGTACGGTACAGTAGTCCACTGCTCTACCTCTGTGTCATCAAGTATACTATGCATCCATACCTGTGCTGCATTTTAGTTGTGCGCAGTATATAGTAGGAGGACAGTGCAGAATTTTGCTGACCACCAGTATATATATAGCAGTACGGTACAGTAGTCCATTGCTCTACCTCTGTGTCATCAAGTATACTATCCAGCCATACCTGTGCTGCATTTTAGTTGTGCACAGTATATAGTAGGAGGACAGTGCAGAATTTTGCTGACCACCAGTATATATAGCAGTACGGTACAGTAGTCCACTGCTCTACCTCTGTGTCGTCAAGTATACTATCCATACATACCTGTGCTGCATTTTAGTTGTGCGCAGTATATAGTAGGAGGACAGTGCAGAATTTTGCTGACCACCAGTATATATATAGCAGTACGTTACAGTAGTCCACTGCTCTACCTCTGTGTCGTCAAGTATACTATGCATCCATACCTGTGCTGCATTTTAGTTGTGCGCAGTATATAGTAGGAGGACAGTGCAAAATTTTGCTGACCACCAGTATATATATATAGCAGTACGGTACAGTAGTCCACTGCTCTACCTCTATGTCGTCAAGTATACTATGCATCATACCTGTGCTGCATTTTAGTTGTGCGCAGTATCTAGTAGGACAGTGCAGAATTTTGCTGACCACCAGTATATATATAGCAGTACGGTACAGTAGTCCACTGCTCTACCTCTGTGTCGTCAAGTATACTATGCATCCATACCTGTGCTGCATTTTAGTTGTGCGCAGTATATAGTAGGAGGACAGTGCAGAATTTTGCTGACCACCAGTATATATATAGCAGTACGGTACAGTAGTCCACTGCTCTACCTCTGTGTCGTCAAGTATACTATGCATCATACCTGTGCTGCAGTATAGCTGTGCGCAGTATCTAGTAGGACAGTGCAGAATTTTGCTGACCACAAGTATATATATAGCAGTACGGTACAGTAGTCCACTTCTCTACCTCTGTGTCGTCAAGTATACTATGCATCCATACCTGTGCTGCATTTTAGTTGTGCGCAGTATATAGTAGGAGGACAGTGCAGAATTTTGCTGACCACCAGTATATAAAAAGCAGTACGGTACAGTAGTCCACTGCTCTACCTCTGTGTCGTCAAGTATACTATGCATCCATACCTGTGCTACATTTTAGTTGTGCGCAGTATATAGTAGGAGGACAGTGCAGAATTTTGCTGACCACCAGTATATATATAGCAGTACGGTACAGTAGTCCACTGCTCTACCTACCTCTGTGTCATCAAGTATACTATCCAGCCATACCTGTGCTGCATTTTAGTTGTGCACAGTATATAGTAGGAGGACAGTGCAGAATTTTGCTGACCACCAGTATATATAGCAGTACGGTACAGTAGTCCACTGCTCTACCTCTGTGTCGTCAAGTATACTATCCATACATACCTGTGCTGCATTTTAGTTGTGCGCAGTATATAGTAGGAGGACAGTGCAGAATTTTGCTGACCACCAGTATATATATAGCAGTACGGTACAGTAGTCCACTGCTCTACCTCTGTGTCGTCAAGTATACTATGCATCCATACCTGGGCTGCATTTTAGTTGTGCGCAGTATATAGTAGGAGGACAGTGCAGAATTTTGCTGACCACCAGTATATATATATCAGTACGGTACAGTAGTCCACTGCTCTACCTCTGTGTCGTCAAGTATACTATGCATCCATACCTGTGCTGCATTTTAGTTGTGCGCAGTATATAGTAGGAGGACAGTGCAGAATTTTGCTGATTACCAGTATATATATATAGCAGTACGGTACAGTAGTCCACTGCTCTACCTCTGTGTCGTCAAGTATACTATCCATCCATACCTGTGCTGCATTTTAGTTGTGCGCAGTATATAGTAGGAGGACAGTGCAGAATTTTGCTGACCACCAGTATATATAAAGCAGTACGGTACAATAGTCCACTGCTGTACCTACCTCTGTGTCGTCAAGTATACTATGCATCCATACCTGTGCTGCATTTTAGTTGTGCGCAGTATATAGTAGGAGGACAGTGCAGAATTTTGCTGACCACCAGTATATATATAGCAGTACGGTACAGTAGTCCACTGCTCTACCTCTATGTCGTCAAGTATACTATGCATCATACATGTGCTGCATTTTAGTTGTGCGCAGTTTCTAGTAGGACAGTGCAGAATTTTGCTGACCACCAGTATAAATATAGCAGTACGGTACAGTAGTCCACTGCTCTACCTCTGTGTCGTCAAGTATACTATGCATCCATACCTGTGCTGCATTTTAGTTGTGCGCAGTATATAGTAGGAGGACAGTGCAGAATTTTGTTGACCACCAGTATATATATAGCAGTACGGTACAGTAGTCCACTGCTCTACCTCTGTGTCGTCAAGTATACTATGCATCATACCTGTGCTGCAGTATAGTTGTGCGCAGTATCTAGTAGGACAGTGCAGAATTTTGCTGACCACCAGTATATATATAGCAGTACGGTACAGTAGTCCACTGCTCTACCTCTGTGTCGTCAAGTATACTATGCATCCATACCTGTGCTGCATTTTAGTTGTGCGCAGTATATAATAGGAGGACAGTGCAGAATTTTGCTGACCACCAGTATATAAAAAGCAGTACGGTACAGTAGTCCACTGCTCTACCTCTGTGTCGTCAAGTATACTATGCATCCATACCTGTGCTACATTTTAGTTGTGCGCAGTATATAGTAGGAGGACAGTGCAGAATTTTGCTGACCACCAGTATATATATAGCAGTACGGTACAGTAGTCCACTGCTCTACCTCTGTGTCGTCAAGTATACTATGCATCCTACGTGTGCTGCATTTTAGTTGTGCGCAGTATCTAGTAGGACAGTGCAGAATTTTGCTGACCACCAGTATATTTATATAGCAGTACGGTACAGTAGTCCACTGCTCTACCTCTGTGTCGTCAAGTATGCTATCCATCCATAACTGTGCTGCATTTTAGTTGTGCGCAGTATATAGTAGGAGGACAGTGCAGAATTTTGCTGACAACCAGTATATATATAGCAGTACGGTACAATAGTCCACTGCTCTACCTGTGTGTCGTCAAGTATACTATCCATCCATACCTGTGCTGCATTTTAGTTGTGCGCAGTATATAGTAGGAGGACAGTGCAGAATTTTGCTGACCACCAGTATATATATAGCAGTATGGTACAGTAGTCCACTGCTCTACCTCTGTGTCGTCAAGTATACTATGCATCCATACCTGTGCTGCATTTTAGTTGTGCGCAGTATATAGTAGGAGGACAGTGCATAATTTTGCAGACCACCAGTATATATATAGCAGTACGGTACAGTAGTCCACTGCTCTACCTCTGTGTCGTCAAGTATACTATGCATCCATACCTGTGCTGCATTTTAGTTGTGCGCAGTATATAGTAGGAGGACAGTGCAGAATTTTGCTGACCACCAGTATATATATAGCAGTACGGTACAGCAGTCCACTGCTCTACCTCTGTGTCGTCAAGTATACTATCCATCCATACCTGTGCTGCATTTTAGTTGTGCGCAGTATATAGTAGGAGGACAGTGCAGAATTTTGCTGACCACCAGTATATATAAAGCAGTACGGTACAATAGTCCACTGCTGTACCTACCTCTGTGTCGTCAAGTATACTATCCATCCATACCTGTGCTGCATTTTAGTTGTGCGCAGTATATAGTAGGAGGACAGTGCAGAATTTTGCTGACCACCAGTATATATATAGCAGTACGATACAGTAGTCCACTGCTCTACCTCTGTGTCATCAAGTATACTATCCATCCATACTTGTGCTACATTTTAGTTGTGCGCAGTATATAGTAGGAGGACAGTGCAGAATTTTGCTGACCACCAGTATATATAGCAGTACGGTACAGTAGTCCACTACTCTACCTCTGTGTCGTCATGTATACTATCCATCCAAACCTGTGCTGCATTTTAGTTGTGCGCAGTATATAGTAGGAGGACAGTGCAGAATTTTGCTGACCACCAGTATATATAAAGCAGTATGGTACAGTAGTCCACTGCTCTACCTCTGTGTCGTCGAGTATACTATGCATCCATACCTGTGCTGCATTTTAGTTGTGCGCAGTAAATAGTAGGAGGACAGTGCAGAATTTTGCTGACCACCAGTATATATATAGCAGTACGGTAAAGTAGTCCACTGCTCTACCTACCTCTGTGTCATCAAGTATACTATCCATCAATACCTGTGCTGCATTTTAATTGTGCGCAGTATATAGTAGGAGGACAGTGCAGAATTTTGCTGACCACCAGTATATATATAGCAGTACGGTACAGTAGTCCACTGCTCTACCTCTGTGTCATCAAGTATACTATGCATCCATACCTGTGCTGCATTTTAGTTGTGCGCAGTATATAGTAGGAGGACAGTGCAGAATTTTGCTGACCACCAGTATATATATAGCAGTACGGTACAGTAGTCCACTGCTCTACCTCTGTGTCATCAAGTATACTATGCATCCATACCTGTGCTGCATTTTAGTTGTGCGCAGTATATAGTAGGAGGACAGTGCAGAATTTTGCTGACCACCAGTATATATATAGCAGTACGGTACAGTAGTCCACTGCTCTACCTCTGTGTCGTCAAGTATACTATGCATCCATACCTGGGCTGCATTTTAGTTGTGCGCAGTATATAGTAGGAGGACAGTGCAGAATTTTGCTGACCACCAGTATATATATAGCAGTACGGTACAGTAGTCCACTGCTCTACCTCTGTGTCGTCAAGTATACTATGCATCCATACCTGTGCTGCATTTTAGTTGTGCGCAGTATATAGTAGGAGGACAGTGCAGAATTTTGCTGATTACCAGTATATATATATAGCAGTACGGTACAGTAGTCCACTGCTCTACCTCTGTGTCGTCAAGTATACTATCCATCCATACCTGTGCTGCATTTTAGTTGTGCGCAGTATATAGTAGGAGGACAGTGCAGAATTTTGCTGACCACCAGTATATATAAAGCAGTACGGTACAATAGTCCACTGCTGTACCTACCTCTGTGTCGTCAAGTATACTATGCATCCATACCTGTGCTGCATTTTAGTTGTGCGCAGTATATAGTAGGAGGACAGTGCAGAATTTTGCTGACCACCAGTATATATATAGCAGTACGGTACAGTAGTCCACTGCTCTACCTCTATGTCGTCAAGTATACTATGCATCATACATGTGCTGCATTTTAGTTGTGCGCAGTTTCTAGTAGGACAGTGCAGAATTTTGCTGACCACCAGTATAAATATAGCAGTACGGTACAGTAGTCCACTGCTCTACCTCTGTGTCGTCAAGTATACTATGCATCCATACCTGTGCTGCATTTTAGTTGTGCGCAGTATATAGTAGGAGGACAGTGCAGAATTTTGCTGACCACCAGTATATATATAGCAGTACGGTACAGTAGTCCACTGCTCTACCTCTGTGTCGTCAAGTATACTATGCATCATACCTGTGCTGCAGTATAGTTGTGCGCAGTATCTAGTAGGACAGTGCAGAATTTTGCTGACCACCAGTATATATATAGCAGTACGGTACAGTAGTCCACTGCTCTACCTCTGTGTCGTCAAGTATACTATGCATCCATACCTGTGCTGCATTTTAGTTGTGCGCAGTATATAATAGGAGGACAGTGCAGAATTTTGCTGACCACCAGTATATAAAAAGCAGTACGGTACAGTAGTCCACTGCTCTACCTCTGTGTCGTCAAGTATACTATGCATCCATACCTGTGCTACATTTTAGTTGTGCGCAGTATATAGTAGGAGGACAGTGCAGAATTTTGCTGACCACCAGTATATATATAGCAGTACGGTACAGTAGTCCACTGCTCTACCTCTGTGTCGTCAAGTATACTATGCATCCTACGTGTGCTGCATTTTAGTTGTGCGCAGTATCTAGTAGGACAGTGCAGAATTTTGCTGACCACCAGTATATTTATATAGCAGTACGGTACAGTAGTCCACTGCTCTACCTCTGTGTCGTCAAGTATGCTATCCATCCATAACTGTGCTGCATTTTAGTTGTGCGCAGTATATAGTAGGAGGACAGTGCAGAATTTTGCTGACAACCAGTATATATATAGCAGTACGGTACAATAGTCCACTGCTCTACCTGTGTGTCGTCAAGTATACTATCCATCCATACCTGTGCTGCATTTTAGTTGTGCGCAGTATATAGTAGGAGGACAGTGCAGAATTTTGCTGACCACCAGTATATATATAGCAGTATGGTACAGTAGTCCACTGCTCTACCTCTGTGTCGTCAAGTATACTATGCATCCATACCTGTGCTGCATTTTAGTTGTGCGCAGTATATAGTAGGAGGACAGTGCAGAATTTTGCAGACCACCAGTATATATATAGCAGTACGGTACAGTAGTCCACTGCTCTACCTCTGTGTCGTCAAGTATACTATGCATCCATACCTGTGCTGCATTTTAGTTGTGCGCAGTATATAGTAGGAGGACAGTGCAGAATTTTGCTGACCACCAGTATATATATAGCAGTACGGTACAGTAGTCCACTGCTCTACCTCTGTGTCGTCAAGTATACTATCCATCCATACCTGTGCTGCATTTTAGTTGTGCGCAGTATATAGTAGGAGGACAGTGCAGAATTTTGCTGACCACCAGTATATATAAAGCAGTACGGTACAATAGTCCACTGCTGTACCTACCTCTGTGTCGTCAAGTATACTATCCATCCATACCTGTGCTGCATTTTAGTTGTGCGCAGTATATAGTAGGAGGACAGTGCAGAATTTTGCTGACCACCAGTATATATATAGCAGTACGATACAGTAGTCCACTGCTCTACCTCTGTGTCATCAAGTATACTATCCATCCATACTTGTGCTACATTTTAGTTGTGCGCAGTATATAGTAGGAGGACAGTGCAGAATTTTGCTGACCACCAGTATATATAGCAGTACGGTACAGTAGTCCACTACTCTACCTCTGTGTCGTCATGTATACTATCCATCCAAACCTGTGCTGCATTTTAGTTGTGCGCAGTATATAGTAGGAGGACAGTGCAGAATTTTGCTGACCACCAGTATATATAAAGCAGTATGGTACAGTAGTCCACTGCTCTACCTCTGTGTCGTCGAGTATACTATGCATCCATACCTGTGCTGCATTTTAGTTGTGCGCAGTAAATAGTAGGAGGACAGTGCAGAATTTTGCTGACCACCAGTATATATATAGCAGTACGGTAAAGTAGTCCACTGCTCTACCTACCTCTGTGTCATCAAGTATACTATCCATCAATACCTGTGCTGCATTTTAATTGTGCGCAGTATATAGTAGGAGGACAGTGCAGAATTTTGCTGACCACCAGTATATATATAGCAGTACGGTACAGTAGTCCACTGCTCTACCTCTGTGTCATCAAGTATACTATGCATCCATACCTGTGCTGCATTTTAGTTGTGTGCAGTATATTGTAGGAGGACAGTGCAGAATTTTGCTGACCACCAGTATATATATAGCAGTACGGTACAGTAGTCCACTGCTCTACCTCTGTGTCATCAAGTATACTATGCATCCATACCTGTGCTGCATTTTAGTTGTGCGCAGTATATAGTAGGAGGACAGTGCAGAATTTTGCTGACCACCAGTATATATATAGCAGTACGGTACAGTAGTCCATTGCTCTACCTCTGTGTCATCAAGTATACTATCCAGCCATACCTGTGCTGCATTTTAGTTGTGCACAGTATATAGTAGGAGGACAGTGCAGAATTTTGCTGACCACCAGTATATATAGCAGTACGTTACAGTAGTCCACTGCTCTACCTCTGTGTCGTCAAGTATACTATCCATACATACCTGTGCTGCATTTTAGTTGTGCGCAGTATATAGTAGGAGGACAGTGCAGAATTTTGCTGACCACCAGTATATATATAGCAGTACGTTACAGTAGTCCACTGCTCTACCTCTGTGTCGTCAAGTATACTATGCATCCATACCTGGGCTGCATTTTAGTTGTGCGCAGTATATAGTAGGAGGACAGTGCAGAATTTTGCTGACCACCAGTATATATATAGCAGTACAGTACAGTAGTCCACTGCTCTACCTCTTTGTCGTCAAGTATACTATGCATCCATACCTGTGCTGCATTTTAGTTGTGCGCAGTATATAGTAGGAGGACAGTGCAGAATTTTGCTGACCACCAGTATATATATATAGCAGTACGGTACAGTAGTCCACTGCTCTACCTCTGTGTCGTCAAGTATACTATCCATCCATACCTGTGCTGCATTTTAGTTGTGCGCAGTATATAGTAGGAGGACAGTGCAGAATTTTGCTGACCACCAGTATATATAAAGCAGTACGGTACAATAGTCCACTGCTGTACCTACCTCTGTGTCGTCAAGTATACTATGCATCCATACCTGTGCTGCATTTTAGTTGTGCGCAGTATATAGTAGGAGGACAGTGCAGAATTTTGCTGACCACCAGTATATATATAGCAGTACGGTACAGTAGTCCACTGCTCTACCTCTGTGTCATCAAGTATACTATGCATCATACCTGTGCTGCATTTTAGTTGTGCGCAGTTTCTAGTAGGACAGTGCAGAATTTTGCTGACCACCAGTATATATATAGCAGTACGGTACAGTAGTCCACTGCTCTACCTCTGTGTCGTCAAGTATACTATGCATCCATACCTGTGCTGCATTTTAGTTGTGCGCAGTATATAGTAGGAGGACAGTGCAAAATTTTGCTGACCACCAGTATATATATAGCAGTACGGTACAGTAGTCCACTGCTCTACCTCTATGTCGTCAAGTATACTATGCATCATACCTGTGCTGCATTTTAGTTGTGCGCAGTATCTAGTAGGACAGTGCAGAATTTTGCTGACCACCAGTATATATATAGCAGTACGGTACAGTAGTCCACTGCTCTACCTCTGTGTCGTCAAGTATACTATGCATCCATACCTGTGCTGCATTTTAGTTGTGCGCAGTATATAGTAGGAGGACAGTGCAGAATTTTGCTGACCACCAGTATATATATAGCAGTACGGTACAGTAGTCCACTGCTCTACCTCTGTGTCGTCAAGTATACTATGCATCATACCTGTGCTGCAGTATAGTTGTGCGCAGTATCTAGTAGGACAGTGCAGAATTTTGCTGACCACCAGTATATATATAGCAGTACGGTACAGTAGTCCACTGCTCTACCTCTGTGTCGTCAAGTATACTATGCATCCATACCTGTGCTGCATTTTAGTTGTGCGCAGTATATAGTAGGAGGACAGTGCAGAATTTTGCTGACCACCAGTATATAAAAAGCAGTACGGTACAGTAGTCCACTGCTCTACCTCTGTGTCGTCAAGTATACTATGCATCCATACCTGTGCTACATTTTAGTTGTGCGCAGTATATAGTAGGAGGACAGTGCAGAATTTTGCTGACCACCAGTATATATATATAGCAGTACGGTACAGTAGTCCACTGCTCTACCTCTGTGTCGTCAAGTATACTATCCATCCATACCTGTGCTGCATTTTAGTTGTGCGCAGTATATAGTAGGAGGACAGTGCAGAATTTTGCTGACCACCAGTATATATAAAGCAGTACGGTACAATAGTCCACTGCTGTACCTACCTCTGTGTCGTCAAGTATACTATGCATCCATACCTGTGCTGCATTTTAGTTGTGCGCAGTATATAGTAGGAGGACAGTGCAGAATTTTGCTGACCACCAGTATATATATAGCAGTACGGTACAGTAGTCCACTGCTCTACCTCTGTGTCATCAAGTATACTATGCATCATACCTGTGCTGCATTTTAGTTGTGCGCAGTTTCTAGTAGGACAGTGCAGAATTTTGCTGACCACCAGTATATATATAGCAGTACGGTACAGTAGTCCACTGCTCTACCTCTGTGTCGTCAAGTATACTATGCATCCATACCTGTGCTGCATTTTAGTTGTGCGCAGTATATAGTAGGAGGACAGTGCAAAATTTTGCTGACCACCAGTATATATATAGCAGTACGGTACAGTAGTCCACTGCTCTACCTCTATGTCGTCAAGTATACTATGCATCATACCTGTGCTGCATTTTAGTTGTGCGCAGTATCTAGTAGGACAGTGCAGAATTTTGCTGACCACCAGTATATATATAGCAGTACGGTACAGTAGTCCACTGCTCTACCTCTGTGTCGTCAAGTATACTATGCATCCATACCTGTGCTGCATTTTAGTTGTGCGCAGTATATAGTAGGAGGACAGTGCAGAATTTTGCTGACCACCAGTATATATATAGCAGTACGGTACAGTAGTCCACTGCTCTACCTCTGTGTCGTCAAGTATACTATGCATCATACCTGTGCTGCAGTATAGTTGTGCGCAGTATCTAGTAGGACAGTGCAGAATTTTGCTGACCACCAGTATATATATAGCAGTACGGTACAGTAGTCCACTGCTCTACCTCTGTGTCGTCAAGTATACTATGCATCCATACCTGTGCTGCATTTTAGTTGTGCGCAGTATATAGTAGGAGGACAGTGCAGAATTTTGCTGACCACCAGTATATAAAAAGCAGTACGGTACAGTAGTCCACTGCTCTACCTCTGTGTCGTCAAGTATACTATGCATCCATACCTGTGCTACATTTTAGTTGTGCGCAGTATATAGTAGGAGGACAGTGCAGAATTTTGCTGACCACCAGTATATATATAGCAGTACGGTACAGTAGTCCACTGCTCTACCTCTGTGTCGTCAAGTATACTATGCATCCTACGTGTGCTGCATTTTAGTTGTGCGCAGTATCTAGTAGGACAGTGCAGAATTTTGCTGACCACCAGTATATTTATATAGCAGTACGGTACAGTAGTCCTCTGCTCTACCTCTGTGTCGTCAAGTATGCTATCCATCCATAACTGTGCTGCATTTTAGTTGTGCGCAGTATATAGTAGGAGGACAGTGCAGAATTTTGCTGACAACCAGTATATATATAGCAGTACGGTACAATAGTCCACTGCTCTACCTGTGTGTCGTCAAGTATACTATCCATCCATACCTGTGCTGCATTTTAGTTGTGCGCAGTATATAGTAGGAGGACAGTGCAGAATTTTGCTGACCACCAGTATATATATAGCAGTATGGTACAGTAGTCCACTGCTCTACCTCTGTGTCGTCAAGTATACTATGCATCCATACCTGTGCTGCATTTTAGTTGTGCGCAGTATATAGTAGGAGGACAGTGCAGAATTTTGCAGACCACCAGTATATATATAGCAGTACGGTACAGTAGTCCACTGCTCTACCTCTGTGTCGTCAAGTATACTATGCATCCATACCTGTGCTGCATTTTAGTTGTGCGCAGTATATAGTAGGAGGACAGTGCAGAATTTTGCTGACCACCAGTATATATATAGCAGTACGGTACAGTAGTCCACTGCTCTACCTCTGTGTCGTCAAGTATACTATCCATCCATACCTGTGCTGCATTTTAGTTGTGCGCAGTATATAGTAGGAGGACAGTGCAGAATTTTGCTGACCACCAGTATATATAAAGCAGTACGGTACAATAGTCCACTGCTGTACCTACCTCTGTGTCGTCAAGTATACTATCCATCCATACCTGTGCTGCATTTTAGTTGAAAGCAGAATATAGTAGGAGGACAGTGCAGAATTTTGCTGACCACCAGTATATATATAGCAGTACGATACAGTAGTCCACTGCTCTACCTCTGTGTCATCAAGTACACTATCCATCCATACTTGTGCTACATTTTAGTTGTGCGCAGTATATAGTAGGAGGACAGTGCAGAATTTTGCTGACCACCAGTATATATAAAGCAGTATGGTACAGTAGTCCACTGCTCTACCTCTGTGTCGTCAAGTATACTATGCATCCATACCTGTGCTACATTTTAGTTGTGCGCAGTATATAGTAGGAGGACAGTGCAGAATTTTGCTGACCACCAGTATATATATAGCAGTACGGTACAGTAGTCCACTGCTCTACCTCTGTGTCGTCAAGTATACTATGCATCCTACGTGTGCTGCATTTTAGTTGTGCGCAGTATCTAGTAGGACAGTGCAGAATTTTGCTGACCACCAGTATATTTATATAGCAGTACGGTACAGTAGTCCTCTGCTCTACCTCTGTGTCGTCAAGTATGCTATCCATCCATAACTGTGCTGCATTTTAGTTGTGCGCAGTATATAGTAGGAGGACAGTGCAGAATTTTGCTGACAACCAGTATATATATAGCAGTACGGTACAATAGTCCACTGCTCTACCTGTGTGTCGTCAAGTATACTATCCATCCATACCTGTGCTGCATTTTAGTTGTGCGCAGTATATAGTAGGAGGACAGTGCAGAATTTTGCTGACCACCAGTATATATATAGCAGTATGGTACAGTAGTCCACTGCTCTACCTCTGTGTCGTCAAGTATACTATGCATCCATACCTGTGCTGCATTTTAGTTGTGCGCAGTATATAGTAGGAGGACAGTGCAGAATTTTGCAGACCACCAGTATATATATAGCAGTACGGTACAGTAGTCCACTGCTCTACCTCTGTGTCGTCAAGTATACTATGCATCCATACCTGTGCTGCATTTTAGTTGTGCGCAGTATATAGTAGGAGGACAGTGCAGAATTTTGCTGACCACCAGTATATATATAGCAGTACGGTACAGTAGTCCACTGCTCTACCTCTGTGTCGTCAAGTATACTATCCATCCATACCTGTGCTGCATTTTAGTTGTGCGCAGTATATAGTAGGAGGACAGTGCAGAATTTTGCTGACCACCAGTATATATAAAGCAGTACGGTACAATAGTCCACTGCTGTACCTACCTCTGTGTCGTCAAGTATACTATCCATCCATACCTGTGCTGCATTTTAGTTGAAAGCAGAATATAGTAGGAGGACAGTGCAGAATTTTGCTGACCACCAGTATATATATAGCAGTACGATACAGTAGTCCACTGCTCTACCTCTGTGTCATCAAGTACACTATCCATCCATACTTGTGCTACATTTTAGTTGTGCGCAGTATATAGTAGGAGGACAGTGCAGAATTTTGCTGACCACCAGTATATATAAAGCAGTATGGTACAGTAGTCCACTGCTCTACCTCTGTGTCGTCGAGTATACTATGCATCCATACCTGTGCTGCATTTTAGTTGTGCGCAGTAAATAGTAGGAGGACAGTGCAGAATTTTGCTGACCACCAGTATATATATAGCAGTACGGTAAAGTAGTCCACTGCTCTACCTACCTCTGTATCATCAAGTATACTATCCATCAATACCTGTGCTGCATTTTAATTGTGCGCAGTATATAGTAGGAGGACAGTGCAGAATTTTGCTGACCACCAGTATATATATATAGCAGTACGGTACAATAGTCCACTGCTCTACATCTGTGTCGTCAAGTATACTATCCATCCATACCTGTGCTGCATTTTAGTTGTGCGCAGTGTATAGTAGGAGGACAGTGCAGAATTTTGCTGACCACCAGTATATATATAGCAGTACGGTAAAGTAGTCCACTGCTCTACCTCTGTGTCGTCAAGTATACTGTGCATCCATACTTGTGCTGCATTTTAGTTGTGCGCAGTATATAGTAGGAGGACAGTGCAGAATTTTGCTGACCACCAGTATATATATAGCAGTACGGTACAGTAGTCCACTGCTCTACCTCTGTGTCATCAAGTATACTATGCATCCATACCTGTGCTGCATTTTAGTTGTGCGCAGTATATAGTAGGAGGACAGTGCAGAATTTTGCTGACTACCAGTATATATATAGCAGTACGGTACAGTAGTCCATTGCTCTACCTCTGTGTCATCAAGTATACTATCCAGCCATACCTGTGCTGCATTTTAGTTGTGCACAGTATATAGTAGGAGGACAGTGCAGAATTTTGCTGACCACCAGTATATATAGCAGTACGGTACAGTAGTCCACTGCTCTACCTCTGTGTCGTCAAGTATACTATCCATACATACCTGTGCTGCATTTTAGTTGTGCGCAGTATATAGTAGGAGGACAGTGCAGAATTTTGCAGACCACCAGTATATATATAGCAGTACGTTACAGTAGTCCACTGCTCTACCTCTGTGTCGTCAAGTATACTATGCATCCATACCTGGGCTGCATTTTAGTTGTGCGCAGTATATAGTAGGAGGACAGTGCAGAATTTTGCTGACCACCAGTATATATATAGCAGTACGGTACAGTAGTCCACTGCTCTACCTCTGTGTCGTCAAGTATACTATGCATCCATACCTGTGCTGCATTTTAGTTGTGCGCAGTATATAGTAGGAGGACAGTGCAGAATTTTGCTGACCACCAGTATATATATAGCAGTACGGTACAGTAGTCCACTGCTCTACCTCTGTGTCGTCAAGTATACTATCCATCCATACCTGTGCTGCATTTTAGTTGTGCGCAGTATATAGTAGGAGGACAGTGCAGAATTTTGCTGACCACCAGTATATATAAAGCAGTACGGTACAATAGTCCACTGCTGTACCTACCTCTGTGTCGTCAAGTATACTATGCATCCATACCTGTGCTGCATTTTAGTTGTGCACAGTATATAGTAGGAGGACAGTGCAGAATTTTGCTGACCACCAGTATATATATAGCAGTACGGTACAGTAGTCCACTGCTCTACCTCTGTGTCATCAAGTATACTATGCATCATACCTGTGCTGCATTTTAGTTGTGCGCAGTTTCTAGTAGGACAGTGCAGAGTTTTGCTGACCACCAGTATATATATAGCAGTACGGTACAGTAGTCCACTGCTCTACCTCTGTGTCGTCAAGTATACTATGCATCCATACCTGTGCTGCATTTTAGTTGTGCGCAGTATATAGTAGGAGGACAGTGCAAAATTTTGCTGACCACCAGTATATATATAGCAGTACGGTACAGTAGTCCACTGCTCTACCTCTATGTCGTCAAGTATACTATGCATCATACCTGTGCTGCATTTTAGTTGTGCGCAGTATCTAGTAGGACAGTGCAGAATTTTGCTGACCACCAGTATATATATATAGCAGTACGGTACAGTAGTCCACTGCTCTACCTCTGTGTCGTCAAGTATACTATGCATCCATACCTGTGCTGCATTTTAGTTGTGCGCAGTATATAGTAGGAGGACAGTGCAGAATTTTGCTGACCACCAGTATATATATAGCAGTACGGTACAGTAGTCCACTGCTCTACCTCTGTGTCGTCAAGTATACTATGCATCATACCTGTGCTGCAGTATAGTTGTGCGCAGTATCTAGTAGGACAGTGCAGAATTTTGCTGACCACGAGTATATATATAGCAGTACGGTACAGTATGCCACTGCTCTACCTCTGTGTCGTCAAGTATACTATGCATCCATACCTGTGCTGCATTTTAGTTGTGCGCAGTATATAGTAGGAGGACAGTGCAGAATTTTGCTGACCACCAGTATATAAAAAGCAGTACGGTACAGTAGTCCACTGCTCTACCTCTGTGTCGTCAAGTATACTATGCATCCATACCTGTGCTACATTTTAGTTGTGCGCAGTATATAGTAGGAGGACAGTGCAGAATTTTGCTGACCACCAGTATATATATAGCAGTACGGTACAGTAGTCCACTGCTCTACCTCTGTGTCGTCAAGTATACTATGCATCCTACGTGTGCTGCATTTTAGTTGTGCGCAGTATCTAGTAGGACAGTGCAGAATTTTGCTGACCACCAGTATATTTATATAGCAGTACGGTACAGTAGTCCACTGCTCTACCTCTGTGTCGTCAAGTATGCTATCCATCCATAACTGTGCTGCATTTTAGTTGTGCGCAGTATATAGTAGGAGGACAGTGCAGAATTTTGATGACAACCAGTATATATATAGCAGTACGGTACAATAGTCCACTGCTCTACCTGTGTGTCGTCAAGTATACTATCCATCCATACCTGTGCTAGAGATGAGCGGGTTCGGTTGCTCGGAATCCGAACCCGCCCGAACTTAATGTTTTTTTACACGGGTCCGAGCGACTCGGATCTTCCCGCCTTGCTCGGTTAACCCGAGCGCGCCCGAACGTCATCATGACGCTGTCGGATTCTCGCGAGGCTCGGATTCTATCTCGAGACTCGGATTCTATATAAGGAGCCGCGCGTCGCCGCCATTTTCACACGTGCATTGAGATTGATAGGGAGAGGACGTGGCTGGCGTCCTCTCCATTTAGATTAGAAGAGAGAGAGTGAGATTGAGACAGAGACACTTGATTTACTGGAGCTTAGGAGTACTAGAGAGTGCAGAGTTTACTAGTGACTGACCACTGACCAGTGACCACCAGTGCAGTTTTATTCAATATAATCCGTTCTCTGCCTGAAAAAAACGATACACAGTGACTCAGTCACATACCATATCTGTGCTCAGCCCAGTGTGCTGCATCATCTATGTATAATATCTGACTGTGCTCACACAGCTTAATTGTGGGGGAGACTGGGGAGCAGTTATAGGTTATAGCAGGAGCCAGGAGTACATACATATTATTAAAATTAAACAGTGCACACTTTTGCTGCAGGCAGGAGTGCCACTGCCAGTGTGACTGACCAGTGACCTGACCACACTGACCACCAGTATAGTATACTATATTGTGATTGCCTGAAAAAGTTAAACACTCGTCGTGTGACTTGTGTGGTGTTTTTTTTTTTATTCTATAAAAAACTCATTCTGCTGACAGACAGTGTCCAGCAGGTCCGTCATTATATAATATATACCTGTCCGGCTGCAGTAGTGATATATATATATTTTTTATATCATTATTTATCATCCAGTCGCAGCAGACACAGTACGGTAGTTCACGGCTGTAGCTACCTCTGTGTCGGCACTCGGCAGTCCATCCATAATTGTATACCACCTACCCGTGGTTTTTTTTTTCTTTCTTCTTTATACATACTACATCTCATTATCATCCAGTCTATATTAGCAGCAGACACAGTACAGTACGGTAGTCCACGGCTGTAGCTACCTCTGTGTCGGCACTCGGCAGTCCATCCATAATTGTATACCACCTACCCGTGTTTTTTTTTTTCTTTCTTCTTTATACATACTACATCTCATTATCATCCAGTCTATATTAGCAGCAGACACAGTACAGTACGGTAGTCCACGGCTGTAGCTACCTCTGTGTCGGCACTCGGCAGTCCGTCCATAATTGTATACCACCTACCCGTGGTTTTTTTTTCTTTCTTCTTTATACATACATACTACATCTCATTATCAACCAGTCTATATTAGCAGCAGACACAGTACAGTACGGTAGTCCACGGCTGTAGCTACCTCTGTGTCGGCACTCGGCAGTCCATCCATAATTGTATACCACCTACACGTGGTTTTTTTTTCTTTCTTCTTTATACATACTACATCTCATTATCATCCAGTCTATATTAGCAGCAGACACAGTACAGTACGGTAGTCCACGGCTGTAGCTACCTCTGTGTCGGCACTCGGCAGTCCATCCATAATTGTATACCACCTACCCGTGTTTTTTTTTTCTTTCTTCTTTATACATACATACTACATCTCATTATCAACCAGTCTATATTAGCAGCAGACACAGTACAGTACGGTAGTCCACGGCTGTAGCTACCTCTGTGTCGGCACTCGGCAGTCCGTCCATAATTGTATACCACCTACCCGTGGTTTTTTTTTCTTTCTTCTTTATACATACATACTACATCTCATTATCATCCAGTCTATATTAGCAGCAGACACAGTACAGTACGGTAGTCCACGGCTGTAGCTACCTCTGTGTCGGCATTCGGCAGTCCGTCCATAATTGTATACCACCTACCCGTGGTTTTTTTTTCTTTCTTCTTTATACATACATACTACATCTCATTATCATCCAGTCTATATTAGCAACAGACACAGTACAGTACGGTAGTCCACGGCTGTAGCTACCTCTGTGTCGGCACTCGGCAGTCCATCCATAATTGTATACCACCTACCCGTGGTTTTTTTTTTCTTTCTTCTTTATACATACTACATCTCATTATCAACCAGTCTATATTAGCAGCAGACACAGTACAGTACGGTAGTCCATGGCTGTAGCTACCTCTGTGTCGGCACTCGGCAGTCCGTCCATAATTGTATACCACCTACCCGTGGTTTTTTTTTCTTTCTTCTTTATACATACATACTACATCTCATTATCATCCAGTCTATATTAGCAGCAGACACAGTACAGTACGGTAGTCCACGGCTGTAGCTACCTCTGTGTCGGCACTCGGCAGTCCATTCATAATTGTATACTAGTATCCATCCATCTCCATTGTTTACCTGAGGTGCCTTTTAGTTGTGCCTATTAAAATATGGAGAACAAAAATGTTGAGGTTCCAAAATTAGGGAAAGATCAAGATCCACTTCCACCTCGTGCTGAAGCTGCTGCCACTAGTCATGGCCGAGACGATGAAATGCCAGCAACGTCGTCTGCCAAGGCCGATGCCCAATGTCATAGTACAGAGCATGTCAAATCCAAAACACCAAATATCAGTAAAAAAAGGACTCCAAAACCTAAAATAAAATTGTCGGAGGAGAAGCGTAAACTTGCCAATATGCCATTTACCACACGGAGTGGCAAGGAACGGCTGAGGCCCTGGCCTATGTTCATGGCTATTGGTTCAGCTTCACATGAGGATGGAGGCACTCAGCCTCTCGCTAGAAAAATGAAAAGACTCAAGCTGGCAAAAGCAGTAGCACCGCAAAGAACTGTGCGTTCTTCGAAATCCCAAATCCACAAGGAGAGTCCAATTGTGTCGGTTGCGATGCCTGACCTTCCCAACACTGGACGTGAAGAGCATGCGCCTTCCACCATTTGCACGCCCCCTGCAAGTGCTGGAAGGAGCACCCGCAGTCCAGTTCCTGATAGTCAGATTGAAGATGTCAGTGTTGAAGTACACCAGGATGAGGAGGATATGGGTGTTGCTGGCGCTGGGGAGGAAATTGACAAGGAGGATTCTGATGGTGAGGTGGTTTGTTTAAGTCAGGCACCCGGGGAGACACCTGTTGTCCGTGGGAGGAATATGGCCGTTGACATGCCTGGTGAAAATACCAAAAAAATCAGCTCTTCGGTGTGGAACTATTTCAACAGAAATGCGGACAACAGGTGTCAAGCCGTGTGTTCCCTTTGTCAAGCTGTAATAAGTAGGGGTAAGGACGTTAACCACCTCGGAACATCCTCCCTTATACGTCACCTGCAGCGCATTCATAATAAGTCAGTGACAAGTTCAAAAACTTTGGGTGACAGCGGAAGCAGTCCACTGACCAGTAAATCCCTTCCTCTTGTAACCAAGCTCACGCAAACCACCCCACCAACTCCCTCAGTGTCAATTTCCTCCTTCCCCAGGAATGCCAATAGTCCTGCAGGCAATGTCACTGGCAATTCTGACGAGTCCTCTCCTGCCTGGGATTCCTCCGATGCATCCTTGCGTGTAACGCCTACTGCTGCTGGCGCTGCTGTTGTTGCTGCTGGGAGTCGATGGTCATCCCAGAGGGGAAGTCGTAAGCCCACTTTTACTACTTCCACCAAGCAATTGACTGTCCAACAGTCCTTTGCGAGGAAAATGAAATATCACAGCAGTCATCCTGTTGCAAAGCGGATAACTGAGGCCTTGACAACTATGTTGGTGTTAGACGTGCGTCCGGTATCCGCCGTTAGTTCACAGGGAACTAGACAATTTATTGAGGCAGTGTGCCCCCGTTACCAAATACCATCTAGGTTCCACTTCTCTAGGCAGGCGATACCGAAAATGTACACGGACCTCAGAAAAAGACTCACCAGTGTCCTAAAAAATGCAGCTGGACCCAATGTCCACTTAACTACGGACATGTGGACAAGTGGAGCAGGGCAGGGTCAGGACTATATGACTGTGACAGCCCACTGGGTAGATGTATGGACTCCCGCCGCAAGAACAGCAGCGGCGGCACCAGTAGCAGCATCTCGCAAACGCCAACTCTTTCCTAGGCAGGCTACGCTTTGTATCACCGCTTTCCAGAATACGCACACAGCTGAAAACCTCTTACGGCAACTGAGGAAGATCATCGCGGAATGGCTTACCCCAATTGGACTCTCCTGTGGATTTGTGGCATCGGACAACGCCAGCAATATTGTGTGTGCATTAAATATGGGCAAATTCCATGTTTTGCACATACCTTGAATTTGGTGGTGCAGAATTTTTTTAAAAACGACAGGGGCGTGCAAGAGATGCTGTCGGTGGCCAGAAGAATTGCGGGACACTTTCGGCGTACAGGCACCACGTACAGAAGACTGGAGCACCACCAAAAACTACTGAACCTGCCCTGCCATCATCTGAAGCAAGAAGTGGTAACGAGGTGGAATTCAACCCTCTATATGCTTCAGAGGTTGGAGGAGCAGCAAAAGGCCATTCAAGCCTATACAATTGAGCACGATATAGGAGGTGGAATGCACCTGTCTCAAGCGCAGTGGAGAATGATTTCAACGTTGTGCAAGGTTCTGATGCCCTTTGAACTTGCCACACGTGAAGTCAGTTCAGACACTGCCAGCCTGAGTCAGGTCATTCCCCTCATCAGGCTTTTGCAGAAGAAGCTGGAGACATTGAAGGAGGAGCTAACACGGAGCGATTCCGCTAGGCATGTGGGACTTGTGGATGGAGCCCTTAATTCGCTTAACAAGGATTCACGGGTGGTCAATCTGTTGAAATCAGAGCACTACATTTTGGCCACCGTGCTCGATCCTAGATTTAAAGCCTACCTTGGATCTCTCTTTCCGGCAGACACAAGTCTGCTGGGGTTGAAAGACCTGCTGGTGAGAAAATTGTCAAGTCAAACGGAACGCGACCTGTCAACATCTCCTCCTTCACATTCTCCCGCAACTGGGGGTGCGAGGAAAAGGCTCAGAATTCCGAGCCCACCCGCTGGCGGTGATGCAGGGCAGTCTGGAGCGACTGCTGATGCTGACATCTGGTCCGGACTGAAGGACCTGACAACGATTACGGACATGTCGTCTACTGTCACTGCATATGATTCTCTCAACATTGAAAGAATGGTGGAGGATTATATGAGTGACCGCATCCAAGTAGGCACGTCACACAGTCCGTACTTATACTGGCAGGAAAAAGAGGCAATTTGGAGGCCCTTGCACAAACTGGCTTTATTCTACCTAAGTTGCCCTCCCACAAGTGTGTACTCCGAAAGAGTGTTTAGTGCCGCCGCTCACCTTGTCAGCAATCGGCGTACGAGGTTACATCCAGAAAATGTGGAGAAGATGATGTTCATTAAAATGAATTATAATCAATTCCTCCGCGGAGACATTGACCAGCAGCAATTGCCTCCACAAAGTACACAGGGAGCTGAGATGGTGGATTCCAGTGGGGACGAATTGATAATCTGTGAGGAGGGGGATGTACACGGTGATATATCGGAGGAGGATGATGATGAGGTGGACATCTTGCCTCTGTACAGCCAGTTTGTGCAAGGAGAGATTAATTGCTTCTTTTTTGGGGGGGGGTCCAAACCAACCCGTCATATCAGTCACAGTCGTGTGGCAGACCCTGTCACTGAAATGATGGGTTGGTTAAAGTGTGCATGTCCTGTTTATACAACATAAGGGTGGGTGGGAGGGCCCAAGGACAATTCCATCTTGCACCTCTTTTTTCTTTTATTTTTCTTTGCGTCATGTGCTGTTTGGGGAGGGTTTTTTGGAAGGGACATCCTGCGTGACACTGCAGTGCCACTCCTAGATGGGCCCGGTGTTTGTGTCGGCCACTAGGGTCGCTTATCTTACTCACACAGTCAGCTACCTCATTGCGCCTCTTTTTTTCTTTGCGTCATGTGCTGTTTGGGGAGGGTTTTTTGGAAGGGACATCCTGCGTGACACTGCAGTGCCACTCCTAGATGGGCCCGGTGTTTGTGTCGGCCACTAGGGTCGCTTATCTTACTCACACAGTCAGCTACCTCATTGCGCCTCTTTTTTTCTTTGCGTCATGTGCTGTTTGGGGAGGGTTTTTTGGAAGGGCCATCCTGCGTGACACTGCAGTGCCACTCCTAGATGGGCCCGGTGTTTGTGTCGGCCACTAGGGTCGCTTATCTTACTCACACAGTCAGCTACCTCATTGCGCCTCTTTTTTTCTTTGCGTCATGTGCTGTTTGGGGAGGGTTTTTTGGAAGGGCCATCCTGCGTGACACTGCAGTGCCACTCCTAGATGGGCCCGGTGTTTGTGTCGGCCACTAGGGTCGCTTATCTTACTGACACAGTCAGCTACCTCATTGCGCCTCTTTTTTTCTTTGCGTCATGTGCTGTTTGGGGAGGGTTTTTTGGAAGGGACATCCTGCGTGACACTGCAGTGCCACTCCTAGATGGGCCCGGTGTTTGTGTCGGCCACTAGGGTCGCTTATCTTACTCACACAGTCAGCTACCTCATTGCGCCTCTTTTTTTCTTTGCGTCATGTGCTGTTTGGGGAGGGTTTTTTGGAAGGGACATCCTGCGTGACACTGCAGTGACACTCCTAGATGGGCCCGGTGTTTGTGTCGGCCACTAGGGTCGCTTATCTTACTCACACAGTCAGCTACCTCATTGCGCCTCTTTTTTTCTTTGCGTCATGTGCTGTTTGGGGAGGGTTTTTTGGAAGGGACATCCTGCGTGACACTGCAGTGCCACTCCTAGATGGGCCCGGTGTTTGTGTCGGCCACTAGGGTCGCTAATCTTACTCACACAGCTACCTCATTGCGCCTCTTTTTTTCTTTGCGTCATGTGCTGTTTGGGGAGGGTTTTTTGGAAGGGACATCCTGCGTGACACTGCAGTGCCACTCCTAGATGGGCCCGGTGTTTGTGTCGGCCACTAGGGTCGCTTATCTTACTCACACAGCGACCTCGGTGCAAATTTTAGGACTAAAAATAATATTGTGAGGTGTGAGGTATTCAGAATAGACTGAAAATGAGTGGAAATTATGGTTTTTGAGGTTAATAATACTTTGGGATCAAAATGACCCCCAAATTCTATGATTTAAGCTGTTTTTTAGGGTTTTTTGAAAAAAACACCCGAATCCAAAACACACCCGAATCCGACAAAAAAAATTCGGTGAGGTTTTGCCAAAACGCGGTCGAACCCAAAACACGGCCGCGGAACCGAACCCAAAACCAAAACACAAAACCCGAAAAATTTCAGGCGCTCATCTCTAACCTGTGCTGCATTTTAGTTGTGCGCAGTATATAGTAGGAGGACAGTGCCGAATTTTGCTGACCACCAGTATATATATAGCAGTATGGTACAGTAGTCCACTGCTCTACCTCTGTGTCATCAAGTATACTACAAAAGTTCAGTAAAATTACCCAAAAATCAAAATTAAAAGCATCTGATGAGAAGCGTAAACTTGCCAATATGCCATTTACGACACGGAGTGGCAAGGAACGGCTGAGGCCCTGGCCTATGTTCATGGCTATTGGTTCAGATTCACATGAGGATGGAAGCACTCATCCTCTTGCTAGATAACTGCAGTGCCACTCCTAGATGGGCCAGGTGTTTGTGTCGGCCACTTGAGTCGCTTAGCTTAGTCACACATCTACCTCATTGCACCTCTTTTTTCTTTGCATCATATGCTGTTTGGGGACTATTTTTTTTAAATCTGCCATCCTGTCTGACACTGCAGTGCCACTCCTAGATGGGCCAGGTGTTTGTGTCGGCCACTTGGGTCGCTTAGCTTAGTCACACAGCTACCTCATTGCACCTCTTTTTTTCTTTTTATCATGTGCTGTTTGGGGAGTATTTTTTAAATCTGCCATCCTGTCTGACATTGCAGTGCCACTCCTAGATGGGCCAGGTGTTTGTGTCAGCCACTTGGGTCACTTAGCTTTGTCACACAGCTACCTCATTGCACCTCTTATTTCTTTGCATCATGTGCTGTTTGGGGACTATTTTTTAAATCTGCCATCCTGTCTGACACTGCAGTGCCACTCCTAGATGGGCCAGGTGTTTGTGTCGGCCACTTGGGTCGCTTAGCAAGGTCACACAGCTACCTCATTGCACCTCTTTTTTTCTTTTTATCATGTGCTGTTTGGGGACTATTTTTTAAATCTGCCATCCTGTCTGACACTGCAGTTCCACTCCTAGATGGGCCAGGTGTTTGTGACGGCCACTTGGGTCGCTTAGCTTAGTCACACAGCTACCTCATTGCACCTCTTTTTTTCTTTGCATCATGTGCTGTTTGGGGACTATTTTTTAAATCTGCCATCCTGTCTGACACTGCAGTGCCACTCCTAGATGGGCCAGGTGTTTGTGTCGGCCACTTGGGTCGCTTAGCTTAGTCACACAGCTACCTCATTGCACCTCTTTTTTTCTTTTTGCACCATGTGCCGTTTGGGGACTATTTTTTAAATCTGCCATCCTGTCTGACACTGCAGTGCCACTCCTAGATGGACCAGATGTTTGTGTCGGCCACTTGGGTCACTTAGCTTAGCCATCCAGCAACCTTGGTGCACCTCTTTTTTTCTTTGCATCATGTGCTGTTTGGGGACTAGTTTTTTAAATCTTACATCCTGTCTGACACTGCAGTGCCACTCCTAGATGGGCCAGGTGTTTGTGTCGGCCACTTGGGTCGCTTAGCTTAGCCATCCAGCGACCTCGGTGCAAATTTTAGGACTAAAATTAATATTGTGAGGTGTGAGGTGTTCAGAATAGACTGGAAATGAGTGGAAAGTATGGTTATTGTGGTTAATAATACTATGGTATCAAAATGACCCCCAAATTCTATGTTTTAAGCTGCTTTTGAGGGTTTTTTGTAAAAAAAAAACCACCCAAATCCAAAACACACCCGAATCCGACAAAAAAATTTCAGGAAGGTTTTGCCAAAACGCGTCCGAATCTAAAACACGGCCCCGTAACCGAATCCAAAACCAAAACGCAAAACCCGAAAAATTTCCGGTGCACATCACTAGTGTCGTGATGGCCAGGAAACCAAATGCAGAGGGCAAAATTGTCAGGTTTGTTTTATTTTATTGCCAACTCTTAAACCCATCTCTCCGGGAGAGCCTCACAGAAGGGAGTCAGATTACCGCTGCGTTGGAAGGGGCAGGCTGCTTCTAGCCATCACACCCTGCCCTGACAATATAATGTCGTAAAACATGTACACTTGCGAAGAGGGGACAGGGCTAAGATGATGCTATTCAAGGAAACAAGTGTGATGCTGTGATGCTGGATAGGGATCTACAGTAATCATCCTGGGTTCGTGGAACTCCTATAAATGCTAGAAATGGAGGAGTACCCCATGCTTTTTGGGAGGCATGTTTGGCTTGCTTGGATCCTACAAAACTGCTAAAATATTACTCAGTAGTTTTATTTTTAAAAATAAATTCGAGAAAACACGAAACGTAAAATGTTGAACACGTTTTATGACTGTTAATTACAGTCATCATTTTTTTTCGGTTTGACTCAGAAATGAAAGATAGAGTTCACCAAACAGATCTAATGCCCCCAAATAACACATAGTTCTGCAGACTGTAGGATGTGTTAATCCCTGACTGTCATCTATGTCTCTAAATGCTGCAGCAACAAAGCCGACAGAGATGGCATTTTATGTTCTTAACTTTGGACTGTGATAATTGTTTTGCCTTTGGCAATACTATGTAGCTGTAATGGATTTTGTGTTTCTCTGAGGATTTATGAAATGTATGGAGTCAGGCAAAAACCTGTGTTTTATTGCATAAGGTAACATTGAAAGATAAAGGCCAATACAGGTTGAGTATCCCATATCCAAATATTCCGAAATACGGAATATTCCGAAATACGGACTTTTTTGAGTTAGAGTGAAATAGTGAAACCTTTGTTTTTTGATGGCTCAATGTACACAAACTTTGTTTAATACACAAAGCTATGAAAAATATTGTATTAAATTACCTTTAGACTGTGTGTATAAGGTGTATATGAAACATAAATGAATTGTGTGAATGTAGACACACTTTGTTTAATGCACAAAGTTATAAAAAGTATTGTATTAAATGTCCTTCAGGCTGTGTGTATAAGGTGTATATGAAACATAAGTGAATTGTGTGAATGTAGACACACTTTGTTTAATGTACAAAGTTATTAAAAATATTGGCTAAAATGTCCTTCAGGCTGTGTGTAGAAGGTGTATATGTAACATAAATGCATTCTGTGCTTACACTTAGGTCCCATCTCCATGATATCTCATTATGGTATGCAGTTATTCCAAAATACGGAAAAATCCGATATCCAAATTACTTCTGGTCCCAAGCATTTTGGATAAGGGATACTCAACCTGTATAACAATATGTATTTCCAGGACTCCAGTTAATTAAAATGAGATTTTTTTTTACACTAAGAAGTCCAAAAAATGCCTAATGATACTTCAGCAAAGCAGTTGGGAGTAGCGGCAGTCATAACACAATCTCGACAATCATAATGCTGACGCCACAATGTCGAACATTATGATGTCATCATTGTTGAAATGTGAACATGAGCATGTCCACATCTACAGACATGTCAAGATTCTGCACAGACTGGAGGCTTAGGGCCGGACTGTGGCAGTGTAGGGTTAGGGTTAGGCAATGAGAGGGGTGGTTAGGGTTAGGGGGAGTGTTATGGTTAGTAGTTAGGAATACTCACTAGCAGAAGCGCCACAGGATCAGCCAGAAGTCATCAGCTGATTACAGGACCTAGAAGACACCGCTGGAGCTGCTAGACCGCCGCACCAGGCAAGTCACCATATACCACCAGGAAAGTTTTATCAACATTCTAATCGGAATACATACTATTTACCACCCGGCGGGACGCTGGTTGTCATGATCCCGACAGCAGTATCATGCCCGCCAGAAAGCCGTCAGCAGGGCGAGCGCTAAGAGTCCCCTTGCTAGCTCACTGTGCTCGCCACGCTGCTGGCTTGGTGGCTCACTGTGTTCATCACAGGTTCAATTCTCACTCTATGGGTGTTGTGACACCCACAAGTGGGAATAGCCCCTGTGCGCCGGGATTCCGGCTGGCGCCATAATCAGCTGGCGGGTTTCCGGTGATGGTATCCTGACCGCTGGCATGATGACAGCCGGCAAATTGATTGCATCCTTTCTAATCAAGTCTATACTAGGCATGTCAACATTATGAATGTCACATGATGAAGGTCGACAAAACATACCAAACCCTTTTGTAGTATGGGGAGTTTTTTTTCAGCTGATTACTTCATGCTGAGTATAGATAACTTTTGGACACAGTTTTTGGCTACTTTAATAATTCTTAAAGATGCAGTTTTGTACAAATTTGTACTTACTTTGGAATTTGCCTTTTCTTACAGCATCCCCTGGCCACTTACCTGTTTAAGGATGCCGTTATAACTGGAATCTAAACTGGATTTGGACTGGATTTTGCCCAACTGCCTTATCTTAAAAATACCACAAGTTCTCAAGCATTAAAATCCCTGCATGCAACCTCACTTGGTAATTTGACACATTGTTGCTTAACAAGGACTATAATTATTATTATTATTATTCTTACATTCTGTCTTCACACATTTTGAAGTATTTCATCTCTGTTATTAATCCATTTTACAGATGTATACCCATATACCCATATAGCTACCCTCAATATGTCACGCAGCATGAGATGCCTGGTGTGAGTGAGCCGTCTGGTCCTGTGCAGCACAGCTAACATAAGGTGTCTGTTATTCTACAGAAAATGCATCTATATATATATATATATATATATATATATATATATGTATATTGGTTTTTTTCCAGGGAGGCAAACAAGACAAAATATATAACACAGAGTCCACATTAAGACGACAATCAAACATGACAGCCACAGAAGTGCAAAGGACAACAGTCAACCAAACATGAAGTAATAACACTAGCGTACTTCCATGTAGAATAACACCTGTGAATAATTATTAAAGGTCAGCAGTAAAAATCATGTCTCGTCTCTCCGGTCATTTTTTGAAATGGAAAATGTTAACATCATAACAAAAATTAAACTTGGAGGAGAAAGATAGGATAATGGAGGGGGAAGGGGGGGGGTGGTCAAGGTCCAGCGGTGACGGATGCATAACAGGAAACATAGTGTATTCCAGCATCTCACACAAATAGAGGAATATGCAAAAGCATTATAGTCAAGGAATAAACATCAGGAATAACAATAATGACATTTCAAGAAATAATAGGAAGCTGTACAATAATGTAGAAAAGAAGACCAGCTTATCGCTACAATATTAAGCACATAACCCCCTACCAGTACATCTATATGCCCGCCAATCGGTTTTAACTAGAGATGAGCGGGTTCGGTTTCTCTGAATCCGAACCCGCCAGAACTTCATGTTTTTTTTCACGGGTCCGAGCGACTCGGATCTTCCCGCCTTGCTCGGTTAACCCGAGCGCGCCCGAACGTCATCATGACGCTGTCGGATTCTCGCGAGGCTCGGATTCTATCGCGAGACTCGGATTCTATATAAGGAGCCGCGCGTCGCCGCCATTTTCACACGTGCATTGAGATTGATAGGGAGAGGACGTGGCTGGCGTCCTCTCCATTTAGATTATAAGAGACTGAGAGAGATTTACTGGAGCTGACTAGGAGGAGTACTGTTACTGTAGAAGTGTAGAGACTGAGTGGAGAGAGTTTACTAGTGAGGACAGTGCAGTTTACTTTATAATCCGTTCTCTGCCTGAAAAAAGCGATACACAGCACACAGTGACTCAGTCACATACCATATCTGTGTGCACTGCTCAGGCTCAGGCCAGTGTGCTGCATCATCTATTATCTATATATAATATTATATATATCTGTCTGACTGCTCAGCTCACACAGCTTATAATTGTGGGGGAGACTGGGGAGCACTACTGCAGTGCCAGTTATAGGTTATAGCAGGAGCCAGGAGTACATAATATATTATATAGTGAGTGACCACCAGACACACAGTGCAGTTTATTTAATATATCCGTTCTCTGCCTGAAAAAAGCGATACACACAGTGACTCAGTCAGTCACATACCATATCTGTGTGCACTGCTCAGGCTCAGGCCAGTGTGCTGCATCATCTATTATCTATATATAATATTATATATATCTGTCTGACTGCTCAGCTCACACAGCTTATAATTGTGGGGGAGACTGGGGAGCACTACTGCAGTGCCAGTTATAGGTTATAGCAGGAGCCAGGAGTACATAATATATTATATAGTGAGTGACCACCAGACACACAGTGCAGTTTATTTAATATATCCGTTCTCTGCCTGAAAAAAGCGATACACACAGTGACTCAGTCAGTCACATACCATATCTGTGTGCACTGCTCAGGCTCAGGCCAGTGTGCTGCATCATCTATATATATTATATATCTGTCTGACTGCTCAGCTCACACAGCTTATAATTGTGGGGGAGACTGGGGAGCACTACTGCAGTGCCAGTTATAGGTTATAGCAGGAGCCAGGAGTACATATTATATTAAAATTAAACAGTGCACACTTTTGCTGCAGGAGTGCCACTGCCAGTGTGACTGACCAGTGACCTGACCACACTGACCACCAGTATAGTTAGTAGTATACTTATATTGTGATTGCCTGAAAAAGTTAAACACTCGTCGTGTGACTTCACTTGTGTGTTTTTTTTTTTTATTCTATAAAAATAAAACTCATTCTGCTGACAGACAGTGTCCAGCAGGTCCGTCATTATATAATATATAATATATACCTGTCCGGCTGCAGTAGTGATATATATATATTTTTTATATCATTTATCATCCAGTCGCAGCAGACACAGTACGGTAGTTCACGGCTGTGGCTACCTCTGTGTCTCTGCACTCGGCAGGCAGTCCGTCCATAATTGTAATACCACCTAACCGTGGATTTTTTTAATTCTTCTTTATACATACATAGTTACATAGACATCTTCTCTTTATCAACCAGTCTATATTAGCTGCAGACACAGTACAGTACGGTAGTTCACGGCTGTGGCTACCTCTGTGTCTGCACTCGGCAGGCAGTCCGTCCATAATTGTATACCACCTAACCGTGGATTTTTTTTCATTCTTCTTTATACATACATAGTTACATAGACATCTTCTCTTTATCAACCAGTCTATATTAGCTGCAGACACAGTACAGTACGGTAGTTCACGGCTGTGGCTACCTCTGTGTCTGCACTCGGCAGGCAGTCCGTCCATAATTGTATACCACCTAACCGTGGATTTTTTTCAGTCTTCTTTATACATACATAGTTACATAGACATCTTCTCTTTATCAACCAGTCTATATTAGCTGCAGACACAGTACAGTACGGTAGTTCACGGCTGTGGCTACCTCTGTGTCTGCAGTCGGCAGGCAGTCCATAATTGTATACTAGTATCCATCTCCATTGTTTACCTGAGGTGCCTTTTAGTTGTGCCTATTAAAATATGGAGAACAAAAATGTTGAGGTTCCAAAATTAGGGAAAGATCAAGATCCACTTCCACCTCGTGCTGAAGCTGCTGCCACTAGTCATGGCCGAGACGATGAAATGCCAGCAACGTCGTCTGCCAAGGCCGATGCCCAATGTCATAGTACAGAGCATGTCAAATCCAAAACACCAAATATCAGAAAAAAAAGGACTCCAAAACCTAAAATAAAATTGTCGGAGGAGAAGCGTAAACTTGCCAATATGCCATTTACCACACGGAGTGGCAAGGAACGGCTGAGGCCCTGGCCTATGTTCATGGCTAGTGGTTCAGCTTCACATGAGGATGGAAGCACTCAGCCTCTCGCTAGAAAAATGAAAAGACTCAAGCTGGCAAAAGCAGCACAGCAAAGAACTGTGCATTCTTCGAAATCCCAAATCCACAAGGAGAGTCCAATTGTGTCGGTTGCGATGCCTGACCTTCCCAACACTGGACGTGAAGAGCATGCGCCTTCCACCATTTGCACGCCCCCTGCAAGTGCTGGAAGGAGCACCCGCAGTCCAGTTCCTGATAGTCAGATTGAAGATGTCAGTGTTGAAGTACACCAGGATGAGGAGGATATGGGTGTTGCTGGCGCTGGGGAGGAAATTGACCAGGAGGATTCTGATGGTGAGGTGGTTTGTTTAAGTCAGGCACCCGGGGAGACATCTGTTGTCCGTGGGAGGAATATGGCCGTTGACATGCCAGGTGAAAATACCAAAAAAATCAGCTCTTCGGTGTGGAGGTATTTCACCAGAAATGCGGACAACAGGTGTCAAGCCGTGTGTTCCCTTTGTCAAGCTGTAATAAGTAGGGGTAAGGACGTTAACCACCTCGGAACATCCTCCCTTATACGTCACCTGCAGCGCATTCATAATAAGTCAGTGACAAGTTCAAAAACTTTGGGTGACAGCGGAAGCAGTCCACTGACCAGTAAATCCCTTCCTCTTGTAACCAAGCTCACGCAAACCACCCCACCAACTCCCTCAGTGTCAATTTCCTCCTTCCCCAGGAATGCCAATAGTCCTGCAGGCCATGTCACTGGCAATTCTGACGAGTCCTCTCCTGCCTGGGATTCCTCCGATGCATCCTTGCGTGTAACGCCTACTGCTGCTGGCGCTGCTGTTGTTGCCGCTGGGAGTCGATGGTCATCCCAGAGGGGAAGTCGTAAGCCCACTTGTACTACTTCCAGTAAGCAATTGACTGTTCAACAGTCCTTTGCGAGGAAGAAATATCACAGCAGTCATCCTACTGCAAAGCGGATAACTGAGGCCTTGACAACTATGTTGGTGTTAGACGTGCGTCCGGTATCCGCCGTTAGTTCACAGGGAACTAGACAATTTATTGAGGCAGTGTGCCCCCGTTACCAAATACCATCTAGGTTCCACTTCTCTAGGCAGGCGATACCGAGAATGTACACGGACGTCAGAAAAAGACTCACCAGTGTCCTAAAAAATGCAGTTGTACCCAATGTCCACTTAACCACGGACATGTGGACAAGTGGAGCAGGGCAGGGTCAGGACTATATGACTGTGACAGCCCACTGGGTAGATGTATGGACTCCCGCCGCAAGAACAGCAGCGGCGGCACCAGTAGCAGCATCTCGCAAACGCCAACTCTTTCCTAGGCAGGCTACGCTTTGTATCACCGCTTTCCAGAATACGCACACAGCTGAAAACCTCTTACGGCAACTGAGGAAGATCATCGCGGAATGGCTTACCCCAATTGGACTCTCCTGTGGATTTGTGGCATCGGACAACGCCAGCAATATTGTGTGTGCATTAAATATGGGCAAATTCCAGCACGTCCCATGTTTTGCACATACCTTGAATTTGGTGGTGCAGAATTTTTTAAAAAACGACAGGGGCGTGCAAGAGATGCTGTCGGTGGCCAGAAAAATTGCGGGACACTTTCGGCGTACAGGCACCACGTACAGAAGACTGGAGCACCACCAAAAACTACTGAACCTGCCCTGCCATCATCTGAAGCAAGAAGTGGTAACGAGGTGGAATTCAACCCTCTATATGCTTCAGAGGTTGGAGGAGCAGCAAAAGGCCATTCAAGCCTATACAATTGAGCACGATATAGGAGGTGGAATGCACCTGTCTCAAGTGCAGTGGAGAATGATTTCAACGTTGTGCAAGGTTCTGATGCCCTTTGAACTTGCCACACGTGAAGTCAGTTCAGACACTGCCAGCCTGAGTCAGGTCATTCCCCTCATCAGGCTTTTGCAGAAGAAGCTGGAGGCATTGAAGAAGGAGCTAAAAGGGAGCGATTCCGCTAGGCATGTGGGACTTGTGGATGCAGCCCTTAATTCGCTTAACAAGGATTCACGGGTGGTCAATCTGTTGAAATCAGAGCACTACATTTTGGCCACCGTGCTCGATCCTAGATTTAAAGCCTACCTTGGATCTCTCTTTCCGGCAGACACAAGTCTGCTGGGGTTGAAAGACCTGCTGGTGACAAAATTGTCAAGTCAAGCGGAACGCGACCTGTCAACATCTCCTCCTTCACATTCTCCCACAACTGGGGGTGCGAGGAAAAGGCTCAGAATTCCGAGCCCACCCGCTGGCGGTGATGCAGGGCAGTCTGGAGCGACTGCTGATGCTGACATCTGGTCCGGACTGAAGGACCTGACAACGATTACGGACATGTCGTCTACTGTCACTGCATATGATTCTCTCAACATTGATAGAATGGTGGAGGATTATATGAGTGACCGCATCCAAGTAGGCACGTCACACGGTCCGTACTTATACTGGCAGGAAAAAGAGGCAATTTGGAGGCCCTTGCACAAACTGGCTTTATTCTACCTAAGTTGCCCTCCCACAAGTGTGTACTCCGAAAGAGTGTTTAGTGCCGCCGCTCACCTTGTCAGCAATCGGCGTACGAGGTTACATCCAGAAAATGTGGAGAAGATGATGTTCATTAAAATGAATTATAATCAATTCCTCCGCGGAGACATTGACCAGCAGCAATTGCCTCCACAAAGTACACAGGGAGCTGAGATGGTGGATTCCAGTGGGGACGAATTGATAATCTGTGAGGAGGGGGATGTACACGGTGATATATCGGAGGGTGAAGATGAGGTGGACATCTTGCCTCTGTAGAGCCAGTTTGTGCAAGGAGAGATTAATTGCTTCTTTTTTGGGGGGGGTCCAAACCAACCCGTCATATCAGTCACAGTCGTGTGGCAGACCCTGTCACTGAAATGATGGGTTGGTTAAAGTGTGCATGTCCTGTTTTGTTTATACAACATAAGGGTGGGTGGGAGGGCCCAAGGACAATTCCATCTTGCACCTCTTTTTTCTTTTCTTTTTCTTTGCATCATGTGCTGATTGGGGAGGGTTTTTTGGAAGGGACATCCTGCGTGACACTGCAGTGCCACTCCTAGATGGGCCCGGTGTTTGTGTCGGCCACTAGGGTCGCTAATCTTACTCACACAGTCAGCTACCTCATTGCGCCTCTTTTTTTCTTTGCGTCATGTGCTGTTTGGGGAGGGTTTTTTGGAAGGGACATCCTGCGTGACACTGCAGTGCCACTCCTAGATGGGCCCGGTGTTTGTGTCGGCCACTAGGGTCGCTAATCTTACTCACACAGCTACCTCATTGCGCCTCTTTTTTTCTTTGCGTCATGTGCTGTTTGGGGAGGGTTTTTTGGAAGGGACATCCTGCGTGACACTGCAGTGCCACTCCTAGATGGGCCCGGTGTTTGTGTCGGCCACTAGGGTCGCTAATCTTACTCACACAGCTACCTCATTGCGCCTCTTTTTTTCTTTGCGTCATGTGCTGTTTGGGGAGGGTTTTTTGGAAGGGCCATCCTGCGTGACACTGCAGTGCCACTCCTAGATGGGCCCGGTGTTTGTGTCGGCCACTAGGGTCGCTAATCTTACTCACACAGCTACCTCATTGCGCCTCTTTTTTTCTTTGCGTCATGTGCTGTTTGGGGAGGGTTTTTTGGAAGGGACATCCTGCGTGACACTGCAGTGCCACTCCTAGATGGGCCCGGTGTTTGTGTCGGCCACTAGGGTCGCTTATCTTACTCACACAGCGACCTCGGTGCAAATTTTAGGACTAAAAATAATATTGTGAGGTGTGAGGTATTCAGAATAGACTGAAAATGAGTGTAAATTATGGTTTTTGAGGTTAATAATACTTTGGGATCAAAATGACCCCCAAATTCTATGATTTAAGCTGTTTTTTAGTGTTTTTGGAAAAAAACACCCGAATCCAAAACACACCCGAATCCGACAAAAAAAATTCGGTGAGGTTTTGCCAAAACGCGTTCGAACCCAAAACACGGCCGCGGAACCGAACCCAAAACCAAAACACAAAACCCGAAAAATTTCAGGCGCTCATCTCTAGTTTTAACGAACAGTTTATAATCCTGCGATTGTAAACCATCATTTAATGTTTCTATGTAAAGACCCCATTTCCTATCAAAGGAAACAGCACCTTTTTACAAATCTGGCAGTGCAGTCTGCCTGTCCATATATAAAGTTTTCAAAAGCAAAGTCTTAACGTCAGAAAGTGAAGGAGTATTCCTAGTAATCCAATGGGTCAAGATGATCTTCTTAGCAATTGTATATTTATTAGTATAGGCACAAGATTCTTACTTAAGCCTTCAGTCAACCATTCTGTAAGATTAGCACATAGAGGTGGAAGGAGTATTAAAGATAATCGTAAAGTGAAGGTATCATTTATAAATACCAAAACCTTGTTCTAGAATTTTTTAATAACACCGCACTCCCAGAACTGATGTAAATAAGTAGAGGTTGAGCCTTTACACTTCATAAAATCAACCTCAGAATCAGGGTGAAGATTGTTATGTATTGCTTGTGAAGTATAGGCCCTATGGACCATTTTAAAATGAATCTCTTGCAAATAAGATGATTTCAAGAATCTTAAAGCTGCATATGGATTTCATTTACCGAAAGGTCTCGTTGCCAAGATCTCTTCAAGCTATACCACATCTTATTTGGAGTAGAGCGTAGTAGGTCTGCATATAAATATCTCGTTTTATACGGAGTGGTTTTAAATATGTCTACTAGTTTTGACAGTGGATCTGGGGCAGAATCAGAAGGGTGAGGTTTAGGTAAAGAATTAATATAGTGCCAAAGCTGGAAGTATGTAAATGAGGTTGAGTGTGGGAGGGCATATTTTTCCCAGACTTGCATATAGCTATATTACCGACCGCCAAGGTAAAACACATCTTCTGTAGGTAATGCAGCCTGAGAAATATAGTTTCAGTCATTCCTGGCAGAAACATCAGGTTACCCCATAACGAGATATGCTTTGTATATCCAGGATGTCTCTGGAATCTTTTGTTGATCAAGTGCCATGTCCAATACGTGTCCCTGAATAAAGGATTCAATAAACAATGGGGGGGGGGCAGTTTAGATCGAGGTGTATGTTGGAGGGCATTCGGAGAATGTGGAGCCAACAAAGCACAATCCAAATCGTAAAGTACAAAATTATCTCTTTCAAATAGCCAATCTGTGATGTATCGAAAGAAAATCGATATGGGAATATAATTTGAGGTCAGGTAAATTTAGTCCTCCTAGTTTACGAGGTGCACGCAGCTTAGCTCTGGCTACTCTAGGTTTGCCTTACATCCAAAGTAATTTGTTAATCATAGAGTCAAGTTGTTTTATATCAGCGGGAGACAGCTTTATTGGTAACATCTGCATTGTGATCCTGCTGTATAATTCCAGTAATCCTGCCATATAATTCTGGTACTGGCGTATATGTCCGGTCCAGTGATCCTGACGTATATGTCTAGTGGTAGTGCTATATAATTCCAGTGATACTGCCGTGTATATATATATATATATATATATACCAATGCCTGATTGGTATATGGCACTCTCCTGATTGGCTGTGCACGTAGGAGTCACAAGGGGTCCCGGCATTCGGGGAAAGGGGTCCCATGTGTAAACATGGGACCCCTTTCAGTGCGTGGTCCGGGTAAATGCGGTTTGTTTTTTTGCCAAGTACGTGGATTACAAAACAGAAGAGGACAGATCTACATGTATGAGTATAATTTTATTTTCAGGTACACCGTGGATTCTACTTGGAGAAGTGGACCGAACCTCATGTCAACATAAGTAAGTATGTGTGTGTCGGCATGTATGTCATAAAGTTTAACTTTCACGGTGTCTGTGTACTGTTTTTATTTGGGTATTTTTTTTGTAGTAGAACTACAGGTACCAGCAGGCCCGTTTCCCCCCCGCATGCTGGTACTTGTGGTTCTCCAAGTACCAGCTTGCGGGGGAGGCTTGCTGGGACTTGTAGTTCTGCTACAAAAAAACAATACTCTTTATTTTGTCACTTGGCTATCAGCCCCCCATCCGCAGCCCTTGGATGGGGGGGACAGCCTCGGTCTTCACCCCTGGCCCTTGGATGGCTGGAGGGGGGGACCCCTTGATTTAAGGGGTCCCCACTCCTCCAGGGTACCCTGGCCAGGGGTGACTAGTTAGTGATTTAATGCCATGGCCGCAGGGACCGATATAAAAGTGTCCCCCGGCTGTGGCATTATCTCTCTGACTAGTGGAGCCCAGTGCTGGTGTTAAAAATACGGGGGACCCCTATGCTTTTTGTCCCCTGTATTTTTTGCACCAGGACCAGACGCAGAGCCTGGTGCTGGTTGTGAAAATACGGGGGATCCCCTGTCAATTTTTTCCCCGTATTTTCACAACCAGGACTGGCTCAAAGAGCCCAAGGCTGGTTATGCTTAGGAGGGGGGACCCCACGCAATTTTTTTCTGGGTTTTTTAATCATTTTTGTGCCATCCAAAAAGTCGAATCCAGGACGCACATATCCGTCAATTGGTCTGTTTTTCGACAGCGGGACTGTCGAATCCGTTTTTTATTGAATATGTCGAATTCGGGTCCCAGTGGGAGGGTATGTGACTGTCGAATTGTGTCGAATTTAAAAACGGTCGAATTCCAGCCGGAATTCGACCGCAATTGCATATACCCCATAGTCTCTGTTAGATCCAATCACCTGCAATCTCCACTACCAACACTATCATCATCAATTTCCTCAATCATGATCAGAAGGAGTCCTGTATCCAATTTCAGAAGCATGACTGACTCCTTTCCTATCCGGGATTCCTCCGAAGGCTCCTTGTGTGCTATGCCTACTGCAACTGCTGCTGGGAGTCGATCTTCATCCCAGAAGGGGACCAGGACGACTACTTGTAGTAGTAGTTTAACAAAACAATTGACAGTCAAACAATCCATTGCAAGGGGAGCAAGTATGACAGCAGTCACCCAGTTGCACAGCGGATTACTGAAGCTATAACAACTATGCTGGTATTAGATGTGCATCTAGTATCTGCCATTAGTGCAGTGGGATTTAGACAGTTGATTAAGGTACTGTGTCCCTGGTATCAAATCCCATCTAGATTCGACTTGACTAAAAAAGCAATTCCCAGCCTGTACAAAGACATATAAAAGAAAGTGTTATTAGTGTCAGAAATGCCATTATACCCACTGTCCACTTAACCACGTATATGTAGACAAGCGGAACAGGGCAAACTAAAGACTACATGACTGTGACAGCCCACTAGGTAGATGTATTGCCTTCATCAGCACCAACAGCAGCAGCAGCATTTCACAAATGCCAACTCATTAAGAGTCAGGCTATTCTGTGTATCACTACTTTCACTAAGCGGCATACCGCTGACAACCTCTTAAAAAATCTCAGGGAAATCATTGCAAAATGGCTTACCCAACTTGGAATCTCCCCAGGATTTTTGATATCTGACAATACCACCAATATTGTGAGAGCATTACATTTGGGCGAATTCCAACACGTCCCATCCAAAGCTACTCATAGACCTATGACATAGGGAAACGAGCAGGAATGCACCATAGTCAAGCGCAGTTGAGAATAATTTCTGTGTTGTGCAAGGTTCTCAAAACCTTCATAGTTGCCACACGTGAAGTTAGTTCAGACACTGCCAGCGTGAGTCAGGTCATTCCTCTAATTAGACTCTTTGAAAAGAAGCTGGGTAAATTGAAGGAGGAGCTAAAAGGAAGCAATTCCGCTAAGCAAGTAAGGGTGAGTGGGAGGGCCCAAGGACAATTCCATCTTGCACCTCTTTTCTATGTATTATACGCTGTTTGGAGCATTGCTGACTGATTTTTTTTTTTGCATAGTTTATTAAACCGCCATCCTGTCTGCCACTGCAATGCCACTCCTAGATGTGCCATGTTGGAAGTTTAAGCGCTACATGTTTGTGCCGTTCACTGCTGTCACTTAGCTTCGTCATCCAGCTACCTCGGTGCACCCTATAGACCTAAAGTTGATAAAACAATATTGTGAGCTGTGAAGTGGTCAAAACTGACTGGAAATTAGAGATGAGCGCCTGAAATTTTTCGGGTTTTGTGTTTTGGTTTTGGGTTCGGTTCCGCGGCCGTGTTTTGGGTTCGAACGCGTTTTGGCAAAACCTCACCGAATTATTTTTGTCGGATTCGGGTGTGTTTTGGATTCGGGTGTTTTTTTCCAAAAACACTAAAAAACAGCTTAAATCATAGAATTTGGGGGTCATTTTGATCCCAAAGTATTATTAACCTCAAAAACCATAATTTACACTCATTTTCAGTCTATTCTGAATACCTCACACCTCACAATATTATTTTTAGTCCTAAAATTTGCACCGAGGTCGCTGTGTGAGTAAGATAAGCGACCCTAGTGGCCGACACAAACACCGGGCCCATCTAGGAGTGGCACTGCAGTGTCACGCAGGATGTCCCTTCCAAAAAACCCTCCCCAAACAGCACATGACGCAAAGAAAAAAAGAGGCGCAATGAGGTAGCTGTGTGAGTAAGATTAGCGACCCTAGTGGCCGACACAAACACCGGGCCCATCTAGGAGTGGCACTGCAGTGTCACGCAGGATGGCCCTTCCAAAAAACCCTCCCCAAACAGCACATGACGCAAAGAAAAAAAGAGGCGCAATGAGGTAGCTGTGTGAGTAAGATTAGCGACCCTAGTGGCCGACACAAACACCGGGCCCATCTAGGAGTGGCACTGCAGTGTCACGCAGGATGGCCCTTCCAAAAAACCCTCCCCAAACAGCACATGACGCAAAGAAAAAAAGAGGCGCAATGAGGTAGCTGACTGTGTGAGTAAGATTAGCGACCCTAGTGGCCGACACAAACACCGGGCCCATCTAGGAGTGGCACTGCAGTGTCACGCAGGATGTCCCTTCCAAAAAACCCTCCCCAATCAGCACATGATGCAAAGAAAAAGAAAAGAAAAAAGAGGTGCAAGATGGAATTATCCTTGGGCCCTCCCACCCACCCTTATGTTGTATAAACAAAACAGGACATGCACACTTTAACCAACCCATCATTTCAGTGACAGGGTCTGCCACACGACTGTGACTGATATGACGGGTTGGTTTGGACCCCCCCCAAAAAAGAAGCAATTAATCTCTCCTTGCACAAACTGGCTCTACAGAGGCAAGATGTCCACCTCATCTTCACCCTCCGATATATCACCGTGTACATCCCCCTCCTCACAGATTATCAATTCGTCCCCACTGGAATCCACCATCTCAGCTCCCTGTGTACTTTGTGGAGGCAATTGCTGCTGGTCAATGTCTCCGCGGAGGAATTGATTATAATTCATTTTAATGAACATCATCTTCTCCACATTTTCTGGATGTAACCTCGTACGCCGATTGCTGACAAGGTGAGCGGCGGCACTAAACACTCTTTCGGAGTACACACTTGTGGGAGGGCAACTTAGGTAGAATAAAGCCAGTTTGTGCAAGGGCCTCCAAATTGCCTCTTTTTCCTGCCAGTATAAGTACGGACTGTGTGACGTGCCTACTTGGATGCGGTCACTCATATAATCCTCCACCATTCTATCAATGTTGAGAGAATCATATGCAGTGACAGTAGACGACATGTCCGTAATCGTTGTCAGGTCCTTCAGTCCGGACCAGATGTCAGCATCAGCAGTCGCTCCAGACTGCCCTGCATCACCGCCAGCGGGTGGGCTCGGAATTCTGAGCCTTTTCCTCGCACCCCCAGTTGCGGGAGAATGTGAAGGAGGAGATGTTGACAGGTCGCGTTCCGCTTGACTTGACAATTTTGTCACCAGCAGGTCTTTCAACCCCAGCAGACCTGTGTCTGCCGGAAAGAGAGATCCAAGGTAGGCTTTAAATCTAGGATCGAGCACGGTGGCCAAAATGTAGTGCTCTGATTTCAACAGATTGACCACCCGTGAATCCTTGTTAAGCGAATTAAGGGCTGCATCCACAAGTCCCACATGCCTAGCGGAATCGCTCCGTGTTAGCTCCTTCTTCAATGCCTCCAGCTTCTTCTGCAAAAGCCTGATGAGGGGAATGACCTGACTCAGGCTGGCAGTGTCTGAACTGACTTCACGTGTGGCAAGTTCAAAGGGCATCAGAACCTTGCACAACGTTGAAATCATTCTCCACTGCACTTGAGACAGGTGCATTCCATCTCCTATATCGTGCTCAATTGTATAGGCTTGAATGGCCTTTTGCTGCTCCTCCAACCTCTGAAGCATATAGAGGGTTGAATTCCACCTCGTTACCACTTCTTGCTTCAGATGATGGCAGGGCAGGTTCAGTAGTTTTTGGTGGTGCTCCAGTCTTCTGTACGTGGTGCCTGTACGCCGAAAGTGTCCCGCAATTTTTCTGGCCACCGACAGCATCTCTTGCACGCCCCTGTCGTTTTTTAAAAAATTCTGCACCACCAAATTCAAGGTATGTGCAAAACATGGGACGTGCTGGAATTTGCCCATATTTAATGCACACACAATATTGCTGGCGTTGTCCGATGCCACAAATCCACAGGAGAGTCCAATTGGGGTAAGCCATTCCGCGATGATCTTCCTCAGTTGCCGTAAGAGGTTTTCAGCTGTGTGCGTATTCTGGAAAGCGGTGATACAAAGCGTAGCCTGCCTAGGAAAGAGTTGGCGTTTGCGAGATGCTGCTACTGGTGCCGCCGCTGCTGTTCATACATCTACCCAGTGGGCTGTCACAGTCATATAGTCCTGACCCTGCCCTGCTCCACTTGTCCACATGTCCGTGGTTAAGTGGACATTGGGTACAGCTGCATTTTTTAGGACACTGGTGACTCTTTTTCTGAGGTCTGTGTACATTTTCGGTATCGCCTGCCTAGAGAAATGGAACCTAGATGGTATTTGGTACCGGGGACACAGTACCTCCAACAAGTCTCTAGTTGGCTCTGCAGTAATGATGGATACCGGAACCACGTTTCTCACCACCCAGGATGCCAAGGCCTCAGTTATCCGCTTTGCAGTAGGATGACTGCTGTGATATTTCATCTTCCTCGCAAAGGACTGTTGAACAGTCAATTGCTTACTGGAAGTAGTACAAGTGGGCTTACGACTTCCCCTCTGGGATGACCATCGACTCCCAGCGGCAACAACAGCAGCGCCAGCAGCAGTAGGCGTTACACGCAAGGATGCTTTGGAGGAATCCCAGGCAGGAGAGGACTCGTCAGACTTGCCAGTGACATGGCCTGCAGGACTATTGGCATTCCTGGGGAAGGAGGAAATTGACACTGAGGGAGTTGGTGGGGTGGTTTGCGTGAGCTTGGTTACAAGAGGAAGGGATTTACTGGTCAGTGGACTGCTTCCGCTGTCACCCAAAGTTTTTGAACTTGTCACTGACTTATTATGAATGCGCTGCAGGTGACGTATAAGGGAGGATGTTCCGAGGTGGTTAACGTCCTTACCCCTACTTATTACAGCTTGACAAAGGGAACACACGGCTTGACACCTGTTGTCCGCATTTCTGGTGAAATACCTCCACACCGAAGAGCTGATTTTTTTGGTATTTTCACCTGGCATGTCAACGGCCATATTCCTCCCACGGACAACAGGTGTCTCCCCGGGTGCCTGACTTAAACAAACCACCTCACCATCAGAATCCTCCTGGTCAATTTCCTCCCCAGCGCCAGCAACACCCATATCCTCCTCATCCTGGTGTACTTCAACACTGACATCTTCAATCTGACTATCAGGAACTGGACTGCGGGTGCTCCTTCCAGCACTTGCAGGGGGCGTGCAAATGGTGGAAGGCGCATGCTCTTCACGTCCAGTGTTGGGAAGGTCAGGCATCGCAACCGACACAATTGGACTCTCCTTGTGGATTTGGGATTTCAAAGAACGCACAGTTCTTTGCGGTGCTTTTGCCAGCTTGAGTCTTTTCAGTTTTCTAGCGAGAGGCTGAGTGCTTCCATCCTCATGTGAAGCTGAACCACTAGCCATGAACATAGGCCAGGGCCTCAGCCGTTCCTTGCCACTCCGTGTGGTAAATGGCATATTGGCAAGTTTACGCTTCTCCTCCGACAATTTTATTTTAGGTTTTGGAGTCCTTTTTTTTCTGATATTTGGTGTTTTGGATTTGACATGCTCTGTACTATGACATTGGGCATCGGCCTTGGCAGACGACGTTGCTGGCATTTCATCGTCTCGGCCATGACTAGTGGCAGCAGCTTCAGCACGAGGTGGAAGTGGATCTTGATCTTTCCCTAATTTTGGAACCTCAACTTTTTTGTTCTCCATATTTTATAGGCAGAACTAAAAGGCACCTCAGGTAAACAATGGAGATGGATGGATTGGATACTAGTATACAATTATGGACGGACTGCCACGGTTAGGTGGTATAAAAAAACCACGGTTAGGTGGTATATATTGTAATACAATTATGGATGGACGGACTGCCTGCCGAGTGCCGACACAGAGGTAGCCACAGCCGTGAACTACCGCACTGTACACTGGTTGATAAAGAGATAGTAGTATACTCGTAACAACTAGTATGACTGACTATGACGGTATAAAGAATGAAAAAAAAACCACGGTTAGGTGGTATATATTGTAATACAATTATGGATGGACGGACTGCCTGCCGAGTTCCGACACAGAGGTAGCCACAGCCGTGAACTACCGCACTGTACACTGGTTGATAAAGAGATAGTAGTATACTCGTAACAACTAGTATGACTGACTATGACGGTATAAAGAATGAAAAAAAAACCACGGTTAGGTGGTATATATTATAATACAATTATGGATGGACGGACTGCCTGCCGACTGCCGACACAGAGGTAGCCACAGCCGTGAACTACCGCACTGTACACTGGTTGATAAAGAGATAGTAGTATACTCGTAACAACTAGTATGACACTATGACGGTATAAAGAATGAAAAAAAAACCACGGTTAGGTGGTATATATTATAATACAATTATGGATGGACGGACTGCCTGCCGACTGCCGACACAGAGGTAGCCACAGCCGTGAACTACCGCACTGTACACTGGTTGATAAAGAGATAGTAGTATACTCGTAACAACTAGTATGACACTATGACGGTATAAAGAATGAAAAAAAAACCACGGTTAGGTGGTATATATTATAATACAATTATGGATGGACGGACTGCCTGCCGAGTGCCGACACAGAGGTAGCCACAGCCGTGAACTACCGCACTGTACACTGGTTGATAAAGAGATAGTAGTATACTCGTAACAACTAGTATGACTGACTATGACGGTATAAAGAATGAAAAAAAAACCACGGTTAGGTGGTATATATTATAATACAATTATGGATGGACGGACTGCCTGCCGACTGCCGACACAGAGGTAGCCACAGCCGTGAACTACCGCACTGTACACTGGTTGATAAAGAGATAGTAGTATACTCGTAACAACTAGTATGACACTATGACGGTATAAAGAATGAAAAAAAAACCACGGTTAGGTGGTATATATTATAATACAATTATGGATGGACGGACTGCCTGCCGACTGCCGACACAGAGGTAGCCACAGCCGTGAACTACCGCACTGTACACTGGTTGATAAAGAGATAGTAGTATACTCGTAACAACTAGTATGACACTATGACGGTATAAAGAATGAAAAAAAAACCACGGTTAGGTGGTATATATTATAATAATACAATTATGGATGGACGGACTGCCTGCCGACTGCCGACACAGAGGTAGCCACAGCCGTGAACTACCGCACTGTACACTGGTTGATAAAGAGATAGTAGTATACTCGTAACAACTAGTATGACTATGACGACGGTATAAAGAAAGAAAAAAAAATACCACGGTTAGGTGGTATATAATTATACAATTATGGATGGACGGACTGCCTGCCGAGTGCCGACTGCCGACACAGAGGTAGCCACAGCCGTGAACTACCGCACTGTACTGTGTCTGCTGCTAATATAGACTGGTTGATAAAGAGATAGTATACAACAATATACTACTATACTGGTGGTCAGGCACTGGTCACCACTAGTCACACTGGCAGTGGCACTCCTGCAGCAAAAGTGTGCACTGTTTAATTTTAAATTAATATAATATTATGTACTCCTGGCTCCTAACAACCTGCAGTGCTCCCCAGTCTCCCCCACAATTATTATAAGCTTTTATACATTGATGTGCAGCACACTGGGCTGAGCTGAGTGCACACAGACTGAGTCACACTGTGTGACTGCTGTGTATCGTTTTTTTCAGGCAGAGAACGGATATAGCAGAGAACGGATATATTAAATAAAAGTTAACTTAACAACAACTGCACTGGTCACTGTGGTAAACTCTGTCTGCACAATCTCTCTCTCTCTCTCTCTCTTCTAATCTATTCTAATGGAGAGGACGCCAGGCACGTCCTCTCCCTATCAATCTCAATGCACGTGTGAAAATGGCGGCGACGCGCGGCTCCTTATATAGAATCCGAGTCTCGCGAGAATCCGACAGCGTCATGATGACGTTCGGGCGCGCTCGGGTTAACCGAGCAAGGCGGGAAGATCCGAGTCGCTCGGACCCGTGAAAAAAAACATGAAGTTCTGGCGGGTTCGGATTCAAAGAAACCGAACCCGCTCATCTCTACTGGAAATGAGTGAAAATTAATGTTATTGAGGTTAATAATTCTGTGACACAAACAGGTCAAAATTCTGTGTTTTTTGGGGGTCATTCCGAGTTGATCGCTCGCTGCCATTTTTCGCAGTGCAGCGAACAGGTTACTACTGCACATGCATATGCACCGCAATGCGCATGTGCGTCATACGGGTACAAAGCGGATCATTGCTGGGCGAAGGATTTTCAGGGAGTGTTTGGCAAAATGCAGGCGTGTCCAAGCGTTTGCAGGGTGGGTGTCTGACGTCAATTCCGGGACCAAAAAGACTGAAGTGATCGCAGCGGCTGAGTAAGTCCAGAGCTACTCAGAAACTGCAAAAAACTTTTTTCATCCCGCTCGGCTGCACATGCGTTCGCACACTTGCAAAGCGAAAATACACTCCCCCGTGGGCAGCAACGATGCCTTTGCACGGCTGCTAAAAGTAGCTAGCGAGCGATCAACTCGGAATGACCCCCTTAGTTGTTTTTATGAGTTTCCCCCCCAAAAAAAAATACTGATCCAAAACACAAAGGTGATACAGATCCAAAACCAAAACACAAAACCCGAGAAAAGGGCCAGTGCACAACTCTACTAACGACTCGCTAGACCAGAGGTTCTCAAACTCGGTCCTCGGGGGCACACACAGTGCATGTTTTGCAGGTCTCCTCACAGAATCGCAAGTGAAATAATTAGCTCCACCTGCGGACCTTTTAAAATGTGTCAGTGAGTAATTAATACACCTGTGCACCTGCTGGGTTACCTGCAAAACATGCACTGTGTGTGCCCCCGAGGACCGAGTTTGAGAACCTCTGCGCTAGACACTCACTGAATAAAATGTGTTAAGATTGGTAAAATCTGTGCTATGCTCCTTGGTACTGGCATGTTCTTTTAAAGTTGGTAGTTTAAGAAGTAGGCCTGGTGGTATGGCTACCAGTTGTGTTTAACATATCAGCCAGGGATTGTGGCTAGAGAAGCATCTTCCAGTTCATGTCCACTGGAGTATACATGAGCAGTGTGGAAACATCTGTAAATCTCAGTGGTTAGACACTCTTGGACATATTATCTAAAGAACAGGGAGGTAACTTGTGTGAATTTGAAATTATTTAGATGGTATATGTCAACATGAATACATTTATATGATAAGATCAGTGCTCGAAGTGGGTCTGTATACAGCTGTATGGCATACTGCCACTTCGATCATTGGGAACAGGCCCGGCGCTACCCGCTCAGCAAAGGGATGCAAAGCAGGTAGGCGCCAAGCAGAAGAGGCACTCTGCCTGCTTTGCATCCCTGTGCTGTGCCTGGGACCCTGCTGCTTCTGGCTGCTGTGCCTGTCACATTGTTTGACAGGCAGCGGCGCCAGCAGCTTGAAGCCTCCTCCTACACGCCCCCCTGCAGTGTCCGTGTCCTGTCCGAAAAGGGGGCAGAGCTACATTGCGTCGATGGGCGGACCTACACCAGGCTTCAGTGCAGAGGAGGACAGAAACTGCTTGTGCTACTACAGATCCCGCCAGCCAGATGGTATGTTGAGGGAACGAGTGAGTGAGTGAGTGAATGAGTGTGTGTATCTATATGTGTGTGTGTGTGTGTATCTACAGTGTGTGTGTGTGTGTGTACTGTATCTGTGTGTGTGTGTGTGTGTGTGTGTGTGTGTGTGTGTGTGTGTGTGTGTATCTACAATGTGTGTGTGTTCATCTATGTATGTGTGTGTGTGTATCTACAGTGTGTGTGTTCGTGTGTGTGCAGGGCCGGATTAAGGCAGATGGGGGCCCAGGACAACGTAGGTTGCACCGCCCTGGCAGATCCTTATAGCCGGAAGAGGGGGGGACCGCTCAGCGCCAGAGCATGCAGGAGCAGAGGAAAGTGAGATGAGCTGCGCTGCTCTCACTGCTGCCAGGGAGAAGCCACCGTTGCTGCAGCAGGATACACTCATATAGAGGGAGCAGACAGGCAGCCAGGGATGGCACTCTTATAAGGCAACTGGGACACTGGGATAAGCAGAGGGAAACTCCTCCGATTCCAAAGGTGCTGTGTGTTGGGGCCCTTAGACAGCCGCCGCTGTCACCCCACTCTTAATCCAGCCATGTGTGTGTATCTAAAGGTGTGTGTGTGTTTGGGAGGCGGGGCCTTATTTGTATAAATGGCACTTCTGAGGGCATTATATGTAACCAACACTATTACAGGGGCTATTATGTGTATAAGCGCCACTAGTACTGGGGCTATTGTGTGTATCAGTGGTGCTACTACAGGGGCTGTTATGTGTATAAACAGTACTACTACAGGTGCTAGTATGTGTATAAGCGGTGCTACTACAGAGGCTATTATACGTGTAAGCGGTACTACTACTACAGGGGCTATTATGTGTATAATCAGTGCTACTACAGGGGATATTATGTGTATAATCGGTGCTACTACAGGGGCTATTATGTGTATAAGCGGTGCTACTACAGGGGCTATTATGTGTATAAACAGCACTTCTATGCGCGGAGTAATTTGAATAAGATTGTGCTACTGTGTGGCGTAATTTGAAATGGGAGTACTATTGTGTGACACCACCCCTTCTTTGTGAGACCACACCCCTTTTTTGCAGCACACTGTCCCTTTGTAAACTATTGGAGGGCACAAATTTATAGTTTGCAGAGGGGCGCCGAACACCCTAGCACCGGCCCTGATTGGGAATAGCAGTTTTCCTGCACAGCTGTGAATCTTTGCACACTGTTGGCGGAAGCTCCTCTCAGTGCATTCATTTCTGCACTGAGCGACGTCTGCTGGCGACACTGACAATCCCTCTTCTTCCTTCTTACTTGTTGAGACAGGGAGGGAGGAGGGCCGGCTCGAGGAATGTTGAAGCGCCACACCTATGCCCGCCCCACCCGGGACCTGAGACCGTATCCTCTGACCTCCAGTGTCCAGATGCATGGTCAGGAGAAGGGCGGGGTAGAGGTGAGAGGAATCTTTTTACACCTGTATCATCCCTCTGCTACCTGGCTGCCCTCCAACCATTTGGGAGTATAAATATCTTGCTCAGTAAGGTCTGCCAAGCAGGGAGGCACTGGGCTAGAAAGGTGCTCTCCCCACTCTGCCACCTTGATAAGCTTGCCAGCTGCCGCAGCCTGCCCCTGTCACAGGCAGGTTTGACAGTTAGAGCAGCGGAGTCAACAGATTAAAGACTCCTCTCCTTCAGTCTGATGATCGCCTGTTGGGCATTCCCCCTTCTCTCTCCTACCTGCTCCTCCCCACTGTCCTGTCAATATGGATGACATACAGGCAGCTGCACTTCTCTGTCCCCGCCCCTGCACTGTGGTCAAAGCAGAAGCCGGGCAGCCACCTTCCGACGCTCTGCTGAGCTTGCTTCCTGATTAGAACTAGAGATGAGCGGGTTCGGTTCTCAGAGAACCGAACCCTACCGAACTTCACGTCTCGAGCCCGGATCCGAGTCAGGCTCGGATTTTCCCGTCTGACTCGGAAACCCGAACGTGGCAAAACGTCATCATCCCGCTGTTGGATTCTCGAGGGATTTGGATTCCATATAAGGACGGAGCCGCGCGTCCCCGCCATTTTCACTCCAGTCTCGGAGAGTGTATAGAGAGGATGTGTCCTCGGTGTTCAGTGTCTGTGTGTTGGGGCGGGAAAGTGGGGTGGCAAGTGTTGTGCTGCTCAGTGCAGTCCAGTGTAGTCACTCAGTGTATTTTGCTGCATCAGTCCAGCCAGCCACAGTGTTGGTGTTCTCTGCTGCCATATATCCAGTGTAGCTGTAAAGTGGTGCTGTGTTGTGCAGACCAGTCCAGTGTAGTCAGTGTATTGTGCTGTATCAGTCCAGCCATTCACAATATTGGTGTTCTCTGCTGCCATATATCCAGTGTAGCTGTATAAAGTGGTGCTGTGTTGTGCAGACCAGTGGTAGTGTCCTGTGTCATCAGTAATTCCAGTGACGATATACGCTGCTGCTGCTGCTATATGTCCACTGCTGCAGTATAACAATTATAACAACCTGTTGAGCTGCATCAGACCAGTGGTAGTGTCCTGTGTCATCAGTAATTCCAGTGACGATGGGGGTCATTCCGAGTTGTTCGCTCGTTGCCGATTTTCTCTATATTGCGATTAGTCGCTTACTGCGCATGCACAAGGTTCGCAGAGTGCATGCGCTTAGTTATTTTACACAAAAGTTAGGTATTTTACTCACGGCATAACGAGGATTTTTCATCGTTCTGGTGATCGTACTGTGATTGACAGGAAGTGGGTGTTTCTGGGCGGAAACTGTCCGTTTTCAGGGTGTGTGCGAAAAAACGCTGGCGTTTGTGGGAAAAACGCGGGAGTGTCTGAAGAAACGGGGGAGTGTCTGGGCGAACGCTGGGTGTGTTTGTGACCCAGGAACGAAACTGACTGAACTGATCGCAATGGCTGAGTAAGTCTCGAGCTACACAGAAACTGCTAAGAAATTTCTATTCGCAATTCTGCTAATCTTTCGTTCGCAATTCTGCTATGCTAAGATACACTCCCAGAGGGCGGCGGCTTAGCATGTGCAATGCTGCTAAAAGCAGCTAGCGAGCGAACAACTCGTAATGAGGGCCGATATACGCTGCTGATATATGTCCACTGCTGCAGTATAACAATTATAACAACAACCTATAACAACAACCAACTTCTAGTTGGGCCAGGTGTTTGAGCCGCACACTTGTGTCGCTTATCTTGGCCATCCAGCTACCTCATTGCACCTCTTTTTCTTTTTTGCATCATGTGCTGTTTGGGGCCTATTTTTTAAATCTGCCATCCTGTCTGCCACTGCAGTGCCACTCCTAGATGGGCCAGATGTTTGTGCCGCACACTCGTGTCGCTTCGCTTAGTCATACAGCTACCTCATTGCACCTCTTTTTCTTTTTTGCATCATGTGCTGTTTAGGGCCTATTTTTTTAAATCTGCCATCCTGTCTGTAACTGCAGTTCCACTCCTAGATGGGCCAGGTGTTTGTGCCGCCCACCTGTGTCGCTTAGCTTGGCCATCCAGCTACCTAATTGCACCTCTTTTTCTTCTTTGCATCATGTGCTGTTTGGGGACTAGTTTTTGAATAGTGCCATCTTGTCTGCCACTGCAGTGCCACTCCTAGATGGGCCAGGTGTTTGTGCCGCAAATTTGTGTCGCTTAGCTTAGTCATACAGCCACCTCAGTGCAACTTTTAGGCCTAAAAACAATATTGTGAGGTGTTCAGAATAGACTGGAAATGAGTGGAAATGATTGCTATTGAGGTTAATAATACTATAGGAGCAAAATTACCCCCAAATTCTGGATTTTAGCTGTTTTTATTTAATTTTTTTGTCAAAAATCATCCAGATTCAAAACCAAAACACGAAAGGGTGGTTTTGGCAAAACCAAGCCAAAACCAAAACACGAAAATGGAATTAGAACCAAAACCAAAACACAAAACACGAACGAAAAGTGCCCGCCGCACATCTCTAAAGAACAGGAAGTCACTTGAGGCACATTTAACTGTGCACACACTGGAGGATGGCATATTGACAATCATTATGTGCTGAGGGGGGTAGTGGCATATTGACAATGCATGCAGCGGGGCAGAAGTAGCATATCAACAATTTGTGATGCACGCAGTTTTCTGCTTTGAAAACCCAGCGGTGCTAGGGAAAAAAATAAGGAAATACTTACCATCTCCTGCTCTCTACTGTCATCAGCTCCCGGCTGCATCCATCCAGCTCCTGCATGAAGCCGTCCAGAGAAGGTAAGTGTAGTGCAGTGTGTGCGCAGAGGGGCATTCAGGTTAGCGGCGATAGTGTCGTGTGTGCAGGGAGGGGGGTTAAGGTTAGTGGTGGAATTGTGGCCGGCTAGTCCCTGGAAGATCTCTTTGTGTCACTGGAGAAGAAGACGAGAACCGGAGGAGAAGCATTGCTGTGGAAGGTGAGTAATTAAAGTCTAAGGGCAGGATGTACTAACCTCCGCCGTCGCGATAACTGCAATTTTCTCTGCGCTCTCACTTCCCGCTCCGCTGCCCGCCGCTTCGCCGTCTGCTTTCTCATCCCCTTCTCCCTCTTCCTCACCACCACGGCCACTGTGTCCTCTCATCGCTGCGCTCCCCCTGGCCGTTTGGTGCATGCGCATCCGGGTTCTGCTTTTCCGGACACGCACTGACAATAAGTCAGTCAGCCCATGCCCAGAAAAGCAGAACCCGGATGCGCATGCGCCAAACGGCCAGGGGGAGCGCAGCGATGAGAGAACACGTTGGCCGCGGCGGTGAGGAAGAGGGAGAAGGGGATGAGAAAGCAGACGGGGGAGCGGCGGGCAGCGGAGCGGGGAGTGAGAGCGCAGAGAAAATTGCTGTTATCGCGATGGAGGAGGTTAGTACATCCCGCCCTAAGTAAGCTAATTTGAAACTTTCAATTGCTTAATTAGTCATCTTGGGCACAGCTATTCAGAGGTGTTTTCTCCATCTGGGACTGACAGTCCAGACTTTTTTGTTTATGTTACTATTTTTATTTATTCTGACTAATGCAGTTTCCCACTGCCTGTCATCCACTGCCTCTCCCCGTCACCTCTCTCTCCTGTCACCCACTGACTCTCACCCTCTCCCTGTCACCTCTCTTTCCCGTCACACTCTCCCTGACACCCACTAACTCTCACCCTTTCCCCATCACCTCTCTCTCCTGTCACCCTGACTCTCCCCCTCACCTCTCTCTCCAGTCACACTCTCACTGTCACCCACTGACACTTAACCTACCCCAGTCACCTCTCCTGTCACTCTCTGTCCATCTCCCCCTGCCATTACCTTCAACCTGTCACCTCTCTCTCCTGTCACCTACTGACTCTCCTGTAACCCACCTACTCTAACCCTCTCCCCGTCATCTCTTTCCTGTCATTCTCCCTGTCACCCACTGACTCTTACCCTTTCCCTGTCACCTCTCTCTCTCCTGTCACCCTGACTCTCCCCCTCACCTTTCTCTTCTGTTACACTCTCACTGTCACCCACTGATTCTCAATCTTTCCAAGTCACCTCTCTCTCCTGTCACTCTCTGCCCATCTCCCCCTGCCATTACCCTCTCCCCTGTCACCCTCTCCGTCACCTACTGACTCTTTCATAACCCACTGACTCTAACCCACTCCCCATCACCCTCTCTCCTGTCACCCTCTGACTTTCACCCTCTCCTCGTCACCTCTCTCTCCTGTCACACTCTCACTGTCACCTACTGACTCTCACCCTCTCCCCATCACTCTCTTTTCACCCTCTTCATCGCCCTTTCACTGTCATCCACTTACTCTCACTAGCATCACTCTCTGCCATCTCTCACTGACTCTCCCCTACCATTACCCTCTCCCCACCACCTCTCTCTCCTCTCACCACTGACTAGCACCCTCTCCCCATCTCCCTCTCTCTTTTCACAATTTAAACAATGAAACATTGTAAGGAGATATGTCAAGAGGACTTACAGATGTGTTTCCTCTCAGCTTAAAGGCTAATTGCAGCAAAAGCGGCTTGTCTTCCATGATAAGTGTGCCTGTGGGTGGGTGTGCATGCACCCGCGATCCATAGGATCACGTGATGTGTATGCTCCTGCGAATGGGCTGCAACTAGTCACAAGCATGATGCAGCCACTCGCTGGTAGGGTGAGAGTGGCCACATCTGTATTTGTAGGAGGGTGCAAAATTAATAGTTTGCAGGAGGGTGCCGAACACCCTAGCACCGGCCCTGCTTGCATATACAGTTCATGTGAGGGTTACTTATACTTTTATTTTCACTTGAATTAAAGCTTTTACAGCAATTCATTTTAAAACCACCCCAACTTCGTACTAGACAGATGATTTATTTATCTGCATGCTTTCAGCACTTCTTTCTTTATTACCTTTACTCATGCATATGATTGCTTATATACTAAGGAGTGCTTTTTAAACAGAATCATTTGAAGTAGGAGACAGTACGATGAGTTTGTAATGCATTGCAGATATTCAGTTTTATAAAGGCATGTAAGAAAAATATTTGGTACATGTATCTGAAGAGATATGATAAAATTATAGCTAGAAATACTTTTTACAGGTCAATTACCCTGGAACATTACAGTTTGGCAGCTATGGGTATGAGGTAGCAGAGAAGAGGGCATTATATTACATAACATACTGTATTATGTTACAGATTAGATTAATGTTTTATTACTGATGCATGTTACTGATGTATGTAAACATCAACATCAACAATGCATCCAATATGGATACATATAATTGTGTTTGGACCCAAGTTCTGCCAACAGGTACCCATGACCATCATATTATTTTGACAGCCTAGATACTGTTTTTGGGAAAGGTGAAACCTACCTACATGCTATGAGTGGTACAAGTTAGAGATGGCTTAGATTTGACTTGGATCTAAAAATGAGTTACAGTATAACAGAATTTTCTTGGAAAGCTCAGATTTTACATGTTATGAATGGCATATAATGTATTTGCATTCCAAAACAAGCTGGATTTGAGCTATCCGGGGAAATGCCTCATTATCAGATCTGAGCTTGGTGGAAGAACAGTGTCAGTTGAATCTGAGCTCATACGGTATCTACTAAATATTACTGAAAACCTAAGAAAATTGACTTGTTACTGCGTTCTTACTTTGTACACTTATACATTCAGAATCCAGGTAGTTTTCACAAGGGTCTCCAAAGCACCCACACATTTGTACATTTGGAATTTATAGACACCTGCTATGGGATTTGATTAACTGTACATCCAGCTTGGAGGTTTTTTAAATCTAAATTCAGTACTATATTTATGCATTTAAACTACAGAGAAAAGCCTTTTGCACATAGTAGTTTCCTGCAGTGTAATTAAGAGCAATAAGAACAAACTGCAGGCACAGCCACATGAGCTGAACAAAAGCAATATTATTACTCGTCACTATGGAAATAGCTTTCAGCTCTGATTTATTTCCATTATGTACACTGAAAAATGAAACTCACCAGGTGAAATGGGTCTGAGGAGATAAGTGAAATTTGGAACAAAACATGTTGTGAGGGTCAAGGGTGGATTTAGGGGTGAGGGGACAGCAGTAATAGCCACCTCCCACCTTGCCTAAATTTATTATTTTCATTGGTTATAAGCCCTCCTTTTATGATAGCCAGTGTAATAGAATCATTAAAAAAGCCACTATGACTTATTTTTATTTTTAATTATGTATACAGTACATATTTACTAAGTAGGACAGCTTACAGGGGCAGTATGTGCATGTCCTACCCATTTACAATCCATTCAAGATGACATATGGTACAGTAAAGTGCAGTGAGAATATTTTGCAGTTACTGGTACATTTCTGGCTGACAGTACCAACACAAACATCCAAGTGCCGCCCCAAACAAGTACCGCCCTTAGGCATGTGCCTCAAGTGCCTATTAGGAAATTCACCACTGGTGAGGGTACTGAATTTAGGACATAGACCACACTTTTATTTTTGAACCCCTTTAAAAACAGTGATCACACAGATAAGGATACAGTTGCCTTACAATAACACATTTACTGAAAGGTAGTGTAAAAACAATACAAGACTCCTAGGTAACATAGCACAATCACCAAATGGCTGATAACCACATCTCATAATTAACAGGTTAAGCATCAGTCTCCCCAAAAGTTCCCAGCAGAGTCCCCAAAACTCATCAGAGGCAGTTACCCCAGTTTAACACAGTTTCTACCAGGATCTCAGGTAAACAGTTCCAGCAGACTCATGTAAACAGCTACAGCAAACTCTTCAGGGGCACATCCACTGCACTTCACCAACATGGTGGGGTTCCAGCATTATTCTCTGTCAGCTACAGCTAACAGGAATATGCCAGCAGTCTACTTCTCTTTTACCCCCCCCCCCCCCCTTCCTCCCCCGTGCCTTTCAGGATACCTGCTGCCTGGGCTCTGTTATCAAAAGAGCTCCTGCTGCCAAAGACACACACTGCAGTTGGAAGATTCCAGCATACAAGTTTGGAAAAACTCACACACCCTTACCCAGCACCTGATCCCTTTTAAACCCACTTTAACACATGAATAGGGGTGTGTTTATTTCACAAGGCCAGCAAAAACAGAAAGTCCCAGAGAAGCATGCTGGGAGATGTAGTCAAAGTAGACAATAAATAAAAATTCCTAGCACAATCTTTTATCCAGACGAGAGACCACCAAGACTACTGGGCTCCATTTTAGATCAATCAGTTTTGTAACAAAAAGACTATCTCTCCACACAGTCTAAACCTTCAGACATGTATCAATTTAGTAAGAATAGATTTGGACTAAAAGAGGTCAAGAATAAACTACAGGTCCCTCTAGTCGACCTTTTTCAATGTGTTCCATTTATTGGTTGTGGGTTTGTTTGTTTGTTTTATTTATTTATTTTTTTCCCTTTTATTTATTTATCTATTTATTTATAATGTAAGTCTTAACTGTAGCATTATATTTAAACCATTCATTCTTGAATTCTTTAACTGTGTAAATATTCACTCCAATGAACTTTCCATAAAAAAATGTGTTCTAGCAATCGATAGGTGGAGTATGCATCCTTAACATTATTCCCCTCTTCAAAAGGCATCGTCTATCTGCTCAAGATTTTCTTTTACTTATTTTACCAGTTAAGGTAATGTATGTTATCTGCTGGGTTCTTTCCTCCAATATGTTTGATGAAAAAGTGATCATGTTATCAATTTACCACCTGGTTCAGACTATCCTTCTGTGAGGGGCCATTGCTGGGTTGGATCCCTCTCCTGGTAAATGTTGTGGAGTGTAGCCCATAGACTACAATGGCTAATGCCATCTAAAATTGCTGTTAGCTACCAGTGTCAATACAGCTGCAATAAAAAACAGAGGACTACAGCAGAAATCTCCAATATCTGCTGCAGTCTTCTCTAGATACATTTCGTGGTAGCTATATATTTGCAGGTACCTTCTGAAACCAGATGTTTTGGGGGGATATCCTGCAAATATTTGTTGATACAAATGCACCTAAGGATTTAAATTAAGCATGAGATTGAGGGGAAATTTGGAAATGATTACATGTCTCATTTTTGTATTCATGTTTTTATGACATTTCTGTAGACATGCAGTATGAATAAACAAGTAGGTTAACATTAAAAGCATAGAAAAATATCTGAACTGTGGAGGTAAAATAGTCCTCTTGCATCCACATCAAGAAGGGGGAGGGGGGGGGGATGTAACAGGGTTCGAGAATCGGGAAGTGAGAGATTTTGTGAGAGTTCTCCTGTTTTTTTAAAGTGGCAATCATTTACATGAGAAAACCTGATTGCTTTGCCCAGAGCCGGCCCTAGCCAATTTGATGCCCTAGGCAAAATTTTGTCTGGTGCCCCCTAGCTCCGCCGCTAGTTCTGCATCTGTACCTGCAACGCTCAGGTAGTGGGGCCCACCGGGGGGTTACCCTGTGGGCCAGTTCAACTCTGCACAATGCCACACAGTAATGACCATAATACATATAATTCCACACAGTAAAGGAACCTTACACATATGCCCCACATTAGTAATGCCCATAATACACATAATGCCCCACAGTAATGCACCTTACACATATGCCCCACATTAGTAATGCCCATAATACACATATACTGCCACAGATACTGCCACACTTGCTGGTTATACAAAAAGGCCAGTATCAAACATGTAGAAACTGTCCATTCTCTTCACTATTCAGTGTGTTTGCTGGTGTCTGTTACTCCCGTTAACTGCATGCCCTTTACTTTATACTGTGGGAGTGATATGCTCTGCCCTCCAGTCTGATGTGTCCGAAAGTCACGCTGCACTGATGTTTCATATAGAAAAGCACAACGCAACTTACTGACCACGTTACAGTGCTGGGTGGCAGGGGAATTTTACGGCATGCACTGACTAGGAAATAAAGTGTGGGGAGAACACTGCCCATGTTATGTCCCTGCAGACACCTGGGGTTTGCACAGGGATAAGGGACACACACAGGATGGCAGGGTCCCCCTCCCCCATGTGCACAAGCAGTATAGGTGATGTCAGGTTTCTGTGAAGCAGTCTTCCAAAATACACATGTGTTATCATAAGAAGCCATCCAGTAATAACCTTATATAGTCAGTAAACATGTCACAGGTCCAGGAATTGCATTTACTGGGCTTCTGCTGTCTGTCTGAGGTCTCACAAGTCAGGGGCATTCAAGCATGTCGGAGGAAGTTTAAGGCACAGTGTGCATTTTTTTTTGACAAATGTAAACAGCAGTGTATACAAGTACTGATTGAATACATTTGGAAAGTAACAGATAGTTTGCGGACTGTCCCTCTCAGCATGAGATACTGCAGGGACATGCTTGGATGCCCCTAGACATGCTTGGATGCCCTAGGCAAATGCCTAGCCTGCCTATAGCTAAGGCCGGCTCTGGCTTTGCCATGTAAATGATTGCCACTTTAAAAAACCATGAGAACTCTCACAGAATCTCTCACTTCCTGACTCTCACACCCAATTACATTCTCCCCCATGTTTCTATGTCATCACAATAATTTCACTTTACCAACTAAAATCTTGTTTCTATGTACTAATAAAAAACCAGCAAATCATTCCACCTACTCCGTACTTTAATAGGACGCCCTCACTCCACCCAACTCCTACCCTCCTAATGGAGCAGCACTGTGAGTCCACTTCTGCTTTTGTACCACTGTGCAGTGGATGTATTACACATTACAAATGACTTCATTAGCATCTAACAACAATACCCCAATGTTTACAATAAGACTTATTTCCTGATCTGCATGACTCAGGTATGAAAGTAGATAATTAGCTCAACATTTAAGCTATTTAAAAAAAAAAAAAAAGATACTCAGCATGCTAGTGGGAGTAAAACCAATATATGACAAGTAGCAGATTTTCATGATAAAGGCACATCCTGTTATGTCAACAACTCCAAGTCAAATATTTGGGAAGCCATTAATGGCCTATATTCAGACACATACAGTAATTGCTTTCCACTGTGGCTTCCAACTATGCGCTAAGCCAACAGTCATTTATTCTGACATTTTCTTGCATTTCGATGCAGGTATTGTCATCTGAAAACACTGAATGGAATTTGTTTTTAAGGTTAATAATCTCTTGTTTATATTACGAGTTTGTTAATTTGAAGTATTATCCTCTGCTTGATATGAGTAAGAATAATACTTGCAAGATATGTACTTTGAGTGGTTTAATGCAGATCTAAAAAAAAGGAGTAACCTTAAAGCACTTGTATAAACGCAATGTATTACAGGTCACAGGGAGCTAATGACCTAATATCTATAATTCTAGGCTTCAAAGAAAAGTAGATGGTGAATAGGAGTCAAATAGATGATGATGATGATGATGATGATAATGATGATGATGATGATGATGATGATGCAGACCCTCCAACATGACCCCTAAAGCCAGGTATGAAATGCTCTGCTCCCAGATTTCCCCTTATGTTGAACTAATTCATTGATGAGATGGTTGTTTTTAACACAGGTGACTGCAAATTAAGTGGGAACTACAGATACAGATAATTGTGGAGATGAATGCTAACCAGTACTGCAAAATTATGCTAATGCTGCAATAATGCTAAAGGCAAAAATAAATAAATACACCAGCACTTATAGAATGGATGGATAGGTTAATAAATATAATTAAACATTTATTAAAACCAATTACTTATCACTTCACACCAATAATTAAAATAAACTACATGGATCAGCTGAGTGGTTACGGCTACACCATCAGACTTCTGAGCAACCCTAAGGTTGCATAATAATAATAATAATAATAATAATAATAATAATAATACTTTATTGTCATTGTTGTTCACAAGTAACTATCAACAAATTTTTTAACATGAACAAGGAACAAGGAAAAAAGGAAATAGAAGACATCAGTGATACAGTATACTTACTTCATTGCCAAATGGATATTAATATATTCACCAGTTCTATGACATTGCTGCTATTTAATTGCCTGTGAAAAGAAACTGCCCCTAAAACGGCAGGATAGATCAATATCTCCTATTTGATGGCAGCATAGAAAATATCCTGCGGCTCGGATGCGAAGGAACTCTCTAAATACTTTTCACTTTGGAAAGAAGCCTCTTTTCGTATATCTTATTTATACTAGGCAGACTTACACCAATGATTTTACTCGCAGTTGATATCACTCTCTGAAGGGATCTCTGCTCAGTAGCAGAACAAGTGTTGAACCATAGCAGAATTCCAAAAGTAAGAACACTCTCGATAATACAAGAATAACATTTTTCTAATATCTTCTTACACATACCAGACATGCATAATTTCCTCAGAAAGAACATATGCTGTTAAGCCTTTTTTGTAACACCTTGAGTGTGCACACTCCAAGACATGTTGCCCAATATATTTATACCTAAGAATTTAAAAGACTCAATCACCTCTAACTCCTGACGATTTAAGACTTAAGGACAGAGTACTTCCTTATGTGATTTCCTGAAGTCCACAATCATTTCTTTGGTCTTATCCACATTTAAGACTAAACAGATATCCCGACTCCAATTCTCTAATTTAAATACCTTGAATCTGTATGCCGACTCATCATTATTACTAATAAAACCAATTATGGCAATATCGTCGGCAAATTTTTTAATATGAACTGAATCAGAACTTGAGGAACAGTCATAGATAAACAGAAAATACAACAGTGGGCTCAAGACGCACCTCTGAGGTACGCCCATGCTCACCAACAATTCACTAGATAGCTGATTTTGTAATCTAAGAACCTGATGTGTAATCTAACAACAAAGGTCTATCTGTCAAGAAACTCATGATCCACCTACAAATAGGGTTACTCAGACCCAAATTTGACAGTTTGCATGGATCTTCATGCAGTACTGTTCTTTGTCTGCCTACAGTGAACATTTGGTCACACGCACAGTGCATCTTGGTTGCATGCACATAAGTGAAACAGCTTTACTTGCATCATGGCCTTTGAATCTGGTGGAAGGGTTCATGTTGGAGGTTATGGATGATGGTGTCCTCTCTTGTTTAATGGTATTGGGAGAAATGTTTCATTGGACAGGTATACTAAGGTCAGAAAATGTTGAAGTAGTTTGTTGCTGATCTTTAAACCTGCAGAACCCAGTGGAGAATGGGCCAAAGACTAAAAGAAATGGAGGAGAGATCTAGTGGAGGTAGGGTTAGAGTACTGCTCTACATTACAACATTTACACTGATGTTTCATGATGTGAGTAGCCTTATTTGACAAGGGTTGGGTATATGTCACATATGTCTCACTACTCTTCCCTTGATTCAAGATTCTTATCCAAGGTCCCTTTTAAATATGACGGGGTGGGGCGGTGGAGGGTGGCACTATTCTTGCACACTGGCCTGCTAAATTCATTAATTTCCTCTGATTTAACTGATTATTAACCATTTTACTGATATAACAACTAGTGCTTTTGCATATTGTGTGGTCATGCTTTTCCAACACAAATCAGTCCAAAAAAAGACAAAAATTAAGGTCTTTCTTGATTTTGTCAGAAGCTCAAGTAGAATATTATCCTAGTATTCTCCCCCCAATTTTAAACTTATGATGAATTCTATCCTCTTGCTGAACATGCTAATTTCACAATAGCTTGGACACTCTTGTGTGACTTCACACATCTCCATGGTCACCAAGACATGGGCTAGATAAGAGTACAGGAATATTTATGTGTGACAACTGGTACACAGGTACCTGAAAAATCATCTCCTGTACCAGCAAATCAAATTCTACCTGTTTTTGATCTATGAGAATTTTAAAAAATACAAGCAAATGTCCCTTTAGTTAGAATGGATTATAGCACCCACTTGTACTTTTATCTGTGCACCATTATAATTGATAACTTAAAAAAGTGCAAATATACAAAAATGATTCAACACGCTGACACTAGCAGCCAGAGTGGGATTGTCGGTCTCAATAATGCTTAAGACAAAAACAGGTTAACAAATTAAGTTACACATTTATTAAAACAGAAAAAATAATATAAAATGGGGGATTGCAATTACTTATAGCAGTACACCAATAATTAAATTAAGCCACATGTGTATGGATTCTGAATTTCAGAATTTTGAATCTTAGGACTAAAACTCCCACAGTCAGTCATTTATTTGCTTGATATATATGTGCTAGTTATCGTCAATGCTTTTCACTAGTAATGCTGATATATTTGTATGTACAGTATATGCACATATATTTATATATGTATCTGTGAATATATGTGTATATGTACATTGTTACAGTACATGTATATATGCATTTCACTTAGTCTCATGTCTTGTAGTTCGATACTGTCACTAATAATAGTAAGATTCAATCTGGAAAATCTGCCTCCAATAATATCATTCAGGTCTGATATATTCATCAGGGGTTAGTGTGACTACTATCACTTTTTCTCATATGAATGGTCCATCGTATATTCATATTCATTTGTTTAATATAAATGGACTCCATGGTTGTGATCATTTAGGCTGCATAGCAACCGATGATGCAGTATAAACATGTTCATCTAACTACCTGCTTCTGATGTGAAATATTGCCCCTTATTGTTTGGCAACGGTCACATGTCAACTCTGTGACACATGAACTGGATCCCATCATGCTGTGTGTGTGCATTTCAGCGTCCGCTTCAGTTTTCCGGAGATGTGGCTCGGCAGTCATGAGTCGCGTGGTGTCACGTGAGCACAGTTGAGGAACCGGTAAAGTTATGGATAAAATCAAGGTGAGTAAAGGACCTCTGACGTCAACAGGGGGAGGAGCAAGTCCCGAACAGGGTACCTGAAATGTACCTTAGCGGGCTCACTTAACTCACCACACTTCAGGCTCGGTGGCCCGCTTTGCTCGCCACGAGGTAACTAAAGGGAGTAGTTGGTGGCGTGGATAATGAAAGAACTTTCCTGCCGGCCTAGCTCCTCCCCTGACATCAGAGGTCCTTTAGCCCACTTGGTTCTAGCATCTACTGAAGTGGTAACTACTTGGCTCTCCGATGTGTAAGGTTAATTGGGTTTATGCAGCACATGGGCCATGGAATCCAATCAGTATAGAGTGGGCATACAAATATACTCTTGTCCAGTCGCATATCTACTGGAGGTCATGTGACCGGTGTCTCTCCTCACAAATATGATTAAAATCTAACTCTCTCTGCACATGTTATATCTGCCCTACCTGCAGTGCACATGGTTTTGCTCATTAGCTAACAAATTTGCTGCTGCGATCAGATTTAAATTACCCCCTGAGTTTGATCTATTCATTTGAACTCCGTCTACTCTCCACCTGAACCAGAACACCTGCAGTATATGGACCCCTAGTGGAACGTCTCTACAGCCTACCATTCTTGCAATACAGTGCTAAAAGACTGCTCTGTAATTTGGGAAATACATTGCTGCTCGATTGGTATCAATGACTGACTGTGAGAGTTTTAGTTCTAAGATTTACAGTATAATTCCGACGTCTGACATCTATACATGTATGGCTTGTTTTAATTATTGGGGTAAAGCGATAAGTAATTGCAATCCCTCATCAGATATTATTTTCTTTGATTTAATAAATATGTCATTTTATTTGTAAACCTATCCATCTATACTATAAGCGCTGGTTTATTTATTTATAATCAATAACTTAATCTAGTAAAATGAGAACGAAACAAATGAGTATAACTTTCTGTTTTTCCTGACTTTCCAGTTCAAGTTTGGTGCCTCATGATGACTAGTGTAAAGCCTATATTACAATAAAGCTAATATCAGACAGACTTTTGTTAAATGCTTGCTTTGCTTACGTGAGAGAATGAATACACATTTGTAATTCTTAAATACATTTTACTATAGAGTTAAATTAAATGCTTTTCTTATTTCTTTTCTGTAGCAGAACACCAGTGTTAAAAAGAACGATGTCTTTTCATGTTTCACATTTTATTCCTTGTTTCCATGGGAACAAACAACATATGGAGCTTTAGAAATACAGAGATGTTTTTAAGTGAAAGGTACTGTGATGTTCCCTTATAATGTGTATTTAGCATAAATGGAATTATTATTATTTTTTCCTCCTTCTCTGGCCAGGCTGCTGCTGCATTATTGTTAAAAGTTAGAACAAGAGGAGCACTGGCAGAGGGCGCAGGGCTGGCGGCAATGGCATACAATGAGTCAGTGTGACTAATTGTAATGCTGACGGCTATGGGCCACTTTAGTGCAGCATGGCCCCTGGTGCATCTTCACACGTTCCGCCACTGGTGTGTACTATTCTGTAGTGTACACAAGGTGGTGAATAGCAGAAACCAGCTGAAATAAATGTTGGAGAATATCAGCTGGACAACTTAACCAGTAGCTTTGGTTTATTTACAGTGCCCAGATATTGTACAGCCATTCTCATGGATACACATAAGCGGCGCATGCCATAAAGTACCAGTGTTCAATACTTTGTGCATGTGCTGGACCGGTACTGCTCATGTGCGTCTGGAAAAACGGATGCAAGGCCGCATCAGACGGTCAGTGATTGACAGTCTGATGATGTTTGGCTGTGTAAAAGGTGTGGCAATGGCCTCCGTTTCTTAAAATAGAGGTGTGTCACCAGGGACGAGTCCAGGATCTCCGTCCGAGGAAAGATATTTTCTGGCCTCTTGGCAGCTCCTGTGGTGACTGGCTTGCATGATTCTATGGGTCATGCAGCCAGGCAATTGTGTCGCAGGTGATTTGATATGGTGTCCTTGGATGCAGATTGGATCAGTAATGCATGCAGGAGATGTGACACCTCCTGCTGCATTACCATTAGGGATGAGGGGTTTGATTCCCTGAGAACTGAACTCCCCAGAACTTCATGTCCCAAGCCCAGATCAGAGTCCAGCTTGGGTTTTCCTGCCAGACTCAGAAACCAGAATGAGGCAAAACGTCATCATCCCGCTGTCGAATCCTCATGGGTTTTGGATTCCATATAAGGAGCTGTGCATTGCCACCATTTTCACTCCAGTCCTGGAGAGAGTAGCGAGAGGATGTGTCTCCTCAGTGTCTGTACGGGAAAGTGGTGTGGCGCAAGGGGCAGCGACCTGCTCTTATGTGACATTCCAGTGCTGTCTTGTGCTGCATCAGTCCAGGGGTGGTGTCTTGTGCTGCATCAGTCCAGTCACAGTGGTGGTATCCTGTGCTGCCATGAGTCCAGTGCTGCTGTATAAGTCCAGTCCAGTGCAGTGGTGCTGTGTTGTGCTGCATCAGTTCAGTGGTGGTGTCCTGTGCTGCCATAAGTCCAGTGGTGCTGCTGTATAAGTCCAGTCCAGTGAAGTGGTGCTGTGTTGTGCTGCATCAGTCCAGTGGTCATGTCCTCTTCTGCCATAAGTCCAGTGGTGGTGTCCTGTGCTGCCATAAGTCCATTGGTGCTGCTGTATAAGTCCAGGGGTACTGCCGTATAAGTCCAGTCCAGTGGTGCAGCCATATAAGTCCAGGGGTACTGCCGTAAAAGTTATGGGGTACTGCCGTATAAGTCCAGGAGTACTGCCGTATAAATCCAGGGTTACTGCCGTATAAGTCCATTCCAGTGGTGCATAAGTTTAGGGGTACTGCCATATAAGTCCAGGGGTACTGCCATATACATCCACGGGTACTGCCGTATAAGTCCAGTCCAGTGTTGCAGCCATATAAGTTCAGGGGTGCTGCCATATTAGTCCAGGGGTACTGCCGTATAAGTCCAGGGGTACTGCCATAATAGTACAGTCCAGTGGTGCAGCTGTATAAGTTCAGGGGTACTGCCGTATAAGTCCAGGGGTAATGCCGTATAAGTCCAGTCCAGAGGAGCAGCTGTATAAGTTCAGGTTACTACCGTATAAGTCCAGGGGTACTGCCATATAAGTCAAGTCCAGTGGTGCAACCGTATAAGTCCCGGGGTACAGCCATATAAGTCCAGGGGTACCGCTGTATAAGTCCAGGGGTACTGCTGTATAAGTCCAGACCAGTGGTGCAACCATATAAGTTCAGGGGTACTGCCATATAAGTCAAGGGGTACTGCTGTTTAAGTCAAAGGGTACTGCCGTATAAATCCAGTCCAGTGGTGCAGCCGTATAAGTTCGGGGGTACTGACGTATAAGTCCAGGGGTACTGCCATATAAGTCCAGTCCAGTGGTGCAGCCGTATAAGTCCAGGGGTACTGCCGTATAAGTCCAGTCCAGTGGTGCAGCCAAATAAGTTCAGGGTACTGCCATATAAGTCCAAGGGAACTGCCGTATAAGTCCAGGGGTACTGCCATATAAGTTATGGGGTGCTGCTGTATGAGTCCAGTCCAGTGGTGCAGCCACATAAGTTCAGGGGTACTGCCATATAAGTCCAGGGGTACTGCCATATAAGTCCAGCCCAGTTGTGAAGCCATATAAGTCCAGGGGTACTGCCATATAGTCCAGTACAGTGGTGCAGCCACATAAGTCCAGGGGTACTGGCATATAAGTCCAGGGGTAATGCCATATAAGTCCAGTCCAGCGGTGCAGCTGTACAAGTTCAGGGTTACTGCCGTTTAAGTCCAGGGATACTGCCAAATAAGTCTAGTCCAGTGGTGCAGCCATATAAGTCATGGGGTACTGCCGTATAAGTCCAGTCCAGTGGTGCAGCTGTGTAAGTCCATGGGTACTGCCATATAAGTCCAGTCCAGTGGTGCAGCCGTATAAGTCCAGGGGTACTGCCATATAAGTCCAGTCCAGTGGTGCAGCTGTATAAGTTCAGGGGTACTGCCATATAAGTCCAGGGGTACTGCCGTATAAGTCCACCAATATTGTGCGTGCATTACATCTGGGCAAATTCCAGCACGAAACACCACAATAAACACAGGGGATGAAAACAACCCCCGTGAAAAAATAGTGCGCTGTCTGCACCAATCAAAGAGACAGATCTTACTCACTAACAGAATGAATTATTCTTATAATAACATTATTTATTTGTTAAAATAATTCCTTGGATAGCTATCACATATACATACTTCATCAATACATATTAGATGTGGCAATTGCATAACACATAATAATGAGAAATCTAAAAAAAGACTTAATAAAAATACAAATAGTACTGAGAATTAGCGAGGCTGATACTTGCATCCAGTGAAAAACTGCTGTTTAATTATAACGTCCACTGGGCTATAATAGCCCGTAATTTATAGTGTCCTCTGGACTAATTTAAAACCAGACTGGTTCAATCTTCAAACTCCATACGTGTTCATGAGTCTCAACTTTATATGATGGTTTAAATAATGTGTGCACACACTGGTATATTGAAATAGGTAATTACCATATGGATTTAATCAGTTGCGTCACCTCCACCTCAGAGTAAATTCCACTGATCCCTTAGATCGCCTCCCTCTGCTGGTGCTTATCTGTTACTGCAGATTCTCTGGAGATGGATCATTACACTGGGGACTCCTGCAGCACTCAGACACACTCTGATGGTTTTTGAGTGGTCTTGTCGGCCCCAGTGATAACTCTGTGACAGATGTACCTGCCATCCCGTCACTGGTTGGAGGTGATCGTTCCCGGCTCAGTCACTGTGAAAACGCGTTTCTCCGCCTAAACAACACCTCGGCGGCTTCCTCAGTTCGAATGACTGAGCTTCATACATTCCATTTAAATACCCCTCGGCAGTTTGTAAATCCTGCGCCGGTTCACGCATGCGCACTTAGCCGTGCGCTCCAAGCCTCGTTCTCAATACAGCCCTTATATGGATTCCGGCGGCCATTTTTGCTGATCAATATCAAGCCTCATTCTCACATGGTTATTAGTATCCAAGCCTCATTTTAGAGTCCGACGGCCATCTTTGATAGAAAGCTTTAAACTTTGTATTCCATGCCTCATTCTCAGTACCCGCAGCCATCTTTATTAGTATTCCGATATCTCCTATATATACATATATTAGATAACACATTCATATGACCCACACATAATTCATTATATTATAAAAACATAATTAGATAGATTTGAAAAATGTATATATATATATATATATATATATATATGTGTGTGTCTAAAAAAGAAATATATCTCTCCATATACAATAATGCAAATATAGGGAGTATATCTAATAAAAATGAAAATAAAAATAAAAACAGAAATCACCATGCTTTGAACTATACATAAAATGATATATAAACCCATATATGGAGGTCTACATAACCCCACATATACCTATATCTGTCTCCATCTCCTTCTCCTACTACCTCAAAGAACCATACTATCCGATTAATCCATGACCTAAATCACAAATTTAATATTTCTCAGATATTATTTAACTCAACTGAGTCGTTTAGGCCTTGAGGAATCAAGGTTTTCAAATTGAATTTTCAATAAGCTTCTTTCTTACATAACCGTCTAAATCTATACCCTCCCCTCCCGGTTACTGGAACCTGTTCGATTACAATAATATTAATATTTTCACTTTTTCCTTCCCCACATCCTAGGATGTGGCGATATAAATAAGTGTTTCCCATCTTCTTATCTATTTGTTTTGCACATACAATTAATTTGGTGGTGCAATTTTTTTTGAAAAATGACAGGGGCTTGCAGGAGATACTGTTGGTGGCCTGAAAAATTGTTGGCCACTTTCGACATTCAGCCACTGCGTGCCACTCCTAGATGGGCCAGGTGTCGTTGTACCTCTTTTTCTTCTTTGCATGCTGAGCTGTTTGGGGCCTAGTTTTTAAAACTGACATCCTGTCTGACACTGCAGTGCCACTGGGCCAGGTGTTTGTGTAGCACACTTGTGTCACTTAGCTTAGTCATCCAGCTACCTCATTGCACCACTTTTTCTTCTTTGCATGATGAGCTGTTTGGGGCCTAGTTTTTAAAAGTGCCACCCTGTCTGACACTGCAGTGCCACTCCTAGATGGGCCTGGTGTTTGTGCCGCACACTTGTGTCACTTAGCTTAGTCACCGTGAAACCTCATTGCACCGCTTTTTCTTCTTTGCATGATGAGCTGTTCGGGGCCTAGTTTTTAAAAGTGCTATCCTGTCTGCCACTGCAGTGCCACTCCTAGATGAGCCAGGTGTTTGTGCCGCACACTTGTGTCGCTTAGCTTAGTCATCCAGCAACTTCAGAGCACCTCTTTTTTTCTTTGCATCATGTGCTGTTTGGGGCCTAGTTTCTACAAGTGTCATTCTGTCTGACACTGCAGTGCCACTCCTAGATGGGCCTGGTGTTTGTGCCGCAATCTTGTGTCACTTAGCTTAGTCACCCAGCTACCTCATTGCACCTCTTTTTCTTCTTTGCATGATGAGCTGTTTGGGGCCTAGTTTTTAAAAGTGCCATCCTGTCTGACACTACAGTGCCACTCCTAGATGGGCCTGGTGTTTGTGCCGCACACTTGTGTCGCTTAGCTTAGTCACCGTGAAACCTCATTGCACCGCTTTTTCTTCTTTGCATGATGAGCTGTTCGGGGCCTAGTTTTTAAAAGTGCTATCCTGTCTGCCACTGCAGTGCCACTCCTAGATGGGCCAGGTGTTTGTTCCGCACACTTGTGTCGCTTAGCTTATTCATCCAGCAACCTCAGTGCATCTCTCTTTTTTTTCTTTGCATCATGTGCTGTTTGGGGCCTAGTTTCTACAAGTGTCATTCTGTCTGACACTGCAGTGCCACTTCTAGATGGGCCAGGTGTTTGTGCTGCACACTTGTGTCGCTTAGCAAAGTCATCCAGCTACCTCGGTGCAACCTTTTGGCCTAAAAACAATATTGTGAGGTGTTCAGAATAGACTGGAAATGAGTGGAAATTAATGTTATTGAGGTTAATTATACCGTAGGAGATAAAATCTCATTAACAAGGTAATTCCTCCTCCCAGGATCCACAGTCTGCAGTAAATATGGTGCGGATTCCGATTCCACTTACCAAATGGAACACCCAGTCCCTATATCTCAAACTGCCAAAGAAAATTCTTGCTGTACTTATGCCACACATTGATAAGAAACTAGACGATTTTAAAGATTCGTTTCAGTCCACTCTGAGGGAAGTGTCCTCCAATACTTCAAGAATCTCAGAGCTGGAACAGAGGGTTAGTAATGTGGAGGACACGGCTCCGGCCATCCAATCCTCGGCCGATTCTTCAATCACAATGTTCCGGGAATTCCAAGAAAAAATAGATGATCTTGATAACAGAAATTGAGGAACAATTCCTGCGCTTTATTGGTATTACGGAGCAAGTAAAACCTTCTACCTTGGGAGAATTTCTAACCTCTAAATTGGCCCGTCTCTTATATATTCCTGACACAGTGGAGTTCCCACAGAATGGCACAGGGCAGGGATAGAAAGAGAAGGTCCTAACTCTTGCCCCAGACCAGTTATGGCCTGTTATTTTGATTTTAGGACCAAGGAAATGGTACTAAGAGCATATAGAAAACTTGGGCAATTAGTTATTGAAGATAATCATATTTTGGTATTCCAAGATTATTCAGCAGTAGTTACCCAAAAACGCAAAGCCTTTTCACCGGTTTGTAAATTTCTAGTTGAATCACAAAAACGCTTTGCATTATTGTACCCGGCTAAACTGCGGGTCACAGACAATGGGCATACCCTAATATTTGTTGACCCAGATTATACTCGCAAACACTTCATACCCTCATCTACTCATCTGAACTCACCGGATTCCCCCTTTACTAGGTCATCTAATCGTTGAGGACCTTAAATACTTTTCTATGATGTATTGCCTTTGTGACCCTCTCTTCAATGGTTAGGTCCTATAATTTACTCTTCACCATGTCTCCCTTGAGATGTTAATTTTATATTGATTTTGCACTTGAAAATGTTCTTTTATTATGTTTTTATTGTTTATTTTTTGACAAATTGTTTGGTGGGCTTTGGTGCTACCACTGCAGCCATGTTGATTTATGGTTAGGTAATAAGTTGAAAAAGATATTGAAGCATCTTTTTACACATGTTACTTTGTATTGTGCAAGTCCGAACTTCTTTTTTTTATTGCTATATCTGTTTATTATGATATGTCAGGATTGGGAAAATGGAGTTATGGAGATGTCCAGGGGGTTGTCTCTCACTCGCTGGGATTGGGGGCCCCACCATCTTTTTATAATACCTGTTTACAAATCTAGAAAGACCAAAATTGGGATTGGTTAATGGCGCATAATGTACACTCGTTACCCTATTCTCCCACTTAATCCATTAAATGTCTTTACTGGAATGTTGTGGGTCTTAATTCTCCCATAAAATGGCGCAAAGTCACTTCTCATCTGAAACGCTTTGACCCTGATATTATATTTTTACAGGAGACCCACTGGAGGGTTGGAGATGGCTCATCCCTTCGGGATAATTGGCTTGGCGATTGCCTTTCAGCTTCCTTTACTAATAAAACAAGAGGGGTCGCTAGTCTTTTCTCACGCAGTCTTTCTTACACAGTACTTGATACGGTCCTAGATCAAAATGGTAGGTACATACTAATAGATGGTAAAATTGGTGATACTCCCTACACCATTCTAAATATTTATGCCCCTAACACCCAGGTTTCTGAGTTCTTAAATCAGCTGGACCTTCTGCTTCAGCAGCATAAGCTGTTTCCCCTGATAATCGGAGTAGATTTCAATACTGTTAAAGATCTGGTATTAGATAAATCTCCAATTCCATCTTCTTTACATTCTTCTTCATGGACCTCCCTTGATAGGTTTATTTTGGGATTACAGGTTACAGATATTTGGAGGCTTTTTCACCCATCAGATATGTATTTTACATTTCATTTGCGTGTTCATCGATCGGTCTCTCGAATTGATTATTTCCTGGTGTCCGATAGCTTAGTCACAGAAGTATGTTCTGCAAATATTGCGGAAATTATGGTTTCCGATCATGCTCCCATTAAATTCTCATTTAAACTGCCAGCAGTCGGCCCTAATCATTGCTTCTGGAAATTCCCGGCTTACTTATATCAATCTGAACCCGTCCTTTTTTGGGAGCCTAGAAATCTGTAATGCATGGCCATGTTATTTCGTATGTGTCTAGCTGCAACAAAGCACATACAGTAAAAACCAATATGACTCTCTCTCTGCTACACTACGAGATACTTTTTCTATGTATGTAGAGGACCCTTCGGAAGAGAGATTGATCGCATATAATCAGTCTAAGTCTTTATTAGACAATGTTTTACTTTCTCAAGCGCAGCTATGGCTGGACTTAACGAAAAACAGATACTATAGATGGGGAGCCAGATCTGGACAGCTATTAGCTGCCCTAACTAAAACAAGGAAATGCAAGAATCATATAGTCTCTGTTTTAGAGACTGACCGATCTCCTCTACTAGTGAAAACCCCTGACATTTCAAAAACTTTTTATAAATATTATTGTCATTTATATACTGCCACATCTTCATCTCAGGATTCTATAGATGATATAATTGGGAAGGCTGGGCTGCCTAGTTTAGATCCCGATCAAGTAGATTTTTTATATTCAGATATAACAGACTCGGAATTTAGGTCAGTGATATTGTCTATTCACACCTGCAAAGCTCCTGGACCTGATGGTCTTTCAGGAAAATATTTAAAAATTCTTAGACAGGACATTGTTCTGACTTTATTGGAATTATACCGTTGCATACACAAAAAAATGCCCTAATTACCCATCTTTTAATAGGGCTTTTATTACCCTAATACCAAAACCGGACCGTGACCCAACATTACTCGTATCCAATCATCCGATTACCCTATTAAACGTAGATTTTAAAATCCTCTCGAAAATTATTTCTAACAGATAACAATATTTCTCTTCCTCTTTGTACTTATCACATCAGTTAGGATTTATTTGTGGAAGGCAATCGGTCAAAGGGATTCGGACGGCCATAGCATCTATAGCAGCAGTTAATAATGCACCCACCACTCCTAATATGCTTTTGAGCTTAGATGTTCAAAAAGCTTTCGACACAGTGTCTTGGCCTTTCTTATTTATTGTCCTTTCATCCAGAAATCTTGGGCATCTTTTTATTAATCTTGTAAAAAAAATTTACAATTCCCCAATGACCTTTCTCTTGATAAACAGAACAACAAGTGATTTGACTGTTATGACTCGAGGTACCCACCAGGGTTGCCCCCTTTCCCCTTTATTATTTAACTTATCCATGGACCCCCCTGCTCCGAATAATTGAAAACTGTCCTGTCCTACGCGGTATACACATTGGGACTGCTGAAGTGAAAATGACGGCATTCGTCGATGACTTTCTCATTTATTTGTCGAATCCAAAACACTCTTTAAAACTTTTATTAGACTTAATTGACAGGGTGGGATCAGTCGCCGGATTCTTAGTCAATTTTGAGAAATTACCAGCTTTTTATCTAAGAAGAGGGTTCTATCATCCTATTTGGACTGCACAGCTGTCCTTGAATTGGACAAAGCAGAGGCTTCCATACCTGGGTATATTTCTTCCTAAAACCATCACTAAATGATACGATATAAAAAAAAAATTGTCTTGCAAATAACAGCGGACTTGGGGGGGATGGGCAGTCTCCAACTCTCTTTTCTGGGAAGAGCTAACCTTCGTATGGTTTATTTTCCAAAACTTTTATACCCACTCCAGGTTCTCCTCATTTTACTGTCCCGACAGGATTATCTACAGATCTCCTCTTTATTCCGAAAATTAATTTGGAATAATAAACGCGTGAGGATCGGCCTGTTTAAATTATGCCAACCTAAACTCAATGGAGGAATTAACATCCCTGACATTCTGACATATAGTTATGCTGCCCATGTCCGTTACATAAAGGATTGGTTGTCTAATGATCAAACCTATACCAATACAAAATTAGAACACAGTTTTATACCTCAACTATCGTTTATAGCTTTCCTACACATGACAGACACAGAAGTACCTTCACATGTGCTTAATAATCCTCTCCTCATAAATACTAGAAAAGTGTGGCTGTTGTTGCGACACAAATATAAATTAAACCAATACTTCTCCATTCATCTACCCTTCCCACAAACCCAAACTTCCAAACTGGGGAAGCCAATCACCCATTTACTATGTGGCACTCAGGAGGGCTTCGAAGTATAGGTCAACTAATGAATCCAACCTCCCACAAACCACTTCTCTATACAGAGGCTGTGGCCAAATATACATTTATTGGGCCTCAGGGTTTTGCTTTTCTTCAAGCTCAACACTATGTGAGCACAGTGTCCAAACTAATACCAGCAAGTGATTGGGACAACCCTCTGGATAAGATGTTCCTACAATCACCTATATTTAAAGAAGCTATTTCCTCATATTATTAGTGTCTTAGGTCAGTGGTGGACCATTCTTCTTTTAAAACTGGAATAGCTCAATGGTTAGAACACTTTCCATCTCTCACTGTAGATGCTTTACTAAAAAATTTAAAATTTTCAATCACTACATTCCCTGCAGCCAAGTACACAGAGATGTACCTTAATATTTTTCACCGTTCTTACATCTCCCCCATAGAGGATTTTGAATGGGTCTTTTAGAAGACCTCTCTTGTCCTAAATGTGGACAACAGGATGCCGACCTCTACCACTGCTTCTGGGCTTGCCCCCTGCTTAGGAGGTTCTGGTTGGAGGTCTGGCATTTTGCATCACATCACCTAGTTGATTATGCTCCCCTCACACCCAAGTGGGCAATTTTTGGCCTACTATCTCATGGTATTCGTGCTCCTAGAGAAGTTAAGAGGTTGCTCCTGGCAATATTCTCAGCTGCACGAAAATCAATTTTACAGACGTGGATACAAAGTTCAGTACCTACTTTAGACGTGTTTAAAGATAAACTGTTCTTTATTTGTCACATGGACTGGTTGGAGGCCTCACTTCAAAAAGAGTCTTGCACTGAAATTTTTTTTGCCACATGGGAAAGTTTTATTGAGATATTACTCAGATCCACTAAAGAGGCCATCATACGTTGTTTTTGTAATTCCATATGGTATGAAGCTATGGTGTTCCTTCAAGATCCTCCTCTTACTGATAATTTCAAATTGACAACCATGACTCCTGACCCTTCCTGCTTTGTAATTGTTTTACTGTCAGATATGTTTGTAGTCCTTGAATGTATTTTAATCTCTCAATGATATGTATTGGAATCTCGGATGTATGTCTTATATGTACTGTCTCTTTAAAATACAATAGTGTATATTGTATTACATTGCTTCAATAAATAAAATTGAAATTATAATTTTAAAAGAATAATACCGTAGGATCAAAATAACCCCCAAATTCCGTGATTTTAGCTGGGTTTTTTTTCTTCAAAAATCATCCAGATCCAAAACCAAAACCCGAAAGGGTGGTTTTGACAAAACCAATCCAGATCCAAAACACGAGCGGGGATCCAGATCCAAAACACAAAACACGAAAAGTGCCCACCGCACATCTCTAATTACCATATTAGTGCTTATATAGAAACAGCAGCAATAGTACCTCCAATCACATTTAAATTACAATAGGCACATGGATAGTTGAAATAGAATGGAACAGATAGTAGACTAGCCAGTTAAGCATGTGGGCACTGGCATGGCCGCAACTAGGGGGAGGGGCTAGGGGGGCATGTGACCTGGGTTACGGACTGGAGAGGGCGCAGAGACTGTCACTTTAATCCCCCAAAATGCCCCCTCCCTTAGAGCTGGCCGAGCTCAAGCTCAAGACTCTGCTAGCTGCTGCCTATGAAGTAGTTGGGCACACCGTATCACTGAGATGAAACTAAAAATAAACTACATCTCCCAGCAGCCCATGCTGCCGGGAGCTGTACTTTACTTTCAGTTTCATCTCTGCAGTGTGCTGTAATCTGCCGGATTAAGAGGGGGCACAGGGGTCAGGTTACTACCCCCCCCCCCAACCCACTGCCAGTGCCATTAATCATCGCAGCCACTGCTATACTGGAAAATAAATTCTGAGGTCTGAAAAGGGTGCGGGACTAAACTGCACTCTATACACAGTTCCACGTCAGCCAGCAGCTGCATGGCAGAGAGGAGGGGAGGGGAGCAGCAGCACAGCCTAAATAGTGAGTATGACTCAGGGAAGGGGAACTGTATGTGTGTGAGACTGCTGTGTGTACGAATGTGTGTATGCGTGTGACTGTATTTGAATACATATCTGCATGCAGGGGCGGATTGGGAACAAAAAGCGGCCCTGGAAAAATTTGTACTAGTGGCCCCACATGGACAGCACCAGAGGTGTAAGGTCTAGCCATGGGCCATGGCAGCAGCACCCTCCCCCCAAGACTTTCCAGATAGTGGGCATGTCCAGCATCAAGGGGGAAGTTAAAAAGAAAATTAAATATTATGAGTAGAGATGAGCGCCTGAAATTTTTCGGGTTTTGTGTTTTGGTTTTGGGTTCGGTTCCGCGGCCGTGTTTTGGGTTCGAACGCGTTTTGGCAAAACCTCACCGAATTTTTTTTGTCGGATTCGGGTGTGTTTTGGATTCGGGTGTTTTTTTCAAAAAACACTAAAAAACAGCTTAAATCATAGAATTTGGGGGTCATTTTGATCCCAAAGTATTATTAAACTCAAAAAACATAATTTACACTCATTTTCAGTCTATTCTGAATACCTCACACCTCACAATATTATTTTTAGTCCTAAAATTTGCACCGAGGTCGCTGTGTGAGTAAGATAAGCGACCCTAGTGGCCGACACAAACACCGGGCCCATCTAGGAGTGGCACTGCAGTGTCACGCAGGATGTCCCTTCCAAAAAACCCTCCCCAAACAGCACATGACGCAAAGAAAAAAAGAGGCGCAATGAGGTAGCTGACTGTGTGAGTAAGATAAGCGACCCTAGTGGCCGACACAAACACTGGGCCCATCTAGGAGTGGCACTGCAGTGTCACGCAGGATGGCCCTTCCAAAAAACCCTCCCCAAACAGCACATGACGCAAAGAAAAAAAGAGGCGCAATGAGGTAGCTGTGTGAGTAAGATTAGCGACCCTAGTGGCCGACACAAACACCGGGCCCATCTAGGAGTGGCACTGCAGTGTCACGCAGGATGGCCCTTCCAAAAAACCCTCCCCAAACAGCACATGACGCAAAGAAAAAAAGAGGCGCAATGAGGTAGCTGTGTGAGTAAGATTAGCGACCCTAGTGGCCGACACAAACACCGGGCCCATCTAGGAGTGGCACTGCAGTGTCACGCAGGATGTCCCTTCCAAAAAACCCTCCCCAAACAGCACATGACGCAAAGAAAAAAAGAGGCGCAATGAGGTAGCTGACTGTGTGAGTAAGATTAGCGACCCTAGTGGCCGACACAAACACCGGGCCCATCTAGGAGTGGCACTGCAGTGTCACGCAGGATGTCCCTTCCAAAAAAAACCTCCCCAATCAGCACATGATGCAAAGAAAAAGAAAAGAAAAAAGAGGTGCAAGATGGAATTGTCCTTGGGCCCTCCCACCCACCCTTATGTTGTATAAACAAAACAGGACATGCACACTTTAACCAACCCATCATTTCAGTGACAGGGTCTGCCACACGACTGTGACTGATATGACGGGTTGGTTTGGACCCCCCCCAAAAAAGAAGCAATTAATCTCTCCTTGCACAAACTGGCTCTACAGAGGCAAGATGTCCACCTCATCTTCACCCTCCGATATATCACCGTGTACATCCCCCTCCTCACAGATTATCAATTCGTCCCCACTGGAATCCACCATCTCAGCTCCCTGTGTACTTTGTGGAGGCAATTGCTGCTGGTCAATGTCTCCGCGGAGGAATTGATTATAATTCATTTTAATGAACATCATCTTCTCCACATTTTCTGGATGTAACCTCGTACGCCGATTGCTGACAAGGTGAGCGGCGGCACTAAACACTCTTTCGGAGTACACACTTGTGGGAGGGCAACTTAGGTAGAATAAAGCCAGTTTGTGCAAGGGCCTCCAAATTGCCTCTTTTTCCTGCCAGTATAAGTACGGACTGTGTGACGTGCCTACTTGGATGCGGTCACTCATATAATCCTCCACCATTCTATCAATGTTGAGAGAATCATATGCAGTGACAGTAGACGACATGTCCGTAATCTTTGTCAGGTCCTTCAGTCCGGACCAGATGTCAGCATCAGCAGTCGCTCCAGACTGCCCTGCATCACCGCCAGCGGGTGGGCTCGGAATTCTGAGCCTTTTCCTCGCACCCCCAGTTGCGGGAGAATGTGAAGGAGGAGATGTTGACAGGTCGCGTTCCGCTTGACTTGACAATTTTGTCACCAGAAGGTCTTTCAACCCCAGCAGACCTGTGTCTGCCGGAAAGAGAGATCCAAGGTAGGCTTTAAATCTAGGATCGAGCACGGTGGCCAAAATGTAGTGCTCTGATTTCAACAGATTGACCACCCGTGAATCCTTGTTAAGCGAATTAAGGGCTGCATCCACAAGTCCCACATGCCTAGCGGAATCGCTCCCTTTTAGCTCCTTCTTCAATGCCTCCAGCTTCTTCTGCAAAAGCCTGATGAGGGGAATGACCTGACTCAGGCTGGCAGTGTCTGAACTGACTTCACGTGTGGCAAGTTCAAAGGGCATCAGAACCTTGCACAACGTTGAAATCATTCTCCACTGCACTTGAGACAGGTGCATTCCACCTACTATATCGTGCTCAATTGTATAGGCTTGAATGGCCTTTTGCTGCTCCTCCAACCTCTGAAGCATATAGAGGGTTGAATTCCACCTCGTTACCACTTCTTGCTTCAGATGATGGCAGGGCAGGTTCAGTAGTTTTTGGTGGTGCTCCAGTTTTCTGTACGTGGTGCCTGTACGCCGAAAGTGTCCCGCAATTCTTCTGGCCACCGACAGCATCTCTTGCACGCCCCTGTCGTTTTTTTAAAAATTCTGCACCACCAAATTCAAGGTATGTGCAAAACATGGGACGTGCTGGAATTGGCCCAGATTTAATGCACACACAATATTGCTGGCGTTGTCCGATGCCACAAATCCACAGGAGAGTCCAATTGGGGTAAGCCATTCCGCGATGATCTTCCTCAGTTGCCGTAAGAGGTTTTCAGCTGTGTGCGTATTCTGGAAAGCGGTGATACAAAGCGTAGCCTGCCTAGGAAAGAGTTGGCGTTTGCGAGATTCTGCTACTGGTGCCGCCGCTGCTGTTCTTGCGGCGGGAGTCCATACATCTACCCAGTGGGCTGTCACAGTCATATAGTCCTGACCCTGCCCTGCTCCACTTGTCCACATGTCCGTGGTTAAGTGGACATTGGGTACAGCTGCATTTTTTAGGACACTGGTGACTCTTTTTCTGAGGTCTGTGTACATTTTCGGTATCGCCTGCCTAGAGAAATGGAACCTAGATGGTATTTGGTACCGGGGACACAGTACCTCCAACAAGTCTCTAGTTGGCTCTGCAGTAATGATGGATACCGGAACCACGTTTCTCACCACCCAGGATGCCAAGGCCTCAGTTATCCGCTTTGCAGTAGGATGACTGCTGTGATATTTCATCTTCCTCGCAAAGGACTGTTGAACAGTCAATTGCTTACTGGAAGTAGTACAAGTGGGCTTACGACTTCCCCTCTGGGATGACCATCGACTCCCAGCGGCAACAACAGCAGCGCCAGCAGCAGTAGGCGTTACACGCAAGGATGCATCGGAGGAATCCCAGGCAGGAGAGGACTCGTCAGAATTGCCAGTGACATGGCCTGCAGGACTATTGGCATTCCTGGGGAAGAAGGAAATTGACACTGAGGGAGTTGGAGGGGTGGTTTGCGTGAGCTTGGTTACAAGAGGAAGGGATTTACTGGTCAGTGGACTGCTTCCGCTGTCACCCAAAGTTTTTGAACTTGTCACTGACTTATTATGAATGCGCTGCAGGTGACGTATAAGGGAGGATGTTCCGAATTGGTTAACGTCCTTACCCCTACTTATTACAGCTTGACAAAGGGAACACACGGCTTGACACCTGTTGTCCGCATTTCTGGTGAAATACCTCCACACCGAAGAGCTGATTTTTTTGGTATTTTCACCTGGCATGTCAACGGCCATATTCCTCCCACGGACAACAGGTGTCTCCCCGGGTGCCTGACTTAAACAAACCACCTCACCATCAGAATCCTCCTGGTCAATTTCCTCCCCAGCGCCAGCAACACCCATATCCTCCTCATCCTGGTGTACTTCAACACAGACATCTTCAATCTGACTATCAGGAACTGGACTGCGGGTGCTCCTTCCAGCACTTGCAGGGGGCGTGCAAATGGTGGAAGGCGCATGCTCTTCACGTCCAGTGTTGGGAAGGTCAGGCATCGCAACCGACACAATTGGACTCTCCTTGTAGATTTGGGATTTCAAAGAACGCACAGTTCTTTGCGGTGCTTTGCCTTTTGCCAGCTTGAGTCTTTTCAGTTTTCTAGCGAGAGGCTGAGTGCTTCCATCCTCATGTGAAGCTGAACCACTAGCCATGAACATAGGCCAGGGCCTCAGCCGTTCCTTGCCACTCCGTGTGGTAAATGGCATATTGGCAAGTTTACGCTTCTCCTCCGACAATTTTATTTTAGGTTTTGGAGTCCTTTTTTTACTGATATTTGGTGTTTTGGTTTTGACATGCTCTGTACTATGCCATTGGGCATCGGCCTTGGCAGACGACGTTGCTGGCATTTCATCGTCTCGGCCATGACTAGTGGCAGCAGCTTCAGCACGAGGTGGAAGTGGATCTTGATCTTTCCCTAATTTTGGAACCTCAACATTTTTGTTCTCCATATTTTAATAGGCACAACTAAAAGGCACCTCAGGTAAACAATGGAGATGGATGGATTGGATACTAGTATACAATTATGGACGGGCTGCCGAGTGCCGACACAGAGGTAGCCACAGCCGTGAACTACCGCACTGTACTGTGTCTGCTGCTAATATATAGACTGGTTGATAAAGAGATAGTATACTCGTAACTAGTATGTATGTATAAAGAAAAAAAAAAAACCACGGTTAGGTGGTATATACAATTATGGACGGGCTGCCGAGTGCCGACACAGAGGTAGCCACAGCCGTGAACTACCGCACTGTACTGTGTCTGCTGCTAATATATAGACTGGTTGATAAAGAGATAGTATACTCGTAACTAGTATGTATGTATAAAGAAAGAAAAAAAACCCACGGTTAGGTGGTATATACAATTATGGACGGGCTGCCGAGTGCCGACACAGAGGTAGCCACAGCCGTGAACTACCGCACTGTACTGTGTCTGCTGCTAATATATAGACTGGTTGATAAAGAGATAGTATACTCGTAACTAGTATGTATGTATAAAGAAAGAAAAAAAAACCACGGTTAGGTGGTATATACAATTATGGACGGGCTGCCGAGTGCCGACACAGAGGTAGCCACAGCCGTGAACTACCGCACTGTACTGTGTCTGCTGCTAATATAGACTGGTTGATAAAGAGATAGTATACTCGTAACTAGTATGTATGTATAAAGAAAGAAAAAAAAAACACGGTTAGGTGGTATATACAATTATGGACGGGCTGCCGAGTGCCGACACAGAGGTAGCCACAGCCGTGAACTACCGCACTGTACTGTGTCTGCTGCTAATATATAGACTGGTTGATAAAGAGATAGTATACTCGTAACTAGTATGTATGTATAAAGAAAGAAAAAAAAACCACGGTTAGGTGGTATATACAATTATGGACGGGCTGCCGAGTGCCGACACAGAGGTAGCCACAGCTGTGAACTACCGCACTGTACTGTGTCTGCTGCTAATATATAGACTGGTTGATAAAGAGATAGTATACTCGTAACTAGTATGTATGTATAAAGAAAGAAAAAAAAACCACGGTTAGGTGGTATATACAATTATGGACGGGCTGCCGAGTGCCGACACAGAGGTAGCCACAGCCGTGAACTACCGCACTGTACTGTGTCTGCTGCTAATATATAGACTGGTTGATAAAGAGATAGTATACTCGTAACTAGTATGTATGTATAAAGAAAGAAAAAAAAACCACGGTTAGGTGGTATATACAATTATGGACGGGCTGCCGAGTGCCGACACAGAGGTAGCCACAGCCGTGAACTACCGCACTGTACTGTGTCTGCTGCTAATATATAGACTGGTTGATAAAGAGATAGTATACTCGTAACTAGTATGTATGTATAAAGAAAGAAAAAAAACCCACGGTTAGGTGGTATATACAATTATGGACGGGCTGCCGAGTGCCGACACAGAGGTAGCCACAGCCGTGAACTACCGCACTGTACTGTGTCTGCTGCTAATATATAGACTGGTTGATAAAGAGATAGTATACTCGTAACTAGTATGTATGTATAAAGAAAGAAAAAAAAACCACGGTTAGGTGGTATATACAATTATGGACGGGCTGCCGAGTGCCGACACAGAGGTAGCCACAGCCGTGAACTACCGCACTGTACTGTGTCTGCTGCTAATATAGACTGGTTGATAAAGAGATAGTATACTCGTAACTAGTATGTATGTATAAAGAAAGAAAAAAAACCCACGGTTAGGTGGTATATACAATTATGGACGGGCTGCCGAGTGCCGACACAGAGGTAGCCACAGCCATGAACTACCGCACTGTACTGTGTCTGCTGCTAATATATAGACTGGTTGATAAAGAGATAGTATACTCGTAACTAGTATGTATGTATAAAGAAAGAAAAAAAAACCACGGTTAGGTGGTATATACAATTATGGACGGGCTGCCGAGTGCCGACACAGAGGTAGCCACAGCCGTGAACTACCGCACTGTACTGTGTCTGCTGCTAATATATAGACTGGTTGATAAAGAGATAGTATACTCGTAACTAGTATGTATGTATAAAGAAAGAAAAAAAAACCACGGTTAGGTGGTATATACAATTATGGACGGGCTGCCGAGTGCCGACACAGAGGTAGCCACAGCCGTGAACTACCGCACTGTACTGTGTCTGCTGCTAATATAGACTGGTTGATAAAGAGATAGTATACTACTAATATTATATACTGGTGGTCAGGTCACTGGTCACTAGTCACACTGGCAGTGGCACTCCTGCAGCAAAAGTGTGCACTGTTTAATTTTAATATAATATTATGTACTCCTGGCTCCTGCTATAACCTATAACTGGCACTGCAGTAGTGCTCCCCAGTCTCCCCCACAATTATAAGCTGTGTGAGCTGAGCAGTCAGACAGATATATAATATATATAGATGATGCAGCACACTGGCCTAAGCCTGAGCAGTGCACACAGATATGGTATGTGACTGACTGAGTCACTGTGTGTATCGCTTTTTTCAGGCAGAGAACGGATATATTAAATAAACTGCACTGTGTGTCTGGTGGTCACTCACTATATAATATATTATGTACTCCTGGCTCCTGCTATAACCTATAACTGGCACTGCAGTAGTGCTCCCCAGTCTCCCCCACAATTATAAGCTGTGTGAGCTGAGCAGTCAGACAGATATATAATATTATATATAGATAATAGATGATGCAGCACACTGGCCTGAGCCTGAGCAGTGCACACAGATATGGTATGTGACTGAGTCACTGTGTGCTGTGTATCGCTTTTTTCAGGCAGAGAACGGATTATAAATAAAAGTGGTGGTCACTGGTCACTATCAGCAAAACTCTGCACTGTACACTACTGAGTACTCCTAATGCTCCCCAAAATTAGTAAATCAAGTGTCTAAACGGAGAGGACGCCAGCCACGTCCTCTCCCTATCAATCTCAATGCACGTGTGAAAATGGCGGCGACGCGCGGCTCCTTATATAGAATCCGAGTCTCGCGATAGAATCCGAGCCTCGCGAGAATCCGACAGCGTCATGATGACGTTCGGGCGCGCTCGGGTTAACCGAGCAAGGCGGGAAGATCCGAGTCGCTCGGACCCGTGAAAAAAAACATGAAGTTCTGGCGGGTTCGGATTCAGAGAAACCGAACCCGCTCATCTCTAATTATGAGCACATTATATGATGCACCTTCAGAATTTAGGAAACTATATCATTCTTTAGAAAGATATATTTTCTTACTTATTACACCAACCGTATCCCAATCACTATTCACTCAATCTTATATGTCAGCCAAGCAGGCAGACAGAGCATACACTAGATCATCTGCAATCACAGGCTAAGTGGCAAAGTCATTTTCATATATGCAAATTGTTGGCATCTTATTCATTATGTTTAGAAATAGGACCACATATCCTCAATCAAAACAGGCCCCGCGGATGCGCCGGCCCACCGGGAATCTTCCCTGTAAACCCTATGGCCAATCCGCCTCTGTCTACATGGGTGTGGTATGCATGACTGGCGGTCAAGAGACCGCCGGTCAGCATACCGATGACGGTATCCCGGCAGCAGAATGCCATCGGGGGTGGGCGAGTACAACAAGCCCCTTGCGGGCTTGCTGCATTCATGGACACTTGCGAGTGGGAATATTCCCTGTTGGTCGGCAAGCTGACCGTCGGGATTGTGAGGGGGCAAGATATAGGAGGAGGTATTGTGACCGGCAGTTATATAACTACATGCTATCTGTATGTGTGCTTGTGTGTCACTGTATGTATATGTGTCACTATATATGTATTTATACAGGTGTGAGATTATATGTATGTATGTATGTATGTGAGTGAATGAATGTGTGTGTGACAGTACATATTTGTATAAGTGAGTGATTTTATGTATGTATCAATGTATGGGTTATCATTTTATTTTTTCTTCATCCGTAGCCCAAATAAATAAAAAATGAAAATAAAAAGTATAAAAATGCCTAGCTATCCCCTTTGCCCTTATGGAGTTTATATATACATATACATATATATATATATATATATATATATATATATAGTCTACTATGGTATACCGGCGCTCGGGATCCCGGCGCCCAGGATACCGGCACCGGGATCCACACCGCCAGTATGCCGGCAGCGGGGTGAGCGCAAAACAGCCCCTTGTGGGCTTGCTGTGCTCGCCAAGCTGCGGACACAGTGGTGCGCTACGCATGCCATGCTATTTATTCTCCCTCCAGTGGTGTCATATGCTGGCTGTCTGGATTCCAGAGCCGGTATGCTGAACGCCGGGATCCCGGCAGACAGCATATCAAGTGCAACCCATATATATATAAATCTATATATATATAGGAAGAGGTGAATACAAGCGCCCAAGAGTGTAAAAAAATATTTTGAAAAGGGAATACTTAGGTGGCTATGGCAGTAAGGTCGACCAAGATCACTTATATGGTTAGAAGAGCCTCAGTCGAGTAGCCATCATTTGAAATATAAAACACGTAAAAAAAAAAAAGAAAGGTTACAGAACAACAAACATAGTGTGTACCATTCACAAACTTGTGGTATGTCACTGAATATTTTCACAAGGCATAATTAGGGAACATTCTTTTTCCCAATAAAAATACTTGTTAGCCTCAGCAGTGAAAAGTTTCAAATACAAATATTTAATATACACAATGACATACAATGGTTGAAAAACACACGTGCAAGATTGAAAACAAAAAGCTTATCTGTCCATCAAAGGAGATATCAGCAAACCGTCCCAACGCGTTTCGTCCGTCAATGTCTGGACTTCATCAAGGGATTCGTCTGTCAATGCATGCCATCTGTCAATGTCTGGACTACATCAAGGAGTTCCCGTTCCCTTTTCTTTTGTTGTTTTGGATCTGGATTGGTTTTGCCAAAACCACCCTTTCGGGTTTCAGTTTTTGATCTGGATGATTTTTAAAAAAATATAAAAACAGCTAAAATCACAGAATTTGGGGGTAATTTTGATCCTACGGTATTATTAACCTAAATAACATTCATGTCCACTAATTTCCAGTCTATTCTGAACCCCTCACAGCTCACAATATTGTTTTTTGGCCAAATGGTTGCACCAAGATAGCTGGTTGAATAAGCTAAGTAACACAAGTGAGCAGCACACTTTAACAAACCAATAATTTCTGCCACGACTGTGACTGAAATGATGGGTTTGTTCGAGCCCCCAGAAAAAAGAAGCAATTAATCCCCACCAAAAAAGAAGCAATTAATCTTTCCTTGCACAAACAGGCTCTACAGAGGCAAGATGTCATCCTTATCCTCCAATTCCTCATCCCTTTCAGTGTGTACATCCTCATCCTCACAGAGCATTAATTCATCCCCACTGGAATCCACCATCACAGTGTACTTTCTGGAGGCAATTGCCAGTAAATGTCTTCCTGGAGGAATTTATAATTCATTTTGATGAACATCATCTTCTCCACATTTTGTGGAAGTAACCTCCTACGCCAATCGCTGACACTGTTACTGGCTGCACTAAACACTTTTTCGGAGTACATACTGGAGGGGGGGTAACTTGGGTAAAATAAAGGCAGTTTGTGCAAGGGCCTCCAAATTGCCTCTTTTTCCTGCCAGTATACATAAGGACTGTCTGACATGCCTACTCGGATGCTGTCACCCATATAATCCTCCACTATTCTTTCAATGGTGACAGCATCATATGCAGTGACAGTAGACATATCAGTAATCATTGGCAGCTCCTTCAGTCTGGACCAGATGTCAACACTTGTTCCGGCCTGCCCTGCATCACCGCCAGCTGGTGGGCTGGGAAATGTTATCCTTTTCCTTGCAGCCCCAGTTGCAGGAGAAAATGAAGGAGAAGCTGTTGACAGGTCACGTTGCGCTTGAGTTGACAATTTTCTCACCAGCAGGTCTTTGAACCTCTGTTGATTTGTGTCTGCCGGAAAAAGAGATACAACGTATACTTTAAACCTAGGATCGAGCATGGTGACCAAAATGTAGTGCTCTGATTTTAGCAGATTGACCACCCTTGAATCCTGGCAAAGCAAATGAAGGGCTCCATCCACAAGTCCCACATACTTAGCGGAATCTGTTATGCAAAACAAATGGACTCACAGACAAACTGGGGAATATGACATAACGTACACAGAAGGTGATAGGGTAACAAAATACACACAAAGTGAACAGAGAAGCCCAGAGGCTAAGGAACTGGGTATCTCCCTTGTATTAGAACTGGTCAGATGGAAATAGCAAGATGTTGTGTTTAATACGTAGAGAACCCGAAATGCTGTTGCTAAGGGCAACAGCAAAACCCTAAAGGGTTACCAACGGGTGTGGCAGTAAACTCCTTGGTCAGAGATGGAATGATAGACACAAGGAGAGACTCCACAATCCTGATTCTCACTTGCAGTGCACAGGTTTTAGCTTACTGCCACTAAACTGACCCCTGACACCTAGCACAGTGAGACAGGATTAGACAGGCAAGTCTTAGAATACAGCCGCAAACTTGCTAAGTTCACAGAGTAGTAACAGAACCCCAGCAAGCTAAACGACTGACTCCAGTCTTACTGCTAGGTCTGGATTGGCAGAGTGTAATACCAAATCCCCAGGCCTATTTGCAGTAAGCAACAAACAAATACAAAGCTACACAGTACTGGCTAACTTTCATGAACTGACTAACCAACAAAGATTCAGCAGCATCTGCTTACCCTGAAAAGAGGCCTTATAAAGCAGGTGCTGTCCACGCCCCACTCAGACCTCACAGACTGTGAGCACAAAAACCAGCACCGGATCCCCTGCCGTGCACAGAGCCTATAACCACTGCACAGCAAAAGACCCGAACCGGAGTATCAGCTGCGCTCAGGTTACTCCACTAGCACTTGTCTCCCGGTTGCCATGACGACGTGGCAGCACAGGGCAGGAGACCCTAACAGTACCCCCCCTCTGACGAGGGGTCAAAGAACCCCTACCACCGGGTTTATCGGGGAACTGCGAGAAGAAAGAGCGTATCAGTCTGGGGGCATAAAGATCACAACTGCGCACCCACGACCGCTCCTCCGGGCCATACCCCTTCCAGTGCACCAAAAATGACAGCCGACCCCGAACCACCTTGGAGTCAAGAATCCTTTCAACAACAAACTCCCTCTGGCCACGTATCAGAAGAGGGGAAGGTCTTCCACTGGAAGAAGGATTACTAATCGCCCGTTTTAAAAGGGAACAATGAAATGTTTTATTGATACCCAAAGAACGGGGCAGATCTAACTGAAATGCCACCGGATTGATAACCCTGGTGAACTTATAAGGGCCGATGAACCGGGGGCCTAACTTATGAGATGGCTGTCTCAACTTCAAATTCTTGGTTGACAACCAGACGAAGTCTCCTAATTTGAAGCTGCAGGGTCTTTTCCGCTTATCAAAAACCCTTTTGGTCACTAATGACACAGACACAAGGGCTTTCTTCACTTTCCGCCAAATACCTCTAAGGACCGAAACCACAGAGGAACCACCAGGCGTGGAGTCCAGGGGGTCAAAAGAATTGGCCTTAGGATGATGCCCATACACACAAAGGAAGGGAGAGATCCCTGTAGCAGAGTGAGCCGCGTTGTTATAGGCAAACTCCGCCATGGACAGATGAGCAACCCAGTCAGTCTGACACTTGGAGACATAACACCTGAGGAACTGCTCCAAGGACTGGTTCACCCTTTCAGTCTGCCCATTAGACTGCGGATGGTAGCCTGACGACAAGCTGACAGAAATCTGGAGATCGGAACAAAATGCCCTACAGAATTTGGCCACAAACTGGGATCCGCGGTCAGAGACCACATCAAGTGGCAACCCGTGGAGACGCACAACATGCAGCATAAATAATTCAGACAGGCGTCTGGCTGATGGCAGCCCAACCAGTGGAACGAAGTGCGCCATCTTCGAAAACCTGTCAACGACAACCCAGATGGCTGTCATCCCCGAGGATTTGGGCAAGTCCACCACAAAATCCATTGAAATGTGGGTCCATGGCTTAGATGGGATAGAGAGTGGATGTAATGGGCCAACAGGAACCCCTCTAGGAGTCTTATTTCGGGCACAGATGTCACATGCCCGAACCCACTGATCCACATCCTTAGCCACCGAGGGCCACCACACCGCCCTAGATAGCAACTCCCGAGTTCTGGCAATACCCGGGTGACCTGCCGACTTCTTGGCATGGAATTCCAGGAACACTCGCTGTCTTAACCTAGGAGGCACAAACAAAAGACCTACCGGAAGGTCTGGAGGAGCCTGCTCCTGTGCTCTAAGGACTAATGATAAGAGGTCCTGGGTAATGCCCACTTTAATACATGATGGGGAAACAATGGGCAACGGCTCCTCGGTGGTCTCCTGGATTGGAGCAAAACTCCGCGAGAGCGCATCAGCCTTGATGTTTTTTGACCCAGGGCGATATGTTATCAAAAAATTAAAGCGAGCAAAAAACAAAGCCCATCGTGCCTGCCTGGCATTGAGACGCTTCGCTGACTCTAAATATGCCAGATTCTTATGGTCAGTGAGAATTGAGACCACAAACTTAGCCCCCTCAAGCCAGTGTCTCCACTCCTCGAGTGCATCCTTAATAGCCAACAATTCCCGGTTACCCACGTCATAATTCATCTCGGCAGGCGAAAATTTACGGGAAAAGTAAGCACAGGGATGAAGGCGATTATCAGACACTCCCATCTGAGAAAGCACTGCCCCAATACCCATCTCAGAGGCATCCACCTCCACCACAAAAGGACGCTCTGGATCTGGGTGTCGCAGCACCTTGGCCGAAACAAATGCCCTTTTGAGACGGGCAAAAGCCGCTTTAGCCTCACAAGACCAGTGAGCAACATCCGCCCCTTTCTTAGTGAGTGCCACCAAGGGCGCCACTATAGACGAAAATCCAGCGATAAATCGTCTATAAAAATTCGCAAAGCCCAGGAAACGCTGAAGCGCCTTCAAACTAGTGGGCTGCACCCAATCCAGGACTGCCTGTACCTTGGAACCCTCCATTTGGAAACCTTCTGGGGAGATAATATATCCTAGAAATGCGATTTGCTGAACTTCAAATTCGCACTTCTCCAGCTTCGCCCCAAGCCGGTGGTCTCTGAGTTTCTGGAGGACTAAGCGTACATGCTTCCGATGTTCCTCCAGGGAATGGGAGAAGATTAGGATGTCATCTAAGTATACAACTAAGAATCTATCCAAATATTCCCTGAGCACATCATTCATGAAATCCTGGAAGACTGCCGGGGCATTACAGAGCCCAAAAGGCATCACCAAATATTCATAATGCCCTGAGTGGGTATTAAAGGCAGTCTTCCATTCATCCCCCTCTCTTATTCGGATTAGATTGTACGCACCGCGTAGGTCAATCTTAGAAAAAATGGTGGCAGTACGAAGCTGGTCAAACAAGACCGAAATGAGAGGCAGTGGGTATGAGTTTTTAATCGTGATACGGTTCAATTCCCTGAAGTCGATGCAGGGTCGCAACGAACCATCCTTTTTACCCACGAAGAAGAACCCCGACCCAACTGGAGACTGTGAAGGTCTGATAAATCCCTTAGCCAAGTTCTCCTGAATGTACTCTGCCATAGCCTGAGTCTCAGGACGTGACAGGGAGTACAACCTGCTCTTGGGAAGCTTAGCATTTGGCAACAAATCAATGGCACAGTCATAGGGGCGATGGGGAGGTAGTACCTCTGCAACTTTTTTGGAGAACACGTCCGCAAAATCTGCATAACACCCTGGCAATCCTGGCAAACTTAGCTGCGAGAGCCTGACTGGAAGGCTCAAGCAACTCCTGAAACAATCAGTACCCCAACTAAGAATCTCCCCAGAGACCCAGTCAAATTGAGGATTGTGGGCCCTTAACCAGGGTAACCCCAACACCAATGGGGCAAAAGTACAGACAGTCACATAAAAGGACAATTTTTCAGAGTGTGTGGCTCCAATAAACAAAGAAATCTGGCTAGTGCAAGAGGTAATTTTACCTTGGGATAATGGTTCCCCGTTTAACCCACAAATCTCAATTTCCGATGCCAAGGGTACTAAGGGAACAGAGTGTTTCAGGGCGAATTGGCGGTCCATGAAAACCCCGTCGGCCCCACTGTCCACAAAGGCCTCAGTCTTGACAGTTTGACCGAGGATCTTCAAGGTCACCGGAATGATAAAAGTCTTCTTGGGAAATTCTGACTTCTGGCCTGACAGGATATTTCCCATCACCCTCAGGCCCTGAAGTTTTCCGGCTTTTCTGGGCATGATACTACCACATGACCTTTATTCCCACAGTACAAACACAAGCCCTGCTGTCTCCTCCGCGTCTTCTCACGCGAGGAGAGGCGGGTAGCCCCAATCTGCATAGGCTCCTCAGAAAATTCCTCAGAGTCTGAGGTTCCCTTGGGAAGGAAGGAAATCTCAGTCTCCCTTTCAAGCCTACGCTCTCTCAGCCGTCTATCCACCCGGATGGATAACTGCATGAGCTGATCCAAGCTATCAGGCAAGGGATATTGTACCAGTTGGTCCTTTATCTGGTTAGAAAGACCTCTTCGGTACTGGTGTCTCAGGGCTGGGTCATTCCACTGGGTATCATGGGCCAACCTCCGAAACTCCGTACAGTAAACCTCAACTGGCCTTCGCCCTTGCTTAAGGATCGAAATCTGAGCCTCGGCTGAGGCCGTCTTGTCAGGGTCATCATACAACATGCCCAGTGCCGTAAAAAAAGCATCAACACTTTTAAGCGACGGACAGTCAGGCTGCAACCCATATGCCCAGACCTGTGGGTCTCCTTGTAGCAAGGAAATCACTATGCCCACCCGCTGAATCTCCGACCCAGAAGACTGAGGCCTAAGCCGGAAGTATAGCTTGCAGCTCTCCTTGAAACAAAAGAACTGCGAGCGATCTCCAGAAAAACGATCCGGGAGATTTACTTTCGGCTCCTTAACCCCTGCAGGTGCTGCTGCTGCGGGAGCTCCGCCAGCAGCCTGGGAGGTGTGCATTTTAATGGACAAATCATTAAATTGTCGAGTCAGGACCTGCACCTGATCGACCACCTGTTGCAACGTATTTTGAGGGGTATGCTCCATATTCCCACAAAATTTCAACAGGAGTATTAGGCTGCTGAATATGTTATGCAAAACAAATGGACTCACAGACAAACTGGGGAATATGACATAACGTACACAGAAGGTGATAGGGTAACAAAATACACACAAAGTGAACAGAGAAGCCCAGAGGCTAAGGAACTGGGTATCTCCCTTGTATTAGAACTGCTCAGATGGAAATAGCAAGATGTTGTGTTTAATACGTAGAGAACCCGAAATGCTGTTGCTAAGGGCAACAGCAAAACCCTAAAGGGTTACCAACGGGTGTGGCAGTAAACTCCTTGGTCAGAGATGGAATGATAGACACAAGGAGAGACTCCACAATCCTGATTCTCACTTGCAGTGCACAGGTTTTAGCTTACTGCCACTAAACTGACCCCTGACACCTAGCACAGTGAGACAGGATTAGACAGGCAAGTCTTAGAATACAGCCGCAAACTTGCTAAGTTCACAGAGTAGTAACAGAACCCCAGCAAGCTAAACGACTGACTCCAGTCTTACTGCTAGGTCTGGATTGGCAGAGTGTAATACCAAATCCCCAGGCCTATTTGCAGTAAGCAACAAACAAATACAAAGCTACACAGTACTGGCTAACTTTCATGAACTGACTAACCAACAAAGATTCAGCAGCATCTGCTTACCCTGAAAAGAGGCCTTATAAAGCAGGTGCTGTCCACGCCCCACTCAGACCTCACAGACTGTGAGCACAAAAACCAGCACCGGATCCCCTGCCGTGCACAGAGCCTATAACCACTGCACAGCAAAAGACCCGAACCGGAGTATCAGCTGCGCTCAGGTTACTCCACTAGCACTTGTCTCCCGGTTGCCATGACGACGTGGCAGCACAGGGCAGGAGACCCTAACAGAATCGCTCCATCTTAGCTCCTCCTTCAATTTCTCCAGCTGATTCTGCAAAAGCCTGATGAGGGGAATGACCTGACTTAACCTGGCAGTGTCTGAACTGACTTCACGTGTGGGAAGTTCAAAGGGTTGGAGAACCTTGCACAAGATGGAAATCATTCTCCACTGTGCTTGAGTCAGGTGCATTCCCCCTCCTTTGCCTTTATCATAGGTGGATGTATAGGCTTGAATGGCCTTTTGCTGCTCCTCCATCCTCTGAAGCATATAGAGTGTTGAATACCACCTCGTTACCACCTCTTCAGGTGATGGCAGGGCAGATTCAGGAGTGTTTGCTAGCGCTCCAGTCTTCAGCACGCAGTGGATGAAAGTCGAAAGTGGCCCGAAATTTTTCGGGCCACCAATAGCATCTCCTGCACGCCCGTCATTTATCAAAACATTTTGCACCACCATATTAATTTTATGTGCAAAACATGGGACATGCTGGAATTTGCACAGATGTGATGTACGCACAATATTGGTGGTGTTGTCCAATATCACAAATCCCCAGGAGAGTCTAAGTGGGGTAAGCCATTGTGCGATGATGTCCCTCAGTTTACGTAAAAGGTTGTCAGCGGTGTGCTTCTTATGGAAACCAGTGATACACAGTGTCGTCTGCCCAGGAACGAGTTGGCGTTTGTGAGATGCTGCTACTGGTGCTGCTGCTGTTGTTGCTGCAGGAGGCAATACATCTACCCAGTGGGCTGTCACAGTTATGTAGTCGTTAGTTTGCCCTGCTCTACTTGTCTATGTGTACGTGGTTAAGTAGACAATGTGTACAACCACATTTTTCAGGGCACTAAGGACACTTTTCTTAATGTCCTTGTACAGTCCGGGAATCGCTTTCCTAGTGAAGTGGAATCAAGACTGGATTTGGTACCGGGGACACAGTATGTCTATCAACTGTCTAAATCCCACTGCACTAATGGCGGATACCGGACGCACATCTAACACCAGCATAGTTGTTATGGGCTCAGTAATCCGCTTTGCAACAGGGTGACTGTTGTCATATTTCATCTCCCTCGCAAAGGACTGTGGACAGTCAATCAATTGCTTAGTTGAAGTAGTACAAGTGGTCTTCCGAATTCCCCTCTGGGATGACGATCGACTCCCAGCAGCAATAACAGCAGCAGCACCAGTAGGCGCACCACTCAAGGATCTTTCGTTCGGAGGAATCCCGGTTAGGAGAGTACTTGTCAGTCATGCCAGTGACATGGTCTGCAGGACTACTTACGTTCCTGACTGAGGAGGAAATTGACATTGAGGGAGTTAGTGATGTGGTTTGCAGAAGCTTGGATACAACAGGAAGAAGGGATTTAGGTGTCAGTGGACTGCTTATGCTCTTACCTAAAGTTTCTGAACTTGACAATAACTTCTGATGAATGTGCTGCAGGTGACGTATAAGGGTGGATGTTCCTTGGTGGTTAAAGTCCTTATCCCTACTTATTATGGGTTGACAAAGGCAACACATGGCTTGACACCTGTTGTCCGGATTTGTGGAGAAATAATTCCACAACGAAGATGTGGCTTTTTTGGTATTTTGCCCAGGCATGACAATGGGCTTTCTCATCCCATGGACAACAACTGTCTCCACTGGTGCCTTATTCAAACAAACCACATCACCATCAGAATCCTCATTGTCAACTTCTTCCTCAGCACCAGCTACACCCATATCCTCCTCATCCTGGGTAACGTCTACAGTGACATCCTCTATCTCAATATCAGAAAGTGGACTGGCACTGCTCTTCCCAGCACTTGCAGGGGGCGTGCAAATGGTTGTAGGACCCTCCTTTTTCCATACAGTCTTGGGAACATGAGGTCTAGACATTGCAACCACGGACACACTTGGACTCTCCTTGGGGATTTATGATATCTTTGAACGCACAGTTGTTTTTTCCTGTGCTTTAACAAGTTTCATTTTTAAAATTTGTCAAGAGGTAGGAGAGCTTCCATCCTATGAGAAGCTGAGCCACCAGTCATGAACATAGGCCAAGGCCTTAGCCTTTCCTGGCCACTTCATGTCGTTAATGGCATATTGGCAATTTTACGTTTCTCGTCAGATAATTTCTTTCTTTTTTGATCATTAGTTTTTGCTTCTTGGATTTTACGTGCTCTCTATGACATTGGGCATCACCCTAAGCAGACAACATTGATGGAATTGCATTGTCAATGTCATGACTGGTGGCAGCAGCAGCTTCAGCACTGGTACTAGGAACTTGAAGGGGTTCCTGATCTTCCACTATTTTTTCCTCCAAATTGTTCTCCATTTCACAGGACAACACCCCTTTATTATTACAGCCCACAGAGCAGCGCCCCTTTATTTTCACAGCACCCCTGTATACAGGGCCAGTGTAATGTTACAGCAGCACCCCTATATTTTACAGCATACAGGAGTAGTGTGCTTTTATTTTTTAACTACTGCACCCCTGAATTTTGACAACATACAGGGCCAGTGTAATGTTATTTGAGCAGCAGCACCCCTATATTTTTCAAAATACAGGAACAGTGTGCTTTTAATTTTTAACAACTGTTACTGTGCCCCTGAATTTTTACAACATACAGGGCCAGTTTAATGTTATTTGAACAGCAGCACCCCTATATTTTACAGCATACAGGAGCAGTGTGCTTTTAATTTTTAACAACTGCACCCCTGCATTTTTACAACATACATGGCTAGTGTAATGTTATTGAGCAGCAGTACCCCTATATTTTATAGCATACAGGAGCAGTGTGCTTTTAATTTTTAACAACTGCACCCCTGAATTTTTACAACATACAGGGCCAGCAGCACCCCGATTTTTTTAAGGCATGCAGGAGGAGGACAGTGCCCCTGCACCCTGGAAAACACAGTGACAGCAACACCCATGTACAGCTGCAGCACCCGGACGTAACAGCACATGAAACACCAGGGACAGCCAGGACAGCAAGGATAACACCCCTAACACAGCACAGGTACACCACAGTGACTAGAGCAGCACCCCTACAGCAGTGCGGGCTACAGGCCAGCAATTGGTTGGGACTTCTTGCTCTGGACTGTATTGGAACCTGTGGAGAATCCGGAACTCTTTGGTGTCCTACATTCGATCTGGTCCTGATGAGAATAGACTGCTTCTATACACATGCTGATATGTTATATGCCTGCTTATTTTTATGATCGTGAGTGCATTTATGTAAAAATTAAAACCTTTAAATATTTGAAAGATGTTTGCACTATATGTTACTTATATATTTTTTACATGATTATACCATCTGTGGAGCTATAAAGTGGATGATCGCTTATCCTGAAGACTTTCTCAAGCCATTCTTTGTATTGTGATTTTGCACTAAATAAACATCATGTTGATGATCATCATTTGATGGATAATACTCTAATGGTGATTATAATTTTTTTAATTCATAATTAAGTTTTTTTTGCTCATGTGAATATTTACCTTTTCTTTGTGCTAAATTGTTGTAAGGAGTATTTGGTGTAACTCCTTTTAATATACATGCTGCATTTGGTTTTTGCGCATAATCACAGAAAAATTCCATTTCATAAGATTTATCTGAAACCAGGTGTATTATTTACACATATACATGACTTGTGAAAGCCCAATTATGCTCTTTCAGTTTCATGTGGTGATGCAACAGAGATGCCTATCTATGCATGCTTACAGTACCCCAAGAGTACTGTATGTATACCTCCCAAGTGTCCCACTTTTTGGGGACTGTTATCCCATCCCACCTATGAGATGCAGTGTCCCACGTAGGGGGAAAGAATGCTTACGACATCTGTCCACAGTGTGGGGAGAACCTGGGGACAACTTATCTGACAGTGCTGGGCATGACCCCACAGTGATGAAAACGGGGGCACGCCACAAGGCCGCATACCCTCCCTGCATGCGCATGTCCTTCCTGTGAGCCCTTATTTTCAAAGACAAAATGTTGGGAGGTATGCTGTTTGTACAGTACAAAAACAAATACGATACTATACAGAAACAGTCTTGCATTTGAGTGACCAAAAAGTCTAAACAATGGGGGTCATTCCGAGTTGATCGTAGCTGTGCTAAATTTAGCACAGCTACGATCAGGCACTCAGACATGCGTGGGGACACCAAGCACAGGGCTAGTCCGCAGAAATGCAAAAGCACCCACCCCCCAACGGTCCAGCCACGCCTGCATTGGACAGACAGCGCCCCCTAAACGGCGGCTTGATGCCGCCATCCAGCCCCCTCCCGCCCAGCAACCGCTTCTGCTTGTGAATTAGGCAGAGGAGATCGCTAGGCAACGTCTGGCATGCGCCGGCGCACTGCGGCGCCGGCGCATGCTCAGTTCCGACTCAATCGCTGCGCTGTGATAATTTACCATGGCAGAAATTACCATTGTTTAATAGAGGAATACCCTTTTTATGCAAAATAGTCACAATTAAATGTTCTAGTTCAGTGATGGCTAACCTTGACACTCCAGCTGTAGTTGAACTACATATCCCAGCATGCCCTGCTACAGTTTTGTTATTTGGCCATGCTAAAACTGATGCAGGGCATGCTGGGATGTGTAGTTCAACAACAGCTGAATGCCGACATGAGTTTTCTGGGGTTTTTGTGTCAATGAAGACATAGGTCGACATGGACACAGTGTAAGTGTATCGCGTCCCCTCGTATGGCTCGATGCGCTCACCATACTTTGCACACTATTATTATTAGTGCGCTCAGCACACCATTATATTCCCCCTCCATGTCCACTGGTATGGTAAAGTATGAACAAGTCTGTTTTAGGGCAAAAATTCCTTAAAAACGCATGTCGGCATTGTGACATGCCGGCATTTCAAATGTCGGTATTCTGACTTTGTCGGGATTTTGAACATGTTGGCATTACGAATGTCGATATTTAGAGCGTGTCGGTATTTTGACTGTTGGTCAATGGCTGTCGGGATTACTGATGTAGCCTCCGTTATCTTGACTGGCTGAGGCGTTTGTCCCGATCGAGCATACGCAGCGTACCGGGGCGCAGGGAGGCGCACCTAGTCACAGAGAGGCGTGCCCAATCGCACGGAGGCAGACAGAGTGTTTGGCATTACCTTAAGATGTAGTACCTGCGATCATCCACCAGATGTCGCTTTTTACAATCACCACTGCGCATGCGTGTGGTCTCCCATAAAATACAATACTGAAATATATAGTAAGGACGACATTACTAATGCATCTCATTACGCTGCATATAGTAAATACTCATTACGCTGCATTATTTAATACAGTATATAGGGTACAGACGCAAATAGTACAGCATACAGTATATGATCCATTTACAGTACTTTATGAATATGTGAGCGTCCAAGTCCCGCAGACAAAACAACATAAAACCAGTAGTGTACACTGACGCAAATGGACATGTTAGAAGTTCACTATTGCCTATTGAGATTAGGAATTTTGTACAGTATGTTAGCATCCTAATCCCGTAGCCATTACAGCGTAATCAAAACCAATGGATTTATTCATCTGTCTGCGTCGAAGTGGTGTAGTGTTCCGCTTCCTGTACTCAGAGTCCCAGGTTCGATTCCTAAAGTACTAATGCATGTTATTTTTTTCCAGACACTTTATTATTTTTTTTATTCACATAAACCAGGGCAAAGCTGCAGGAGTGGTTCTACTGTTAAGGTTCTATGCACCGTACGGTACACATACAATTCTGTAGCAGGGCAGACTCAATAGAAATGGCTACCACCTGTGACTCCTTGCCCCATGGAGGCCCTAGGCTACGGAGCAAGTAACAGCACAGATTTTGCAGGCCACGGGACAATGCTGAAGGAGCGTCACAATCCCCTAACTAAAATACACAGGGGCGATAGGGATAAGCGAGGTCTATGCACATTACGTTACACCAGGCTCGATCGCATAGCAAACTGACAAAATGGCCGCTGACTGTGAACCCCCACCACGTGGCAGCGCTCAGATATGGAGTAAAAGATGGTATAAGTTTTGCAGGCCAAGGGGCAATGCTGAAGGAGCATCACAATCCCCTAGCTAAAATACACAGGGGCGATAGGGATAAGCAAGGTCTATGCACATTACGGTACACCGGACTCGATCGCTTAGCACACTGGCAAATTGTCCACTGCCCCTGAACCCCCACCACGTGGCAGCGCTTGGATATGGAGTGAGAGATGGCATAAGTTTTGCAGGCCACGGGGCAATGCTGAAGGAGCATCACAATCCCCTAGCTAAAATACACAGGGGCAATAGGGATAAGCGAGGTCTATGCACATTACGGTACACCGGACTCGATCGCATAGCACACTGGCAAATTGTCCACCGCCCCTGAACCCCCACCACGTGGCAGCGCTTGGATATGGAGTGAGAGATGGCATAAGTTTTGCAGGCCACGGGGCAATGCTGAAGGAGCGTCACAATCCCCTAGCTAAAATACACAGGGGCGATAGGTATAAGCGAGGTCTATGCACATAACGGTACACCGGCCTCGATCGCTTAGCACACTGGCAAATTGTCGGCCGCCCCTGAACCCCCACCACGTGGCAGCGCTTGGATATGGAGTGAGAGATGGGAAAAGTTTTGCAGGCCACGGGGCAATGCTGAAGGAGCGTCACAATCCCCTAGCTAAAATACACAGGGGCAATAGGGATAAGCGAGGTCTATGCACATTACGGTACACCGGACTCGATCGCATAGCACACTGGCAAATTGTCTGCCGCCCCTGAACCCCCACCACGTGGCAGCGCTTGGATATGGAGTGAGAGATGGCATAAGTTTTGCAGGCCACGGGGCAATGCTGAAGGAGCGTCACAATCCCCTAGCTAAAATACACAGGGGCGATAGGGATAAGCAAGGTCTATGCACATTACGGTACAGCAGACTCGATCGCATAGCACACTGGCAAATTGTCCACCGCCCCTGAACCCCCACCACGTGGCAGCGCTTGGATATGGAGTGAGAGATGGCATAAGTTTTGCAGGCCACGGGGCAATGCTGAAGGAGTGTCACAATCCCCTAGCTAACATAACAGTACACAGAGGCAATGAGGTCCCGTAGAATGATCAAATAATAAATGCTGTATAACGTACAGTATACAGACCCAAAACAAGGAGTTTAAGCAACAGTGTTGTCTATTAAAGTCAGGGATATGGTACAGTACAGTAAGTCAGCGGCCAAGTCCCCTAGCCATTAGGGCTTAATATAAAACCAATGGCAAGGGATCACTGCTTACTGTACATTTAGACATGAGCTTGTGTACAGTATCTGTCATGAGGTGTTTTTTTCACTGACAGTATTATTTTTTCTATTGTAATATACAGAGCCGGAAAACTAGCCAAACAGGGCACAATCAGCTTCTGCTGAATAAAATGAGATGTGACATGCTTATATTCTGTGTGTGACTGCGGCTCTATGAAATGAAATATGAAAATTGATATATGAAATGCATTACTAATGTGCGCCATTATGTGTATAAGGTGTACTACAATATTTTCTGGCGTAACATAAAGAAAGAGCACTACTGCATGGTCTAATGTGAATAAAGATCAATGTTGTGTGGTGTAATGTGAATAAGGGGCAATACTGTGAGGAGTAATGTGGTACTATCATATGATGTAACAAGAATAAGAGACACTATTGCATGATATAATGTGAATAAAGTTGCAGTACTGTGTTGTGTTGGTTTATGCCTTAGGGGACTCGGACGCTCATACTTGCATTTCAAAAGCACAGTATTTTCCACCGCCTCCCGCTAGCCCATCGCCCTTCCCCCTGGGAGCCTGCACAGGTCATGCAGTAGACAATGAGGGAGTTCAGGTTATGTGCAATACACAAACGCCGAAGATCTACAGTACTGTTTTGCTCAGTCAGAATAGACTCATTTATACTCATTACCACTGTGTATTTGCATTTAGCGCAAAGAATTGCTCCTGCAGATTGACTCTGATTTATGTGAAACTTGTGTGCACCCTTACATTGACTGTCTTACAAAGAAAAAATAATAATATGTACTGTAAGTGAATGTCACGGGAACACATAAAAAAAATGGCACTTTAGGACTCGAACCCTGGACCCCTAGCGTGGGCGGTGGGAGCCTTCATCGCTAGCCCATGACACCTCATGAGAGATTCACAATTTCATGTGTAAAAGTACTGCAAACAGCGACCCCTCCCCATTAGTGTTGGTTTATGCTTTAGGGGACTCGGACGCTCATACGTGCATTTCAAAAGCACGGTATTTTCCACCATCCCCATTATGCCTTAGGGAACTCAGACGCTCATGTACATGTATTTCAAAAGCATGGTGTTTATGCATTGTACATTCTTCCTTTTCCACAGTTAGTTGCGTCTCCATACACAAACTTGCATCTGTATACACAAGTGTTTTAACATGTTCATTTGTGTCTGTATAAACTACAGTATTTACAGTACTGTATATTGAGAACTCTCACCGTCTGACCATTGGTCACCATCTACAGTATTAACATTACAGTCGTCACTGACCAATTGCCAGAGCTGTAGATAAGACCGCCGCTATATGATCGAAAGTACTGGATTAGTGGAGCATTAGCCACCCAGTGGTGGAGATGTGTAATGCATGCTCAGTATCTAGTATTGCCTCAACGTGCCTGCCCGTGATTAAACTCAGCAAGCTAAGCTATCACCTTAGCGTGACTAAACATCCGTCTAAGCGGAGAAACAGTCAAGATAACGGAGGCTACATCTGTATGACCGTCGGTATTGTGTCCGTCGGTAAATCAACTGCTACCCGTTAAATAATATTGGTGTAATGGTTTATTTCAAAGTAATTGCATAGTTTCTGCTACCAAGCACCCCTCATTATGTTTTGCAAATTCTTTCCTGTCAACCAGAAGAAATGTCTTGTTTCCTAACATTAAAATATTTTTATTGTCACAACAATCAAAATGTCCTTGGCACCATTGGTCGATATAGATCTGTTTGTTAAGTGTTATGCAAATCATGTCAGTAGATGGACTTCAGAATTAATAGCTTTCATGTGTAATTGTATCTTATACACTATGAAGACGGGAAATCTATTCATAAAATCATTGCTGTATTTCATTTTTATAAGGTCAAGCAATGTCTTTTAAATGTGAGGCCTGTATAACCAAATTAATTAATGTAGCAGAAATAATTGGTAACTCAATGTTGCTCAGTATTTTTCCTTTAGAAAAATTCATACTCTATGAAATGGAAAGCAACAGAGCAGTACAAAACTATGGACTTTCGGACAAGTGCATGACTTACTTATACCACTTTCAGACAGAAAAATCTCATATTCCCAAACCCGGGTTACAGTTTCTAACCCCCTTTCACACAGCACATTTAACCCGGATTATTCCTGTGTCGACCCCTTTCAGACAGAACCCGTGTCAGCCCTGCAATAGACTTGTGTGTCATAAGAAATGGACTGTTTTTATGGCACACAGAGATGAAGTCATGAAAAGTGGGTGGTGACTGCTCACAGCATTGCATTAACCATGGCCAACGAGTTACTGCTGAGTAGCCCGCAGTGCCGTTTCTTGCGGCGGGCGAGTCGTGCAACCGCACGGGGCGCCCGCCGCGGCACTTCCTGAGCACTGTCAAACCCCCCTCCCCTCCCGAGTGCCCAGCTCGGGGGGCGGGGTTTCGCGGAATGACGCGTTTGCGTTGTGATGTCACGACGCAAACGCGTCATTCCGCGAATCCCCGCCCCCCGAGCTGGGCAGTCGGGAGGAGGGAGAAGGGGGAGCCAAGCCGGCCAGCGCTGCGCAGACGAGGGAGAGGCGGCTGAAGAGCGGGAAGAACCGCTTCAAATGTAAGTCAGCCCCTCTCCCTCTCTCTCTCTCCCACCCCCCCACCACCACCTGCCGTACTGTGTAAAATGGGGACACCTGTCTGCCGGAATGTGTAAAGTGGGGACACTTCTCTGCCGGAATGTGTAAAATGGGGACGCTTGCCTGCCGGAATGTGTAAAATGGGGACACCTGTCTGCCGGAATGTGTAAAATGGGGACACTTGCCTGCCGTAATATGTAAAATGGGAACTCTTGTCTGCCGGAATGTGTAAAATGGGGACGCTTGCCTGCCGGAATGTGTAAAATGGGGACACCTGTCTGCCGGAATGTGTCAAATGGGGACACTTGCCTGTTGTACTATGTAAAATGGGTGCACGTGCCTGCCGCAATGTGTAAAATGGGGACACTTGCCTGCCATAGTGTGTAAAATGGGGACACTTGTCTGCCGGAATGTGTAAAATGGGGACGCTTGCCTGCCGGAATGTGTAAAATGGGGACACCTGTCTGCCGGAATGTGTAAAATGGGGACACTTGCCTGTTGTACTATGTAAAATGGGTGCACGTGCCTGCCGCAATGTGTAAAATGGGGACACTTGCCTGCCATAATGTGTAAAATGGGGACACTTGCCTGCCATAATGTGTAAAATGGAGACACTTGTCTGCCGTAATGTGTAAAATGGGGACACTTCCCTGCTGTAATGTGTAAAATGGGGACACTTGCCTGCCGTAATGTGTAAAATGGGGACACTTGCCTGCCGTAATGTGTAAAATGGGGACACTTCCCTGCTGTAATGTGTAAAATGGGGACACTTGCCTGCCGGAATGTGTAAAATGGGGGCATGTGCCTGCTGCAATGTGTAAAATGGGGTCACTTGCCTGCCATGCTGTGTAAAATGGGGGCACGTGCCTGCCACAATGTGTAAAATGGGGACACTTGCCTGTTGTACTGTGTAAAATGGGGGCACGTGCCTGCCGCAATGTGTAAAATGGGGACACTTTCCTGCCACGATGTATAAAATGGGGGCACGTGCCTGCCGCAATGTGTAAAATGGGGGCACGTGCCTGCCGCAATGTGTAAAATGGGGATACTTTCCTGTCGCAATGTGTAAAATGGGGGCACGTGCCTGCCGCAATGTGTAAAATGGGGACACTTGCCTGCTGTAATGTGTAAAATGAGGACTTTTTTTTTTATCCTGTGGTGGCCGTGATGATGAGATCAGATGAGGCCACGCCCATCGTAACAAAGCCATGCCGATTTTGACGAGGTCACACCCCCTTGCCGGGAGCACGCGCACCTGAGGCGCGCGCATACTTCTCCTCTTTATATCTGGGGGGGGGGCGCATTTTTTCTTATGTGAATGGGGGGGGGGGGGGCGCATTTTTAAATCTCGCACTGGGAGCCAAATTGGCTAGAAACGGCCCTGGTAGCCCGGAGTTCCTAAGTTCTTACTGTTTTTTGCTGTTTCACAGAGCACATGAGAGCCTGATGTAGCTGCTTGCACTGTGCTGCCTGGTACAGACTTATGCCAAGAGGAGAAGGAAGCAATTTCTGGTGGAGAGTACTAATACTCGATGCCGGTATTTGCTCAGGAGGAGAGCCCTGATTTTGGGCAGCATTACATCTACCCTGAGATTTACCAGTGAGACTAATCGATCGTTGTGGACCAGAGACCACAGGCATGGACAAGCTTTCTTGGCAACCGTGGAAGCTTATCAGCCAGAGCAGTGGATGGCACACTTTTGGTACATTTTACTACCTGCTGGAACTTCTCACTCCAGCACTTACTGTACCAGGGGAAGCACCAACTACCGCAAGACCATTGAGTCGTGCAGGAGACTGGCGATTTTGTTGTGGTGGTACGCAACCCCGGGGGAATACCGCACCATCTCCTGCTTGTTCAGTGTTGGCATATCAACGGTGTGTGCTAGTGAGGGAAGTGACCCAGGCATTGCTGGAAACCCTTTACCACCATCATCTCCTTACCAAAATGTGACCGGCTGGATGATACCATAAAAGGTTTCCTGCGATGTAAATATCCCTGGTGTACTGGAGCCATAGATGGGACCCTCATACCCATTATTGCCCCCAGAGACAACCCAGCCAATTACTATAACCGAAAAGGCTGGCGCTCCATCATCCTGCAGGCTGTAGTGGACCATAAGTATTGGTAAGTAGTATGGTGTGTTTTAATGTGAGTCATATGCTGGGCCCATGATGTGTATTGTTAAACACAGCTAATATGTATACTGTTCAGTTTCACAGATGTCTTCATTGGCTGACCGGGTCGTGACAATTCCGAATTGTTCCAGATTGCAGAGGAGAACCAACATGGCTGGTTGTTCCCTAGAGAGGTAAATATATCTCTTTTGATGGGTTTTAGTTTCCCAGCAGAATAATAATACAATACGTTGCAATTATGGTATAGAGCTGGCCTCTTACGCTGTGTAGCAGGGGTGTTAAACTGTAGCAGCTGTGGAACTAAACCTCCCAGCATACCTCATGGCACAAATTTTCTATTTGGGGGTGCTGCCACTGTGGCAGGGCATGCTGGCATTTGTAGTTCCACAACAGCTGGAGGCAAGCAAGTTTGACACCGTTTTGTTTCACCATGGAATATTTGAAAGCTTTGCAGTGAGGATCCTCACAGCTGTGAGCCTGAAGGTGGGTAAAGATGGATTAGGGTTAGAGTAGGGTTAGGCTGCGGAAAGGGAGGGTTAGGTGGTAGGGGAGGGGTGGGCGGGTTTAGGCTACTTATCTCACCCATGTCAGGATTAGATTGTTGGAATTCCTAATTATTCCCTGTACTTTCCTGAACATTATGTATGCCACCTATACTATATATTAATTTTTTTTTTTTTCCATTACAGAAATCAAAGTTTGTTGATGGGGTAGAGATCCCGGTGCACTTTATTGGAGATGTGGAATACCCTTTGAGGTGTTGGCTCATCAAGGGCTTCACACAGCATCTCCCACTCTCTCCGGAACAAGTGAATTTCACCCACACTCTCAGCTAGGCCAGGATGGTGGTGGAGAACGCCTTTGGGAGACTGAAGGGGCGCTGGTAGGGTTACCACCTCTCTCTAATTTTCTGGATTCTCCAGGATTTGGTGGCAACCCTCCAGGAGGCTTCACCCGGATTCCTGGATTCTCCAGGAATCAGGAGACCCTGGGAGCACCAGCAGTGCTCCTTGGCAGCCGAGGAACTCAGTGAACTACAGTGACTGTCTCGCGTGATGATGACATCAAATCTAGCGAGACTGTGTTCAGCTCAGACTGAGCTGAAGCTGCCGTGAAGCTGCCATCGGCAGCTCTTTCTCAGTGTTTCCCCCGGGCTGCGCCTGCGGACTGCAGCCTGAGCCGAAGCTGCCGTGATGCTGCCATCGGCAGCTCTTCCTCAGCATTTCCCTGGGCTGCAGTGGTAAAGTAACGCCGCCCCGGCTCATGTGAGAAGAGCAACGAGAGCTGAGAGGCATGCCACACATATATTTATAATATAATAAGCATGCATGAAACAAATAGAGGCTCAAGTTATATACAGATACAGTATATGTATATTTTTTAATCACTAACAGCCACCTTTTAGTAGTGAATTTGTTTGTTTAACCTGTTGAAACGTCATACTGATTAGGTTGTGTGCAACTTACACTTCCATGGTTCTTCCCTCTTTCACACAATCTAGTTTTAAGGCACCAAATGCCTGTAATTTATCCAAGTGGTGAATATTATATTTCTATCCACTGTTTCATTTAGATGGTTTGTACGTAAAATATTTTAGACTGTAAATATGGGACATAATTTTATTTACATGAACATTGCTTAGTGCTGCGGGGGGGGGGGGGGGGGGGGGGGTTTGGGATTGTGAGGTTGATCTCCAGAAATTGATGATGCGTGAGGTGGTAACCCTAGGCGCTGGCGGTGTCTACTAAAGCGCATTGACATTGCCATCACCCTGGTGCCGGATGTGGTTGCTGCTTGCTGTATCCTCCACAACTTTTGCAAGATACAGAAGGAACACTTTTACCGGAGTGGAATGTTAAGGACTCTGAACTGTGCACTACTCTGGTAGAAGCAGCAGAAGCAGCCTACGAGGGGGAGAAAAGTAGTAGCAGTGCTGAGGAAATATGCAACACCCTCACTGCTAACTTAACTACTATGACCCAGTAGAGGACAAGGGATATGTTGCAAAAACGTTTTTTTTTATTGTTATTGATAAAGTTTTGGTTTTATTGTCTATGAAAAAGTTATGTACATGTTACCTCATATGTATCATTTTAAATATAACATCTGTACAGTTTAAACTGCTTCTTACATTTTTGAACATAAATAGTCCATAATGTGTGTAGACATTAGACACATAACTAGAAGGCATAATGAGTGTAGGTAATGGCCAGGTATGGGTCGGACATTTGACAGGCCTGTAAAGTGCTGAATACACATGAACATTTTCAAAAAGACAAAAGATGAAGAAAAAAGATTATTTACACCTGTCTGTAAGAAGTGCTGCCCAGTGGACTGTTGTGAGTAGTGCCATCTGGAGGGATACGGTCATTAGGTCGACACCACTTAGGTCGACCACTATAGGCCGACATGCATTAGGTCGACAGGGTCACTAGGTCGACATGGTCATTAGGTAGACATGTACTCAGTCGACAGGTCAAAAGGTCGACATGAGTTTTTACATTTTTGGACTTTTTCATACTTTACGGTCCACGTGGACTACAATTGGGAACGGTAACCTTTCGCCATGCAAAGAGACACGGTGCACTAATTGGGGTTCCCGGTCACATTACAAAGAAAACTACACCAAAAAACTTAAAAAACCCATGTCAACCTAATGACCATGTTGACCTAGTGACCCTGTTGACCTAATGCATGTCGACTAATAGTGGTTGACCTAATGACTGTCGACCTATGTTGTGTCGACCCAACGACCCATACCCCATCTGGATAAGGGGATCTGGTCTGAAGATCGACACTGTCTAGGTCGACAATGTTTAGGTCGACCACTATAGGTCGACAGAGTTTCTATGTCGACATGTGCAAGGTCGACAGGTCAAAAGGTTGACATGAGTTTTTCAATTTTTAAAAAACTTTTTCATACTTAACAATAAACCTGGACTACGATTGGAACAGTAATCTGTGCCGAGCGAAGCGGTTGCGGAGCGAGGCACCTTCCCAAAGCATGGCAAGTGAAGCAAGCCATGCGAGGGGACACGGTGCACTAATTCGGCTTCCCGGTCACTGTACGCAGAAAACGACGCCAACCCCCCAAAAAAAACCTCATGTCGACCTTTTGACCTGTCGACCTAGCACATGTCGACCTAGAAACCCTGTCGACCTTCCAACCCTGTCGACTTAGCAACTGTCGGCCTATAGTGGTCGACCTAAACACTGTCGATTTGATGATCCACAACCCTGGATAAGTATACTCAGTGCCATGTGGAGGATTATTCCCTGTGCCATCTGGATAAGTATACACAGTGCCATGTGGAGTATTATTCCCTGTGCCATCTGGATAAGTATACACAGTGCCATGTGGAGTATTATTCCCTGTGCCATCTGGACTATTATGCACAGTGCCTTGTGGAGTAGCATTAGGTGGATTAGAGGGGTTTGTTTCCATAAACTGCATGCCTCTGCTATGTTGCTGGTAGTAGGAAAAATCGCCCTCAGAATAGTGAGGAGGATACACTGGATAAGGGTGTGGAGGGTGCGGATTGTGTAATCTAGACACCAGACCGTTAAGAAAGGACATCTGTGCAGTGGCGTAAGTTTGTCCCAGACGCCCGGAGGCTAGATAAATATCAGTTCCCCCCCTATATATAGACAAATATATATATATATATATATATATATATATATATAGAGGTGGCGAGGCACCCATATTTATCTTGACGAATATATATATATTCCACCATTCTTCGCAGGCATAATGGCGTATGCTTGAAGAAAATTCCAAAGGACAGCTCTTGCGGTAAGAGCTGTTCTTTGGCACAGGGAATAATTTTTCACATGGCTCTGCGCGTAGCGGTCCACATGCCAATAAGCAGACCAGTCCTGATGGTACAGTGCATAGCAGTCCACATGCCACTGTGCATAATAGTCCAGATGGCACAGGGAATAATACTCCACATGGCACTGTGTATACTTATCCAGATGGCACAGGGAATAATACTCCACATGGCACTGTGTATACTTATCCAGATGGCACAGGGAATAATACTCCACATGGCACTGTGTATACTTATCCAGATGGCACAGGGAATAATCCTCCACATGGCACTGTGTATACTTATCCAGATGGCACAGGGAATAATACTCCACATGGCACTGTGTATACTTATCCAGATGGCACAGGGAATAATACTCCACATGGCACTGTGTATACTTATCCAGATGGCACAGGGAATAATCCTCCACATGGCACTGTGTATACTTATCCAGATGGCACAGGGAATAATACTCCACATGGCACTGTGTATACTTATCCAGATGGCACAGGGAATAATACTCCACATGGCACTGTGTATACTTATCCAGATGGCTCAGGGAATAATCCTCCACATGGCACTGTGTATACTTATCCAGATGGCACAGGGAATAATCCTCCACATGGCACTGTGTATATTTATCCACATGGCACAGGGAATAATCCTCCACATGGCACTGAGTATACTTATCCAGGGGCGTGTATCATCAAATCGACAGTGTTTAGGTCGACCACTATAGGCCGACAGTCGCTATGTCGACAGGGTTGGAAGGTCGACAGGGTTTCTAGGTCGACATGTGCTAGGTCGACAGGTCAAAAGGTCGACATGAGTTTTTTTTTTGTGGTTTGGCGTCGTTTTCTGGGTACAGTGACCGGGAAGCCGAATTAGTGCACCGTGTCCCCTCGCATGGCTTGCTTCACTTGCCATGCTTTGGGAAGGTGCCTCGCTCCGCAACCGCTTCGCTCGGCACAGATTACCGTTCCAATCGTAGTCCAGGTTTATTGTTAAGTATGAAAAAGTTTTTTAAAAATTGAAAAACTCATGTCAACCTTTTGACCTGTCGACCTTGCGCATGTCGACATAGAAACCCTGTCGACCTTCCAACCCTGTCGACCTATAGTGGTCGACCTAAACATTGTCGACTTAGACAGTGTCGATCTTCAGACCAGATCCCCTTATCCAGATGGGGTATGGGTCGTTGGGTCAACACAACATAGGTCGACAGTCATTAGGTCAACCACTATTAGTCGACATGCATTAGGTCAACAGGGTCACTAGGTCAACATGGTCATTAGGTTGACATGGGTTTTTTAACTTTTTTGGTGTAGTTTTCTTTGTAATGTGACCGGGAACCCCAATTAGTGCACCGTGTCTCTTTGCATGGCGAAAGGTTACCGTTCCCAATTGTAGTCCACGTGGACCGTAAAGTATGAAAAAGTCCAAAAATGTAAAAACTCATGTCGACCTTTTGACCTGTCGACTGAGTACATGTCGACCTAATGACCATGTCGACCTAGTGACCCTGTCGACCTAATGCATGTCGGCCTATAGTGGTCGACCTAAGTGGTGTCGACCTAATGACCGTATCCCTCCAGATGGCACTACTCACAACAGTTCACTGGGCAGCACTTCTTACAGACAGGTGTAAATAATCTTTTTTCTTCATCTTTTGTCTTTTTGAAAATGTTCATGTGTATTCAGCACTTTACAGGCCTGTCAAATGTCCGACCCATACCTGGCCATTACCTACACTCATTATGCCTTCTAGTTATGTGTCTAATGTCTACACACATTATGGACTATTTATGTTCAAAAATGTAAGAAGCAGTTTAAACTGTACAGATGTTATATTTAAAATGATACATATGAGGTAACATGTACATAACTTTTTCATAGACAATAAAACCAAAACTTTATCAATAACAATAAAAAAAAAAACATTTTTGCAACATATCCCTTGTGCTCTACTGGGTCATAGTAGTTAAGTTAGCAGTGAGGGTGTTGCATATTTCCTCAGCACTGCTACTACTTTTCTCCCCCTCATAGGCTGCTTCTGCCAGAGTATTGCACAGTTCAGAGTCCTTAATATTCCACTCCGGTAAAAGTGTTCCTTCTGTATCTTGCAAAAGTTGTGGAGGATACAGCAAGCAGCAACCACATCCGGCACCAGGGTGATGGCAATGTCAATGCGCTTTAGTAGACACCGCCAGCGCCTAGGGTTGCCACCTCACGCATCATCGATTTCTGGAGATCCACCTCACAATCCCCCCCCCCCCCCCCCCCGCAGCACTAAGCAATGTTCATGTAAATAAAATGATGTACCATATTTACAGTCTAAAATATTTTACGTACAAACCATCTAAATGAAACAGTGGATAGGAATATAATATTCACCACTTGGATAAATTACAGGCATTTGGTGCCTTAAAACTAGATTGTGTGAAAGAGGGATGAACCATGGAAGTGTAACTTGCACACAACCTAATCAGTATCACGTTTCAACAGGTTAAACAAACAAATGCACTACTAAAAGGTGGCTGTTAGTGATTAAAAAATATACATATACTGTATCTGTATATAACTTGGGTTATTAACTCAATTACTCGGTTATTAACTTCAATGAAATAAAAATAATTAAATCCAATTTGGCTCTTCCTTCTGCGCACATCTTGGTCCGTTTTTCTTGTTAAATGCGGGAGAAGCCCAAAGACACCATCTTAGCCAAGGTGGGGTGGGGGTGGGGGGGCAAGCGGAGGCAATGAAAGTCAGACTGGGGGGGGGGGGGGTAGCAGACCAGAGTGGGGGACAGGATGAGGCAGAATGGGGGTCTAGTGACTAGTATATATATATATAGTATATATAGATAGCTAGAGATGTACACAGTACATGTTATATATATATATATATATATATATATATATAAAACATGTTCTGTGTACATCTCACAGTATATCACAAAATATAATTTCCTAGTATATGGCAGTGCACTCAGAGAGGGAGAAAGGGAGCATACCTTTTATATAGGCACGTACAGAACACAGACACCACGTTCCTAATCTTCTCCTGGTGCCCCTTTTACTCCTCCTCCTCTGCACAGAGCGCCAGCCACAATAAGGAATCCGAGGTGAGCGCTATAGCTGTATCGGCTGTTCTTATCACAACAGCGCCTCGCACGTCCGTCCCCCTGTCCCTCCTGCAGCAGCAGAAGCTCCTCTCCCAAATTTCACAACCACTGCAGTCGCGCACAAGTGCCATGCCTTACTGGAGGTGAGTGCTGGAGGGACCGCATCACAGTCTGCGGCCGGCGGGCTTACTGTACAGGAATGAGTCAGTTTGACTCATTGCTGCCATCATGTAACTGGAGACAACGGAGGCGAGGAGCCCCCATTAAAGCAGGAGCCCGGCGGCAGCCGACTCCGTTTCCTCCCAGAGTTCTGCCTCTGCATCTGTGCCTCTGTGTTCTCCCTAGAAATGCGTTCACGCATAACCACAAGTTGCGTGAGAAATGAATTTTGTAACACTTTCTCGTCAAAAAAGCGTTGGAGACGGGCATCCTCCTGTGTCTGCATTTCAGCATCGGAATCTCGCAGCTGATTGACCAGGATTCTTGTCATTATGCGTGTAGCTTGCTCCATCTTTGAAGTTTTTTTCTTCCGTTCAGGTACGTCAAAGACTAGAAATGGAGGTAAAAAAAACTATTTACAAATCAAATAGCAGTGATGTCAGCATATATGTACTTGAGGACTCCTACCTCTTGCGCACTAGCTACACACTGCAACATATAGATTTTGAGTATCGGTCAAGAGAAAGATACCATGTGTGATAGAAGTGCGCAATTGTACAAACACTGCATGCTATGCACGATTTATCCTTTCTAAAGGATAATTTGTGCTATTCGTACAGGTGTGTACAGGCCTATGATGTTGTTAGCAGTCGTTATTACTCATAAATGGTCCAACAGCTAATGTGGCATTCTGATATTGATGAAATGCATGACAGTCAGGACTTGAATGTGTAACGCAGCATTTAAAAATAATAACAAGTGCAAACAATGGGGTATATTCAATTGAAGTCGAAAACTGCCGTCTGTCGAAAAGACGGCAATTTTCGACTTTTTAAGGTCGAATCCTGATTCGACCTATTCAATATATCCCTAAATTTTTCGACAAGTCGATGAATAGCTGCCGATCCACAAGCTTGTGTTTAAAACGGGGCCAAAACCTGCCCTTTCAACCATCTCAGTCCGACATCAAAAAGATGTCGGACTGAGATGCGGACCCAGAGGAGGAGAGGGGGGGGGGGGGAGCCGCAGGGTGGGGGTGGGGGACAGCCGGCGGGCATACAGGGGAGATCAGCGCTACAGTAGTGCTGCAGCTGGATGTCACTCAGCCGAACGACTTCACAGCAGCTTCCACCCGGCTCCAGCAGCATGCCGTGGAAGCTGCCGTGAGGTCGGGCGGCTGAGTGACATCCTGCTGCAGCGCTGCTGTAGCGCTGATCTTCCCTGTATGCCCGCCGGCTGTCCCCCCCTGGTCTCCCCGCGGCTCGCCCCCCTTATCCTCCTCTGCGTCCCATCTCAATTCGACTTGAAAAAGTCCATTTAAGATGGGATTGAATAGGGGTTCTGACTTTAATTGAATATACCCCAATATCATTGTGGAATATGGCCCATACTATATTCTGGATTTTAAATAAAACTAAAATCTTAAGTGTGTGTAAAGTAAAACTAAAACAACTTACAGTACTGTTCCTACGCAACTTTGGGGTCTCACTCTGCGCAGGAGTCTGTGTCCCAGCCGTAGTCCCTGTGCTGCTTCCACTGGCATCGACCTCAATAGTATTGGTGACTGGGTCCCCCACAGCAGCCATCAGATCGGTATGGCTGATCTCAGTGATGTCATCACAGAACATTGGTGGCATCGGTGGAATGGATAGGCTGTTCTCCGGGGTAGCGTTTCGTAAGGAAGCACAACTGGACGATTAAATGGCAGTGGGATTAACCAGTGCAGAATTGCCAAAAACTTAATTGCACTGATCATAGTAAGCCCACTCCATTCTAGCAGCCAGGGGTGTATCTACCCATTGGCCAAGATGGCACTTGCCAGGGGCGCCAGCCGAGCAGGGGGCACCGTCCGGTGGTGCCACTCTCGGCCAATGAGTGGAATCCCCTAAGCTGTAGTGTCTGGCAATACCTGGTGTGCCAAGCTGCCTGTGCATTGCCTGGGATGGAGGGCGGAGGCTCGCCCAGCAGACAGGAGCTGGTGCCGGTGTCAAGGCACCGCAATGCACTACAGGGAAGAAACTGAAAATAAACTACAACTCCCAGCAACCCTTGCTATCGGGAGCTCCTGGAGGAGAGGGCTTCTGGAAGCTGTAGTTTATTTTCAGTTTCTTCACATAGTATGGTGCGGTCCGGAGACCGACACCAGGTCCTGCCTGCTGTGCAAGCCTCCACTCTCCAGTTCAGCCAATGCCCAGGCAGCTCAGCACACCAGGTATTACCAGATGCTACGGCTACGTGCTGGGATGTTGTGGGGTGGGGACTATGTCTATGTGCTAGGTTGACGAGGGAGGGTGAAGGGACTATGGCTATGTGCTGGAAGGGGGATGGGGACTATGTGCTTGGGTGGGACTAGGGCTATGTTCTGTGTGGGGATACTATGGCTATGTGCTGGGAGGGGGGACTAAGTGCTGGGAGTGAGGGAAACTACTGCTATGTGCTGAAAAGGGACTACAGGTATGTGCTTGGAGTGGGGGGTGTACTATGGCTTTATGCTGAGGGGGAAATACAGCTATGTGCTGGGAGGTGGATGGGGACTATGGCTATGTGCTTGGGGAGGTGGGAAGCTTTGTGCTGGGAGGAGCACTATGGCTATGTTGTGAGGAAACTATTACAATGTGATGGGAGGGGGGTGGGGACTATGACTGTGCTGGAAGAGGTGGAGACTATGGCTATGTGCTTGGGGGACTACAGCTATGTGCTTGGAGATGTGTACAGCTATGTGCTTGGAGAGGTGGGGAGGCTTTGGCTATTCACTGGGAGGGGACTATGGCTATGTGCTGAGGGGGGACTAAAGCTATGTACATTTGAATAGGAGAGTTAGGTACTGCACTGCACTACCTTTCAGTGCACTATTATTTGATTATACCACCTGGCGTTGGGTAACATTGTCTCCTCGGCCAAGCCAGGCTTTGCTGATGTCTCCACAGTGTGATGAGGATTACTGTGTGGGCATAATATGTAAAGGGAACTGCTACTGTGTGGGTATGATGTGTATAAGGGATACTACTCTGTAGCGTAATTTGAATTGGGGGTACTGTTGTATGGTCATGTCCCTTTTCCTCAAGATCATGTCACTTTTTGCACATGCAACTTCCCTATGTCAAATATGGGGGGCGCCTGTTCCTTACTTTGCCAGGGGCGCCCGGACCCCTAAATACACCCCTGCTAGCTGCACCACTTTTCCTCCTGTTGTGGTCGTGAACTTTGTTGTAATATTTTCTGAGAGCTTTCAGTTTATTCACTACATGCTGCTGTGTGCGCTCAATGCCCCTTGAGGTAAGTATCTTGGCAATGTTGGTGTACACTGTGGCATCCTTCACTGTCCCAGTGATCTGCTTCCAGATCTCCTCCTCCCCTCTAATAGTAAGCAGCTCCCTTATCTCTTCCTCCTTCCAGTGCTCCATGCTGTCTCTCTCATTCGTCTCCCCTGCAGCACAATTGTGACCTCAGACGCCAGCGCCAGTGCCACGCCTGCTCAGCCAATTTAAGAGACCCTGCTGCTCAGCCAATTACCGATGTCCCACCAGCTCAGCCAATCAGTGCTGATAAACGAGACCCATTTCTAAAATCCCGGGTTGGACCCTTTCAGGCAGCTGGCAATCTGTGTACGATCCGGGAAAAACCCAGGTAGAAACCTGGGTTGAAGTCCCGGGTATTCAGTCCCGTGTTGACCCTTTCAGACAGAAAAAAATCCCTGGTCGACCCTTTCAGAGCCGGAAAATTACCGGGTTCTTTTCTCTGTCTGAAAGGGATATTATAGAAGTCTTGTTCAGTGTTGGATATTGGATAATAGTTTATACTACACTGTTGTAATTACAGGGCCGGCGACATGGGGAGGTCAAAGGGTACACCTGTACTGTGCCCCATGGATTAGAGGAGCCCAAAGGATAAGTAACTTAGTGCCCAGCAGGGATGTGTGCCGTCTTGTTCAAATAGGGTGTGAGCGCAGCCTCAGCGTGACAGGAGCCTCCCACAAACAGTGACTGTGCAACCACTCTAGGTCCAGCTCAGGTCCAGACAGTTATGCGACATAGTGGCAGCTCTTCTAGTGGGGTGTGAGGGGCGCATGGTATCTGCTGTGCAGTGTTCTAGTCTGGATACTGGGGAGTGCAGCACAGGTGAGTCTCTCCCTGGGTAAGAGTGGCTTGGTGAGGAGGCTTGGTCAGGGCTTTGGGATGGGATGGGAGAGCTGGGAATGCAGCATGGAGTCATTAGGGAGAGAGTGGTGTGTGTGGGAGGAAGGATAGAAGGAGACACAGACTGTGGTGTGTATGGGGAAGGAAGTAGAGATATACATATTTATTTACGTTTATAAATAAATACATATTTATTTATTTATTTATTTATTTATTAACAGTTTCTTATCAAGCACAGTAAATTCCTTTGCATTTTAATATATATATATATATATATATATATATATTGGGTAGTGAAGAAAACAAGCGCTAATGAGTGTAGTGACAATTATAACGGAAATACTCAGGTGGGTTAAAAAATTAGTATGGCCTTGGGCACTTATCTGGTGAATAAAAACTTCCAGCCGATGTTCATCATTTTAGGATTAACATGTAAAAGAAGAAACAGCAAACATAGTGTGTATCGTTCATAAATTAAAATAGTGCTTTTTGCAATATAGGGCAAGAAGTCCACACCCTGAAGGACGAAACGCGTTGGAACTGTTTGCTGCTGAAACTCCCCTTGATGGACAGATAAGCGTTTGAACTTTTTTATCCTGTACGCATAACCTTTGGCTATCTGGTGTCCCTGGGACAGTTTGTTGCTGACTTCCCTATCCTCATAATGGACAGATAAGCTTTTATGATTTTAAATCTTGTACGTGTGTTGTCTAGCCGTTTCTGTATTGTTCATTAAAATCTGTATTTTATGTTGTGAAGTTACAGATTACTTTTTTATTGGGAATAACCTAGTTCCCTAAATTCGTGCCCTATATTGCAAAAAACACTATTTTAATTTATGAACGATACACACTATGTTTGCTGTTTCTTCTTTTACATGTTAATCCTAAAATGATGAACATCGGCTGGAAGTTTTTATTCACCAGATAAGTGCCCAAGGCCATACTAATTTTTTAACCCACCTGAGTATTTCTGTTATAATTGTCACTACACTCATTAGCGCTTGTTTTCTTCACTACCCAATTTTTCTCTATGTGTACACCATACACTAATCTTGTATTACGAGCTGCTACTCTTAAAAGAGTTAAACGAGTTTTTTCTTTATTACTGTTTCCATCGCACGTCTGTACTGTAGCGCCTAGGTCTCTATTTCTCTCTCTATATATATATATGTATGTATAATCTGAGGGGACCCCAGAAATATCACTGTACCGGGCCCCAAGATTTCTGTGGCCAGCCCTGTGTAATTACAGCAAATTCCGAACAGAGGAAGCAAACTTAACTACCATCCTGGAATGGCCAGGAGGCTCCTGAAAATCGTGTGGCCCTCCCGGCCACCCCGCAAAAATAAACACATCTCCTGGAGACAGCTCCAGGCTACTGCCTCCCCCTCCCCAGCAGCCACCCCGCTAGCCCTGCATTCACCTGCATGTTAAGTGAAAGTGGACAGGGCTATGAAGTGATTTAGGGAGTAATTCAGATCTGATTGTAGATGTGCTAAATTTAGCACATCTACGATCAGTTTCTCAGACATGCGGGGGAACGGCCAGCGCAGGGCTAGTCCGCCCCGCATGCCTGGCTCTGCCCAATCCCGCATGGATGCAAAAGCATCGCACGACGGCGATGCTTTGCACCCAGCGAGTAGATCCCTGCCTGCGCAGCTCCTGCACACTGGCAGTGGTCTACCCACCGTGGCCCTCACCCCGCATTGGTCCGGATACGCCTGCATTGTCCGGACCGCGCCCTACCTATTCTAATGACATTGGCACGCCTTCTCCCGCCCTGTGATCACTTCTGCCTGTTAAACAGGCAGAGGCGATTGTAGCCCAGAGATGCTGTTAGCATCTCACTGGGCTCCCGGGGAGCGCACGCGCAGTATGCCCGCTGCACGAGCACAATCCACAAAGGGATTCAGATTGCGATTGCTGTCACTGCAACGATCCAGTCTGAATTACCCCCTTAGTATGAATTGCTTCATTGTAACCCCATCCCCCGCTTTACAACACTGGTAATCTATTTATTGTATAGTGGGGGGAGGGGCCACGATGACACGATCATGCCTCCACATCCCTGCACCTCCCATCTATGCCAATGCACCGCTCCCAGTTCAATCAGAGGGGGCAGCCAGAAATTCCGCAAGTATGAGAGGAGCCTGTGTTTCAAAGACTGAAAGGACTTCACCATATTGGTGATAATCCCCTGCCATTATATTTTTAAATGTAATAAATTAATATAGTGCTGCGCTATATAAGAAACTATAAAAATAATAAATATCTTTGCTATGTAGAAACACTATGTTGTGTTCTATCTCCTATATATTAGCACTGATCTGTGACTTTGTGCCTCATTTGCTAACGCTGGGTGGAGTCACAACACTGGGCGGAGTTAGTCAAATGAGTCACAGATCTGGGCAAATCTATAGGAGACTAGGAGCAGAAGCAGATGGTATGGGCATGGCACAGGCAGGGGTGCATACCTCCCAGCTTTCTTCAGGCAGACAGGGGTGCATACCTCCCAGCTTTCTTCAGGCAGAAGGAGGGACACACGTGCGGCGAAAAAGGGGCATGGCCAATGAAAAGGGGCGTGGCTTCACGGGAGGACCCGAGATCGCGAGCTACGCCCCGTTTTCGTCAGTGAGGCACATCACAGACCTGCCAACGCGCAGCAGCATATGCTGACTGAACCACAATGCTGCTGCTGTTGCTGGCAGGACCGGGGAGCTTCAGAGCTGGGACAGAGCTACTCCAGCCGGGGAGCCCCCTAAAACTGTGGGGCCCGCAGTACGTATCCCCTGGGCCCCCCCTTATTCCAGCTCTGCTGCTGGACCCCCCTTAATCCGTACCCCCTGATGCCCCCTCTCCCTCCACTAAATAGATGCTGTGCGCGTGCGCACAGCATCTATTCACCGCTGTTCTGCTAAGTACAGGAGCCTCCCAACTGCCCCCCCCCCACCGCGGGACACTGCGGCATGCGGGTGGGACAGCGGGACAGACCCCAAAAAATGGACTGTCCCGCGAAAATCGGGACAGTTGGGAGGTATGGGGGGGTGTGAGGGGGTATGCCATACAGACAGACGGGCACCGGCTCACTGTGTGCTTGACCCCCCCATATCAGCATACTCAGCAAGGGCTCTCTGGCGTGGAGGAGCGTCACTTTCTGGCACACTTCTTAGCTGCAGTTTTGTGGGGCACCTGCCGCTGTGCAGGTTCCGTACTGCCTCTGTTATCTCCAGCCCTGGCAACCCCATCGCTAGCTGCAGCGCTGCCACCGGCAGTGAGGTGCGTCCGACTCCTTCACACACTTTAGCCAGCGGGCAGCGCTGCAGTAGTCCGCGCTGCTTGCAGGCTTCGACCCCCTCCTCCCTCCAGCTGAAGTCTCCTGGGGGCTAACCAGTCACTCCCAGTCTCCCCTTACCACAGTGCCCGGCTGGCGCGAGGTCCGCGGTATGTGACTGAGGAGTGGGGGGGAGGGATGCAGACGGGCAGAGGAAGCAGGACTCCAGCCTGAGAGAGTCAGCCATGCCAAGTCTCCACCATCAGCAGATCCCAACAGGTTGGAGTGGAACAGCAGCAGCAGTGACTCCGGTAAGACACATCTGTCTGTCACTACTGTTTTGTCCCTAATACCAATCTCTCCCGTGCCCTGTGTTCTGTCATGTCCCTGTCCCCCCTGGCCTTGCCCTGTCACCCTTATCCTGGCCCTTTCACCCTTATCCAAGCCCTGTCACCCTTATCCTGGCCCTGTCACCCCTATCTTGGCCCTGTCACCCCTGTGCTTGCCCTGTCAACCCTATCCTGGCCCTGTCACCCCTGTCCTGGTCCTGCCGCCCCTACCCTGGCCCTGTCACCCCTATCCTGTCCCTGTCATTTCTGTCCTGGCCCCGTCGCCCCTGTCCTGGCCCCGTCACCCCTGTCCTTGCCCCGTCACCCCTATCCTAGCCTCGTCAATCGTGTTCTGACCCTGTCACCCCTGTCCTGGCCCCGTCACCCCTGTTCTGACCCTGTCACCCCTGTCCTGGCCCTGTTACTGCATACCCTCCAACTACCTTTTTGGAAGGTACAGTACCCGCAGCGCCTCCAGACCCCTCCCCAATGCACCACACCTTTGCACCTTCCCCTCCACCACATATGGCACTCCACCCCTCCCCCACACACTGCCTCCAGACCCCCTACACCACCCGCGGCTCCCACACCCCGCCACTCCACCACCCAGAGCACCTCCAGACCCCCTCCACCATCCACCCCCCATATATGTCTCCCCCACACCTGCCCCCCCTCTCCACCAGCAGCATCTGCAGATACCATCCTCCATCCGCGGTCCCCTCCCCCACCCAAGGCACCCCCGAACCTGCCCCTCCACCACCTGCAGCACCTACGGACCCCCTTCCCCATCCGCCGCACCACCTGAACCTGCTCCTCCCCCACTCATGGCACCTCCGGACCCCTACCCCACCCCCGGCACCCCCACCCCTTCCCATCCCACAGCACCTCCGAAACCCTTCACCCATCCGCAACATCCCCGCACCTGCCCCTTCCCCACCTGTGGCACCCCTCCCCCACCTGCAGTGCCTCCAGACCCCTCCCCCATCTGCAGCCCCCACTCCTCTGCCCTTCCCCCACCAGCAGCAACTCCCCTGCATCCGCCCCCCTCCACCCGCAGCATCTACAGACACCATCCTTCATCCGCAGTCCCCCCCGCACCCGCTACATTCTGTACATCGTGCCCAGCAGGTGCTGTTCACACCGTCGCAAGGGGCTGTGCCTCCTTCACCATTGCACGCCCTTTCATTGTGCAATATTTAACCACTAACAAAAGAATGCAGGTAATACTCCATATAATGCAAATATTGAACCCCAGAAAGGCATGCAAGGGTTAAGGGGGCGTAGCCCCTTGCGACGGTGTGAAGAGCGCCCGTATGACGCGATGAAGCACCTAGTCTATCCATATATGCCTACAGTGATGAAATGAGAGGAAGAAAAACCAAATTTGAAGCAATTTTTTTATGTTATGCAAATATCCAAAGGAGAAATCCTGGTGGTAAAAATCGATTCTGGGAGATTAAGGAGCTCTATCAGACCACCTTTCCAGTGTGACCCACAAAGGACATTTTTTAACCTAAATTGTTTTACACTATTTATCTACTGGGTCTATTTACTAAGACTCCACTTATCATGAAGATTGAGCTGGACTTGCTTTGCCTGCTACCACCGTGAGAGTGAATGTTAAGTTACTGCCTCAGCGGTAACAGCTAAGACCCCTTTGGGCCCTGAAAACCCTGTCCTAAGTGTGTGACTCACCCTGTTTCCCAGGGTGCATCTGCAGCAGTGACCTTTTTTTCAACAAACTTTATTGACATCTGGCCAAACGAACAAGGGCTCACTTCCTGCTTCTCCAGTGAGGAGAAGCAGCTACTGGTGATGAAGCAGCCGCTGGAGAAGACAGCTGCCCGTATGTGGCCTCTCCTGTTAGTATCAACTGGGACACTTAACACTGCCATAGGTACTTATGGACACTTTAAGTGACCCAGGTGCAGCGCGATATCCTAGCCTGCACTTTGCACTAGCATGCAGCAGAAAATCCCTTTAGGACTGTTCCTGGTGGAAGACCAGATTCTTTAGGTACACAGAGTTAAAGAAACAGACACACAGTATGACAATGCAGTATTGCTTTATTCTAATGCAGATGTAGTCACACCATTCCCTCCAAGTAAATAGACCACCACAGTGAAAATGATAAAATGCACCAGCACTGATAGAAAAATAATACAGCACATAAGCCACAACATTGAAAAAATAAAGTAAATAGGCCGCCATAGTGGAAATAATAAAACACGTTGGCACTGAAATAATAATAATACGGCACATAGGCCACCTCATGAAAATAATAAAGTACATAGGCCACCACAGTGAAAATAATAAAGTAAATATGCCACCACAGTGAAAATAATAAAACACATTGGCTTCACGTGAAAAATAATCAAGTAAATAAGCCACCACAGTGAAAACCAAAACTTACAATCTCAATGATTTAAGCCTCAGGCTGTAGAGTCCTTCTTGTGGCTGCTTGGCATGTCTCTCCCTTTTATTACAACTAGGAGACCCTGTGTCATCATCCCCTCACTTTGCCCCTATGTGGACCATGTCTCATTCCTTCTTCCTTTGTGAGCCATGTCCCCCCCTTCCACTGTGTGAGCTATGTGCTCCATCCCCTTTGTGAGCCATGCCCCACTTCTCCTGTGTGAGCAATGTCTCCCCTTGCCCTATGTAATCCATGTCCTCCTTCCCCTGTGTGAGCCATGCCCCCACTTCCCATGTGTGAACCATGTCCTTGGCATGAACTTGGTGTCCTGGCACAGGTACATAAATTATATCCTTTTCATTTGGAGGGGTCACCAGCAAAATCTGGATGAGTTTTGCACATTTTTTAACACAGATGATGTCAACATACACTTAACTTTCACTAAACGTCAAACAGAAGTTCATTTTCTTGACCTGACCGTATATATTAAAGATCAGAATATACAGACCAAAGGGTACACCAAACCCACTGATTCAAATACTCTTATTCCCTTTAGTAGTCAACACCATCCCAACTGTTTGAAAGGGATTCCAAAGGGACAATTATTAAGACAAAAAAGGAACTGCAGTGAGGATGTTTAACATCAGGAACAAAAGTTGATTATGAAAAATAGATTTCTCAGTAAAGGTTATGCTGAAGAGATCATGATTAAGGCTGAGAAGGAAGTTGATGAAATTAAACGAGAAGATATATTGAAAGGCACCCGGCAGAAAAAAGAAACAAGTGAAGTCGAATGAGCATTCTTATCTGGCTTTGGAGCCAACTATAAAGAACATTAAAACAAATATTAGAAAACATTGGCACCTTCTACGTAGGGATCCCATACTGAAGAAGATCAAACCATATACAACTATCTATAGAAGAGGAAGAAATCTGAAAAACTCTAGTGGAAAGCGCACTTCCTTATGAGTCCTCGAATCCAGTAAGGACGAAAGGGGTTCCATCGTTGCGGAACTTGTGTAGCCTGTAGAACCATTCATTCTGTGAATTCTAAAGTTACCAATTTTACAGTAAATGATATAAGTTATGAGGTCAAGGTTTCAATACATGCCACATGACAAACAATGTTAATTTGATCAAGTCCGAATGTGGCCTTCATTATATTGGCAGGACTGGAAGAACTTTAAAGACATGCATATCTGAGCATATACACAATATTAGAAAAGGTTTTACTACCCATCCTTGTCTGAACATTTTTTAAGGACACATAATTGCTCCACCAATCAGATTCTATTTTTATAGGGATACAACATATTAAATCAAATTGGAGAGATACTGTAGAGATGTGGAGGGTAATCTAGCCAATTTCAGAGATGCAGTGGATTTGTAAATAAAATACCTTGATACCAGGTGGCCTGAACTCTGACTTTGAACTTAAGTGGTTCCTTTAATAATACTTTCCTAGCCAACCATCATCTTTCTTACTCCCTCCTATCCTTACTGTTCTCTATGTGCTTATGTTACCAATTTTAATATTGTCAAATATTTAACATTGTTAAATAATGCAATGTGATATTAATTGTTACATTTTATTACTCTGCATTACTATTTAAGTGTGTGATAAGATGTGGTATATTAGAAGATGGCCCCAATTAGTTTTACTTCCCAGCCCAGGCTGGTTTAGTTCAAGCTGCTGCAGTTTCCCTATTTGTGCGCTCCACGGAGGCACAATCTTCTGGGATTTGCGTTCCACCGTGGTAGGTGGAATGCACGGGTGGAACGCACCCACTTCCGGTTTCTGGATTCTCCCCAGCCGCTGTCGTACCAATTGGGGCAGGGCGGCAATTAATGTTTTGATTATCTTAAGTTTGGATGTCTTCCTTCTACCTTTAAAAAATTGTTTTCAATAAATTTAGCATCCATGCATGTTGTTATGTATGATTTAGCACATTTCCGGATTTCCTGGAATGTATAGTAGAATGCACCATTTCCAGTTCACGATTTGTTTATAATTTTTTTTATATATGATACTAAACCCTATTTAAATACGTAATATTGCCACATTCTTGGCATTTGAAATTTTGTTATGTGTTTTTAGGAACGTTTATTTTTTACCCACAATACATGTAGATTCCCCACAGCATCTCCTGACTTCCTAGACATGTGGTATAAATACAGCTCCTGTCCACTTCCACTGGTACACCTTGAAAAAGATCCCTTTGGATCGGAACGGCGTTGTTGCTGAGACCAGTGGACTAATCCAGGACTATCCAAGAGACTTTGCCCCATCCATTTGGCACATATACTGAAGTTTCTACTGCAGGTTTGAGTCCGAACCTACTTACCTGTTTTATGGACTTATGTTGTATTTTTGACGTTACCATCAGGATTAGGAAGCTTAGCTCTGTGTATAGATAACCATAGGATTGTACTTGTTTTATGACATTTTTATGAAATTTTTACATTTTGGGTTATAATTTTGGCTTTTTATGTTCCCTGGCGTGGAATTTGTGTTTAAAGAAACCCAGATACATGGAACCCACCTCTCTCATAAGTGAGTTGGGTACGCATAATTATATCCTGATTTTCTATCATTGCTTGGCTATTAAGTTCCTGGTAAAAAAGATACCTTTATATGTTTCTCCTACATACACTTAAGTGAGTTTTGGTACGTTCTAGACATATCTTCAGTGGTGGCGAGATCCTGTACTTACCTCATCTACGATACCACCTTTCCATTTCCAGACACAGGAATATTCTGTTATGAGATTAACAATTTAAAACAGTACTACACATTTTGTTTTTCTTTTGGTTATATGGTTCTGTTAAGTCATCCTATCACTGTGAGGAAGAAATTCGTCTTGATTACAGATGCAAAGGACTGCATGGGTTTGATAATCCTCTTCATTGTATAATTTTATTGTTAATTATTAATTATTTATTGTTTATTACTTAAGCACATATGCCACCTCAATGAAATAATAAAGTACATAGGTCACCACAGTGAAAATAATATCACCACAGTGAAAATAATAAAGTAAATAGGCCACCACAGTGAAAATAATAAAACACATTGGCTTCACAAGAAAAATAATCAAGTAAATAAGCCACCACAGTGAAAATCAAAACATACAATCTCAATGATCTAAGCCTCAGACTCTGGAGTCCTTCACGCGGCTGCTTGGCATGTCTCTTCCTTTTATTACAACTAGGAGACCCTGTGTCGTCGTCTCCTCACTTTGCCCCTATGTGAGCCATGTCTCATTCCTTCCCCCTTTGTGAGCCATGTCCCCCCCTTCCCCTATGTGAGCTATGTCCTCCTTCCCCTTTGTGAGCCATGCCCCCCTTCCCCTGTGTGAGCCATGCCCCCACTTTCCCTGTGTGAGCCATGTCTTCCCTTGCCCTGTGTGAGCCATGTCCTCCTTCCCCTGTGTGAGCCATGCCCCCACTTCCCGTGTGTGAGCCATGTCCTCCTTCCCCCTGTGTGGGCCATGTCACCCCCCTTCCCCTGTGTGAACCATGTCCTCCTTCCCCCTGTGTGAGCCATGTCCTCCTTCCACTGTGTGAGTTGTTCCCCCCCTTCCCATGTGTGAGCCATGTCCTCTTTCCCTCTGTGTGATCCATGCCCCCTTCCCCTGTGTGAGCTATGTCCTCCTTTCCTCTGTGTCAGCCATGCCCTCTTCCCCTGTGTGAGCTGTGTCCTCCTTCCCCCTGTATGAGCCATGCCACCCCATCCCCTGTGTGAGCCATGTCCACCCCTTGCCCTGTGTGAAAGATGTCCTCCTTACCCCTGTGAGAGCCATGCCCCCCCTTTCTATCTGTGAACAATGTTCCACCCCTTGCCCTTCGTGAGCCATGTCCCCTCCCTTCCCCTGTGTGAGCCATGTCCTCCTTCCGATTGTGAGAGGCATGCCCCCCCTTACACTGTGTGAGCCTTGGCCCCCGCCCCCCATGTGAGCCATGCCCCTGATAAAGATGGAAGCCAACTTTGTTCATAGACGCCATGTTTTAATATGTTTCATTGACATTTGATAATTTGTTTAAAATGTTTTTCAGTTCAGAGTTGATCTTTGAACAAGTGGAAGGTTTTGTACTTTGTATGACCTTTTACGTGAAAAACAAAATTCTATTTTTCAGTACTTTCTTACTTGAAATGTAACTGTCAGCAGCTAGACATGTAGGCTTTAAAAAGGTATCTGTCCCGTTTGTGATAAGGCAGGTGTGAAACAATATCAGACAAATGTACAGTATGTCTCGTTTTTAGCAAAATTCCCCATAGTTAACCAAATAAGATCATATGTTAATTATGGAAGTTATTAGATATATGACATACAATATAAGTTAGAGTTTTATTAGCCAATAAGATAGAGCTTTGTGTCAGGAAACTACAACATTGTATGCAGATTTGAGCGCCTTTATAATGTACTGTTTTTTCAATTAAATGCTTCTGCTAATGCTTTTTCCTACTTCACATGTGGCTAGTCATTACAAAGTTCTCTTTGTTTTCTGGTCACTGGCTGCAGCCCTGAATGAACCTGATGCTGATCAACTGAGTGTGTACCTGAGCTGGAATCGCAAGGGTTTCCCTCTCCAGGGGTTGCCTTTATCACCCCCTTCCCCTGTTAGAGCCATGCCCCCACTTCCCCTGTGTGAGCCATGTCCCCCCTTCCTGTGTGGGCCATGTCCTCCTGCCCCCTGTGTGAGCCATATCTTCCTTCCCCCTGTGTGAGCCATGTCCTCATTCCCCTGTGTAAGCCATGCCCTCTCCGCCAACCCCTGTGTGAGCCATGTCCCCCTTCCCATGTGTGAGCAATGCCCTCTTTCCCACTGTGTGAGGCATGCCCATCTTCCCCTGTGTGAGCTATATCCTTCTTCCCCATGTTTGAGCCATGCCCCCCTTCCCCTGTGTGAGCCATGTCCTCCTTCCTCCTGTGTGAGCCATGCTGCCCCTTACCTTGTGTGAGCCATGCCCCCTTCCCCTGTGTGAGCCATGTCCTCCTTCCTCCTGTGTGAGCCATGCTGCCCCTTACCTTGTGTGAGCCATGCCCCCTTCCCCTGTGTGAGCCATGTCCTCCTTCCTCCTGTGTGAGCCATGCTGCCCCTTACCTTGTGTGAGCCATGTCCCCCCTTCCCTGTGTAAGCCATATTCTCTGCACCCTGAGTGAGCCATGTCCCCCCCCCCCTTTTTGGGTCATACTGTTGGTTTAGTTGCATCATGTCCCACCACTGCGCCTTCTGCTCTCCAGACTCCCATCTCCACAGACAGCAATGGCTCATCATCCTACTGTTTGCACGCAGGCTGGTGTCAGCATTCGGAGTCTTACCTCCGGTTCTGGTCCCTACGGCCTTCCTGTTAGCTGGCTGGTGTGGCTGTGGCAGATAGGAGCTGTGGCAGCGAGGCCCTCCGCTGTGGCTGCCGGATGTCTGGAGGTCGGGGTCCGTGTCCTGGGGAGTGGAGCATGGCAGCCGGAGGTGTCTGTTTCCAAGTGTCCTGTTGCTGGAATGCGGTGTCTGGGAGGCTGAGGTCAGAGGTAGTGGCTGTGTGCTGGTTCCACATGTGTTCTCTGTGCAGTGAGCCACCATGTTGGAGACCAAGCCAAGCCAATAGGTATCCCAGTTTGAGTCTAGCCAATCCGGTGCTGTTTCCCCTTATAAAAAGGGGTTGAGGCTTAGCTATGGTGCCAGTGCTGCAAGTTACTTGCTGCTGTAAGGTGCTCAAGCTCTGTGCTCCCAGGTTAACCCCTGGTATCCTGGTTCTGTGGAGGCCACCCGGTGGTCAGTTCTGTTATTGCAGTCCTTTGCTTCCAGTCCACCTGCCCTAGTGGTTTAACTGCTGGGTCCTCTATCTGGTAGAGGGTCTCCATTTGCTGTCAGTGCTCACAGTGATCCTCTCTTCAACATCGTTCTTCAAGTCAGCTCGTCATTCAGTGTTTTTCAGCATTGTTTACAAATCACAAGTCATCTCTTCATCCAGTGTATTTCAGCATCATTTACAAATCACAAGTGATCTCCTCAGCTCAAGCCGAATGTGACAGTTGGCTCCTCAGTACAGCCAGCTGCTAAGGTCACGGTCGGATGTCACGTGATGTCCGTGACCACTCACAGCACAGCTGAATGACCACTGAGTATAGGTCACAATATAGGAGCACCATGCTGATTCTGATCGGCGCTCCGCCTCTGCTCGGTGGCTCTACACTTCTAGTTAAGCAAGGAGGGCACGGTAGTGCATCAAGGCAGGAGCCTGGTGCCTCCTTCAGGACAGGAGCCTGGCGACAACTAACTCTGAGAGTTCCGCCCCTTATCTGACATAAACTAACCTCCCATTTCAGGCAAAGACTCAAAATATGAAGTATTGAGTTTATATCCAGCTGTTTAAAAAAGATAAACTTAAAAAAACTGTAAGAAATATTAAAAGAGGGTAACAATACAAAAAAGAGATAAGCCATTATATAGACAACTATAAAACGCAAATTAAATGCTTAAACTATGTACTGTACACACATTATTCAATATTGGTTGATCTGCCTAATAATTTTTGAACTTACAAACGCTGAAAACACTCATTGGGCCCGATTCAGACCTGATCGGTGCTGTGCGTTTTCGCACAGTGGGCGATCAGGTAATAACTGCGCATGCGTATGCACAGCAATGCGCACGCACATCGTCCAACAACAACGGGCATCTGCGCTCAGCGACAGGATGGTGCGAAAATTTCATTTGCACAGGCGTTCGCAAGGTGATTGACAGGGAGAGGCCATTGGTGGGAGGTAACTGACCATTTACTGGGAGTGTCCGGAAAACGCAGGTGTGCCCAAGCGTTTTCATGGAGGGTGTCTGACGTCAGTTCCTGACTTGATCAGGAAGTACTTTTAGCACTGTAGGAGTAAGTCCTGGGCTGTGCACACACTGCACACACTGAGTGAGGTGCGAACGGATTGCAGCTGCCCACATGCGATCGCACACTTGCACGGGCAAATTTCCACTACCCATTGGACGACGATTATCTGATCGCAGGACAGCAACATTAGCAGCACAGCGATCAGGTCTGAATCACCCCATCATCGGGTGGATGATATATAATGCGCTGCCATAGCCAGATTAAGGGGGGGATGCAGAGCATACTGTACCCTGGGCCCCCCCCCTGTTGGGGGGCCCCTGGCCAGAGCACACTGACATCACTCCCTCTTATGTAGCAGCAGAACCAGACAGCCAGAATGTGAGCAGCAGCAGTATCAGATTTCATAAACTATCGACGGAGCTTCCCAATCAGAGGAGAGATAGGAGCATTGAGATAGATGCCTAGTGACACAGGGTGGGATCACTGTGTTGTCTGACTCCTGTGTAACTTGTTATCTGATAAGGGTCTAGACACACACACACACACACACACACACACACACACACACAGTGTCCTCCTGAGTCCTGTCCCAGTGTGCAAGTAGTACAGAGACTGCTGCAATTTTTGTGACGAGATAAATTATAGATTTTATTTTTATATGTGTATTTTAAGGTTGTTTAAGTTGTCTTTTGTTCGACTACTAGAACAGTTTATAAAATAGTTGTCTTTCAATTAGGTGGCGCTATAAACAGTACCCAGGCATTATTAAACTACTAGTTTAAATCTAATATACACCATTGGGCTAAATTTAATATACACAATCCATACATCCCAACATGACCCATTCCAGTAGGGACAAAATGCTCTCTACCTGGACTTCCTTCTTAAGTTATGATTGCAATCACCTGTGTTGAAACATCCTTATTATCAATTAAATAGTTCAACACAGGTGACTACAGTCATATATTAAGAGGGAAGTCCTGAAAGAGCATATTGTCCCTCCTGGAATGGGTCATGTTGGGAGGTATGCACAATGGGGGTCATTCCGAGTTGATCGTAGCTGTGCAAAATTTTGCACAGCTACGATCAACTTTCCTGACATGCGGGGGGACGCCCAGCATGGGCTAGTCAGCCCCGCATGTCAGTCCGACCCCCCCTCGCAGAAGTGCAAAGGCATCTCACAGCGGTGATGCCTTTGCACTTCAGGAGTAACTCCCGGCCAGCGCAGCTTCAGCATACTTTATTGTTGTTTGCTCCTACCATCCCCGCACATGCAGATTATGTAATTGCTTTCTAATTAGCATTGTCAATCAGGCAGAGGCGATCGCTGTCTTGCCATGGCCGTCGGCCGTCCCGCATGCGCAGGCGCACAAAGGTGTCGGCGCATGCGCAGCAGGGACCCATTCGCTCTGCTGTGTGAAAACGCAGCAAGCGAATGGGTTGGAATGACCCCCAATGTTATATACACCCCCCCTTCCCCCTTTCACTGGGGCTCCCTGTCTAAAGTGCCCCGGGCACCCCCAAGGCTTAATCCGGCCCTGTGCCCTGCACATGCTATATTGCTATTTTAGAGATCAAAAGAAAGCACACACTGAGCAAGATATAGTGTACGTGAGCGCACCGATAATCGGTCCGTCAGACTGGAGCATTTATCAGATCAACACCGTTGCCTTTAGCTTGTTTTTTGCTTCTGTAAACGCTGCAGGATTGTTGTTAATCAGTTTTCCACCTTGTACATTAAATGCTCTTCTTGACCATGCTACTATCAATGTGATTCTGTCTTTCAGTACTATCTAGATAAGAATAAACTTTTCTCTAAGCCTTTGGATAGCTGCTGGAGATTGAAGAGACTGATTCCACGAGTAAGGGATTAGTCATAGATCACCATCTATTGCCAGACTTCAGACAAGTTTCTGCAAGCTATTATGCCATTTTCTGAATTTGTTTTTTTTTAGAAAGTGACAGCCAAGCGCCCACACGGCATACTTTATTGTTGTTTGCTCCTACCATCCCCGCACATGCAGATTATGTAATTGCTTTCTAATTAGCATTTACTTTGTTGAATTTATTTTGCTTGTCTCAGTTCTGCAGTTTAGAGGTTAAGGGGTACATTTACTAAGCAGTGATAAGAGCGGAGAAGTGAGCCAGTGGAGAAATTTCCCCATCAACCAATCAGCAGCTCTGTATCATTTTATAGTATGCAAATTATAGATGTTACTTCAGTGCTGATTGGTTGCCATGGGCAACCTATAAGGATAATGAGCCTAATTCAGACCTGTTCACTCTGTAGGGGTTTTTTGCAGTCCTGCATTCGCATAGTCGCCACCCATAGGGGAGTGTATTTTCACTTTGCAAGTGTGCAAACGCATATGTAGTAGAGCTGTACAAACAGATTTTGTGCAGTCTCTGAGTAGCCCAGGACTTACTCAGCCACTGCGATCACATCAGCCTGTCCGGGACCGGAGCTGACGTCAGGAACCCTTCCTGCAAACACATGGACATGCCTGCGTTTTTCCAACCACTCCCTGAAAATGGTCAGTTGACACCCACATACGGCTTCTTCCTGTCAATCTCCTTGCGAACGCCCGTGCAAATGGATTCTTTGCACAAACCCATAGCTGAAGCGGCGATCCGCTTTGCCCTGTGCGACGTGCCTGCGCATTGCGGTACATACGCATGCGCAATTTAGACCTGATCACCTGCAGTACAAAAACACAGCCTAGCGATCAGGTCTGAATTAGGACCAATATGAGATTGATTTATAGCTTTGGTGTACAGTTTAAAGTGAAAAATTATGAGCAGTTCTGCTTAATTATGTAAAATAATGGAATAACATATCAGTAATGTCAGCGCCGCCGGCTGTGCGGCCCTGAATGGAGCAACACTTGAACTGCAACGTCGGGTGACTTGTAGTGGCTGCCAGCGCGCAAAACACTTGAATTACCCCTATAGAGGTGAAGAGCAGCACTAGCTCAGGTTTTCCCACCAGACTCGGATCCCAAAAAGAGGCCAAACGTAATCCTCCCGCGGGTTTTGGATAAGTGTCGGATTCTTGTGGGTTTTGTATTCTATATAAGTCCCGTGCATAGGCGCCATCTTCACTGCGGCTGTGGAGAGTGTACTGGACAGACATGTCCGTCTCCAGTACTATGTCTGGCGTGGTGTGGGGTGGGTGCTCTATTTGCTGTATCTGAAAGGGGCGCTTCTGTATCTAAAAGGGGTGCTCTGTCTGCTGTAAATGAAAGGGTTGCTCTCTCTATCTTCTATGTTCCTGTACATTTTAAAAATTTCCACAACAGCGATCCTGCAGGCTTGAAATTTATGGGTATCAAGAAAATAAAGAACAACTGGAGAGGTGGCGATAAGATATCAGAAATATCCAAGGAAGAAGCAAAATGGATCTATCAGATTGATACAATTACACCAAAAGGTCTAAATATAGATTTTGATCTAGCAGCCTTCTTATGAACCAATAATTATATAATTGAATACAAAAATGATTTATTATAAATATGAACAACGTGCCAATTTATCACCTCAATCTTTCACCTTTTCTTCTCCCCCCCTTCTTTTCCCCTTTTTTACTTCTCTTTTTATCAATGCCAGACTGAATTTGCTTCAATTAATGGAACAACTATTTAATTAATTGAATTATTAAGTCCAATTAAGGTTTGGATCCAGCATATATAAAGTGCATGGATTGGGATTGCAGCTATCCCTGACGAAGCCCCTGAGGGGGGGAAACGCGTTGGAGCTGCATTCAGAATCTGTCACCCGAGTGAACGCCGCTCACCCACACCCCGCTCACACCCCCGGAAGCCACGGACCGCGAAACCGGAAGCCAGAGTGGTGTTGCTCGTAACCCACCGGCAGTGCAGGACGAAGGAGCACTGAGGCTCTGGGAGGCGGCGGCGGGCGAGTCTACCAAGGAGGGAGCTTGAACGGAGACCAAGGCGGGGAGACGGCGGACAGAGAAAACTACAGAAGGTACACCTGACATACATTTTGTTGACAGGAAATGAAATAGTACCCACTACAATCTGGAATAACTCTGTTACTGCACCGGGTTCCTATGGTCCTATCTTATTGGTAAAAAATTACATATGATACAAATGAGGGGACCGTAATGTGACGTTTTTAAAGCACAATACCTTTTAAACTACAAAGAACACTGATTACTTTTTGGGAGCCTTTGTGGCCAAGGAAATCAGGTCCCAGGACATTGCGAGCCGATCAGGCTGTGACTGTGTGGATCCATTTATATTCAAATGGACTAACATGGGAAATAGATCCCATTGATGTTTTATTGTGTTCATAAAGATTTTTAATTTGAGTTAAATAAAAGCACTGTAATTTTTATTCAGTCTGGCACTTTCCTATATTTTGTCTTCTCTATTTTTCTTCTCCTTTTCTTTCATCTTCTATTTTTCCATTTAAATATTGCGCCTGGAATTCTTATTTTTTAAGCTACAACCATTTAGGGTAACGGTTTGTCCTACGGCTGCAAATTTAAATACAATTTTCGTTAAGGAGTTTGCGCAGATAATATTTCCCTCTCTCTATCTGCTGTATCTGAAAGGGGTGCTCTCTATGTCTGCTGTATCTGAGAAAGGAGTGCTCTCTCTCTGTGTCTGCTGTATCTGAAAAAGGAGTGCTCTCTCTCTGTGTCTGCTGTATCTGAAAGGGGTGCTCTGTCTGCTGTATCTGAAAAGGGGTGCTCTCTCTGTCTGCTGTATCTGAAAAGGGGTGCTCTCTCTGTCTGCTGTATCTGAAAAAGGAATGCTCTCTCTCTGTCTGCTGTATTTGAAAGGGGTGCTCTGTCTGCTGTATCTGAAAAAGGAGTGCTCTCTCCCTGTCTGCTGTATCTGAAAGTGGTGCTCTGTCTGTCTGCTGTATCTGAAAAGGGGTGCTCTGTCTGTCTGCTGTATCTGAAAAAGGAGTGCTCTCTCTCTGTGTCTGCTGTATCTGAAATTGGTGCTCTGTCTGCTGTATCTGAAAAAGGGGTGCTCTCTCTGTCTGCTGTATCTGAAAAAGGAGTGCTCTCTCTGCTGTATCTGAAAAGGGGTGCTCTCTCTGCTGTATCTGAAAAAGGAGTGCTCTCTCCCTGTCTGCTGTATCTGACAGTAGTGCTCTCTATGCCTGCTGTATCTGAAAGGGGTGCTCTGTCTGTCTGCTGTATCTGAAAAAGGAATGCTCTCTCTGCCTGCTGTATCTGAAAGGGGTGACCTGTCTGCTGTATCTGAAAGGGATGCTCTCTATGCCTGCAGTATCTGAAAGTGGTGCTCTGTCTGTCTGTCTGCTGTATCTGAAAAAGGGGTGCTCTCTCTCAGAGGCGTAACTAGGGTTTTCGGAGGCCAAGGGCAAGATGGAAAATGGCGCCCCCCCCAAAAAAAAAAACACCAAAAGAAGCATGTGCGCGCGCGGTGAAAAAATGGGTGTGGCCACACACCAGAAGGGGTGTGGCCACTGAAAATGGCACACAGTGCCAGTTACATTGCCCCACAGTGCCAGATACAATGCCCCACAGTGCCAGATACATGCTCCACAGTGCCAGATACATGCCCCACAGTGCCAGTTACATTGCCCCACAGTGCCAGATACATTGCCCCACAGTGCCAGATACGTGCACCACAGTGCCAGTTACATTGCCCCACAGTGCCAGATACATTTCCCCACAGTGCCAGATACGTGCACCACAGTGCTAGTTACATTGCCCCACAGTGCCGGATACATGCCCCACAGTGTCAGATACATGCCCCACAGTGCCGGATACATGCCCCACAGTGTCAGATACATGCCCCACAGTGCCAGTTACATTGCCCCACAGTGCCAGTTACATTTCCCCACAGTGCCAGATACATGCCCCACAGTGCCAGTTACATTGCCCCACAGTACCAGTTACATTGCCCCACTGTGCCAGATACATGCCCCACTGTGCCAGATACATGCCCTACAGTGCCAGATACATGCCCCACAGTGCCAGTTACATGCCCCACTGTGCCAGATACATGCCCCACTGTGCCAGATACATGCCCCACTGTGCCAGTTACATGCCCCACTGTGCCAGATACATGCCCCACTGTGCCAAATACATGCCCCACTGTGCCATATACATGCCCCAATGTGCCAGTTACATGCCCCACTGTGCTCCCCCCCCTGGTCACTCACCGCTTGTGGCTCGCCTCTGACATGTGAAGGGAGGAGAGCACAGCGCAGCGCAGCGCAGCGCAGCGCAGCGCAGCACCTCTCCTTCCCCTCACCGTTTCAGGTCTCTGGCGGCTGTGTGGCGCCGGTACGCTAGCCAATCAGAGCTCGTGGACCGGCAGCCAATCAGGAGCCGGTCCGCAAGCTCTGATTGGCTAACGCTGCCGGAGACCGGACACACCGAGCGCTGCTGGCAGCGGCGGTGAGGGGAGGGAGAGACGCTGCGCTCTTCTCCCCTCACATTTCAGCGTGACGGGGGCGAGTGGGGCATGATGCCCTGGCCGCCGGAGGCGCCCCCTCTCCTGGGCCTGCCAAGGCGCCCAGGGCATGTGCCCCACTCGCCTTACCCTAGTTACGCCTCTGCTCTCTCTCTTTCTGCTGTATCTGAAAGGGGTGCTCTATCTGCTGTATCTGAAAAAGGGGTGCTCTCTCTATCTGCTGTATCTGAAAAGGGGTGCTCTCTCAGTCTGCTGTATCTGAAAAAGGAGTGCTCTATCTCTCTGTCTGCTGTATCTAAAAGAGGTGTTCTCTATGCCTGCTGTATCTGAAAGGGGTGCTCTTTCTGTCTGCTGTATCTGAAAAAGGAATGCTCTCTCTCTGTCTGCTGTATCTAAAAGAGGTGTTCTCTATGCCTGCTGTATCTGAAAGGGGTGCTCTCTCAGTCTGCTGTATATGAAAAAGGAGTGCTCTATCTCTCTGTCTGCTGTATCTAAAAGAGGTGTTCTCTATGCCTGCTGTATCTGAAAAGGGGTGCTCTCTATGTCTGCTGTATCTGAAAAAGGAGTGCTCTATCTCTCTGTCTGCTGTATCTGAAAGAGGTGCTCTCTATGCCTGCTGTATCTGAAAAGGGGTGCTCTCTCTGTCTGCTGTATCTGAAAAAGGAATGCTCTCTCTTTCTCTGTCTGCTGTATCTGAAAGGGGTGCTCTGTCTGCTGTATCTGAAAAAGGAGTGCTCTCTCCCTGTCTGCTGTATCTGAAAGTGGTGCTCTCTATGCCTGCTGTATCTGAAAAAGGGGTGCTCTCTCTTCTTGCTGTATCTGAAAGGGGTGACCTGTCTGCTGTATCTGAAAGGGGTGCTCTCTATGCCTGCAGTATCTGAAAGTGGTGCTCTGTCTGTCTGCTGTATCTGAAAAAGGGGTGCTCTCTCTGTCTACTGTATCTGAAAAAGGGGTGCTCTCTCTGTCCACTGTATCTGAAAATGGAGTGCTCTCTCCCTGTCTGCTGTATCTGAAAGTGGTGCTCTCTATGCCTGCTGTATCTGAAAGGGGTGCTCTGTCTGTCTGCTGTATCTGAAAAAGAGGTGCTCTCTCTGCCTGCTGTGTCTGAAAGGGGTGATCTGTCTGTTCATCCAGGGGCTCTGCCCCGTGTGAAATGAAAATAATAAAAGCTAAAAACAAAAAGCCTAAAATTGTAATTATATATTTTTTTGTGCTGTACCCCAGTGTGTTATACAATTTTTATTTTATTTTCATAAGTACTGTGACACTGCCAGTCAGACTGCAGTATATTATTTCCTACTCGTATTGTGCACGTATTGTGCTACATTGTCAGTGAAGTCAACCGCAGTGTGAAATTAATATATATATATATATTTCTGACTCATTTGTGCAACACTGTATCCGCCGGTGTGTGATATAAAAAAATACTTCTATATATTTCTGATTCATTTGCGTGACGCTGTTGGTGAAGTCAACCGCAGTGTGTAATTATTATATATATTTCTGAATCATTTGTGTGACACTGTATCCACCAGTGTGTGATATAAAAAAATACTTCTACACATTTCTGACTTATTTGTGTGACGCGGTCGGTGAACTCAACTGCAGTGTGTAATTATTATATATATTTCTGACTCATTTGTGCGACACTGTAACCGCCGATGTTATATAAATAATACCTCTACATATTTCTTACTCGTTTGTGCAACGCTATTGGTGAAGTCAACCGCAGTGTGTAATTATTAGATTTTTCTGACTCATTTGTGCAACACTGTTGGTGAAGTCGACTGCAGTGTATAATTATTATATATAGTTCTGACTCATTTGTGTGACACTGTTGCTGTACCCCACTTCGTGTTGATAGAAATGGAGGACAAACAATTGAAAATATTAGGAACCACTTCCTACTACTAGTGCTGAAGCTGCTGCCACTAGTCATGACATTGACAATGCAAATCCGTCAATGTCATCTGCTAAGGCCAATGCCCAATGGCGTAGAGGGCATGTAAAATCAAAGAAGCAATAGTAAATAGTAAAGTTAGCTGACGAGAATTGTAAAATTGGCAATATGCCATTCACTTCACAAAGTGGCAAGGAAAGGCTAAGGTCTTGACCTGTGTTTATGACTGGTGGTTCTGCATCTTATAGTGATCATGTAAGCAATTCTCCCTGTAGAAGAGTTAAAATAATGAAACTTGTTAAGGCACAGGAACCAACTTTGCATTCAGAAATATCACCAATCCCCAAGGAAAGTCCAAGTGTGTCTGCGGTTGCGATGTATAAGCCTGACCTTTCCAATACTGTATGGTAAGAGGAGGCTCCTTCCACCATTTGCACACCCTCTGTAAGGGTTGGGCGGAGCAGCGCCAGTCAATGGGCTAACATTGAGATTGAGGATAACACTGTAGAAGTACACCAGGATGAGGAGGATATTGGTGTAGCTGGCACTAATGAGAATGTTGATGATGAGGATTTTGATGATCTTGATGTGGTTTGTTTACATAAGGCTTCAGTGGTTACAGTTGTTGCCAATGGTATGAAAAAGCCCTTTGTCATGCCTGGGCAAAAGACAAAAAAATCCACCTCTTCTGTTTGGAATTATTTTCCCCCCAAACCCTGACAATAACTGTGTAGCCACCTGTAGCCTTTTAAAGTCGTTGTAAGTAGAGGTAGGGACCGTAACCATCTAGGAACCTCCTCCCTATTACTCCACATGCAGCGCAAACATCACAAGTTGTTGACACATTCAGAAACTTCAGCTAAGAACGTAACTAGTCTAGCGACACCTAGCTCCTTTTCTATGCTGGATCCAAGCGCCTGCAATCCTCACCCTCATCGTCAATTTTCTCCTCAATCAGGATCGGAAGTACTGTAGTTCTGTATCAAATTTAGGCATGACTATCCAGGATTCCTCCAAAGGATCCTTGAGCGCTACACTGCTGCTGCTGCTGCTGCTGCTGTTGCTGCTGGGAGTCGACCTTCATCTCAGAAGGGGACCAGGAAGACCACTTGTAGTTTAACAAAACAATTGACTGTTCAACCATCCTTTGCAAGGAAGATTAAGTATGACAGCAGTCACCCAGTTGCAAAGCGGATTACTGAGGCCATAACAACTATGTTGGTGTTAGACGTGCATCCAGTATCTGCCATTAGTGCAGTGGAATTTAGACAGTTGATTGAAGTACTGTGTCCCCGGTTCCAAATACCATCTACATTCCACTTCACTAGACAAGCAATTCCCAGCCTGTACAAGGACATTAAAAAACTGTTATTAGTGTCCTCAGAAATGCTGTTGAACCCACTGTCCACTAAACTATGGATATGTAGAGAAGTGGAACAGGGCAAACTCAAGACTATATGACTGTGGCAGCCCACTGGGCAGATGTATTGCCTTCTGCAGCACCAACAGTAGTAGCAGCATCTCACAAATGTCAGCTCATTCAGAGGAAGGCTATGTTCTGTATCACCGGTATCAGGAAGAGGCACACAGCTGAGAACCTCTTAGAAAAACTCAGGGAAATCATTGCACAATGGCTTACTCCACTTGGACTCTCCACGGTATTTCTGATATCTGACAATGCCACCAATATTGTGAGAGCATTACATCTGGGCCAATTCCAATACATCCCATTTTTTGCTCACACAATTAATTTGGTGGTGCTTTTGGTGGTGAGTCAGGTCATTCCCCTCATCAGGCTTTTGCAAAAGCGGCTGGAGAAAGTAAAGGAGGAACTGAAATGGAGCAATTCTGCTAAGTATGTCAGACTTGTAGATGTAGATTCAAGGGTCATCAATCTTTTTAAAATCAGATCACTATATTTTGGCTACTATACTTGATTTTAGGTTTAAGTCATACGTTGTGTCTTTCTTTCCAATGGGCACAAATCTGCAGAGATGCAAAGAGCTGTTTGGAGAGAAAATTGTCAGCTCAATCAGATCTTGACCTGGCAGCATCTCCTTCATTTTCTCCTGCAACTGCTGCTGCGAGGAAAAAACTCAATTTTCCTAAGAGAGCCGCTGGCGGTGATGCAGATAACTCAAGAGCAACTTTTGACATCTGGTCCGGACTGAATGAGCTGCCTTCAATTACTGACATGTCTACTGTCACTGCATTTGATGCAGTCACCATTGAAAAAATGGTTGATGACTATTTCAGTGATACAGTAGCATCCAAATAGGCATGTCAGACAGAGGCAATTTGGAGGCCCTTGCACAAACTGGCTTTGTTTTACTTAAGTTGCCCAGCCTCCAGTGTGTACTCTGAAAGAGTTTTTAGCCCATCTGGGAACCTTGTCAGCGATTGGCATAGGAGGTTGCTTCCTCAAAATGTGTAAACGATGATGTTCATCAAAATGAATTACAAATTCCATGAGGAAGACCTTTACCAGCAATTACCTCCAAAAAGTCAAAGGGACCTGTGATGGTGGATTCCAGTGGGGACAAATTAGTCTGTGAAGAAGAGGATGTACACACTGATGGTGGTGAGGAATCGAATGCTGATGACAACATTGTGCCTATTTAAAGTACTAAAGCCAGTTTGTGCACTGCCCATTGTCAGCTTGTTTTGTGGGGGTTCAAACAAATCAATCCTTTCAGCCACAAGTGAAATGATTGGTTTTTTAAACTTTGCATGTCCTGTTTAATATACAACATAAAGGTGGGTGGAAGGGCCCAAGGACAATTCCATCTTGCACCTCTTTTCTTTGCATTATGTACTCTTTGGAGCATTTTTTTGCAGTGCCACTGGTAGATGTGCCACATGTTTGTGCTGCCCACTTCTGTCGCTTAGCTTAGTTATCCAGCCACCTCTGTGCAAACTTTTGGCCTAAACGGGATGAAACCAATATTGTGAGGTGTGAGGTGCTCAGAATAGACTGGAAATGAGTGGAGATGAATGTTATTGAGGTTAATAATACTGTAGGAGCAAAAACACCCTCAAATTGTGTTATTTTAGCTGATTTTATGATTTAAAAAAACAAACCAAAACCAAAACCAATACAGATCCAAAACACGAAGGAGATCCAGATCCAAAACCAAAACACAAAACCGAAAAATGGCCCCGGCGCTAACCCCTATATTATATATATATATATATATATATATAGAGAGAGAGAGAGAGAGAGAGAGAGAGAGAGCAAAGCACAGGACCCAGTCCTCATCAGCATGTTTACCCAGGTGCCCTCCAGTGGTTTCTTACAACATGGAAATTTATTGGCAACGCGGGTGGCACTCATGGGACTGTCATTCAGCTCAAATAAATGGACATGAGTCTCCTCAACTATCAACGTTTCAGTATATTTACCTTCATCAGGATCACGTTGTGATTTTTTTAGTGAAAAACTACTCCATTTTCGTCACTATGTGAGCATTAACAGCACTCAGCATCTATTCACTGCTGCTCTGCTCAGAACAGCAAGGGGGATCTCCCAATTACCCCATCACCACCACCACCACCACCGTGGGACACTGCGACCCGCGGGAGGGACAGTGGGACAGACCGTGAAAAACTGGACAGTTGGGAGGTATGTCACTGCCGCTTTGCAAATGCAATCCTTACCAATGCAAATGCAGGAGGAGGTGTCAGTATTGTCCATATGATGTAAACTTTTAACCATTTAATCTTTTAAGTAACATGCTTTACAAAATACAGACTTTCTATCTGGCAAAATAGTATTGATAACTTTTTGATAACCTTATGAAGTATCAATTTTCCCAACTTCATTAAAATCCCTATCAAACCCTTTAATATATGCCAATAAAAAACACCTTATCACATTTTCCCCATTGTATTAGTAGCAGTAATAATAATAATCATAATCATAATAAAAATAATAATAATAATAATAATAATAATACATTCTTATTATTAACGCCTTATATCGTTAAATGCCAAATTCTTTGAAGAAGCTTCATTATTATTTTTCATTAATCTCTCTTTTTAAATATTCCTTTATATATAAGAACAGCATCTTTTCTATAATGATGCATGATATGTTAGAACTGCCCCTTAGGAATGTTTTTAAACCATTTTGGTTCTTTGTGACAAGTATCATATGCTATTGCTGAATTGTATTTTGTCTAATTAACTTATCCTGGATGAAAATATTCTATTCCAAGAAATCAACTACTAATCTAATGATCTCCCCCCACAAGATGAACATTTATTTAAATGCTATTTAAATTAAAAAGAAACCATTTAAAGGGAAGGCAATCCAGTTGCCGGCTGCCGGGATCCCGGCGGTCAGGATACCGATGCTGGAATCCTGACACCTGGTGAAATATCGGCGGTTGGCCCGGAATCCCCACTCAGGTTGTGGTCCACGCCACACCCGAGGGCCAATATAACTCTGTGGCGTCTGAAGGTCGCCACCGGGCCCAAAGCGTGGTAAGCGCAGCGAGCCCATGAGCGGACACGGTGTGCTCGCTGCCGGTATTCTGGCTGTCGGATCCCAGCGTTGGTCTCCTAACAGCAGGCATATCATAATCCATTTAAAGAAATGCCAATCCCATCTCTATAGGAGGAGATAATATTTTTTATCGATCTACTATTTTTCCAGACCAATTAATAAATTATTACTGGAATACATAAATATATATCTTAAGTCGTCCAACACTAAATTCACCTAAACTGAAGAGTGAATTTCCCCTTCTTTGTCATATCAGTCACCTTTCAATAGATGTTATTTTCAGATTAAGAAGACATTATAAAAAATGCGGTTAAAATACTCCCTCTGTAGCAGTGATTAGTGTACTGTTTTTACAATGTACTGTCCCAATTCTTCAGTCATGATCTATAATCATATAATGTACAGCAGTGGTTCCCAAACTCAGTCCTCAAGGCTCCCACACAGCCCAGGTTTTGGGGGGGATGCAGTTATGCGACTGGTGCCGGCATCCCTTAACACTGACTAGCCCACCGGTCAGTATGCCGACCAACAGGGACTATTTCCACTCGTGGGTGTCCACGACACCCATAGAGTGGGAATAGAACCTGTAGCAAATGCAGTGAGCCCACAAGGGTCTTAGTTGCGCTCGCCCCCCACCGGCCATCTGACAGATGGGATGCCGGCGTCGGTATGGTGACCGATACCAACCTGTTCTAGGCATATCCATGCTTAAGTACAGGTAACTTAATTAGTAATTCAGTCAGTTTGATTATTCCTTCTTGGCTTGAGCATGGCTATCCTTAAAACCTGGACTGTTAGGATGCCTTGAGTACTGAGGGCCTAATTCATATCTGATCACAGCAGCACATTTGTTAGCTAATGGGCAAAACTATGTGCACTGCAGGGGGGCAGATATAACATGTGCAGAGATGTGGGTGGGGTGTGTTCAAACTGAAGTCTAAATTGCAGTGTAAAAATAAAGCAGCCAGTATTTATTCTGCTCAGAAACAATATAACCCACCCAAATCTAACTCTCTCTGCACGTTATATCTGCCCCTCTGCAGTGCACATGGTTTTGTCCATTAGCTGACAAATTTGCTGCTGCGATCAGATCTGAATTACCCCCTGAGTTTGCGAAACCCGGCTGTTTACAGTGATGTTACATGATAAGATCCCAACAACATCCTTTTTCAAGAACTCATAAAGTGACATCCCATATATTGTGCAATTACAAAGCTTGTGCTTTCACATATGGCTGCTAGAACATATCAATATACAGTGTCGGACTGGGGCATGAAGAGCCCACTGGGGAAATGCAGTGGTAGGGGCCCATACTTAGAGGCTTGAAAAACCATTAGTGCATGGTCTGGGCCCCAAATAATATATATATATATATATATATAGTAACTACTGATAGTGCATGCATGATAATGTACCAGATTAACAAAAGCAATGCACTGTAGAAAATACAGTACACCATGGTCCTGTGCAGTTTAATGTACAGTAACATACGCATAATGTATAATTCAAGTGCACAGTGTGGAGGATTAGAGAGGAGAGGGTGGGGCCCCATGCAATGGGGCCCACCGGGGGTTTTCCCTCTACCCCTATGGACCACTACGAGCCTGTCAATATATAAGAGATTTAGGGCCAGAAGTACTAAGCCTTAAAAAGTGATAAAGTGGAGAGTGATAGTGATAAACTACCAACCAATCAGCTCCTAACTGTCATTTTTCAAACACAGCATGTGACATGGCAGTTAGGAGCTTATTGGCTGGTACTTTATCACCTTCCACTTTATCACTTTTCAAGGCTTAGCACATCTGGCTCCCAATTCCCGAAATTGTTTATGTATGACAGATTGGCAGCCTTGAATTAAAAGGACAGATTCTCTTTTTTTAACTTTTTTTTTATCTCCTTCTTGATATGGCAGTTAAACTCTGTTCTCAATGTTTTCTAAGGCTTGTACTTATTATTGAAAATTGTAATTTACAGATCATACTGTAAGTAGTGATGTGCACCGGACATTTTTTGGTTTTGGTTTTGGATTCGGTTCCGCGGCCGTGTTTTGGATTCGGACGCGTTTTGGCAAAACCTCACCGAAATTTTTTTGTCGGATTCGGGTGTGTTTTGGATTCGGGTGTTTTTTTCAAAAACCCCTAAAAAACAGCTTAAATCATAGAATTCGGGGGTCATTTTGATCCCATAGTATTATTGACCTCAATTACCATAATTTCCACTCATTTCCAGTCTATTCTGAACACCTCACACCTCACAATATTATTTTTAGTCCTACAATTTGCACCGAGGTTGCTGGATGGCTAAGCTAAGCGACCCAAGTGGCCGACACAAACACCTGGCCCATCTAGGAGTGGCACTGCAGTGTCAGACAGGATGGCCGATTTAAAAAATAGTCCCCAAACAGCACATGATGCAATGAAAAAAAGAGGCGCACCAAGGTGGCTGTTTGACTAAGCTAAGCGACACAAGTGGCCGACACAAACACCTGGCCCATCTAGGAGTGACACTGCAGTGTCAGGCAGGATGGTCGATTTAAAAAATAGTCCCCAAACAGCACATGATGCAAAGAAAAAAAGAGGTGCAATGAGGTAGCTGTGTGGCTAAGCTAAGCGACCCAAGTGGCTGACAAAAACAACTGGCCCATCTAGGAGTGGCACTGCAGTGTCAAACAGGATGGCAGATTTAAAAAATAGTCCCCAAACAGCACATGATGCAAAGAAAAAAAGAGGCGCACTAAGGTGGCTGTTTGACTAAGCTAAGCGACACAAGTGGCCGACACAAACACCTGGCCCATCTAGGAGTGGCACTGCAGTGTCAATCAAGACAGGATGGCACTTCCAAAAAATTGTCCCCAAACAGCACATGATGCAAAGAAAAAAAGAGGCGCACCAAGGTGGCTGTTTGACTAAGCTAAGCGACACAAGTGGCCGACACAAACACCTGGCCCATCTAGGAGTGGTACTGCAGTGTCAATCAAGACAGGATGGCACTTCCAAAAAATTGTCCACAAACAGCACATGATGCAAAGAAAAAAAGAGGCGCACCAAGGTGGCTGTGTGACTAAGCTAAGCGACACAAGTGGCCAACACAAACACCTGGCCCATCTAGGAGTGGCACTGCAGTGTCAGGCAGGATGGCCGATTTAAAAAATAGTCCCCAAACAGCACATGATGCAAAGAAAAAAAGAGGTGCAATGAGGTAGCTGTGTAGCTAAGCTAAGCGACCCAAGTGGCTGACAAAAACAACTGGCCCATCTAGGAGTGGCACTGCAGTGTCAGACAGGATGGCAGATTTAAAAAATAGTCCCCAAACAGCACATGATGCAAAGAAAAAAAGAGGCGCACCAAGGTGGCTGTTTGACTAAGATAAGCAACACAAGTGGCCGACACAAACACCTGGCCCATCTAGGAGTGGCACTGCAGTGTCAATCAAGACAGGATGGCACTTCCAAAAAATTGTCCCCAAACAGCACATGATGCAAAGAAAAATGAAAGAAAAAAGAGGTGCAAGATGGAATTGTCCTTGGGCCCTCCCATTCACCCTTATGTTGTATAAACAGGACATGCACACTTTAACGAACCCATCATTTCAGCGACAGGGTCGGCCACCTGACTGTGACTGAAATGACTGGTTGGTTTGGGCCCCCACCAAAAAAGAAGCAATCAATCTCTCCTTGCACAAACTGGCTCTACAGAGGCAAGATGTCCACCTCATCATCATCCTCCGATTCCTCACCCCTTTCACTGTGTACATCCCCCTCCTCACAGATTATTAATTCGTCCCCACTGGAATCCACCATCTCAGGTCCCCGTGTACTTTCTGGAGGCAATTGCTGCTGTTGAATGTCTCCACGGAGGAATTGATTATAATTCATTTTGATGAACATCATCTTCTCCACATTTTCTGGAAGTAACCTCGTACGCCGATTGCTGACAAGGTGAGCGGCTGCACTAAAGACTCTTGCGGAGTACACACTGGAGGGAGGGCAACTTAGGTAGAATAAAGCCAGTTTGTGCAAGGGCCTCCAAATTGCCTCTTTTTCCTGCCAGTATACGTACGGACTGTCTGACGTGCCTACTTAGATGCGGTTACTCATATAATCCTCCACCATTCTTTCCATGGTGAGAGAATCATATGCAGTGACAGTAGACGACATGTCAGTAATCATTGGCAGGTCCTTCAGTCCAGACCAGATGTCAGCAGTGGCACTCGCTCCAGACTGCCCTGCATCACCGCCAGCGGGTGGGCTAGGAATTCTGAGCCTTTTCCTCGCACCCCCAGTTGCGGGAGAATGTGAAGGAGGAGATGTTGACGGGTCACGTTCCGCTTGACTTGACAATTTTCTCACCAGCAGGTCTTTGAACCTCTGCAGACTTGTGTCTGCCGGAAAGAGAGATACAACGTAGGTTTTAAATCTAGGATCGAGCACGGTGGCCAAAATGTAGTGCTCTGATTTCAACAGATTGACCACCCGTGAATCCTGGTTAAGCGAATTAAGGGCTCCATCCACAAGTCCCACATGCCTAGCGGAATCACTCTGTTTTAGCTCCTCCTTCAATGTCTCCAGCTTCTTCTGCAAAAGCCCGATGAGGGGAATGACCTGACTCAGGCTGGCAGTGTCTGAACTGACTTCACGTGTGGCAAGTTCAAAGGGTTGCAGAACCTTGCACAACGTTGAAATCATTCTCCACTGCGCTTGAGTCAGGTGCATTCCCCCTCCTTTGCCTATATCGTGGGCAGATGTATAGGCTTGAATGGCCTTTTGCTGCTCCTCCATCCTCTGAAGCATATAGAGGGTTGAATTCCACCTCGTTACCACCTCTTGCTTCAGATGATGGCAGGGCAGGTTCAGGAATGTTTGGTGGTGCTCCAGTCTTCTGTACACGGTGCCTGAATGCCGAAAGTGGCCCGCAATTCTTCGGGCCACCGACAGCATCTCTTGCACGCCCCTGTTGTTTTTTAAATAATTCTGCATCACCAAATTCAATGTATGTGCAAAAAATGGGACGTGCTGGAATTTGCCCAGATGTAATGCACGCACAATATTGCTGGCGTTGTCCGATGTCACAAATCCCCAGGAGAGTCCAATTGGGGTAAGCCATTCTGCGATGATCTTCCTCAGTTGCCGTAAGAGGTTGTCAGCTGTGTGCCTCTTCTGGAAAGCGGTGATACAAAGCGTAGCCTGCCTAGGAACGAGTTGGCGTTTGCGAGATGCTGCTACTGGTGCCGCCGCTGCTGTTCTTGCTGCGGGAGGCAATACATCTACCCAGTGGGCTGTCACAGTCATATAGTCCTGAGTCTGCCCTGCTCCACTTGTCCACATGTCCGTGGTTAAGTGGACATTGGGTACAACTGCATTTTTTAGGACACTGGTGAATCTTTTTCTGAGGTCTGTGTACATTTTCGGTATCGCCTGCCTAGAGAAATGGAACCTAGATGGTATTTGGTACCTGGGACACAGTACCTCAATCAAGTCTATAGTTGCCTCTGAATTAACGATAGATACCGGAACCACGTTTCTCACCGCCCAGGCTGCCAAGGCCTGAGTTATATGCTTTGCAGCAGGATGACTGCTGTGATATTTCATCTTCCTCACAAAGGACTGTTGGACAGTCAATTGCTTACTGGAAGTAGTACAAGTGGTCTTCCGACTTCCCCTCTTGGATGACGATCGACTCCCAGCAGCAACAACAGCAGCGCCAGCAGCAGTAGGCGTTACACTCAAGGATGCATCGGAGGAATCCCAGGCAGGAGAGGACTCGTCAAGACTTGACAGTGACATGGCCTGCAGGACTATTGGCTTTCCTGGGTAAGGAGGAAATTGACACTGAGGGAGTTGGTGGTGTGGTTTGCAGGAGCTTGGTTACAAGAGGAAGGGATTTAGTGGTCAGTGGACTGCTTCCGCTGTCACTCAAAGTTTTTTAACTTGTCACTGACTTATGATGAATGCGCTGCAGGTGACGTATAAGGGAGGATGTTCCGAGGTGGTTAACGTCCTTACCCCTACTTATTACAGCTTGACAAAGGCAACACACGGCTTGACACCTGTTGTCTGCATTTGTGTTGAAAAAATTCCACACCGAATAGCTGATTTTTTTTGTATTTTGACCAGGCATGTCAATGGCCATATTCCTCCCACGGACAACAGGTGTCTCCCCGGGTGCCTGACTTAAACAAACCACCTCACCATCAGAATCCTCCTTGTCAATTTCCTCCCCAGCGCCAACAACACCCATATCCTCATCCTGGTGTACTTCAACAGTGACATCTTCAATTTGACTATCAGGAACTGGACTGCGGGTGCTCCTTCCAGCACTTGCAGGGGGCGTGCAAATGGTGGAAGGCGCAAGCTCTTCCCGTCCAGAGTTGGGAAGGTCAGGCATCGCAACCGACACAATTGGACTCTCCTTTGGATTTGTGATTTAGAAGAACGCACAGTTCTTTGCTGTGCTTTTGCCAGCTTAAGTATTTTCTTTTTTTCTAGCGAGAGGATGAGTGCTTCCATCCTCATGTGAAGCTAAACCACTAGCCATGAACATAGGCCAGGGCCTCAGCCGTTCCTTGCCACTCCGTGTCGTAAATGGCATATTGGCAAGTTTATGCTTCTCCTCAGATGCTTTTAATTTAGATTTTTGGGTCATTTTACTGAACTTTTGTGTTTTGGATTTTACATGCTCTCTACTATGACATTGGGCATCGGCCTTGGCAGACGACGTTGGTGGCATTTCATCGTCTCGGCCATGACTAGTGGCAGCAGCTTCAGCACGAGGTGGAAGTGGATCTTGATCTTTCCCTTTAACCTCCACATTTTTGTTCTCCATTTTTTAATGTGTGGAATTATATGCCAGTATCAATAGAAATGGCCTACTACTATATTTACTGCGCAAAACTAAAATCACCACAGGTATAGAATGTAGATGGATAGTATACTTAATGGATGACGAGTGATGACACAGAGGTAGGTACAGCAGTGGCCTACCGTACTGCTATATATAGTATACTGGTGGACACTGTGTCAGCAAACTGCAAAACTAAAATGCACCACAGGTATAGAATGTAGATGGATAATAGTATACTTAATGGATGACGAGTGACGACACAGAGGTGGGTACAGCAGTGGCCTACCGTACTGCTATATATAGTATACTGGTGGACACTATGTCAGCAAACTGCAAAACTAAAATGCACCAGAGGTATAGAATGTAGATGGATAATAGTATACTTAATGGATGACGAGTGACGACACAGAGGTAGGTACAGCAGTGGCCTACCATACTGCTATATATAGTATACTGGTGGACACTGTGTCAGCAAACTGCAAAACTAAAATGCACCACAGGTATAGAATGTAGATGGATAATAGTATACTTAATGGATGACGAGTGACGACACAGAGGTAGGTACAGCAGTGGCCTACCGTACTGCTATATATAGTATACTGGTGGACACTGTGTCAGCAAACTGCAAAACTAAAATGCACCACAGGTTTAGAATGTAGATGGATAATAGTATACTTAATGGATGACGAGTGACGACACAGAGGTAGGTACAGCAGTGGCCTACCGTACTGCTATATATAGTATACTGGTGGACACTGTGTCAGCAAACTGCAAAACTAAAATGCACCACAGGTATAGAATGTAGATGGATAATAGTATACTTAATGGATGACGAGTGACGACACAGAGGTAGGTACAGCAGTGGCCTACCGTACTGCTATATATAGTATACTGGTGGACACTGTCAGCAAACTGCAAAACTAAAATGCACCACAGGTATAGAATGTAGATGGATAGTATACTTAATGGATGACGAGTGACGACACAGAGGTAGGTACAGCAGTGGCCTACCGTACTGCTATATATAGTATACTGGTGGACACTGTGTCAGCAAACTGCAAAACTAAAATGCACCACAGGTATAGAATGTAGATGGATAATAGTATACTTAATGGATGACGAGTGACGACACAGAGGTAGGTACAGCAGTGGCCTACCGTACTGCTATATATAGTATACTGGTGGACACTATGTCAGCAAACTGCAAAACTAAAATGCACCACAGGTATAGAATGTAGATGGATAATAGTATACTTAATGGATGACGAGTGACGACACAGAGGTAGGTACAGCAGTGGCCTACCGTACTGCTATATATAGTACACTGGTGGACACTGTGTCAGCAAACTGCAAAACTAAAATGCACCACAGGTATAGAATGTAGATGGATAGTATACTTAATGGATGACGAGTGACGACACAGAGGTAGGTACAGCAGTGGCCTACCGTACTGCTATATATAGTATACTGGTGGACACTGTCAGCAAACTGCAAAACTAAAATGCACCATAGGTATAGAATGTAGATGGATAATAGTATACTTAATGGATGACGAGTGACGACACAGAGGTAGGTACAGCAGTGGCCTACCATACTGCTATATATAGTATACTGGTGGACACTGTGTCAGCAAACTGCAAAACTAAAATGCACCACAGGTATAGAATGTAGATGGATAATAGTATACTTAATGGATGACGAGTGACGACACAGAGGTAGGTATAGCAGTGGCCTACCGTTCTGCTATATATAGTATACTGGTGGACACTGTGTCAGCAAACTGCAAAACTAAAATGCACCACAGGTATAGAATGTAGATGGATAATAGTATACTTAATGGATGACGAGTGACGACACAGAGGTAGGTACAGCAGTGGCCTACCATACTGCTATATATAGTATACTGGTGGACACTGTGTCAGCAAACTGCAAAACTAAAATGCACCACAGGTTTAGAATGTAGATGGATAATAGTATACTTAATGGATGACGAGTGACGACACAGAGGTAGGTACAGCAGTGGCCTACCGTACTGCTATATATAGTATACTGGTGGACACTGTGTCAGCAAACTGCAAAACTAAAATGCACCACAGGTTTTGAATGTAGATGGATAATAGTATACTTAATGGATGACGAGTGACGACACAGAGGTAGGTACAGCAGTGGCCTACGGTACTGCTATATATAGTATACTGGTGGACACTGTGTCAGCAAACTGCAAAACTAAAATGCACCACAGGTATAGAATGTAGATGGATAATAGTATACTTAATGGATGACGAGTGACGACACAGAGGTAGGTACAGCAGTGGCCTACCGTACTGCTATATATAGTATACTGGTGGACACTGTCAGCAAACTGCAAAACTAAAATGCACCACAGGTATAGAATGTAGATGGATAGTATACTTAATGGATGACGAGTGACGACACAGAGGTAGGTACAGCAGTGGCCTACCGTACTGCTATATATAGTATACTGATTGACACTGTGTCAGCAAACTGCAAAACTAAAATGCACCACAGGTATAGAATGTAGATGGATAATAGTATACTTAATGGATGACGAGTGACAACACAGAGGTAGGTACAGCAGTGGCCTACCGTACTGCTATATATAGTATACTGGTGGACACTGTCAGCAAACTACAAAACTAAAATGCACCAGAGGTAAAGAATGTAGATGGATAATAGTATACTTAATGGATGATGAGTGATGACACAGAGGTAGGTACAGCAGTGGCCTACCGTACTGCTATATATATAGTACACTGGTGGACACTGTGTCAGCAAACTGCAAAACTAAAATGCACCACAGGTATAGAATGTAGATGGATAGTATACTTAATGGATGACGAGTGACGACACAGAGGTAGGTACAGCAGTGGCCTACTGTACTGCTATATATAGTATACTGGTGGACACTGTCAGCAAACTGCAAAACTAAAATGCACCATAGGTATAGAATGTAGATGGATAATAGTATACTTAATGGATGACGAGTGACGACACAGAGGTAGGTACAGCAGTGGCCTACCATACTGCTATATATAGTATACTGGTGGACACTGTGTCATCAAACTGCAAAACTAAAATGCACCACAGGTATAGAATGTAGATGGATAATAGTATACTTAATGGATGACGAGTGACGACACAGAGGTAGGTACAGCAGTGGCCTACCGTTCTGCTATATATAGTATACTGGTGGACACTGTGTCAGCAAACTGCAAAACTAAAATGCACCACAGGTATAGAATGTAGATGGATAATAGTATACTTAATGGATGACGAGTGACGACACAGAGGTAGGTACAGCAGTGGCCTACCATACTGCTATATATAGTATACTGGTGGACACTGTGTCAGCAAACTGCAAAACTAAAATGCACCACAGGTTTAGAATGTAGATGGATAATAGTATACTTAATGGATGACGAGTGACGACACAGAGGTAGGTACAGCAGTGGCCTACCGTACTGCTATATATAGTATACTGGTGGACACTGTGTCAGCAAACTGCAAAACTAAAATGCACCACAGGTATAGAATGTAGATGGATAATAGTATACTTAATGGATGACGAGTGACGACACAGAGGTAGGTACAGCAGTGGCCTACCGTACTGCTATATATAGTATACTGGTGGACACTGTCAGCAAACTGCAAAACTAAAATGCACCACAGGTATAGAATGTAGATGGATAGTATACTTAATGGATGACGAGTGACGACACAGAGGTAGGTACAGCAGTGGCCTACCGTACTGCTATATATAGTATACTGGTGGACACTGTGTCAGCAAACTGCAAAACTAAAATGCACCACAGGTATAGAATGTAGATGGATAATAGTATACTTAATGGATGACGAGTGACGACACAGAGGTAGGTACAGCAGTGGCCTACCGTACTGCTATATATAGTATACTGGTGGACACTATGTCAGCAAACTGCAAAACTAAAATGCACCACAGGTATAGAATGTAGATGGATAATAGTATACTTAATGGATGACGAGTGACGACACAGAGGTAGGTACAGCAGTGGCCTACCGTACTGCTATATATAGTACACTGGTGGACACTGTGTCAGCAAACTGCAAAACTAAAATGCACCACAGGTATAGAATGTAGATGGATAGTATACTTAATGGATGACGAGTGACGACACAGAGGTAGGTACAGCAGTGGCCTACCGTACTGCTATATATAGTATACTGGTGGACACTGTCAGCAAACTGCAAAACTAAAATGCACCATAGGTATAGAATGTAGATGGATAATAGTATACTTAATGGATGACGAGTGACGACACAGAGGTAGGTACAGCAGTGGCCTACCATACTGCTATATATAGTATACTGGTGGACACTGTGTCAGCAAACTGCAAAACTAAAATGCACCACAGGTATAGAATGTAGATGGATAATAGTATACTTAATGGATGACGAGTGACGACACAGAGGTAGGTATAGCAGTGGCCTACCGTTCTGCTATATATAGTATACTGGTGGACACTGTGTCAGCAAACTGCAAAACTAAAATGCACCACAGGTATAGAATGTAGATGGATAATAGTATACTTAATGGATGACGAGTGACGACACAGAGGTAGGTACAGCAGTGGCCTACCATACTGCTATATATAGTATACTGGTGGACACTGTGTCAGCAAACTGCAAAACTAAAATGCACCACAGGTTTAGAATGTAGATGGATAATAGTATACTTAATGGATGACGAGTGACGACACAGAGGTAGGTACAGCAGTGGCCTACCGTACTGCTATATATAGTATACTGGTGGACACTGTGTCAGCAAACTGCAAAACTAAAATGCACCACAGGTTTTGAATGTAGATGGATAATAGTATACTTAATGGATGACGAGTGACGACACAGAGGTAGGTACAGCAGTGGCCTACGGTACTGCTATATATAGTATACTGGTGGACACTGTGTCAGCAAACTGCAAAACTAAAATGCACCACAGGTATAGAATGTAGATGGATAATAGTATACTTAATGGATGACGAGTGACGACACAGAGGTAGGTACAGCAGTGGCCTACCGTACTGCTATATATAGTATACTGGTGGACACTGTCAGCAAACTGCAAAACTAAAATGCACCACAGGTATAGAATGTAGATGGATAGTATACTTAATGGATGACGAGTGACGACACAGAGGTAGGTACAGCAGTGGCCTACCGTACTGCTATATATAGTATACTGATTGACACTGTGTCAGCAAACTGCAAAACTAAAATGCACCACAGGTATAGAATGTAGATGGATAATAGTATACTTAATGGATGACGAGTGACAACACAGAGGTAGGTACAGCAGTGGCCTACCGTACTGCTATATATAGTATACTGGTGGACACTGTGTCAGCAAACTACAAAACTAAAATGCACCAGAGGTAAAGAATGTAGATGGATAATAGTATACTTAATGGATGATGAGTGATGACACAGAGGTAGGTACAGCAGTGGCCTACCGTACTGCTATATATATAGTACACTGGTGGACACTGTGTCAGCAAACTGCAAAACTAAAATGCACCACAGGTATAGAATGTAGATGGATAGTATACTTAATGGATGACGAGTGACGACACAGAGGTAGGTACAGCAGTGGCCTACCGTACTGCTATATATAGTATACTGGTGGACACTGTCAGCAAACTGCAAAACTAAAATGCACCATAGGTATAGAATGTAGATGGATAATAGTATACTTAATGGATGACGAGTGACGACACAGAGGTAGGTACAGCAGTGGCCTACCATACTGCTATATATAGTATACTGGTGGACACTGTGTCATCAAACTGCAAAACTAAAATGCACCACAGGTATAGAATGTAGATGGATAATAGTATACTTAATGGATGACGAGTGACGACACAGAGGTAGGTACAGCAGTGGCCTACCGTTCTGCTATATATAGTATACTGGTGGACACTGTGTCAGCAAACTGCAAAACTAAAATGCACCACAGGTATAGAATGTAGATGGATAATAGTATACTTAATGGATGACGAGTGACGACACAGAGGTAGGTACAGCAGTGGCCTACCATACTGCTATATATAGTATACTGGTGGACACTGTGTCAGCAAACTGCAAAACTAAAATGCACCACAGGTTTAGAATGTAGATGGATAATAGTATACTTAATGGATGACGAGTGACGACACAGAGGTAGGTACCGCAGTGGCCTACCGTACTGCTATATATAGTATACTGGTGGACACTGTGTCAGCAAACTGCAAAACTAAAATGCACCACAGGTATAGAATGTAGATGGATAATAGTATACTTAATGGATGACGAGTGACGACACAGAGGTAGGTACAGCAGTGGCCTACCGTACTGCTATATATAATATACTGGTGGACACTGTGTCAGCAAACTGCAAAACTAAAATGCACCACAGGTTTAGAATGTAGATGGATAATAGTATACTTAATGGATGACGAGTGACGACACAGAGGTAGGTACAGCAGTGGCCTACCGTACTGCTATATATAGTATACTGGTGGACACTGTCAGCAAACTGCAAAACTAAAATGCACCACAGGTATAGAATGTAGATGGATAGTATACTTAATGGATGACGAGTGACGACACAGAGGTAGGTACAGCAGTGGCCTACCGTACTGCTATATATAGTATACTGGTGGACACTGTGTCTGCAAACTGCAAAACTAAAATGCACCACAGGTATAGAATGTAGATGGATAATAGTATACTTAATGGATGACGTGTGACGACACAGAGGCAGGTACGGCAGTGGCCTACCGTACTGCTATATATAGTATACTGTTGGACACTGTGTCAGCAAACTGCAAAACTAAAATGCACCACAGGTATAGAATGTAGATGGATAATAGTATACTTAATGGATGACGAGTGACGACACAGAGGTAGGTACAGCAGTGGCCTACCGTACTGCTATATATAGTATACTGGTGGACACTGTGTCAGCAAACTGCAAAACTAAAATGCACCACAGTTATAGAATGTAGATGGATAATAGTATACTTAATGGATGATGAGTGACGACACAGAGGTAGGTACAGCAGTGGCCTACCGTACTGCTATATATAGTACACTGGTGGACACTGTGTCAGCAAACTGCAAAACTAAAATGCACCACAGGTATAGAATGTAGATGGATAGTATACTTAATGGATGACGAGTGACGACACAGAGGTAGGTACAGCAGTGGCCTACCGTACTGCTATATATAGTATACTGGTGGACACTGTCAGCAAACTGCAAAACTAAAATGCACCATAGGTATAGAATGTAGATGGATAATAGTATACTTAATGGATGACGAGTGACGACACAGAGGTAGGTACAGCAGTGGCCTACGGTACTGCTATATATAGTATACTGGTGGACACTGTGTCAGCAAACTGCAAAACTAAAATGCACCACAGGTATAGAATGTAGATGGATGATAGTATACTTAATGGATGACGAGTGACGACACAGAGGTAGGTACAGCAGTGGCCTACCGTACTGCTATATATAATATACTGGTGGACACTGTGTCAGCAAACTGCAAAATTAAAATGCACCACAGGTTTAGAATGTAGATGGATAATAGTATACTTAATGGATGACGAGTGACGACACAGAGGTAGGAACAGCAGTGGCCTACCGTACTGCTATATATAGTATACTGGTGGACACTGTCAGCAAACTGCAAAACTAAAATGCACCACAGGTATAGAATGTAGATGGATAGTATACTTAATGGATGACGAGTGACGACACAGAGGTAGGTACAGCAGTGGCCTACCGTACTGCTATATATAGTATACTGGTGGACACTGTGTCAGCAAACTGCAAAGCTAAAATGCACCACAGGTATAGAATGTAGATGGATAATAGTATACTTAATGGATGACGAGTGATGACACAGAGGAAGGTACAGCAGTGGCCTACCGTACTGCTATATATAGTATACTGGTGGACACTGTGTCAACAAACTGCAAAACTAAAATGCACCACAGGTATAGAATGTAGATGGATAATAGTATACTTAATGGATGACGAGTGACGACACAGAGGTAGGTACAGCAGTGGCCTACCGTTCTGCTATATATAGTATACTGGTGGACACTGTGTCAGCAAACTGCAAAACTAAAATGCACCACAGGTATAGAATGTAGATGGATAATAGTATACTTAATGGATGACGAGTGACGACACAGAGGTAGGTACAGCAGTGGCCTACCATACTGCTATATATAGTATACTGGTGGACACTGTGTCAGCAAACTGCAAAACTAAAATGCACCACAGGTATAGAATGTAGATGGATAATAGTATACTTAATGGATGACGAGTGACGACACAGAGGTAGGTACAGCAGTGGCCTACCGTACTGCTATATATAGTATACTGGTGGACACTGTGTCAGCAAACTGCAAAACTAAAATGCACCACAGGTTTTGAATGTAGATGGATAATAGTATACTTAATGGATGACGAGTGACAACACAAAGGTAGTTACAGCAGTGGCCTACGGTACTGCTATATATAGTATACTGGTGGACACTGTGTCAGCAAACTGCAAAACTAAAATGCACCACAGGTATAGAATGTAGATGGATAATAGTATACTTAATGGATGACGAGTGACGACACAGAGGTAGGTACAGCAGTGGCCTACCGTACTGCTATATATAATATACTGGTGGACACTGTGTCAGCAAACTGCAAAACTAAAATGCACCACAGGTTTAGAATGTAGATGGATAATAGTATACTTAATGGATGACGAGTGACGACACAGAGGTAGGTACAGCAGTGGCCTACCGTACTGCTATATATAGTATACTGGTGGACACTGTCAGCAAACTGCAAAACTAAAATGCACCACAGGTATAGAATGTAGATGGATAGTATACTTAATGGATGACGAGTGACGACACAGAGGTAGGTACAGCAGTGGCCTACCGTACTGCTATATATAGTATACTGGTGGACACTGTGTCAGCAAACTGCAAAACTAAAATGCACCACAGGTATAGAATGTAGATGGATAATAGTATACTTAATGGATGACGAGTGACGACACAGAGGTAGGTACAGCAGTGGCCTACCGTACTGCTATATATAGTATACTGGTGGACACTGTGTCAACAAACTGCAAAAATAAAATGCACCACAGGTATAGAATGTAGATGGATAATAGTATACTTAATGGATGACGAGTGACGACACAGAGGCAGGTACAGCAGTGGCCTACAGTACTGCTATATATAGTATACTGGTGGACACTGTGTCAGCAAACTGCAAAACTAAAATGCACCACAGGTATAGAATGTAGATGGATAATAGTATACTTAATGGATGACGAGTGACGACACAGAGGTAGGTACAGTAGTGGCCTACCGTACTGCTATATATAGTATACTGGTGGACACTGTGTCAGCAAACTGCAAAACTAAAATGCACCACAGGTATAGAATGTAGATGGATAATAGTATACTTAATGGATGATGAGTGACGACACAGAGGTAGGTACAGCAGTGGCCTACCGTACTGCTATATATAGTACACCGGTGGACACTGTGTCAGCAAACTGCAAAACTAAAATGCACCACAGGTATAGAATGTAGATGGATAGTATACTTAATGGATGACGAGTGACGACACAGAGGTAGGTACAGCAGTGGCCTACCGTACTGCTATATATAGTATACTGGTGGACACTGTCAGCAAACTGCAAAACTAAAATGCACCATAGGTATAGAATGTAGATGGATAATAGTATACTTAATGGATGACGAGTGACGACACAGAGGTAGGTACAGCAGTGGCCTACGGTACTGCTATATATAGTATTCTGGTGGACACTGTGTCAGCAAACTGCAAAACTAAAATGCACCACAGGTATAGAATGTAGATGGATGATAGTATACTTAATGGATGACGAGTGACGACACAGAGGTAGGTACAGCAGTGGCCTACCGTACTGCTATATATAATATACTGGTGGACACTGTGTCAGCAAACTGCAAAATTAAAATGCACCACAGGTTTAGAATGTAGATGGATAATAGTATACTTAATGGATGACGAGTGACGACACAGAGGTAGGTACAGCAGTGGCCTACCGTACTGCTATATATAGTATACTGGTGGACACTGTCAGCAAACTGCAAAACTAAAATGCACCACAGGTATAGAATGTAGATGGATAGTATACTTAATTGATGACGAGTGACGACACAGAGGTAGGTACAGCAGTGGCCTACCGTACTGCTATATATAGTATACTGGTGGACACTGTGTCAGCAAACTGCAAAGCTAAAATGCACCACAGGTATAGAATGTAGATGGATAATAGTATACTTAATGGATGACGAGTGACGACACAGAGGTAGGTACAGCAGTGGCCTACCGTACTGCTATATATAGTATACTGGTGGACACTGTGTCAACAAACTGCAAAACTAAAATGCACCACAGGTATAGAATGTAGATGGATAATAGTATACTTAATGGATGACGAGTGACGACACAGAGGTAGGTACAGCAGTGGCCTACCGTTCTGCTATATATAGTATACTGGTGGACACTGTGTCAGCAAACTGCAAAACTAAAATGCACCACAGGTATAGAATGTAGATGGATAATAGTATACTTAGTGGATGACGAGTGACGACACAGAGGTAGGTACAGCAGTGGCCTACCATACTGCTATATATAGTATACTGGTGGACACTGTGTCAGCAAACTGCAAAACTAAAATGCACCACAGGTATAGAATGTAGATGGATAATAGTATACTTAATGGATGACGAGTGACGACACAGAGGTAGGTACAGCAGTGGCCTACCGTACTGCTATATATAGTATACTGGTGGACACTGTGTCAGCAAACTGCAAAACTAAAATGCACCACAGGTTTTGAATGTAGATGGATAATAGTATACTTAATGGATGACGAGTGACAACACAAAGGTAGTTACAGCAGTGGCCTACGGTACTGCTATATATAGTATACTGGTGGACACTGTGTCAGCAAACTGCAAAACTAAAATGCACCACAGGTATAGAATGTAGATGGATAATAGTATACTTAATGGATGACGAGTGACGACACAGAGGTAGGTACAGCAGTGGCCTACCGTACTGCTATATATAATATACTGGTGGACACTGTGTCAGCAAACTGCAAAACTAAAATGCACCACAGGTTTAGAATGTAGATGGATAATAGTATACTTAATGGATGACGAGTGACGACACAGAGGTAGGTACAGCAGTGGCCTACCGTACTGCTATATATAGTATACTGGTGGACACTGTCAGCAAACTGCAAAACTAAAATGCATCACAGGTATAGAATGTAGATGGATAGTATACTTAATGGATGACGAGTGACGACACAGAGGTAGGTACAGCAGTGGCCTACCGTACTGCTATATATAGTATACTGGTGGACACTGTGTCAGCAAACTGCAAAACTAAAATGCACCACAGGTATAGAATGTAGATGGATAATAGTATACTTAATGGATGACGAGTGACGACACAGAGGTAGGTACAGCAGTGGCCTACCGTACTGCTATATATAGTATACTGGTGGACACTGTGTCAACAAACTGCAAAACTAAAATGCACCACAGGTATAGAATGTAGATGGATAATAGTATACTTAATGGATGACGAGTGACGACACAGAGGCAGGTACAGCAGTGGCCTACCGTACTGCTATATATAGTATACTGGTGGACACTGTGTCAGCAAACTGCAAAACTAAAATGCACCACAGGTATAGAATGTAGATGGATAATAGTATACTTAATGGATGACGAGTGACGACACAGAGGTAGGTACAGCAGTGGCCTACCGTACTGCTATATATAGTATACTGGTGGACACTGTGTCAGCAAACTGCAAAACTAAAATGCACCACAGGTATAGAATGTAGATGGATAATAGTATACTTAATGGATGATAAGTGACGACACAGAGGTAGGTACAGCAGTGGCCTACCGTACTGCTATATATAGTACACTGGTGGACACTGTGTCAGCAAACTGCAAAACTAAAATGCACCACAGGTATAGAATGTAGATGGATAGTATACTTAATGGATGACGAGTGACGACACAGAGGTAGGTGCAGCAGTGGCCTACCGTACTGCTATATATAGTATACTGGTGGACACTGTCAGCAAACTGCAAAACTAAAATGCACCATAGGTATAGAATGTAGATGGATAATAGTATACTTAATGGATGACGAGTGACGACACAGAGGTAGGTACAGCAGTGGCCTACGGTACTGCTATATATAGTATACTGGTGGACACTGTGTCAGCAAACTGCAAAACTAAAATGCACCACAGGTATAGAATGTAGATGGATAATAGTATACTTAATGGATGACGAGTGACGACACAGAGGTAGGTACAGCAGTGGCCTACCGTACTGCTATATATAATATACTGGTGGACACTGTGTCAGCAAACTGCAAAACTAAAATGCACCACAGGTTTAGAATGTAGATGGATAATAGTATACTTAATGGATGACGAGTGACGACACAGAGGTAGGTACAGCAGTGGCCTACCGTACTGCTATATATAGTATACTGGTGGACACTGTCAGCAAACTGCAAAACTAAAATGCACCACAGGTATAGAATGTAGATGGATAGTATACTTAATGGATGACGAGTGACGACACAGAGGTAGGTACAGCAGTGGCCTACCGTACTGCTATATATAGTATACTGGTGGACACTGTGTCAGCAAACTGCAAAACTAAAATGCACCACAGGTATAGAATGTAGATGGATAATAGTATACTTAATGGATGACGAGTGACGACACAGAGGTAGGTACAGCAGTGGCCTACCGTACTGCTATATATAGTATACTGGTGGACACTATGTCAGCAAACTGCAAAACTAAAATGCACCACAGGTATAGAATGTAGATGGATAATAGTATACTTAATGGATGACGAGTGACGACACAGAGGTAGGTACAGCAGTGGCCTACCGTACTGCTATATATAGTACACTGGTGGACACTGTGTCAGCAAACTGCAAAACTAAAATGCACCACAGGTATAGAATGTAGATGGATAGTATACTTAATGGATGACGAGTGACGACACAGAGGTAGGTACAGCAGTGGCCTACCGTACTGCTATATATAGTATACTGGTGGACACTGTCAGCAAACTGCAAAACTAAAATGCACCATAGGTATAGAATGTAGATGGATAATAGTATACTTAATGGATGACGAGTGACGACACAGAGGTAGGTACAGCAGTGGCCTACCATACTGCTATATATAGTATACTGGTGGACACTGTGTCAGCAAACTGCAAAACTAAAATGCACCACAGGTATAGAATGTAGATGGATAATAGTATACTTAATGGATGACGAGTGACGACACAGAGGTAGGTATAGCAGTGGCCTACCGTTCTGCTATATATAGTATACTGGTGGACACTGTGTCAGCAAACTGCAAAACTAAAATGCACCACAGGTATAGAATGTAGATGGATAATAGTATACTTAATGGATGACGAGTGACGACACAGAGGTAGGTACAGCAGTGGCCTACCATACTGCTATATATAGTATACTGGTGGACACTGTGTCAGCAAACTGCAAAACTAAAATGCACCACAGGTTTAGAATGTAGATGGATAATAGTATACTTAATGGATGACGAGTGACGACACAGAGGTAGGTACAGCAGTGGCCTACCGTACTGCTATATATAGTATACTGGTGGACACTGTGTCAACAAACTGCAAAACTAAAATGCACCACAGGTATAGAATGTAGATGGATAATAGTATACTTAATGGATGACGAGTGACGACACAGAGGTAGGTACAGCAGTGGCCTACCGTTCTGCTATATATAGTATACTGGTGGACACTGTGTCAGCAAACTGCAAAACTAAAATGCACCACAGGTATAGAATGTAGATGGATAATAGTATACTTAATGGATGACGAGTGACGACACAGAGGTAGGTACAGCAGTGGCCTACCATACTGCTATATATAGTATACTGGTGGACACTGTGTCAGCAAACTGCAAAACTAAAATGCACCACAGGTATAGAATGTAGATGGATAATAGTATACTTAATGGATGACGAGTGACGACACAGAGGTAGGTACAGCAGTGGCCTACCATACTGCTATATATAGTATACTGGTGGACACTGTGTCAGCAAACTGCAAAACTAAAATGCACCACAGGTTTAGAATGTAGATGGATAATAGTATACTTAATGGATGACGAGTGACGACACAGAGGTAGGTACAGCAGTGGCCTACCGTACTGCTATATATAGTATACTGGTGGACACTGTGTCAGCAAACTGCAAAACTAAAATGCACCACAGGTATAGAATGTAGATGGATAATAGTATACTTAATGGATGACGAGTGACGACACAGAGGTAGGTACAGCAGTGGCCTACCGTACTGCTATATATAATATACTGGTGGACACTGTGTCAGCAAACTGCAAAACTAAAATGCACCACAGGTTTAGAATGTAGATGGATAATAGTATACTTAATGGATGACGAGTGACGACACAGAGGTAGGTACAGCAGTGGCCTACCGTACTGCTATATATAGTATACTGGTGGACACTGTCAGCAAACTGCAAAACTAAAATGCACCACAGGTATAGAATGTAGATGGATAGTATACTTAATGGATGACGAGTGACGACACAGAGGTAGGTACAGCAGTGGCCTACCGTACTGCTATATATAGTATACTGTTGGACACTGTGTCAGCAAACTGCAAAACTAAAATGCACCACAGGTATAGAATGTAGATGGATAATAGTATACTTAATGGATGACGTGTGACGACACAGAGGCAGGTACGGCAGTGGCCTACCGTACTGCTATATATAGTATACTGTTGGACACTGTGTCAGCAAACTGCAAAACTAAAATGCACCACAGGTATAGAATGTAGATGGATAATAGTATACTTAATGGATGACGAGTGACGACACAGAGGTAGGTACAGCAGTGGCCTACCGTACTGCTATATATAGTATACTGGTGGACACTGTGTCAGCAAACTGCAAAACTAAAATGCACCACAGTTATAGAATGTAGATGGATAATAGTATACTTAATGGATGATGAGTGACGACACAGAGGTAGGTACAGCAGTGGCCTACCGTACTGCTATATATAGTACACTGGTGGACACTGTGTCAACAAACTGCAAAACTAAAATGCACCACAGGTATAGAATGTAGATGGATAGTATACTTAATGGATGACGAGTGACGACACAGAGGTAGGTACAGCAGTGGCCTACCGTACTGCTATATATAGTATACTGGTGGACACTGTCAGCAAACTGCAAAACTAAAATGCACCATAGGTATAGAATGTAGATGGATAATAGTATACTTAATGGATGACGAGTGACGACACAGAGGTAGGTACAGCAGTGGCCTACGGTACTGCTATATATAGTATACTGGTGGACACTGTGTCAGCAAACTGCAAAACTAAAATGCACCACAGGTATAGAATGTAGATGGATAGTATACTTAATGGATGACGAGTGACGACACAGAGGTAGGTGCAGCAGTGGCCTACCGTACTGCTATATATAGTATACTGGTGGACACTGTCAGCAAACTGCAAAACTAAAATGCACCATAGGTATAGAATGTAGATGGATAATAGTATACTTAATGGATGACGAGTGACGACACAGAGGTAGGTACAGCAGTGGCCTACGGTACTGCTATATATAGTATACTGGTGGACACTGTGTCAGCAAACTGCAAAACTAAAATGCACCACAGGTATAGAATGTAGATGGATAATAGTATACTTAATGGATGACGAGTGACGACACAGAGGTAGGTACAGCAGTGGCCTACCGTACTGCTATATATAATATACTGGTGGACACTGTGTCAGCAAACTGCAAAACTAAAATGCACCACAGGTTTAGAATGTAGATGGATAATAGTATACTTAATGGATGACGAGTGACGACACAGAGGTAGGTACAGCAGTGGCCTACCGTACTGCTATATATAGTATACTGGTGGACACTGTCAGCAAACTGCAAAACTAAAATGCACCACAGGTATAGAATGTAGATGGATAGTATACTTAATGGATGACGAGTGACGACACAGAGGTAGGTACAGCAGTGGCCTACCGTACTGCTATATATAGTATACTGGTGGACACTGTGTCAGCAAACTGCAAAACTAAAATGCACCACAGGTATAGAATGTAGATGGATAATAGTATACTTAATGGATGACGAGTGACGACACAGAGGTAGGTACAGCAGTGGCCTACCGTACTGCTATATATAGTATACTGGTGGACACTATGTCAGCAAACTGCAAAACTAAAATGCACCACAGGTATAGAATGTAGATGGATAATAGTATACTTAATGGATGACGAGTGACGACACAGAGGTAGGTACAGCAGTGGCCTACCGTACTGCTATATATAGTACACTGGTGGACACTGTGTCAGCAAACTGCAAAACTAAAATGCACCACAGGTATAGAATGTAGATGGATAGTATACTTAATGGATGACGAGTGACGACACAGAGGTAGGTACAGCAGTGGCCTACCGTACTGCTATATATAGTATACTGGTGGACACTGTCAGCAAACTGCAAAACTAAAATGCACCATAGGTATAGAATGTAGATGGATAATAGTATACTTAATGGATGACGAGTGACGACACAGAGGTAGGTACAGCAGTGGCCTACCATACTGCTATATATAGTATACTGGTGGACACTGTGTCAGCAAACTGCAAAACTAAAATGCACCACAGGTATAGAATGTAGATGGATAATAGTATACTTAATGGATGACGAGTGACGACACAGAGGTAGGTATAGCAGTGGCCTACCGTTCTGCTATATATAGTATACTGGTGGACACTGTGTCAGCAAACTGCAAAACTAAAATGCACCACAGGTATAGAATGTAGATGGATAATAGTATACTTAATGGATGACGAGTGACGACACAGAGGTAGGTACAGCAGTGGCCTACCATACTGCTATATATAGTATACTGGTGGACACTGTGTCAGCAAACTGCAAAACTAAAATGCACCACAGGTTTAGAATGTAGATGGATAATAGTATACTTAATGGATGACGAGTGACGACACAGAGGTAGGTACAGCAGTGGCCTACCGTACTGCTATATATAGTATACTGGTGGACACTGTGTCAACAAACTGCAAAACTAAAATGCACCACAGGTATAGAATGTAGATGGATAATAGTATACGTAATGGATGACGAGTGACGACACAGAGGTAGGTACAGCAGTGGCCTACCGTTCTGCTATATATAGTATACTGGTGGACACTGTCAGCAAACTGCAAAACTAAAATGCACCACAGGTATAGAATGTAGATGGATAATAGTATACTTAATGGATGACGAGTGACGACACAGAGGTAGGTACAGCAGTGGCCTACCATACTGCTATATATAGTATACTGGTGGACACTGTGTCAGCAAACTGCAAAACTAAAATGCACCACAGGTATAGAATGTAGATGGATAATAGTATACTTAATGGATGACGAGTGACGACACAGAGGTAGGTACAGCAGTGGCCTACCATACTGCTATATATAGTATACTGGTGGACACTGTGTCAGCAAACTGCAAAACTAAAATGCACCACAGGTTTAGAATGTAGATGGATAATAGTATACTTAATGGATGACGAGTGACGACACAGAGGTAGGTACAGCAGTGGCCTACCGTACTGCTATATATAGTATACTGGTGGACACTGTGTCAGCAAACTGCAAAACTAAAATGCACCACAGGTATAGAATGTAGATGGATAATAGTTTACTTAATGGATGACGAGTGACGACACAGAGGTAGGTACAGCAGTGGCCTACCGTACTGCTATATATAATATACTGGTGGACACTGTGTCAGCAAACTGCAAAACTAAAATGCACCACAGGTTTAGAATGTAGATGGATAATAGTATACTTAATGGATGACGAGTGACGACACAGAGGTAGGTACAGCAGTGGCCTACCGTACTGCTATATATAGTATACTGGTGGACACTGTCAGCAAACTGCAAAACTAAAATGCACCACAGGTATAGAATGTAGATGGATAGTATACTTAATGGATGACGAGTGACGACACAGAGGTAGGTACAGCAGTGGCCTACCGTACTGCTATATATAGTATACTGGTGGACACTGTGTCTGCAAACTGCAAAACTAAAATGCACCACAGGTATAGAATGTAGATGGATAATAGTATACTTAATGGATGACGTGTGACGACACAGAGGCAGGTACGGCAGTGGCCTACCGTACTGCTATATATAGTATACTGTTGGACACTGTGTCAGCAAACTGCAAAACTAAAATGCACCACAGGTATAGAATGTAGATGGATAATAGTATACTTAATGGATGACGAGTGACGACACAGAGGTAGGTACAGCAGTGGCCTACCGTACTGCTATATATAGTATACTGGTGGACACTGTGTCAGCAAACTGCAAAACTAAAATGCACCACAGTTATAGAATGTAGATGGATAATAGTATACTTAATGGATGATGAGTGACGACACAGAGGTAGGTACAGCAGTGGCCTACCGTACTGCTATATATAGTACACTGGTGGACACTGTGTCAGCAAACTGCAAAACTAAAATGCACCACAGGTATAGAATGTAGATGGATAGTATACTTAATGGATGACGAGTGACGACACAGAGGTAGGTACAGCAGTGGCCTACCGTACTGCTATATATAGTATACTGGTGGACACTGTCAGCAAACTGCAAAACTAAAATGCACCATAGGTATAGAATGTAGATGGATAATAGTATACTTAATGGATGACGAGTGACGACACAGAGGTAGGTACAGCAGTGGCCTACGGTACTGCTATATATAGTATACTGGTGGACACTGTGTCAGCAAACTGCAAAACTAAAATGCACCACAGGTATAGAATGTAGATGGATGATAGTATACTTAATGGATGACGAGTGACGACACAGAGGTAGGTACAGCAGTGGCCTACCGTACTGCTATATATAATATACTGGTGGACACTGTGTCAGCAAACTGCAAAATTAAAATGCACCACAGGTTTAGAATGTAGATGGATAATAGTATACTTAATGGATGACGAGTGACGACACAGAGGTAGGAACAGCAGTGGCCTACCGTACTGCTATATATAGTATACTGGTGGACACTGTCAGCAAACTGCAAAACTAAAATGCACCACAGGTATAGAATGTAGATGGATAGTATACTTAATGGATGACGAGTGACGACACAGAGGTAGGTACAGCAGTGGCCTACCGTACTGCTATATATAGTATACTGGTGGACACTGTGTCAGCAAACTGCAAAGCTAAAATGCACCACAGGTATAGAATGTAGATGGATAATAGTATACTTAATGGATGACGAGTGATGACACAGAGGTAGGTACAGCAGTGGCCTACCGTACTGCTATATATAGTATACTGGTGGACACTGTGTCAACAAACTGCAAAACTAAAATGCACCACAGGTATAGAATGTAGATGGATAATAGTATACTTAATGGATGACGAGTGATGACACAGAGGTAGGTACAGCAGTGGCCTACCGTACTGCTATATATAGTATACTGGTGGACACTGTGTCAGCAAACTGCAAAACTAAAATGCACCACAGGTATAGAATGTAGATGGATAATAGTATACTTAATGGATGACGAGTGACGACACAGAGGTAGGTACAGCAGTGGCCTACCGTACTGCTATATATAGTATACTGGTGGACACTGTGTCAGCAAACTGCAAAACTAAAATGCACCACAGGTTTTGAATGTAGATGGATAATAGTATACTTAATGGATGACGAGTGACAACACAAAGGTAGTTACAGCAGTGGCCTACGGTACTGCTATATATAGTATACTGGTGGACACTGTGTCAGCAAACTGCAAAACTAAAATGCACCACAGGTATAGAATGTAGATGGATAATAGTATACTTAATGGATGACGAGTGACGACACAGAGGTAGGTACAGCAGTGGCCTACCGTACTGCTATATATAATATACTGGTGGACACTGTGTCAGCAAACTGCAAAACTAAAATGCACCACAGGTTTAGAATGTAGATGGATAATAGTATACTTAATGGATGACGAGTGACGACACAGAGGTAGGTACAGCAGTGGCCTACCGTACTGCTATATATAGTATACTGGTGGACACTGTCAGCAAACTGCAAAACTAAAATGCACCACAGGTATAGAATGTAGATGGATAGTATACTTAATGGATGACGAGTGACGACACAGAGGTAGGTACAGCAGTGGCCTACCGTACTGCTATATATAGTATACTGGTGGACACTGTGTCAGCAAACTGCAAAACTAAAATGCACCACAGGTATAGAATGTAGATGGATAGTAGTATACTTAATGGATGACGAGTGACGACACAGAGGTAGGTACAGCAGTGGCCTACCGTACTGCTATATATAGTATACTGGTGGACACTGTGTCAACAAACTGCAAAAATAAAATGCACCACAGGTATAGAATGTAGATGGATAATAGTATACTTAATGGATGACGAGTGACGACACAGAGGCAGGTACAGCAGTGGCCTACAGTACTGCTATATATAGTATACTGGTGGACACTGTGTCAGCAAACTGCAAAACTAAAATGCACCACAGGTATAGAATGTAGATGGATAATAGTATACTTAATGGATGACGAGTGACGACACAGAGGTAGGTACAGTAGTGGCCTACCGTACTGCTATATATAGTATACTGGTGGACACTGTGTCAGCAAACTGCAAAACTAAAATGCACCACAGGTATAGAATGTAGATGGATAATAGTATACTTAATGGATGATGAGTGACGACACAGAGGTAGGTACAGCAGTGGCCTACCGTACTGCTATATATAGTACACTGGTGGACACTGTGTCAGCAAACTGCAAAACTAAAATGCACCACAGGTATAGAATGTAGATGGATAGTATACTTAATGGATGACGAGTGACGACACAGAGGTAGGTACAGCAGTGGCCTACCGTACTGCTATATATAGTATACTGGTGGACACTGTCAGCAAACTGCAAAACTAAAATGCACCATAGGTATAGAATGTAGATGGATAATAGTATACTTAATGGATGACGAGTGACGACACAGAGGTAGGTACAGCAGTGGCCTACGGTACTGCTATATATAGTATACTGGTGGACACTGTGTCAGCAAACTGCAAAACTAAAATGCACCACAGGTATAGAATGTAGATGGATGATAGTATACTTAATGGATGACGAGTGACGACACAGAGGTAGGTACAGCAGTGGCCTACCGTACTGCTATATATAATATACTGGTGGACACTGTGTCAGCAAACTGCAAAACTAAAATGCATCACAGGTATAGAATGTAGATGGATAGTATACTTAATGGATGACGAGTGACGACACAGAGGTAGGTACAGCAGTGGCCTACCGTACTGCTATATATAGTATACTGGTGGACACTGTGTCAGCAAACTGCAAAACTAAAATGCACCACAGGTATAGAATGTAGATGGATAATAGTATACTTAATGGATGACGAGTGACGACACAGAGGTAGGTACAGCAGTGGCCTACCGTACTGCTATATATAGTATACTGGTGGACACTGTGTCAACAAACTGCAAAACTAAAATGCACCACAGGTATAGAATGTAGATGGATAATAGTATACTTAATGGATGACGAGTGACGACACAGAGGCAGGTACAGCAGTGGCCTACCGTACTGCTATATATAGTATACTGGTGGACACTGTGTCAGCAAACTGCAAAACTAAAATGCACCACAGGTATAGAATGTAGATGGATAATAGTATACTTAATGGATGACGAGTGACGACACAGAGGTAGGTACAGCAGTGGCCTACCGTACTGCTATATATAGTATACTGGTAGACACTGTGTCAGCAAACTGCAAAACTAAAATGCACCACAGGTATAGAATGTAGATGGATAATAGTATACTTAATGGATGATAAGTGACGACACAGAGGTAGGTACAGCAGTGGCCTACCGTACTGCTATATATAGTACACTGGTGGACACTGTGTCAGCAAACTGCAAAACTAAAATGCACCACAGGTATAGAATGTAGATGGATAGTATACTTAATGGATGACGAGTGACGACACAGAGGTAGGTGCAGCAGTGGCCTACCGTACTGCTATATATAGTATACTGGTGGACACTGTCAGCAAACTGCAAAACTAAAATGCACCATAGGTATAGAATGTAGATGGATAATAGTATACTTAATGGATGACGAGTGACGACACAGAGGTAGGTACAGCAGTGGCCTACCGTACTGCTATATATAGTATACTGGTGGACACTATGTCAGCAAACTGCAAAACTAAAATGCACCACAGGTATAGAATGTAGATGGATAATAGTATACTTAATGGATGACGAGTGACGACACAGAGGTAGGTACAGCAGTGGCCTACCGTACTGCTATATATAGTACACTGGTGGACACTGTGTCAGCAAACTGCAAAACTAAAATGCACCACAGGTATAGAATGTAGATGGATAGTATACTTAATGGATGACGAGTGACGACACAGAGGTAGGTACAGCAGTGGCCTACCGTACTGCTATATATAGTATACTGGTGGACACTGTCAGCAAACTGCAAAACTAAAATGCACCATAGGTATAGAATGTAGATGGATAATAGTATACTTAATGGATGACGAGTGACGACACAGAGGTAGGTACAGCAGTGGCCTACCATACTGCTATATATAGTATACTGGTGGACACTGTGTCAGCAAACTGCAAAACTAAAATGCACCACAGGTATAGAATGTAGATGGATAATAGTATACTTAATGGATGACGAGTGACGACACAGAGGTAGGTATAGCAGTGGCCTACCGTTCTGCTATATATAGTATACTGGTGGACACTGTGTCAGCAAACTGCAAAACTAAAATGCACCACAGGTATAGAATGTAGATGGATAATAGTATACTTAATGGATGACGAGTGACGACACAGAGGTAGGTACAGCAGTGGCCTACCATACTGCTATATATAGTATACTGGTGGACACTGTGTCAGCAAACTGCAAAACTAAAATGCACCACAGGTTTAGAATGTAGATGGATAATAGTATACTTAATGGATGACGAGTGACGACACAGAGGTAGGTACAGCAGTGGCCTACCGTACTGCTATATATAGTATACTGGTGGACACTGTGTCAACAAACTGCAAAACTAAAATGCACCACAGGTATAGAATGTAGATGGATAATAGTATACTTAATGGATGACGAGTGACGACACAGAGGTAGGTACAGCAGTGGCCTACCGTTCTGCTATATATAGTATACTGGTGGACACTGTGTCAGCAAACTGCAAAACTAAAATGCACCACAGGTGTAGAAAGTAGATGGATAATAGTATACTTAATGGATGACGAGTGACGACACAGAGGTAGGTACAGCAGTGGCCTACCATACTGCTATATATAGTATACTGGTGGACACTGTGTCAGCAAACTGCAAAACTAAAATGCACCACAGGTATAGAATGTAGATGGATAATAGTATACTTAATGGATGACGAGTGACGACACAGAGGTAGGTACAGCAGTGGCCTACCGTACTGCTATATATAGTATACTGGTGGACACTGTGTCAGCAAACTGCAAAACTAAAATGCACCACAGGTTTTGAATGTAGATGGATAATAGTATACTTAATGGATGACGAGTGACAACACAAAGGTAGTTACAGCAGTGGCCTACGGTACTGCTATATATAGTATACTGGTGGACACTGTGTCAGCAAACTGCAAAACTAAAATGCACCACAGGTATAGAATGTAGATGGATAATAGTATACTTAATGGATGACGAGTGACGACACAGAGGTAGGTACAGCAGTGGCCTACCGTACTGCTATATATAATATACTGGTGGACACTGTGTCAGCAAACTGCAAAACTAAAATGCACCACAGGTTTAGAATGTAGATGGATAATAGTATACTTAATGGATGACGAGTGACGACACAGAGGTAGGTACAGCAGTGGCCTACCGTACTGCTATATATAGTATACTGGTGGACACTGTCAGCAAACTGCAAAACTAAAATGCACCACAGGTATAGAATGTAGATGGATAGTATACTTAATGGATGACGAGTGACGACACAGAGGTAGGTACAGCAGTGGCCTACCGTACTGCTATATATAGTATACTGGTGGACACTGTGTCAGCAAACTGCAAAACTAAAATGCACCACAGGTATAGAATGTAGATGGATAATAGTATACTTAATGGATGACGAGTGACGACACAGAGGTAGGTACAGCAGTGGCCTACCGTACTGCTATATATAGTATACTGGTGGACACTGTGTCAACAAACTGCAAAAATAAAATGCACCACAGGTATAGAATGTAGATGGATAATAGTATACTTAATGGATGACGAGTGACGACACAGAGGCAGGTACAGCAGTGGCCTACAGTACTGCTATATATAGTATACTGGTGGACACTGTGTCAGCAAACTGCAAAACTAAAATGCACCACAGGTATAGAATGTAGATGGATAATAGTATACTTAATGGATGACGAGTGACGACACAGAGGTAGGTACAGTAGTGGCCTACCGTACTGCTATATATAGTATACTGGTGGACACTGTGTCAGCAAACTGCAAAACTAAAATGCACCACAGGTATAGAATGTAGATGGATAATAGTATACTTAATGGATGATGAGTGACGACACAGAGGTAGGTACAGCAGTGGCCTACCGTACTGCTATATATAGTACACTGGTGGACACTGTGTCAGCAAACTGCAAAACTAAAATGCACCACAGGTATAGAATGTAGATGGATAGTATACTTAATGGATGACGAGTGACGACACAGAGGTAGGTACAGCAGTGGCCTACCGTACTGCTATATATAGTATACTGGTGGACACTGTCAGCAAACTGCAAAACTAAAATGCACCATAGGTATAGAATGTAGATGGATAATAGTATACTTAATGGATGACGAGTGACGACACAGAGGTAGGTACAGCAGTGGCCTACGGTACTGCTATATATAGTATACTGGTGGACACTGTGTCAGCAAACTGCAAAACTAAAATGCACCACAGGTATAGAATGTAGATGGATGATAGTATACTTAATGGATGACGAGTGACGACACAGAGGTAGGTACAGCAGTGGCCTACCGTACTGCTATATATAATATACTGGTGGACACTGTGTCAGCAAACTGCAAAATTAAAATGCACCACAGGTTTAGAATGTAGATGGATAATAGTATACTTAATGGATGACGAGTGACGACACAGAGGTAGGTACAGCAGTGGCCTACCGTACTGCTATATATAGTATTCTGGTGGACACTGTCAGCAAACTGCAAAACTAAAATGCACCACAGGTATAGAATGTAGATGGATAGTATACTTAATTGATGACGAGTGACGACACAGAGGTAGGTACAGCAGTGGCCTACCGTACTGCTATATATAGTATACTGGTGGACACTGTGTCAGCAAACTGCAAAGCTAAAATGCACCACAGGTATAGAATGTAGATGGATAATAGTATACTTAATGGATGACGAGTGACGACACAGAGGTAGGTACAGCAGTGGCCTACCGTACTGCTATATATAGTATACTGGTGGACACTGTGTCAACAAACTGCAAAACTAAAATGCACCACAGGTATAGAATGTAGATGGATAATAGTATACTTAATGGATGACGAGTGACGACACAGAGGTAGGTACAGCAGTGGCCTACCGTTCTGCTATATATAGTATACTGGTGGACACTGTGTCAGCAAACTGCAAAACTAAAATGCACCACAGGTATAGAATGTAGATGGATAATAGTATACTTAGTGGATGACGAGTGACGACACAGAGGTAGGTACAGCAGTGGCCTACCATACTGCTATATATAGTATACTGGTGGACACTGTGTCAGCAAACTGCAAAACTAAAATGCACCACAGGTATAGAATGTAGATGGATAATAGTATACTTAATGGATGACGAGTGACGACACAGAGGTAGGTACAGCAGTGGCCTACCGTACTGCTATATATAGTATACTGGTGGACACTGTGTCAGCAAACTGCAAAACTAAAATGCACCACAGGTTTTGAATGTAGATGGATAATAGTATACTTAATGGATGACGAGTGACAACACAAAGGTAGTTACAGCAGTGGCCTACGGTACTGCTATATATAGTATACTGGTGGACACTGTGTCAGCAAACTGCAAAACTAAAATGCACCACAGGTATAGAATGTAGATGGATAATAGTATACTTAATGGATGACGAGTGACGACACAGAGGTAGGTACAGTAGTGGCCTACCGTACTGCTATATATAGTATACTGGTGGACACTGTGTCAGCAAACTGCAAAACTAAAATGCACCACAGGTATAGAATGTAGATGGATAATAGTATACTTAATGGATGATGAGTGACGACACAGAGGTAGGTACAGCAGTGGCCTACCGTACTGCTATATATAGTACACTGGTGGACACTGTGTCAGCAAACTGCAAAACTAAAATGCACCACAGGTATAGAATGTAGATGGATAGTATACTTAATGGATGACGAGTGACGACACAGAGGTAGGTACAGCAGTGGCCTACCGTACTGCTATATATAGTATACTGGTGGACACTGTCAGCAAACTGCAAAACTAAAATGCACCATAGGTATAGAATGTAGATGGATAATAGTATACTTAATGGATGACGAGTGACGACACAGAGGTAGGTACAGCAGTGGCCTACGGTACTGCTATATATAGTATACTGGTGGACACTGTGTCAGCAAACTGCAAAACTAAAATGCACCACAGGTATAGAATGTAGATGGATGATAGTATACTTAATGGATGACGAGTGACGACACAGAGGTAGGTACAGCAGTGGCCTACCGTACTGCTATATATAATATACTGGTGGACACTGTGTCAGCAAACTGCAAAATTAAAATGCACCACAGGTTTAGAATGTAGATGGATAATAGTATACTTAATGGATGACGAGTGACGACACAGAGGTAGGTACAGCAGTGGCCTACCGTACTGCTATATATAGTATTCTGGTGGACACTGTCTGCAAACTGCAAAACTAAAATGCACCACAGGTATAGAATGTAGATGGATAGTATACTTAATTGATGACGAGTGACGACACAGAGGTAGGTACAGCAGTGGCCTACCGTACTGCTATATATAGTATACTGGTGGACACTGTGTCAGCAAACTGCAAAGCTAAAATGCACCACAGGTATAGAATGTAGATGGATAATAGTATACTTAATGGATGACGAGTGACGACACAGAGGTAGGTACAGCAGTGGCCTACCGTACTGCTATATATAGTATACTGGTGGACACTGTGTCAACAAACTGCAAAACTAAAATGCACCACAGGTATAGAATGTAGATGGATAATAGTATACTTAATGGATGACGAGTGACGACACAGAGGTAGGTACAGCAGTGGCCTACCGTTCTGCTATATATAGTATACTGGTGGACACTGTGTCAGCAAACTGCAAAACTAAAATGCACCACAGGTATAGAATGTAGATGGATAATAGTATACTTAGTGGATGACGAGTGACGACACAGAGGTAGGTACAGCAGTGGCCTACCATACTGCTATATATAGTATACTGGTGGACACTGTGTCAGCAAACTGCAAAACTAAAATGCACCACAGGTATAGAATGTAGATGGATAATAGTATACTTAATGGATGACGAGTGACGACACAGAGGTAGGTACAGCAGTGGCCTACCGTACTGCTATATATAGTATACTGGTGGACACTGTGTCAGCAAACTGCAAAACTAAAATGCACCACAGGTTTTGAATGTAGATGGATAATAGTATACTTAATGGATGACGAGTGACAACACAAAGGTAGTTACAGCAGTGGCCTACGGTACTGCTATATATAGTATACTGGTGGACACTGTGTCAGCAAACTGCAAAACTAAAATGCACCACAGGTATAGAATGTAGATGGATAATAGTATACTTAATGGATGACGAGTGACGACACAGAGGTAGGTACAGCAGTGGCCTACCGTACTGCTATATATAATATACTGGTGGACACTGTGTCAGCAAACTGCAAAACTAAAATGCACCACAGGTTTAGAATGTAGATGGATAATAGTATACTTAATGGATGACGAGTGACGACACAGAGGTAGGTACAGCAGTGGCCTACCGTACTGCTATATATAGTATACTGGTGGACACTGTCAGCAAACTGCAAAACTAAAATGCATCACAGGTATAGAATGTAGATGGATAGTATACTTAATGGATGACGAGTGACGACACAGAGGTAGGTACAGCAGTGGCCTACCGTACTGCTATATATAGTATACTGGTGGACACTGTGTCAGCAAACTGCAAAACTAAAATGCACCACAGGTATAGAATGTAGATGGATAATAGTATACTTAATGGATGACGAGTGACGACACAGAGGTAGGTACAGCAGTGGCCTACCGTACTGCTATATATAGTATACTGGTGGACACTGTGTCAACAAACTGCAAAACTAAAATGCACCACAGGTATAGAATGTAGATGGATAATAGTATACTTAATGGATGACGAGTGACGACACAGAGGCAGGTACAGCAGTGGCCTACCGTACTGCTATATATAGTATACTGGTGGACACTGTGTCAGCAAACTGCAAAACTAAAATGCACCACAGGTATAGAATGTAGATGGATAATAGTATACTTAATGGATGACGAGTGACGACACAGAGGTAGGTACAGCAGTGGCCTACCGTACTGCTATATATAGTATACTGGTGGACACTGTGTCAGCAAACTGCAAAACTAAAATGCACCACAGGTATAGAATGTAGATGGATAATAGTATACTTAATGGATGATAAGTGACGACACAGAGGTAGGTACAGCAGTGGCCTACCGTACTGCTATATATAGTACACTGGTGGACACTGTGTCAGCAAACTGCAAAACTAAAATGCACCACAGGTATAGAATGTAGATGGATAGTATACTTAATGGATGACGAGTGACGACACAGAGTTAGGTGCAGCAGTGGCCTACCGTACTGCTATATATAGTATACTGGTGGACACTGTCAGCAAACTGCAAAACTAAAATGCACCATAGGTATAGAATGTAGATGGATAATAGTATACTTAATGGATGACGAGTGACGACACAGAGGTAGGTACAGCAGTGGCCTACGGTACTGCTATATATAGTATACTGGTGGACACTGTGTCAGCAAACTGCAAAACTAAAATGCACCACAGGTATAGAATGTAGATGGATAATAGTATACTTAATGGATGACGAGTGACGACACAGAGGTAGGTACAGCAGTGGCCTACCGTACTGCTATATATAATATACTGGTGGACACTGTGTCAGCAAACTGCAAAACTAAAATGCACCACAGGTTTAGAATGTAGATGGATAATAGTATACTTAATGGATGACGAGTGACGACACAGAGGTAGGTACAGCAGTGGCCTACCGTACTGCTATATATAGTATACTGGTGGACACTGTCAGCAAACTGCAAAACTAAAATGCACCACAGGTATAGAATGTAGATGGATAGTATACTTAATGGATGACGAGTGACGACACAGAGGTAGGTACAGCAGTGGCCTACCGTACTGCTATATATAGTATACTGGTGGACACTGTGTCAGCAAACTGCAAAACTAAAATGCACCACAGGTATAGAATGTAGATGGATAATAGTATACTTAATGGATGACGAGTGACGACACAGAGGTAGGTACAGCAGTGGCCTACCGTACTGCTATATATAGTATACTGGTGGACACTATGTCAGCAAACTGCAAAACTAAAATGCACCACAGGTATAGAATGTAGATGGATAATAGTATACTTAATGGATGACGAGTGACGACACAGAGGTAGGTACAGCAGTGGCCTACCGTACTGCTATATATAGTACACTGGTGGACACTGTGTCAGCAAACTGCAAAACTAAAATGCACCACAGGTATAGAATGTAGATGGATAGTATACTTAATGGATGACGAGTGACGACACAGAGGTAGGTACAGCAGTGGCCTACCGTACTGCTATATATAGTATACTGGTGGACACTGTCAGCAAACTGCAAAACTAAAATGCACCATAGGTATAGAATGTAGATGGATAATAGTATACTTAATGGATGACGAGTGACGACACAGAGGTAGGTACAGCAGTGGCCTACCATACTGCTATATATAGTATACTGGTGGACACTGTGTCAGCAAACTGCAAAACTAAAATGCACCACAGGTATAGAATGTAGATGGATAATAGTATACTTAATGGATGACGAGTGACGACACAGAGGTAGGTATAGCAGTGGCCTACCGTTCTGCTATATATAGTATACTGGTGGACACTGTGTCAGCAAACTGCAAAACTAAAATGCACCACAGGTATAGAATGTAGATGGATAATAGTATACTTAATGGATGACGAGTGACGACACAGAGGTAGGTACAGCAGTGGCCTACCATACTGCTATATATAGTATACTGGTGGACACTGTGTCAGCAAACTGCAAAACTAAAATGCACCACAGGTTTAGAATGTAGATGGATAATAGTATACTTAATGGATGACGAGTGACGACACAGAGGTAGGTACAGCAGTGGCCTACCGTACTGCTATATATAGTATACTGGTGGACACTGTGTCAGCAAACTGCAAAACTAAAATGCACCACAGGTTTTGAATGTAGATGGATAATAGTATACTTAATGGATGACGAGTGACGACACAGAGGTAGGTACAGCAGTGGCCTACGGTACTGCTATATATAGTATACTGGTGGACACTGTGTCAGCAAACTGCAAAACTAAAATGCACCACAGGTATAGAATGTAGATGGATAATAGTATACTTAATGGATGACGAGTGACGACACAGAGGTAGGTACAGCAGTGGCCTACCGTACTGCTATATATAGTATACTGGTGGACACTGTCAGCAAACTGCAAAACTAAAATGCACCACAGGTATAGAATGTAGATGGATAGTATACTTAATGGATGACGAGTGACGACACAGAGGTAGGTACAGCAGTGGCCTACCGTACTGCTATATATAGTATACTGATTGACACTGTGTCAGCAAACTGCAAAACTAAAATGCACCACAGGTATAGAATGTAGATGGATAATAGTATACTTAATGGATGACGAGTGACAACACAGAGGTAGGTACAGCAGTGGCCTACCGTACTGCTATATATAGTATACTGGTGGACACTGTGTCAGCAAACTACAAAACTAAAATGCACCAGAGGTAAAGAATGTAGATGGATAATAGTATACTTAATGGATGATGAGTGATGACACAGAGGTAGGTACAGCAGTGGCCTACCGTACTGCTATATATATAGTACACTGGTGGACACTGTGTCAGCAAACTGCAAAACTAAAATGCACCACAGGTATAGAATGTAGATGGATAGTATACTTAATGGATGACGAGTGACGACACAGAGGTAGGTACAGCAGTGGCCTACCGTACTGCTATATATAGTATACTGGTGGACACTGTCAGCAAACTGCAAAACTAAAATGCACCATAGGTATAGAATGTAGATGGATAATAGTATACTTAATGGATGACGAGTGACGACACAGAGGTAGGTACAGCAGTGGCCTACCATACTGCTATATATAGTATACTGGTGGACACTGTGTCATCAAACTGCAAAACTAAAATGCACCACAGGTATAGAATGTAGATGGATAATAGTATACTTAATGGATGACGAGTGACGACACAGAGGTAGGTACAGCAGTGGCCTACCGTTCTGCTATATATAGTATACTGGTGGACACTGTGTCAGCAAACTGCAAAACTAAAATGCACCACAGGTATAGAATGTAGATGGATAATAGTATACTTAATGGATGACGAGTGACGACACAGAGGTAGGTACAGCAGTGGCCTACCATACTGCTATATATAGTATACTGGTGGACACTGTGTCAGCAAACTGCAAAACTAAAATGCACCACAGGTTTAGAATGTAGATGGATAATAGTATACTTAATGGATGACGAGTGACGACACAGAGGTAGGTACAGCAGTGGCCTACCGTACTGCTATATATAGTATACTGGTGGACACTGTGTCAGCAAACTGCAAAACTAAAATGCACCACAGGTATAGAATGTAGATGGATAATAGTATACTTAATGGATGACGAGTGACGACACAGAGGTAGGTACAGCAGTGGCCTACCGTACTGCTATATATAATATACTGGTGGACACTGTGTCAGCAAACTGCAAAACTAAAATGCACCACAGGTTTAGAATGTAGATGGATAATAGTATACTTAATGGATGACGAGTGACGACACAGAGGTAGGTACAGCAGTGGCCTACCGTACTGCTATATATAGTATACTGGTGGACACTGTCAGCAAACTGCAAAACTAAAATGCACCACAGGTATAGAATGTAGATGGATAGTATACTTAATGGATGACGAGTGACGACACAGAGGTAGGTACAGCAGTGGCCTACCGTACTGCTATATATAGTATACTGGTGGACACTGTGTCTGCAAACTGCAAAACTAAAATGCACCACAGGTATAGAATGTAGATGGATAATAGTATACTTAATGGATGACGTGTGACGACACAGAGGCAGGTACGGCAGTGGCCTACCGTACTGCTATATATAGTATACTGTTGGACACTGTGTCAGCAAACTGCAAAACTAAAATGCACCACAGGTATAGAATGTAGATGGATAATAGTATACTTAATGGATGACGAGTGACGACACAGAGGTAGGTACAGCAGTGGCCTACCGTACTGCTATATATAGTATACTGGTGGACACTGTGTCAGCAAACTGCAAAACTAAAATGCACCACAGTTATAGAATGTAGATGGATAATAGTATACTTAATGGATGATGAGTGACGACACAGAGGTAGGTACAGCAGTGGCCTACCGTACTGCTATATATAGTACACTGGTGGACACTGTGTCAGCAAACTGCAAAACTAAAATGCACCACAGGTATAGAATGTAGATGGATAGTATACTTAATGGATGACGAGTGACGACACAGAGGTAGGTACAGCAGTGGCCTACCGTACTGCTATATATAGTATACTGGTGGACACTGTCAGCAAACTGCAAAACTAAAATGCACCATAGGTATAGAATGTAGATGGATAATAGTATACTTAATGGATGACGAGTGACGACACAGAGGTAGGTACAGCAGTGGCCTACGGTACTGCTATATATAGTATACTGGTGGACACTGTGTCAGCAAACTGCAAAACTAAAATGCACCACAGGTATAGAATGTAGATGGATGATAGTATACTTAATGGATGACGAGTGACGACACAGAGGTAGGTACAGCAGTGGCCTACCGTACTGCTATATATAATATACTGGTGGACACTGTGTCAGCAAACTGCAAAATTAAAATGCACCACAGGTTTAGAATGTAGATGGATAATAGTATACTTAATGGATGACGAGTGACGACACAGAGGTAGGAACAGCAGTGGCCTACCGTACTGCTATATATAGTATACTGGTGGACACTGTCAGCAAACTGCAAAACTAAAATGCACCACAGGTATAGAATGTAGATGGATAGTATACTTAATGGATGACGAGTGACGACACAGAGGTAGGTACAGCAGTGGCCTACCGTACTGCTATATATAGTATACTGGTGGACACTGTGTCAGCAAACTGCAAAGCTAAAATGCACCACAGGTATAGAATGTAGATGGATAATAGTATACTTAATGGATGACGAGTGACGACACAGAGGTAGGTACAGCAGTGGCCTACCGTACTGCTATATATAGTATACTGGTGGACACTGTGTCAACAAACTGCAAAACTAAAATGCACCACAGGTATAGAATGTAGATGGATAATAGTATACTTAATGGATGACGAGTGACGACACAGAGGTAGGTACAGCAGTGGCCTACCGTTCTGCTATATATAGTATACTGGTGGACACTGTGTCAGCAAACTGCAAAACTAAAATGCACCACAGGTATAGAATGTAGATGGATAATAGTATACTTAATGGATGACGAGTGACGACACAGAGGTAGGTACAGCAGTGGCCTACCATACTGCTATATATAGTATACTGGTGGACACTGTGTCAGCAAACTGCAAAACTAAAATGCACCACAGGTATAGAATGTAGATGGATAATAGTATACTTAATGGATGACGAGTGACGACACAGAGGTAGGTACAGCAGTGGCCTACCGTACTGCTATATATAGTATACTGGTGGACACTGTGTCAGCAAACTGCAAAACTAAAATGCACCACAGGTTTTGAATGTAGATGGATAATAGTATACTTAATGGATGACGAGTGACAACACAAAGGTAGTTACAGCAGTGGCCTACGGTACTGCTATATATAGTATACTGGTGGACACTGTGTCAGCAAACTGCAAAACTAAAATGCACCACAGGTATAGAATGTAGATGGATAATAGTATACTTAATGGATGACGAGTGACGACACAGAGGTAGGTACAGCAGTGGCCTACCGTACTGCTATATATAATATACTGGTGGACACTGTGTCAGCAAACTGCAAAACTAAAATGCACCACAGGTTTAGAATGTAGATGGATAATAGTATACTTAATGGATGACGAGTGACGACACAGAGGTAGGTACAGCAGTGGCCTACCGTACTGCTATATATAGTATACTGGTGGACACTGTCAGCAAACTGCAAAACTAAAATGCACCACAGGTATAGAATGTAGATGGATAGTATACTTAATGGATGACGAGTGACGACACAGAGGTAGGTACAGCAGTGGCCTACCGTACTGCTATATATAGTACACTGGTGGACACTGTGTCAGCAAACTGCAAAACTAAAATGCACCACAGGTATAGAATGTAGATGGATAGTATACTTAATGGATGACGAGTGACGACGCAGAGGTAGGTACAGCAGTGGCCTACCGTACTGCTATATATAGTATACTGGTGGACACTGTCAGCAAACTGCAAAACTAAAATGCACCATAGGTATAGAATGTAGATGGATAATAGTATACTTAATGGATGACGAGTGACGACACAGAGGTAGGTACAGCAGTGGCCTACGGTACTGCTATATATAGTATACTGGTGGACACTGTGTCAGCAAACTGCAAAACTAAAATGCACCACAGGTATAGAATGTAGATGGATGATAGTATACTTAATGGATGACGAGTGACGACACAGAGGTAGGTACAGCAGTGGCCTACCGTACTGCTATATATAATATACTGGTGGACACTGTGTCAGCAAACTGCAAAATTAAAATGCACCACAGGTTTAGAATGTAGATGGATAATAGTATACTTAATGGATGACGAGTGACGACACAGAGGTAGGTACAGCAGTGGCCTACCGTACTGCTATATATAGTATACTGGTGGACACTGTCAGCAAACTGCAAAACTAAAATGCACCACAGGTATAGAATGTAGATGGATAGTATACTTAATTGATGACGAGTGACGACACAGAGGTAGGTACAGCAGTGGCCTACCGTACTGCTATATATAGTATACTGGTGGACACTGTGTCAGCAAACTGCAAAGCTAAAATGCACCACAGGTATAGAATGTAGATGGATAATAGTATACTTAATGGATGACGAGTGACGACACAGAGGTAGGTACAGCAGTGGCCTACCGTACTGCTATATATAGTATACTGGTGGACACTGTGTCAACAAACTGCAAAACTAAAATGCACCACAGGTATAGAATGTAGATGGATAATAGTATACTTAATGGATGACGAGTGACGACACAGAGGTAGGTACAGCAGTGGCCTAAAGTTCTGCTATATATAGTATACTGGTGGACACTGTGTCAGCAAACTGCAAAACTAAAATGCACCACAGGTATAGAATGTAGATGGATAATAGTATACTTAGTGGATGACGAGTGACGACACAGAGGTAGGTACAGCAGTGGCCTACCATACTGCTATATATAGTATACTGGTGGACACTGTGTCAGCAAACTGCAAAACTAAAATGCACCACAGGTATAGAATGTAGATGGATAATAGTATACTTAATGGATGACGAGTGACGACACAGAGGTAGGTACAGCAGTGGCCTACCGTACTGCTATATATAGTATACTGGTGGACACTGTGTCAGCAAACTGCAAAACTAAAATGCACCACAGGTTTTGAATGTAGATGGATAATAGTATACTTAATGGATGACGAGTGACAACACAAAGGTAGTTACAGCAGTGGCCTACGGTACTGCTATATATAGTATACTGGTGGACACTGTGTCAGCAAACTGCAAAACTAAAATGCACCACAGGTATAGAATGTAGATGGATAATAGTATACTTAATGGATGACGAGTGACGACACAGAGGTAGGTACAGCAGTGGCCTACCGTACTGCTATATATAATATACTGGTGGACACTGTGTCAGCAAACTGCAAAACTAAAATGCACCACAGGTTTAGAATGTAGATGGATAATAGTATACTTAATGGATGACGAGTGACGACACAGAGGTAGGTACAGCAGTGGCCTACCGTACTGCTATATATAGTATACTGGTGGACACTGTCAGCAAACTGCAAAACTAAAATGCATCACAGGTATAGAATGTAGATGGATAGTATACTTAATGGATGACGAGTGATGACACAGAGGTAGGTACAGCAGTGGCCTACCGTACTGCTATATATAGTATACTGGTGGACACTGTGTCAGCAAACTGCAAAACTAAAATGCACCACAGGTATAGAATGTAGATGGATAATAGTATACTTAATGGATGACGAGTGACGACACAGAGGTAGGTACAGCAGTGGCCTACCGTACTGCTATATATAGTATACTGGTGGACACTGTGTCAACAAACTGCAAAACTAAAATGCACCACAGGTATAGAATGTAGATGGATAATAGTATACTTAATGGATGACGAGTGACGACACAGAGGCAGGTACAGCAGTGGCCTACCGTACTGCTATATATAGTATACTGGTGGACACTGTGTCAGCAAACTGCAAAACTAAAATGCACCACAGGTATAGAATGTAGATGGATAATAGTATACTTAATGGATGACGAGTGACGACACAGAGGTAGGTACAGCAGTGGCCTACCGTACTGCTATATATAGTATACTGGTGGACACTGTGTCAGCAAACTGCAAAACTAAAATGCACCACAGGTATAGAATGTAGATGGATAATAGTATACTTAATGGATGATAAGTGACGACACAGAGGTAGGTACAGCAGTGGCCTACCGTACTGCTATATATAGTATACTGGTGGACACTGTGTCAGCAAACTGCAAAACTAAAATGCACCACAGGTATAGAATGTAGATGGATAGTATACTTAATGGATGACGAGTGACGACACAGAGGTAGGTGCAGCAGTGGCCTACCGTACTGCTATATATAGTATACTGGTGGACACTGTCAGCAAACTGCAAAACTAAAATGCACCATAGGTATAGAATGTAGATGGATAATAGTATACTTAATGGATGACGAGTGACGACACAGAGGTAGGTACAGCAGTGGCCTACGGTACTGCTATATATAGTATACTGGTGGACACTGTGTCAGCAAACTGCAAAACTAAAATGCACCACAGGTATAGAATGTAGATGGATAATAGTATACTTAATGGATGACGAGTGACGACACAGAGGTAGGTACAGCAGTGGCCTACCGTACTGCTATATATAATATACTGGTGGACACTGTGTCAGCAAACTGCAAAACTAAAATGCACCACAGGTTTAGAATGTAGATGGATAATAGTATACTTAATGGATGACGAGTGACGACACAGAGGTAGGTACAGCAGTGGCCTACCGTACTGCTATATATAGTATACTGGTGGACACTGTCAGCAAACTGCAAAACTAAAATGCACCACAGGTATAGAATGTAGATGGATAGTATACTTAATGGATGACGAGTGACGACACAGAGGTAGGTACAGCAGTGGCCTACCGTACTGCTATATATAGTATACTGGTGGACACTGTGTCAGCAAACTGCAAAGCTAAAATGCACCACAGGTATAGAATGTAGATGGATAATAGTATACTTAATGGATGACGAGTGACGACACAGAGGTAGGTACAGCAGTGGCCTACCGTACTGCTATATATAGTATACTGGTGGACACTGTGTCAACAAACTGCAAAACTAAAATGCACCACAGGTATAGAATGTAGATGGATGATAGTATACTTAATGGATGAGGAGTGACGACACAGAGGCAGGTACAGCAGTGGCCTACCGTACTGCTATATATAGTATACTGGTGGACACTGTGTCAGCAAACTGCAAAACTAAAATGCACCACAGGTATAGAATGTAGATGGATAATAGTATACTTAATGGATGACGAGTGACGACACAGAGGTAGGTACAGCAGTGGCCTACCGTACTGCTATATATAGTATACTGGTGGACACTGTGTCAGCAAACTGCAAAACTAAAATGCACCACAGGTATAGAATGTAGATGGATAATAGTATACTTAATGGATGATGAGTGACGACACAGAGGTAGGTACAGCAGTGGCCTACCGTACTGCTATATATAGTACACTGGTGGACACTGTGTCAGCAAACTGCAAAACTAAAATGCACCACAGGTATAGAATGTAGATGGATAGTATACTTAATGGATGACGAGTGACGACACAGAGGTAGGTACAGCAGTGGCCTACCGTACTGCTATATATAGTATACTGGTGGACACTGTCAGCAAACTGCAAAACTAAAATGCACCATAGGTATAGAATGTAGATGGATAATAGTATACTTAATGGATGACGAGTGACGACACAGAGGTAGGTACAGCAGTGGCCTACCATACTGCTATATATAGTATACTGGTGGACACTGTGTCAGCAAACTGCAAAACTAAAATGCACCACAGGTATAGAATGTAGATGGATAGTATACTTAATGGATGACGACACAGAGGTAGGTACAGCAGTGCACTCTGCACTGTACTCCTATATAATATTAATTATACTGGTGGTCCCCAGTCCCCACAATAAAGCAGCACACTGAGCACAGATATGGAGTGTTTTTCTTCAGGCAGACAACGTATACTGGTGGTCACTGTCAGCAAAACTCTGCACTGTACTCCTGCTACAGCTGCTCCCAAGTCCCCACAATTAAGCAGTGTGAGCACTCAGCACAGATATATTATGCAGCACACTGAGCACAGATATGGTATGGAGCGTTTTTTTCAGGCAGAGAACGGATAAAAACTGGTGGTCACTTATCAGCAAAACTCTGCACTGTACTCCTCCTAACAGCTGCTCCCCAATCCTCCCCACAATTAAGCAAAAGCAATAAACCAATCAACTTCTAGTTCTACAATAAACGGAGAGGACGCCAGCCACGTCCTCTCCCTATCATCTCCAATGCACGAGTTAGAAAATGGCGGCGACGTGCGGCTGCTTATATAGAATCCGAATCTCGCGAGAATCCGACAGCGGGATGATGACGTTCGGGCACGCTCGGGTTAGCCGAGCAAGGCGGGAAGGTACTAACCTGCCTCAGACCCGTGTAAAAAAGGTGAAGTTCGGGGGGGTTCGGTTTCCGAGAAACCGAACCCGCTCATCACTAACTGTAAGTAGAATGAAGTAAAACAAAATATTCTTAAATTAGTCCGAGTGTCATTACATTGAGGAGTAATTATTACCTTTTGATGGGCTTTTACATGTTATAGACTGATGAGCGATGCTCCTCTATCAGTAGAACATCTTTTTTATGATCTAAACTCAAAGTGCTGTTTGTTTGACTTTATCTTTTATATCTACTGTATTTACATACATGGGATTAAAATTTTCTGCAAGTACAGAGTGAGGCAAACAAGCCTCCCAAATGTTAAAGGTAAACAAAAATGTTAGTACATAATCTAAAAGCGCATGGAATACTTTTTATTTTCTATTAGTTTTGAATATGATATGGGCCCTCATTCCGAGTTGTTCGCTCGCTAGCTGCTTTTAGCAGCATTGCACACGCTAGGCCGCCGCCCTCTGGGAGTGTATCTTAGCTTAGCAGAATAGCGAACGAAAGATTAGCAGAACTGCTACTAAATAATTCTTTGCAGTTTCTGAGTAGCTCCAGACCTACTTGCGATCAGCTCAGTCCGTTTAGTTCCTGGTTTGACGTCACAAACACCCCCTGCGTTCGGCCAGCCACTCCCCTGTTTCTCCAGACACTCCCGCGTTTTTCCCTGACACGCCTGCGATTTTTTAGCACACTCCCAAACGCTCAGTTACCACCCAGAAATGTCCCTTTCCTGTCAATCACTCACCGATCAGCAGAGCGACTGAAAAGCGCCGCAGAATCCACAGCAAATTTACTACGTTTTTAGTTAAATAACTAAGGGCATGCGCCTTGCGTGCCTTGCGCATGCACATTTTGCAACAAATCGCAGCATAGCGAAAATCGGCAACGAGCTAACAACTCGGAATGACCCCCATTGTCCAGATGGTGACCTTCATTTGTGATATACATTTGTAGTCGATTTCTGAAGTTTCGATTCACTCAATGGGTCATTTCTGGTTTTATCGTTGCGATTTCTTGACGAAGCTCGCTGTTTGGCTACTTTATCAAGAAGAATTTTCATTACTGGGTTGAAAATAATCCTCATCATCTTCTTGAAAAGCCTCTACACAGCCAATGAAGCCACCTGAAAGCTGAGGTCCACAAACATTGACCAAGAACCATTAACTAGGCTGTCTATATTCCAAGAAATTAGAATATCATGTTAAAAAAAATTATAAATAAACCGTATTCCAGGCACTTTTAGATTATGTACTAAAATATTGAATAGCATTTACCATACATTTTTTGTTAACCTACCCTTAAAATTTGTGAGTATTGTTTGCCTTGCCCTGTACTTGTACATTCCATGGAGTCAATATATGCCTGTAATAAGTATATCACTATACACACAAAAGAATGATTCAAATCATAAAGAATACTCTTTCTAGCACTTCCCTTTATATTTGTCCATTGTTCACTCAACCTGTTCTAGGTGTAGTGGTACTTAATACAATAAAAGCAGTAGAACAGTCACTATACATACAACTCTAAAATGTCAAATAGTGCACTGGGATTAAATAGTTATTATCACTAAAACCATGCAATGTATTCGTACATTCTAGTGCATCTTTTTTTCCATTTCTGTTTTTTTTTAAAGGGCTCAGACTTAACAGAGGCTCCACATCACTGTATTACTTCAAAACTTGGTGAAACATTTTATTGTTATCAATGTGGAAGTCAGAAGGTACAGTAAGATGCTGAACTAGTATTTAAACTAGAGATGAGCGCCTGAAATTTTTCGGGTTTTGTGTTTTGGTTTTGGGTTCGGTTCCGCGGCCGTGTTTTGGGTTCGACCGCGTTTTGGCAAAACCTCACCGAATTTTTTTTGTCGGATTCGGGTGTGTTTTGGATTCGGGTGTTTTTTTCAAAAAACCCTAAAAAACAGCTTAAATCATAGAATTTGGGGGTCATTTGATCCCATATTATTATTAACCTCAAAAACCATAATTTCCACTCATTTTCAGTCTATTCTGAATACCTCACACCTCACAATATTATTTTTAGTCCTAAAATTTGCACCGAGGTCGCTGGATGACTAAGCTAAGCGACCCTAGTGGCCGACACAAACACCTGGCCCATCTAGGAGTGGCACTGCAGTGTCACGCAGGATGTCCCTTCCAAAAAACCCTCCCCAAACAGCACATGACGCAAAGAAAAAAAGAGGCGCAATGAGGTAGCTGTGTGAGTAAGATTAGCGACCCTAGTGGCCGACACAAACACCGGGCCCATCTAGGAGTGGCACTGCAGTGTCACGCAGGATGGCCCTTCCAAAAAACCCTCCCCAAACAGCACATGACGCAAAGAAAAAAAGAGGCGCAATGAGGTAGCTGTGTGAGTAAGATTAGCGACCCTAGTGGCCGACACAAACACCGGGCCCATTTAGGAGTGGCACTGCAGTGTCACGCAGGATGTCCCTTCCAAAAAACCCTCCCCAAACAGCACATGACGCAAAGAAAAATAAAAGAAAAAAGAGGTGCAAGATGGAATTGTCCTTGGTCCCTCCCACCCACCCTTATGTTGTATAAACAAAACAGGACATGCACACTTTAACCAACCCATCATTTCAGTGACAGGGTCTGCCACACGACTGTGACTGATATGACGGGTTGGTTTGGACCCCCCCCAAAAAAGAAGCAATTAATCTCTCCTTGCACAAACTGGCTCTACAGAGGCAAGATGTCCACCTCATCATCATCCTCCGATATATCACCGTGTACATCCCCCTCCTCACAGATTATCAATTCGTCCCCACTGGAATCCACCATCTCAGCTCCCTGTGTACTTTGTGGAGGCAATTGCTGCTGGTCAATGTCTCCGCGGAGGAATTGATTATAATTAATTTTAATGAACATCATCTTCTCCACATTTTCTGGATGTAACCTCGTACGCCGATTGCTGACAAGGTGAGCGGCGGCACTAAACACTCTTTCGGAGTACACACTTGTGGGAGGGCAACTTAGGTAGAATAAAGCCAGTTTGTGCAAGGGCCTCCAAATTGCCTCTTTTTCCTGCCAGTATAAGTACGGACTGTGTGACGTGCCTACTTGGATGCGGTCACTCATATAATCCTCCACCATTCTTTCAATGTTGAGAGAATCATATGCAGTGACAGTAGACGACATGTCCGTAATCGTTGTCAGGTCCTTCAGTCCGGACCAGATGTCAGCATCAGCAGTCGCTCCAGACTGCCCTGCATCACCGCCAGCGGGTGGGCTCGGAATTCTGAGCCTTTTCCTCGCACCCCCAGTTGCGGGAGAATGTGAAGGAGGAGATGTTGACAGGTCGCGTTCCGCTTGACTTGACAATTTTCTCACCAGCAGGTCTTTCAACCCCAGCAGACTTGTGTCTGCCGGAAAGAGAGATCCAAGGTAGGCTTTAAATCTAGGATCGAGCACGGTGGCCAAAATGTAGTGCTCTGATTTCAACAGATTGACCACCCGTGAATCCTTGTTAAGCGAATTAAGGGCTCCATCCACAAGTCCCACATGCCTAGCGGAATCGCTCCGTGTTAGCTCCTCCTTCAATGTCTCCAGCTTCTTCTGCAAAAGCCTGATGAGGGGAATGACCTGACTCAGGCTGGCAGTGTCTGAACTGACTTCACGTGTGGCAAGTTCAAAGGGCATCAGAACCTTGCACAACGTTGAAATCATTCTCCACTGCACTTGAGACAGGTGCATTCCACCTCCTATATCGTGCTCAATTGTATAGACTTGAATGGCCTTTTGCTGCTCCTCCAACCTCTGAAGCATATAGAGGGTTGAATTCCACCTCGTTACCACTTCTTGCTTCAGATGATGGCAGGGCAGGTTCAGTAGTTTTTGGTGGTGCTCCAGTCTTCTGTACACGGTGCCTGTACGCCGAAAGTGTCCCGCAATTCTTCTGGCCACCGACAGCATCTCTTGCACGCCCCTGTCGTTTTTTAAAAAATTCTGCACCACCAAATTCAAGGTATGTGCAAAACATGGGACGTGCTGGAATTTGCCCATATTTAATGCACACACAATATTGCTGGCGTTGTCCGATGCCACAAATCCACAGGAGAGTCCAATTGGGGTAAGCCATTCTGCGATGATCTTCCTCAGTTGCCGTAAGAGGTTTTCAGCTGTGTGCGTATTCTGGAAAGCGGTGATACAAAGCGAAGCCTGCCTAGGAAAGAGTTGGCGTTTGCGAGATGCTGCTACTGGTGCCGCCGCTGCTGTTCTTGCGGCGGGAGTCCATACATCTACCCAGTGGGCTGTCACAGTCATATAGTCCTGACCCTGCCCTGCTCCACTTGTCCACATGTCCGTGGTTAAGTGGACATTGGGTACAACTGCATTTTTTAGGACACTGGTGAGTCTTTTTCTGACGTCCGTGTACATTCTCGGTATCGCCTGCCTACAGAAGTGGAACCTAGATGGTATTTGGTAACGGGGGCACACTGCCTCAATAAATTGTCTAGTTCCCTGTGAACTAACGGCGGATACCGGACGCACGTCTAACACCAACATAGTTGTCAAGGACTCAGTTATCCGCTTTGCAACAGGATGACTGCTGTGATATTTCATCTTCCTCGCAAAGGACTGTTGGACAGTCAATTGCTTACTGGAAGTAGTACAAGTGGGCTTACGACTTCCCCTCTGGGATGACCATCGACTCCCAGCAGCAACAACAGCAGCGCCAGCAGCAGTAGGCGTTACACGCAAGGATGCATCGGAGGAATCCCAGGCAGGAGAGGACTCGTCAGAATTGCCAGTGACATGGCCTGCAGGACTATTGGCATTCCTGGGGAAGGAGGAAATTGACACTGAGGGAGTTGGTGGGGTGGTTTGCGTGAGCTTGGTTACAAGAGGAAGGGATTTACTGGTCAGTGGACTGCTTCCGCTGTCGGCTCAAGTTTTTGAACTTGTCACTGACTTATTATGAATGCGCTGCAGGTGACGTATAAGGGAGGATGTTCCGAGGTGGTTAACGGCCTTACCCCTACTTATTACAGCTTGACAAAGGGAACACACGGCTTGACACCTGTTGTCCGCATTTCTGGTGAAATACTTCCACACGAAGAGCTGATTTTTGGGGTATTTTCACCAGGCATGTCAACGGCCCTATTCCTCCCACGGACAACAGGTGTCTCCCCGGGTGCCTGACTTAAACAAACCACCTCACCATCAGAATCCTCCTGGTCAATTTCCTCCCCAGCGCCAGCAACACCCATATCCTCCTCATCCTGGTGTACTTCAACACTGACATCTTCAATCTGACTATCAGGAACTGGACTGCGGGTGCTCCTTCCAGCACTTGCAGGGGGCGTGCAAATGGTGGAAGGCGCATGCTCTTCACGTCCAGTGTTGGGAAGGTCAGGCATCGCAACCGACACAATTGGACTCTCCTTGTGGATTTGGGATTTCGAAGAACGCACAGTTCTTTGCGGTGCTACTGCTTTTGCTAGCTTGAGTCTTTTCATTTTTCTAGCGAGAGGCTGAGTGCCTCCATCCTCATGTGAAGCTGAACCACTAGCCATGAACATAGGCCAGGGCCTCAGCCGTTCCTTGCCACTCCGTGTGGTAAATGGCATATTGGCAAGTTTACGCTTCTCCTCCGACAATTTTATTTTAGGTTTTGGAGTCCTTTTTTTACTGATATTTGGTGTTTTGGATTTGACATGCTCTGTACTATGACATTGGGCATCGGCCTTGGCAGACGACGTTGCTGGCATTTCATCGTCTCGGCCATGACTAGTGGCAGCAGCTTCAGCACGAGGTGGAAGTGGATCTTGATCTTTCCCTAATTTTGGAACCTCAACATTTTTGTTCTCCATATTTTAATAGGCACAACTAAAAGGCACCTCAGGTAAACAATGGAGATGGATGGATACTAGTATACAATTATGGATGGACTGCTGAGTGCCGACACAGAGGTAGCTACAGCCGTGGACTACCGTACTGTACTGTGTCTGCTGCTAATATAGACTGGTTGATAAAGAGATGTAGTAGTAGTAGTATGTATGTATAAAGAAGAAAGAAAAAAAAACCACGGGTAGGTGGTATACAATTATGGACGGACTGCCCAGTGCCGACACAGAGGTAGCTACAGCCGTGGACTACCGTACTGTACTGTGTCTGCTGCTAATATATACTGGTTGATAAAGAGATGTAGTAGTAGTAGTATGTATGTATAAAGAAGAAAGAAAAAAAAACCACGGGTAGGTGGTATACAATTATGGATGGACTGCTGAGTGCCGACACAGAGGTAGCTACAGCCGTGGACTACCGTACTGTACTGTGTCTGCTGCTAATATAGACTGGTTGATAAAGAGATGTAGTAGTAGTAGTATGTATGTATAAAGAAGAAAGAAAAAAAAACCACGGGTAGGTGGTATACAATTATGGACGGACTGCCCAGTGCCGACACAGAGGTAGCTACAGCCGTGGACTACCGTACTGTACTGAGTCTGCTGCTAATATAGACTGGTTGATAAAGAGATGTAGTAGTAGTAGTATGTATGTATAAAGAAGAAAGAAAAAAAAACCACGGGTAGGTGGTATACAATTATGGACGGACTGCCCAGTGCCGACACAGAGGTAGCTACAGCCGTGGACTACCGTACTGTACTGTGTCTGCTGCTAATATAGACTGGTTGATAAAGAGATGTAGTAGTAGTAGTATGTATAAGTATAAAGAAGAAAGAAAAAAAAACCACGGGTAGGTGGTATACAATTATGGACGGACTGCCGAGTGCCGACACAGAGGTAGCTACAGCCGTGAACTACCGTACTGTGTCTGCTGCGACTGGATGATAAATAATGATATAAAAAATATATATATATCACTACTGCAGCCGGACAGGTATATATTATATAATGACGGACCTGCTGGACACTGTCTGTCAGCAGAATGAGTTTTTTATAGAATTAAAAAAAAAACACCACACAAGTGAAGTCACACGACGAGTGTTTAACTTTTTCAGGCAATCACAATATAGTATACTATACTACTAACTATACTGGTGGTCAGTGTGGTCAGGTCACTGGTCAGTCACACTGGCAGTGGCACTCCTGCAGCAAAAGTGTGCACTGTTTAATTTTAATAATAATATGTACTCCTGGCTCCTGCTATAACCTATAACTGGCACTGCAGTGCTCCCCAGTCTCCCCCACAATTATAAGATGTGTGAGCTGAGCACAGTCAGATACGAGTGTTTAACTTTTTCAGGCAATCACAATATAGTATACTATACTACTAACTATACTGGTGGTCAGTGTGGTCAGGTCACTGGTCAGTCACACTGGCAGTGGCACTCCTGCAGCAAAAGTGTGCACTGTTTAATTTTAATAATAATATGTACTCCTGGCTCCTGCTATAACCTATAACTGGCACTGCAGTGCTCCCCAGTCTCTCCCACAATTATAAGATGTGTGAGCTGAGCACAGTCAGATACGAGTGTTTAACTTTTTCAGGCAATCACAATATAGTATACTATACTACTAACAAACTATACTGGTGGTCAGTGTGGTCAGGTCACTGGTCAGTCACACTGGCAGTGGCACTCCTGCAGCAAAAGTGTGCACTGTTTAATTTTAATAATAATATGTACTCCTGGCTCCTGCTATAACCTATAACTGGCACTGCAGTGCTCCCCAGTCTCCCCCACAATTATAAGATGTGTGAGCTGAGCACAGTCAGATATATACATAGATGATGCAGCACACTGGGCTGAGCAGTGCACACAGATATGGTATGTGACTGAGTCACTGTGTATCGTTTTTTTCAGGCAGAGAACGGATATATTAAATAAAACTGCACTGTCTGGTGGTCACTGTGGTCAGTCACTAGTAAACTCTGCACTCTCTACACAGTTCTACAGTACTCCTAATCTCCAGTAAATCAGGTCAATCTCTCTCTTTCTCTCTTCTAATCTAAATGGAGAGGACGCCAGCCACGTCCTCTCCCTATCAATCTCAATGCACGTGTGAAAATGGCGGCGACGCGCGGCTCCTCATATAGAATCCGAGTCTCGCGATAGAATCCGAGCCTCGCGAGAATCCGACAGCGTCATGATGACGTTCGGGCGCGCTCGGGTTAACCGAGCAAGGCGGGAAGATCCGAGTCGCTCGGACCCGTGAAAAAAAACATGAAGTTCGGGCGGGTTCGGATTCAGAGAAACCGAACCCGATCATCTCTAATTTAAACAGAGTAGATTGTGGATGTTTGCTGGATGTGATTGCATCACTGCTATCCATTTGTTATACATGAAGTGTTTGGTACACAGGAAGTTTTTGTTATACAGGAAATGCTGCTGCAGCCATTATTTTGTGTGCAGCTCTCCAGAGTACTGTGGTGATATGTACACAAGCCACTTTATGCAGAATGATTAGTTTTGATGTTTTATTATTACCAATAGCAGTCACCTTTTTATGTAGTAAAATGCTGGGATAAATTGAATGTTTTAATCATCAGCAATCAGGAGAGTTGGCAATTATGCAATGAAGCTAACAGTGGTAACTGGAAATATCACTCTGGGGGTGGCCGCAATGTGCTGTTTCAGATAGGCACATCATGGCAAACTACATAGGTTTTGCCTCATTCCCCATAGAGGTGCACTAGACAATTTGCAATGGGATGTAATTATGTGATCGGCGGTCAGGAGACCACTGGTCACAGCACCTCCCCCTACATCCCACCCACTGAGTCGGAATGCCGACTACAAGGAACTATTCCCACTCATGGGTGTCCCCGTGCATGGTGAGTGCAGCGAGCACACAAGAGGCTTGTTGCACTCACCCCCCCTTCCTGTTGGCATTCCGCCGGTCACGTATACCCAACTCCTTGCAATGTCAGGGGTACCATAACTGGTTTATATGTGCATAGCCATGTATTGCAGTAATGCTTAGTGGCACATCACCAGTAACTGAATTTCCCCCTTACAGTTGAGCAGTTTTTCGTAGTAACAAAATATTTATTTTCTCTATTAGTAATTATAGCTATAATGATTAAAAATTGGTTGTCAGGTTGATAGCACCGGGAGGCACGCATCCCAGCCATTGTTGAGGAGCCAGGATGCCATGCCTCCTGCTGACCCCCACAGATGGCGTTACCCATTGCTTAGTTTCTGTTAGCATGTGCAGCAGTACAGCTGCACTTAGTTCTTAGTTTATTAATCAGGTCTGTGATTGGGCATAGCCCATTTATATTCTCTCCCAGTTCCTTCCCAAATCGCTGGTGATAGTTCCTGTTTCCTGTGAGAACTTGTGAACCCTGTGAACTCCAGAGATTTGGACACATTGTCTGAACATTGTTCTGGTCGGATCCAGCTTGCCAAAGATTTCAGGTTTTGTGTGGAGCTTCCACAGAGACTCTTGCTTAGCGCATTTATTTCATTATTATTATTATTACCACCTTGTGCATTGTTGCATTTATATACAGTTTTTGGTTGCTTATAACATCCTGTGCATTGTTGCATTTAAATATGGTCTTGTTGCTAATAACACCCTGTGTATTGTTGCATGTATACTGATTGTGTTAAATTTATATTCCAACCTGTGCATTGTTGCACTTGCGTGAATTTGTTTTTTTCTCTGTGCCTGTGTGTAGTGCAGCGGTATGTATGTAGGGTTCATTGAACGTCTCACCATACTGCAATTTACTCTTGCCCAGCCTCCAATAGTTGCCTTGTCCATACATAAGACCTTGGGGCATCTGAGTATAGGGTGGACCTAATTCACCCTGGAAAGGCGGCTTCTATAGGCAAATCCTAGCATTGCAGGAGGCTAAAAGACTGCTGGGCAAGGGTAATTGTGTGAGCATCACCAAGAACCACCAGGTAGCCCATAGCACACTGTAGTCCACATAACACAGGTAGATTCTACAGTGCAAAAGTCCCTCTTCTCCAAGTGTCCCACACCACAGATATAATCTTTGTAGCATGGCAGTGAAGCACCCAGATCAATGTACCTACTTTTTTTGATGATCAGGCTGAATTTAAATACGATATTTAAAAACACACTTATTTTTATGCAATTCAGACTTGTTGGTCAACTTCTAATGAGTAAATTTATCAATGGGTTGTTTGTTAAATGCACTGATGATCAGTATCTTTGACTGAGGGATTGAAAACCACAGATCATTGGTGGCTTTGACAAGCCCCTTAGTAAATTTACCCCAAAATGAGTAAAACCATTTTTTGTATCTGACTCACAAACTATGGTCTAGAAAGACAAAAGGTCTAAAAAAGGAATGTATGTGTGATAAAAATCATTTATTTACTCTAGATGCCTAAAGGAATGTGCTTAATTAAATATTTGAAAAACATTAGAATATGTATCAATATTTAAGGTAGGAAAGTTAAGTTTTAATTTCTGGGAAAGTTGATGGTATGTGTTACCTTCTGATACCATAGAAACAACTGTTTTCTTAGGAAAATCAATCCACAGTGCAATAGGTTTCATTTTTTATTCATTCATGCTATAAATTATGGTGTGGCTTATTCTAGGGGGAACATTATGGTAATTTCTCAGGACACTCTGAACCACCAAGCTTATTGTGTGTGCAAAACATGGTACGTATTCAAATTCACACACTCGTAATGCTTGTATAATGTTACTTGCATTATCAGAAATTACAAATTCTAGCAGGATAAGCTATTTTGCTATTACATCCCTGAGTTTTTCCAACAGATTGCCACTTGTATGCCTCTTAGTGAAGCCAGTAATACAGATAATAGACTGCCTTTGAATTATCTGGTATTGTATGTTAGATACTGCTGCTGCTGTAGGTTATACACCTAGTGGGCTGTCACAGTCATATATGTAATCTTTAGTTAAGAGGTTCCCAAACTGTGTGCCGTGGCTCCCTGGGGTGCCTCGGGACACTTGCAGGGGTGCCCTGGGTTGGTGGTCCAGGACCAATTCAAATTATTAATAGTCAATATAATAGGCAAAACAAGTGCTGGTGGCTGCCAGTCATAAAATATGTGGCCAAACAGAAGCAAATCTTGTCCCTCACCACACAACTGACCCTAAGGATGACATATAAGCGCGATCTACTTAATGTAATATTTCTTTCTAAATTTCTCAATAAGAAATTTTTGGCCATGGGGTGCCGTGAAACAAATTCTGATATTCTAGGGCGCCGTGATTCAAAAAAGTTTGGAAACCACTGCTTTAGTTTGATCACTACCGCTTGACAACATATCTGTTAAGAGGATAGTTAGTACAATGGCATTTTTAGGCAAAGAATAATTTTTTGTTTAAGTTCCTGGTAGAGGTGAGGAATTGCTATTCTGGTAAAATGGAATAGAGATGTAATTTCGTAGAGAGAAAACACAACCTCAAATAATCGTCTAAAACCAGATAAAATTCTGAAATAAGGTATTCCGAAATACAGAATTTTTAGAGCGAGACTGAGATAGTGACAACTTTGCTTTCTGATGGTTCAGTGTACACAAACTTTGTTTCATGCACAAAATGATCAAAAATATTGCAAAAAATTACCTCCAGGTTGTGTGTATAATGTGTATATGAAACATAAATGTATTTTGTGCATGTGCACAAACTTTTTTCATGCACAAAATTATAAAAAATATTGTGACTTGGGTCCCTTTCCCAAGATATCTCATTATGATATGCAAATATGAAAAAATATGAAAAAATCCAATATCCAAAATGCATCTGGTCCCAAGCATATTGGGTATAGAAGACTCAACCTGTATATTGATGATGGATATTGGATGCAGATCTATTGCTAACATAGCCATCATGGCTGTGATCAGGTGTGCAACAGTATGGCAGCTGATATACTTGGTTACTCTTGTAAGTGCTTGTTATTTGAAACTGCTAGTCTTCTTATTGCCCTTATGGGATGAAGAGTCACCTACAGCAGTAGCAGCAGCAGCAGCCCTATCATGGAAGGATACTTCTTGGGAATCCTGGATAGAGGAGGAATCAGTCAGCCTTTAGAAGTAGGATACAGCAGGACTAATTCTGATCATTAATGAAAAGGTTGAAGATGAGGGTGTTGGAGGTGGAGATTGCATGTGCTGGCCCATACTGCTGGTAGTTGATGCTGGACTGCTTGTTATTATTTTACAGGATTTTTTAGATTTTCATAAATAATTTGCATTAACTCACTGCAAATTATGTAACCGGGAAGATGTGCCTAGATGGTTAACATCATTACCTTTACTTATTTTGGCACCACAAATGGTACAGATGCCTTGACAAATGTTTCAGAATTTTGGAAAACATTATTCCATATGAAATAGGTGGATTTTGGGGTATTATTCCCAGGCATTACAATGCCCTTTTTGTTCATCACTGCTGCCACTGGTGGCTCACTTACTTTGACACAAACAACATCCTCCTCATGAATTTTATCAACTTCTTTTCCAACACATTTATCATTAACATCCTCATTAGCATCAGATAGACAAATACCCCCTTCATTCTGTTGCACTTCCACAGTTGCATCCACAATTTCTATGTCTTTCCATGTCTGACATCAGAATTCTGATATCAGATAATCATGTCTTGCCTTTACCTACCAAGGATGAAAACAACAACTACACAATGTTTTTGACACTATGCAGAGATTTGTAAACCTATCTTATCATAAACCTTATCCCATATTGTATCAGAAATGTCACAAAGATATTAGCTGCAGGATATGCTGTTTATTTACAGTATAAAGTAATTCAAAGTGTCCATTTACCCTCTATCTAATCAGAACAAGTTGCTAAGTTTAAGTTCCTCACAAGGGCCCTCATTCCGAGTTGTTTGCTCGCTAGCTGCTTTTAGCAGCCATGCAAACACTAAGCTGCCGCTCTCTGGGAGTGTATCTTAGCTTAGCAGAAGTGCAAACGAAAGGATCGCACCGCTGCTGCAAAAAAAGATTGTGCAGTTTCTGAGCAGCTCGAGACTTACTCCTAGCTTGTGATCACTTAAGACTGTTTAGTTCCTGTTTTGATGTCACGAACACGCCCTGCGTTCGGCCAGCCACGCCTGCGTTTTTCCAGGCATGCCCGCATTTGTATCTGACACACCTGCGTTTTTACACACACTCCCCGAAAACGGTCAGTTACCACCCAGAAACACCCACTTTCTGTCAATTGCTCTGCGGCCAGCAGTGCGACTGAAAAGCGTCACTAGACCTTGTGTGAAACTGCATCGGCAGATCAGGGACACTTTCTAAGGAAAAATCTTCAAACCTGAAGTGCTTTGACAATTATGGAAGCAACTTGGGTTCCTAGCTTCCTCCAAATATGTTATATAACTTCTATGGCTATCACCTTCATGAGTTAAATGGATGTCTTGATAAATGATACACTCTGTCCTCTCTTGTGGTTGTTTTTCTGTTCTTTGAGCAGAAACAAGAATCTTCACCAATGGGAAGGTATTATTCAAAGGGTTACCTTCGCTTCGGCTAGAACACAGCTATCACCGGTAATGACCCTGCTAACATTTAAATTTGTTTGCTGTTTGCAAGCAAAATCTTCTCTATGCTGATTTAACAGGTATTACATCTGTACTTGTAATACAGGTTGAGTATCCCATATCCAAATATTCCGAAATACGGAATATTCCAATATACGGACTTTTCTGAGTGAGAGTGAGATAGTGAAACCTTTGTTTTTTGATGGCTCAATGTACACAAACTTTGTTTAATACACAAAGTTATTAAAAATATGTATTAAATGACCTTCAGGCTGTGTGTATAAGGTGTATATGAAACATAAATGAATTGTGTGAATGTAGACACACTTTGTTTAATGCTCAAAGTTATAAAAAATATTTGATAAAATGATCTTCAGGCTGTATGTATAAGGTGTATATGTAACATAAATGCATTCTATGCTTAGATTTAGGTCCCATCACCATGATATCTCTTTATGGTATGCAATTATTCCAAAATACGTAAAAATCTGATATCCAAAATACCTCTGGTCCCAAGCATTTTGGATAAGGGATACTCAACCTGTACTGCAAAACCTATTCAGTTATCACTGCTCATGCACTATTGGTCAGTGCTATGTGCTGGCTCCCCTTACTGAAATTTGCCACCCTGCCCTGGTCCTAACCTGAAATCTGTAATCACTCTTTATTATACAGTAATATTACTTACTTTACAGATAAGAAATACAGTCTTTCTTCTTAATTACCATAAGTTTCTTCAGATTCTCTTACACCATTTGCAATTAAAATTATAATGAACCTTTACTTATTTCTTAAATTGCACTTTGATTGAAATTCTGTCATCTTTTTTTTTAAACTCATTGATATATTTTCATACTTGTAAACAATCATTCCTCTGTCTGTATTTATGCTTATCTGGAGCAGCAACATTTTAACTTAGATGTGCAGAAAATGAAAAGCATTGATACAGTGATGTGGGTTTTCTGTGTCCCGTATTCAAATAGCGGTGATGTGTGCTCGCAATGTGTCAGATTTATTAATCTGGAGAAGGCATAAGGAAGTGATAAACCAGTGACAAGTGCAAGGTGATAAACGTACCAACCAGTCAGCTCCTGTCAATTTGCATATTGGAGCTGATTGGCTGGTGCATTTATCACCTTGCACTTATCACTTATTTATCACTTCCTTATGCCCCATTGTGCACTACATACATCACATTCAACCTCTATGGGATGAGAGGAAAAATCTGGGATTTTGGTGGATGAAAAGCACCAGAGAATCAGTCGGAAAGCTGACACCTTGTGCCCATTACTGCTTTAATACACCCCTTAAAGAGAAGATTGTGTCTTTTAAGGGTTTCTCAGTGGTGCATAAGAAAATGGTGACACCAGAACTTCAAAGGTATAGGTTACAGTACATGAATGGAGGTGCTATAGATACCAGTGTAAGACGAAGTGACTTATCTGATTTTACAGTATAATGAGGGATTAATAAAATGGAAAAAACTGCAACATTACAGTCTCATTGTCAAGAAAATCTGTAATGACTAAAAATGAATAAAGATACATTGCATGTTATGTTACAGGAAAAGATTAATTGCTTGGGGCGCTTTAGATACTTTGAGATACTCTACTTTACCAAGATGTCTGTTAGCAATTTCTGGTCTGCTGTTTTGAGTAAATTATATATATTCACCTATCAGAAGATGGGCATACGCTATACAGATATCTGACAGATCATCTGCCCAATCTAGCTGGTTGGAATGAAAATCTGGAAAATGGATGGGAACAAATGACAATCGATCATTCGCTCAAAAGTACTTGAAAATAGGACAAAACTGTCAATAAGACAGACTGGTTTTATATCATGTTTGGTGCGTCAACTGTCAGCTACTATATAAATAATTACAATTTGTTAATAGAAGCAAAAAATACTCCCCACAAAAAGTGAAAAATGCACTTAAACCAAAGATGTGATTTTGTAAATATAAGTCATAAGACCATGCTGATATTTTCGATAATAAGGAAACATATGGTTCTTTATCATTGCCCTTATAAAGCCATGACACAGACCTGTCTTTACTTAGTAATTCCTTTAAGGACGGATGTAATGAAGTCCGGTTTGCCTTGTACATAATTGCCGCTTTAAAAATAACTTCTGAGTTCGGACGGGATTCCGCCCAACTCGGACTTCATTACATCTGGCCCAATATGTTAGATCCTAGCACTGATAAAAAAAAGTGTAATTAAGTGAAAGTAGCTATTACAACAGTTGGAAGATGCAGTGTCTTAGTTGCCCTCAAAGGGATGATTAAGATGAAAATGTATTTTATTTTGTATAGTCATGATGACAGATCATCACCAAGTGTTAAAAAAAATCCAGCATGGGCAGAAGTAGATTGTACAAGAAAAGTAGCAAAGCTAGTGCCAATGGTAATATAGTAAAATAAGAGGTGCAGATTAGGGTTGTCCATCAATACAGTACTGTAAATTAACCATTGATGGTCGATAGTTTTTAATAATGGGGGAAACCATCAATGGTTTACGGTTGTTCATACACAAGTGAATGGGGACTATGGGCCTGACTCAGAGATGGACGTAGGTATTGTCTCACGCAGATTACCATTAATAAGGAATCTGAGGCTACGCGAGGTCCATTCTGCACATGCACAGAATGGGCCTAGCGCTGTTTTACAGGGTTCTCCTGATTGACAGGCAGTGGCATCACTGGGTGTGGTGACACCCGGTGCGCGCTCATGGCAAAAAGGGGGCATGGCCGACTGCAAAGGGGCATGGCCTCGTGGGGTCGTCACTCCGGGGGCGTGCCCAGCATCTCCGGAGATGTTGAGCTGTACTGAGCTGCCCCTGGAGACTGTCTACCAGCACTGTCGGCTCCTCTTCTATGACAGGAGCCGGGTGCTGTAGCAGACTTTCACACTGCAGCACTCGGCTCCTGTCACTGTGGAGGAGCCCACAGTGTGGTGTCACCCCTTCTAGGCGTCACACCCAGGTGCGGGCCGCACCTCCCGCACCTGGCTTGTGACGCTACTGGGCAGTGGTGTTGATGGGGTGGGGAGATGGTTCCTAGAAACGGGCACATCGCTCCCATTTTCTTGGAGGGGAGAGCCAAGGGTCTATGTGTCACCATGCAGACTTCCTGGCCTCGCAGCCCCCGCTTCCTTTGGCCAGCTGTGCAAGCTGAGGCTTACTTCGCAGTGCTGGGATCCCAGCTACATGCAGGAGGCATCTCTTCTGCTGAGACATCTCCTGCATGCCCAGCCTAGAGATCGGATGGAAAGTCAATGCTGCTTGTATGCGGCATTGAACTTCCATCCATCTCTGAATCAGGCCCTATGACCGCACATGCACAGTATTGAAAAGCGATGAGTTTTTGCTGTAAAAGGTAAACCGCTGGAGCCATTGCACCTGCGTACAGGAATGCAGTAGCCTCAAAAATGGCCATGACACGTCTGCGTTCTTTCTACATCCAAACAGTCACTGTCTGTCAATCACTTTGTGAATAGATCTCCTCTGTGACCGCTGTAGCAAGACCATCACAGCACATGTGCAGTCGGACAATAATTGCTCAACTGTGAATAATCAAGCATGCATACATTTCGGAGTCAGTCCCTATGTGCACAAAGGATTAGGTGAGGTTACCAGAGAACAAAGCAAAGAATGTTGGCTCTGCTCCAACATATGGAAAGACACCCATGTCTCCTTTGGGAGATACACACAAGACCTAATAAGCCAGATGTAAGTCCTAAAAATAAACATTAATATATATCATGTACAGTATAACTAATGCACAACAGTCCGTGCTGATATAGATGTTCAGTGTATCATTCTCTGATAGAAGTTTCACCTGCTAAAATTTGTGATGTACAAATTGTAAGTTTTCAGTCATCATCCTATAGAAGGGGGAGAGGGGAATAAAATGTAGTGCAATGTTCTGCATGTTATTCGACTGCACACAAGAGGGTAGAATATGGTAGCCCAACGGGTTCACTACGGCTGGCCGGCGGTCGGGCTCCCGGCGACCAGCATCCCGGCGCCGGGAGCCCGACCGCCGGCTTACCGACAGCTTGGCGAGCGCAAATGAGCCCCTTGCGGGCTCGCTGCACTCGCCACGCTACGGGCACGGTGGCGCGCTACGCGCGCCACACTATTTTATTCTCCCTCTATGGGGGTCGTGGACCCCCACGAGGGAAAATAATTGTCGGTATGCCGGCTGTCGGGCTCCCGGCGCCGGTATACTGAGCGCCGGGAGCCCGACCGCCGGCAAACAGAAGACCACCCAGCCCAACATCACAAATTTTCCTGTGCACCTCTGGGAAGCAAAGGTACAGTCAATTAGTAATGTTACTACCCGGTAAGTGACTATACCAGACATGTTTGCAGCTTTCATATTGAATTAAAAATCCCCTATAAATATCTAAACCAACCATCATTTCTGTTAGTATTACAAAGGGGTGGAATAACTGTAGCTTACATCATACAGCACTAGCTTTAGAAGTGACACCTTTCAAATTTGTTGAATAAGCATCAGTTCTGGAATTGATGGTTTGTGCAGAACTGAAATGTTAATTGAGAACCACCTTCACAATTAGACATAGATGCAAGTTTTTACTTTTTTTGTAATACGTTTGTGTCTTTTCAGAATGCACATCTCTTTTTAAAAGGGCAACTTGAACTTGCGGCTCCCTATAACATTGATGCTGGGACATAGGTTGGAGGGCTAGTGCAGACATTGTCAAAGTGAAGTAAGGGTATGTTGTGAGGGTGATGAGGCAAACAGTGGGCCTGATTCTGATTTGGAAGTAAAGCAAACAAAAGCAAGTACTGTAACTGTGCACCTGGGCAAAAACCATGTTGCACTGCAGGGGGGGAGATGTAACATGTGCAGAGAGATTCATATTTTGGTGGGGTGAGTCCAAACTGAAATCTAAATTGCTGTGAAAAAATAAATATGTGTAACATTTGTGGGCTACATGCAAAAGCAGTCAGTATTTACCCTGCACTGAAAACATATAAATGTATTTGCTCATCCTGCATTGCAACATGGATTGTTTCAGACTCAAAGTTACTTGCTTTTTTGCTTTACGTTTTTATATTTTATATCTGCAATTTGTTTAAGTAGCTTCTTATATGCTCCGTTTAAATTGAGTACGTATTATCTGCATTTATCTGCACTTTCCGGCCATTTACCATAATATATGAGCATTGTGCACTGTTATTTTTAGCATGTTTTGTACTAATTGTGAAGTTTGACCTCCTAGCATATTATAGGCACATCTACATGTGGGCAACTCATAATATGTAGCAAAAGTTTTCTCTGCACCAATTTGCACACAATGAAGTTCTGAATGTGAGATTTCTGCATCTACATCAAACATGAAAAACTTTATGAGATGACAAAAACAAACAATGGGCCTAATTCTTTTTTGTATGCAAATGCAATCATGATTTTCTAGCTGCCTCCCATGAATGAAAAAAAAACACCCACCGGAGCCATCGCAAACTCAACTGCATACACATTAGCGGACTATTCGCAATTATGGAGAACATCAAAGCTTAGGGTTGGACTATGGCTAAGCAGACTGGGCACAGCAGTAGCAGCTCAGACACCATGTATTTGCATGTATAGTCATGCAGCCATCAGAACTTACAGGCCCTGAAAATGGCCATGACACGTCTACATTTTCCCAACCATTCCCCTTAAACTCCCCGCTAACATCTCCAAATGGCCACTCCCTGTCAATCACTCTGTGACAAAGTTCTCAGTGCGAGCGGGATCGCAGTGGCACCCACGCGCATGAGCACTGCGGTCGCAGCACACGAGCAGTTTGACAAAAATTGCTACAGTGCGTGAACATCGGCCATTGCATACAAACATGAATTAGGCCCAATGTAACAAATTTAATCAAGCATGTTCAGCATCAAAGTATAAGTAGTTTCACCCCATCAAATTCCATTTTGTGATTTTACAGATGGGAGCACGAAAATGTATTATAGATTGTATCTTTATTTTTTTGTGATGTTTTACACAATAAACTCACACAGTAGCATTGATAAAATACATTTATAGCAATTTACAAATTTTTCAATTTTGAAAACATTTGCATAACATTTTATTAAACACAATACTTTACATACAGGTCTTCTTGTTGAAAAACATAGTCATATTTTATAGTATTTATTCAGTAAAGCACAGCCTCACAAAGAAATTAGTGCCCCTTTAGTAAGAAAATTAGAAATTTAAAAAGATGTCATCTGATACTTGATTGTTTTGAAATTAAGGTATTAGTATAATGTAAACAAATGTGACATTTACAAAAGGCATTTTATCTTATCAAATATTCATGCAGGTGTCTATTTGAAATAACTGTTTGTTTTTTTAATTGATTTTTCACAATATCCTATTTTTATATTATTTTACTCCCACTATAAAAAAAAAAAAAGAAAAGACAAAAAAAAAAGAAAGAAAAGTAGATTTTGGCACTTTAAGTATAAAATGATTTACATGAACAAAGTCCATGTAAAGAGCACAGTTTCAGGGATTACTGAAACAATCAGAAATCATGTTTAAGACTTTGGAAAGTTCGAGTAGAAAAAAGTCACATACCTGATACACTGTACTGAGATTTACATTTTCTCAAATTAGATTTTAGAATAACCTTATAAACCCCCCTTAAATAAGGGATAATTGATGAGATGAATGAACGTGACAAAAGGGGCCAATATATATTTTTGTCTTGCACTGTATTTAGAATTTAACAGTGGTGGTTGTCACATTAATTTGTTCTTGTTCCATTTATACCTATTAATGAATAGGTATAAGTAATAGTGTCAATTTCAAGGAAAACTAATTATCCTTGATTCCTTGTAGACATAATTCTTACACCCAATGTGTAAGCTATAGATGTCATAAGTGTCCACTTAAGTTGCATTCTGATTTTTAGCCAATCCTGTGAGACAGTGTTTGATAATAAAATTATTTTTTTTTAAAGTGCAGGAATCATTTGCTTCTGGTCTGTGTTTTTGAGACAATCCAGTAGAACCTTTTGGGTATACTACTGCTCGCACAAAAATGACCAACTGAGACAAGCATTCCATTTCCCAAAATTAGTCATATTCATCAGAGATCACTGACCTTTCTCCTGTGGCTCTTTGTACCTACCTTCCACATTTTCCTCTGTGTAAACTGTCTCCGTCAATATGTACTACCATTTTATTACTACTCTGTATATTCATCTTTTAAGAACATTTTGTCTCAGAATATAAAATATTTTCATAACTCTCCATAACTTGTTCAGGCAGTGTTCTGTATAAAATATATTAGTTTATGTCAAAGAATCAATGAACCTTGAAGGCTTAGGTCTACTTCTCAAAAACATTAAACCCTGTGTTTATGAGCTTATGAAAAGAGGAACAATCATGGAAAGTGGCAAGACATCCACAGTGCATGAATGTCTCACTACTGAGCACCTTTTCTGGAGTACAATCTGAACTTTGAATAATAAGCAGGTTATAGAAGAACTAATAAAATAAAACAATTATACCATTGTAAGTGTATCACACTCAAACTTTGTCAAAGTAAACCGTGAGGACAGGTCTGCACAAAATTATGGCAAGTCAAGTGTGATTATTCCACAATAATAGAGCTGAATGTCGTATTCTGTACAAAGGCGGTCATTACCGCCCTAGCAGAAGCAACTGAACGGTCAAAAGAACTACATTATGTACTTGTGCAGATTTGCTAGCTAGATTTAACAAGCGCCACCTCTCAACATGTTAGTGCATAATCTGCAAATATATATCTATTTTACATTAGAAAAAAAAATCTTTGCTATTTTTGTGGTGAAAACAATAATTTTATAGATTAAGAAACATCAAAGTTGGCACATTCATGAAATAAAGTGTCTAAGTACCACTGTTCTGTTTCTAACTATATCTCTTTACTTCTTATAGTCATTTGTGTTTAAAGAAACTGATTGTATGATGCTTTTATTCCTTCACATTGGTTTGATTTCTTTGCATTGTGCTTTTATTTTGTCCCATTCTGCACAAGTTTAGGATTTAATGTCTACATCAGTAAAGTTTAACCACAGTCCATCTGAGCATTTGTAATTTTGGCACATGTAAGATCATTTTCTGCTTTTTCTCCAAACTAATTAGAGCACAAGCTTTATCAAATAGAATTGACTCCAGTATAAACCAATGGAAACATTACTTATTGTTTCACTCTTTGTAGGTGCGTGTTGGTGATGTTCCTTTGTAGAAGATATTCCGAGTGCTTTCTGGGCTGTTACTCCTCTCTGGGATCAAAATTATGTTGCCTTTTCTTCTTAAAGTAGAGTCACGACTTGATGAAATGGATACAGTTTCTGAGCCAATTTCACTTCCTTCTACTGGTGTCACTCGTATTGTGGTTATTCCATGAAGAAGGTGATCATTGTCAATATTGCTTCTTTTTCTGTCAGCAGTCCCAAAAGTGTCTTTTAACGACTCGCAGCTTTCAGAGTCTCTGTTGAGGTCATTCAGCTCATAAGCTTGACGCAAACTTCCTTTCTCAGGAGCTTTCCACTTCCATGAGCCACTCCCTTCCCCTTCTAAAGGCATCTGGATAATTGGTCTGTTGTTTTCAGGGTGGGCTTCAATCCGCACAATATTTGTTGGTTCATGTTCCATAAGGGCCTTATACCTGATGGATCCAGTGCAACTTACTGTACTCCCCTCTGAACTTTTTGGACTACCTTGAAGCATACCTTGTTGCTTTGACATAGCTATGACCTGCATTATCCTTGGCTGACTATTACTTCGGCAAGGAACACTTTTTTCTGCCACCTTAAGCCATTTTGATCTAGCAGAACTGCATTTAGGAGATGTATTTATAATATTTTCATGAGTTTCTTCTGGGATATGTACTAATTGAGATGACCCAGGTCGTGACTGTATAGACACTCTAGGTCCACCAGGAATACCAGTATTGTTGCAGCCTGGCACACTACCGGGTTGTAATTTAAAGTATGGATTCCCTGGGCCAATATGGTCTCCGTTGACTCCGACCCTCACAGGCTCAGAGCTGGACCTCATTTCTATCACTCTTTGTGGTGAAAGTCCACCCTCAGTTTCAATTACCTGCAGGGACAGCTTACGACTTTCATTTTTAGTTTTCCATTGAGATAAAAGTTGCTTTGAACGTGCTGAATCCATGGATGCATGAATAGTTGCATTTCTCCTAACTGGGTCTTCTAATGATGAAGTATGTACTCTGGGAAGAGTATTGCTGAATGTGACCATGTTTTCCTTGCCCATGGGACTTCGGGGTGTTATAACTTCTACATCTGTACTTGCTCTCTTAATATTTGTCAATGAGCCTGACTCTCGATTATTTCTGGTCAATATACATTCAGAAGGATGGGAAGAGATGCCATCACTACTACTGCCATTTTTCCCTGGTAATATTCTGCTGGTGTCTTGACTGAGGTCTGTTAATGACCTTAATGGCTCTCTGAGTGGAGGAGGAGGAGGTTTCTGGGGAATGTTGTCTTCACTGGGCTGAAAGTTTCCAACAGCATAAAGGCCCTGCAAAAGATAATAATGACATCATTAGAATACTACTGTTATAAATATCTTAAAATAAGAGTAACACAAATGAAAACATGCTAAAGTGAGATGACTGTTTAGCAAAAAAAGTTAAAATACATGTGGTTTAAATGCCACAGAGAGCCAAAGAAGACAAACATATAGAAAATAAAACCATGAGGTTTAATTTGCTAAAATTTATTAGGACTCAATGCTTTTCTTGTCACTGTAATTATTGCCATTTAAGGCTCATTATGTTAAAAATAATCAATTTGAGGAGTCAAGTGTGAAAAGCCCCAGGAATCTTCAAATTATTTCAACGAACATAGCTTTATGCTGGAGCTTTTATTGCTAATGAAAGTAGAACATACCGGTTATTAAACAGCGACTTTTTAACAATTGCTTTCCTTTATTTGCAGTTTCATCCAGTCATTTATTTTCCTAATGTGTTTTATGGGTTCCTCTGCTTTAATTTTATTTTTACTGATTCAGAGATGCAGGCAAACCCAATTTTTCACAGTTGAGCAATTATTGTCATTCAAACACATGCGCAAAGTCGCACTGCAAATGTTCCGAAATGGTCTTGCAATGGCGGTTGCAGAGAGGATTTATTTGCAAAGTGATTGACAGTCAGGAACCATTTGGGGGAGCTAACAGGTAGGCATGTCATGACCATTTTGCTATTTGCCCCAAGATATTTAAAATATATCCACACCAGAATTACTATAAACTGTAAGTTTAATGCAATTCTGTTTTGAAGACCACAACCAGACTTGATACCTCCATATGTAAACGCAGTTAAATTTAGTAAATGGCATATGGTCATAATGTTGGCAAGAACATTGTTGACAATGTTCTTATTGGCGTGATAGTCCCATCCCTACAATGTTGACCCATGTTTACAGTTATACCGCCAACAGCATTAAAATGCTTTAATTAGCATTTCACGGGGTTGACATTGGTTCTGGGTAGAGATGAGCGGGTTCGGATTTAACGCCAGAATTAACGCCAGTTCGGTTTTATCTGGAGTTTTCTTATTGGCTATCCAAAACACGTGATATCTGTGAGCCAATAACATGCATTTTTGAGATCAGTGAAAAACCGAGTAAAACCGAACCCGCTCATCTCTAGTTCTGGGATTATTGTGCCAACAAAAACATTGTCATCAAAGTTCTTGTCAACATAACATATCACACCCTTAGTGGATAGCGATAGATAGATAGATAGATAGACAGACAGACAGACAGACAGACAGACAGACAGATAGATAGATAGATAGATAGATAGATAGATAGACAGACGACTATGGGGTTTACTAAGCCTTGGAGATCGTTTAAGTGGATGGATATAAAGGACCAGCCAATCAGCTCCTAATTGGCATGTTACAGGCTGTGTTTGAAAACTGACAATTAATAGCTGTTTGGTTGGTACTTTATCTCTCTCCAAGGCTTTGTTCATAGACCCATTCATTACTGGCGATGCCATGCGGTTGCTTTCAGGGCATACAGTATCAACTGGATTCTGTATGAAAACCCTTCAAATATGGTGTCTTTCACTGTATAAGTGTTAACACAAAGGAATTCAGATTCCAAACTAACAAAATATTGTGAATACTGCACTTATACTGTAGTTTAGCATGAGTCATGACTGAAATAAACCAAAGCACACATGTACCTGTATAGAAATATTGTATAGATTATAGCATTTATTTATGTAGTACAGTTATATAGTATATTGAAGCAGCAGGACCACCAAAATATAAACTTCTCTAATGATTTTCTCTCCTTTGGGAGCTTTTTCAAAAGCTCCCAAAGGAGAGTAATGCATTAGAGAAGTTTATATTTTGCTGGTCCTGCTGCTTTATTCCAAGTCCAGAAAGCTAATAAAGCCGACACTACCACTGCTTAAACAAAGGTGTCCTCCTGGTCCAGCAATAGTGGTTTCTCTGGAGGTTAAAGAAACCGTCAGTGTTGCTATACACTAAAATGGGATCCAGCCCAAGCTTACTAACATCACGGCTGATGGCATTTCCAGCTCACAGTGTGGAATACGGGATCCAACATTTGTGGTGAGCATTTGATATATCCCCTTTTGGGGGTGAATTAAGGAAAATAACTATATACAGTGGGTTTTTCTGCATTTATAAGAGGTTGACCAGCAGACATGCATGCTTGAACATATATTGGAACTTTTTCCTTACCTCCATATATAAATGAGGGGACACTATCCTTTTAAACAGAATTTATTACATATGTAATGTACCATTATTATGATGCAGACTCTGTCACAGAGGATAATATATATTGTGGCTGTGGATATAATTATCCGGACAATGGATTGCTTCTATCTATCTATCTATCTATCTATCTATCTATCTATCTATCTATCTATCTATCTATCTTTTTTTTTATTGTACTACATAAATAAATTATATAAGCTATATTTCTATACAGGTATATGTGTGCTTTGGTTTAGTTCAGTCATAGCTCATGCTAACCTATAGGCGTAGTATTCTCAATATTTTGTTGGTATAGGTGGTTCCTTTTGTTCAACCTTTTGGACTGCCAAACGACTGTTTTGGAGTCGTGCTACCACAGGCACATCTGTGTGACTGCAGCTGTTTAGCACTTGTTTTTATAATTAGGATTTAATATACTGTATTAGCGCCTGATTATTTTAGAAAGTCCTTACTTCACATCCCATAACAGATGTGGGCTTGGTATACTAAATAGGTTATGGACAGAAACACTCCCAGGTGACAATGACCCATCTGTCAGTAGCAGACTCCTTAGTAACAATACAGGGCTCAATGTGTATGTTTTATATGTTTTATGCATTGTAAGTATTATTGTTGGGTATAGAGTCTTTACAATGTTTCTGTGTGCAATCCTTTTGAGGAATAATGCAGGCCATACATCTGCGCCACAATTCTACATTCTGACAATCACATCTGCAAATCAGTGGACATCGATGATTGGCAATGTATTGGGGAAACAGACAAATATAATGTTAAAAATCGTTGAATCGCCTTTTCTGACCATTTTTGTGTTGGAATCGGGGAATAAAGATTTTCCAACATGTTGGATTTCTTAGATCCCCCGACCTCGGTGTCGGCAAAATGGGAATTTCCCCAATACAGGCTATATGTATGGCCCCCGTATGTTCTGATTAAGGGGTTTACCAAGAATACATTGAATTAAAGTTGATAAATACAATTATTTATGTTACCAGAAATCTGATTGCGGTTTGCTGTTACTGTTTTCTATTTTATAGGATAATGGTTAAAGGAATTCATGGACAGCTTTCTGTGCCATGGTCTTTGGTACAGATTCCAGGAAAAGGTAAATCTTAGGGATGGAAATGTTGGCACCGGTATATTTTCTGCATCCAGAAGTGCAGGTATGTTTCTGCTACTGGTACTCAAAGGTTTATGAAATAAATAATATCCCACATGCAAAACATACAAATAGTAATAACAAATTACAAATACAGTACTATGCTTCAGATCTTGAACTATGTAATAACATAAACCCTTATTGTTACTTACCAAGTATAAAGCTATTCCCCCACCCAAGAGAAAGCCACTGTAAACATCAATGGGATGATTTTTGTATTGAGTGATCCGAGTCAGACCACATATAATCCCACATATTATAAAGGAGAACACCAGCAATGGTTTCAATAACTTGGAGGAATCAGTTAATGTTGCATTGAAGTACATCTGGAAAGTAAAAGAAGACATTACATTTTAGTAATAGTATATTTGTGTAGTTGTAGAGTGAGCTTTATATAAGCTGTCATGTCTATGGATTGCATTAAAGTCCTGTTTACTGTGTTCCATCACTTTTTAAACAATAATTGCTTGAAAACCGCAACAAATAAACTGGATAATTAATTATAGAATTCATTATTTTGCTTAATGTACTTTAGCAAAGTGAGGGTTATAAATTGTTAACATTTAACATTCATTTGTATGTTTGACTATATATATGAAGTACAGTATGGTATCCGGTTGATAGCTCGACCTTTATTAGGTCAACAGTACAAAAGTTAACAGGGTCAGTAGGTCGACATCTCAAAGGCACACAGTAGAAAAGGTCGCAAGTGCAAAAGGTCGACAGGTTCAGATGGTCGACATAACAATGTTGACACACATATGGTTGACAAGTTTTTTTTATTGTTTTCAACTTTTTTGTCTTTTACCATCCATGTGGACTTTTATTGGTTATAGTAGACTACCCAAGGCATGGCAATGTACACTAATTGGGGTATCATGTGCTTTAACATACAACATGACACACAAAAATAGTTGGGTCGCCTTTTGCTGTGTCAACCATTTACATGTCATCCTTTTCACTGTGTTGACTTCTTGTACCTGTTGACCTTTTGTACTGTCTACCTTGCACATGTTAACCTAATGACCCTGTCGATCTTTTGACCCTGTTGAATTACAGCATGTCAACCATATGGGGGTCGACCTGTTGACTTATATGGGTCTACCCAATGAACCATACCCGTACAGCATATACTAACTCTATAGACACAGCTACAGAGGTTGCAATACAATACTAATTCTGCTGGGAGAAATTGTATTTTACTCATGCATAAGACATTATTGGACTGAGTTAGGAGCAAATTCAGAAAAAAAAAACTATTGTGCTGCATGGAAAGAAGGAGAAAGGAAAATGAAATGAACACACCAATCTAGAGCACATCTACAGTACATATCTAAGTGCAATGAATATATTTGACTACTTTTAAGATAAGCTTAGAAAGACCAGAAGAAGGAAGTATTCCCTATTATGGGCACACTCGGACTTTGTGACAGTATTCTTAAAGTCTAATATCAATAATGATATTTGACCACTAATATTAAAATATAACTTTTATTTGTATCTTAAAACATCTGCGAAAATATTGTGCATGTGAGAAAAAAGTGCAAAAATAATAAACAAATGTGAAAATGAAACTAAAAATTCAGTCACTGCTGTCTATTTATTCTTCACTCTTTCAAGTGTTTAGAATGTATCCATATTTGTTGCAATAATCTTTTATTTAGTGTCCAAATGGAAACAATGGTATCCTTTAAATGTACCTCTGTGAGAGCTATTAAGGACTGGGTTATCACTCTCAATTGACAATCTCTCTCATTCTTGGTAGTGTGCGCATCACTATTTCCAAGTTCAACAATCAGACACTATCAGGTCCTGTCTGGTATATATGATTTGTCCTGCATTGTCCTAGGTATCTATCTCACAGGGTTGTCTTTACTAGCCCCCTATCAAGTAAATAAATAAGGAATTCTTAATATAAATTTTCATCTACTGTATTGTCATTTATTGTTTGGGATCGCCTGACCTATAGGTTATATTAAAGATATAATATCATGCCAATTATGATGAATACTAATGATGGTCATAAACATGTGGCACTTTCCAAACTGATTTATCTCCACCTGCATGCTATTTTTGCATGCCTGTATAAATGATCTTAGTTCATGCCACATGGGTTTAAAGGACAAAATATGTTCCCTGTTAGTTATTCAGGAGTCCTGCCGATTTGAAATAAGCAATATATGATAACAAGAGCTGTGCTGTTGGGTAACTAATGCCCCCTGATCATGGCTTCTGTTCCCACATCCACACTTTATCTAAAAGTTTATGTCAGTTGAAAAAGTGTGGCACATATGTTTTTAAAATGTGTATCCACAGTCGCACCTTGGTCTTAAATCTCGCCAATTGGCAAGGTGTGGCTAATGTGTTTTATCGGGGCGTTGTATTATATAATGATATAAACAGGGATTGTGTGTTGTCCTTTTCCCACGTGCCCCAGCTAATATCTGCTGGTCGTGGCTTGTATCTATAAACCCACATATATAATAAGGGGTCCAAATAGCAATCCCATTAAAGGTAATAAAGCTGTGTCCCACACAATAGCCACTATTTGAAGCTGAAAGTGGGTTCTTAATATTAATGAAAATATTTTGACAATAAGAAAATAGGCGGCTATATATTTGTGACACACTATACACTATCCATTTACGATGCTTCTCAACAGTAATAGTATGATAATAGTGGATAAGTGTAATTTATTATGGAGATGTAGTGCATATTCAACATGCACCCATCTATCGCGGCTCTCAGCTCCCAGACTATGCTTTATGTGATCACCGTCAATACGGGACTGCCTGGGGCACAGCTTGTCGGAGCCGCAGACTTAGCAGTGTGCTGCCGCTGACCGCCGCCTCCCATTTCCCAGGCTACACACACCACTGGCGGTGTCCGTTGATGCGGGGCCGCCGGGTGTATATCCCGCCGTGGCCGCTGACCGTCTCCCGTGTATCGGGCCACACGCACTGCTAGCAATATCCGTCAGTGCGAAGCTGCCGGGTGTGTGTCCCGCTACGGCTGCGGCTGCAAAGTATGCTGCAGGGCTATGTCACAATAATAAATACATGTGGTACATTTATCTAAATAATGGATACATTTAAGTGCAGTGACTGAACATTTAAAACGCTAATTGACAGACAACCAGCCATGTGAACTGTCTCCTAACGACCGTTTCGCATGAGCTTAATCATAGGGGAAAAAAAAAAAAACTCATGCGAAACGGTCGTTAGGAGACAGTTCACACGGCTGGTTGTCTGTCAATTAGCATTTTAAATGTTCAGTCACTGCACTTAAATGTATCCATTATTTAGATAAATGTACCACATGTATTTATTATTGTGACATAGCCCAGCAGCATACATTGCAGCCGCAGTCGTAGCGGGACACACACCCGGCAGCTTCGCACTGACCGATATTGCTAGCAGTGCGTGTGGCCCGATACACGGGAGACGGTCAGCGGCCACGGCGGGATATACACCCGGCGGCCCCGCATCAACGGACACCGCCAGTGGTGTGTGTAGCCTGGGAAATGGGAGGCGGCGGTCAGCGGCAGCACGCTGCTAAGTCTGCGGCTCCGACAAGCTGTGCCCCAGGCGGTCCCGTATTGACGGTGATCACATAGAGCATAGTCTGGGAGCTGAGAGCCGCGATAGATGGGTGCATGTTGAATATGCACTACATCTCCATAATAAATTACACTTATCCACTATTATCATACTATTACTGTTGAGAAGCATCGTAAATGGATAGTGTATAGTGTGTCACAAATATATAGCTGCCTATTTTCTAATTGTCAAAATATTTTCATTAATATTAAGAACCCACTTTCTGCTTCAAATAGTGGCTATTGTGTGGGACACAGCTTTATTACCTTTAATGGGATTGCTATTTGGACCCCTTATTATATATGTGGGTTTATAGATACAAGCCACGACCAGCAGATATTAGCTGGGGTACGTGGGAAAAGGACAACACACAATCCCTGTTTATATCATTATATAATACAACGCACCGATAAAACACATTAGCCACACCTTGCCAATTGGCGAGATTTAAGACCAAGGTGCGACTGTGGATACACATTTTAAAAACATATGTGCCACACTTTTTCAACTGACATAAACTTTTAGATAAAGTGTGGATGTGGGAACAGAAGCCATGATCAGGGGGCATTAGTTACCCAACAGCACAGCTCTTGTTATCATATAGGGCTTATTTCAAATCGGCAGGACTCCTGAATAACTGACAGGGAACATATTTTGTCCTTTAAACCCATGTGGCATGAACTAAGATCATTTATACAGGCATGCAAAAATAGCATGCAGGTGGAGATAAATCAGTTTGGAAAGTGCCACATGTTTATGACCATCATTAGTATTCATCATAATTGGCATGATATTATATCTTTAATATAACCTATAGGTCAGGCGATCCCAAACAATAAATGACAATACAGTAGATGAAAATTTATATTAAGAATTCCTTATTTATTTACTTGATAGGGGGCTAGTAAAGACAACCCTGTGGGATAGATACCTAGGACAATGCAGGACAAATCATATATACCAGACAGGACCTGATAGTGTCTGATTGTTGTACTTGGAAATAGTGATGCGCACACTACCAAGAATGAGAGAGATTGTCAATTGAGAGTGATAACCCAGTCCTTAATAGCTCTCACAGAGGTACATTTAAAGGATACCATTGTTTCCATTTGGACACTAAATAAAAGATTATTGCAACAAATATGGATACATTCTAAACACTTGAAAGAGTGAAGAATAAATAGACAGCATTGACTGAATTTTTAGTTTCATTTTCACATTTGTTTATTATTTTTGCACTTTTTTCTCACATGCACAATATTTTCGCAGATGTTTTAAGATACAAATAAAAGTTATATTTTAATATTAGTGGTCAAATATCATTATTGATATTAGACTTTAAGAATACTGTCACAAAGTCCGAGTGTGCCCATAATAGGGAATACTTCCTTATTCTGGTCTTTCGGAATATATAATTTATTCCCAGGAGCACCTCCCATACAATTTAAGTGACAATTAATAAATGAGATTTAAGTATATGGGAAATGACTTTTTGTGACTTACTGGTAATCATTGACTAGCATATACATATGTCTGTGCGACCCTTTTTCCTCTTCTTTCTATCTACTTTTAAGATAAGTGCAACTATTCTTTTACCTATGCAGAACAAAGTGTGGATTATTTGTGACACCTGCAGATTAAAGTAGATGAACCCCTTAGCTGACCATCCTATATGTTAGAACTCTATAAGTAAAGAATAATAATAAAAAAGAAAATGAAACTTTAGTCAAATAAAAAAAAATATAAGTATAAATTAAATTGTACTGAAAAAAAAAAGAACTTATTAATTAAAAGCATTGTAAATTTATTATTTTATTCTTCGCAAGCACAATAGCTCTAAAATGCAATAATTTATGTATGCAAATTTGTTTTTCAACGCTAGCAGAAAAAAACCTTTTTACACTTTACATGAAGACTTCTGCTTTGTAATATATTTTCATTTACATCTATTTTTACACCTTTCTCTACTTGTTTCTTATTTTTGTTTTTATCAAGAATGGATCTGTCTCATGTTCATCTTTTGCTTGTTTGACCATTTAAAACAAATTTAGGCTGTTCCACAATGAGTTACCAACTAGGTGGAAGACAGGGGCAAGACTATAGTTGCTATGGAGCCCAGAGGCTTAGGGGTCCCTTCTCTATGGTTCCTAGTCTCTAATGCATTGCACCTGTGACTTGTCAGTCCTGTCCCTTTATACCTCTGGAAGATGGGACCCAGGAGAACAAGCTTGGTCAGCTTTCTTTAGCTGATTCAAGCTACAAAAGGTTTCCTAGCTATGGGCATCCATCTAAGTCACAAAAGTATGAGGTCCCATGTATACACCATGTACTTAATATTAGAGATGAGCGGGTTCGGTTTGTCGAGATCCGAACCCCCCCCCGAACTTCACCTATTTTACACGGTTCCGAGGAAGCCTCGGATCTTCCCGCCTTGCTCGGTTAACCCGAACGCGCCCGAACGTCATCATCCCGCTGTCGTATTCTCGCGAGATTCGTATTCTATATAAAGAGCCGTGCGTCGCCGCCATTTTCACTCGTGCATTGGAGATTGAACGGAGAGGACGTGGCTGCGTTCTCTCCCTGAAAAGCTCCGTAATCTGTGCTCAGTGTGCTGCAAATATCTGTGCTCAGTGTGCTGCAAATATCTGTGCTCAGTGTGCTGAAAATATCTACGTTCTCTGCCTGAAAACACTCCATATCTGTGCTCAGTGTGCTGCAAATATCTGTGCTCAGTGTGCTTTATTGTGGGGACTGGGGACCACCAGTATAATAGTAGTACAGTACAGTAGGCCATTGCTGTATCTTGCAGCTCTGTGTCACTGCAAGTATCCATTCCATATCTGTGCGGCATTTTTGTGAGCAGTATATATAGTATTACAGTGCAGCATTTTGATGACCAACAGTATATAGTTGTACAGTAGGCTATTGCTGTATCTTGCAGCTCTGTGTCACTGCAAGTATCCATTCCATATCTGTGCTGCATTTTTGTGAGCATTATATATAGTATTACAGTGCAGCATTTTGGTGACCAATAGTATATAGTTGTACAGTAGGCCATTGCTGTATCTTGCAGCTCTGTGTCACTGCAAGTATCTATTCCATATCTGTGCTGCATTATTGTGAGCAGTATATAGTAGGACAGTGCAGCATTTTGGTGACCAGAAGTATACATATATAGTACAGTACAGTAGGCTATTGCTGTATCTTGCAGATCTGTGTCACTGAAAGTATCCATTCCATATCTGTGCTGCATTATTGTAAGCAGTATATAGTAGGACAGTGCAGCATTTTGGTGACCAGCAGTATACATATATAGTACAGCACAGTAGGCCATTGCTGTATCTTGCAGCTCTGTGTCACTTCTAGTATCTTGATCAGTGCTCAATATCTGCTGCATTGTTGTGACCAGTATGTATACTGTACTTTGCGACGTGTGTTATAAAACTGGTGATTACTAATTATACATCCTGTAATCTGTACTGAGCGATGTGTGAGATACACCTGGGGATTATACACCCTATATACTGTACTGTGCGACGTATGTTATACACCTGGTGATTACTGATTATACATCCTGTAATCTGTACTGAGCGATGTGTGAGATACACCTGGGGATTATACACACTATATTATTATTATTATTATTATCCTTTATTTATATGGCGCCACAAGGGTTCTGCAGCGCCAATTACAGAGTACATAAATAATCAAGCAGGAAAACAGCAACTTACAGTTGATGACAGTATAGGACAAGTACAGGGTAAATAAACATAGTTACATCAGCAGATGACACTGGAATAAGTATCAGGTGGCAGAAGACTGCTGGATGTGGTACAGTTGAAGATTATTAAAGTAAGACAAAGGATAAGCACATGAGGGAAGAGGGCCCTGCTCGTGAGAGCTTACAATCTAAAGGGGAGGGGTAGACAGACATGGGTGACACAGATGGGGTACATAGAGAACGTGGAACACAGGGTTAGGACGAGATTTGGCTGGGTTTGGTGAAGAAGTGGACCCCCAGAAGGCACAAGTCAATACTTAACATTGCAACATTTTACTGGGCTATGCAGGAGAAAATTAAAAATAGGGGTAAATAAAAATAAAAAAAAGAATCGATAACTTCTACCGCTTTCAAAAAGGTCAATGGAAGCTGAAATAATGGACAACTACCTCATGGAAGCCAGATACAGTATACCAAACAGTACTTAGCAGAGTTAGGAATGAGTGCTTATGAAATATAGTAACATTTTGTCATAATATTTCAGAAACTGCATGGCTGGTCTCTTGCACTCTTTTGCTCTAATACACCACCTGCTTTAGGATTTATATTCAAAAACATTATGTCTCTATAATCCCAAAAACGTCAGTCTTCTTGGAAAGTGGTTTGTTCCTTTGTAAGGGAAAGAGAACAAACGTTCTCAAACAACGGTTTCTCAATTTCTTTTTCCTCTGGGAAGGGATTGTGGATTCGCAGGAATATCTGAGCATTTCTGTATTCAGAAAGCAGCAACTTTCTGCAAATGTGATTTTGTCATTTTATTCCAGTGATTTGGACCAGTAATACCATTGATTAGAACGAATAATTCCTGTGATTTTGTCATTTTCTTCCAGTGATTTGGACCAATAATACCATTGATTAGAACGAAAAATTCCTGTGATATTGAGGTGTTTGTGTCGCTTAGCTTAGCCGTCCAGCGACCACAGTGCACCTCTTTTTCTCTTTTCTTTGCATCATGTGCTGTTTGGGGACTATTTTTTTAAGTGCCAACCTGTCAGACACTGCAGTGCCACTCCTAGATGGGCCAGGTGTTTGTGCCGGCCACTTGGGTCGCTTAGCTTAGTTATCCAGCGACCTTGGTGCACTTCTTTTTTTCTTTGCATCATGTGCTGTTTGGGGACTATTTTTTTAAGTGCCATCCTGTCTGACACTGCAGTGCCACTCCTAGATGGGCCAGGTGTTTGTGTTGCCCACTTGGGTCGCTTAGCTTAGTCATCCAGCGACCTTGGTGCAAATTTTAGAACTAAAAATAATATTGTGAGGTGTGAGGTGTTCAGAATAGACTGGAAATGAGTAGAAATTATGGTTAATGAGGTTAATAATACTATGGGATCAAAATTAACCCCAAATTCTATGATTTAAGCTGTTTTTGAGGGTTTTTTAGAAAAAAAAAACCACCCGAATCCAAAACACACCCAAATCCGACAAAAAAAATTCAGGGAGGTTTTGCCAAAATGCGTCCGAATCCAAAACACGGCCGCGGAACCAAATCCAAAACCAAAACACAAAACCCAAAAAATTTCCGGTGCACATCTCTACTTATTATTAATATTTTTGCTACAGTCACTAGTAGCAGGGGCAATACTGGGGGTGTGGCCACATCTCACTCTGCAGGGGCGAAACTAGACCTTTAAGGGCCCCATAGCAAGATTTTGAAAAGCCCCCCCCCCCCTGTGCACTGTGAGAGCGATGGGTAGCACGCAGGAGTTAATTTTGAGGTGAAGGAAGTCAAAACATCAGGGAGAGGGCAGAGCCTGGCAGTGGATGGTGGTACCGGGCAGGGTGGACACTGAGGTGTCAGTTATACCTATATATATATATATATCCAAAAATGGTCGCACTCACATCTTCAAAGGAGACAACGACTGGGGTGATCACTCCAGAATGCAAAGGCATTCAAATTATAGAACAGACAGTAGAGGCACTCTCCAGAATTCATAAAGATGCAAAAAGGTGAATTTATTTATACGTTACACAATACACTCGAATGGTATTCCTTGATATGTCCTCAAGCGCTTTCGGCCCACAGAGGGCCTTCCTCAGGAGGCAGTATGTAATAATTCCATCAGAACATAAGACCAAACACAGGGTCTACCCGGATATCCAGCAGTAAGCTGGGTTATGCCTGACAGGCTCTATATACACCAGTGATCAATTAGAATTTGGCGCTAAACACGCCCCTAATATGACCTCATATCAAATGCGACATAATTATACAAACTAACATCTAAAGCAATCAGTACAAAATAAATACCAAAATTTCCCAACCAAGAAGGGGTAATGCAGGACACACTTATACTTAGCGGCCAGGCTCCATGTGACACAAGTGGGCAAAGCCCGTCCGTTGTAAACACTGATAGCGGACATTCCCCGTCCACAGCTGCTGAGTACAGACGGACCGCAGTGACATGCGTAACTAGGCAACAAGCCGCACTTCCTGTCTGTGAAACGCACGTGTCACAAAGACGGAAGTAAAGCTGGAACGCATATCGGAACTCTCTTAGACAGAATAAAGACATCCAGTCTGTCAAATCCAAGTAAATTCTGAATTAATTCACTCCAATACGGAATCTATATTAAATAACATGGGACCTAGCCAGTTTAGTGTGTACCTCATTCCCCGGTGTAGGTCCCATGTTATTTAATATAGATTCCGTATTGGAGTGAATTAATTCAGAATTTACTTGGATTTGACAGACTGGATGTCTTTATTCTGTCTAAGAGAGTTCCGATATGCGTTCCAGCTTTACTTCCGTCTTTGTGACACGTGCGTTTCACAGACAGGAAGTGCGGCTTGTTGCCTAGTTACGCATGTCACTGCGGTCCGTCTGTACTCAGCAGCTGTGGACGGGGAATGTCCGCTATCAGTGTTTACAACGGACGGGCTTTGCCCACTTGTGTCACATGGAGCCTGGCCGCTAAGTATAAGTGTGTCCTGCATTACCCCTTCTTGGTTGGGAAATTTTGGTATTTATTTTGTACTGATTGCTTTAGATGTTAGTTTGTATAATTATGTCGCATTTGATATGAGGTCATATTAGGGGCGTGTTTAGCGCCAAATTCTAATTGATCACTGGTGTATATAGAGCCTGTCAGGCATAACCCAGCTTACTGCTGGATATCCGGGTAGACCCTGTGTTTGGTCTTATGTTCTGATGGAATTATTACATACTGCCTCCTGAGGAAGGCCCTCTGTGGGCCGAAAGCGCTTGAGGACATATCAAGGAATACCATTCGAGTGTATTGTGTAACGTATAAATAAATTCACCTTTTTGCATCTTTATGAATTCTGGAGAGTGCCTCTACTGTCTGTTCTATATATATATATATATATATGTGTACAGTAGAGGTGTATAGTAAGCGCTTAAAACCTAAAACGTTTACAATAAATATATAAAAATTCGTGCATAACTTATTCACGTTAAATTCCAAACAGCACTCCCACGTGTAGGGGCTGCAGTATAGACTCTCTTATTGACTCATATTTCGTTGAGTCACAATAAAAATGTTCAAATAGGGATAAAGTCTCTGCGCCTTCAGTGCTTGGGTGTAGACACTTCCATCTGTGTATAACCAGAAAATGATATATATATATGCGTACCGGAAATATGATCAAATAGTGCCTGTAGTGGTATCTTTAATAGGTCATCTCCCCTTGTCTTCTTACTCCATGTATAAACGCCCTCAGCGGGGTGTTAGAACACAATTTACATAGGCAGAAGGAGAAGATGTGTCAGTAAGAATGCTCTTACTATTTATAAAGTGACTTGTGCCGTATTTGTGCAAAATAATGTATTTTATATATGAAGTGCTCTGTGCCTATAGTGTTTCTATAAACCACTATATTTCTTGTGATTTCTAATATAGATAATCAAAATCACACCTCAGTGGTTAAAAAGAATAATAAAATAATAAAAAGAAGATAATGACTCACTCCTTTTTGTAAATGCTGCTCATATGAGGCGATCAATGACCTAATCTGGTACCTCTATAGAGAAAGTTTTTTTCTCATGAAAAAAACACAGAAGGAAAAAAAAAAAAGGGGAAGCTAATAGTGTGATATAGTTTTTTCAAAATTTTAATCACACACATACATAAAAAATGGAATCGTACAATTTAAAAATCAATAATAGGCTTATCTGTTATACAGGTAGTTGGAGAGGTAGCTTCCGCTACCTCTCCAACTACCTGTATAACAGATAAGCCTATTATTGATTTTTAAATTGTACGATTCCATTTTTTATGTATGTGTGTGATTAAAATTTTGAAAAAACTATATCACACTATTAGCTTCCCCTTTTTTTTTTTTCCTTCTGTGTTTTTTTCATGAGAAAAAAACTTTCTCTATAGAGGTACCAGATTAGGTCATTGATCGCCTCATATGAGCAGCATTTACAAAAAGGAGTGAGTCATTATCTTCTTTTTATTATTTTATTATTCTTTTTAACCACTGAGGTGTGATTTTGATTATCTATATTAGAAATCACAAGAAATATAGTGGTTTATAGAAACACTATAGGCACAGAGCACTTCATATATAAAATACATTATTTTGCACAAATACGGCACAAGTCACTTTATAAATAGTAAGAGCATTCTTACTGACACATCTTCTCCTTCTGCCTATGTAAATTGTGTTCTAACACCCCGCTGAGGGCGTTTATACATGGAGTAAGAAGACAAGGGGAGATGACCTATTAAAGATACCACTACAGGCACTATTTGATCATATTTCCGGTACGCATATATATATATCATTTTCTGGTTATACACAGATGGAAGTGTCTACACCCAAGCACTGAAGGCGCAGAGACTTTATCCCTATTTGAATATATATATATATATTTATTAATAAAAAAGGTGGCACCCTAGGCAACTTGTAAATGAAGCAACATACTCCCAACATTCAGATCAACGTTTAACGCTTTAGTGTGGTGTATCCTGACAATAGCGCCACATTAAAGTGTTGAAACGTTGATCTGAATATTGGGAGTACGTTGCTTCATTAACAAGTCGACTAGAGTACAGCATTTTTGATTACTACAATTTGGAGGGCACCAAGGTGCGATTGCTGAATACTAGAAAATGAGTGCCGGCTCCATCAAGTCTATATATATATATATATATATATACACAAAAATACTGGAAGTGGCACTCAGGGATTTCAACGTAAAAACACACAAAAGCTTTTGTGTGTTTACTTTGAAATCCCTGAGTGACACTTCTTCTAGTATTTTTATATACAGTCGCACTTCTGCAGGTGGGTCATTTGTTGCAGGCAACGGGGTAAGGTATACCTGTATATGTCAGTGAGTACCAGACTTTTCTCTATTTATATTTGTGTATAAAGGGGGCACTCACAAACTTATGAACAATACAGGGCTGACGCCCGTAAACTGATGGGCATCTGCCCTGTATTATCCACAAGTATGTGTGCGCCACCTGGGATGGCGCCGCCTCCCACTGCACCTCCATGGGATGGCACCCGGCAATGCTGTATTATTATTATTAATATTATTATTATGAGTGCCGAGAACGCTGTATGGATATATAAAGAGATGGAAAATTAGTGTATTGGGTGTATATATAAAAAAAAAAATATATATATATATATATATAATATAAGATTACAGTATGGAGTATACAGCATATATATATATATATATATATATATATGTGTATATATGTGTATATATATATATATATATATATATATATACATACATACAGTGGGGCAAAAAAGTATTTGGACAGCCACCGATCGTGCAAGTTGACCCACTTAAATAGATGAGAGAGGTCTGTAATTTCCATCATACACTTCAACTGTGAGAGACAGAATCTGAAAAAAAACCTAGGAAATCACATTGTATGATTTTTAAACAATTTATTTGTATATTCTTGTGGAAAATAAATATTTGGACAATCAAAAAGTTTAACTCAATACTTTGTAATATAACCTCGGTTGGCAATTACAGAGGTCAAAGTTTCCTGTAGTTCTTGACCAGGTTTGCACACACTGTAGCAGGTATTTTGGACCACTCTTCCATGCAGATCTTCTCTAGATCTGTCATGTTTTGGGGTTGTCGCCGGGCGACACGGACTTTCAACTCCCTAAACAGATTTTCTATTGGGTTGAGGTCTGGAAACTGGCTAGGCCACTCCAGGACCTTGAAATGCTTCTTACGGAGCCACTCCTTAGTTGCCCAGGTAGTGTGATTGTCATGCTGGAAGACCCAGCCACGTTCCATCTTCAATGCTCTTACTGAGGGAAGGAGGTGTTTGCCCAAAATCTCACGATACATGGCCCCATTCATCCTCTCCTTAATACGGATCAGTCGTCCTGTCCACTTTGCAGAAAAGCAGCCCCAAAGCATGATGTTTCCACCCCCATGCTTCACAGTGGGTATGGTGTTCTTGGGATGCCATTCATCATTCTTCTCCCTCCAAACACGGCAAGTGCAGTTTATACCAAAAAGTTCGATTTTGCTCTCATCTGACCACATTACATTCTCCCAATCCTCCTCTGGATCATCCAGATGGTCACTGGCAAACTTTAGATGGGCCTGGACATATGCTGGCTTATGCAGGGGAACCTTTTGGGTGCTGCAGGATTTCAATCCATGACGACGTAGTGTGTTACTAATGGTAACCTTTGTAACTGTGGTCCCAGCTCTCGAGGTCATTGACCAGGTCCCCCCGTGTAGTTTTGGGCTGATTTCTCACCGTTCTCAAGATACCCCATGAGGTGAGATCTTGCATGGAGCCCCAGGTCGAGGGAGATTGTCAGTGATCTTGTATTTCTTCCATTTTTTAATAATTGCGCCAACATTTGATCTCTTCTCACCAAGCTGCTTGCCTATTGTCGAGTAGCTCATCCCAGCCTTGTGCAGCTCTACAATTTTGTCCCTGGTGTCCTTAGACAGCTCTCTGGTCTTTGCCATGGTGGAGAGGTAGCAGTCTGACTGTTTGATGGTGTGGACAGGTGTCTTTTATACAGATAACCAGTTCAAACAGGTGCCATTAATACAGGTAACGGGTGGAGGGTAGAAGAGCTTCTTAAAGAAGAAGTAACAGGTCTGTGAGAGCCAGAAATCTTGATGCTTGGTAGGTGTCCAAATATTTATTTTCCACAAGAATATACAAGCAAATTGTTTAAAAATCATACAATGTGATTTCCTGTTTTTTTTTTTCCAGATTCTGTCTCTCACAGTTGATGTGTACCTATGATGGAAATTACAGACCTCTCTCATCTTTTTAAGTGGGTCAACTTGCACAATCGGTGGCTGTCCAAATACTTCTTTGCCCCACTGTATATATAAAGATTCCAATGAAGCAGCACTCAGGAGGCTGAATATTCGTTTAAGAGTTTTTAATTCATGGCGTCACAGTCCGACGCACATTTCGGGAAACAGCCAGCTGACCCAGCCATCCACAGTGTCTCCACTGGTCCCTTCAAACAATGATGCAAAATATGAACTGGGGGCACTTTAATAAGATACAGAATGTTGTATCATACTGGGACTGCTCTGGGAGCCCAGACAAAACCCCTGCTCCTTTACTGTTCCTGGCAACCTTAAACTGCAGGCAAGAGGGAAATGTAAAAGGAATATGAGCTTGCGAAACCTGTAATGAATCCAATGAAGCCTCTATCTATTTGCTGGACCCTATTACCGTATATAGCTAACACCATCCGGAGGTTATGTTTACTAGCATATCAAATTTAAGCTTTTTCACTCTTGGTAAATTGACTAAAGCCACTGTCCCCATAGTATGGACAGCAATAAGAGGAGCAATATTGGCCATTTAAAATGAGAGATTTGGAGAAATAACTTTTCAACAGAGATTTGGTTTATCTCCACTTCTTCAATAGGTTCCTAAATTGTTATGCTTGCACCAAATTTAGAAAGCTGCATATAATTCCTAAATAGGTTGGGGAACCATAAATAGAATTCTAAATACTTTAGGATAGGTATTTGGGTAAACATATAATGAAAAATACAAAGTAAGTTTACATGTAGTGACAAAAAATGCAAACATATCTAATGACTGACTGAAGTACTTATACTTTCTCCATGAGTTGTTTGCAAAATCCAGAATTTAAACTTTTATCAAAAGTAAAGGCCATTTAATGATGGTAGTAATGGAGCATACATACATATTGTGTGTGTTATGTGTCCTTACTTACTGGTTGTCTGTAAGCTGTATGGTGCAAGACACCCTGCATGATTGAGATGCTCCGGTAGAAGTAGGGATAGCCATTAGTGGATTAACCATTTATGTTACCATTGGTGGTTCACCTTGATGGTATAATCCATGGGTAGTGGAACCATTGATGGTTTCACCCACCAATGGTCATTCCTGTTCTGTAACTCAAAAGGCATCAAGCCAATCAGAGGTGGGAATGGGTCTCTGTGGGTGCATCTGGAAGTGAAGCTAGGCTCAGTGTCATGACAACAAGTAGAAAGAAAAAAACATTGCGGGGCTCTGTACCATGGATGATACAGAACGTTTGGGTCTCCAACATTGATGGCAAAACTATCTAATATTGATTGTTAACCATCGATGGTGTATAACCATTAATGGCCAATGGTCAACCCTAGAAAAAAGTAGGGTATTGTATTTTTCTATACATTTTGTGCCATCGCAGACACAGAGAAAAGCCGCTTGTAGTGTACTAGAGATGCTAACCTGCAGATTTAATGCCAAAGAAATTGGTTTTGCACACATACAAAAGTCACATACGAAACACAAAAGCCGCAACCACTCACATTGGAGCCCTTCTTACACAGATACAGACTCATACACTCCAGAATTACAAATGTCTCACATCAAGTTGATCAGTGTAAGCAGGCAATGTAATTTTGTCACTTCCAGTTCTTTGATTAATGCAAATAAGCAGGGCTGTTTCTAGCCAATTTGGCTCCCAGTGCGAAATTTAAAAAATGCCTCGCCTCCCCTCTTGACATAAAAGATGCACCCCCCAGATAAAAAAAACAAAAAAATATTTCATGTGCGCGCTCCCAGTAAGGATGCGTGGCCTCGTTAAAATCGGCGTGGCCTTGTTAAAATGGGTGCGGCCTCATCTGAAAAGACTACCTTACACCCCAGTTTTTGACCCTGCACCAATAGATCATGGCCACTACAGGAAAAAAAAGGTTATACCATATCCACTTAACTGGCATGGTCATGCAACTGCGCTGTCCCCCCCTGCCCCCCCCCCCCTCTCCCCCCCGTTTTTGACAAGGAGATCTGTTCTGCAGATGTGCATAATATAATGTTTCAATATTTTAAAAAATACTTCTTCAACTTTTAAATAAAATAAATCTTAAAAAACAATATTGTTAACTCTTTTGAAAGGAAAAATCGTCAGTTAAGTGGATATTATTAAGCCCCACACAGTAATGCCCCCTGCATCATATTGTGCCACACCGCAATGCCCTTGATACATTAAATCCCCATTTTACACATTACAGCAGGCAAGAGTCCCCATTTTACACATTACGACAGGCAAGTGTACCCATTTTACACATTACTGCAGGCAAGAATCCCCATTTTAGCAGAAACATTATAGCAGAAACAGTATACACACAAACACACACTTACACTGTCACTCACACCTGGAGCCTGCCCTGAGGTCAGATTCTATAGGAGAATATCACTGGCTGCTGGCTCACGGCTATATGTCATTTGGACGGAGCCAATATGACACCATTCCCATTCTATGTGTAGTCAGGGGGAGGAGACTGGGGGGGAATTACAGTGGCTAGCCTCGTAGTTGGCGTATGGTGTGGGCTGGCCCTGTTCCTGGTGCTCCCCCTCCTTCCCGTCATTAGGACTCCATTCGGCGGTGGAGTTTCACGGAATGATGCTTTGCGTTGTGACGTCACAATGCAAACGCGTCATTATGCGAAACTCCACCGCCCCGAGCGGAGTCTTAATGACAGGGAGGAGGGGGAGCACCATGAGTAAGCAAAAAGACCAGGTGCGTGAGAGCTGCTATTTGGTTGTGACTGAAGCAACCATAAGAAAGCATACCTCCCAACATGACCCTTTCCAGCAGGGACACAATTCTTTGTTCCTAGATTTGCCTCTTAATGTATGATTGCCGTCACCTACGTTGAACTAGTTCATGGATAAGAAAGGTGTTTCACCACGGGTGATGACAAGATTAAGTGGGAAGCCCAAAAACATAGCATTTTTTCCTTCCTGGAAGGGTCATCTTGGGAGACATGAGAAAAGACACATCTGTAGTTATTGCTTAAACATAAGCTTACCACATACTTGCCTACCTGACACTCTCCATGAGGGAGAAAATGCTCTGTTCCTGGACTTTCCTGGTAATGTATGATTGCCATCACCTGTGGTGAAACACCTTTCTTATCAATTAACTAGCTCACCACAGGTGATGGCAATCATACATTACCAGGAAAGTCAAGGAACAGAGCATTTTCTCCCTCATGGAGAGGGTCAGGTAGGCAAGTATGCTATGGGGCCCAGAGCTGAGAGGGGCCCACCTACCCTGTCACAGTTACATGTGTTATATTATAAGCAAGGACGTAGCTACCATAGGTGCAGGGAGTGAAGCTGCTATGGGGCCCAGAGCTGAGAGGGGCCCACCTTCCCTGTCACAGTTACTGACAGCTGAAGGCCCGAGCTGCTTCAAATCCCTTCCTCCCCTCCCCTCACCTTCCCTCCCATCCCTCCTCTCCCCTCCCGTCCCTCCTTCCCTCCGGTCCGTGACTTGCGTGTGATGTCATGCGTCACACGCACGGACGGCGGAGACGCGGCCAACAGCAGTCGGGAAGCAGAAGCCGGCAGGTGAGTATTTTTTTGTTTGAAAACACCTTTCTTATCAATTAACTAGCTCACCATAGGTGATAGCAATCATACATTACCAGGAAAGTCCAGGAACAGAGCATTTTCTCCCTCATGGAGAGGGTAAGTATGCCCTATAGCAGCTTCACTCCCTGTACCTATGGTAGCTATGCCTTTGTGTAAAGCTATAAAAGAGAAAGTTTCCTCTTTGACATGCACAGGGTTAATGTGTGGGAGTGGGTAGAATATGAATAGCTGCTTTATCTGAAGAATTAATTGATAGTTAGCAGGTTTGGCTGTATGCCTCTCCTGTGTGAGCTGTTCTATCTGTAAGAGGGAAAGCAAAGTATTTCCAGCACAGTTAAAAGCTTGTCATCATGTCAATCAATGTCTGATGTTGCATTGCTTCTAAAGTGAACATATTTCATATGCAAAATAAAGTCTTTTCCACAATCTGCAAAGATTGACTTGAGGTATCTGTTCAACATTCACAACATGCTGACATGTACTGTACTCTGTGTATGATATGGACTTAATACATGTACGTATACACTACAGTTGCTAGAGTGAGCATGTCACTCCCAGCCACCAAGCACTATCAGTGATGCATTTACCTCTACTAATAATTGTCATTACACTTGAAGAAAAATCCCACCCAAAACTCGCTGAGTGGGATTCACGTTTGTTTCTCCTATGCCTTCAGAGACAATCACTATTGTCTGTCTTTATAACCAATGTTCATGGATATCTTAACAGCATTGAAGGCATTGAAGGCCCTAGGCAAAGCAATACACTTTGGCCGCTACTCACCCATTCATAGGGAAAAAAAATCATAACTTACCACTCCTGTGGCCCCGCACTGTCTCGCCACATGCTTCCATACAGTGAATGGCTGTCAGCACTCTGATTGGTGGATTGCTCCAGCCATCCACCAATCAGCAAGCTGGTAGCCACTTGTTGTCTTGCTGCAGCCTGGACAGGATTGGGTGTAATTCACAATCACGGTGGCAAGGTACTGTAACATTGTCTACCTGCCTGCCAAGAATCTCCGGAGGCTTCGGTCTGGGAGGCAGATGCCCTCTGGCCCAGCTGTCCCTGGTGAAAAGCCCATCGAATCATGGAGCCCTGGGCATCTGCCCAGTGTGCCTATACGTTAAGGTGGCCCTGCCAATGCTTCCATAAGCATAATAGCCAAAGGAGGTTTGAAAATAAATGTTGCTTGGTGTAAGATTGTCAATGCAGCTGGTTTGATGCATGGTCAAGCATTTCTTGGAGATGCCAACATGTATTGCCTACCAAACTTCTCATCCTGAATTCTGCTGGCAGTGAATTATGGGATTGGTACACTGCATGGCCAAAAGTATGTGGAAATTGCTTCTACTTATAGTGTTTGGTCATTTTAGCCATAACCTTTGCTAACAGGTGCATACAATCAATCATAGAGCCATACAATGTACAGTCAAACATTAGCAGTAGAATGGGCCCTACTAAAGAGCTCAGTGACTGTCAATGTGGCACTGTCTCAGCATGCCAACTTTCCAACAAGTCAGGCTATTAACTTCATGCCCAGCTAGAGCAGCCACAGTCAGTTGTGTGGAATGGAAACATACAGGTGAGAAACAACAGCCCAGAATTGAAGCAAGAGAGTACTCAAATTCACAGATCAGGCCCACACAATGCACAAGATTGTGGCATATAATATTTGTTTGTTCTTAGGCCCCTAGAATTCTGTGAATACAGACATTAATGCTATGACAGATAATAACATTCCAAAGAGCTTTGTGGTTGCTACAGTGTAGCAAAGCCCTTTTTTTTTTATTTCGGCATGAGCCCATACACAAAGTGAGAGCATTACGGTTTGCGAGTTTTTCAAACATCAGAGGCTAACCTCAGTACTGCTCTATTAACTCAATTGGTGCACAGCCATGTTCCAGAAAGTAGTGTAAAGCCTCCCAAGAGTTTAGATTTAACAAGCACATATGGACGTGATATTCAGGATTCCTCATACCATGTACAGATGTGTATTCATATATCTAGCCTCAATAAACCATGCAGCGCAAGATGTCTGGCATGATTGAGCAACCAGGTCAGCACGAGGAGACTGTGATGATTAGTTTGATATATGACACTTGTTTACCTGTGCTTGACTGAGTCTGTATATGGTTCACAACCATACAATTAGAAAAGAGCTGTGGCTGCTACTGTACATTGTAGCACTTTATATGCAGATTCAGAGACTCAGTTGCACACAGTATACAAGTGTCATATATCAAGTTAGTCAGCACAGTCTTCTCGTGTATCTTAGTTGCATTGCGTTGTGACTAAGATGCATTATTGGCAAAAAAGAAGCAAGGAGTGTAGTTGAAAATTTACTTGCAAAAAAATAAATAAATAATAATAATAATAATAATAATAATAATAATAATTTAATGTTGCAAGAAATGACATCAAGTTTTCAAGGCACCAAAGACCCCTCACCTGACAACATCACAGATGAGTATAAGAAACATTGAACTACAGTACATGTGTGATCCTACAGTTATAATATTGATAGATTCATGTTTCAGCTCCCACTGCTTAATTTGGACTTTAAAACTTGCATTCAAATAAAATTATGTACAGCAATGTTTTCATGTACATTAGGCATTCACACACTTGTAATCAGGGATGCCAAGGGTGTGGGGAGGAGGGGGTATTAATTACCTGGGCCCTAGTCTATTTGAGGGGTGTGGGAGGAGCCCAGGCCAGTTGATGAGGGGAGGTATTGTCCCCCTTTGCAGTGCATGGTGCCCCTTCCTGATGGTACACACAGTATTTGCCATTCTTTTTTTCTGGAAGGGACGCAGCCATTTACAGCTGCAGAATATGACATTCAGCCGTAAGTAACAGATTTGCTATGTAAAACGTAACTTTGTAAATTATAATACAGAAGGTAATATCACTTTAATCTACTGCTGTAAAAATTGTGTATTTGAATTTAAATGAAGTTCGTCTACTTACAGAAATGTAAACAGCTGCGAATGCTGCCAGGGTGGCATGTTGAGAAGGGAATGATTTTCTGCCAAGAAAAGACAAGCAAAATTATAATGTATTTATAAAAGTTCCTTTAGAGACATAACCAATTACTCCTCAAGAAGAAAGCCTTAATTAGTTTACTTTCCTATTCGAATTTTGTTACAGACTTACATTTTCAAACTACAATGGCTCAACCTTAAAGGACCCTTTTTCTGCATGTTTTTTTTCTATAAAGTGTGTCAGATAGTCACTGCTTAACAATTGTTTAGTTATAGAAAGGCATTATTATGAGCAGAGAGGCTGCTTATAGATTATATATATATGTTTACTAAATGTATGTATTACAGTAGGTACAACAAAGTTAGTATTTGTGTTAATGTCATTTATGATACAAATGTATACACAAACATGGTGGACAAGTCATCAACGAAACTACGGTATAATCACCAGACAATAGCTACTAAGGGAACACATTGTCTGAAAGAGAGAACTACAATCTTTCATACAAGGGTGCTCCACTTTTTTCTGGCCAGTCTGGGGAAATAAATGGAAAATATCACTTTTCATTTTTTTTCCGTAGCACATGATGATATTGGGGGAGATGTACTAATCAGTGAAAAGAGTGGAGAACTGAGCCAGTGGAGAAGTTGTAACCAATCAGCTTTGAAGTAACATTGATAATTTGCAAATTAAAAAATTATGCAGAGCAGATGATTGGTTGCCATGGGCAACTTCTCCACTTGCTCACTTCACTCTTTTCACTGCTTAGCACATCTCCCCTTTAGTCTGGTTTTCCCAAGGATCACCAAACAATATATGTAAAGGGGCCACATCATTTGAAAGAGAGGTCTACCAGGGACGTTTCTTGACAATATGGCTCCCAGTGCGACCAGTAAAAATGTGCCACCCCCCTCCCCCGAATATTTAAAACATGTAGCATACTGAGAAATACATGTGCGCTCCAAATTTGCACGCACAGAAAAAGGGGGCGTGGTCTCACTGCAAGGGGTATAGCATCGCAGGAAATGACTACCTTACACCCCAGGTTTGCATCCTGTATCCCGAGACACCGCAGGATAAAAAATTATTCCTGAGTCATACTCCTTAAATTATTTATCATTATCCTCCTTACAGTAATGCAACTTACACATTATGCACCACATTATAATGCCTCTTAGATATTATACATCACATTGTAATATACATTACACAATACACTACACACTGTAATGCCACATACACATTATGCCACATACCGTAATGCCCCTTACATAGTATGCCACACACACCTTAATAATGCCCTTTATAACATTAAGTGCTTCACTCCTCCGAGGCATCCTGGATGGCTTTAATAACAGCACAGTCTCCATAAAGTGATGTGGTGACTACGCAGCCACATCATCCCTAGTAATTCAGCACAGCAAGTGGAGTACTGGGCAGTGATGGTAGTGGTGGGGAGATGTGGGTGCAGCGGCAGTCATACAGTGACTGTGTGTCACAGGCAGCAGCCAGCAGGGGGTCATGGGCACCCCATGCAATTACACAGCTCGCCCACTTGTACAGTAGAAACTACCCTGGGTCTACCATCTTTGAAATGTTGGTGATCCCACTTGTACAATAGTGCTTCAGTGGCTTCCCTGGATTTATGAAAGATAGGTTTGGGGAGATCTATCCCATCTCTGGACTTATGTTTCTGAAGTGTATGAATGTGTAAGTGTAATTATCATGATAAGCAGCCACATTCTGAAATTAATTCAACAGGGATACTGTTCCGCCCATATCTGGATGGGAAGTATGCTTTATGTCTTAAATAAATCCTTATAGAGAGGTGTTACAGACCTAGCTGAACTTGATTCTGTATCCAATGAGGCTTCAGGAACTGGTGTAGGTTTGATGTTGGTTGGGAGGAAACAGGGAGGTCACAGGTAGTTTCTCCTCATAGGAGTAATGCTGAGATGAGAGGAACGGACTGGAACTGATAGGTGACCGGACTGGAGCCGGATGGGGACTGGATTGGAACCGGCAAGTGTCCAGACTGGAACCATCAGGTGACTGGACTGGGACCATCAGGTGACCGGACTGGAACCAACAGGTGACCGGACTGGAACTGGATGACGACCGGGCTGTATCCAGATGGGAAACGGTCTGGAACCGTCAGGATGATCCGGGCTGGAACAAGCAGGCACAGAACCGGATGGAACCGGAGTAATAATCCGGGCTGAACCTGGAGCAGCAGAACCCTGTGTAATCGGTGTAATGCACTGAGCTGGAGAACCAGGAGCAGGCAGGAGCATATGCACTAAGAGTACTAGTCCAGAGGAATGACTCAAAGTTCTGGCAATTTGATCAACAAAGTCCTGTCGGTGTTATACCCTGAGGAGGTCAGTGATTGGCAGCTGGAGTCCGGTGATCACTGCTGGAGAGGAAGTGTCCAGAATCAGCAAAGAAGAAGCAGGAAGAAGATGGTGTCTGTAACTGCAAGAGGTTCCCATCTGAAGGCTGCGGCTATTCCAGACACAGAGGATTGTCCTCAGCCGGCGACTCACGGATGCAGGAGGTGCTGCGGAATATGACGTCTTATGACTTCTGGAAAGCCGCAAGTAGTGGCTGAAACAGCGAAGCAGGCGGAAAGATAAAGGACGGGGTACGGGGTTTAAGTCGAGGCTGGAAACCCTGACTCTTACAGGTGGGCACTGGACACCCATAAATCTTCTCAGGATATTTACGATGGAAGGATTGGATCAGACGAGGAGCATGTACATCTCTGGAACTAACCTAAGTCCTTTCTTCTGGACCATATCCTTTCCAATCCAGAAGACACTGGAGTTGACTGTACCGGCAGCGAGAGTCCAGAATCTTGTTTACCTCAAACTCATCTCCATGCTGAGACTGAACTTTGGGTGGTCTGGGTAAGGAGGCTTGGAAACGATTCAGGATTAATGGCTTTAAGAGGGAGATGTGGAAGGAGTTTGATATTCGTAGAGAAGACGGTAGCTTCAATTTATAGGCCACAGGGTTGATGATTTGTTCCATGGGAAAAGGTCCAATGTAGCGAGGTGCAAACTTCCTCAAAGAAACCTTCAGCATGAGATTACGGGTAGATAACCAAACCATGTCTCCGGGGAAAGCTTGGGAATGGTTCATCGTTTGTGATCGGCATGGAATTTATATCTAGAAGAAGTTTTTAGGATGGCTGTCCGAACCGCCTTCCAAATCTTGGAGATGCATTGTAAAGAGAGATCAACCACTGGAACGCCGGGATTAGGAAGGGTCTGTAATTCGTGATCTCTCTGATGAAGTCCATAGTTAACTTGAAATGCAATGGTTTGAGTTGAGGAATGGAAATGATAGTTGTGGGCGAATTCAGCCCAAGGCAAAACTTTGCACAAGTCATCTTGAGCAGAAGAAATCTAACAACGGAGACAAAATTCCAGATCTTGATTGACCCTCTCAGTTTGACCATTTGACTGAGGATGATAAGCGGAGGAAAAGTTTAGCCTGATCCCCAGAGCTGAACAGAGTGACCTCCAGAATCTCGCTACAAATTGGACTCCTCTGTCAGACATAATCTCCTCAGGCAGCCCATGGAGTCTGAAAATCTCTTGTATGAATAATTGTGCCAAACATGGTGCAGAAGGAAGTCCCGGCAGAGGGACGAAGTGAGCCATCTTTGAAAAACGGTCCACGACCACCCAAATAACGGTGTTATTCTTAGAGGCAGGTAAATCTGTTACAAAGTCCATTGAATGTCCGAATATCCTTTTTCATAGAGGCCCACCAGTAATTGCGTTTAAGGAACTCAAAAGTTCTTTGGACTCCAATACGGCCGGAGAACTTGGAGGTGTGAGCCCAATGAAGTACTTATCTTCGAATATGAGGTTCCACAAAAGATTTTCCTGTGGGTGGGGCAGTGGTTATTTGGATGGCTGAAATGGAAGTGGGATTCAGGATTGGATGGCAATGATCTTCGGACCTGGAGTTTTCGGGGTTCCATGAACTGGATAAGGCATCTGCCCTTTGGTTGAGGGTTCCAGGTTGAAAGCTTAGCTTGAAATTGAACCTCGAAAAGAACATTGCCCATTGGGCAGTCTTTAAGTAAAGGAGTTTCTTATGGTCAGTGAGGATGGTGACTAGAAATACTGCGCCTTCAAGGAGATGTCGCCACTCTTCCAGGGCTAATTTGATGGCTAGGATTTCTTGGTCACCAATAAAATAATTTCTTTCAGCAGGGAGAAATTTCTGGGAAAAGAACCCGCAGGGATGGCTTTTTTCATCCTCAAAGTGCTAGGAAAGAACCGCCCCAACACCAATGGTGGATGCATCAACTTCCAATATAAAGGGTCGGGATACATCCGGTTGTTAAAGGACAGGTGCAGTAGTAAAAGCCTTCTTTAGAAGTGAGAAAGCTTTATCCACCTCTGGCAACCAAATATTTGGGTTCGCTCCCTTCCGGGTAAGGTTGGTGATAGGAGCCACGATAGTGGCAAAGCCCTGTATATTTCCAATAATAATTAGCGAACCCCAGGAATTGTTGGATCGCCTTTAGGGTAGTTGGAACAGCCCAATTATGGATGGCTTGTAATTTCCCTGGATCCATCTGCATCTCGGTACCTGAGATAATGTAACCTAGAAAAGTGATGTTGGGAACCTCGAATGTGCATTTCTCCAGTTTACAGAAGAGATGGTTAGCTCATAGTCGATGGAGAACCTCCTTCACCTGGGAACGGTGTGTACTTAAGTCAGTGGAGAATATCAGGATGCCATCCAAATACACCACCACACTTTGATACAGAAGATCTCGGAAAATTTCATTAACAAAACCTTGAAATACCGCTGGGGCATTACAGAGACTGAATGGCATGACCAGATATTCATAATGTCCGTCTCTCATGTTGAAAGCGGTCTTCCACTCATCTCCAGCATGAATCCTGATGAGGTTATAGATCCCCCTAAGATTGAGTTTGGTGAATATGGATGCACCCTTGACTCTGGCGAATAACTCAGAGATTAGGGGAAGTGGATAACTGTTTTTCACGGTAATGTCATTTAGGGCTCTATAATCAATACAGGGTCTTCTTTTTAAATAAGAAGAATCCCGCTCCAGCTGGAGAATATGAGGGACAGATGAACCCCTTAGCCAGGTTCTCTGCGATATACTCAGACATGGCCAAAGACTCAGGAAGTGACAAGGGATAGGTTCGACCTCTGGGCAATCTCTTACCCGGCAGGAGGTCAATAGGACAATCCCATTCTCTGTGTGGTGGTAAGGCATCTGCACCCTGTTTGCTAAATACATCCCTAAAGTCTTGATATTCAGTGGGAAGGACTACAGCGGAGGAAGCTCGAACAGGAACCACCATTTGGAGACAATTCCTCCTACAATAGGAACTCCAGGCTGTAATTTGTAGTGTGGACCAATCAATTTGAGGTCGATGTTCCTATAACCATGGAAGTCCAAGAACTAGAGGATGAGAGGCTTTGGGGATTACCAGGAAAGAAATTGACTCTGAGTGCAGCGCACCAATTTTTAGTAGAAGTGGTACAGTACGATGAGTGATGGTACCATGTGGAATTTGGCTACCGTCAACAGCCGTTAAGGTAACAGTTCTTTGTAGTGGAATTGTAGGAATAATATGTTGGAGAACATACTCAGAGGTAATAAAACTTTTGGCAGATCCAGAATCCACAAGTGCTAAAAACAACTTTAGAAAATTCTAGATGTTCGAGGATGGCAGAAATAGTCGACTCAGATTTCCTGGATAATATGGATGATTCACCTAACTTGACCTCTCCTGTACAAGTTAGGTGGAGGAGTTTGCCGGACGGATGGAACAATTCTTTAATAAATGATCAGAAAACCCACAATACAAGCATAAATTATTCTGGCGTTTTCTGGCACGTTCTTCGGGAGTGAGACGAGCACGATTGAGTTGCATCGGTTCAACATCGGAAGATGAGGGAGTGGTTTTCTGAGAGATGAAACAAGGTCTGGGACGATCACTCCGAGTTCATTCAGCCATGCGCTCTCTATGACAGAGATCGATCTTGTTGCATAAAGAAATTAGCTCATCCAAGATAGTGGGTGGATCTCGGGACACAAGATCATCCTTAATTTTGTCAGAAAGCCCGTTCATGAAGGCGGCTACCAAAGCGTCATTGTTCCAATCTAATTCAGACGCCAGGGTGCGAAATTGGATAACATACTGACTAACTGGTCTGGCACCCTGCCGTAGGCAGAGGATATCAGAGTAAGCAGAAACTGGACTACCATATTCATCAAAGATTCTTCTGAACGTGGACACTAATTCCGGGTAATTGGAGAGGATGGGATCAGATCTCTCCCAGAGTGGTGAGGCCCAGTCCAGTGCTTGGCCAGAGAGCAGAGAGATGATATATGCCACCCGAGTGCGAGCAGTCGGAAAGTTAGCTGCTTGTAGCTCGAAACGGATCTCGCACTGATTGATGAAACCTCTGCATTGTTTGGGATCTCCATCAAAGAGATTCGGAAGGGATAATTGAAGGTGGGAGATCAGAACTGGAGCTGGGAGATGTACTGGTGCTGGAGAGGGTGCTGGTTGAGGCGGATTAGCAGTTGGTTGCATCCGTAGTGACTGTATTTGATCCAGGGGGGCTGACATATTCCAGATAAACTGCGTGAGGTGTTGCTGAGCCACCTCCTGTCTTCCCAAACGGTCTAGCATGTTTTGCGTGACATCTCCTCCTGTAGCCTGATCGCCACTTGGATCCATTTGGTCAGAACTTACTGTCACAGAGCTATTTCAGATGGATATTTTACACCCAGCAAGGGGCTGATTTCTTGGTGCAGAATTGTTCCGAAGATGGCTACAAGCAGTCGTACTGATTTGGCTACATGCAGTCGCACTGATTTTTTTGCATGGGAAGTAAGGAGGAAGGAGACCTGTCTTTCATTTAAACTATGACCAGGGGCGGCTCCAGAGGTGTGACAGTAGCACAGTCCAAATTTCATATGGGGGAGCCACACCAAATGCCCCCAACTGTCATCCCAAACTGTCTCACTGGCAGTTGGTGTAGCTCCCCCATATGAAATTTGGATTGCGCTGTAGCTCCACCTCTGGAGCACCACTGACCGTGACTCACAATTTTTGATGGCAATCCAGGCAGAAAGTGGACAGGATGTAGGAGGGTTGTCTGCTTGCCCAGCACCCTGGGAGAGCTCTCTGGAATTCTGGATTCTCCTAGACATTACAGGAGAATAGGCAAGTATGATTTTGTGCATTGCAAATGAGGTATTGAGAACAGCCTGAGGTGAAAGGGTGTAGGCCACAACCCTGCTATGCTATGCTGCAAATTGGGGCATTTGCAATGGAAGGTGGGCTTGCAGGACAGTGGGGATGTGAATCACATCACCTCTCCCTCACACTTGTCATTTGTACCTCAGCTATGCCTCACCATAGTGTGGCATAATTTGGCCAGGGGCACTGTAACATGGCATAAATGTAAATGGAGGGCACTCTAGTGTGGCACAGTATGAACAAGGCGGCACTGTAATGTGGCATAATATGAACTGTTACACTGTATGTCATAATGTGAATTGGGTATACTGTGTGGCATAATGTGTACTGACAGCCCTACAATGTTACATCATGTCAACTTGGGAACTATGATGGTTCATAAAATACAGCTGTAGGCACACTCATTCATCCTGCAGCATGGCTGCACAGGCACTTGCGCCGCGCTGAGATGTAGGTGCCAATTAGTAAGCGGAGGTTGCGGCTTAGTACACCACGCATGTATTCCTATGGGCATCATAGTTTCCAAGTTTATATGATGTCACATCTGTAAAGTAGGCAACTACTATGGGTCATAATATTAACTAGGGCACTGCCATGGTTCAGAAAAGTAACTAGGGCCCTATTATGGGACATAAAATTGCTGCAGAGCGGTGTCTCTCAAGAATCATTAGGACAGGGACCCCTTCAATATGTTGCTAATAGGGCCCACAAAGTTCTGGTTACGCCACTGAAGAATGGGATATAGTGATATGATAATTGACTTTTAACTAAATTGGCCATAGTGCCTGCATTAAGAGTATTCTTCACTCAGGCAGTAATGATAAATGTGCCTGATTAAAGATCTCTGATGTACACTGATGTGCAATCTCATACCTCCCAACTTTTGTCCCTTTGGAAGAGGGACATGCCGCGCCGGAGACGCGGCCTTGGCCGAAAAGGGGGTGGGGCCTCGGTAAGGGGGCATGGTCTGTTGCCGCGACCCCCGTTTTCGTCGTTTTGGGGGGGGTGTCCAGCGCTCCATGAGCCCCCGGCTCTCCTCCTTGTGCTGATAGATGCCGTGCACATGCGCACGGCATCTATTCAATGTGATCACCGGCTGCTTTACAAAGCAGAGCAGCGGTGATCACTACCTCTCCCAACTGCCCCCTCGCCCGTGGGACACTGCGAACCGCGGGAGGGACAGCGGGACAGTGTCCAATTAGCGGGACTGTCCCGCTGAAATCGGGACAGTTGGGAGGTATGCAATCTGTAAAGGTATTATATTAAATATATATATATATATATATAGTCATATTTTGGTTTTATCTCTTTAGAACCATTATCACTCCACTGCCAAAGCTCACTGTAGAGAACCAGATGACTCTATATAGAATTAGACGTGCTAGTAGACAGTAAAGTAGACAAACAATGGGAACACCTTTCTGTCTGAAAACATAATGTTCTCTGCAGCTGTACAGTAACACTCAGCAACCGAATGGTCTAAATAAAACATTACATATAGTATGAAGGACATATTCCTAAAATCCAAAGTATATAATTTGCTCCAAAACACATAACACAATCTCTTTTTTCTTAAAAGGCAGTATAGTACTGTACTTGTGTTACTGGAAAAGACCTCTGTTTTATAGCCTTACTGTATTTGTCTTTGTGAATATTAGTTCCTGTAGGAAGTTTCCTAAGGTTAAAGTGACCATATTATCCCTTTTACCTGGGACGCTCATGGATTACACAGGTTCTGTGACTGGCTGACTTCAAGCATACATTTCAGCTGGTTTTTATCAGCCACAGAACCTGTGTAATCCATGAGCGTCCCAGGTAAAAGGATAATATGGTCACTCTACCTAAGTATAAATAAAAACTGATTAATTTTGTATTATATTTAGTACATACACCATATACAGTACACTGAGTGCTGCTATTATCTCTCAAACTGAACATACATGGAGCATGAATATTACAGGAATGCCTTTTCTTTGAGAATAAATAAGAGTTACATTGGTGTGGGTGCAGAGTGAATGATATTCAAATTTACATAGTTTAACTAATACAAATTAATTTTGCGCCTGACTAGAAAAGCCAACATCTGCATACAGTATGTGCTGACAGTATGCAAGCTTGTGTGATTCCGCCACTTAAACCCACATGGAGAGGTAGGATGTCCATGCCTAGGTTGACTACAGTAAGGATGTGTTCGAGGAACTGAGAACGCCCACAGACCGAGACCTACATGCATGTAAAGGGGGGTACACACGGAGAGATCCGTGTTTAAAATCTAAGCGATCTGACTAGATTTTAAGCATGGATCTGCCGTGTGTATGCCCTCCAGCGATAGCGATGCGCGGCCCCACACATCGCTATCGCCGGAGCTAGATTGAGCCCATGCAGGCTCAATCTAGTGGGTTGCTCACTTCACCGTTGTGTGAAGTGAGCGGCCCCCCGTCCGTTTCCCCCCTCGCTCAGCACATCACGCTGTGCTGAGCAGGGGAGAGATGTGTGCTGAGCGGTCTGTGTTAAGATCGTTCAGCACACATCTCTCCCGTGAGTACCCCCCTTAAAGATTGCTTAGATTTTAAGCACGGATCTCTCCGTGTATACCCCCCTTAAGTCTGAGAAAGTTGTACTATTTATGGGTGCTCAGGGACAGGTGCAAATGAACTAATGCAAATGAATGAATGCTAATTAGTGCTGGATTAAGACCCCACAGAGACCTAGGCGTACATACTTGTTTGCACTCCCTTCTCAGATCTTTTTCCAAAAATAACCTAGCATAAAGTAAAAACAGATTAGGATAATCTAACAGTTCAGGGCTCATCCAGTTATAATGCTGATAGGTGCTTTCATTGTTGCTGGTATGAAGGGGGCACATTTACAGATTACCTGGCCCTAGGCATCTGCAAAGACCTGAGAGTGCCTGGGAGGTGTAAACATGCTCCCTGTGATGCTATAATTATGTCTCTCGTAAATAGTTATGTACATAGCAAGGGGGAGTAGCTGTGTTCCCTCCAGCCCGCTAGAAGTCTCTGTGGCCCTGTATATTATGTATTGGTCTGCTTGCTTTAGCAATTTTGTCTATGTACTTGGGATGGAGAGATGTTTCTGCTGAATTACAGATGTTTTTGAAGTTCTATTACTACCTACTGTAATAGCAAATGTGTATTTAACTAGCAAAGCAAATGATTAAAAAACATGGATGTTTGTGCGGCATGCCTCGTGTGAACCAAGTGGTTGGGACTGAAATGCTGGTGTTCGGGATGCCAGCAGTCAGAATACAGACCGCTTCGTTTAATGTTCAGAATCCCGAGAGACGAAGGTAAGTACACTTACCTTCCCCCAATGGCCCCCTAACCCTCCCTTCCAACAGCCTAAACCTACCCCCCCCCCCTGCAGCGTAACCCTAACTCTCTGCGGCGATGCCTAAACCTAACCCCCTTCCCGCAACCTAAACCTTCCTCCCTGCAGCCTAATCCCTCCCCGGGGGTGCTTAACCCTAACTCACCCTCTCCGCCGCATAAACCTACCCCCCCCACCACCACAGCTTAACCCTAACCCTCCTCCCGCAGCTTAAACCTAACTCCCCCCCACAGCTTACTTGTGAGAGTGGCTAACCTAACCCCCCCCCCGCCACGGCTTACCTGTGAGAGTGGCTAGCAGATGCTTGTTCAGGATCCCGGTGGTTGGGATTCAGTCTCCAGGTTTATGACCCTAATCAGGATGCCGATGTTTAGCATTCCAAGCAGTGACGGGATTTGACTGCCGGGATCCTGTATGCCGGGATCCTGACCGGGTCCCAAACCAGGTGCCTATGCTATTGGTGCACACAAAACTGTCATACTGTAGTAGCAGTTTAGTATAGGCATGCAATTGTGGTATTTTAAATGAAAGCAATTTATCCCTGCAACTTGCTGCATAATTGCAGCAAATTCTGCATTGGCCCCATTAGGTACTACAGTATTTATATGTGAAATGACTGATGCAGGTTTTTCATGCAAGGAGGTAAAAATAAAAGTGAAGCCTATGTAAATGAATGCTTCTAGTTCTATACGTTACCTGCCAGCGTTAATGACAGCAAGGTCTTGTCCAGAGCAAATGTCTTCTAACACATATGGATTTTCTTTGCAGGATACATTTAGAGTTGTGTAGTTGGGTTTGCAGACTGTCAGGAAGTAAGGGGTCTGGTAGCCAGTGGAAAGTTGGATAATATCAGTAATTAGAGCTGTAGAGCAAAGTCCAAATACATGGACACCTTGAATGGAAACAAATAACAGTAGTTAGTGAGAAATACTATGTATCTGGCATACATTACAAGAAGAACCAATGAGCTTTGATTGAACATTTTTGGATTCTACAAAGTGTTGCATCCTTGATGTGGATGGGGAACTGAAGAGGCAACTTAGGAGTTGCCATATTAAAACGTTAACATCTGTGATGAAATACACTATGTGTCTGAACAAGCCATTGAGCACACAGGTTGGACACTCATTTAATGATATACAGTACAAAAATGTAAAAATACATATATGAAACCTTACAAACCAGAATCATTAGAATCAGAATCAGCTTTATTGGCCAGATATCCTTGCATATACTAGGAATTTGTCTTCGGTTTGCTATACAACGGCCAGGTAGGTAACAGATAGGCAGGTGTGTGTGTGTGTGTGTGTGTGTGTGTGTGTGTTTGTGTGTGTGGGAAGGGGGGGGGGAAGTAAAGTCATACAGATAGATATACCATAGGAACACAAGTGAGTTACATGTACATCTAGTCAGTCAATGTTCAGGAGGCGGACCGCTTGGGGAAATACATTTTTGAGGCTTCTGGTGGACCCAGCGGGGACGGCCCTGTAAACTGCCTGAAGAAAGCAAGTTAAACATGCTGAGGCTGGGGTGTAGCTGGTCCTTTACTATCTTTGTTGCCCGCTTTTTAGCTCTGGATCGGTACATGTCCTGGACTGAGGGAAGGTCGGCCCCGATGATCTCCTCTGTGGATCTGACCACCTTTTGGACCCTGCATCTGTCCCTTGTGTTGGCGGAGCCGTACCATACCAGTATCGAGGAGCACAGTACCGACTCCACAATTGCGGAATAGAAGAGGAGCAGAAGCTTCTGTGGGATGTTGAACTTCCTTAGTTTCCTGAGGAAGAACAACATCTGCTGCGTTTTCCCGACAGTCGTGTCAGCATTGGACCCCCATTTAAGGTCCCAGGAGATTGTGGTCCCTAGAAACTTGAAGAAGTCCACTAGCGATACCACACTGTCAGCAATTGTTAGCGGAGGTGCACTAGCTGACCTCTTCCAGAACTCCACTATCATCTCAACAGTTTTGAGGGGGTTGAGCTCAAGGTTGTTGTGGCTGCACCACTGGGCCAACCGGTCTACTTCCCGTCTATAGGACGATTCATCCCCCTCATTGATGAGGCCGATGATGGTGGTGTCGTCGGCAAATTTGATGATCTTTACTGATTGCGCATCTGAGGTGCAGTCATTTGTGTACAGGGAGAAGAGCAGGTGTGAGAGTACACAGCACTGAGGGGCCCCTGTACGAATGGACCATGCTTGAGAGGTGAATTCCCCTGCTTTCACCACCTGTGTCCTATCTGTCAGGAAGTCTACTATCCAGGAACAGGTAGCTTCTGGGACCCCTAGGCGAAGTAATTTGGGGTGGAAAATGCTGGGGACAATTGTATTGAAGGCCGAGCTGAAATCGACAAACAGGACCCTCACGTAGGTACCGGGAATGTCTAGGTACTGTAGAATGTAGTGCAGGCCCAGGTTGACAGCATCCTCGACACACCGATTTGATCGATAGGCGAACTGTAGGGGGTCAAGTTGGGGGCCAGTCACAGTTTTCAGGTGATTCAAAACCAGATGCTTGAATGTTTTCATGCCCACAGATGTCAGTGCTATCGGCCTATAGTCGTTCAGGTTAGTGATAGAGGGTTTCTTGGGGACCGGGACTATAGTGGACCTTTTGAGGCAGGAAGGTACTTTCTGTAACTCCAGCGATTTGTTGAAGATCTTGGTGAATATGGGGGCAAGCTGACCCGCACATGATCTCAGGGCAGTTGGTGACACTCCGTCAGGACACAGAGCTTTCCTGGGTTGGGCCCTTTTGAACAGTGCCTCCACCTCTTCTTGGGGGACTTTCAGTGCCTGGAGTTGGCCGTCGGTGTTTGGGGCACCATAGAGGTGATTGTTTGGGTTGCAGGGGACTTCTTTTGTGAACCTGCAATAAAAGTGGTTCAGCTCATCTACTAGGTCTTGGTGCATGGTGGTGGACTTTGATGTTTTCTTGTAGTTGGTTATGGATTGCATTCCTTTCCATACAGATACGGGGTCATTGGTGGAGAGATCGTTTGTCAGCTTGTCAGAGAACCGCTTTTTTGCTAGCCTGATTTCTTTAGTCAGAGAGTTCCTAGTTCGGTTGTATAGTGCTCTGTCACCGCTGCTATAGGCCTCCTCTTTGGCCTGACGAAGTTGCCTGAGCTGGGGGTTGAACCATGGCTTGTTGTTGTAAAAGTTGTAAGTCTTGGTAGTTACACACATGTCCTCACAGTAGCTGATGTAGGATGTGACAGTGTCTGTCAGATTGTTCAGGTCGGTTACCGAGTCTTCGGCACACCAAGAAATCTAAGTATACTTTTATAAGACCCCATCTGACCTAGAAAATGTTACTGTACATCTATAGTACTGTATCTAGAGATGTGCGGTTTGGTTCTCCAGATATTCAAATCCACCCAAATTTTGTGGATTGGAACTGAACCAAAACCCGATCCGGATCTCCAGAGGAGTCCCGATCTGAGCAGAGTCCCAAATCCGAATTTCAGGTTGTTTGCTAAAATTACATGATTTTACCAATGTGTACTGATTTTTATCAATAAGTATCGATTTTTTATCGATTTTTAACCAAACCAAAAACTAAACACAAATCAAAACGATTGAGGGTGATTTTACCAAAACTAAAACCAAAAACAAAACATAATGGTAAAGTAGAACCAAAACCAAAAACACAGGGGTCAACTAGAGATGTGTGCTGGACCATTTTTGCTGGTTTTAGTTCTAATTTGTTGCTCAGTTTTAGTTTTGCCTAAATGCTGTGACTGGTTTTGTTTTTTTTTTTTTTGTTTTTTTTTAAATTACCAAAATAAGCTAACATTACATAATTTGAGCCTTTTTTTTGTTCCTATAGCTAATTGTCAAAAATGACTGGAAAATGAATGTTCTTGAGGTTAATAACAACCTCACAGCTCACAATATTGTTTTCATCCGGTTTAGGTCCACAGCGAGCTGACTAGATACTAAGTGACAAAGCAGTGTCCCAAACTCACAGAAATGTATAGCACATCTAAAAACATTGCCACACAGCAGTGGGTGGCAGAAATTAAAAATGGTGCAAGATGAAATAGTCTTTGGGCACTATGTTGGCTACTAAAAATGACATGTACAGTTTAACACACCAAGAACTTCAGGGCCACTTTTGTGACTGAAGTGCTTGTTTTTTTTGGCCCTCATAAAATAAGCAACCAATGGGCTTAGGGCACCTAAGCAAACAGCTCAGCAATGGCAAGATGCCATCATCACTACCATCCTTATCAGTATGTACATCATCCTCAAACAATATCAATTCATCCCCACTAGAATCCACCATTACAGAAGTACTGTACTGTAATTCCCAGCAAAGGCCTCCCCATGGAATTTGTAATTCATTTCGATGAACATCATCTTTTCCACATTTTGAGGAAGTAGCCACCTACGCTAATTGCTGATAAGGTTCGCCGCTGTGATGAAAACTCTTTACACACTGGAGGGGGTGTGGGGCAGCTTAAATAATGCAAAGCCAGTTTGTACAAGGACCATCAAATTGGCTTTTCTTCCTTCCAGTAGTCAAAGGGACTCTGTGACATGCTTATTTGTACGGTGTCATGAAAATAATCCTCCATTATTCCATGGAAGGTGACCGTATTAGATTAAGTTACAGTAGAGGTGTCACTAATTTTAGGCAATTTTTTTAGATCCAACCACATGTCCAAATTATATAATTAATCTATCTATCTATCTATCTATCTATCTATCTATCTATCTATCTATCTATCTATCTATCTATCTACCGCATCTACCACCGAGGTGGAAGGTGCAGTCTCGCGGAAATCAGTCTCAGAAATCACTTGCTGTATCAACTCAATTTTAATCAGGTTCGAAGATGATGCCGTTTAACCATCGACGTTTCGGTCCATAGGTGGACCTTTATCAAGATAGTCACTTCAAAACATCTAGACAATAAACATAGGAAATTAGAATCAGTATTAAGCATAAAAACCAGATCACCAACACCGTCAACACCAGTGCCTCCCAGGCCCTTATAACAGACACAAAAGGTATACCAGTGCAAAAAAATAAAATGCAGAAGTAGATATACTGCTGACATGAATATACTCAAGTATTCAGGGAAAACCTCCACCTTCAAATCCTACCACAGGGAAAAAAAAAAAATAAAAAAAATAAAAAAATAAAAAAAAAAAATATATATATATATATATATATATATATATATATATATATATATCCCAACAGGTGAAATTACCTGAGCACAAATGCTAAATCCCAGTGGCATTCAAGAGTTGCTCCTTTTTAAAAAAAAAAATGACAACCACTGTAATGAAAATAAGGCACAAAGCCTATTCAAACACCCAGCTAGAACAAAGTTTTCAAGGGCAAAGAAACCACCCAGTGTGGATCATACCAAGTAACTTTTAAAACAACATATCGCAGCTAAGGCTCAGTCGGCAACTGCCGGCTAGATGTCAACATAGAATCTGTAGCTAAAACAAAACACAAAAAGGTACTTACTAACCAGCATTGAAATCATAGTTAAATCGGGGTATTCAGCAGAGATAACATACTCACAGCTCAAATGCCAGAAGACTAGAGAAAGCTGCTTGCTGCTCTACCTCAGCTGTGAGCTATTTAAAGCACTGGGACAGGAAGTGCCACTTTAGAGTGTAAAGTTAGTAAACAAAATAAGAGTGCCAAACCAGCCAAAGTAACACTTGGCCCTGATGTTATAAGGGACTGTGTCATAGGAAAGTCTCACACTGTGTGGAGTCACAGGGTTTAAGTGGAGTGAAAACGTGTACTTGCGTCCAGAGCATACTGGGGTACAGTAGGTAGAGTGCACAGAACAGTACAAAAATATATATATATATATTAGAGATGAGCGGGTTCGGTTTCTTTGAATCCGAACCCGCACGAACTTCACTTTTTTTTTCACGGGTCCGAGCGACTCGGATCTTCCCGCCTTGCTCGGTTAACCCGAGCGCGCCCGAACGTCATCATGACGCTGTCGGATTCTCACGAGGCTCGGATTCTATCGCGAGACTCGGATTCTATATAAGGAGCCGCGCGTCGCCGCCATTTTCACACGTGCATTGAGATTGATAGGGAGAGGACGTGGCTGGCGTCCTCTCCATTTAGATTAGATTTAGAAGAGAGAGAGAGAGAGAGATTGCTGTGATACTGTAGATTAGAAGAGAGTGCAGAGTGCAGACAGAGTTTAGTGACTGACGACCACAGTGACCAGTGACCACCAGAGACAGTGCAGTTGTTTGTTTTATTTAATATATCCGTTCTCTGCCTGAAAAAAACGATACACAGTCACACAGTGACTCAGTCTGTGTGCACTGCTCAGCCCAGTGTGCTGCACATCAATGTATTGTATATAAAGCTTATAATTGTGGGGGAGACTGGGGAGCACTGCAGGTTGTTATAGCAGGAGCCAGGAGTACATGATAAATAATATTATATTAAAATTAAACAGTGCACACTTTTGCTGCAGGAGTGCCACTGCCAGTGTGACTAGTGGTGACCAGTGCCTGACCACCAGTATATTAGTAGTATTGTATACTATCTCTTTATCAACCAGTCTATATTAGCAGCAGACACAGTACAGTGCGGTAGTTCACGGCTGTGGCTACCTCTGTGTCGGCACTCGGCAGGCAGTCCGTCCATCCATAATTGTATTATATACCACCTAACCGTGGTTTTTTTTTTCTTTCTTTATACCGTCGTCATAGTCATACTAGTTGTTACGAGTATACTACTATCTCTTTATCAACCAGTGTACAGTGCGGTAGTTCACGGCTGTGGCTACCTCTGTGTCGGAACTCGGCAGGCAGTCCGTCCATCCATAATTGTATTATAATATATACCACCTAACCGTGGTTTTTTTTTCGTTCTTTATACCGTCGTCATACTAGTTGTTACGAGTATACTACTATCTCTTTATCAACCAGTGTACAGTGCGGTAGTTCACGGCTGTGGCTACCTCTGTGTCGGAACTCGGCAGGCAGTCCGTCCATCCATAATTGTATTATAATATATACCACCTAACCGTGGTTTTTTTTTCGTTCTTTATACCGTCGTCATACTAGTTGTTACGAGTATACTACTATCTCTTTATCAACCAGTGTACAGTGCGGTAGTTCACGGCTGTGGCTACCTCTGTGTCGGCACTCGGCAGGCAGTCCGTCCAACCATAATTGTATTATATACCACCTAACCGTGGTTTTTTTTTCATTCTTTATACCGTCGTCATACTAGTTGTTACGAGTATACTACTATCTCTTTATCAACCAGTGTACAGTGCGGTAGTTCACGGCTGTGGCTACCTCTGTGTCGGCACTCGGCAGGCAGTCCGTCCAACCATAATTGTATTATATACCACCTAACCGTGGTTTTTTTTTCATTCTTTATACCGTCGTCATACTAGTTGTTACGAGTATACTACTATCTCTTTATCAACCAGTGTACAGTGCGGTAGTTCACGGCTGTGGCTACCTCTGTGTCGGCACTCGGCAGCCCGTCCATAATTGTATATACCAGTGACCTAACCGTGGTTTTTTTTTCTTTCTTTATACATACATACTAGTTACGAGTATACTATCTCTTTATCAACCAGTCTATATATTAGCAGCAGACACAGTACAGTGCGGTAGTTCACGGCTGTGGCTACCTCTGTGTCGGCACTCGGCAGCCCGTCCATAATTGTATATACCACCTAACCGTGGTTTTTTTTTCTTTCTTTATACATACATACTAGTTACGAGTATACTATCTCTTTATCAACCAGTCTATATATTAGCAGCAGACACAGTACAGTGCGGTAGTTCACGGCTGTGGCTACCTCTGTGTCGGCACTCCGCAGCCCGTCCATAATTGTATATACCAGTGACCTAACCGTGGTTTTTTTTTCTTTCTTTATACATACATACTAGTTACGAGTATACTATCTCTTTATCAACCAGTCTATATATTAGCAGCAGACACAGTACAGTGCGGTAGTTCACGGCTGTGGCTACCTCTGTGTCGGCACTCGGCAGCCCGTCCATAATTGTATATACCAGTGACCTAACCGTGGTTTTTTTTTCTTTCTTTATACATACATACTAGTTACGAGTATACTATCTCTTTATCAACCAGTCTACATATTAGCAGCAGACACAGTACAGTGCGGTAGTTCACGGCTGTGGCTACCTCTGTGTCGGCACTCGGCAGCCCGTCCATAATTGTATATACCAGTGACCTAACCGTGGTTTTTTTTTCTTTCTTTATACATACATACTAGTTACGAGTATACTATCTCTTTATCAACCAGTCTATATATTAGCAGCAGACACAGTACAGTGCGGTAGTTCACGGCTGTGGCTACCTCTGTGTCGGCACTCGGCAGCCCGTCCATAATTGTATACTAGTATCCAATCCATCCATCTGCATTGTTTACCTGAGGTGCCTTTTAGTTGTGCCTATTAAAATATGGAGAACAAAAATGTTGAGGTTCCAAAATTAGGGAAAGATCAAGATCCACTTCCACCTCGTGCTGAAGCTGCTGCCACTAGTCATGGCCGAGACGATGAAATGCCAGCAACGTCGTCTGCCAAGGCCGATGCCCAATGGCATAGTACAGAGCATGTCAAAACCAAAACACCAAATATCAGTAAAAAAAGGACTCCAAAACCTAAAATAAAATTGTCGGAGGAGAAGCGTAAACTTGCCAATATGCCATTTACCACACGGAGTGGCAAGGAACGGCTGAGGCCCTGGCCTATGTTCATGGCTAGTGGTTCAGCTTCACATGAGGATGGAAGCACTCAGCCTCTCGCTAGAAAACTGAAAAGACTCAAGCTGGCAAAAGCACCGCAAAGAACTGTGCGTTCTTTGAAATCCCAAATCCACAAGGAGAGTCCAATTGTGTCGGTTGCGATGCCTGACCTTCCCAACACTGGACGTGAAGAGCATGCGCCTTCCACCATTTGCACGCCCCCTGCAAGTGCTGGAAGGAGCGCCCGCAGTCCAGTTCCTGATAGTCAGATTGAAGATGTCAGTGTTGAAGTACACCAGGATGAGGAGGATATGGGTGTTGCTGGCGCTGGGGAGGAAATTGACCAGGAGGATTCTGATGGTGAGGTGGTTTGTTTAAGTCAGGCACCCGGGGAGACACCTGTTGTCCGTGGGAGGAATATGGCCGTTGACATGCCAGGTGAAAATACCAAAAAAATCAGCTCTTCGGTGTGGAGGTATTTCACCAGAAATGCGGACAACAGGTGTCAAGCCGTGTGTTCCCTTTGTCAAGCTGTAATAAGTAGGGGTAAGGACGTTAACCACCTCGGAACATCCTCCCTTATACGTCACCTGCAGCGCATTCATAATAAGTCAGTGACAAGTTCAAAAACTTTGGGTGACAGCGGAAGCAGTCCACTGACCAGTAAATCCCTTCCTCTTGTAACCAAGCTCACGCAAACCACCCCACCAACTCCCTCAGTGTCAATTTCCTCCTTCCCCAGGAATGCCAATAGTCCTGCAGGCCATGTCACTGGCAAGTCTGACGAGTCCTCTCCTGCCTGGGATTCCTCCGATGCATCCTTGCGTGTAACGCCTACTGCTGCTGGCGCTGCTGTTGTTGCCGCTGGGAGTCGATGGTCATCCCAGAGGGGAAGTCGTAAGCCCACTTGTACTACTTCCAGTAAGCAATTGACTGTTCAACAGTCCTTTGCGAGGAAGATGAAATATCACAGCAGTCATCCTACTGCAAAGCGGATAACTGAGTCCTTGACAACTATGTTGGTGTTAGACGTGCGTCCGGTATCCGCCGTTAGTTCACAGGGAACTAGACAATTTATTGAGGCAGTGTGCCCCCGTTACCAAATACCATCTAGGTTCCACTTCTCTAGGCAGGCGATACCGAGAATGTACACGGACGTCAGAAAAAGACTCACCAGTCTCCTAAAAAATGCAGTTGTACCCAATGTCCACTTAACCACGGACATGTGGACAAGTGGAGCAGGGCAGGGTCAGGACTATATGACTGTGACAGCCCACTGGGTAGATGTATGGACTCCCGCCGCAAGAACAGCAGCGGCGGCACCAGTAGCAGCATCTCGCAAACGCCAACTCTTTCCTAGGCAGGCTACGCTTTGTATCACCGCTTTCCAGAATACGCACACAGCTGAAAACCTCTTACGGCAACTGAGGAAGATCATCGTGGAATGGCTTACCCCAATTGGACTCTCCTGTGGATTTGTGGCATCGGACAACGCCAGCAATATTGTGTGTGCATTAAATATGGGCAAATTCCAGCACGTCCCATGTTTTGCACATACCTTGAATTTGGTGGTGCAGAATTTTTTAAAAAACGACAGGGGCGTGCAAGAGATGCTGTCGGTGGCCAGAAAAATTGCGGGACACTTTCGGCGTACAGGCACCACGTACAGAAGACTGGAGCACCACCAAAAACTACTGAACCTGCCCTGCCATCATCTGAAGCAAGAAGTGGTAACGAGGTGGAATTCAACCCTCTATATGCTTCAGAGGTTGGAGGAGCAGCAAAAGGCCATTCAAGCCTATACAATTGAGCACGATATAGGAGATGGAATGCACCTGTCTCAAGTGCAGTGGAGAATGATTTCAACGTTGTGCAAGGTTCTGATGCCCTTTGAACTTGCCACACGTGAAGTCAGTTCAGACACTGCCAGCCTGAGTCAGGTCATTCCCCTCATCAGGCTTTTGCAGAAGAAGCTGGAGGCATTGAAGAAGGAGCTAAAAGGGAGCGATTCCGCTAGGCATGTGGGACTTGTGGATGCAGCCCTTAATTCGCTTAACAAGGATTCACGGGTGGTCAATCTGTTGAAATCAGAGCACTACATTTTGGCCACCGTGCTCGATCCTAGATTTAAAGCCTACCTTGGATCTCTCTTTCCGGCAGACACAGGTCTGCTGGGGTTGAAAGACCTGCTGGTGACAAAATTGTCAAGTCAAGCGGAACGCGACCTGTCAACATCTCCTCCTTCACATTCTCCCGCAACTGGGGGTGCGAGGAAAAGGCTCAGAATTCCGAGCCCACCCGCTGGCGGTGATGCAGGGCAGTCTGGAGCGACTGCTGATGCTGACATCTGGTCCGGACTGAAGGACCTGACAACGATTACGGACATGTCGTCTACTGTCACTGCATATGATTCTCTCAACATTGATAGAATGGTGGAGGATTATATGAGTGACCGCATCCAAGTAGGCACGTCACACAGTCCGTACTTATACTGGCAGGAAAAAGAGGCAATTTGGAGGCCCTTGCACAAACTGGCTTTATTCTACCTAAGTTGCCCTCCCACAAGTGTGTACTCCGAAAGAGTGTTTAGTGCCGCCGCTCACCTTGTCAGCAATCGGCGTACGAGGTTACATCCAGAAAATGTGGAGAAGATGATGTTCATTAAAATGAATTATAATCAATTCCTCCGCGGAGACATTGACCAGCAGCAATTGCCTCCACAAAGTACACAGGGAGCTGAGATGGTGGATTCCAGTGGGGACGAATTGATAATCTGTGAGGAGGGGGATGTACACGGTGATATATCGGAGGGTGAAGATGAGGTGGACATCTTGCCTCTGTAGAGCCAGTTTGTGCAAGGAGAGATTAATTGCTTCTTTTTTGGGGGGGGTCCAAACCAACCCGTCATATCAGTCACAGTCGTGTGGCAGACCCTGTCACTGAAATGATGGGTTGGTTAAAGTGTGCATGTCCTGTTTTGTTTATACAACATAAGGGTGGGTGGGAGGGCCCAAGGATAATTCCATCTTGCACCTCTTTTTTCTTTTCTTTTTCTTTGCATCATGTGCTGATTGGGGAGGGTTTTTTGGAAGGGACATCCTGCGTGACACTGCAGTGCCACTCCTAAATGGGCCCGGTGTTTGTGTCGGCCACTAGGGTCGCTAATCTTACTCACACAGTCAGCTACCTCATTGCGCCTCTTTTTTTCTTTGCGTCATGTGCTGTTTGGGGAGGGTTTTTTGGAAGGGACATCCTGCGTGACACTGCAGTGCCACTCCTAGATGGGCCCGGTGTTTGTGTCGGCCACTAGGGTCGCTAATCTTACTCACACAGCTACCTCATTGCGCCTCTTTTTTTCTTTGCGTCATGTGCTGTTTGGGGAGGGTTTTTTGGAAGGGACATCCTGCGTGACACTGCAGTGCCACTCCTAGATGGGCCCGGTGTTTGTGTCGGCCACTAGGGTCGCTAATCTTACTCACACAGTCAGCTACCTCATTGCGCCTCTTTTTTTCTTTGCGTCATGTGCTGTTTGGGGAGGGTTTTTTGGAAGGGCCATCCTGCGTGACACTGCAGTGCCACTCCTAGATGGGCCCGGTGTTTGTGTCGGCCACTAGGGTCGCTAATCTTACTCACACAGTCAGCTACCTCATTGCGCCTCTTTTTTTCTTTGCGTCATGTGCTGTTTGGGGAGGGTTTTTTGGAAGGGCCATCCTGCGTGACACTGCAGTGCCACTCCTAGATGGGCCCGGTGTTTGTGTCGGCCACTAGGGTCGCTAATCTTACTCACACAGCTACCTCATTGCGCCTCTTTTTTTCTTTGCGTCATGTGCTGTTTGGGGAGGGTTTTTTGGAAGGGACATCCTGCGTGACACTGCAGTGCCACTCCTAGATGGGCCCGGTGTTTGTGTCGGCCACTAGGGTCGCTTATCTTACTCACACAGCGACCTCGGTGCAAATTTTAGGACTAAAAATAATATTGTGAGGTGTGAGGTATTCAGAATAGACTGAAAATGAGTGTAAATTATGGTTTTTGAGGTTAATAATACTTTGGGATCAAAATGACCCCCAAATTCTATGATTTAAGCTGTTTTTTAGTGTTTTTGGAAAAAAACACCCGAATCCAAAACACACCCGAATCCGACAAAAATAATTCGGTGAGGTTTTGCCAAAACGCGTTCGAACCCAAAACACGGCCGCGGAACCGAACCCAAAACCAAAACACAAAACCCGAAAAATTTCAGGCGCTCATCTCTAATATATATACTAGGAGATTATTCGAGCCCTACGGGCGCTCTTCACACCATTGTAAGCCCCCTTAACCCTTGCACACCCTTGTGGTGTGCAATATTTGTATTATATGGAGTATTACCTCCAATCATAATTGTGTGAGTGCTTAAATATTGCACGGACAAAGGGCCTGCGATATTTAAGAGGTCGTAGCCCCTTGCAACGGCGTGAACAGCACATTCAGGGCCTGATGAATCACCTAGTAGGTGCTGTGGTTGGGGGAGTGGCGGGAGCGGGGGAGACACGGATGGGGAAGGGTGTCCGGGGGTGCCACGGGTGGTGGAGGGGTGGTTGTGGGGGTGCAGTGGGTGGGGGAGGGGTAGGTGCGGTGGTGCCATGGGTGGGGGAGGAGTGAGTGCCGCGGGTGGGAGTCCGGAGCCAACGCGGGTGCGGGGGTGTCACGGGTGTGGGAGGGGCAGGTTTGGTAGTGGTACGGGTGGGGAAGGGGCGGGTTCTGTGGGTAGGGGTCCGGAGCCACCACGGGTGATGGAGGGTTAGGTGTGGGGGTGCCGTGGATGGGGCCCGGAGGTACTGCGAGTGGGGGAAGCGCGGGTAATGCTTCTCCTGCTTCTCCTCCTGGAAGCAGCTAAGCTGCTGTCCTCCCTTTGGCAGTGGCTCTCCCAGAGACTCGCACAGTAGCTAAGCAGCCAGTAACTATTGTTAGTGCCGCTGTCCTAATGCGCCGCATTACATGGAAGAAGATGCACTCAATAAACTACAGCTCCCAGCAGGCCTTAGCACCGGAATGCTTTGGCGCTAAGGGCTGCTGGGAGGTGTAGTTTATTTAGTGCGTCTACTTCCCTGTAATGCTGTGCGTTGGGACACCGGTGCTAACAATAGTGACTGGCTGGCAGAACTGACTGACTGGCTGAATCTATGTAAAAGGTAAGTGCTGTGCAGTGTCAGTGACACTGCACACCCACTGCACTGCACAGCACTGTCACCTTTTACAGTGATTCATCGTCCGGACATTACCCTCCGCAATATCACCCAATCTGTTACATTAGCCATCTCGGGGCTTACACACCGGCAGCCCAAGTGCTGTGTTGCGGAGTCAGGGCCTCAGGGAATCTGAGCGTGGCTGTGGCGGAGAGGCACCTCTGTGACATCATGCGCAGAGGAGGGCTCAGAGAGTATGCGGCGCAGGGAGGGCTATGAAAACCTTCCGCTGCGCGGCTTTCATAGACATATATGCCGGAGGCCGCAGCAGCTTTTGTTCCACCTGCTCCGTGGCTAGGGAGTGGGGATTGTTGGCACCAGAGGGGGCAGGCGGACTGGCAGCAGGACATATTGGATTATTCCGACCCATTTGCATGCTGCTGTTTTTCGTAGCGGTGCGAACATGTCGGTTCTGCGCATGCGCGGCGGCCACAACGACAAGAAGAATGAAGTGTCGGTTCTGCGCATGCACTGGGCAACGACAAGAATGAAGAAAGCGATCACTGCCAAGGTCGCAAGAAGATTGACAAGAGGAAGGCGTTACAGAGTGTGAACTGACCGTTTTCTGGAAGTGGTGCGGCGAACACATGCGTGTCCAGGCGTTTGCAGGGCGGGTGTCTGACGTCAATTCCGGGACCTGACAGGCTGAAGACTTCGCAGCAGGTAAGTAACTCCAGAGCTACTCAGAAACTGCACAAAATGTTTTTGCATAGCTCGGCTGCACAAGGGTTCGCAGCCTTGCTATGCAAAAAACCCTCCCCCATAGGTGGCGTGTAGTTGATCGCACAGGCAGCAAAAAGTTGCTATGTGCGATCAACTCGGAATGACCCCCATAGGACACTGCAGTAAAAGGATTTTTTGTTTTCCCTATCTACAGCTAAGAGACTTGCTGCAGATGCAGTCACATACCCTCCAGCTATACCTTTTAGGCAGGTACAGTACCTTTTTTTTATGGTCAGTACCGATTTTTGGCTCTCCAAACTTCCAATGAAAGTATAGGAAAAGGGGCATGGCCACGCCACAGTACCCATGGCCATGCCCGCTTTTCGCATTTGTAGCTATTTTTATGTGTAAATTGTTGGAGGGTATGTTGCTGCAGATGCAGTGGGCCTGTTTTAGGGTGTGGACATGAAGCTGCAGCTCCATCAGCCCCATTGTTAATCCTGCTCTGTGAACACACAGCAGCTAAAGGGAAGAACCTCCCATTGGATGTAACCTTTGTGGGAGGGTGTTACTCGCCCAATCAGCTGTGGGCTGGGTGTGATAGACCTGCTGCTAACCCAATGAGAGCTCCTAGCCACGCCCAGCATTATCCACACAGTCACAGAGCGACAGATCTGGGCAATTATAACATACTAGGGTAGGTAGAGTGTAGAGAACAGTACAAATTATACAACATTATTTTTCATTCTTTTACTATATTTAATTGGCAGCTCAGCTTACACATACGGCATCAGACTGCTTTTATATGTACGTGAAATGTACAAAGCACAACTGGGTACAGCATACTGGGGTGCAATGCACAGAACAGTACAAACAAATTCTATATTTTTTTTTATTTTTTTTATAACTTTTTGTTACTTTTTAACCTTTTTTAATTTTTTACATTTTTTGCAACTATTGAGTCATTCTGCTTACGTAAATACAGTGGGTGAGGCCTGCGCAGCACCACTGTGTGATGGAATTAGACTAAGGGGACTGGACACAGCTTGTGGATGGACACTACACAGCCATTTGTAGATGGACAAAGCTTAGCCACTTAGATGGACACCGCACAGCCACTTGTAGTAGATGGACACAACACAGCCACTTACATGGACACAGCACAGTCACTTAGATGGACACTGCACAGTCACTTAGATGGACACTACACAGCCACTTAGATGGACACAGCATAACAACTTAGATGAACACCGCACAGCCTATTAGATGGACACAGCACAGCCACTTAGATGGACACAGTACAGCCACTTAGATGGACACAGCATAACAACTTAGATGAACACCACACAGCCACTTAGATGAACACCACACAGCCACTTAGATGGACACCGCACAGCCCTTAGATGGATGGATACAGCAGAGCAGAGCACAGCACACAGCAGTGTGACTGGAGTGAAATGGCTTTTGATTAGCCACCTCCCACTCAATGCCCAGGAACGCCCAATACATTTTCAGTGTACTCTTCCATGTGTATACATCTGAATTGCAACTGTGACTCTGGACTAGGGATGTGCACTTGAAATTTTTCGGGTTTTGTGTTTTGGTTTTGGGTTCGGTTCCGCGGCCGTGTTTTGGGTTCGACCGCGTTTTGGCAAAACCTCACCGAATTTTTTTTGTCGGATTCGGGTGTGTTTTGGATTCGGGTGTTTTTTTCAAAAAACCCTAAAAAACAGCTTAAATCATAGAATTTGGGGGTCATTTTGATCCCAAAGTATTATTAACCTCAAAAACCATAATTTCCACTCATTTTCAGTCTATTCTGAATACCTCACACCTCACAATATTATTTTTAGTCCTAAAATTTGCACCGAGGTCGCTGGATGACTAAGCTAAGTGACCCTAGTGGCCGACACAAACACCTGGCCCATCTAGGAGTGGCACTGCAGTGTCACGCAGGATGGCCCTTCCAAAAAACACTCCCCAAACAGCACATGACGCAAAGAAGAAAAAAAGAGGCGCAATGAGGTAGCTGTGTGAGTAAGCTAAGCGACCCTAGTGGCCGACACAAACACCTGGCCCATCTAGGAGTGTCACTGCAGTGTCACGCAGCATGGCCCTTCCAAAAAACACTCCCCAAACAGCACATGACACAAAGAAGAAGAAAAGAGGCGCAATGAGGTAGCTGTGTGAGTAAGATAAGCGACCCTAGTGGCCGACACAAACACCTGGCCCATCTAGGACTGGCACTGCAGTGTCACGCAGGATGGCCCTTCCAAAAAACACTCCCCAAACAGCACATGACGCAAAGAAGAAAAAAAGAGGCGCAATGAGGTAGCTGTGTGAGTAAGATAAGCGACCCTAGTGGCCGACACAAACACCTGGCCCATCTAGGAGTGGCACTGCAGTGTCACGCAGGATGGCCCTTCCAAAAAACCCTCCCCAAACAGCACATGACGCAAATAAAAATGAAAGAAAAAAGAGGTGCAAGATGGAATTGTCCTTGGGCCCTCCCACCCACCCTTATGTTGTATAAACAGGACATGCACACTTTAACCAACCCATCATTTCAGTGACAGGGTCTGCCACACGACTGTGACTGAAATGACGGGTTGGTTTGGACCCCCACCGAAAAAGAAGCAATTAATCTCTCCTTGCACAAACTGGCTCTACAGAGGCAAGATGTCCACCTCATCATCATCCTCCGATATATCACCGTGTACATCCCGCTCCTCACAGATTATCAATTCGTCCCCACTGGAATCCACCATCTCAGCTCCCTGTGTACTTTGTGGAGGCAATTGCTGCTGGTCAATGTCTCCACGGAGGAATTGATTATAATTCATTTTAATGAACATCATCTTCTCCACATTTTCTGGAAGTAACCTCGTACGCAGATTGCTGACAAGGTGAGCGGCGGCACTAAACACTCTTTCGGAGTACACACTTGTGGGAGGGCAACTTAGGTAGAATAAAGCCAGTTTGTGCAAGGGCCTCCAAATTGCCTCTTTTTCCTGCCAGTATAAGTACGGACTGTCTGACGTGCCTACTTGGATGCGGTCACTCATATAATCCTCCACCATTCTTTCAATGGTGACAGAATCATATGCAGTGACAGTAGACGACATGTCCGTAATCGTTGTCAGGTCCTTCAGTCCGGACCAGATGTCAGCATCAGCAGTCGCTCCAGACTGCCCTGCATCACCGCCAGCAGGTGGGCTCGGGATTCTGAGCCTTTTCCTCGCACCCCCAGTTGCGGGTGAATGTGAAGGAGGAGATGTTGACAGGTCGCGTTCCGCTTGACTTGACAATTTTCTCACCAGCAGGTCTTTGAACCCCAGCAGACTTGTGTCTGCCGGAAAGAGAGATCCAAGGTAGGTTTTAAATCTAGGATCGAGCACGGTGGCCAAAATGTAGTGCTCTGATTTCAACAGATTGACCACCCGTGAATCCTTGTTAAGCGAATTAAGGGCTCCATCCACAAGTCCCACATGCCTAGCGGAATCGCTCCGTGTTAGCTCCTCCTTCAATGCCTCCAGCTTCTTCTGCAAAAGCCTGATGAGGGGAATGACCTGACTCAGGCTGGCAGTGTCTGAACTGACTTCACGTGTGGCAAGTTCAAAAGGTTGCAGAACCTTGCACAACGTTGAAATCATTCTCCACTGCGCTTGAGACAGGTACATTCCACCTCCTATATCGTGCTCAATTGTATAGGCTTGAATGGCCTTTTGCTGCTCCTCCAACCTCTGAAGCATATAGAGGGTTGAATTCCACCTCGTTACCACTTCTTGCTTCAGATGATGGCAGGGCAGGTTCAGGCGTTTTTGGTGGTGCTCCAGTCTTCTGTACGTGGTGCCTGTACGCCGAAAGTGTCCCGCAATTCTTCTGGCCACCGACAGCATCTCTTGCACGCCCCTGTCGTTTTTAAAAAAATTCTGCACCACCAAATTCAAGGTATGTGCAAAACATGGGACGTGCTGGAATTTGCCCATATTTAATGCACACACAATATTGCTGGCGTTGTCCGATGCCACAAATCCACAGGAGAGTCCAATTGGGGTAAGCCATTCCGCGATGATCTTCCTCAGTTGCCGTAAGAGGTTTTCAGCTGTGTGCGTATTCTGGAAACCGGTGATACAAAGCGTAGCCTGCCTAGGAAAGAGTTGGCGTTTGCGAGATGCTGCTACTGGTGCCGCCGCTGCTGTTCTTGCGGCGGGAGTCCATACATCTACCCAGTGGGCTGTCACAGTCATATAGTCCTGACCCTGCCCTGCTCCACTTGTCCACATGTCCGTGGTTAAGTGGACATTGGGTACAACTGCATTTTTTAGGACACTGGTGAGTCTTTTTCTGACGTCCGTGTACATTCTTGGTATCGCCTGCCTAGAGAAGTGGAACCTAGATGGTATTTGGTAACGGGGGCACACTGCCTCAAGAAATTGTCTAGTTCCCTGTGAACTAACGGCGGATACCGGACGCACGTCTAACACCAACATAGTTGTCAAGGCCTCAGTTATCCGCTTTGCAACAGGATGACTGCTGTGATATTTCATCTTCCTCGCAAAGGACTGTTGGACAGTCAATTGCTTGGTGGAAGTAGTAAAAGTGGGCTTACGACTTCCCCTCTGGGATGACCATCGACTCCCAGCAGCAACAACAGCAGCGCCAGCAGCAGTAGGCGTTACACGCAAGGATGCATCGGAGGAATCCCAGGCAGGAGAGGACTCGTCAGAATTGCCAGTGACATGGCATGCAGGACTATTGGCATTCCTGGGGAAGGAGGAAATTGACACTGAGGGAGTTGGTGGGGTGGTTTGCGTGAGCTTAGTTACAAGAGGAAGGGATTTACTGGTCAGTGGACTGCTTCCGCTGTCGCCCAAAGTTTTTGAACTTGTCACTGACTTATTATGAATGCGCTGCAGGTGACGTATAAGGGAGGATGTTCCGAGGTGGTTAACGTCCTTACCCCTACTTATTACAGCTTGACAAAGGCAACACACGGCTTGACAAATGTTGTCCGCATTTCTGGTGAAATACTTCCACACCGAGGAGCTGATTTTTTTGGTATTTTCACCAGGCATGTCAACGTCCCTATTCCTCCCACGGACAACAGGTGTCTCCCCGGGTGCCTGACTTAAACAAACCACCTCACCATCAGAATCCTCCTTGTCAATTTCCTCCCCAGCGCTAGCAACACCCATATCCTCCTCATCCTGGTGTACTTCAACACTGACATCTTCAATCTGACTATCAGGAACTGGACTGCGGGTGCTCCTTCCAGCACTTGCAGGGGGCGTGCAAATGGTGGAAGGCGCATGCTCTTCACGTCCAGTGTTGGGAAGGTCAGGCATCGCAACCGACACAATTGGACTCTCCTTGTGGATTTGGGATTTCGAAGAACGCACAGTTCTTTGCGGTGCTTTTGCCAGCTTGAGTCTTTTCAGTTTTCTAGCAAGAGGCTAAGTGCTTCCATCCTCATGTGAAGCTGAACCACTAGCCATGAACATAGGCCAGGGCCTCAGCCGTTCCTTGCCACTCCGTGTGGTAAATGGCATATTGGCAAGTTTACGCTTCTCCTCCGACAATTTTATTTTAGATTTTGGAGTCCTTTTTTTACTGATATTTGGTGTTTTGGATTTTACATGCTCTGTACTATGACATTGGGCATCGGCCTTGGCAGACGACGTTGCTGGCATTTCATCGTCTCGGCCATGACTAGTGGCAGCAGCTTCAGCACGAGGTGGAAGTGGATCTTGATCTTTCCCTAATTTTGGAACCTCAACATTTTTGTTCTCCATATTTTAATAGGCACAACTAAAAGGCACCTCAGGTAAACAATGGAGATGGATGGATACTAGTATACTTATGGATGGACGAGCGACTGCCGACACAGAGGTAGCTACAGCCGTGGACTACCGTACTGTGTCTGCTGCTAATATAGACTGGATGATAAGGAGATGAAATTAATATATATATATATATATATATATATATATAATATCACTAGTACTGCAGCCGGACAGGTATATATATTTATTATGTAATGACTGATGACGGACCTGCTGGACACTGTCAGCTCAGCAGCACCGCAGACTGCTACAGTAAGCTACTATAGTAGTATGTATAAAGAAGAAAGAAAAAAAAAACCACGGGTAGGTGGTATACAATTATGGATGGACGAGCGACTGCCGACACAGAGGTAGCTACAGCCGTGGACTACCGTACTGTGTCTGCTGCTAATATAGACTGGATGATAATGAGATGAAATCAATATATATTATATCACACTAGTACTGCAGCCGGACAGGTAGATATATTTATTATGTAATGACTGATGACGGACCTGCTGGACACTGTCAGCTCAGCAGCACCGCAGACTGCTACAGTAAGCTACTATAGTAGTATGTATAAAGAAAAAAAAAAAAAAAAAACACGGGTAGGTGGTATACAATTATGGATGGACGAGCGACTGCCGACACAGAGGTAGCTACAGCCGTGGACTACCGTACTGTGTCTGCTGCTAATATAGACTGGATGATAAGGAGATGAAATTAATATATATATATATATATAATATCACTAGTACTGCAGCCGGACAGGTATATATATTTATTATGTAATGACTGATGACGGACCTGCTGGACACTGTCAGCTCAGCAGCACCGCAGACTGCTACAGTAAGCTACTATAGTAGTATGTATAAAGAAGAAAGAAAAAGAAAAAACCACGGGTAGGTGGTATACAATTATGGATGGACGAGCGACTGCCGACACAGAGGTAGCTACAGCCGTGGACTACCGTACTGTGTCTGCTGCTAATATAGACTGGATGATAATGAGATGAAATCAATATATATATATATATAATATCACTAGTACTGCAGCCGGACAGGTATATATATTTATTATGTAATGACTGATGACGGACCTGCTGGACACTGTCAGCTCAGCAGCACCGCAGACTGCTACAGTAAGCTACTATAGTAGTATGTATAAAGAAGAAAGAAAAAAAAAAACCACGGGTAGGTGGTATACAATTATGGATGGACGAGCGACTGCCGACACAGAGGTAGCTACAGCCGTGGACTACCGTACTGTGTCTGCTGCTAATATAGACTGGATGATAATGAGATGAAATCAATATATATATATATAATATCACTAGTACTGCAGCCGGACAGGTATATATATTTATTATGTAATGACTGATGACGGACCTGCTGGACACTGTCAGCTCAGCAGCACCGCAGACTGCTACAGTAAGCTACTATAGTAGTATGTATAAAGAAGAAAGAAAAAAAAAACCACGGGTAGGTGGTATACAATTATGGATGGACGAGCGACTGCCGACACAGAGGTAGCTACAGCCGTGGACTACCGTACTGTGTCTGCTGCTAATATAGACTGGATGATAATGAGATGAAATCAATATATATATTTATAATATCACTAGTACTGCAGCCGCACAGGTATATATATTTATTATGTAATGACTGATGATGGACCTGCTGGACACTGTCAGCTCAGCAGCACCGCAGACTGCTACAGTAAGCTACTATAGTAGTATGTATAAAGAAGAAAGAAAAAAAAACCACGGGTAGGTGGTATACAATTATGGATGGACGAGCGACTGCCGACACAGAGGTAGCTACAGCCGTGGACTACCGTACTGTGTCTGCTGCTAATATAGACTGGATGATAATGAGATGAAATCAATATATATATATATATAATATCACTAGTACTGCAGCCGGACAGGTATATATATTTATTATGTAATGACTGATGACGGACCTGCTGGACACTGTCAGCTCAGCAGCACCGCAGACTGCTACAGTAAGCTACTATAGTAGTATGTATAAAGAAGAAAGAAAAAAAAAAAAACACGGGTAGGTGGTATACAATTATGGATGGACGAGCGACTGCCGACACAGAGGTAGCTACAGCCGTGGACTACCGTACTGTGTCTGCTGCTAATATAGACTGGATGATAAGGAGATGGAATTAATATATATATATATAATATCACTAGTACTGCAGCCGGACAGGTATATATATTTATTATGTAATGACTGATGACGGACCTGCTGGACACTGTCAGCTCAGCAGCACCGCAGACTGCTACAGTAAGCTACTATAGTAGTATGTATAAAGAAGAAAGAAAAAAAAAAACCACGGGTAGGTGGTATACAATTATGGATGGACGAGCGACTGCCGACACAGAGGTAGCTACAGCCGTGGACTACCGTACTGTGTCTGCTGCTAATATAGACTGGATGATAATTAGAGATGAGCGGGTTCGGTTTCTCTGAATCCGAACCCGCCAGAACTTCATGTTTTTTTTCACGGGTCCGAGCGACTCGGATCTTCCCGCCTTGCTCGGTTAACCCGAGCGCGCCCGAACGTCATCATGACGCTGTCGGATTCTCGCGAGGCTCGGATTCTATCGCGAGACTCGGATTCTATATAAGGAGCCGCGCGTCGCCGCCATTTTCACACGTGCATTGAGATTGATAGGGAGAGGACGTGGCTGGCGTCCTCTCCGTTTAGAATAGATTAGAGAGACACTTGATTTACTAATTTTGGGGAGCATTTGGAGTACTCAGTAGTGTACAGTGCAGAGTTTTGCTGATAGTGACCAGTGACCACCAGTTTTATTTATAATCCGTTCTCTGCCTGAAAAAAGCGATACACAGCACACAGTGACTCAGTCACATACCATATCTGTGTGCACTGCTCAGGCTCAGGCCAGTGTGCTGCATCATCTATTATCTATATATAATATTATATATATCTGTCTGACTGCTCAGCTCACACAGCTTATAATTGTGGGGGAGACTGGGGAGCACTACTGCAGTGCCAGTTATAGGTTATAGCAGGAGCCAGGAGTACATAATATATTATATAGTGAGTGACCACCAGACACACAGTGCAGTTTATTTAATATATCCGTTCTCTGCCTGAAAAAAGCGATACACACAGTGACTCAGTCAGTCACATACCATATCTGTGTGCACTGCTCAGGCTCAGGCCAGTGTGCTGCATCATCTATATATATTATATATCTGTCTGACTGCTCAGCTCACACAGCTTATAATTGTGGGGGAGACTGGGGAGCACTACTGCAGTGCCAGTTATAGGTTATAGCAGGAGCCAGGAGTACATAATATTATATTAAAATTAAACAGTGCACACTTTTGCTGCAGGAGTGCCACTGCCAGTGTGACTAGTGACCAGTGACCTGACCACCAGTATATATAATATTAGTAGTATACTATCTCTTTATCAACCAGTCTATATTAGCAGCAGACACAGTACAGTGCGGTAGTTCACGGCTGTGGCTACCTCTGTGTCGGCACTCGGCAGCCCGTCCATAATTGTATATACCACCTAACCGTGGTTTTTTTTTCTTTCTTTATACATACATACTAGTTACGAGTATACTATCTCTTTATCAACCAGTCTATATATTAGCAGCAGACACAGTACAGTGCGGTAGTTCACGGCTGTGGCTACCTCTGTGTCGGCACTCGGCAGCCCGTCCATAATTGTATATACCACCTAACCGTGGTTTTTTTTTCTTTCTTTATACATACATACTAGTTACGAGTATACTATCTCTTTATCAACCAGTCTATATATTAGCAGCAGACACAGTACAGTGCGGTAGTTCACGGCTGTGGCTACCTCTGTGTCGGCACTCGGCAGCCCGTCCATAATTGTATATACCACCTAACCGTGGTTTTTTTTTCTTTCTTTATACATACATACTAGTTACGAGTATACTATCTCTTTATCAACCAGTCTATATATTAGCAGCAGACACAGTACAGTGCGGTAGTTCATGGCTGTGGCTACCTCTGTGTCGGCACTCGGCAGTCCGTCCATAATTGTATATACCACCTAACCGTGGTTTTTTTTTCTTTCTTTATACATACATACTAGTTACGAGTATACTATCTCTTTATCAACCAGTCTATATATTAGCAGCAGACACAGTACAGTGCGGTAGTTCACGGCTGTGGCTACCTCTGTGTCGGCACTCGGCAGCCCGTCCATAATTGTATATACCACCTAACCGTGGTTTTTTTTTCTTTCTTTATACATACATACTAGTTACGAGTATACTATCTCTTTATCAACCAGTCTATATTAGCAGCAGACACAGTACAGTGCGGTAGTTCACGGCTGTGGCTACCTCTGTGTCGGCACTCGGCAGCCCGTCCATAATTGTATATACCACCTAACCGTGGTTTTTTTTTCTTTCTTTATACATACATACTAGTTACGAGTATACTATCTCTTTATCAACCAGTCTATATATTAGCAGCAGACACAGTACAGTGCGGTAGTTCACGGCTGTGGCTACCTCTGTGTCGGCACTCGGCAGCCCGTCCATAATTGTATATACCACCTAACCGTGGTTTTTTTTTCTTTCTTTATACATACATACTAGTTACGAGTATACTATCTCTTTATCAACCAGTCTATATATTAGCAGCAGACACAGTACAGTGCGGTAGTTCACGGCTGTGGCTACCTCTGTGTCGGCACTCGGCAGCCCGTCCATAATTGTATACTAGTATCCAATCCATCAATCTCCATTGTTTACCTGAGGTGCCTTTTAGTTGTGCCTATTAAAATATGGAGAACAAAAATGTTGAGGTTCCAAAATTAGGGAAAGATCAAGATCCACTTCCACCTCGTGCTGAAGCTGCTGCCACTAGTCATGGCCGAGACGATGAAATGCCAGCAACGTCGTCTGCCAAGGCCGATGCCCAATGGCATAGTACAGAGCATGTCAAAACCAAAACACCAAATATCAGTAAAAAAAGGACTCCAAAACCTAAAATAAAATTGTCGGAGGAGAAGCGTAAACTTGCCAATATGCCATTTACCACACGGAGTGGCAAGGAACGGCTGAGGCCCTGGCCTATGTTCATGGCTAGTGGTTCAGCTTCACATGAGGATGGAAGCACTCAGCCTCTCGCTAGAAAACTGAAAAGACTCAAGCTGGCAAAAGCACCGCAAAGAACTGTGCGTTCTTTGAAATCCCAAATCCACAAGGAGAGTCCAATTGTGTCGGTTGCGATGCCTGACCTTCCCAACACTGGACGTGAAGAGCATGCGCCTTCCACCATTTGCACGCCCCCTGCAAGTGCTGGAAGGAGCACCCGCAGTCCAGTTCCTGATAGTCAGATTGAAGATGTCAGTGTTGAAGTACACCAGGATGAGGAGGATATGGGTGTTGCTGGCGCTGGGGAGGAAATTGACCAGGAGGATTCTGATGGTGAGGTGGTTTGTTTAAGTCAGGCACCCGGGGAGACACCTGTTGTCCGTGGGAGGAATATGGCCGTTGACATGCCTGGTGAAAATACCAAAAAAATCAGCTCTTCGGTGTGGAGGTATTTCACCAGAAATGCGGACAACAGGTGTCAAGCCGTGTGTTCCCTTTGTCAAGCTGTAATAAGTAGGGGTAAGGACGTTAACCACCTCGGAACATCCTCCCTTATACGTCACCTGCAGCGCATTCATAATAAGTCAGTGACAAGTTCAAAAACTTTGGGTGACAGCGGAAGCAGTCCACTGACCAGTAAATCCCTTCCTCTTGTAACCAAGCTCACGCAAACCACCCCACCAACTCCCTCAGTGTCAATTTCCTCCTTCCCCAGGAATGCCAATAGTCCTGCAGGCCATGTCACTGGCAATTCTGACGAGTCCTCTCCTGCCTGGGATTCCTCCGATGCATCCTTGCGTGTAACGCCTACTGCTGCTGGCGCTGCTGTTGTTGCCGCTGGGAGTCGATGGTCATCCCAGAGGGGAAGTCGTAAGCCCACTTGTACTACTTCCAGTAAGCAATTGACTGTTCAACAGTCCTTTGCGAGGAAGATGAAATATCACAGCAGTCATCCTACTGCAAAGCGGATAACTGAGTCCTTGACAACTATGTTGGTGTTAGACGTGCGTCCGGTATCCGCCGTTAGTTCACAGGGAACTAGACAATTTATTGAGGCAGTGTGCCCCCGTTACCAAATACCATCTAGGTTCCACTTCTCTAGGCAGGCGATACCGAGAATGTACACGGACGTCAGAAAAAGACTCACCAGTGTCCTAAAAAATGCAGTTGTACCCAATGTCCACTTAACCACGGACATGTGGACAAGTGGAGCAGGGCAGGGTCAGGACTATATGACTGTGACAGCCCACTGGGTAGATGTATGGACTCCCGCCGCAAGAACAGCAGCGGCGGCACCAGTAGCAGCATCTCGCAAACGCCAACTCTTTCCTAGGCAGGCTACGCTTTGTATCACCGCTTTCCAGAATACGCACACAGCTGAAAACCTCTTACGGCAACTGAGGAAGATCATCGCGGAATGGCTTACCCCAATTGGACTCTCCTGTGGATTTGTGGCATCGGACAACGCCAGCAATATTGTGTGTGCATTAAATATGGGCAAATTCCAGCACGTCCCATGTTTTGCACATACCTTGAATTTGGTGGTGCAGAATTTTTTTAAAAACGACAGGGGCGTGCAAGAGATGCTGTCGGTGGCCAGAAAAATTGCGGGACACTTTCGGCGTACAGGCACCACGTACAGAAGACTGGAGCACCACCAAAAACTACTGAACCTGCCCTGCCATCATCTGAAGCAAGAAGTGGTAACGAGGTGGAATTCAACCCTCTATATGCTTCAGAGGTTGGAGGAGCAGCAAAAGGCCATTCAAGCCTATACAATTGAGCACGATATAGTAGGTGGAATGCACCTGTCTCAAGTGCAGTGGAGAATGATTTCAACGTTGTGCAAGGTTCTGATGCCCTTTGAACTTGCCACACGTGAAGTCAGTTCAGACACTGCCAGCCTGAGTCAGGTCATTCCCCTCATCAGGCTTTTGCAGAAGAAGCTGGAGGCATTGAAGAAGGAGCTAAAAGGGAGCGATTCCGCTAGGCATGTGGGACTTGTGGATGGAGCCCTTAATTCGCTTAACAAGGATTCACGGGTGGTCAATCTGTTGAAATCAGAGCACTACATTTTGGCCACCGTGCTCGATCCTAGATTTAAAGCCTACCTTGGATCTCTCTTTCCGGCAGACACAAGTCTGCTGGGGTTGAAAGACCTGCTGGTGACAAAATTGTCAAGTCAAGCGGAACGCGACCTGTCAACATCTCCTCCTTCACATTCTCCCGCAACTGGGGGTGCGAGGAAAAGGCTCAGAATTCCGAGCCCACCCGCTGGCGGTGATGCAGGGCAGTCTGGAGCGACTGCTGATGCTGACATCTGGTCCGGACTGAAGGACCTGACAACGATTACGGACATGTCGTCTACTGTCACTGCATATGATTCTCTCAACATTGATAGAATGGTGGAGGATTATATGAGTGACCGCATCCAAGTAGGCACGTCACACAGTCCGTACTTATACTGGCAGGAAAAAGAGGCAATTTGGAGGCCCTTGCACAAACTGGCTTTATTCTACCTAAGTTGCCCTCCCACAAGTGTGTACTCCGAAAGAGTGTTTAGTGCCGCCGCTCACCTTGTCAGCAATCGGCGTACGAGGTTACATCCAGAAAATGTGGAGAAGATGATGTTCATTAAAATGAATTATAATCAATTCCTCCGCGGAGACATTGACCAGCAGCAATTGCCTCCACAAAGTACACAGGGAGCTGAGATGGTGGATTCCAGTGGGGACGAATTGATAATCTGTGAGGAGGGGGATGTACACGGTGATATATCGGAGGGTGAAGATGAGGTGGACATCTTGCCTCTGTAGAGCCAGTTTGTGCAAGGAGAGATTAATTGCTTCTTTTTTGGGGGGGGTCCAAACCAACCCGTCATATCAGTCACAGTCGTGTGGCAGACCCTGTCACTGAAATGATGGGTTGGTTAAAGTGTGCATGTCCTGTTTTGTTTACACAACATAAGGGTGGGTGGGAGGGCCCAAGGACAATTCCATCTTGCACCTCTTTTTTCTTTTCTTTTTCTTTGCATCATGTGCTGATTGGGGAGGGTTTTTTGGAAGGGACATCCTGCGTGACACTGCAGTGCCACTCCTAGATGGGCCCGGTGTTTGTGTCGGCCACTAGGGTCGCTAATCTTACTCACACAGTCAGCTACCTCATTGCGCCTCTTTTTTTCTTTGCGTCATGTGCTGTTTGGGGAGGGTTTTTTGGAAGGGACATCCTGCGTGACACTGCAGTGCCACTCCTAGATGGGCCCGGTGTTTGTGTCGGCCACTAGGGTCGCTAATCTTACTCACACAGTCAGCTACCTCATTGCGCCTCTTTTTTTCTTTGCGTCATGTGCTGTTTGGGGAGGGTTTTTTGGAAGGGACATCCTGCGTGACACTGCAGTGCCACTCCTAGATGGGCCCGGTGTTTGTGTCGGCCACTAGGGTCGCTAATCTTACTCACACAGCTACCTCATTGCGCCTCTTTTTTTCTTTGCGTCATGTGCTGTTTGGGGAGGGTTTTTTGGAAGGGACATCCTGCGTGACACTGCAGTGCCACTCCTAGATGGGCCCGGTGTTTGTGTCGGCCACTAGGGTCGCTAATCTTACTCACACAGCTACCTCATTGCGCCTCTTTTTTTCTTTGCGTCATGTGCTGTTTGGGGAGGGTTTTTTGGAAGGGCCATCCTGCGTGACACTGCAGTGCCACTCCTAGATGGGCCCGGTGTTTGTGTCGGCCACTAGGGTCGCTAATCTTACTCACACAGCTACCTCATTGCGCCTCTTTTTTTCTTTGCGTCATGTGCTGTTTGGGGAGGGTTTTTTGGAAGGGCCATCCTGCGTGACACTGCAGTGCCACTCCTAGATGGGCCCGGTGTTTGTGTCGGCCACTAGGGTCGCTAATCTTACTCACACAGCTACCTCATTGCGCCTCTTTTTTTCTTTGCGTCATGTGCTGTTTGGGGAGGGTTTTTTGGAAGGGACATCCTGCGTGACACTGCAGTGCCACTCCTAGATGGGCCCGGTGTTTGTGTCGGCCACTAGGGTCGCTTATCTTACTCACACAGCGACCTCGGTGCAAATTTTAGGACTAAAAATAATATTGTGAGGTGTGAGGTATTCAGAATAGACTGAAAATGAGTGTAAATTATGGTTTTTGAGGTTAATAATACTTTGGGATCAAAATGACCCCCAAATTCTATGATTTAAGCTGTTTTTTAGTGTTTTTTGAAAAAAACACCCGAATCCAAAACACACCCGAATCCGACAAAAAAAATTCGGTGAGGTTTTGCCAAAACGCGGTCGAACCCAAAACACGGCCGCGGAACCGAACCCAAAACCAAAACACAAAACCCGAAAAATTTCAGGCGCTCATCTCTAATGATAATGAGATGAAATCAATATATATATATATAATATCACTAGTACTGCAGCCGGACAGGTATATATATTTATTATGTAATGACTGATGACGGACCTGCTGGACACAGTCAGCTCAGCAGCACCGCAGACTGCTACAGTAAGCTACTATAGTAGTATGTATAAAGAAGAAAGAAAAAAAAAAAAACCACGGGTAGGTGGTATACAATATTATATATATATTATATACAATTATATATATATATATATATATATATTAAACTGGTGGTGACTGGTGGTCAGGTCACTGGTCACACTATCAGCAACTTGCAAGTAGTACTCCTAAGCAGACAATCACAATATATATTATACTGGTGGTCAGTGTGGTCACAATGGCAGTGTGGCACTCTGGCAGCAAAAGTGTGCACTGTACGTTATATTTACTCCTGCTCTCAGACTCTAACTGCTCCCCACTGTCAGTGTCTCCCCCACAAGTCAGATAATATACAGTCACACTATCTATCACTTCAGCAAGTAACTAGTACTCCTCCTAATGCTCCCCAAAATTACTACTGTGTCTCTCTCTACTGTCTCACTCTCTTCTCTATAAACGGAGAGGACGCCAGCCACGTCCTCTCCCTATGAATCTCAATGCACGTGTGAAAATGGCGGCGACGCGCGGCTCCTTATATAGAATCCGAGTCTCGCGATAGATTCCGAGCCTCGCGAGAATCCGACAGCGGGATGATGACGTTCGGGCGCGCTCGGGTTAACCGAGCAAGGCGGGAAGATCCGAGTCGCTCGGCCCCGTGTAAAAAAACATGAAGTTCGGGCGGGTTCGGATTCCGAGGAACCGAACCCGCTCATCCCTACTCTGGACGCATGCATTGTGCAACCTAGATGCATGTGTAGTAAGGAAAATTGCACAACTACAGTATGTCTGACATCGACATTGTGTGAGACTAACATGTACTTCTAAAAATATATATAAGACCTAATCTTCTGTGTTATAAAGACACCTGATGAACACGTAAAAAGGTTTAATGTTCATATTTAAAGCAATAAGTATAATTTTCTATTCAAACATGGCAAGTGCCAAAGTCCAACATTACAAGAATGTGAGTCTAAAGTTCTTCATTTTACATTGCATTACATTGTCAGATGTGCATTATTCTCCACATGGCAATGTTTACTGTTATATCCAATATGCACCATTTATGTTAAATATATTTGGAAAATGAATGTTTATGCATTTATATAAAGCCTATAAGACAGTGGTTCCCAAACTTTTTTGGATCACGGCGCCCTAGAGTACCAGATTTTTTTCACGGCACCCCTAGGTTAAAAGTTTCTTATTGATAAATTTAGAAATAAATATTAAATGAAGTAGATTGTGTTTATATGTCATCCATAGGCTCAATTGTGTGGTGAGGGACAAGATTTGCTTCTGTTTGTCCACATATTTTATGACTGACAGCTTCCAGCACTAGTTTACCCTATTATATTGACCATAAATAATTTGAATTGGTCCTGGACCACCAATCCAAGGCACCCCTGCAAGTGTCCCGAGGCACCCCAGGGAGCCACGGCACACAGTTTGGGAACCACTGCTATAAGAAGAACTGTTTAATGCTGCATAGTGGACAATTGTCAGATTTCTGTACTTTCTATCCAGCAGGGCAGTAGCAGGGATAAAATAAGCCCTGTGCAGACCCACCCCTTCCTAAGAGGTGACATCATGACGTCACATTGAGGGGGTAGAGCCACCGATACCAGCAGAAAAGGAATACCCAGAGCATCCTAAGGACATTATGGGGGTAATTCTGAGTTGATCGCAGCAGGAACTTTGTTAGCAATTGGGCAAAACCATGTGCACTGCAGGGGAGGCAGATATAACATGTGCAGAGAGAGTTAGATTTGGGTGTGGTGAGTTCAATCTGCAATCTAAATTGCAGTGTAATAATAAAGCAGCCAGTATTTACCCTGCACAGAAATAAAATAACCCACCCAAATCTAACTCTCTCTGCAAATGTTATATCTGCCCCCCCCCCCCCCTGCAGTGCACATGGTTTTGCCCAATTGCTAAAAAATGTCCTGCTGCGATCAACTTGGAATTACCCCCTATGTGCGGCTCAACCAGCAAATATAGTTACAGTGCAGTGGTGGCACCACTCGCAGTCCTCTAGTTACGGCCCAGCCATCCAGCAAGGAAACAATACAATACCAGGCACAGCTCCCAATACCAACTGACGCACTAAAGTCTGCACAATTTTAAGTTGCACTGATGCTGTCTACGCTCTTGCACAGTATCATTTTAATGCTGTTTTTATTCTCCCTGCTCAGAATCTTCTTTCCAGCAGCAATGAATCCATAAAAATTGCTTTCAAATGTTGATACAGGTTGACTATCCCATATCCAAATATTGCGAAATACGGAATTTTTTGAGTGAGAGTGAGATAGTGAAACCTTTGTTTTCTGATGGCTCAATGGGGGTCATTCCGACCCGTTCGCATGCTGCCGTTCATCGCAGCGGTGTGAACGGGTCGGAAATGCGCATGCATGGTGGCTGCATTGCGCAGGCGCGTCGTTGCCCGGCGATGGCCAGCAATGCCGCGTACAAAGAAACCGGTCGCAGTAGCGACTACAAGAAGATTGGCAGGAGGAAGGCGTTCCGGAGCGTCAACTTACCGTTTTCCGGGCGTGGAGATCCGAACGCAGGCGTGTCCAGGCGTTTGGTGGGCGCATGTCTGATGTCAATTCCGGGGACCTTCATCGCTGGATCGATCGCATAGGATAAGTAATTGCAGGGCTAGTCTTGTTTTACACAAAACTTTTTAGCATAGCAGGGCTGCACAAGCGTTCGCAGCTCTTCTATGCTAAAATAAACACCTCCATAGGTGGCGTCTAGTTGATCGCACGAGCAGCAAAAAGTAGCTACGAGCGATCAACTCGGAATGACCCCCATTGTACACAAACTTTGTTTTATACACAAAGTTATCAAAAATATTGCATTAAATGACCTTCAGGCTGTGTGTATAAGGTGTATATGAAACATAAATGAATTGTGTGGATGTACAGTACACACACTTTGTTTAATGCACAAGTTATAAAAAATATTGGCTAAAATTACATTCAGGCTGTGCGTATAAGGTATATATGAAACATAAATGCATTCTGTGCTTAGCCTTGTGTCCCATCACCATGATATCCCATTATGGTATGCAATTATTCCAAAATATGGAAAAATCCGATATCCAAAATACTTCCAAGCATTTTGGATAAGGGATACTCAACCTGTACCAATAAAATACTGATTTGTATGCGGTCTTTACATATATTTATTTTTTAGATAAAAGGTATATTGTAAAAAGTTGCAGCATGTCGCCCCTTTTATAAATGCTCATATTCAGCAATAAAAAGTCTTCAGACCTATTGTATGTAAGAGAAAATCTACTTATGGCATGACCTATTTTCTGTTCAATCACACACCACATGGGAACACAATAATTGAGAGACTGCTGTGATACAGTAGACACTGCATTAGCAGTGTACTGTATGTCGAATTGATAGTTTATTCCGGCATACATTACTCCATCTTTAAGTCCTGATTAAGTTTTGCTTGCCTAATGTGACGGCACAGCAGTGATGGGCAACAGGCAGCCCTCTGAGCCTTCAGCACCTTCCTGCTGTATTGTCAGTTCTGTTTGTTATTGTTTCTGAAACTGGTTACTCTAACATTAAAAAGCCTCTGCATAACTTATTACAGATAAGTGTCTATTTTTTAAATGTATTATTTTATATGTTTACTGCAGGGGCACATCTAGAGAAGAAGAGGCCAATTTGCAGGCTCAGTCTGTGCCCCCTCCTCTCTAGCAGGCAGCACTGCAGCTCTGGGCACAGGGTCACTAGGGGACCCTAGCACTGCCCCTAGATCGCATGCGCAGGTCTCTGGGAAAATGGCACGGTGGCCATTTTCCCAGTGATTTTCCTATTGTGCATGCATGAAACACTGTGAAAATGGGCACCTCTCCATTATTCCAGTGATTTCTGCACTGCTACTGCTGCACTACAGGACTCTGGAGGGTAAGTATTAAAAGTAATGGGTGCAGGGTGTGTGGTGTGGGCCCCCCTGGATCCCGGGAGCTCGTGAGCACTGCACACACTGCACCCGTTATAAATACACCAGTGGTTTACTGAGATTAAGGGTGGCAAATCCCTTCACCCGGCCGATCAGTGCCATAATAGCTGCACTGTATGGCAGCCTGATTTCACACAAAAGTGTATGCTGTCCCATAGGGTAGTGAGCACTTTTGACTCTGGCATTCGGCCGACCGGATGAAGGGTATGAGATGAGGTGCAGTTTCCGGCATTTAAACGCTGCGGCAACAGCAATTTACACCCTTTGCTGGCAATTTAATCTCCCCCTAAAAGTAATGCATTGTCATTTTGATGGCTGGAGAGCAGCCCATGTGGACCCTGCGTGGTTTATTAATATATAGAAAATAGCAAAGTATTACTTATTTTATTTTTAAACTGTCTTTTTGTTTCCAAAATGTTTTATTGGACATTTCCAAAAAATATAAGCATACATTACAGTATATGACAACTGAAAATGATGTTAGTAGATCAGCATGGCATAGTAGAGAAATAAACATTAATGATCAGGCAAAGGAAGAAACAGGTTACAAATCATGTCAGTTTAACAATTCCTAGAAAGGGGGGTGACCTAGGATAAGTGCAGGGCCGGTTCTATGATTTGTGGCGCCCCGGGAAAAATATGGGGGGCGTGGCTTCGATTGGGGGCGTGGTCAGCGCGCTGAAATAAAAAATAAAAATAAATAAAAAGTATACTTACCATCCCCGTTCCTGATCCAGACCCCCTCCGCCGGCGGCGCCGCTCTTCTCCTCTCCTCCTCTCTTCTGTTCTCTTCGATCTATGGGAGAGACGTTATTACGTCTCTCCCATAGAACAGCATAGACACTAGAGGTCAATTATGACCCCTAGTGTCTGTGCCACTATGCTGTGCGGTGCGCGATGACGTCATCGCGCATCGCACAGCAAAGGTCCTCTAGACGAAGGGAAACTAGACCGTAGCGTCTAGTTTCTCTTCATGGAGAGGACCTTTGCTGTGCGGTGCGCGATGACGTCATCGCGCACCGCACAACTAAGGTCCTCTCCATGAAGGGAAACTAGACGCTACGCGTCTGGTTCCCTTCAAAGCGGGGGGGCACAGCAGGGCACTACGGGGGGCACAGTGGCGGATCTTGCCCTGGTGCGGCGCCCTCCGGATGGCGCCGGCGCCCTCCGGAAGGCGGCGCCCCGGGCAAAAGTACCGCTTGCCCGTGGCAAGAACCGCCACTGGATAAGTGATTCAAGATTATACCAAGTGGTGTATTTTACCGCCTGTCGGAGGGGAATCTTGATAGTATCATCTAACTTCTGTACATAAGGGAGCCATATATCAAAGAATGTTTCAGTTTTACGTTCTTTATCAATAGACATCTCAAGCCACTCCATGTGAAATAGGTATGATAACCTTGGTAGCAACAGAGCTAGGGACAATGAGTCAGTAGCTATCTATTGTGACAGGATAGTTTTTTTGCTTGCAGCTGCTATTTTAGTCAACAACCTGCGTTGGCCAAGGGACAGCCCAGGTGTTGAAGATTGACAGTGGACGTCCCAAATAGCCCACCCAGGGGTGGCCACCACATCGATATGCAGTTTAGTTTTAATATAGTTTTGTACTAGATCCCAGAACTTGAGAATTTCGGGACAGCTCCATAGACAGTGATATATATCTGCCTCAGGCGCTCCGCATTTAAAACATTTGGAGTCAGGAGCCGTACCCATTTGGAATCTTAATTTCGGTGTGATATAGGAACGATGTAATATTTGATAGTTCATTTCAGCATAGGATGCCGACGGGAGAATTTTGTTGATTTTGTTAAATGCTGTGAGCATATCGGAAGTGGTGATAGTTGGGAAGTCCACTGCCCATTTAGTCAGTCCTGTTGGTGTAGTTTCCCAGTCTATGATCTTTTTGAGAAATGTGTAAAGAAAGGCTGTAGAATAGCGAGCCGTAGGTGTGGCTTGTAGGACGACATCTAAACTGTTAGTTTTGTCTTGTATTGTCATTGTGGCCAATGATTTGTGAAGATAGCTACGAATCTGAAAGTATACAAATAGTGGGATTGGAAGTTGTGGAAACCTCTCGCAAAGAGTGGGATATGTGTACTTCTGGTAAGTGTCTCGAGCAATCAACTGGTACAGTAGCCTAATGTCTTGTCGTGCCAGAGCAGCCAGCGTGTTATGTATAGTTGTTCCACGAAAATCTGGATTGTGTGATAAGGGGAGAAAGGTGGTGGTATGGCTGGAGACGCCCATCCTAGAACGTGCTTGTCTCCAAGCCGTGCATGTCGACATTAGTAGGATGTTACTTTGTATCTGAGGGGGGAGAGAGGATGGACGTGTGTGCAGCAAGCTAACGAGTGGAGTGTCAGGACAAAAGGCCTGTTCCAAGCCGGTGTTAGCGAAAGCCTCCAACCCATGTATCCAGTCGACTGCGTAACGATAATTCGCAGCCAGCATATAACTTCTGATGCAGGGTAAGTTGACACCACCCAGCTTTTGGGATTGGGACAACTTAAATAGCGAGATCCTAGGTTTTTTGTACACCCAGATAAATTCACTGAAGGCCTTGTTAAGAGTTTTCAGGTCTGTCTCAGAAATCAGTAGAGGCAACATTTAAATGGGGTATAGTAATCTCGGGAAGGTGATCATTTTAATTAACTGGCATCTGCCTAGGTAAGAGAGGGGTAAGTGTTTCCACTTCTGAAAGTCGTCAAGGATACGTGCAATGACTCGTGGGTAGTTGTATCTATATAAGTCAGCTGGGTTTATAGGTATAGTAAGGCCTAGGTATGTGATCGTCTGTTTTGCCCATCGAAAAGGGAATTGGCCATCCCAGTCGCGAGTCGCACCGGGATGGAGGGCTAAAGCCTCGGTTTTAGATTTATTGATCTTGAACCCAGAAATTGATTCAAAAACCGTCAGCAGAGACATTAAGCTAGGAAACGCATCTTTGGGATTCGAGAAGTATAGCAGTAAGTTATCTGCATAGGCCGTGACTTTAAGGTCTTGATTACCAATTTTAATCCCGCGCCAGGTGGTATTGAGATGACAGTGTCTGATGAGCGGATCCAGTGCCAGGTCAAATAAAAGTGGGGATAGTGGGCATCCCTGTCTCGTGCCCCTATGCAACATAAAGGTATCAGTGTTCATTCCGTTAACCGTGATGAATGCGGCTGGAGAGGCATAGATAGTGCGAAAAAATTTAACAAAATCAGCCCCAAATTCCTGACAATGAAGGACTCTCAGCAGATGCGACCACGACACACGGTCAAATGCTTTATCAGCATCGCAACTCACCAGTAGGGATGTTCCCCCCGGGGACTGGGCTGATACGGTCAATGCCGCCAACAATTGTCTGGTATTATGTACCGAGGTTCTCCCCTTTACGAAGCCAGTCTGGGACGGATGTAAGAGCGTGGGCAGTAAAAGTTGCAGCCTATACGCCATCAGAGCAGTTAGAATCTTAAAGTCCTGATTTAGGAGGGAAATTGGGCGATACGACTGAACTTGGGTGGGGTCTTTCCCCGGTTTTGGTAGAACTATCACACGGGCTTGATTAAAAGTGGAAGGAGCATCATTTCCCGATAAAATTGAATTAATAAGTGATAGGAGATGAGGTGCAACATGGGGTAATAATAATTTATAGTATTCTGCGCTCAAACCGTCTGGGCCAGGAGATTTGCCGTTAGCTAATTGTTTAACCACCGTCACCAATTCTAAGTCGGTGACCGGTGCCATGAGGGAAGCCCTGTCGTCTCCAGTCAATGTAGGATCCGGCAGAGTGGAGGAAGGCCATGCCACTAATAGGGTCATCCGGTGGGGCAGTGTAAAGTTCCTTATAGTAGGTCAAAAAGGAGTCTGCGATGACCGTTGGGTCAGAGGTCAATTGAGGGCCCGCATGTAGGGATAAAATAGTTGGGGTGGGGCGCTGACTACGAACCATGTTCGCAAGAAGCTTGCCTGCTTTGTTGCCCCATTTATAATATCTATGTTTTTGAATATCCAGGGCGTATTGCGCCCTTTCCGTGCAAAGAGTATCATAGAGGTGTTTAGTTTCGATATAGATTCTACGGTTATCCTCTGTTGGGGAAGACAACAGTAGTGCATATGAATTAGTGAGTGCCAGACCCAGATCCTGATATCTCTGATTAAGGTTCTTACGTTTATTTGCAACATATGCAATGACGTAACCTTTCATCACCGGCTTGGAGGCAGACCAGAAGAGATTTATGTCATCTTCATGCTGTGCATTGTCTTTAACATAGTGTATGAAATTAGTCTCTAAGTAAGTCTTAAATTCAGGAGATGTGTATAAGTAGGAGGGAAATCTCCAGTTAAATGAGGTAGTTTTGGGAGAGTGCAGGTCTAGTGTGAACCAGGTGGGTGCATGGTCAGAGATGGCAATGTTTTCTACTTTGGAGTCGCTTACCCTGGAGAGCAGTGTATCGGAGAGCATCCAGTAGTCAATTCGGCTGGAAGTGGCATGTGGGTGCGAGAAGAACGTGTATTCTCGGCCGATAGGATGCTGATGTCGCCAAGGGTCAACCAAATTAAGCGAGGACAATAGAAATTGTAGAGCGGCTGGTGTGGAGTGTGCGCGGCCACTAGGTGTATCTGATCTATCCAAAGTAGGGTGAAGTGTAGAGTTAAAATCTCCCCCAATTATTATCCTGCCCTCAGCCCAATCCTGAAGTCGTACATATATATCCGTGAAGAAAGCGTTATGTTCTGAATTAGGCGCATATAACGTCACAAGGGTATAAAGTTCGCCTTCTAGTTGTAGTTTTATAAACAAAAACCGGCCTTCTTCATCAGTATGGGTATCTAATATCGTATATCTGAGAGATTTGTGGAATATAATTATCACACCCCTCTTTTTGGAAGTGTATGAGGCCGATTTGTAGTCTAGGAACCAATTGTCTCTCAGGACATTAGGATCTCCTAATTTCCAGTGTGTCTCTTGTAACATCGCAACATCTGGCCGTAGCCGCTTAAGGTGTTGCAATATCTTCCTACGCTTGATCGGGGTATTTAAGCCTTCGACGTTCCAAGTAAGGAACTTGAGATTTGTCTTAGTCTCCAAAGAAACTGCCATTTTAATCAAAAATCAACCGATGCCTGTCCTGTCGGACGTGTAAAACATCAATACAATAAACCATGTGGCTCTCCCCATCCCAGCGAGTAGGGAGGCCCAACTATTGTAAATACCAATGAATCCATGCCATGTGATCAGTAGGAAAAACTGTTGTATGCAAAATATAGTGGTGTGTCCATTTTCTGATGTAGTTTTTTTAACCCAAAACAGTGGTCCAGAGGACACTTTAGAAACCATAAACATAATTCTATCTAAATAAACAGAAAAGGGAGGGGGAAGAAAGGGAATGAGGATTAAGTAAAGAGGGAGAAGGGGAATGAAGGGGGGTAGGGATATCCAGGAACATTCGGTTCCACAAACATACTGTGCGGTAATGATCATAACAATAAGGTAATTTGTAAGCAGCCATACATTACCAAACATGAAATCATTAGGAAAGATGAGTAATGTTCTGAGTCCATGGGAAAACATGTTATAAGTCTTTGTCTCTGGAGGCCGGCTAGGACGGATCTCGTAACGATTCTGCAAACGTCTTGGCTGCTGAAGAGGTGTCGAACAAATACGTTTTCCCATTATATTGAGCACGAAGCTTTGCTGGATAAAGCAGGGCGAAACGGATTCCTTCTTCAAATAGGATCTTGCAAGCTGGAGAGAATTCCCGCCTTCTCATGGCTACATTATACGAAAAGTCTTGGAACAGAAGCAATTTATCGCCGTGATAGGCGAGGCCTTGAGCTTTGCGGTATGCTTCCATCGTCTTGACCTTGTCCGTGTAGTTAAGAAATTTAAATATGACTGGCCGGGGTCTGCGGCGGTCCGTCTGGAAGTCAGGGCCAATGCGATGAGCTCGCTCGATCAACATGGATTCACCTCCCGGCAAACATCCAAGTTCCGTCGGCAGCCAGGTAGAGACCAAGGACAGCAGCTCCCGAGGTTTGACCGATTCTGGCAAGCCTATCAGCCGGAGATTATTTCGACGATTACGATTTTCTAAATCCTCGAGCTTTTCTTGTATGGCGGAGATAGTGGATGCTTGACTATCGACGATAGAACGCGTCGCCGTCAGATCATCTTCCAGGTTCGAGACCCGTTGTTCGGCCTCATCCAGCCGGGAGCTGTGTTCCTTTAGCTGCGTCATGGTGGTGTCGATGGCGTCTTTCAGACCGGCGAGTTTCTTGTCCAACAGCGGCGAGAGGATGTCAGAGATTTCCTGTGCCCTGGTCACCGCGTCTGCCGTGTATCTGGAGGGGTCCGGTACACTGTCCAAGACATTGGTATTGGGTGAGGGAGGCGGAGAGCAAGCATGCATGGAGGACGAGGCCCTAGTTTCCTTAGTTTTCACCGGTGCGGATCCGCGACCACCTCGCTGAGATTTTGCCACATATTTATCCATGATAATAAAAAGAGGATGTGTCGTGTCACGATGAGAAAGTAGATGAAATCAATTATCCTGCCCTGCAGGGAGTATTATGTCTGTCGAGTTACAAGTGCGTGGGCACAGCTGACGACAATGCGGCACGTCAATCGCCGATGGGATAATATATGTTCTGCGCGCAGCAGCTCCAGAAGCTGTGCGAGGGTCAGCAACCTCTCCCCCCCTTCACGGAGAAATGTGTTGGCACGAATAGATGGTAGGCAGGGGTGTAGGGAGAGCAAGTAGGAGGGCTGTGTTTACAGATCCTGTGGTCTGGGAGAGGCACCATGCAGGAATTCAGGCATCAGGGGGTCATACAGGGCGCAGCCAGCAGCTTTGGAGAGCACACCTCAAGTGATTGTACTGTTGCTGGCTTATATTGCGCAGCAGAGCAGTCCAGTGTGGCCAGTACCTGTGTTTGTATTGCGGGGGAGGAGGGGGGCCTGCACGGCGTCTCCCCCCGGCTTCCAGCGGCGTCGTCTCCCCGCCGGCTGGGTCCCGCTCTGTTGCCTAGCAGCGTCCGCTGCTACGAGCCGGGACACAGGGGCGCGATGGTCCGGCACAGCACCGCTTCTTTCGTCTCGGGCGGTAGGCAGGACGGGGGAGAGGGGGAGCAGGGCGCCCGGCCACTTTCAAGATGGCGGCCGCGGGCTGCACACGCCACAGCTGGCGTCCGAGATCCGGGGTTGGAGGCGGCGGGGAGCTGGGGTGTTGGTGCCCTCTTGCCCACCTCTATCTCCGCCAGGCCCTGTGATGTTTGGAGGGGCCGGAGTGTGTGTTTGCTCCCCTTATTAGATGGTAAGGGAGCAGGGGGACGGAGAGCTCTCGTTAAAATGCGGCCAGCCGTAGGTCCGCCCACCGGAAGTCCCCAAATTCCTTAAACTGTCTTTTTATTAAAAATTTTATGATAAACTTTTCTTTTTAGATAATAGGGTTTTACAAAATATTTCATAAAACATAACTACTTTTACATCTATATTTGGTATATGTCGCTGAGTTCATACTGTATTCATGATTAACTGCACAGTACAAAGACGTCCATTTTGCTAGTGATCGTAGAAACATTTCTATCACTGTTCATCGCAGCGATAGAAAATATTCTATTTTCATAATTTAATAACTAAGGATGGCACTGCACTATTTATAATAAAAAACTTAACATGGCAAAAGCAAATAATTAAGAACCTTCTAAAATGACTAACATCATAAAACGGAGTATAATGTTATATACAAATAATTGATAATATAAAACATAATAATATTTATACATTATTCAGTGTGCATAGTAGAATTTTGGCTCTTGATAAAAAAAGTAAAAATGTGTATTCAGGACTGCCATCAAGGGGGGACTGTCAGGACTAGAGTCCATGTTTTTGGCACAGAGAGGGGGCCCCTAGCTTCTACTACCCATCAACGTTTCGGGGAATTAAACCCCATCATCAGGATCCTGATGATGGGTTTTAATTCCCCAAAACATTGATGTTGTGATGTGATGAATTTTCACTAAACCGATCACTGGTTAAGAAGTTTTGGAGTGCCGCCTCATTCTTTTGCATATGTATATATATATATATATACACATACATATATACATACATACAGGAGCAGATCTAGGCGTGGGCAAGAAGGGCTCAGTGGGTGCAGCCGCATTCAGCCCACAGGCGCCCGCCGCCCACCCGCTCCCCTGCTGCAGCAGGCACTGTGGGCTGTGTGTGTGCTTTGTGCAGACAGCGCCATTGTCAGATGCTAGAGATCATAATTGACCTCTAGTGTCTGTGCGGCGCTATGGGAGAGACGTCATGACGTCTCTCCCATAGAGAGGAGCGGGCGGCCAGAGACAGAGCAGCAGCGGTTGGGAAGCAGGAGTGGGGCTGGTGAGTATTTTTATTTTTGTTGTGTTTGTAAGAGGAGCTACTAGGGGGCACAACTACAGAAGGCACAACTACAGGGGGCACAGCTACTGGGATCACAGCTACTGGGGACACAACTACTGGGGGCACAGCTACAGGGGGCACAACTACTGGGGGCAAATCTACTGGGGGCACAACTACTTGGGACACAGCTACAGGGGGCACAACTACTGGGGGCATAACTGTGGCCATGCCCCTTCCCTACAAAACCACGCCCCTATTTTTGGCATGCGCCTTCAGCGTGCACTAACTCTGTTCTACCTGTCGGGGTGGGGGTGCACCAAAGGAAACTTTTGCCCTGGGCGCCACAAGGTCTAGAACCGGCCCTGCATACATACACACATATATAGATAGTAAGTCAAATGGTATCCATGATGATATGATGCAGTAAATCATACCTATGAACCTAACTGCTCTTCTTAGAAAGGAATTAAAGTTGCATCCTCCGGCATTGATATTTGCTTCTGCTCCAATCCCATTTCTCCGCTTAGACAGGCAACAATACAGGACACCTTCACCCACCATTATCTGAAAATAAAATAATTGCAGTCAGTCACAAAAAAATGAAATCACATCTTTATTTCAGATAACTTTTCAAGTTACTGCTGGGTTTTGCGCCTTCTAATGGGAGAAGTTGGGAGGGGTTCATTTGTTATATGACAACCAGATGCACTAACGTGACTCAGAATCGAGGGTAGGCTGCGAGAGATGAAGTTTTTCTGCTAGCAACAAAATGTAGGCAGTTCTATTAAATGAAAATTATTGTCCTGTAAATGTTTATTTGTTTCTACTTTACTGATCAATATAATATTGACTAAGTGACTTTTTATAATGTACATTACTCAATGTACACAAAATCGAAGGCAGGGGGCCCGTACTACCACCACTGGGTGACTCTAGGCAGTCATCTACGGTTTTAGAGGGTACCATTAGTAATAAATAAGTTACATATCATAACTTATTCAGTGTTCTTATTTACCCCATGGGCACAGCCACTGGCACAGAGAGGCACAAGTTTGAAACTTGGCTTCTGCACTTCCATGTAATGGGAAAGGATTGTGACTCTGGACTTTGATGCCAAAGCTTAGTTCCACCTTTCAGTCTGATAAGTAAAATATACCAATCACTTGCTAAACACAAGGTAAGAAGAGGAAACAGGGCAGTTCTGAGGAGTTAGAACATGAGGAGAGCTGCCATGGGAACAGGGCCTTAACTAGGGGGCGCCTAAGGGGGCATGTGCCCCAGGTGCAGGATTTGAGGGGGTGCTGAGGAGTTACAGATGAGCAGGGTTTTTTTTTACCAACAGTGCTGTGCTGCTCTAGTGAGACATCAGATGATTCCCAGGGCAGTGTATCTGCCCCACCTGTCTGCACGGAACTGGCTCTGATGCTGTGTGGGTGAGTGCCAGTACCTGGGATCTTTCCACTGCCAGCTACTGTCTTAAACTCTCTTCTTTGCCATGCAGTGCGGCGCCAAATTACTGCCTTGCCCCGGGTGACGAAAATCCTAGTTTCGACCCTGCACAGGAGGGATGGTGGGACACATTGTGCGAGATGGATAAAGAACTACATTTCTACATGTGGACATATGCAGCAGTAAATAAATGGTCTGCACAGGCAGTGTCAGACTGGGGCATTAAGGGTGCACTGGGGAATGTAGAAGTAGGAAACTATGTTTAATCCCCCACCCAACCATCTGTTCTCAGTATACTGTAAAGGATTGCATGACTCGACTATTGCTGTCCATATACCTAAAGATTTATTGCCTGATCTGGCTGGTTGGAATTAAAACGGTCATTCAGACAAATTGGTTAAATCAAATGGATTTAACCAGTTTGTTTGTTTGTTTGTTTGACCATGTTTGGCTATTTTCCAGTGTTTGGGAACAAAGGAACAAATGGTCAATTGTCACTTGCTCTCATACATTACCATATTTTCATTCCAACCAGCCAGATCTCACAATAAATGTTTTGGTGTATGGCCATCTTATGGTGAGCGCTTTCCATGGTGCTGATGGGACATGCATTCTGGCCTACTGAAGTAAAGGGAAGGGTAAAAGTGATGAACATGTGGTTAAAAAAGAGAGAAAAGGTGGCAGGAGTAAGGTATCTTGGGCTCATAAGAAGCTATACTGTAAACCACTCTTTATTTGTGTATCCCACCCATGGTAGTAGGGGTGGAGTAAATCTGTGTAAAATGCAACCTGAGCATAGGCTGGGTATGAGATTGTGCAATGGTTGCTGCATGAAATGGCCATCACTTGAATGGTGGTCACTTTGATGCTTTCTATATTGCACATCTCTCATTAGAAAGGTCTCTAGATTATATATTCATCACTAGGAAACTCTCTGTTTTATATTGCAGTCACTAAGATTCTTCCTATATTATATAATATGCAAATGAGATTATTTTTTTTGTGTTTGCTTTAAGACACCTTCCAGTCACCATCCAGGAGCACCCATCACTTTGCCACCCTATTTCTGATACTGTGCGCACACACTGTGTAATGCATGCACTATAAGAGTTGTCTGATTTTTTTGCCACAAGTGCAATTCCAAATAGTTGCTCAACTATGTGAACATCGGTTTTGCATGCCCCACCGTATTAGGCCCTAAGATGCTTCTTGTGTTATATGGCAGCCACTGGGGTGCTCTCTGTATTGTATGGTGGCCAGTAAGATGCTCTCTGTATTGTTTGGAGAACACTAGCATGCTGTTTGCAATGTTTGGCGGACATTAGGATACTCTCTGTATTGTGTATTACTAGGATGCATGCTTTATTGTATATCTATCAACAGTACTCGTCAGAATATGATGCATATGTGTATAATACCTGCTGTATCTTACTATTTTTTGTTTAGTTTAAGCAAAAAAACAACAACATATGTTGAACTGTTTATGCTATTGTTAATAGGTTTACAGTATGTTTGTTTATGTTGGAAAGCCACCTCCACCCCAAGAATAGGTACAATACACAAGTGAGAGCAAATTACATAACCACAAAGCTACACCACTGGCTGAGGTACCTGAATCCTGCCACCTTTACTCTCTGCTTCACAAAAAATAAGAAAATTCAGCTAATGCCGTAAAACACACATTTTTACATTTAGTTTTTTTTTCTTTTCTTACAAGCACATAGGGGGTAATTCCAAGTTGATCGCAGCAGCACTTCTGTTAACAATTGGGCAAAACTATGTGCACTGCAGGGGAGGCAGATTTAACATGTGCAGAGAGAGATAGATTTGGGTGTGGTGTGTTCAATCTAGAGATGAGCGCCTGAAATTTTTCGGGTTTTGTGTTTTGGGTTCGGTTCCGCGGCCGTGTTTTGGGTTCGAACGCGTTTTGGCAAAACCTCACCGAATTTTTTTTGTCGGATTCGGGTGTGTTTTGGATTCGGGTGTTTTTTTCAAAAAACACTAAAAAACAGCTTAAATCATAGAATTTGGGGGTCATTTTGATCCCAAAGTATTATTAACCTCAAAAACCATAATTTACACTCATTTTCAGTCTATTCTGAATACCTCACACCTCACAATATTATTTTTAGTCCTAAAATTTGCACCGAGGTCGCTGTGTGAGTAAGATAAGCGACCCTAGTGGCCGACACAAACACCGGGCCCATCTAGGAGTGGCACTGCAGTGTCACGCAGGATGTCCCTTCCAAAAAACCCTCCCCAAACAGCACATGACGCAAAGAAAAAAAGAGGCGCAATGAGGTAGCTGTGTGAGTAAGATTAGCGACCCTAGTGGCCGACACAAACACCGGGCCCATCTAGGAGTGGCACTGCAGTGTCACGCAGGATGTCCCTTCCAAAAAACCCTCCCCAAACAGCACATGACGCAAAGAAAAAAAGAGGCGCAATGAGGTAGCTGACTGTGTGAGTAAGATTAGCGACCCTAGTGGCCGACACAAACACCGGGCCCATCTAGGAGTGGCACTGCAGTGTCACGCAGGATGTCCCTTCCAAAAAACCCTCCCCAATCAGCACATGATGCAAAGAAAAAGAAAAGAAAAAAGAGGTGCAAGATGGAATTGTCCTTGGGCCCTCCCACCCACCCTTATGTTGTATAAACAAAACAGGACATGCACACTTTAACCAACCCATCATTTCAGTGACAGGGTCTGCCACACGACTGTGACTGATATGACGGGTTGGTTTGGACCCCCCCCCAAAAAAGAAGCAATTAATCTCTCCTTGCACAAACTGGCTCTACAGAGGCAAGATGTCCACCTCATCTTCACCCTCCGATATATCACCGTGTACATCCCCCACCTCACAGATTATCAATTCGTCCCCACTGGAATCCACCATCTCAGCTCCCTGTGTACTTTGTGGAGGCAATTGCTGCTGGTCAATGTCTCCGCGGAGGAATTGATTATAATTCATTTTAATGAACATCATCTTCTCCACATTTTCTGGATGTAACCTCGTACGCCGATTGCTGACAAGGTGAGCGGCGGCACTAAACACTCTTTCGGAGTACACACTTGTGGGAGGGCAACTTAGGTAGAATAAAGCCAGTTTGTGCAAGGGCCTCCAAATTGCCTCTTTTTCCTGCCAGTATAAGTACGGACTGTGTGACGTGCCTACTTGGATGCGGTCACTCATATAATCCTCCACCATTCTATCAATGTTGAGAGAATCATATGCAGTGACAGTAGACGACATGTCCGTAATCGTTGTCAGGTCCTTCAGTCCGGACCAGATGTCAGCATCAGCAGTCGCTCCAGACTGCCCTGCATCACCGCCAGCGGGTGGGCTCGGAATTCTGAGCCTTTTCCTCGCACCCCCAGTTGCGGGAGAATGTGAAGGAGGAGATGTTGACAGGTCGCGTTCCGCTTGACTTGACAATTTTGTCACCAGCAGGTCTTTCAACCCCAGCAGACCTGTGTCTGCCGGAAAGAGAGATCCAAGGTAGGCTTTAAATCTAGGATCGAGCACGGTGGCCAAAATGTAGTGCTCTGATTTCAACAGATTGATCACCCGTGAATCCTTGTTAAGCGAATTAAGGGCTGCATCCACAAGTCCCACATGCCTAGCGGAATCGCTCCCTTTTAGCTCCTTCTTCAATGCCTCCAGCTTCTTCTGCAAAAGCCTGATGAGGGGAATGACCTGACTCAGGCTGGCAGTGTCTGAACTGACTTCACGTGTGGCAAGTTCAAAGGGCATCAGAACCTTGCACAACGTTGAAATCATTCTCCACTGCACTTGAGACAGGTGCATTCCACCTACTATATCGTGCTCAATTGTATAGGCTTGAATGGCCTTTTGCTGCTCCTCCAACCTCTGAAGCATATAGAGGGTTGAATTCCACCTCGTTACCACTTCTTGCTTCAGATGATGGCAGGGCAGGTTCAGTAGTTTTTGGTGGTGCTCCAGTCTTCTGTACGTGGTGCCTGTACGCCGAAAGTGTCCCGCAATTTTTCTGGCCACCGACAGCATCTCTTGCACGCCCCTGTCGTTTTTTAAAAAATTCTGCACCACCAAATTCAAGGTATGTGCAAAACATGGGACGTGCTGGAATTTGCCCATATTTAATGCACACACAATATTGCTGGCGTTGTCCGATGCCACAAATCCACAGGAGAGTCCAATTGGGGTAAGCCATTCCGCGATGATCTTCCTCAGTTGCCGTAAGAGGTTTTCAGCTGTGTGCGTATTCTGGAAAGCGGTGATACAAAGCGTAGCCTGCCTAGGAAAGAGTTGGCGTTTGCGAGATGCTGTTACTGGTGCCGCCGCTGCTGTTCTTGCGGCGGGAGTCCATACATCTACCCAGTGGGCTGTCACAGTCATATAGTCCTGACCCTGCCCTGCTCCACTTGTCCACATGTCCGTGGTTAAGTGGACATTGGGTACAACTGCATTTTTTAGGACACTGGTGAGTCTTTTTCTGACGTCCGTGTACATTCTCGGTATCGCCTGCCTAGAGAAGTGGAACCTAGATGGTATTTGGTAACGGGGGCACACTGCCTCAATAAATTGTCTAGTTCCCTGTGAACTAACGGCGGATACCGGACGCACGTCTAACACCAACATAGTTGTCAAGGACTCAGTTATCCGCTTTGCAGTAGGATGACTGCTGTGATATTTCATCTTCCTCGCAAAGGACTGTTGAACAGTCAATTGCTTACTGGAAGTAGTACAAGTGGGCTTACGACTTCCCCTCTGGGATGACCATCGACTCCCAGCGGCAACAACAGCAGCGCCAGCAGCAGTAGGCGTTACACGCAAGGATGCATCGGAGGAATCCCAGGCAGGAGAGGACTCGTCAGAATTGCCAGTGACATGGCCTGCAGGACTATTGGCATTCCTGGGGAAGGAGGAAATTGACACTGAGGGAGTTGGTGGGGTGGTTTGCGTGAGCTTGGTTACAAGAGGAAGGGATTTACTGGTCAGTGGACTGCTTCCGCTGTCACCCAAAGTTTTTGAACTTGTCACTGACTTATTATGAATGCGCTGCAGGTGACGTATAAGGGAGGATGTTCCGAGGTGGTTAACGTCCTTACCCCTACTTATTACAGCTTGACAAAGGGAACACACGGCTTGACACCTGTTGTCCGCATTTCTGGTGAAATACCTCCACACCGAAGAGCTGATTTTTTTGGTATTTTCACCTGGCATGTCAACGGCCATATTCCTCCCACGGACAACAGGTGTCTCCCCGGGTGCCTGACTTAAACAAACCACCTCACCATCAGAATCCTCCTGGTCAATTTTCTCCCCAGCGCCAGCAACACCCATATCCTCCTCATCCTGGTGTACTTCAACACTGACATCTTCAATCTGACTATCAGGAACTGGACTGCGGGTGCTCCTTCCAGCACTTGCAGGGGGCGTGCAAATGGTGGAAGGCGCATGCTCTTCACGTCCAGTGTTGGGAAGGTCAGGCATCGCAACCGACACAATTGGACTCTCCTTGTGGATTTGGGATTTCGAAGAATGCACAGTTCTTTGCTGTGCTGCTTTTGCCAGCTTGAGTCTTTTCATTTTTCTAGCGAGAGGCTGAGTGCTTCCATCCTCATGTGAAGCTGAACCACTAGCCATGAACATAGGCCAGGGCCTCAGCCGTTCCTTGCCACTCCGTGTGGTAAATGGCATATTGGCAAGTTTACGCTTCTCCTCCGACAATTTTATTTTAGGTTTTGGAGTCCTTTTTTTACTGATATTTGGTGTTTTGGATTTGACATGCTCTGTACTATGACATTGGGCATCGGCCTTGGCAGACGACGTTGCTGGCATTTCATCGTCTCGGCCATGACTAGTGGCAGCAGCTTCAGCACGAGGTGGAAGTGGATCTTGATCTTTCCCTAATTTTGGAACCTCAACATTTTTGTTCTCCATATTTTAATAGGCACAACTAAAAGGCACCTCAGGTAAACAATGGAGATGGATGGATTGGATACTAGTATACAATTATGGACGGGCTGCCGAGTGCCGACACAGAGGTAGCCACAGCCGTGAACTACCACACTGTACTGTGTCTGCTGCTAATATATAGACTGGTTGATAAAGAGATAGTATACTCGTAACTAGTATGTATGTATAAAGAAAGAAAAAAAAACCACGGTTAGGTGGTATATACAATTATGGACGGGCTGCCGAGTGCCGACACAGAGGTAGCCACAGCCGTGAACTACCGCACTGTACTGTGTCTGCTGCTAATATATAGACTGGTTGATAAAGAGATAGTATACTCGTAACTAGTATGTATGTATAAAGAAAGAAAAAAAAACCACGGTTAGGTGGTATATACAATTATGGACGGGCTGCCGAGTGCCGACACAGAGGTAGCCACAGCCGTGAACTACCGCACTGTACTGTGTCTGCTGCTAATATAGACTGGTTGATAAAGAGATAGTATACTCGTAACTAGTATGTATGTATAAAGAAAGAAAAAAAAAACACGGTTAGGTGGTATATACAATTATGGACGGGCTGCCGAGTGCCGACACAGAGGTAGCCACAGCCGTGAACTACCGCACTGTACTGTGTCTGCTGCTAATATATAGACTGGTTGATAAAGAGATAGTATACTCGTAACTAGTATGTATGTATAAAGAAAGAAAAAAAAACCACGGTTAGGTGGTATATACAATTATGGACGGGCTGCCGAGTGCCGACACAGAGGTAGCCACAGCCGTGAACTACCGCACTGTACTGTGTCTGCTGCTAATATATAGACTGGTTGATAAAGAGATAGTATACTCGTAACTAGTATGTATGTATAAAGAAAGAAAAAAAAACCACGGTTAGGTGGTATATACAATTATGGACGGGCTGCCGAGTGCCGACACAGAGGTAGCCACAGCCGTGAACTACCGCACTGTACTGTGTCTGCTGCTAATATATAGACTGGTTGATAAAGAGATAGTATACTCGTAACTAGTATGTATGTATAAAGAAAGAAAAAAAAACCACGGTTAGGTGGTATATACAATTATGGACGGGCTGCCGAGTGCCGACACAGAGGTAGCCACAGCCGTGAACTACCGCACTGTACTGTGTCTGCTGCTAATATATAGACTGGTTGATAAAGAGATAGTATACTCGTAACTAGTATGTATGTATAAAGAAAGAAAAAAAAAACACGGTTAGGTGGTATATACAATTATGGACGGGCTGCCGAGTGCCGACACAGAGGTAGCCACAGCCGTGAACTACCGCACTGTACTGTGTCTGCTGCTAATATATAGACTGGTTGATAAAGAGATAGTATACTCGTAACTAGTATGTATGTATAAAGAAAGAAAAAAAAACCACGGTTAGGTGGTATATACAATTATGGACGGGCTGCCGAGTGCCGACACAGAGGTAGCCACAGCCGTGAACTACCGCACTGTACTGTGTCTGCTGCTAATATAGACTGGTTGATAAAGAGATAGTATACTCGTAACTAGTATGTATGCATAAAGAAAGAAAAAAAAACCACGGTTAGGTGGTATATACAATTATGGACGGGCTGCCGAGTGCCGACACAGAGGTAGCCACAGCCGTGAACTACCGCACTGTACTGTGTCTGCTGCTAATATATAGACTGGTTGATAAAGAGATAGTATACTCGTAACTAGTATGTATGTATAAAGAAAGAAAAAAAAACCACGGTTAGGTGGTATATACAATTATGGACGGGCTGCCGAGTGCCGACACAGAGGTAGCCACAGCCGTGAACTACCGCACTGTACTGTGTCTGCTGCTAATATATAGACTGGTTGATAAAGAGATAGTATACTCGTAACTAGTATGTATGTATAAAGAAAGAAAAAAAAACCACGGTTAGGTGGTATATACAATTATGGACGGGCTGCCGAGTGCCGACACAGAGGTAGCCACAGCCGTGAACTACCGCACTGTACTGTGTCTGCTGCTAATATAGACTGGTTGATAAAGAGATAGTATACTCGTAACTAGTATGTATGTATAAAGAAAGGAAAAAAAACCACGGTTAGGTGGTATATACAATTATGGACGGGCTGCCGAGTGCCGACACAGAGGTAGCCACAGCCGTGAACTACCGCACTGTACTGTGTCTGCTGCTAATATATAGACTGGTTGATAAAGAGATAGTATACTCGTAACTAGTATGTATGTATAAAGAAAGAAAAAAAAACCACGGTTAGGTGGTATATACAATTATGGACGGGCTGCCGAGTGCCGACACAGAGGTAGCCACAGCCGTGAACTACCGCACTGTACTGTGTCTGCTGCTAATATATAGACTGGTTGATAAAGAGATAGTATACTCGTAACTAGAGATGAGCGCCTGAAATTTTTCGGGTTTTGTGTTTTGGTTTTGGGTTCGGTTCCGCGGCCGTGTTTTGGGTTCGAACGCGTTTTGGCAAAACCTCACCGAATTTTTTTTGTCGGATTCGGGTGTGTTTTGGATTCGGGTGTTTTTTTCAAAAAACACTAAAAAACAGCTTAAATCATAGAATTTGGGGGTCATTTTGATCCCAAAGTATTATTAACCTCAAAAACCATAATTTACACTCATTTTCAGTCTATTCTGAATACCTCACACCTCACAATATTATTTTTAGTCCTAAAATTTGCACCGAGGTCGCTGTGTGAGTAAGATAAGCGACCCTAGTGGCCGACACAAACACCGGGCCCATCTAGGAGTGGCACTGCAGTGTCACGCAGGATGTCCCTTCCAAAAAACCCTCCCCAAACAGCACATGACGCAAAGAAAAAAAGAGGCGCAATGAGGTAGCTGTGTGAGTAAGATTAGCGACCCTAGTGGCCGACACAAACACCGGGCCCATCTAGGAGTGGCACTGCAGTGTCACGCAGGATGGCCCTTCCAAAAAACCCTCCCCAAACAGCACATGACGCAAAGAAAAAAAGAGGCGCAATGAGGTAGCTGTGTGAGTAAGATTAGCGACCCTAGTGGCCGACACAAACACCGGGCCCATCTAGGAGTGGCACTGCAGTGTCACGCAGGATGTCCCTTCCAAAAAACCCTCCCCAAACAGCACATGACGCAAAGAAAAAAAGAGGCGCAATGAGGTAGCTGTGTGAGTAAGATTAGCGACCCTAGTGGCCGACACAAACACCGGGCCCATCTAGGAGTGGCACTGCAGTGTCACGCAGGATGTCCCTTCCAAAAAACCCTCCCCAAACAGCACATGACGCAAAGAAAAAAAGAGGCGCAATGAGGTAGCTGTGTGAGTAAGATTAGCGACCCTAGTGGCCGACACAAACACCGGGCCCATCTAGGAGTGGCACTGCAGTGTCACGCAGGATGTCCCTTCCAAAAAACCCTCCCCAATCAGCACATGATGCAAAGAAAAAGAAAAGAAAAAAGAGGTGCAAGATGGAATTGTCCTTGGGCCCTCCCACCCACCCTTATGTTGTATAAACAAAACAGGACATGCACACTTTAACCAACCCATCATTTCAGTGACAGGGTCTGCCACACGACTGTGACTGATATGACGGGTTGGTTTGGACCCCCCCCAAAATAGAAGCAATTAATCTCTCCTTGCACAAACTGGCTCTACAGAGGCAAGATGTCCACCTCATCTTCACCCTCCGATATATCACCGTGTACATCCCCCTCCTCACAGATTATCAATTCGTCCCCACTGGAATCCACCATCTCAGCTCCCTGTGTACTTTGTGGAGGCAATTGCTGCTGGTCAATGTCTCCGCGGAGGAATTGATTATAATTCATTTTAATGAACATCATCTTCTCCACATTTTCTGGATGTAACCTCGTACGCCGATTGCTGACAAGGTGAGCGGCGGCACTAAACACTCTTTCGGAGTACACACTTGTGGGAGGGCAACTTAGGTAGAATAAAGCCAGTTTGTGCAAGGGCCTCCAAATTGCCTCTTTTTCCTGCCAGTATAAGTACGGACTGTGTGACGTGCCTACTTGGATGCGGTCACTCATATAATCCTCCACCATTCTATCAATGTTGAGAGAATCATATGCAGTGACAGTAGACGACATGTCCGTAATCGTTGTCAGGTCCTTCAGTCCGGACCAGATGTCAGCATCAGCAGTCGCTCCAGACTGCCCTGCATCACCGCCAGCGGGTGGGCTCGGAATTCTGAGCCTTTTCCTCACACCCCCAGTTGCGGGAGAATGTGAAGGAGGAGATGTTGACAGGTCGCGTTCCGCTTGACTTGACAATTTTGTCACCAGCAGGTCTTTCAACCCCAGCAGACCTGTGTCTGCCGGAAAGAGAGATCCAAGGTAGGCTTTAAATCTAGGATCGAGCACGGTGGCCAAAATGTAGTGCTCTGATTTCAACAGATTGATCACCCGTGAATCCTTGTTAAGCGAATTAAGGGCTGCATCCACAAGTCCCACATGCCTAGCGGAATCGCTCCCTTTTAGCTCCTTCTTCAATGCCTCCAGCTTCTTCTGCAAAAGCCTGATGAGGGGAATGACCTGACTCAGGCTGGCAGTGTCTGAACTGACTTCACGTGTGGCAAGTTCAAAGGGCATCAGAACCTTGCACAACGTTGAAATCATTCTCCACTGCACTTGAGACAGGTGCATTCCACCTACTATATCGTGCTCAATTGTATAGGCTTGAATGGCCTTTTGCTGCTCCTCCAACCTCTGAAGCATATAGAGGGTTGAATTCCACCTCGTTACCACTTCTTGCTTCAGATGATGGCAGGGCAGGTTCAGTAGTTTTTGGTGGTGCTCCAGTCTTCTGTACGTGGTGCCTGTACGCCGAAAGTGTCCCGCAATTTTTCTGGCCACCGACAGCATCTCTTGCACGCCCCTGTCGTTTTTTAAAAAATTCTGCACCACCAAATTCAAGGTATGTGCAAAACATGGGACGTGCTGGAATTTGCCCATATTTAATGCACACACAATATTGCTGGCGTTGTCCGATGCCACAAATCCACAGGAGAGTCCAATTGGGGTAAGCCATTCCGCGATGATCTTCCTCAGTTGCCGTAAGAGGTTTTCAGCTGTGTGCGTATTCTGGAAAGCGGTGATACAAAGCGTAGCCTGCCTAGGAAAGAGTTGGCGTTTGCGAGATGCTGCTACTGGTGCCGCCGCTGCTGTTCTTGCGGCGGGAGTCCATACATCTACCCAGTGGGCTGTCACAGTCATATAGTCCTGACCCTGCCCTGCTCCACTTGTCCACATGTCCGTGGTTAAGTGGACATTGGGTACAACTGCATTTTTTAGGACACTGGTGAGTCTTTTTCTGACGTCCGTGTACATTCTCGGTATCGCCTGCCTAGAGAAGTGGAACCTAGATGGTATTTGGTAACGGGGGCACACTGCCTCAATAAATTGTCTAGTTCCCTGTGAACTAACGGCGGATACCGGACGCACGTCTAACACCAACATAGTTGTCAAGGACTCAGTTATCCGCTTTGCAGTAGGATGACTGCTGTGATATTTCATCTTCCTCGCAAAGGACTGTTGAACAGTCAATTGCTTACTGGAAGTAGTACAAGTGGGCTTACGACTTCCCCTCTGGGATGACCATCGACTCCCAGCGGCAACAACAGCAGCGCCAGCAGCAGTAGGCGTTACACGCAAGGATGCATCGGAGGAATCCCAGGCAGGAGAGGACTCGTCAGAATTGCCAGTGACATGGCCTGCAGGACTATTGGCATTCCTGGGGAAGGAGGAAATTGACACTGAGGGAGTTGGTGGGGTGGTTTGCGTGAGCTTGGTTACAAGAGGAAGGGATTTACTGGTCAGTGGACTGCTTCCGCTGTCACCCAAAGTTTTTGAACTTGTCACTGACTTATTATGAATGCGCTGCAGGTGACGTATAAGGGAGGATGTTCCGAGGTGGTTAACGTCCTTACCCCTACTTATTACAGCTTGACAAAGGGAACACACGGCTTGACACCTGTTGTCCGCATTTCTGGTGAAATACCTCCACACCGAAGAGCTGATTTTTTTGGTATTTTCACCTGGCATGTCAACGGCCATATTCCTCCCACGGACAACAGGTGTCTCCCCGGGTGCCTGACTTAAACAAACCACCTCACCATCAGAATCCTCCTGGTCAATTTCCTCCCCAGCGCCAGCAACACCCATATCCTCCTGTGGATTTGGGATTTCTAAGAACGCACAGTTCTTTGCGGTGCTTTTGCCAGCTTGAGTCTTTTCAGTTTTCTAGCGAGAGGCTGAGTGCTTCCATCCTCATGTGAAGCTGAACCACTAGCCATGAACATAGGCCAGGGCCTCAGCTGTTCCTTGCCACTCCGTGTGGTAAATGGCATATTGGCAAGTTTACGCTTCTCCTCCGACAATTTTATTTTAGGTTTTGGAGTCCTTTTTTTACTGATATTTGGTGTTTTGGTTTTGACATGCTCTGTACTATGCCATTGGGCATCGGCCTTGGCAGACGACGTTGCTGGCATTTCATCGTCTCGGCCATGACTAGTGGCAGCAGCTTCAGCACGAGGTGGAAGTGGATCTTGATCTTTCCCTAATTTTGGAACCTCAACATTTTTGTTCTCCATATTTTAATAGGCACAACTAAAAGGCACCTCAGGTAAACAATGGAGATGGATGGATTGGATACTAGTATACAATTATGGACGGGCTGCCGAGTGCCGACACAGAGGTAGCCACAGCCGTGAACTACCGCACTGTACTGTGTCTGCTGCTAATATATAGACTGGTTGATAAAGAGATAGTATACTCGTAACTAGTATGTATGTATAAAGAAAGAAAAAAAAACCACGGTTAGGTGGTATATACAATTATGGACGGGCTGCCGAGTGCCGACACAGAGGTAGCCACAGCCGTGAACTACCGCACTGTACTGTGTCTGCTGCTAATATATAGACTGGTTGATAAAGAGATAGTATACTCGTAACTAGTATGTATGTATAAAGAAAGAAAAAAAAACCACGGTTAGGTGGTATATACAATTATGGACGGGCTGCCGAGTGCCGACACAGAGGTAGCCACAGCCGTGAACTACCGCACTGTACTGTGTCTGCTGCTAATATATAGACTGGTTGATAAAGAGATAGTATACTCGTAACTAGTATGTATGTATAAAGAAAGAAAAAAAAACCACGGTTAGGTGGTATATACAATTATGGACGGGCTGCCGAGTGCCGACACAGAGGTAGCCACAGCCGTGAACTACCGCACTGTACTGTGTCTGCTGCTAATATATAGACTGGTTGATAAAGAGATAGTATACTCGTAACTAGTATGTATGTATAAAGAAAGGAAAAAAAACCACGGTTAGGTGGTATATACAATTATGGACGGGCTGGCGAGTGCCGACACAGAGGTAGCCACAGCCGTGAACTACCGCACTGTACTGTGTATGCTGCTAATATATAGACTGGTTGATAAAGAGATAGTATACTCGACTCGTAACTAGTATGTATGTATAAAGAAAGAAAAAAAAACCACGGTTAGGTGGTATATACAATTATGGACGGGCTGCCGAGTGCCGACACAGAGGTAGCCACAGCCGTGAACTACCGCACTGTACTGTGTCTGCTGCTAATATATAGACTGGTTGATAAAGAGATAGTATACTCGTAACTAGTATGTATGTATAAAGAAAGAAAAAAAAACCACGGTTAGGTGGTATATACAATTATGGACGGGCTGCCGAGTGCCGACACAGAGGTAGCCACAGCCGTGAACTACCGCACTGTACTGTGTCTGCTGCTAATATATAGACTGGTTGATAAAGAGATAGTATACTCGTAACTAGTATGTATGTATAAAGAAAGAAAAAAAAACCACGGTTAGGTGGTATATACAATTATGGACGGGCTGCCAAGTGCCGACACAGAGGTAGCCACAGCCGTGAACTACCGCACTGTACTGTGTCTGCTGCTAATATATAGACTGGTTGATAAAGAGATAGTATACTCGTAACTAGTATGTATGTATAAAGAAAGAAAAAAAAACCACGGTTAGGTGGTATATACAATTATGGACGGGCTGCCGAGTGCCGACACAGAGGTAGCCACAGCCGTGAACTACCGCACTGTACTGTGTCTGCTGCTAATATAGACTGGTTGATAAAGAGATAGTATACTCGTAACTAGTATGTATGTATAAAGAAAGAAAAAAAAACCACGGTTAGGTGGTATATACAATTATGGACGGGCTGCCGAGTGCCGACACAGAGGTAGCCACAGCCGTGAACTACCGCACTGTACTGTGTCTGCTGCTAATATAGACTGGTTGATAAAGAGATAGTATACTACTAATATTATATATACTGGTGGTCAGGTCACTGGTCACTAGTCACACTGGCAGTGGCACTCCTGCAGCAAAAGTGTGCACTGTTTTAATATAATATTATGTACTCCTGGCTCCTGCTATAACCTATAACTGGCACTGCAGTAGTGCTCCCCAGTCTCCCCCACAATTATAAGCTGTGTGAGCTGAGCAGTCAGACAGATATATAATATATATAGATGATGCAGCACACTGGCCTGAGCCTGAGCAGTGCACACAGATATGGTATGTGACTGACTGAGTCACTGTGTGTATCGCTTTTTTCAGGCAGAGAACGGATATATTAAATAAACTGCACTGTGTGTCTGGTGGTCACTCACTATATAATATATTATGTACTCCTGGCTCCTGCTATAACCTATAACTGGCACTGCAGTAGTGCTCCCCAGTCTCCCCCACAATTATAAGCTGTGTGAGCTGAGCAGTCAGACAGATAATCAGATATATATAATATTATATATAGATAATAGATGATGCAGCACACTGGCCTGAGCCTGAGCAGTGCACACAGATATGGTATGTGACTGAGTCACTGTGTGCTGTGTATCGCTTTTTTCAGGCAGAGAACGGATTATAAATAAAACTGGTGGTCACTATCAGCAAAACTCTGCACTGTACTGAGTACTCCTAATGCTCCCCAAAATTAGTAAATCAAGTGTCTCTCTAATCTATTCTAAACGGAGAGGACGCCAGCCACGTCCTCTCCCTATCAATCTCAATGCACGTGTGAAAATGGCGGCGACGCGCGGCTCCTTATATAGAATCCGAGTCTCGCGATAGAATCCGAGCCTCGCGAGAATCCGACAGCGTCATGATGACGTTCGGGCGCGCTCGGGTTAACCGAGCAAGGCGGGAAGATCCGAGTCGCTCGGACCCGTGAAAAAAAACATGAAGTTCGTGCGGGTTCGGATTCAGAGAAACCGAACCCGCTCATCTCTTCTCGTAACTAGTATGTATGTATAAAGAAAGAAAAAAAAACCACGGTTAGGTGGTATATACAATTATGGACGGGCTGCCGAGTGCCGACACAGAGGTAGCCACAGCCGTGAACTACCGCACTGTACTGTGTCTGCTGCTAATATAGACTGGTTGATAAAGAGATAGTATACTCGTAACTAGTATGTATGTATAAAGAAAGAAAAAAAAACCACGGTTAGGTGGTATATACAATTATGGACGGGCTGCCGAGTGCCGACACAGAGGTAGCCACAGCCGTGAACTACCGCACTGTACTGTGTCTGCTGCTAATATAGACTGGTTGATAAAGAGATAGTATACTACTAATATTATATATACTGGTGGTCAGGTCACTGGTCACTAGTCACACTGGCAGTGGCACTCCTGCAGCAAAAGTGTGCACTGTTTAATTTTAATATAATATTATGTACTCCTGGCTCCTGCTATAACCTATAACTGGCACTGCAGTAGTGCTCCCCAGTCTCCCCCACAATTATAAGCTGTGTGAGCTGAGCAGTCAGACAGATATATAATATATATATATAGATGATGCAGCACACTGGCCTGAGCCTGAGCAGTGCACACAGATATGGTATGTGACTGACTGAGTCACTGTGTGTATCGCTTTTTTCAGGCAGAGAACGGATATATTAAATAAACTGCACTGTGTGTCTGGTGGTCACTCACTATATAATATATTATGTAGTATGTATTGTACTCCTGGCTCCTGCTATAACCTATAACTGGCACTGCAGTAGTGCTCCCCAGTCTCCCCCACAATTATAAGCTGTGTGAGCTGAGCAGTCAGACAGATATATATAATATTATATATAGATAATAGATGATGCAGCACACTGGCCTGAGCCTGAGCAGTGCACACAGATATGGTATGTGACTGAGTCACTGTGTGCTGTGTATCGCTTTTTTCAGGCAGAGAACGGATTATAAATAAAACTGGTGGTCACTATCAGCAAAACTCTGCACTGTACTGAGTACTCCTAATGCTCCCCAAAATTAGTAAATCAAGTGTCTCTCTAATCTATTCTAAACGGAGAGGACGCCAGCCACGTCCTCTCCCTATCAATCTCAATGCACGTGTGAAAATGGCGGCGACGCGCGGCTCCTTATATAGAATCCGAGTCTCGCGATAGAATCCGAGCCTCGCGAGAATCCGACAGCGTCATGATGACGTTCGGGCGCGCTCGGGTTAACCGAGCAAGGCGGGAAGATCCGAGTCGCTCGGACCCGTGAAAAAAAACATGAAGTTCTGGCGGGTTCGGATTCAGAGAAACCGAACCCGCTCATCTCTAGTTCAATCTACAATCTAATTTGCAGTGTAAAAATAAAGCAGCCAGTATTTACCCTGCACAGAAATAAAATAACCCACCCAAATATAACTCTCTCTGCAAATGTTATATCTGCCACACCTGCAGTGCACATGGTTTTGCCCAACTGCTAAAAAATTTCCTGCTGCGATCAACTTGGAATTACCCCCATAGTGTTGTGACAGAATTTTAATAACTCCTTACTAATGCAAGAAAGCATTGTTCCAATGCAGCAGGATAGGAAAGTCATGAGTCACCTACTCAGCAGGCCATACTCCTACTCTGCAATTTACACAGAGCTACTTACTCCCACAATGTCTGCCGCTAACTCTACAGCTCTGTTACTCTGTAATAATTGACAATGACTTACATACTTGACAACATTTCAGTAAATGTTCCTAGGATTTTATTCAGCTAGGTAAGATATATCTCTTGCATGTAAAACATTTGAATTTCTAGTAGAGAACTACACCATATTATTACATAATACTATGAATACTTATTGCGCCTTTGATTAAATGCAGATAACGAAAGTAAGTACACAGATATGAAAACTTGTACTGTGCAGATGATCTATTTTACATACTGTATTAGTACCCTACCACCATGGGCTCAATGTTTAAAAAAACAATCTTGGAGAGCAAGAATGAGCCAGCTAAAGCTATATTTTGAAATGTAGAAACACACTTGTACACTGATTACCAGAATGACAAGTCAGAATGGGCTCTTTATTATGGGCCTGATTCAGAGATTTATGCAAACCTGATATTGAACTGCGCTTGTGGGGTGTATTGCCGCTTGCGGCTGTGATCCCAAATCTAGCTACTATGGCTCTGGTCAGTGGCAGTTCAATGGGTGGGCAACCAGGGCTATTGCCCAGAGCGCTACGGCCTGAGGGCACAACTGCAGTCACCTTGCCGGCGCTGTCTAATCTGACAGCACCCACCCACTCTCACCCTCCACCGCTGCCATATTTATAAACTGTGCTGCACAGCTGATACTAGCCCTCGTTCTGAGTTGATCGCTCGCTAGCTGCTTTTAGCAGCAATGCAAACGCTAAGCCGCCGCCCTCTGGGAGTGTATCTTAGCTTAGCAGAAGTGCGATCAAAAGGTTAGCAGTTCTGCAACTTAAAAATTTCATGCAGTTTCAGAGTGGCTCAAGACTTACTCCTAGCTTGCGATGACTGCAGTCTGTTTAGTTCCTGGTTTGACGTCACAAACACGCCCTGCGTTCGGCCAGCCACTCCCCCGTTTCTCCAGCCACTCCTGCGTTTTTACCTGGCACGCCTGCGTTTTTTAGCACACTCCCTGAAAACGCTGAGTTGCCGCCCAGAAACACCCTCTTCCTGTCAATCAAACAACGAACACTCGTGCGACTGAAAAGCGTCGCTCGAGCTTGGGTAAAACTACAAAGGTTTGTGTGAAAGTACTTAGCGCATGCGCGCTGCGTACCATGCGCATGCGCAGAATTGCCGTTTTTCCACCTGATCGCTGGGCTGCGAAAAACGGCAGCGAGTGATCAACTCGGAAGGAGGGCCACTGTTCCAAGACTCCCAAAATGCCGATGACGGGAGTGGTCATGGTAAGAAAGAGAATGGGGCAACAGCACTGCATCTCGGCTGAGCAGTGCTACTACTGTGCAGTACTACTTGCGCTCAAACACCCATGTGCTGCCTGTCTGACCCTGAGAAGACCTTGCTGTGACAGTCCCCTCACACACTGCGGGCAGAACAAGCAGCAGTAAGGAAGAGGGAGAAAACTGAGCCCAGCATCACAGCAGCAGTCCAGGCCATCAGTGATTCACAGACTGCAAGTGTCTGCTCAGAACCCCATGCCAAAAAAATTTTAAGGTATTAATTTGATATAAAATATCTATGATATTATATAGATATTATATATAAACTACTAGACTAGATTGATCGATCTATCTATAAAAATGTATATATCATTATCCTTGCATATCTGCACTCATTACTTAAATATATCAACATGGTAGTGCTTCATTATAGACTAAAATATCCAATCATATGTAGAACAGAAGTATAGCCACTTACCAAAATAGTGAAAAGAAGGCAACAGGTGTTTTATTGGTACTCACAAATCCACATAGTCAGTAGTTGATTTTTCGATCCTCACTTATTTTTGTCAAGGCAGAAAATGTGCTATTTATTCTTACCAGCACCTAACAATCAATGGGGGTCATTCCGACCTGATCGTAGCAGCAAATTTGTTAGCAGTTGGGCAAAACCATGTGCACTGCAGGTGGGGCAGATATTACAAGTGCAGAGAGAGTTAGATTTGGGTGGGGTGTGTTCAAACTGAAATCTAAATTGCAGTGTAGAAATAAAGCAGGCAGTATTTACTCTGCACAGAAACAAAATAACCCACCCAAATCTAAATCTCTCTGCACTTGTAATATCTGCCCCACCTGCAGTGCACATGGTAATATGACTTATGTAAGTTGAAAGATAATTGAGCCTAACAAACTAAACTTCTGGTTTTCCAATATACTAAAGCTGGGTATACACTGGGACGATGGGCATTTGTTCTGACATTGGTCAACCCAGATTGCCCGTACATACTGCAGTGATGTTAATGAAGGTTGGAACTATCAAGTTCTGTCCTTCTTTAGCATAAAAGGACTCTAGCAATATCGCTAGGTTTTATGTGCAGCACATCAAACCTGACAACATTGCATGTGACCGTGGGAGCGTGCATATTGGCCCTCATTCCGAGTTGATCGCTCGCTGCCGTTTTTCGCAGCATAGCGATCAGGCTAAAAACCGGCTGTTCTGCGCATGCGTATGGGCGGCAGGGCGCACGCGCCAAGTACTTTCACACAAAACTAAGCAATTTTACACAGGGGCGAGCAACGCTTTTCAGTCGCTCTGCTGATCGGTGTGTGATTGACAGGAAGTGGGTGTTTCTGGGCGGAAACAGACCGTTTTCGACGTATGAGAAAACGCAGGCGTGTCTGGATAAAACGCAGGAGTGGCTGGGGAAACGGGGGAGTGGCTGAGCGAACGCAGGGAGTGTTTGTGACGTCAAATCAGGAACCAAACAGTCTGCAGTGATCTCAATCTAGGAGTAGGTCTGGAGCTACTCAGAAACTGCAGGAAAATATTTTCGCGCAATTCTGCTAATCTTTCGTTCGCAATTCTGCTAAACTAAGATACACTCCCAGAGGGCGGCGGCTTAGCGTTTGCACTGCTGCTAAAAGCAGCTAGCGAGCGAACAACTCGGAATGAGGGCCATTGAGCGCACACACTGAGCGATGTAAGTCATATGTTGGTCCAATTTGAGCGATCGGATGGCATATCGGCAGTGCCAGATTAACAATGGGGCAGATGGAGCTGCAGCTCCAGGCCCCCAGTTGAAAATAGGCCCAGAGCAAACTGACAGCGTTGACAGGAAAAAACTTTTTCCTGTCACAGACTGCCAGCAGCCTCCTCTCTCCCATGCCCCACCTCCTCCTCTGGCTCCAGCACTCTCACCTGAGATGTCATGGTGCCGTAAAGGCAGTGTGGTGCCCCCCCATCCCCTCCTCCCCTCCCCCCCCCCCTCCCTCTCCTCCACTGGAGGTCCTGCTGTCACTCACAGTCCCAAGCTCCACCTCCAGATTGCACAGGGAGCTGCTGCTGCAGGAAGCCTGGCAAGTGTAATAGCTTCTTGATTAATGTATATACTGTTTGTGTGGTGTGCTTGTGTGTGCACTGAATGTGTGTGTAGTGTGTACTGTGTGTGTGTATATGTGGTGGTGTGTGTGTGTGTGTATAGTGTGTACTTTGTGTGTATATGTGGTGGTAGGTGTGTGTGTGTATAGTGTGTACTGTGTGTGTGTGTGTGTGTGTGTGTGTGTGTGTGTGTGTGTGTATGTGGTGGTGTGTGTGTGTGTACTGTGTGTGTGTATGGGTGTGTATAGTGTGTACTGTGTGTGTTTATGTGGTGTGTGATGTGTATAGTGCGTACTGTGTGTGTATTTGTGTGTGTGTGTGTGAGTATGTGGTGGTGGATATGTGTGTGTATAGTGTTGTGTCTGTGTAAGTGCTCATTGACACAACCTGACATGGAGACCAGGGGGTATATTTACTAAAATTTCGAGTTGGTCCGATTTTTATTTTTTCTCCTACGTCCTAGAGGATGCTGGGGATGACATCAAGACCATGGGGTATAGATGGGATCCGCAGGAGACATGGGCACTCTAAAGACTTTTCATTGGGTGTGAACTGGCTCCTCCCTCTATGCCCTCCTCCAGACCTCAGTTTTAGAAATGTGCCCAGGTCGACTGGATGCACTCTGAGGAGCTCTACTGAGTTTCTCTGAAAAGACTTATGTTAGGTTTTTTATTTTTAGGGAGATCTGCTGGCATCAGACTCCCTGCTTCGTGGGACTGAGGGGGCAGAAGCAGAACGAACTTCCTCAGAGTTTCATGGCTCTGCTTCTGGCTGACAGGACACCATTAGCTCCTGAAGGGAACTGAACGCTAGCCGTGTCTAGATGCTCACTCCCACAGCACGCCGTCACCCCCCTCACAGAGCCAGAAGTCAGAAGACAGGTGGGTATAAGAAGAATGATCTTCAATCAAGTAAGTGACGGCTGAGGTGCGGAGCGGCTGGCGGGAGCGCAGCACGCCATTGCTGCCCACACACACAGGCACTACAGGGAGCAGAGCGTGTGGGGGGGGGGGCCCTGGGCAGCAAGAAAAATACCTCAAACCGGCTAAAAGGGGGCATAAGTTGCAGCTGGCATAGCCCTACCCCTGTCAGTATAAATATTACAGTGTTTACTTTGTATGAGTGTAAGGACGTGCCATTGCGGGGGCGGAACTTCGTCCTCAGGCAGCCAGCACACTACTCAGCGCCATTTTCTCTTCTCAGGCTGTAGAGAACACGCTGGTCCTCTCCTCCACTTCTGACAAGTACAGGGTGCTATTAAGGGGGGGGGGGGGGCACAAAGCGATTGTGGTGCATTTGATAGTGTATATTACTATTTAAAAGGCGCTGTTAGGCTGTAGATATACTGTGTTCACAGGAAATACTGGCGCTGGAATTGTGAACTGGCTGCTCCTATCCTGTGTCCCTCTGACAGATTTTACTGTGGGTCTGTCCCCAAAATAAGTCCCAGTGTGTCTGTTGGTGGGCTGTACACGTGTGAGGCATGTCTGAAGGAGGGAGTTCCTCCCCGGAGGAAGCCATTTTAGGGACACAGAGTTGTAATGTGGTGGCGCTACCAGCACACCAAGAGCCTGCATGGGTTAAAGAGATACGTGACAGTATGCATCTGATTAACCGTAGATTAGATAAGTCTGAATCTAAGGCTGCATGCTGGAGAAAATCTGTGGAAGATGTGATTTTTCAGGATGCTGTTATTCCCCTCTGGGTCACATAAGAGACCATTTGCAAATGTTTTAAACACTGATACCGACACGGATTCTGACTCTTGTGTCGACGATAGTGAATACAGAGAGATAGATCATAAATTGGCAAAAAATATACAATATATGATTGTGGCTGTAAAAGACGTGTTGGAGGTTACAGAAACCAATCCTGTACCTCAGGAGAAGGCGTATTTATGTAAGGAAAAGAAGTCCAAAGTCACGTTCCCCCCTGCACACAAACTAAATGCTCTGTTTGAAGGGATGTGGGTGAATCCTGATAAAAGATTTCGTATTCCCAAAAGGATTCACATAGCTTACCCTTTCCCGGCTGAGGACAGGAAAAAGTGGGAGTCACCCCCTGTGTTAGACAGTGCACTTTCCAGGTTGACAAAGAAGGTAATTCTCCCTGCTCCTGGCATGGCTTCTCTTAAAGAGCCGGCAGACCGCAAAATGGAAACGACATTGAAATCCATTTATGTTACCAATGGTACACTGATTAGGCCCACTATTGCCTGCGCATGGGTGAGTCGCGCTATTGAAAAATGGTCAGAAAGCGTGCCATCAGAAATTGACACGATTGATAAAGATGTGATACCGCCTACATGCTGGAAGCAATGAAGGATATTGGACTCGAGTTCACAGGCCGCTACCATGGCAGTATCGGCAAGGCGGGCGTTGTGGATTCGTCAGATGCAGATTCCAAAAGAAACATGGAGGCTCTCCCATATGGTGAGGCCTTATTTGGCGATGGCCTGGATGCGTTAGTCTCAGCGGCTACCGCAGGTAAATCGACATTATTGCAATCTGCGCCTGCACCGGCAAAAAGACCTATCACCCGCAAATGCAGTCCGTTCGGCCCAATAAATACAAAAAGATGAGAGGTTCCCCCTTCTTTGCAGGAAGGGGAAGGGGAAAGAAGCCCACAGCGGCTCCAGGTTCCCAAGAGCAGAAGTCTACCCCTACTTCTGCCAAATCCCCAGCATGACGCTGGAGCTCCCTTGCGGGAGGCCGCTCGGGTGGGGGCACGTCTCAGACTCTTCAGCCAGGATTGGATTCTGTCTGGCCTGAATCCCTGGGTGTTGCAAATAGTATCCCAGGGGTACAAGCTGGAGTTTCAAGACATTCCCCCATGCCGATTTTTCAAATCGACCTTGCCAGTTTCTCCGTCAGAAAGAGAAGCAGTAATAGCGGCAATCCAAAAATTATGGCAAGACCAGGTCATAGTCCTGGTACCGTTGTCACAACAAGGTAGGGGTTTTTAGTCAAGCCTCTTTGTGGTTCCAAAGCCGGACGGCTCGGTCAGACCGATCCTAAATCTAAAGGATCTGAATGGTTACCTAAAAAGGTTCAAGTTCAAGATGGAATCACTTCGGCCAGTGATTGCCAGTCTGGAGGAGGGGGACTACTTGGTGTCGGTGGACATAAAGGATGCTTACCTGCATGTTCCCATTTATCCTCCTCACCAGGTTTATCTGAGATTCGCGGTTCAGGATTGCCATTACCAATTCCAGACGTTACCTTTCGGTCTCTCCACGGCCCCAACGGTATTCACCAATGTGATGGCGGAGATGATGATTCTCCTTTCGTCAGAAAGGAGTCAATATAATTCCTTATATGGATGACCTCCTGATAAAGGCGAGATCCAGGGAGCAGTTGTTACAAAACATATCACTCTCTCTGTCAATATGCCAACAACACGGGTGGATCATAAATTACCCAAAGTCACAGTTGGAACCGACGACAAGGTTGTCTTTCCTCGGGATTATTCTGGACACATAAGTTCAGAGAGTATTTCTTCCACTGGAAATGGCTCTGGAAATCCAGAAAATGGTAAAACAGATATTGAAACCATCAAGTGTGTCGATCCATCAGTGCATTCGGTTGTTGGGGAAGATGGTGGCGGCCTATGAGGCCATACAGTTTGGCAGGTTCCATGCAAGAGTATTCCAGTGGGACCTGTTGGACAAGTGGTCGGGGTCACACCTACACAAGCACAGAAAGATAATCCTGTCGTCAAAAACAAGGATTTCGCTCCTGTGGTGGTTACACAGCTCTCACCTACTAGAGGGACGCAGGTTCGGGATTCAGGACTGGGTCCTGGTAACCACGGATGCAAGTCTCCGAGGCTGGGGAGCAGTCTCTCAGGGAGAAAACTTCCAGGGACGTTGGTCACAACAGGAAGCCTGCCTTAATATAAATGTTCTGTAGCTAAGAGCCATTTACAACGGCCTTCAACAAGCGGTACATCTTCTTTAAGACCGTCCCGTCAGGGGTTTATCTAGGGGTCCGAGCGCCCCTGGCAAAGTAAGGGGCTGGCACCCCCCCTACACACATTTGGAATAAGGTGTGAGTATTGGAAATGGGGCATGGTCTTGTGGGGGAAGGGTGTGGACACAATAGTACTTCCAATTCAAATTATGCCACACAGTAGTGTCCCTCATTCACATTACACCACACAGTAGTGTCTTGTATTTATGTTACACCATCACTCCCCCCTAACCCACCTTTCCCACAGCCTAACATTAAACTGCCCCCCCCCCAAAAGCCTCTTCAGTGCTGCCTAACCATAAACCACCCTTCCTAATCTCCCTCCCTGCAGCCTAACCCTAGCCCTCCCGCCCTCGCAGGCTAACCCTAACCATCCCACGCGGCTTGCCAGTGGAGACTTTGGCATCAACTCGATCTGGATTTTGGCATTCTGCATCGCTATCTATGTTGGGATGTCAGCATCAGCATTCCGAGCAGTTTCGGGATGCTGGCGTCAGCTTTCCAACCGCCGGGATGCCAAACGCTGGCATCTTGACTGCATCCCGAATGAAGTGCTAACGAGCTGCTGTGAGATGAGCCTCAAATGGACCCAGCCATTAACCAAACACCATTAGTTGGATGGTAAAAGTGCTTCCTGTTAGAAAAAACATCAGGGTGCCATCACTTCCAAGATAAAATGATCAATTATTAAATTAACTGATATACATTTCCTTGAACCTGGCCTTGAAATAGGCAAGATATGTATTTTCTTTATTACACTCAACAAGTTAAAGTTTTCGCTTACTTACTACTTACTTACATCTAACATGCATGAAAACCGTGTAGTTTTCCAGGTACTACAGCATACTTCCCAACTCTCCCGATTTTCGCTGGACAGTCCCGCTGTCCCACCCATGGGCTGCAGTGTCCAGCGGTGGGAAGGGGCAGTTGGGAGGCTCTGTCTCTCGCTGCCCTGCTTAGCACAGCATCTATTCACTGGAGTCAGAGCGAGAGGGGGCATGCCAGCGGCTCACAGAGCACTGGGCATGCCTCCTCAGTGACGAAAACGGGGGCGTGGCTCACGATTGCAGGTCCTCCATGAAGCCCCACCCCTTTTCATAGGTCACACCACCTTTTTGCGCGTGTGTCCCTCTTCCAGCCAGGACAAAGTTGGGAGGTATGCTACAGTCCCTTCGCCCAAACACTGGCACTTTTTTATTCTCTTCAACAACAAATAGATCTATAGCACTGTGCTATATAACATATGTTGTGTACCTGGTGAGAGTCTGTTACAGCCGGCGCGGCGCCGGTGTCCGTCAGCACCGCACTGCACTAGTGATCAGACTAGTGTCCGGCAGCACCGCACTTGTAATCAGACTCACAATAAACTATAGTTTTCCCAGCAGCCCTTGCTGCTGGGAGCTCCCTGCAACAAGGGCTGCTGGGAGCTGTAGTTTAATTTGAGTCTGATTACAAGTGTGGTGCTGCCAGACACCAGCGCCTCTCCAGCAGTAACAGACTCTCACCAGGTACAGTCTGACAGTACTGCTTTTCTATCCTTTGGCCGTGGGTGGCACAGTCAGGCGGCGCCCCCTCCTTGCCTGGCGCCCCTGGCGAGTGTCATCCTGGCCAATAGGTAGATACACCCCTGCGTCCCGTACAGATCCAGGCGGACAATGTAACAGCAGTCGCATACATAAACAGGCAGGGCGGAACGAAAAGCTGAGCAGCAATGGCAGAGGCGACAAAAATGCTCCGCTGGGCAGAAAAACATCTACAAGCTCTGTCGGCAATATTCATTCCAGGAGTAGACAACTGGGAAAGAGACTTCCTCAGCAGACACGATCTCCATCCAGGAGAGTGGGGCCTCCACCAAGAAGTCTTTGCAAAGGTGACAAGTCTTTGGGGAGTTCCTCAAATAGACATGATACTGTTCCAGGTCGAGAGACCCTCAAGCAGTAGCAGTGGATGCACTGGTGACCCAGTGGGTGTTTCCGTCAGTGTATGTCTTCCCTCCACTTCCGCTGATCCCAAAAGTACTCAGGATCATAAGAAAAACAAGGGTTTGAGCAATCTTCATTGCCCCAGACTGGCCAAGGAGGGCTTGGTACCCAGATATTCAGCAGTTACTCATAGGAGATCCTCGGCCTCTTCCTCCTCGAGAGGACCTGCTGCAGCAGGGGCCGTGTGTGTACCAAGACTTACCGCGGCTACGTTTGACGGCATGGCTGTTGAGCGCCGTATCCTAGCCAGGAAGGGTATTTCCGAGGAGGTCATCCCCACCCTTATTCAGGCCAGAAAGGGAGTAACGTCGAAACATTACCACTGTATTTGGAGAAAATATGTATCTTGGTGTGAATCCAAGAAAGCTCCTACGGAAGAGTTTCATTTAGGATGTTTTCTCCATTTTTTGCAGGATGGTGTGGAGTCGGGCCACCGATTGGCATCAATCAAGGTCCAGATTTCGGCCTTGTCAGTGTTCTTCCAGAAACAATTGGCCTCTCTTCCAGAGGTTCAGACCTTTGTGAAAGGGGTTCTGCACATCCAGCCTCCATTTGTGCCTCCAGTGGCACCATGGGACCTTAACGTGGTATAGCAGTTCCTTCAATCGGATTGGTTTGAGCCTCTACAAAAGAAAGAGTTGAAGTTTCTCACTTGGAAAGTGGTGATGCTTTTGGCTTTGGCATCCGCAAGGCGGGTGTCTGAATTGGGGGCCTTGTCTCACAAGAGCCCTTACCTGATCTTCCATGAAGATAGGGCAGAGTTGAGGACTCGTCAACATTTTCTTCCGAAGGTGGTTTCATCTTTCCACATAAACCAACCTATTTTAGTGACACATTCACTGATTCAAAATCTCTAGATGTGGTTAGAGCTTTGAAAATCTATGTCGCTAGAACGGCTCGTATACGGAAAACAGAGGCTCTGTTTGTCCTGTATGCTCACAACAAGACTGACTGTCCTGCTTCCAAGCAGACTATTGCACGTTGGATTAGAAATACGATTCAGCAAGCTCATACTACGGCTGGATTGCCGTTACTGACGTCGGTAAAGGCCCACTCCACTAGGAAGTGGGCTCATCCTGGGCGGCTGCCCGGGGGGGTCTCGGCATTACAACTTTGTCGAGCAGCTACTTGGTCAGGGTCAAACACATTTGTTAAGTTCTACAAGTTTGACACCTTGGCCGATGAGGACCTCAAGTTTGGTCAATCGGTGCTGCAGGGTCATCCGCACTCTCCCGCCCGTACTGGAGCTTTGGTATAGACCCCATGGTCTTGATGTCGTCCCCAGCATCCTCTAGGACATATGAGAAAATAGGATTTTGATACCTACCGGTAAATCCTTTTCTCCTAGTCCGTAGAGGGTGCTGGGCGCCCGTCCCAGTGCGTATTTTACCTGCAGTTTAGTTATTACAGTTACACAAGTTGTGTTATTTTAGTTCAGCATGTTGCTGCAATTGGTTCATGCCTGTTGAGGGTGTGAGTTGGTAGATATCTCACCACTAGTTAAGTAATTCCTTTCCTCGAAATGTCAGTCTCCCTGGGCACAGTTCCTACAACTGAGGTCTGGAGGAGGGGCATAGAGGGTAGCCAGTTCACCCAATGAAAAGTCTTTAGAGTGCCCATGTCTCCTGCGGATCCCGTCTATACCCCATGGTCTTGATGTCGTCCCCAGCATCCTCTACGGACTAGGAGAAAAGGATTTACCGGTAGGTATCAAAATCCTATTTTTTTTCCAAAGTGGCAACACGGGAATTTACTAAGCACAAATCTCGGCAGGGTTGGGACTATTGGTAATGGTTTTCACGGCTAAGTTCAGAAATACGAATGAATAGACCATCAGTCAAACGCGGCGGTTTGTTCATACAACACGGGAATTTACTATTCATTCGTATTTGGGTGTTAGTTTCTGAATGCTCAATTGCGGTCATATTTTTTTGCGAATCATTAAAAAAAGCAGCAAAAAAATAGACCTGCTTTGTCCAGGCGAGTTTGGATAATCATGCACGGATCAGTGAGATCTGTGCATGGTTATCTATAGGAAAGGGTCTGTTTAGTGTAAAAATTTAAAATAAAAATTGCGTGGGGTCCCCCCTCCTAAGCATAACCAGCCTCGGGCTCTTTGAGCCGGTCCTGGTTGTAAAAATTTTGGGGGGAAATTGATAGGGGTTCCCCCATATTTAAACTACCAGCACCGGGCTCTGCGCCTGGTCCTGGTTCAAAAAATACGGGAGACAAAAGACGTAAGGGTTCCCCGTATTTTTACCACCAGCACCGGGCTCCACTAGTCAGAGAGATAATGCTACAGCCGGGGGACACTTTTATATTGGTCCCTGCGGCCCTGACATTAAATCACCAGTGTTTGCAGCAGAACAGAGTGCACGGTGATTCCTTCACAAACACTGCCACTTCTTTCTGGTCTAGCAGATGTGCTATATATATATATATATATATATATATATATATATGGGAGGGTGTTTGTGTGTGTAATGTGTGTGTATATGTGGTGGTGGAGGTGTTTGTGTATTCTTTGTGTGTGTAGTGTGTACTGTGTGTGTATATGTGGAGGTGTGTGTGTACTTTATATGTGTGTAGTGTGTGTGTATATGTGGTGGTGGTGGTGGTGGTGGGGGGGGGTATGTGTGTGTACTGTGTGTGTGTGTGTGTGTGTGTGTGTGTGTGTGTGTGTGTGTGTGTGTGTGTGTGTGTGTATGTGGTGATGGGGGTCTGTGTGTATAATATATGCTATGTTTGGGAGGGCTGCGCTAACACCTATTTGTTTTATGAGTAGCAGCTGAGGAGGGAAGGGGTTCCACTAGCCCTTAGAAATTGGATGCTTAGCGTATATAGGCCCTCATTCCGAGTTGTTCGCTCGGTAAAAATCTTCGCATCGCAGCGATTTTCCGCTTAATGCGCATGCGCAATGTCCGCACTGCGACTGCGCCAAGTAAATTTGCTATGCAGTTAGTATTTTTACTCACGGCTTTTTCATCGTTCTGGCGATCGTAATGTGATTGACAGGAAATGGGTGTTACTGGGCGGAAACAGGCCGTTTTATGGGCGTGTGGGAAAAAACGCTACCGTTTCCGAAAAAAAACGCAGGAGTGGCCGGAGAAACGGGGGAGTGTCTGGGCGAACGCTGGGTGTGTTTGTGACGTCAAACCAGGAACGACAAGCAGTGAAATGATCGCAGATGCCGAGTAAGTCTGAAGCTACTCAGAAACTGCTACGAGGTGTGTAATCGCAATATTGCGAATACATTGTTCGCAATTTTAAGATGCTAAGATTCACTCCCAGTAGGCGGCGGCTTAGCATGAGCAAATCTGCTAAAATTCACTTGCGAGCGAACAACTCGGAATGAGGGCCATAACTCCCAGTACTCACTCCTAAACAAATAATATCACAGATGCAGTTTACTTTGACATTTTGGTATAATCCAATTTATTTGGATATAAAGCATATAAAGCATAAAAACCCAGTATTATTTACAGTTTATATGGTTTATAGAATGCTGATGGTACTAATACCGGTATATATAGACAGTACAATACATGACAAAAACAAGAAACATTTAGTAAGTGTAGTAAGGGGTGCTGCTGTGTGTGTGTGTGTGTGTGTGTGTGTGTGTGTGTGTGTGTGTGTAGTATCAGTTGATGCTATTTGAGTGTAGTAAGAGGTTCTGCCGTGTGAGTGTAGTAAGGGGTGCTGTCGTGTGTATGTAGTAAGGGGTGCTGCTGTGTGTGTGTCGTAAGGAGTGCTGCTGTGTGTGTAGTAAGTTACGGGTGCTGTTGTGTGAGTGTAGTAACGGGTTGTGCTGTGTGAGTATCGTAACAGATTCTGCTGTATGAGTGTAGTATTGGGTTCTGTGGTGTCAGTGTAGAATTGGGTGCTGCGGTATGAGTGTAGTAACGGGTTCTGCAGTGTGAGTGTAGTAATGGGTTCTGCCGTGTGAGTGCAGTAACAGGTGCTGCTGTGAGTGTAGTAATGGGTGCTACTGGTCATGCTCCTCCACATCACTAGTCACACCCTCAGCGGCCGCATATAATAGACCCTAAATTTCAGATCCAGGCCCATGTGGACCTTCATCTGGCACTGCATATCGCTCAGTGTGTACCCAGCTTAAAAACAGGTGTAATCAATAATTATTGTGGGAATGCCTACTTTATGCTGTGGACATGAGGACAGATCATTTGCTGTTTTGATTTTGCAGGATATGCCATGATTAAGGTCTATTCATAGACCGAAACATCAGCTTGATGGCTTAATTAACTGCACTGCAGTATGTAACTTTGCTAAGGAATAAATATGCTGTTTTAACTGCCTGAAGACTGGTGACTGCCCTGCTTTACAATATCTACAATATATTCCACTTATATGTAAATGGAATTAAACCAGTGGATGGACGATGTTCACCTGTGGTGTCAACACGAACACGCCAGGAGTTATCTCTAACTGTGAGGGCATTGAATATATATGTATATAGTTATGGTCCAAAAACCATGCGTTCTATAGCTGGATGGCACCTGGGGCAAATACAATTATAGGTGGAGTTCCGGTAACTTGTTGTGTTGTATGTATATAGTTAGAGAGATAAAGATATCTATCTATCTATCTATCTATCTATCTATCTATCTATCTATCTATCTATCTATCTATCTCTATCTATCTGTGTACTTATTACAATTGTGGGTCTCTGAGTTCTATCCATATTATCCAGTGTACTGCAGATAACAATCTATAGATACAGACAGTTTGCGTAACTACCGAGGGTGCAGGAGGTGCAGCTGCTATGGGGCCCTAGCTGCTTCCAGGGCCCGCAGCATCGCCTGCACCCTGCCACGGACTACCTCCGTGGCCCGTCGCTCCCCCTTCACCCCCGGCGGCAGAACGCCCATGGGGGATGTAGTGGGGTAGGAGGGGGCCCACACAACATCAAACATTGTCCCATCCTGTCCCGCCCGCTCTGCCCCACCTCCTACCTGTCCGTCAGCAGGGAGAGCAGTGCCACGAATCGCGGGTATTTAGGGGGCATGGCATAATGCCAAGAAGTGCCCGTCTCATCACAACCCCTTCCTCTCCCCCTCTCCTGCTCACTCCCTCTCTTACTCTCTCTCCTGCTCACTCCCTCCTCCCTCTCTCCCCCACCCTCTCTCTCTCCATCTCCCACTCCCTCTCTTGCTCATTCCCCCTCCCTCTCCCCCTCTTTCCTGCTCAATCCCACTCTCTCTCTCCTGCTCACTCCCCCCTCTCTCTCCTCTCTCTCTCTCCTGCTCACTCCCCCTCCTTCTCTCCCCATCTTTCTCTCTTGCTCACTCCCAGCCCTCTCTGCTTTCTCTCTCCCCCTCTCTCTATCTCTCCTGTTCACTCCCCCCTCTTCTACTCACTTCCACTCTTTCTCTCTCTCTCTCTCTCTCTCTCTCTCTCGCCTCCTGCTGCATTAATTCTATAGATTGTAAGCTTGCGAGCAGGGCCTTCTTACCTCTATGTCTGTCTGTTTTTACCCAGTTTTGTTCTATTACTGTTGTTCTAATTGTAAAGCGCAACGGAATATGCTGCGCTATATAAGAAACTGTTAATAAATAAATAAATAAATTAACATGTTAGCACTATCACTGCTGCTTCCGGGATGCAGTCAATTTACCAACAATCAAAATCCCGATGGTCAAAATACCGACAGCAATTGACCGACGGTCAAAATCCCGACATGGTCAAAATCCCGACATTCAAAATACTGACAAGATCAAAATACCGACATGTAAAATGTCGACAGGTCAAAATGCCAACATGCGTTTTTTATGATTTTTTCATTGAAACCGACTTGTTCATACTTTACCATCCCTGTGGACCTGGAGGGGGAATATAATAGTGTGCCGAGGGCAGCAATGCACCGCGCCCGAAGCATGGCGAGCGCAGCGAGCCATGCGAGGGGACGCGGTACCCTTACATGGTGTCCATGTCGACCTATGTCGACATACACACAAGAAACAATGAAAACCTCAAGTCAGCATTTTTACCTGTCGACATTTTACATGTCGGTATTTTGACCATGTCGGAATTTTAAATGTCTGTATTTTGTCCGTGTCAGGATTTTGACCATGTCGGGATTTTGACCGTTTGTCAATTGCTGTCGGGATTTCAACCGTCGGGATTTTGATTGTAGGTATTTCATACCGATCCCCTGCTTCCATGTAAGTAGGCAGTAGTGATAGCACCACCAACCACAACTGAATCAGGCCCAATATGTAGTCTGTATTTTTCCAAAAGGCAAGAACCACTTAGTGTACTAGTCATACTACAAATGAGTATTACACATTAGTACAGTATGCTATAACGTGTTTTTACAGCTTTATTTTAGATTAGTGGTGGTATAAAACACATCAGTGCATTGTAAGAAGCATTACAGTATGTAACTTCATGAAAATGGATAGAGCACAATAGGTTACAGCAGTGCCATTACAATCTGCTATCAACTTTTCTGTTCCCTCATGTACATTGCAATCATCACTTTTGTGCCAGGGATGACTCTCTTATGCTTTTACATGTAATTTAGAGGAACATGATTGCTAGTCTATTGTCTATAGATTGTCATTCACTGGCATTCTCGTAAGCCATATCTCTTTATTTTGTCTGTGATTATTCTGATTTAAAGATAGACAGGTGATTTTTATTCTTCATATTCTGCTTTTTATTGCTCGCATTCTTTCAAGAAAAAGGAAAATAGTGCACAAAATAATGCCTCTATGATGACTTGTCATTGACAGCAGAAAGATAAAAAAAATAGAACCATTGATGCTGAAAAAAGAAAAAGAGGCTGCAGTTATGCTGAGATACTGTAAGGGTAGTTGTTGGAAATGTGTGTACAGGCAGGGGCGGAACTCCCGGAGACAATGGAGTCAGTTGCCACCGGGCTCCAAGCCTGCAGGGGGCACCTCCTACATTGTCATCCATTCCGTTCTAGTGCAAGCCCTATCGGGTGGGGCCTTAATCATTGACGATAGAGGAAGTGAGCAGCGCCAGGTAAAGCTTGTCAGCATGCTAGCATACCAGCAGTCCTTACTGTTTATGAACAGCAGGGTGTACACTAGTGATGAGCACCGGGAATTTTTCGGGTTTTGTGTTTTGGTTTTGGGTTCGGTTCCGCGGCCGTGTTTTGGGTTCGAACGCGTTTTGGCAAAACCTCACCGAATTTTTTTGTCGGATTCGGGTGTGTTTTGGATTCGGGTGTTTTTTTCAAAAAACCCTAAAAAACAGCTTAAATCATAGAATTTGGGGGTCATTTTGATCCCAAAGTATTATTAACCTCAATAACCATAATTTCCACTCATTTTCAGTCTATTCTGAACACCTCACACCTCACAATATTATTTTTAGTCCTAAAATTTGCACCGAGGTCGCTGGATGGCTAAGCTAAGCGACCCAAGTGGCCGACACAAACACCTGGCCCATCTAGGAGTGGCACTGCAGTGTCACGCAGGATGGCCCTTCCAAAAAACACTCCCCAAACAGCACATGACGCAAAGAAAAAAAGAGGCGCAATGAGGTAGCTGTGTGAGTAAGCTAAGCGACCCTAGTGGCCGACACAAACACCTGGCCCATCTAGGAGTGGCACTGCAGTGTCACGCAGGATGGCCCTTCCAAAAAACACTCCCCAAACAGCACATGACGCAAAGAAAAAAAGAGGCGCAATGAGGTAGCTGTGTGAGTAAGCTAAGCGACCCTAGTGGCCGACACAAACACCTGGCCCATCTAGGAGTGGCACTGCAGTGTCACGCAGGATGGCCCTTCCAAAAAACACTCCCCAAACAGCACATGACGCAAAGAAAAAAAGAGGCACAATGAGGTAGCTGTGTGAGTAAGCTAAGCGACCCTAGTGGCCGACACAAACACCTGGCCCATCTAGGAGTGGCACTGCAGTGTCACGCAGGATGGCCCTTCCAAAAAACACTCCCCAAACAGCACATGACGCAAAGAAAAAAAGAGGCGCAATGAGGTAGCTGTGTGAGTAAGCTAAGCGACCCTAGTGGCCGACACAAACACCTGGCCCATCTAGGAGTGGCACTGCAGTGTCACGCAGGATGGCCCTTCCAAAAAACACCCCCCAAACAGCACATGACGCAAAGAAAAATGAAAGAAAAAAGAGGTGCAAGATGGAATTGTCCTTGGGCCCTCCCACCCACCCTTATGTTGTATAAACAGGACATGCACACTTTAACCAACCCATCATTTCAGTGACAGGGTCTGCCACACGACTGTGACTGAAATGACGGGTTGGTTTGGACCCCCACCAAAAAAGAAGCAATTAATCTCTCCTTGCACAAACTGGCTCTACAGAGGCAAGATGTCCACCTCATCATCATCCTCCGATATATCACCGTGTACATCCTCCACCTCACAGATTATCAATTCGTCCCCACTGGAATCCACCATCTCAGCTCCCTGTGTACTACTTTGTGGAGGCAATTGCTGCTGGTCAATGTCTCCACGGAGGAATTGATTATAATTCATTTTAATGAACATCATCTTCTCCACATTTTCTGGATGTAACCTCGTACGCCGATTGCTGACAAGGTGAGCGGCGGCACTAAACACTCTTTCGGAGTACACACTTGTGGGAGGGCAACTTAGGTAGAATAAAGCCAGTTGTGCAAGGGCCTCCAAATTGCCTCTTTTTCCTGCCAGTATAAGTACGGACTGTCTGACGTGCCTACTTGGATGCGGTCACTCATATAATCCTCCACCATTCTTTCAATGGGGAGAGAATCATATGCAGTGACAGTAGACGACATGTCCGTAATCGTTGTCAGGTCCTTCAGTCCGGACCAGATGTCAGCATCAGCAGTCGCTCCAGACTGCCCTGCATCACCGCCAGCGGGTGGGCTCGGAATTCTGAGCCTTTTCCTCACACCCCCAGTTGCGGGAGAATGTGAAGGAGGAGATGTTGACAGGTCGCGTTCCGCTTGACTTGACAATTTTGTCACCAGCAGTTCTTTGAACCCCAGCAGACTTGTGTCTGCCGGAAAGAGAGATCCAAGGTAGGTTTTAAATCTAGGATCGAGCACGGTGGCCAAAATGTAGTGCTCTGATTTCAACAGATTGACCACCCGTGAATCCTTGTTAAGCGAATTTAGGGCTCCATCCACAAGTCCCACATGCCTAGCGGAATCGCTCTGTGTTAGCTCCTCCTTCAATGTCTCCAGCTTCTTCTGCAAAAGCCTGATGAGGGGAATGACCTGACTCAGGCTGGCAGTGTCTGAACTGACTTCACGTGTGGCAAGTTCAAAAGGTTGCAGAACCTTGCACAACGTTGAAATCATTCTCCACTGCGCTTGAGACAGGTGCATTCCACCTCCTATATCGTGCTCAGTTGTATAGGCTTGAATGGCCTTTTGCTGCTCCTCCAACCTCTGAAGCATATAGAGGGTTGAATTCCACCTCGTTACCACTTCTTGCTTCAGATGATGGCAGGGCAGGTTCAGGCGTTTTTGGTGTTGCTCCAGTCTTCTGTACGTGGTGCCTGTACGCCGAAAGTGTCCCGCAATTCTTCTGGCCACCGACAGCATCTCTTGCACGCCCCTCTCGTTTTTTAAATAATTCTGCACCACCAAATTCAAGGTATGTGCAAAACATGGGACGTGCTGGAATTTGCCCAGATTTAATGCACACACAATATTGCTGGAGTTGTCCGAAGCCACAAATCCACAGGAGAGTCCAATTGGGGTAAGCCATTCTGCGATGATCTTCCTCAGTTGCCGTAAGAGGTTTTTAGCTGTGTGCGTATTCTGGAAAGCGGTGATACAAAGCGTAGCCTGCCTAGGAAAGAGTTGGCGTTTGCGAGATGCTGCTACTGGTGCCGCCGCTGCTGTTCTTGCGGCGGGAGTCCATACATCTACCCAGTGGGCTGTCACAGTCATATTGTCCTGAGCCTTCCCTGCTCCACTTGTCCACATGTCCGTGGTTAAGTGGACATTGGGTACAACTGCATTTTTTAGGACACTGGTGAGTCTTTTTCTGAGGTCTGTGTACATTTTCGGTATCGCCTGCCTAGAGAAATGGAACCTAGATGGTATTTTGTACCGGGGACACAGTACCTCCAACAAGTCTCTAGTTGCCTCTGCAGTAATGATGGATACCGGAAGCACGTTTCTCACCGCCCAGGATGCCAAGGCCTCAGTTATCCGCTTTGCAGCAGGATGACTGCTGTGATATTTCATCTTCCTCGCAAAGGACTGTTGGACAGTCAATTGCTTGGTGGAAGTAGTAAAAGTGGTCTTACGAGAACGACTTCCCCTCTGGGATGACCATTGACTCCCAGCAGCAACAACAGCAGCGCCAGCAGCAGTAGGCGTTACACGCAAGGATGCATCGGAGGAATCCCAGGCAGGAGAGGACTCGTCATAATTGCCAGTGACATGGCCTGCAGGACTATTGGCATTCCTGGGGAAGGAGGAAATTGACACTGAGGGAGTTGGTGGGGTGGTTTGCGTGAGCTTGGTTACAAGAGGAAGGGATTTACTGGTCAGTGGACTGCTTCCGCTGTCGCCCAAAGTTTTTGAACTTGTCACTGACTTATGATGAATGCGCTGCAGGTGACGTATAAGGGAGGATGTTCCGAGGTGGTTAACGTCCTTACCCCTACTTATTACAGCTTGACAAAGGCAACACACGGCTTGACAAATGTTGTCCGCATTTCTGTTGAAATACTTCCACACCGAAGAGCTGATTTTTTTGGTATTTTCACCAGGCATGTCAATGGCCCTATTCCTCCCACGGACAACAGGTGTCTCCCCGGGTGCCTGACTTAAACAAACCACCTCACCATCAGAATCCTCCTGGTCAATTTTCTCCCCAGCGCCAGCAACACCCATATCCTCCTCATCCTGGTGTACTTCAACACTGACATCTTCAATCTGACTATCAGGAACTGGACTGCGGGTGCTCCTTCCAGCACTTGCAGGGGGCGTGCAAATGGTGGAAGGCGCATGCTCTTCACGTCCAGTGTTGGGAAGGTCAGGCATCGCAAACGACACAATTGGACTCTCCTTGTGGATTTGGGATTTCGAAGAACGCACAGTTCTTTGCTGTGCTTTTGCCAGCTTGAGTCTTTTCATTTTTCTAGCGAGAGGCTGAGTGCTTCCATCCTCATGTGAAGCTGAACCACTAGCCATGAACATAGGCCAGGGCCTCAGCCGTTCCTTGCCACTCCGTGTGGTAAATGGCATATTGGCAAGTTTACGCTTCTCCTCCGACAATTTTATTTTAGATTTTTGAGTCCTTTTTTTACTGATATTTGGTGTTTTGGATTTTACATGCTCTGTACTATGACATTGGGCATCGGCCTTGGCAGACGACGTTGCTGGCATTTCATCGTCTCGGCCATGACTAGTGGCAGCAGCTTCAGCACGAGGTGGAAGTCGATCTTGATCTTTCCCTATTTTTGGAACCTCAACATTTTTGTTCTCCATATTTTAATAGGCACAACTAAAAGGCACCTCAGGTAAACAATGGAGATGGATGGATACTAGTATACTTATGGATTGACGAGCGACTGCCGACACAGAGGTAGCTACAGCCGTGGACTACCGTACTGCGTCTGCTGCTAATATAGACTGGATGATAATGATATAAAATATATATATATCACTACTGCAGCTGGACAGGTATATATTATATAATGACGGACCTGCTGGACACTGTCAGCTCAGCACTGCAGGCTCCTAAAGTAAGCTACTAGTAGTATCAAGAAGATAGAAAAAAAAAAAACACCACAGGTAGGTGGTATACAATTATGGATGGACTAGCGACTGCCGACACAGAGGTAGCTACAGCCGTGGACTACCGTACTGCGTCTGCTGCTAATATAGACTGGATGATAATGATATAAAAAATATATATATATATCACTACTGCAGCCGGACAGGTATATATTATATAATGACGGACCTGCTGGACACTGTCAGCTCAGCACTGCAGACTCCTAAAGTAAGCTACTAGTAGTATCAATAAGATAGAAAAAAAAAAAACCACCACAGGTAGGTGGTATACAATTATGGATGGACTAGCGACTGCCGACACAGAGGTAGCTACAGCCGTGGACTACCGTACTGCGTCTGCTGCTAATATAGACTGGATGATAATGATATAAAAAATATATATATATATCACTACTGCAGCCGGACAGGTATATATTATATAATGACGGACCTGCTGGACACTGTCAGCTCAGCAGCACTGCAGACTCCTAAAGTAAGCTACTAGTATCAAGAAGATAGAAAAAAAAAACACCACAGGTAGGTGGTATACAATTATGGATGGACGAGCGACTGCCGACACAGAGGTAGCTACAGCCGTGGACTACCGTACTGCGTCTGCTGCTAATATAGACTGGATGATAATGATATAAAAAATATATGTATATATCACTACTGCAGCAGGACAGGTATATATTATATAATGACGGACCTGCTGGACACTGTCAGCTCAGCACTGCAGACTCCTAAAGTAAGCTACTAGTAGTATTAATAAGATAGAAAAAAAAAAAACACCACAGGTAGGTGGTATACAATTATGGATGGACTAGCGACTGCCGACACAGAGGTAGCTACAGCCGTGGACTACCGTACTGCGTCTGCTGCTAATATAGACTGGATGATAATGATATAAAAAATATATATATATCACTACTGCAGCCGGACAGGTATATATTATATACGTATATACTGGACACTGTCAGCAGAATGCGTTTATAGAATAAATACACCACACGACGATCACAATATACTGGTGGTCAGTGGTCACTGGTCAGTCACACTGGCACTGGCAGTGGCACTCTGGCAGCAAAAGTGTGCACTGTTAAAATATGTACTCCTGCTATAACTGCTCCCCAGTCTCCCCCACAATTAAGCTGTGTGAGCAGTGAGCACTCAGCACAGTCAGATATACAGTATTACATAGATGATGCAGCACACTGAGGGCACACTGAGGCTGAGCACAGATATGGTATGTGACTGTGTCACACTGTGTATCGTTTTTTTTCAGGCAGAGAACGGATTAATTAAACTGGTGGTCACTGGTCACACTATCAGCAAGTAGTACTCCGTCCTAATATGCTCCCCAAAATTAGTAAATCAAGTGTCTCTAGACTCTCTACTCTCTACTCTACTCTAAACGGAGAGGACGCCAGCCACGTCCTCTCCCTATGAATCTCAATGCACGTGTGAAAATGGCAGCGACGCGCGGCTCCTTATATAGAATCCGAGTCTCGCGATAGAATACGAGCCTCGCGAGAATCCGACAGCGGGATGATGACGTTCGGGGCGCGCTCGGGTTAGCCGAGCAAGGCGGGAAGATCCGAGTCTGCCTCGGACCCGTGTAAAAAGGCTGAAGTTCGGGGGGGTTCGGTTTCCGAGAAACTGAACCCGCTCATCTCTAGTGTACACTATTGTCATCAGTACTGTAATGAGTCAGACTGACTCATTACACATTACAGTACGTCTCCAACAGCAAAGAAATAGGATGCTGCTGAGAACCGGATGGAGGAGAAAGAGGGGCAGGAGGCAGTCTGGCTGGAGGATTTAGAAGGGAAGTAAGGCCAATCTCCTTCCCAAAAATGGAACTACGGGTCCAGCCCTGCACAGTCTGTGTGAAAACAAGCCAGCTGCCAGCTTCAAATTACAGCAGAGCCGGGCCTGTCTGATGAGATCAAAGAAACAGGTGAGTGTGCTGCCTGGGTGGGGAGATGAGTAATGAGATAGATCAGTGTGTTGGTGCTGTCTGGGGGCGGGGGTGAGCAGTAAGGGGGATCAGTAGGCTATTGCAGCCTGGAAGTGGATGAGTGAGTAGTGAGGGGGGTCAGTGTGCTGGTGCAGTCTGGAAGGGGGGGGGGGGGTGAGCAGTGAGGGGGATCAAAGTGCTGCTGCTGACTGGAGGGGTAAGTAATGAGGGGTATCAGTGTGCTGGTGCTGTATGGGGAGGTGGGGGTGAGCAATGAGGGGGATCAGTGTGCTGGAACTGACTTTTGGGGTAGCTGGGAGGGGGATCAGTGTGCTGGTGCTGCCTGGGGGGTGAGCAGTTTGGGAGATCAGTGTGCTGGTGCTGTCTGGGGGGTGAGCATTGAGGGGGATCAGTGTGCTGGTGCTGTCTGGGGGCTGGGGGTGAGCATTAAGGGGGATCAGTGTGCTGGTGCTGTCTGGGGGGGGGTGAGCAGTGAGGGGGATTAGAGTGCTGGTGCTGCCTGGGGGCGGGGATGAGCAGTGAGGGGGATCAGTGTGCTGGTGCTGTATGGGGAGGTGGGGGTGAGCAATGAGGGGGATCAGTGTGCTGGAACTGACTGGTGGGGTAGCTGGGAGGGGGATCAGTGTGCTGGTGCTGCCTGGGGGGGTGAGCAGTTTGGGAGATCAGTGTGCTGGTGCTGTCTGGGGGGTGAGCATTGAGGGGGATCAGTGTGCTGGTGCTGTCTGGGGGCTGGGGGTGAGCATTGAGGGGGATCAGTGTGCTGGTGCTGTCTGGGGGGGGGGTGAGCAGTGAGGGGGATTAGAGTGCTGGTGCTGCCTGGGGGCGGGGATGAGCAGTGAGGGGGATCAGTGTGCTGGTGCTGTCTGTGGGGGGCAATGAGGGGGATCAGTGTGCTGGTGCTGTCTGGTGGGGGTGAGCAGGCGGAGCAATGAGAGGGATCAGTGTGCTGGTGCTGTCTGGTGGGGGTGAGCAGTGTGCTGGTGCTGTCTGGGTGGGGGGGTGAGCAGTGAGGGGGATCAGTGTGCTTGTACTGATGGGTAAGCAATGAGGGGGATCTATGTGCTGGTGCTGTCTGGGGGGTGAGCACTGAGGGGGATCAGTGTGCTGGTGTTGTCTGGGGAGGGTGAGCAGTGAGGGGGATCAGTGTGCTTGTACTGATGGGTAAGCAATGAGGGGGATCTATGTGCTGGTGCTGTCTGGGGGGTGAGCACTGAGGGGGATCAGTGTGCTGGTGCTGTCTGGGGAGGGTGAGCAATGCGGGGACCAATGTGCTGGTGTTTGCAATAGTGCGCACCACTGGGATAGTCAATACTAGAAGGTGTATTTAAATGTCAGTCCCAGTCAATTCCATAGATTTGATGTGATCTCTAGATGATCTTGTAGTCAGATACTCCTTTCTTATGAAATTCTATGTTTATGAAAAAAACACCAGATCCTTTTTCTTACGGTAGTGTGACTTTTAACTAGTGATGAGCGGGTTCGGTTTCTCGGAAACCGAACTCCCCCGAACTTCACCCTTTTTACACGGGTCCGAGCCATACTCGGATTCTCCCGTATGGCTCGGGTAACCCGAGCGCGCCCGAACGTCATCATCCCGCTGTCGGATTCTCGCGAAATTCGGATTCTATATAAGCAGCCGCGCGTCGCCGCCATTTTCACTCGTGCATTGGAAATGTTAGGGAGAGGACGTGGCTGGCGTCCTCTCCGTTATTGTTGAACTTGATTGTGCTGTGCACTATTGCTTAATTGTGGGGAGGGCTGGGGAGCAGCTGTATATAGGAGGAGTACAGTGCAGAGTTTTGCTGATCAGTGACCACCAGTTATCCGTTCTCTGCCTGAAAAAAACGCTCCATATCTGTGCTCACAGTGTGCTGCATATATCTGTGCTCACACTGCTTAATTGTGGGGACTGGGGAGCAGCTGTATTATATAGCAGTAGTACAGTGCAGAGTTTTGCTGACCAGTGACCACCAGTATATAATATATAGCATTACGGTACAGTAGGCCACTGCTGTACCTACCTCTGTGTCGTCATTAAGTATACTATCCATCTACATTCTATACCTGTGGTGCATTTTAGTTTTGCAGTTTGCTGACACAGTGACCTATATATACTATATATATAGCTATCCAGAAAAAACAGCGGCACTCGAGGATTTAGTGAGAAATACAAACTGTATTCAAAAAAAGTTACAAGAAGCCGACATTTCGGGGCTTACATGCCCCTTTGTCAAGGTGTCTGTGTCGTCATTAAGTATACTATCCATCTACATTCTATACCTGTGGTGCATTTTAGTTTTGCAGTTTGCTGACAGAGTGACCTATATATACTATATATATATATATATATACTATATATAGCAGTACGGAAGGCCACTGCTGTACCTACCTCTGTGTCGTCATTCATTAAGTATACTACCCATCTACATTCTATACCTGTGGTGCCATAGGCGTGTGCAGGGGGGGTTCCTGGTGCGCACAGGCACCCCCTAATGTCTGTAAACCCCCTCACACACACCTGCTGCTGCTGCAGTATCGGCGATTGCCGAGTGTGCTCATTTCTGTCCTCCCGCCCATTGTGCCCGCCACCCCCTCCGCTCAGTCTGGCTGTCAATCATTTTTATGGTGCAGCATCACTGACGTAATCCTACTCCCAGTTCCTCTAACCTCTGGGATGTGTCGTGATGATGTCATGCCGCGTGCATGCCCGCTCATGCTCCCACCCACGCTCTTTCTCTCCTCATCATGTGCCAATGCCACAGAATACAGCGTTCCTCTTGGAGGAGGACAAGTTCAAATTCAATATCAATATATATTTTGAGAGATTAGGATATAATCTATGGTAATAAAATATACAAATTGAACATATATTAAACAGATTCTATATATATATATATATATATATATATATATATATACATATATATCTATATATATATATATATATATATATCTGTGCATCAATTCTCTATATTATTTAGTTTGCATTGAGTGCCAATATGTGGTGGTAGACACACCTGATAGGTGGTGCTAGACACGCCCATTAGGTGGTGTTAGACATGCCCAATAGGTGGTGCTAAACACGCCCTTCTAATCGTGCACCCCCTAATAAAATGTCCTGCGCACGCCTATGTGTGGTGCAGTTTAGTTTTGCAGTTTGCTGACACAGTGACCACCAGTATACTTTATATAGCAGTACGGTACGGAAGGCCACTGCTGTACCTACCTCTGTGTCGTCATTCATTAAGTATACTATCCATCTACATTCTATACCTGTGGTGCAGTTTAGTTTTACAGTTTGCTGACACAGTGACCACCAGTATACTATATATAGCAGTACGGAAGGCCACTGCTGTACCTACCTCTGTGTCGTCATTCATTAAGTATACTATCCATCTACATTCTATACCTGTGGTGCATTTTAGTTTTGCAGTTTGCTGACACAGTGACCACCAGTATACTATATATAGCAGTACGGAAGGCCACTGCTGTACCTACCTCTGTGTCGTCATTCATTAAGTATACTATCCATCTACATTCTATACCTGTGGTGCATTTTAGTTTTGTAGTTTGCTGATACAGTGACCACCAGTATACTATATATAGCAGTACGGAAGGCCACTGCTGTACCTACCTCTGTGTCGTCATTCATTAAGTTTACTATCCATCTACATTCTATACCTGTGGTGCATTTTAGTTTTGCAGTTTGCTGATACAGTGACCACCAGTATACTATATATAGCAGTACGGAAGGCCACTGCTGTACCTACCTCTGTGTTGTCATTCATTAAGTATACTATCCATCTACATTCTATACCTGTGGTGCATTTTAGTTTTGCAGTTTGCTGACACAGTGACCACCAGTATACTATATATAGCAGTACGGAAGGCCACTGCTGTACCTACCTCTGTGTCGTCATTCATTAAGTATACTATCCATCTACATTCTATACCTGTGGTGCATTTTAGTTTTGCAGTTTGCTGACACAGTGACCACCAGTATACTATATATAGCAGTACGGTACGGAAGGCCACTGCTGTACTTACCTCTATGTCGTCATTCATTAAGTATACTATCCATCTACATTCTATACCTGTGGTGCATTTTAGTTTTGCAGTTTGCTGACACAGTGACCACGAGTATACTATATATAGCAGTACGGAAGGCCACTGCTGTACTTACCTCTATGTCGTCATTAAGTATACTATCCATCTACATTCTATACCTGTGGTGCGCCTCTTTTTTTCTTTGCATCATGTGCTGTTTGGGGACAATTTTTTTGAAGTGCCATCCTGCCTGACACTGCAGTGCCACTCCTAGATGGGTCAGGTGTTTGTGTCGGCCACTTGTGTCGCTTAGCTTAGTCACACAGCAACCTTGGTGCACCTCTTTTTTTCTTTGCATCATGTGCTGTTTGGGGACTATTTTTTTGAAGTGCCATCCTGCCTGACACTGCAGTGCCACTCCTAGATGGGCCAGGTGTTTGTGTCGGCCACTTGTGTCGCTTAGCTTAGTCTCACAGCGACCTTGGTGCACCTCTTTTTTTCTTTGCATCATGTGCTGTTTGGGGACTATTTTTTTGAAGTGCCATCCTGCCTGACACTGCAGTGCCACTCCTAGATGGGCCAGGTGTTTATGTCGGCCACTTGTGTCGCTTAGCTTAGTCACACAGCGACCTTGGTGCGCCTCTTTTTTTCTTTGCATCATGTGCTGTTTGGGGACTATTTTTTTGAAGTGCCATCCTGCCTGACACTGCAGTGCCACTCCTAGATGGGCCAGGTGTTTATGTCGGCCACTTGTGTCGCTTAGCTTAGTCACACAGCGACCTTGGTGCGCCTCTTTTTTTCTTTGCATCATGTGCTGTTTGGGGACTATTTTTTTGAAGTGCCATCCTGTCTGACACTGCAGTGCCACTCCTAGATGGGCCAGGTGTTTGTGTCGGCCACTTGGGTCGCTAAGCTTAGCCATCCAGCGACCTTGGTGCACCTCTTTTTTTCTTTGCATCATGTGCTGTTTGGGTACAATTTTTTTGAAGTGCCATCCTGTCTGACACTGCAGTGCCACTCCTAGATGGGCCAGGTGTTTGTGTCGGCCACTTGTGTCGCTTAGCTTAGCCATCCAGCGACCTCGGTGCAAATTTTAGGACTAAAAATAATATTGTGAGGTGTTCAGTGTTCAGAATAGACTGGAAATGAGTGGAAATTATGGTTATTGAGGGTAATAAAACTATGGGATCAAAATGACCCCCAAATTCTATGATTTAAGCTGTTTTTTAGGTTTTTTTGTAAAAAACACCCGAATCCAAAACACACCCGAATCCGACAAAAAATTTTCGGTGAGGTTTTGCCAAAACGCGTCCGAATCCAAAACACGGCCGCGGAACCGAATCCAAAACCAAAACACAAAACCCGAAAAATGTCCGGTGCACATCACTACTTCTAACAGAAGGAGATCTGTTTAAAGCCACACTGCCATGAGGAAAAGGATCTGGTGTTTTTTTCATAAACATAGAATTTCATAAGAAAGGAGTATCTGACTACAAGATCATCTAGAGATCACCTCGAATCTATGGAATTGACTGAGACTGACATTTAAATACACCTAGTATTGACTATCCCAGTGGTGCGCACTATTGCAAGTATCTTTGGGGGTCATTCCGAGTTGATCGCACATAGAAACTTTTTGCTGCCTGTGCGATCAACTAGACACCGCCTATGGGGGAGTGTATTTCTGCATAGCAGGACAGCGAAAGCTTGTGCAGCACTGCTATGCAAAAAATGTTTCCTGTAAAAGAAGACCAAGGTAAGAGTTACTTACCCTGTGCGATCGATCCAGCAATGCAGGTACCGGAATTGACGTCAGACATCCGCCCTCAAAACGCCTGGACATGTCTGCGTTGGACTCAACACTCCCTGAAAACAGTGAGTTTCCGCCCGGTTCCGCCTTCCTCCTGTCAATCTTCTTGTGGTCGTCGCTGCGACCGCTTTCCACACTAGCGACGTCGCTGCCTGGCGACGGCCGTCACCAGGCAACGACACGCCTGCACAATGCGGCCGCTGCACATGCGCAGTTCCGACCCGATTGCGCGGCTGCAAGGAAGCGCAGCGTGCGATCGGGTCGGAATGACCCCCTTTGTCCTGTTCTATTTTGGGGTGTTTGTGACCACCTTTGCTTTTGTTACTGCACTATTGTTTAGAAGCGGAAGTTTTTCTACTTTGCTTTCCTAGTGTGCTGGTGCTGCCTGGGGGGGTGGGGGGTGAGCAGTGAGCGGGATCAGTGTCATCTCCATTTGGTGACTGAGCTATGGGGTCAATCCAATTATACATGAAGGGTGCAATGTGTCGTTGCCGAGGCGTTTCATCGCCGGCAGCAGCACTTGATCTTGCACCCTTCGCAGACTGAAATCGGCCCCAAATAGCACAAAATTATTCGGACTTCTATGGGGTGGCGAGCACTTTTATGCAAATTTGGGCCATCGTAAAGTGTGGCCTGAATATGATATGAAATATTAAAGAATGTTTAATTGGTTAACTATTGCAATTTGTTGCTTAGGCTGCACTCCACTATTATATATGTAAAGTGTTTCTGTCTATTTGTGAGGGTCAGCACATCTTTGTGATAGTGAGTGTCATAGACAGATGTCAATCATAACATAATGTGAGTGGTATTAGATAGCGCCCTTGAAGTATTTTTGTGATACTATTATAGGCACTAAGCTGGGCACAATTATGCACATTATAGTTGACGTACCCTAACTCACCACACCTTTATAGTACTAAGAGGAAAAAACTTAGGGTTAGGGTGTTAGGGTTAGTTTAGGAGTTTGGGTATAAGGAATAGGTCATTAGGTTGTTGAAGCAGCTTGTAGTAAAGTATTAGGATTAGTTTAGAATATTAGGATAGGGTATCAGGGTTGGTCTAGGGGTTAGTAGAGTAGGGATAGGGTATTAGGGTTTGGTTTAGCAGTTTAGGTTAGGGTTAGTTTAGGGGTTAAGGTATTAGGGATAGTGTATTATGGATAGTGTAGTGGTTTGGGTTAGGGTATTATTGATAGGGTATTCAGGATGGTGAAGGGTATAGTGGTTTGGTTATGGTTAGTGTGAGGTTTGGGGTTAGAGTCAGGATTAGGGTAGGGAAGCTAGCTATGTATCTGGATTTAGATTCAGGTCCAGAGTATACTGTTTGAATATATTGTTGAATATATAAGTTGAATATAAGGAGGTAAAACAACATATAATCAGGAATGAAAATATAGTGATGAATTGTTTGAGGTAGGGGGGCTCCAAACTAGTATCTTGCTCATTAACTATATCATGACAGAGTACCGGTGACAAAGGAGACTGAAGGCGGCTGACTGGAGACAGACTGGGGTGCTGGAGCTGCAAAAACACACAGAATGAGGCTGGAGAGATACAAGGGTGGGGGATGAGGCTGAAGAGAACTGGGGGAAAGTGACTGGAGATTATATATACAGTACACACCAGCAGATTGTATGATTGACCCAAGAACCAAATCAATGTAGCGTAACCAGGCAGTGTGGTTTATTGTGCATCCATTCATATTCACTGTTAGACTTATAGAGAATAAGCATGAAAGAGAGCTTGCAACAGAGCAGGGTTCAGAATGACCACCATCCAGTGACTGACTCTGGGATGTTGTGCTGGAACAGTGGCCAACGTGGGTAATAACGTTGCAGCCTCAGGAGCTATGAGGGACATGCCCATCTCTCACTACAGATGGAGCCGTGCTCATCTGAGGCGGCTCCATCGCAAACGAGCACTCCTGACACCGAGATGCTCTCCCATTCATAGAAAAGGAGAGCGTCTCCATCTGGGGGTGCACGCCCGCCCGGACGGAGACGCTCCTAGGCGCCCCTAGGCACAGATGAAGCCACGACTAGCGTGGCTCCATCTTTATGTCACTCATACACAGTAACAAGATGGCGCAGCACACGCACAGTAAGAGTACTAGTGCCCATCTTGGTAAGGGAATAAAACATAATAGTTACAAATAGTAAGGTCTATTATTAATTATATTAGGCACATAGAGAGTTGAGTGCATGTCTGACATTATTGACCCTGCATTGCATGCTCAGAAATAAATGCGAATATTTGCTATGTAGAATTGTAGGTGGAGCACCCAGGGCCAGCCTGTCTCTAATTATTTTGGTAAGCCAAATTAGATTTTTGCGCCTCAGGGTAGAATAATTATGTTATAGTTTTAAAAATAAATAATATTATAACATTTGAAAAAAAATGCCATCAGACTTTACCACATGACCCTTGTATGCCACTATACCACTCAATTTGCCACTCACAGTATATGGAATTAGCTGCTAATCAGACTACAGAATTGTATACAAATATACCATAATCATACATTGCTTGATGGAAACAGAGGATGATTGGGAATACTGTTGTTAATTTGTTCCCTTCTTAAATTACCTAAATGTTAACGGATATACTATGGGCCACGGTAAATGACTGCATCTAATTGTCTCGCTGGGGGTTATCCTATTAGACCCGATAAACCAGCGCGAGCCGCGGCTTGTCAGGTATTTTGTTTCACCTGCATCAGGCAGACGAAACCAAATCCCCGGAAACAGCCTCATTTTCATCCAAAAACAGCACTGTTTCTACCGAAAACGCACAGGTTTCACTGAACTTATGTGTTTTTGGGAGAAACTGCATTGTTTTACAGGTGATCTAATTAGAAAAAAAATCAGTGAAACATCAAGAAAAACTGCGAAAATCGTGATGTTTTACCACCGCTAATAGGACTGTGCTGTGTCTCCCTGCTGGTGCAGAGTATCTGCGTCTGCATGGAATGCACATATTAAAGTGTTGTGTCTTATATCCTTTCACACCACAATCCTCAGACAGACCCGGGATATTGCCGGGGCGTCTCCTCTGCCTGTGCTTGGAGATGACATCATCTTCAAGTGCTGGTGAACCGTCTCTCCATAGGGATGACCCAGGTTACCCGTTCACACTGCCCTGTAGCTCGGGTCCTTCCCGAACCAATGTGGGTAGCTACCCCCGGGTTACTGGATCTGGGTTTACCCTTTCACACCAAGCCATGGCAATTAAATGAATTTATGGCAGAGGTGAGTTGAGGTGAGTGGGCATCCAAACAGATGCTGAAGAAGTATTGTAGAGATGGACAGCTCCATTTAGTTATAACTAGTGAAGTGTGACAGGCAGTTTTCTTTATATTGCTGTACTTGAAAGCATTTTGTGGAATTTATTTTTACATTTTACGAGGTTTATCACTATACCGTGCAGTGAAATGGGAATATACTTGGACTGCCTTTTAGTAAACTGATACGTAAAAAAAAATTGTTATATTTGTTATGTAGGAATATTAAAATATAAATAGAATTTCCTAATCCGAAAAATAAAATGTTATTAATCTTTATAGTTGCAAAGCCAAAGATAAATACCATTCACAGATGTTTTTGACTTCACTGAGTACATTCACTCATTGAACAGTGCCCGCCTCTTGATAAGTTATGGTTACTATAGGTGACAGAGCATGGTGTTCAACAACAATTAAAAAAAAACAAGCTGACAAAGACTATTATGACAGTGTCGACATTATGTCCATGCTGACATTGTGAGTGTTGACATTTTGAATGTCGAACATTTTGTCCAGCACCATATCTAGCTGTGTGCAAGTGGTGCCTGCCCACAGTGCATATGCACTGCATATTCACAGAACACTATACGTTTACTGCTGTTTTTGAAAATTCATTGGATCTACAGTATCTCTATATAAAGAGATGATGTACCCTGATGCCTTATTAGCTAAGGTTATTAATAATTAGGCAAACCTAATTATTAAGAATCTTAGCTAATAAGGCATCAGGGTACATCATCTCTTTATATAGAGATACTGTAGATCCAATGAATTTTCAAAAACAGCAGAATTAGAGCATTTTTGCTGCATCTTTTATAGTTACCTGTTGGCTATGTTATTTATCAGTGCTCATTGTTGATTACTATAATTATTCATAGTAGTTTCCTTACAAAATGTGTGAGTATTAATCATGGCATCAGTGATTTGCAGGGTGACATCCAATAAGAAAATATGGGATTTGTGATATGTGCTCACATATTTGAAATAAAAAAATATATACAGTATACTGTACTATTCCAATGGTAACAATCGTAATCAAGTGTGAATCATCATTCTAAATAATTAAAGGATGATCGGCATGTTGGCAACAGAACATCAGGCTTGACCCCAAGCATGACATTTTTTTTGAAGATATCCATTTATAGATAAGCACAACTGTGATTAAACATGGTGCCCATGGCCATTCCTAGAATTTGTAAATAATACATGTCATTGAAACATAAATAGTTGTGGGATAAAAATAATTAATGACATTTATAAAAAGGTAATGCTGTGGCTCAGAAATGTCCAAATTTCTTGCTACATATGTGTCCTCATACACCTTGCCCCAGTATGCCATATGATGCGAAAAGCTTGGCATGACAGAGGCGCTCCGAGAGGTGTAACTTACCAACTGTTTCATTACATTTTGCAGTTTATTTGCAGAGGAAGCAAACCACCATTCAAAGAATACTACATATAGACACTGGGCTGTGAATATAACCACACATGAAGAACTAGTTTCAAATATACGTACAAAGTCACATATGAAGCACAACGGAATTTGGTGTGAGAAATTGCAGTGCCCGCTGCATCTTAGCACTTTCTATACAGATTCAGACTTATTCGCACACAGATATACAAATGTTGAATTGAGCAGTGAAATTTAGCTGAGTACTTTTGTCATTGCCAGTTCTTTTTTTTTTTGTGTGAATAAGATGCACGTTTTAAGCATAAGAGACACTTGGCTCAGCTGAGTCATTCGGGACCTGGCACACTAAGAGGAGCTGTTTGGCAAAGCTAAAGACACAGTGCATGAGGACACACCTGTAAATGAGATTTAACTGATACTTTAACTCTTTCATGGGGATTTTTTGTATAGAGAGACTGGACATCACTGATGTCAAAATTTTATTTCTTTCCTTTGAAAAGCTCTAATAAATTAAATTGTTTGTGGTATGATGAAATTGAACATCCCAGCACTACGTGGCAAAAACAGTCTGATTTTTTTTATGGTACAGGTTGAGTATCCCATATCCAGATATTCCGAAATACGTAATATTCCGAAATACGGACTTTTTTGAGTGAGATAGTGAAACCTTTGTTTTTTGATGGCTCAATGTACACAAACTTTGTTTAATACACAAAGTTATTAAAAATATTGTATTAAATGACCTTCAGGCTGTGTGTATATAGTGTATATGAAACATAAATGAATTGTGTGAATGTAGACACACTTTGTTTAATGCACAAAGTTATAAAAAATATTGCCCAAAATGACCTTCAGGCTGTTTATATAAGGTGTATATGTAACATAAATGCATTCTGTGCTTTGATTTAGGTCCCATCGCCATGATCTCTCATTATGGTATGCAATTATTCCAAAATACGGAAAAATCCCATATCCAAAATACCTCTGGTCCCAAGCATTTTGGATAAGGGATACTCAACCTGTATATGTTTTATAGGATATTTTTTATGGGATACTAGTAAAGTTGTATTATTTTCTAAAGATAAAAATATAAAAAATATATTTTCCTTTTGAAGTAACCAAACCACAAAACTAATATGTTATAACAGGCAATATGAAAAAGTATTTAGCTTAATTACCTGCATATACAATATATTTATGATATTTAGTAAAAAGACAAAGAAATACAGGAGCTGCCTACTCAAAATATATTGGGGCTGATTTATCAACAAGTTTTATCATATGCAACAAGTTTTAAAACTCATTGTGTATGATAAATGATGCTGCAGACAATCAGCTCCCAACTGTCATAAAACACACAAAACACATGACAGTTAAGAGCTGATTGGATGGAGCACCGATTAATCATATGCAACGAGTTTTAATGCTTGTTGCGTATGATAAAACTCGTTGATAAATAAGCCCCATTGTTTCTAAATACTTTAAAAAAGGATATGACACATCTCTTCCATCCCGATACAGTATTTATATAATATAATTACACACACACATGCACACACACATACTGTATATACAGGTTGAGTATCCCTTATCCAAAATGCTTGGGTCCAGAAGTATTTTGGATATTGGATTTTTCCGTGTTTTGGAATAATTGCGTACCATAGTCAGATATCATGGTGATGGGACCTAAGTCTAAGCACAGAATGCATTTATGTTTCATATACACCTTATATACACAGCCTGAAGGTCATTTTAGCCAAAAAAAATTTAAAATAACTTTTTATTAAGCAGATCACGTAAATATACATCATACAAATAGCAAAAACATTGGAGCATCGAAATGTCGGCTGAAACTGATGCAACTGCTATAAACATACAATAACATACTGCAAAAGTGACCAAATTTTGCAAGGAAGAGAGAAAGCCATATGCGCCTTCTCAAAGGCACTAACAAAAGGAAATAAAAGAGAATCAAAAGTGGAGAATGGATAGGAAAAAAGAGTTGTAGGAATGAGAGAGGTGTAGAGCAGTTGGGGAGGACCGCGGGTAGAGGCTACAGCAGTGAAACCAGGTAAGTAAATCAGCTACGAAACGGGGATGGGGCATTCTGAGTGGTTAGCCAGGGGCCCCAGGCTTTATCAAATGACTTAGATGAATGGTTAATTATACTGGTCATATACTCAATTTTATGAACATACCAGATCCGTGAAAGGATTGACTGCATGGGGGATGGAATAGTTTTTTTCCAATCTATAGCTATTTGACATGTCATGGCAGCGGAGATATGTAGCAGCAGTGTCTTTTGGTGTCTGGAAAGGGTGGGAAGGTTAAGAGGAAGAAGGAAAAATCTAGGGTCAGAAGGGATGGTAACCTCGAATAGGTGCGAGAGGAGGGTGATGACCTCTTGCCATATTGCAGAGATCCATGGACAGGTCCACCATATATGTAAGAAGGTGCCTTCTTCTGAACAACCTCTCCAACACCTATCCGAGGTGTCCAGAAACGTGGACTTCAACCGGGAAGGTACATAGTACCACCGGTATAAAAGCTTATAATTATTTTCTTTAATTTTGATGCAGATGGAACTAGAAGCAGCATTATCCCATATTTCTGACCATTTCTCAGAATCTAAGTTAGTTCCCAAATCCGCTTCCCATGCCAAATCATGGGAATCCCGTGCAGGGGACTCATCTTTAATAAACAATGTGTATATCTTAGAGATTAGTCCTCTGGTTGAAGATCTCCCCAAGCAAATAGATTCAAAGGAAGATAAAGGACTTCTTGTCAATAGGGAATTAATCTTGGAATGAAAGTGGCGTATTTGTAGAAAACGAAAAAATTCCCTAGCAGGGATTGCTGCTCATTCTTGAATATCTGAAAATTGAGGGAAGATGTCATCAACAGTGATAACATTTCAATACAGAATGTTCCCTGCCTTCCAGACACGGAAAGATGACTTACACATGCCAGGAGGGAAGTCAGGATTATGAAATAGTGGGATAAGGGGAGATGAGCCCGCAGATAGTTTAAACTGCCTGTTAGTAAAATCCCAGATGGCTAATGAGCGAGAAACTATAGGATGAGAAGACACAGTCCAAGGACGGCGAGTCATGGGGAGTCACAAGAGGGAGGAGAGCATTGATAAACCCAGCTCCTCGGCCTCAATGTTAACCCAGACCTTCCCTGCATCAGAAGCGCACCACTAGATCTATCCAACTGAGGGTCAATAATTGTGTTGAAATCCCGACCTAGAATTATATTTCCCTGCGCCACCCTGTCTATGTGATGGAACAAAGAATCAAAGAATTGGGGTTGGTCTTGATTGGGAGCATATACCGAAATTAGTGTAAAAATTTCAGAGCGAAGCGTACCCATTACCATTAAGTAGCGTCCCTCCGAATCCACCACAGTTTCAATGTGGACAAACGGAATGATGTGGTGAATTAATATAGCAACACCACGTTTCTTGCAATCAGCAGATGCAAAGAAGACCTGTGAAAACTGCCTACCCTGAAGCCGGGAAGTGGAACCAGTAAAGTGCGTCTCCTGAAGGAACACAATATCAGCCTTTTCCGTACTGAAAGCGCCCAGAACAACCATGCATTTCTTAGAGCTGTTGAGTCCGTTTACATTTACAGATAACAATTTAAGGGGCATAAGGAAACATAGAATAGGACAATATATGCATAATATAAATTAACCCTAGATAATATGCAATGTACCGGGTGGTCCAACCCAAGAAAAAGAAGAAGTAGAGGGGAAATGAAGAGAAAAGAGAGGAAAAAAATAAAAAGAGTGCCCGCGAGGGCGAAAAACTCTTGAAAAGTGGGTCCTAAGTGGGGCCCGCCAGTGAAACACATAGCATAAAAAACAATACAATCAACAAAGGGAGCATGGGGGTAGTGGAGGAGCTAAATAACATGGCTTTAGCTAATATTTTTAATAATTTTATATATATATATATATATATATATATAGTAGTGGCAAAAATTGTGGAAACCTTTTTGAAAATGTGCCTTTTTAAAATCTACATTTTGAAAACAGTTATACGTACTGAACTGTAGGAAAGTACATTTCTTAGTTTCGCACAATGGGGTTCATTCCGAGTTGATTGCTAGCTGCCGTTGTTTGCAGCACAGCAATCAGGCTATAAATTGCCATTTCTGCGCATGCGTATGCACCGCAATATGCAGGCGCGTCATACAGGTACAATGAGCATCATGGGTTTGCACAGAGTCTAACGAACATTCCTGTCGCACGGCCGAACGCTGGAAGATTGACATGAAGTGGGCATTTCTGGGTGGTAACTGACCGTTTTCAGGGAGTGCTTAGAAAAACGCAGGCGTGGCAGAAAAACCGCAGGCGTGGCTAGGCGTTCGCTGGGCGGGTGTGTGACGTCAAAAGCCGTCCCTCCGTCGTTAGAATAAACGCACACGAAGAGTAACTACAGGGCTGGTCTTGTTTTGCACAAAAAGATTTTGCAGCCGCTCTGCTGAACAAGCGTTCGCACTTCTGCAAAGCGAAAATACACTCCTATAGTGGGTGGCGACAATGCGTTTGCATGGCTGCTAAAAACTGCTAGCGAGCGATCAACTCGGAATGACCCCAATATTCATTAGAACTTTGTTGGGAAGCACTCAGGTAGCAAATCTTCTCCAGTTCTTCTGCAGACAAATTCCATTCAATCACTACCAAATATGGATATTCTGGTTTTGTCATGAAACATGACATTGTTCCATTGTTCTTATGATTAATTAATATGCTTTTTAGCCCATTCTAATGTTTTCTGTCTTTGAGAGATAAAAGGTACTTTTTCCTTGGAATTCTGGCGTTTAAAAGAAAATATCCTGGTACTGATGTTTACACCACATTCGCGTAAATCATTTTGAATTGCCTCAGATGATTTTTTTCTGTCTCTCAGGCACAGTTTTTTCATTCTTCTATCACAGCACGGTATTGTGGATCTTTTCTTACCTTTACCAGTTTGGTTTTGAATGGACTGAGTCTGTTGATACTTATTCCACAGTTCCAAAGTTCCCCCTATAGCTATTTTGCCATCTACTTTACTTATAAATTTGTAGTGTTACCCAAGTAAAGTAATTATTTTGTAGCTCTTTCTAGGTGACCAGTCAACTCTCATTACTTTGCTTGTGATCCTAAATAAGTTACACAGCTTACTGCAGGAAATGAAAGTAAAAAAAACTCATAAAGAACATTGACCAATTTAGTGATAATTAAACAACTAAAGAAGTTGTTTTACTGTCAATACTGGTAGCAGCAAATGTGAACTTACTCATGCTAACACCTTATTGGATCCATTTTATGGCATCGCAACACCTGATTGGCTCTCAGAACAAACACTCCTATTGGTCACTTTTAAGTTGAAGAAATCCACTCTCTTTACATAACAAAGTCTCCTTATATTTATTTGGCTACAACTTTTTAAGTAACAAAGATAATTCATTGCAGTGAACTTATAAAATGATCTTTCCACTGATATATACCTTCATATGATTTACTTTAAAAATAATGCAGCTATATGCAATTAAACACTAAAAACAGATATTTTCCAAAAGGTTTTGACCACTACTGTGTGTGTGTGTGTGTGTGTGTGTGTGTGTGTGTGTGTGTGTGTGTATATATATATATATATATATATATATATATATATATACACACACATACAGGGTGATTCAAGAGTCGCAGTGCACCCTTTGTTTCAAAAACTGTGCAGGAAATGGGAAAACTGAATACTCCAGTAAGGTATGGGTGAGGTGGGTTATCTTTTAGGGTATGTACCGAACTGAATCTAAGTCAGTTTCCCTATTTCCTGCCTAGTTTTTGAACCAAAAGGGTGTACTGTGACTTTGACAAGGGTGTACTGCGACTTTGACAAGGGTGTCCTGCGACTTTTGAATCACTATGTATATATATATATATATATTGTGATAAGGATCACACACACGGGAACTCAGATGAACATTTTTGGTGTTTATTTGGAACAGCAGGTCAGCACACAGCAAGTTACATCCATATGCAGTCAGTGTTACAGGCAGTAGCATACAGGCACTTTCAGCATAGCAGACTCTTGATAGGCTCCAGTGGTCCCTAGTCTAACCCACACACCCCAGCCTATCACCTGGACACTAACTGCCATCAGGAGCAAGGTGACTCTGCCCTGGAAACCCTTATATCAGGAAATCCCAGGTGCTGCTGATCACACACCTGGGATTCTGCTACTGCTTCCAAAACCTGGTCTGGATCCTCCACATTACTTTCAAATGGAAACATGCTGTCTCTGCCACAATATATTTATATAGATCCCCTTTATGAAGTCCTCACCTTAGGACAAAACGCGTTGGGCCAGGAACTTGATGCTTACCCAGGACTTCCCATAGCGGACAGATAAGCCGTTTTTATATTTTAATCTTGTACGTTTGATACCTGCATTTACGACTGGATTGTGTATATTAAAAACTGTCTTTTTTTATTTAACCCGCTCTGTTATTGCTTACTGGGACCAGCAGTGTTCCTAATTATGAGCATCTATAAAAACAGTTTAAAAACAGTACACACTATGTCGTTTTCATTTTAATTTACATGTTTACGCATCTAAGAGTCATCAGCCTGAAGATGTTTCTATAAGCTAAGTTGCTGCTTTTATTACCACTGTGTACACACAACTCACAGGGTGATCTCACTAAATTTAATGTGCCAGACACTAGTAGGCGCTCTTTTTCACTCAATTTGCTCTATATTTATTCACGTACTGTGTAAGAGCCGCAAATCAGTTATTATTGGGGTGTGTCATGTGCTTTTTATAAAGTTTGATGAAATTAGTATTCTTAGAACACTAATTAGTGTGTCTTACTAGGATAATCACAGGCACTGTGCTTCACTTTTCGCGTGTATATATAAATATATATATATGGGATGTTGTTATGTGACCAGCATGCCGACTAACAGGGACTATTCCTACTCCAGGCTGTCCATGGCACCCATAGAGTGGGAATAAAACCTGTGGCAAGCACAGCTTTGTAGCGCTTGCCCCTCCCCCGCCGGGCATCTTATTGCCGGGATTCAGGCGTCACTATGGTGACCACCGGTCACGCCATACCAACCATGTGTGTATATATATATATATATATATATATATATTAGTTACAAAATGCTATTCCTTAGAGTTAGAGTCAAATGAGCAAATGTTATTAAAGTTACTGTATAAGCACTATAAACCAATACTTACATTTCTGATCATGTACAATAATATACAATTAAAAAGCATATAATATAAACAACTTTTCATTGCAAATGTACTTAGTTACCAAGTAGTTCTATGAACATACAGTACAGATCACACTAATATTCATAATAATTTACAGAAGGGTTTGTGTTACATCCTAAAGAACAAGTTATGACATCACAATACTTTATAAACCCAATAACTCAAACATAAGTGTTACTTAGTGAACTGCCACAGTATCTTTCCTACAGATGTGTCACCGGTCATCTTACCCGCAGACGGGTTGCACCTGCATATGAATTGCAACTACCGTTAACGGGAGCATACATACAGATGTAGCCATGCTCATCTTACTGTGATGCCGCATGTTGCATCACGGCATGCTGCATGGCGTGCCAGCCTGCGGCCATTCACAGCCGGGGATCGCTTCATTAATTCCTTTAGCATGCCATGCAGCAAGCAGTGTTGCAGCATGCTGCATCACAGCATAGATGAGCATTGCTACATGTGAGCCATACCATCCCTATGGATCGTGGTGAGTACGCAGTGCATGCGTACGTTGGAGTGCACAGTAGTTGCGGCAAACAACCACTGATTATTAGCAATTGTGGGTAAGATGAGGGATGACCTATCTGTAAGTATCCTACTGCAAAGTTTTTATTTATAGGAGATTTAAATCTGCATACTCACTGTCGCAGCCGGTCCTGCAAACGCCAAACAAAGCAACATCAGAAATGGGATGGATTCTTGAGTAGGTTCAATATAGGGCATACTAAGGCTTCTGTCATAGCAGCTAAAACCTGAATGAACTGGTTTAAAGACGTCCGTTAATTCCAGAAAGTAGAGACTGACCACCGATGATGCCAGGATAGGCAGCTAATGGAGAAAAACAGAGATCACATATGTATCTTATATGCACTTAAAATAAGCGCTATATAAACATATTAAGGAACACATATTACATAGACCCCACACACCAAAAAACAGAACTGATTTGTTTATAGATAATTAAAAATTTCTTAATACAGTAATCCACATTTATATCAGATGCATGAACTTATGCTACGTGTGTAAATGTACTTTTACAAACTGCATCAGAAAATGACAGAATCTGATTTGTTACTTAATGCTACATCTCATTCATGCCTATTGCCCCATTTTTTAAAAAAACCCTAAGGTCTAGATCAAATAAAATAATCACGCAATCCAAAATAGTTAACAAAAAATAGAATATTTTCAAAGAAAATATTATCTAAAAAAATGTATTACTGTATGTCTGCTCCAGGGCAAAAGGGTAAGAATACTGCATGCCAGTGTCAGTATATAAAGGTATAGAGTAATGTTATCATTAAATAAATAACATAAATTGAGTATAAAAAGTGTGTAAATGTAAACGTGTAAGCCATTAACCCCCATGAGTTAGTGCAGCAACAACCTATGGCAGCTTGGACTCACACACCTTTGTTAGCCACCCCATAAGGCTGCATAAAAAATTGTGCAAATTTAGGATGAGATTGGGCTGAAAGGCGGGCGAGATGTGGTGCCATGGCTGGTGTTTTTACACCGGTGCAATGGCAACTCTCACCCATTGTCATCAATTGGTTTGACCTCCTAAAACTAGAAATTGTCCCTAACATTTGTCTGCCCACCCTTGAACATGAAGACCTTTACAGACGTGTTGACATGCTGCATACTGTGACAATTAAACTTGCTTTTCTGAGCCCTATGACCACATCAGGCCTTAAGTAAAGAAGAACTGTTTGCCCTGATAATTCCAAGTTGCTGAATTTATTTTAAATTGGATTTCCAAAGTTAAGTTACGGTAAAATTAATATTTTTTGCCATAAATTTGCATGTATTTTCTATTATGAATCTTTTATAATAAAATACAGATATTCAAAAATGCTACCACTAGTATTCCCTTTGTAAAACAACAAAATTAAAAAGATGCATAACAGAGCTCTAAAATCTTCTCTAGTCATTGATGTGCAAAAGCCTTAGTGTTGGGAATTAACCATTTTCAAATACTGTATATTACAGTACCATAGTGTTTCTCAAAATCAGTCATCGGGACCCCTAACAGCTCATGTTCTTCAGACCACCCGTGGACAGTTTAAAAGGTAACAGATATAGTAATACAGCTGTGCACCAGCTAGCTAGGAGATCTAGAAAACGTGAACTGTTAGGGGTCCTAAGGACCATATTTAGGAATTGATGTATTACTAGATCCCATGTTTAAGGTGGATAGTCTTGGTAAATCGTAATCCTAGATGGAATTCTCTCGCTGAATTACTCCTAAAAAAGTCATGGGGCAGGGTCATTGATTCATTTTTCGTGAACCCTTTCCTGTCACATTGTCACATGAGATGGGGGCCCGACTTTCTGCTCCTACTATCAGAAACATGTAACATGATTTCAGCTTTTATGGAAGGCTTAAAGGACAGAAAAGGGACCATAAAATGGCAAAAGCAAATAGCATGAAGTATCATCAAACTGGATATAGCATATTATATAATTACTGTGTGCTACTCAGCTGATTTTTTTTTTGTGCTTAATTAACTACTGTACATCTTTGTACTGATACATATTAATGATAAATTAACAGGTTCATATGGCAAATGCATAAATAATCTCTGGAACCTTGCAGCATGTCATGTGTCCAGAGCATATGTTGCATCCCCTCCATCAACACTACACCCATATTAGCAGACCGGTTTAACCCGAGCTAGTGATAATAAAGGTATCCCCATGGTGCGCCTTGAGGCCCTATGCTCAGAATTTGTCCATTGAAGTCAACCTCATAATCTGTTTAAATGGGCAGGGCATGCTATAAAGTGAGCATTGTGTACAGCTCAGTTGTATGAAATCCTGGTGATATAAAAAAGGATTTCACAAAGGGAAAGGGGGGGAAGGGGCAAACTACTGTAGAAGAAATCTGGTTTAGATCTGTTCTGCCTCTCAGCCCTGGTAAATTCGGGAAAACTAGCCAATTAATGTTTTGGGTACCTTTCAAAAGTCTTGCTAATTTGTTCAAAGTCTTTATAACATTTTTCTATTTTTACTTATTTTTGACTGATGTTATAAAAATAAGAAAGAAAAAGATTTAGTTAATCTTCCTACCTAAAGATAGTACAATCTGCTCCCCCACTCCAAAAATCCCCAACGTTTTACTATGTTACACAAAACTGATCCTTGGTTTAAAGTGAAACAATGCAAAATAAAACTGTGAAATGTGCCTTGGTTGTAAGGGATAACTTGCTCCAGTCATTACCTGCAATAATGTAACAATATCCATGCCTACAGATGTGTCCACACACATTTAGTCTCCCTGCACGTTAAACAGCCCTTCTAGTAGCACTGAGCGTCTTTACATGCAATGATGTGAACAGGACGCACAAGCAGCTTATCTGCAACTGTAATGCAATTACAGTTGCAGATGTACAGAGAATATAGGCATGTCGCATATCTGTGAATAAGATGCATTTTTGGCAAAAAAAAAGATGCCCAACACTAATGGAGTTGCGTGGGACTTGTCAGCTCACTGTCAGCTCACTCACACCAGGTATCTCCTGCTACGTGATATATTGAAGCAAGATGTATGAGGACACATTTGTACCTCACACCTGGTCAATGTTAATGTAACTGCATTAGGTACTTTGACATAGATGTATGAAGCAGTGAAAAGAGTGGAGAAGTGAGCAAGTGGAGAAGTTGCCCATGTCAACCAATCAGCTGCTACTTATAATTGTTTAGAATGCACTTGATAAATATTACTTCAGTGCTAATTAGTTGCCATGGCACCCTTCTCCACTGGCATACTTCTCCACTGTTATTACTTCTTCATACATTTACCCCCAGGTCTTCTGCAGTCACTGGAATCATTCACCAGCCCTAGATTGAGTTGCATAAGGTAAGTAAAAAGGCAAATAATACAAATAATGAGATGAGACATATGCTTGTAGTTAAAAGAAAAAAGTGAAATATAAAATTGCCTTTTGTTTCTAGTTCCAATAACTACATAAACTCTTACCTAAAGTACACGGTTTGGGTATCCCTAGAGCAGGGGCGTAACTAGAACATTGTGGTCCCCATAGCAAAATATTGTCACCACAAGCCCCTTATGGGAGCAGGAGAGAGAGAGAGAGAGAGTGATGGGGGTGAGAGCGAGACACAGGGGGTGCCAGGGGGAGGGAGAGAGAGAGACAGAGAGAGAGAGGAGCAAGATAGAGAGGGAGAGAGAGGGAGGTCAGGGAAAGAGAGAGATGTTTCATGGAAAAAGATGGAATGAGAGAAAGAGACAGGAGCGAGAAAGGGGGTGTCAGGGAGAGAGAGAAATGAATGAGAGGGGGAAGAGAGATGGTATAAGGGACAGAGGGAGGGAGTTAGAGAGAGAGAGATAATGGGGAAGAGGAAGAGAGAGAGGGAGGGGAGCAAGCATGAATGAAAGAGTGTCAGGGACAGAAGGAGAGAGAAAGAGAAGGGAGCAGAAGAAAGTGATAATGTCAAGGAGAGAAAGAGGGAGAGACAGAGTGTCAGGGAGAGAGTGTGTCAGGGAGGGAGAAAGGGAGACAGTGTCAGAAAGAAGGAGAGAGAATCATGGTCAGGGAGAGATAGAGACAGTATTAGGGAGAGAGAGGGAGAGACAGTGTCAGAGAGAGACAGAGAGATAGAGACAGTGGGCCTAATTCAGACTGAATCGCTGCAGCGGCAGCGATCGCAGTCTGCAGCCCTTACTGGAGGGAGAATGCGAAGTGGCCACACTGTGCTTGTGCACTCCCAGGAGCCCAGTGAGATGCTATCAGTATTTCAGGGCTGCGATCACCTCTGCGTGACGTTAATTCCATACTAAACATTATTGTAGTATACTTACCTAAGCGGACCAGTCCAGTGGGAGTCCGGATTCTTTAAAGCCGTTTTTTTCTTGAATCTCTCTTATGAATATACAGGTGCATATCAATTCATAAGTTGATAGAGATAACAAGAATTTCTAAACTTTCGCTCTCAGACTAACGTCGAACATTAATACTCGCTCACAATTTAGTGTGTGTGCAGTTACATTTTCTGCCACCTACTTTACATCCAGTGAGTGACATATCACCATATTGTTGTTTAATAGTTGTTTTAATCCATGTTTTGCTGTTATATACAGCAATAGTCTTGTAATTTATATTGTCTTTTCGTCTGTCTAAAGTAATAAAAGTAAAGTTTTATTTTATTTTTTGCACATATATTGCACAAGTACTACTATTTCATTAATTAGTCAACCATTAATAAAGTGTGCCCCAGAGAGACACAAAAGTAGTCCTCTTTTTTTGCTTCTTTGCAAAACAACCCTCCAATAGTTAGTCCTGAACTAATGTCCGGGAGCACCGCCAACCCTACTCTACCCTAAAAGCCTTACTGGCGAAGCTGGTAGTTTTATGTTGGTTCACTATTTTTGCCTCATATGGTATAAAAATTGCATGACATTTATTTATTTCACAATCTGGTCCTGTGCAGATTCCAAAAAACCCCCACCCATTACTGTTTCCAATATGTTTCATATTTTGAAATGGGTTTGTTGGGTCGACCCTGTTTAAGTCGACACTCATTGAGTGGACCACTATTGGTCGGCAGTCAGTAGGTTGACACCTGGAAAAGGTCGCTATGGTCATCAGGTCGACATAGAAAAGGTCAACATGGGAAAAAGTCGACATGGGGAAAAGTCGACATGGGTGGGGGGTTGTGTCATTTTCTTTAAAAAAGTGACCGGTACCCAATTAGTGCACCATGTCCCCTGACTCCCCTCACATGGCTTGCTTCGCACTCCATGCTTCAGGCAAGAATACTATTCCCAATCCCTAACAAGCCCATGTTTTGATTTTGTTCCTAACCATTGTTGTGTTTTTGTGTTGCTTTTGTTCTGTTTTGAGTTTGAAAATGTTTGCAAAATGAAAGAAAAATTGGAAAAATTATTTTCATTTTTTTACCAATATGTTTAATATTTTTAAATGGGTTTGTTGGGTTGACCCTATTTAGGTTGACCCATTAGGTGGACCACTATTGGTCGACAGGCAGTAGGTTGACACCTGGAAAAGGTCACGATGGTTGTCAGGTCGACATAGAAAAGGTTGACATGGGAAAAAGTCGACACAGGTGGGGGGTTTTGTGTCGTCTTTGTTAAAGTGACCCAGTTTGGGCACCGTGTCCCCTCACATGGCTCGCTACGCTCGCCATGCTTCGAGCAAGGATACTATTCCCAATCGTAGTCCACATGGATCGTAAAGTATGAAAAAGTTCAAAAAATTTGAAAAATTGTGAAAAACTTGTTGACATTTTCATGTGTCAACCCTTGCCATGTCTACCTAATGCCCATGTCAACCCAATGCACGTCGACCAATAGTGGTCGACCTAATGACTAAGTGAGGTTGACCTAAGGACCGTATCACAATATTTTGCACTCAGTTGCAAAACTTTTATAATTACCCCACGTTTAACAACATTATAATGTGAGGTGAGCTGACTGACAAATTTACCTATATCAATATTAAAAGGATGGGTCAATAAAACATAAGTTGTTGTCTCTATTATACGGACAAGCCTGTATCTATCCTTAAGCTTAAAGGAAATACTATATCATTACGATATGAGGAAATGGCAGTGGATGCAAATGAAACAAAAGTGCCTTAACAGCCCCACATAGCCTGTCAGATGGCAGCTTAATAATAAATACTAATAAGAATAATTAAATAAACATCTCACTTATTTCACATTGCATTAGATGCAAATGAAACAAAGTAGAACAGCCCCTTATAGGAAATCAGTTTAATACATTACCTCCCAGTATATTAAAATATATATTCTCTACTGGATGCAAATGATAGAAACAGAGTGACGGTGCATCAACAGATATCATGACAGTATAAAAAAGATCCAGGTGGGTAATGATCAGCATTTCTCTGTAGTACAAGAAAATGGAATTGGATGCAAATGAAACTAATTGAATGAGCAGCCTAAAGGGCCCTACACACTGGGCAATTTGACAGAACGATATGAACTATGTAGATCAAAAATGAATGATAAATCGTTCATGTTGTTCAGTGTGGAGGCACCAATGATGAACGATGCGCGCCCCCACAGTTGTTCATCGTTGGTCTATCACTGTTTATCACTGAAAGCCAATTTGGACGATATCTTTGTATTCAATGGCAGATCGTTCAAATCGTTCATTTAAATTGTCCAGTGTGTACTGTATGCTCCAAATAGTTATTAAAAAATCGTTCACCGATCATATCGGCAAAATCGACAAAATCGCCCAGTGTGTAGGGCCCTTTAGATGTCAGTTTAATAAAAGATATAGTTGTGAACAAAGTCCAGCATTACTTAACGTTAGATTGTGAGAGGATTTTCCTACAGCAATCCTATCATTCTTAATGTTGTAGATTATAGAGGACCTGCAAATAGTTTATCAAACAAGGAACTTGAGTGACATTGAGTGTCGCATTTGTGGCTAAAGCTCTTATTTTGATTAGAAACCCATAAAATTAGGGATTATGCATTTGGACTAGGGACTTTGGACCAATTGTGTTCAGACTCACACAATTTGCTATTCATCCAAGGAACATATTCCCCCTTTGCCTAACTGATAACTTACTGCATAGATATTGATGGCTTGCTGCTTTTCCTTAAATTGCTGAAGCATATACAGTATTGTAGGTTGCTGAATCCCCCCTTATCAATTCATGTTGCCACAATAGGTGCAATGTCACCTTACATTTGTGTTGCTGCTGTTGCAGTGCTCTTTACGTGGTTGTCAAACCCCGAAGAAGGGGCAGGCATTTTACAGGCTAAAGACAAGTATACATACAAGGATGCATATGAAACACAGTGAAACCTAGTTAATATAGAAGTTTAATTTAAAGAATAAGTGTAGAAAACAGTATTCTTTAATAGTACAAGAATGTAACTTTTCCAAAGCTATTAAATCCATTGCAAGTTCTCCCGCTCATATTTACTCTATCTGATGAAAAAAAAATTGTAGAGATATTCTGAAAATTTATCTGGTCTAAGAAAAGATCAAGAATTAGTCTGAAAAATTTACAAAAAAACAGGTAGGAGGGAGGAATCAACTTCCCTAATGTTAAATGATATAATCAAGCAGCCACCTGCAGATATATTAAAGACTGGCTTCATGGGAACGACCAATATGCAAATTATACACTTGAAAAACAATTTCTCCCCAAACTCGATTTAAACTGTTTTTTACATTTACCTAAACATGAGATTCCTACACATCTACTGAAAAATCCCTTACTAATGTCAACATGGTCCACATGGCACACAATACGTAACAAAGCCAAACTTCATACTCTATTTTCGATGCATCTTCCCTTTCTGGCCAATAATAACTTTCAACATGGTTTAGCAACACAACCATTTAAATCATGGTATAAACAGGGATTGCATACAGTCAGACACCTTGCAAACTCCGAAACAAAAAAGCCCCTTACTCATGTACAAGCAAAATCTCATTATGTCTTTTTATCAGTATGCAATTTGGCCTTTCTTCAGGCACAACACTACACAAATAAAGTGCTTAATTTTTTAAGTGAGGAGGACTGATGTAATCCACTGGATGAAGCCTTTTTAAATGTGAATTATTCCAGAAAATCCATAACTTACTTTTATAAAATATTACGATTACCCTATCATACTGGCCAGTTCCACACGGGTATTACCAAATGGCAAGCACATTTCCCCAATCTAGAGGAAGGGGATATTCTGAGAACTCTTCTATATTCCTATCAGAACAATTTCAGCCACATCTTACAAAGACATGTTTTTCAAAATATTTTATAGAGGCTACTTCTCTCCCCACCGTTGTAAATTAATTGGTATGACTAACACATCTATGTGCCACAAGTGTAGCTGCTCTGAGGCAACACTATACCATTGTCTATGGGAATGTCCCATGATTCCGCGCTTCTGGTTGACGATAAGACAATTTACGATAGACCACTTGGTGAACTTTTTATCAGTAACTCCAGAATGGGCAGTCCTCGGATTTTTGCCAAACATTCCAAAAATTTCAATTGGATGTAAAAAGTTATTATTGTTTGTCTCCTCGGTAGCCAGAAAATGCATATTACAACAATGGATATCTTCCACACCCCCATCACTTGATATGTTTAAAGTCAAACTATTTCAATTGTTCAAACTTGAATGGACCGAAACTACACTCCACAAAGATTCGCAAACTGAGGAATTTTTTTCAGTTTGGGAAAGTTACATAGACACTTTACCCGTGGAAATTAGACAGCAAATACATTAGTGTTTCCGTATGACCCTCTGGTATGAAACTAGATCATTCGTACAGGATCCGCCAATTGCCTTGGATTGAAATATAGAAGGGGACTCGGACATGCATGGATTCATCATCCCCCCATCCCCACCCTATTTCTGTTTTTTCTTTTCCCCCTCTCTCCCCCCTCTATTTCTTTTTCTCTCATTCTGTGTTTTTCTTAAAACTCTTAATTCATTAAGACCATAATCTGTTGTCAGCCATTTATATGCTAATCAATCGCATAAAAAAAAAAAAAATACCCGAGAGACTGTAATTGGATAGCATGATGGTCAATTTATTGATAGTCAAGGTTTATTACATTTGCTCACATCATAAAAATCAGCATTTATTTCTTTGTATTTACGTTTGAAGGAAGAAAATGTTAGAAAAAGCATGCAATGACTTTATATAATGCTCAATTGATGTAATTCATATTGTACAATTTGCAATAAAAACATGTTTGAAAAAAAAAATAGTACAAGAATGGAAATGAAACAGATGGATAGAAAGCAGGATGCCATTTTAACAAAGTACCCTGGTCACTAAAGCTCATCATTTCTTAATAGTAGCACAAGTAGATGGCATTAGATGTAAATGAAACAGTGTGGCAGAGTGATGGCAGACATGATGGTACTTTAATAAAAGATACAGATGGGAAATTCATTTTTTTTATATTAGCATGAGAAGATAGCATTGGATATGAATATAACAGATGGAAAGAACAGCCTCAGATAGACAGTAGGATGCCAGTTTAAGATACAGGGGGGATGAACCCAGCATTTTCTTAAACTACATGATGACACTTGATGTAATCAGATGATTAGTTGAATGTCCAGGACCCACTAACGAAGGGTTTTCAATGGTTTCAGTCAGATCCACCCTGTATAGAGCTATATTAACCAATGAGTGGTGGATGACTGTGAAGATCATTTGCTGAATTTGAATACTCCCAAGGTTGTAGCTGTTGACATGTAGTTACATGGTTAAACACTGCAAGTTGTCTCTAAACTGAGTATCATTGTAATGACTCATCAGCCACAATAACATTACATGATTGTGTTATTGTGCATGACTCATTATCCACAATAACATCTCATGTCTGAGTCACCAGACTTAACTACATCACATGTGTGAGTTACTCAGACTTAAATTAAATGTCTGAGTAACCAGACATGCACCGGCAGTCTAATCAGCCTGACTTTTAAGTCTGGTGACTTATGTCTAAGTCACCAGACTTAAAGGTCAGGTTGATTAGACTGCAGGTGCATGTTGTTTTCTTGGCTCCACAAAAGTGTCGGCATATGCCCATGCTTGTCACTGTGTTATTGGAATGTCACAGTGCTGTATGGTTGTACAATACTCAGTCCAGTAGAGATTGATACTTTATCATATTGACTACTGTTTATCTTCTATCACCTGTATCTGGTTACTTTCAATAAAACCTATGTTGTTTTGGAGTCAACATGAGAACCAACCTCCTGGCTCGCATCTGCTATGCACCTATCAACTTGTAGGCATCTGTCAACAGTAGCAATAACAATTTGTGATTTGCCTTTTTGAATGTAAATCTCAATTCCTGATTTTATACCAAGGACAAGCAGCCTGAGTAGGGCAGTAGGATGGAAATGTAATAACAGATTTAAGCAGTCAAAGTCTATAATTTGTTAATAGTACAGAAAGATAGTATTGTGTGAATGAAACTGATAGGAAGAGCAGCCTTAGACAGGTAGAAGGATGTCAGTTTAATAAAAAGAAATTTGCTGGTGGGGATAAGCTCAGTCTTTTTGAATAAAAGTACAATAAAAAGACATTGTCCACAGATATGTTGTGGATTAAAAAAACATCCATAGTTTAACAAATCAGCCAATTCTGCAATTTAGAATTTTCAAAATGAATTAGAATTCCTACTCAACATCCTCATCAGTGCCAGTACTGGTGTCAAGTCAACAAGACCATGACCAAGTATAATGATGTCAGACTCTGAAATGAATGCTAAACTGTACAACTCATAAACTCATGGACAGCCTTAGAGTATAACACATACAGTATATAAAAAGGAGACAGAGTTATACTGTTGCTCTATGGTACAACTGATATATTAAAAAATATTCATTTTGGTTTTATTAGTTAAAATGATTACTTATTTCAGGCTGGCAGATAAGCTGTAATTCAAAATACGCAACATAATTTAAAATATAAGTAAGTAAAGTGATCAAGAAAAAGCGTGTATTCAACTACAGTATGCTTGAGTAGTGTTTAATATTTAATAATTTTTATTATACTCCTAATACCTTGTTATAGCTACATTTGTTTCATTCAATTATATTGAATTATATTGAAACCCTTAATCACCCAAAACATGGGTGATTAAGGTTTTTTTTTTTATACCAGGAGTAGTAAACTGTTTATAGTATAATGAAGTATAATGGATGACAAGTCCACCTTACAAGAAAAAACTTCTTGAGCATGTTTTGTCAATTCAAAACACTAGAGAAAATGTAATGAAATCTAAACATTTTAACAGTAGGGGGCAAGACATTTTTTGAAAGGGCAACAGTGCATACTAGTAATCCCAAGGAGCTACAAGCCTTTGCAATGTAGAGGGTATAATTAGGCATCAGAGGATGGTCTTTAAATCTAACATTCCAGAAGAAATAGGTCCTTATTATCTTCCTAATGGGGAGTATACTCCCTTAATTTACAAAAAAGAAAAAAAAAAAAATCCAAAAAAAATAACCCCCAAAACAATCACACTGCATTCTTGGAATAATGAATACATATATACAGGAAATAAATATATAATGTGTATACCATTAATTTGCAAAGCCAGTATAAATAATGGTATAAATAAGATTATACCAACATTGGATATATTACTGCAGCTATTTCTAAACTGTGTGCTGTAGCACCTTGGAGCCACAGCACACTTAAGCTGGCCATATACCTAAAGATTTATTGTCGAATCTGGCTGGTTGGTATGAAAATCTGTTAATGGATGGGAGCAAATGACAATTGACCATTTTCTCCCAAATACTGAAAAACAGGCAAAAATGGCCAATCAGACAATTTGGTTGAATCCATTGGATTTAACCAATTTGTCTGAATGACAATTTTTGCCAGTTTTCTGGCATTTTGAAGCTAACGGTTAATTGTCATTTGCTCCCATACATTGCCAGATTTTTGTTACAATCAGCCAGATTGGACAGTAAAATCTTTAGGTGTATGGTCAGCTTTACAGGGGTGCTGCAGGCCTGTGGTCTAGTCCCAAATTATTTGGACAGGCCATTTAAACAGAGTGCAGTACTTAGTGTATCACTTTTCAAACTGTGGCAACAGCCAATCAGCAGAGCTGTCCTCAGCTGCCAATCAAAATGTTGCTTTGGATCCAAAGTTAGCTCCTTTTATGCAAACCCCCCCCCCCCCCCCCCCCTCCATTATATCTACAACAACTGTATGTGCTTAGTGGGTATTATAAATGGCATGTTAGGGAAGGACTATCTGATGGGCATTATAAATGTCATGTCAGGGGCTCTGACTTTGAATAGCATGTAAGGGATTTGATGGGTAAATCAAATGCATGTTGGTGGGAGGGGGTGTCTGGGGGTATGTTGGCTGTGAAGTCTCATGGGCATATAAATGACATATAAATAGTAAGTATGCTCCCCTTTTCACATCTTTTTTTCTTCCTCTTCACTAGTGGCTGCCTAACAGGAGCGATGTAGGTTAACTGAAATGTAAACATGTCCTCCTAACTAAACCTAAGAATGGCAGGTAAGCAGTAAGCACACTTTCTTAGTTTAATCATTTTTGCTGAGTATCTCATTAGTAAAATTGTATCCTAAAGGGGGCTATGAAAAAATTGTGGGGACGTTGGGATGCCACGATCCAAGTAAGTCTGGGAAACACTATGGGGTATATATTTTTTTTTGGGGAATAGCAGATCTATTTATATTAGAAGGGATTAGGTACTTTTTTTTTTTTTTTGGAGGCACAAATATTATTTATATATTTTTTAAAATATTATTTTTTTTTTATTTTTTTTTATGCTGGAACGGTGAAATCATAAAAAAAAATGGCGTGGGGTCCCCCCTCCAAAGCATAACCAGCCTCGGGCTCTTCGAGCTGGTCCTGGTTCTAAAAATGCGGGGAAAAAATTGACAGGGGATCCCCCGTATTTTTAAAACCAGCACCGGGCTCTGCGCCTGGTGCTGGTGCCAAAAATACGGGGGACAAAAAGAGTAGGGGTCCCCCGTATTTTTAACACCAGCATCGGGCTCCACTAGCTGGACAGATAATGCCACAGCTGGGGGTCACTTTTATGCCGTGCCCTGCGGCCGTGGCATTAAATATCCAACTAGTCACCCCTGGCCGGGGTACCCTGGGGGAGTGGGGACCCCTTCAATCAAGGGGTCCCCCCCCCCAGCCACCCAAGGGCCAGGGGTGAAGCCCGAGGCTGTCCCCCCCCATCCAATGGGCTGCGGATGGGGGGGCTGATAGCCTTTTGTGATAATAAAAAGATATTGTTTTTTCCAGTAGTACTACAAGTCCCAGCAAGCCTCCCCCGCAAGCTGGTACTTGGAGAACCACAAGTACCAGCATGCGGGAGAAAAACGGGCCCGCTGGTACCTGTAGTACTACTGGGAAAAAAATACCCAAATAAAAACAGGACACACACACCGTCGACAGTAAAACTTTATTTCATACGTCGACACACAACATTACAGAACTTTATATACCCTCCACCCTTATAAGCAATGGTGACAACACCTCATCCTCCTGCTGGTTCACACACCTGTTAAGGAGGTAGTAGAGGTAGCCATAATTACACCACATACATAGAATTAACACTAATATATAACAATAAAACCATTATACAGACAAACATAATATTAAAAACAATAGAAATATACTGTGTATATATATATATATATATATATAGAAAAGGAAAGTAAAGGACAAGCGCCTGATGGTGCAGTAATTTCAACCTTAGTTTTGTATCACAACAACACTCATATAGGTATTATGTGTACCAGATGAGGGGTTTTCTATCAAGCACATCAGATACTGCTAGTTTAGATCTTCCATCTGTTGCTCACAGCATAGGGGGTCTACAAGTAAACATAAAGAACACCTCTCATGGTGCAGTATTGTTTGTTTCAAAATGAGACCGTTGGTCACCTCTACAGGTAATATGCGTACCGGAAGGCTGAAGTATAGCAGCAAATCACAGGGGGTCTTTGTCCTCCAATGTTCAAGGATACAATGGGATATTTGTATATCTGTGTGAGTGTGTGTACACACACACACACAACTATATACAGCCTCTGTGGCTGATTGTATGGCGGGCTGCTATACTTCAGCCTTCCGGTACGCATGTTTGTGAAAATGTGTGTGACAGTATGTATTTATGTGTTTATGTGTGTGACTATAGGCAGAATATACTAACGCTAACATGAGGTTTGACCACATTCTCCACATGTATCAAGCTCTGGAAAGGAAAACTTTCCAGGGCTTGTAACTGATAGGCAACGCCTTTTATAGATGGTGTTGCCTATAGAAGCCTATGGGTTTCTTTCCACATAAATCCTAAGTAGGGATACAATAGGATACCTCCTAGTGTTCCCCACCCCCAAAACCTTAATCCAGCTCTGCATCTCTCCCAGTCTTTTAACATGCCTTGAAAAAAATGCCCGTTGGATCTTCATTAGGTTGGGTGCCTCTTTGAGATAAATGTTTTTAACAGAACAAACTTTAAGAATTACAGTCATTATAGATGATGCTTATGATAGAGGGACAGGTCAGATGCCCCCATAAATATCTGAGCTAGTGGAAAAATCACATTAACAATAATAATAATGAGTCATTGGCGTGAAGATTCTACAGTACAATGGGTGGAGGGTGTGCGGTACCCACACGACACACTCTGTACCCATATAATTATACTACCCTTCCTTAGAGGATGGTATCGGGATCCCGGCGCTTGGGCTGCCGGCATTCATAATACCGTCAATGGCATCCTGACGCGCAGAATCTTGACACCTACTAGGTAAGTATACTGAGCAATCTATAAAATAAGAAAATTAGTTTCCTCAGCTAGATACTATGGGTTGTATTTATCAAAGCATAAAGAGAGGTAAAGCAGAGAGATATTGGGGGTCATTCTGAGTTGATCGCTAGCTGCTGTTGTTCGCAGCGCAGCGATCAGGCTAAAAATCAGCATTACTGCACATGCGTATGCACCGCAATGTGCAGGCGCGTCGTACGGGTACAATGAGATTCGTGGGTTTGCACAGAGTGTAAAGAACATTCCAGTCGCACGGCAGACCGCAGGAAGATTGACATGAAGTAGGTGTTTCTGGGTGTCAACTGACCGTTTTCAGGGAGTGTTTAGAAAAACACAGGTGTGGCTGAAAAAAACTCAGGCGTGGCTGGGCGTTCTCTGGGCGGGTGTGTGACGTCAACAGCCGTCCCTCCATCATTAGAATCAACGCACACGAAGAGTAATTACAGGGCTGGTCTTGTTTTGTACAAAAAGATTTTGCAGGCGCTCTGCTGTACAAGCGTTCACACTTCTGCAAAGCGAAAATACACTCCCCAGTGGGCGGCGACAATGCGTTTGCACGACTGCTAAAAAATGCTAGTGAGCGATCAACTCGGAATGACCCCCATAAAGCACTAACAAATCAGCATCTAACTCTCATTTTACGGGTTCTGTAATGACAGGTGCTGATTGGTTACTGCTTTATTTCTCTCCACTTTTTCTCCCTCCATTCTTTTATAAATACCCCCTTATGTGTATAAAACGCTTCAAAAACGAAGATGCAATTTTCTATGCAGTTTGAGCCACACAGACACGTGTGACTCTGCTTACTGCATTACATGCATCTACTGAACAGAAACACATTTAATTCACATAATATGCTTTAAGTGGTAGAGAAGGCAGTCATCATCATCATTAATTTGAACAATTTGACTCACTTGTAATGTAATGCCTCTCTCATAAACGTTGTTTTGTTTAACATAATGTGAGATTTTTTTATTTAGTAAACAATAATATTCAATAATAATTCAATCAGCAGTAGCCTCCTTTACTTGAATGATACAGCAAATGTATTTTACATATGTTACTTAATGCTGTGTTGCTGCATTCATTATTCTTTACAAGAATTATGATAAGCTTGAAAATAGAAGCTTTTTGAAAAAGGTGAAATAGAGTAAAATTGGGGAATTCAATTAAACGTGCTATTGAATAGCACCTGGTATGAGTGCCCAGAGCTATTAAATTAGCCATGATGCAAAGTCGTGACTAGAGGATTTCTGCTTACACCCTCCTGAGGTGTGAGCAGAAATCTAAAAAAATGAGTGCTTGGTGCCGCAATGTGAATTGCGAGCTCACCACCTACACTAACAGCATTGCGCCCGACACTTAAGTCTGAGAATGCCATTTACCACGACGAAACGGCATTCATTAGGCACGGTAACCTGCATCTCCCGACTTAAGTGCCGGGTGCGATGCAGCTAATTGAATAGCTCTGGACACTCATTCCCAGCAATTTTCAACAATTAATTGAATTCCCCCAAAGACACGAGATTGCGGGTCCCCATTTATAGTTTAGAAACGATATGTACCTCTGTTGTGCCTCTTTTCTTTGTGTAGTAGAAATGCACCCCACTTTTACACCCTGCCTGGCAATGAAAAATGAAAACTGGCAGAAATAGGGTCAGATCTCTCATATACAACTTACACTTGTAGGTAGCTATGTGACATCCACTGAATTTATTTTCAAAAATTGTTAAAATGTTTATTATTATTATTATTATTATTATTATTATTATCATTAAAATTATGTTATTAAGTCTACTGCAGACTCAGAGATCTCTCAGCTCTGCTCCTCTCCCACCTGCTTCCGACACGCATTGGTATACTGTATACACAGTTGACCTGATTCTGCTTGTTAGCAAACTACACGTGTGTCGCAGTCAGTATCTGTGTTACAGCAGCTAGGAGTGATTCATAGTCAGTTTCATCTAAGGGGTCTATTCATAAAGCAGTAAAAAATGTGGAGAAGTGAGCCAGTGGAGAAGTTACCCATGGCAAACAATCAGCATTGAAGTAACATTTATAATTTGCATACTATAAACGTATCCAGAGCAGCTGATTGGTTTCCATGGGCAACTTTTCCACTGGCTCACTTCTCCACTTTTATCACTGCTTAGTATATCTCCCCCTTAGTAAGTCTATTTCACACATAAAGGCTGTAGGGGCTGAATTATAGTATAGATGCCTGTGTGTAACATAGGGCCTCATGTAGAGTAGGTTGCTTTTGTGCATTGACCGTAAAAAAAGACATACTGTACAGTGTGTGGTGAAAAAACATACGCATATGAATTGGACATATCTCAATGTGGGTATCCGGACTCTAGGTCAACACCAATTAGGTTGACACCCGTTGGTCGACAGTGGATAGGTCGACACTAGAAATAGGTCAACACGAACAAGGTCAACATGCAAAAAGGTCGACATGAGTTTTTCACCCTTTTTTTACTTTTTCACACTTTACGATCCACGTGGACTATGATTGGGAACGTTAACCTAGCTAGCCATGCAAGGGGGCACGGTGCACTAATTGGGGTTCCCGGTTACTTGATGGAGAATACAACACCCAAAAAATATAAAAAAAGTCATGTCGACCTTTTTGCATGTCGACCTTGTTCATGACGCGTGTCGACCTATTTCTAGTGTCGACCTACCCACTGTCGACCAATGGGTGTCGACCTAATGGGTGTCGACCTTGAGTCCCATACCCCTCAATGTGTACCTACATACAGTATTTGTGCCTTGCATATGTCATATGTACAGACTAGTTAAAAGCCCGTCAAAATGATGGATACCACGGTCGAATTGTATGGGGGGAAGACATAGGTGCCTACCCTGCTGCACCTTCCTCCGGGAGGCTGCAGCGTAGTAGGCTAATGGGGGCGTGTCCAGCGGCAGTGTGGGTGGTCTGGTGGCGTGGCCGGCTGGAAAAGTGAGAAGTCTGGGGGCGTTTTTGCACAGCAGCCAATCAGGCCTGATCTGCGCATGTGCCGGCGCCGCAGTGCCAGACAGCCGATGGCCATCTCAGCCCAGCGATCGCCTCTGCCTGGTGGCCTGGCGTTTGGCCACCGTTTTGGTGGTGCGGTCCGGGCAATGCAGGCGTGCCCGGACCATGCAGGGGGAGGGCCACGGTGGCTGCGTGACGTCACACGCAGCCGCTGTGACCTGGACAGCGACGGGTAGCTCCCTGCCAGCGCGCAGGAGCTGCGCAAGTAAGGAGCTACTCGTCAAGTACAAAAGCATCGCCGCCATGCGAAGCTTTTGTACTTGTTCGGGGGGGGGGGGGGGAGCAGACATGTGGGGCGGACTAGCCCTGTGCTGGGCATCCCCCCACATGTCTGAGTAACTGATCGTAGCCGTGCAATATTGGCTGCGATCAGGTCTCAATTAGGACCATGTTTTTACGTAATTAGCAGCAGGCTGTAACATCTCCCTGCATGATCAGTTTAATTTTCATTTGGTCTGTTTGGCTGACTCCAGTGGCCACCGGTGCACATAACAAATGTGAGGAGCAGTTAGCCTTTTGTTATATAGGATATGTATATATTAAAAACATAATGATAGCGTAAAGATAAAGATGTTGTTGGCTATTATTTCCATATAAAACCAAGTACATATTAGCTGTCAGTTTTCATAGACGATTTTAAAATTGACAACACTATAATTTTTTAGTAGCAGCATTTAGTTTCTGATAGCGGATATTCACAAGTTGCCAGAACACCAAAATAAGTTTTAAAAAATTTGTTATACAGTATACAAGCAGCCATACATATGTTGTTTACTAATTTCAGGGGTGTTACTGCCCCTGATGACACCTGGTGCGTGTGGGGGCAAAACAGGGGTGTGGCTTAGAGGAGTCGCGAGGCTTGGCGAAGGAGCATGACCTGAATCCCTGTTATCAGCATTCCAGGGGTTCGGGGATAGGGCAGCTCCCTGAGAGTGCTATGACTGAAGTGTCGGAGGAACCAGATGTTGCACATAATGTTAAAGTTCAGCACCCACCTTCTGTCACTAAGCAGCAGCTGTCATTTTGGTATCAACCCTCGGCGGGTGACACCCGGGTGCGGGCCGCACCCCCCTTATGATGCCACTGAGTGATTTCAAAATTCAAAGAAAGTTCACATGAAAATGACAATTAATGGGACTAGATGGCTATAACTAGGAGAATTCAATATGCAATCAGAATGACTAACTAGTGGTAATGATGATGATCATCATCACCTTCATAGTGTATCTTTTTACCAGCCACCAAGTACATGCAGTAGATATGGCTACAAAGAGATGAAGAGGATCTGGTGATGCATCTAAGCATAACAGGCTTATTCAATTACCCAATGCACATTTATTGGTAAGCTGCTCGATCAGATTGTGATGTCACTCAGGTGCTAAAAGGGAGGGGTAATTCTGGGTTAGAGAAAAAAGGGATAGCTATATGATTTTCTCTTATTCAGTTATCCACAAGCTGCAGCCAGAATTAAGGACTAAACTAAAAACAACAACAGCAACAACAACAATACTTACCACCAGTATTTACTGCAAGTGTGAATTAGGGGAGGAGTCTGGTAATCCATGATTATGTAAAAGGTATGGAGGGGGAATGACTGACTTCTATTTCCCCAATATTTTACAATATTTATAAACACTTGCCCATGGCAAGTGCAGTTTATCTGTCTTACCATGGCCTCCTATGCTTGCGGCTGTGTGTCTGTGAATGCAGCCGGTTTTCAGAACTTATTGCTCTTGCACAGTTTTAATTGCTCAACTTCTGGAACATTGGCATTATGTTCAGATTGCGTGCAACTCAAGACCTACCCGATGCATCTAAAGTTACTATCTGGGAAGCAGTGTGTGATATATGGGGGAAACTTATACAGCTAGGGGTATACTTAAAAAAACAGCTCTTAACCTCAATAGATGCCTCTTTGCAGAAGATACAGAGCCTAGAATTTTTACACAAGTCCTCCTTTCAATCCTTCAGGGATGCTCGCCATGCACTGAATATTCTTATGTCAGACAAAATTAAATTTGATGTCCGCAAATGCCATAGCCACTACTTCCATTGGGGAAACAAACTGGGCAAGATGTTGGCTAAGGTGTTGCGTGCCCAACATGTGGCTACATTAATTGCCCTAGTAAAGTCCCAGTCTGGGTCTCTTTGTAATTCCACAAAGGAAATAGCTACGGCCTTTCAGTCTTATTATTCCCAATTGTACAATTAGAAGGACTCGAGAGTGGAGATAGATATGCTGTCTCAGAAGGCCTCAATTAAAGCTTACCTTGCAGAAGTAGGGTTTCCCACCCTCTCAGAGGCAGAGATATTCACCTTATCTGAATTAGAAGGGGCCATTAAACCTATTCCGAATGGCAAAAGCCCAGGTCCAGATGGTTTTTCTATTGCTTACTATAAGATGTATGAAGATGTCCTGTCACTAATGTTCAGGCTTTTAATGAGGTCTCAGATCTTTCACCCTTTTCCTCCCAATCCTTCCTTGCTCATATCTCAGTTATACCTAAAGAGGTAAAAGACCCAGCCCAATGTTCTAGCTACAGACTCATCTCCCGGTTAAATGTTGATTTGAACCTTTTTGCCAAACTAATGGCTAACTGCTTCAAATTGTTTCTCCCTTACCTGATCTCTTCAGACCAGGTGGGGTTTGTTCCTGGTCATTAGGTCAGGGACAATACCACAAAGGTTATGGATCTGATTCATGTAGCATTTTGTCGGAAGACTCCAGCTATACTTCTCTCAAATGCAGAGAAGGCATTTGACAGGGTTGATTGGGATTTCTGCAACATCTGGGGTTGGGTCTGGGAGGTACTCAGAGAGTTCAAGCTCTTTATTCCTCCCCTTCTGCCCGTATGAATATTAATGGGGACTTGTCAGAACCTGTTCTGATCTCCAGTGGCACTCGCCAAGGCTGCCCCTTATCTCCACTGGTATTTGTTTTTTGTATGAAGGCTTTGGTGAGGGCCATTCGGCGGAATATTAATAAACGGGGCTGACTGTTGGAGACAGGGAGTACAAACTAGTCCTTTTTGCGGACGACTTCTTAGCTATAGTTACTTATCCACTGACATCTATCCCCAACCTTCTTAATGAGTTTGAGCGTTTTGGCGCCTTATCTAACTTTAAGGTGAATTTGTCCAAATCAGTGGCTCTTAAGCTCATGATGGATCAGACAAGCCTGCAATACAAACTATCTCACAATTTTCGTGGCATCCAATGCAAATTTAGTACTATTGCACAGAATCTATTCCAGATTGTCTCTTCTAATTTCCCTCCCTTACTGGCTAAGCTCCGAATGGACCTCCTTACCCAGCATTCCAAGAGGATCTTGTGGACAGGGAGGATAGGAGTTATTAAAATAAAAGTTCTACCTAGGGTGCTATATCTTCTGCAAACCCTCCCCATTGTAAACCCACATTCATGGTTTGCCGCACTTCACCATGTGGTTAGAGACTTACTATGGACAGCTCATAGACCTTGTTTTAAGTTTGAGAAACTATATAGAAGTAAGCAACGGGGTGGCCCTCAGCTACCTCACTGTCGTTCTTACTATCATGCATTGTTACTTGCGAGGGTCATGAAGCAGTCTCTCCCTGCACTTAACCCGGGGTTGCATTGGCTCTCACTTCTTCCTCTAGCCCCCCATCCTTTGCTGGGTCCTACTATCTCTTGCTAGCATAATTTTTGTACCCAATCACTCCTTTCCCTTGACCACCCCGACCTCATTATTTGGGAATTCAGCCTTTCCCCAGGGAATTCCAAATAACTCATTTCGTTTGTGGCATATAAGGAATTACTAGGCTGAGCCAATTGGTTGATGCACCTGGTGTTCTGAAGTTTCCCTCTATTCAAGCCAAATAGGATTTACCTAATAAAGAGATACAGTATGGAAATACCTCCAAATTAAGCATTTAGGTTCTACTACATCTTACAGCTGTGGGACTACTCCATTTGAGAATATGTGTATATCCAAATCGTACCCATCACACCCCTTGTCCTATATTTATAAAATACTGGTTAATCACATCTTTTCTACTAGGCCTAAATTAACATGTGCCTTAGAGGCTTACTTGATGGGAGAGGATGACTGTCCGGAAAGTTTAAAAAATACATTTTCTAGCTCACCAAACATGTTGGTGATGGAAACACATCATAAAGTATTCTTCAGCTGGAATCGTTGTACCAGTTTATTACCTAAAATGCTCCCTGGAGTACCTAACACTTGTTGGAGATGCAAGGCGGCTGTGGGTACTCCTCTACATATTTGGAGGGAGTATTTTCCCCTCCAACATTTTCGGCATAAGGTTATAGAGACAGCTAGTTTCATCCTCCAGGAGGACTTGCCCTCATGTGCTAGTTTTTGACTGCTGAATCTCCTATGGAGACATCAAGCACAATATAAAAAGATATTACTTTGACACATACTTAATGCTTCATAGGCAGTCATTCCAGTTCATTGGAGATCAGTCTCTGTACCCACTATGATTAGATCATGATATGTCTGTATATTATCTTGTAGAAAAGCTGCCAGGACTTTACAAAGATTTGTTACCCATGGCCAATCTATAAAGACTCAAATCACTATATTGTAAGTCACTATGTAGGGACTTGGGAGGAGAGCAGTAGGGATTCAAGAGTGGTTGACCCTTTTCTTGCTTGCTTTCCTGCAATGGTTTGACAGGTATTTTTTCTTATAGCTAGCGTTTGGTCGTATATATCTACCTCCTAGTAACGAGGCTTCCCTCTTTCCTTTTATTTTTTTTCACTTTTTCTTCCTTCCTATATCTCAAACTCCTTGTACCTTTTTGTTATTTACATCAACTTTCAAATGTTTTGTTTTAGTTTCTATATAAAAAAACAAAATTTACTGTATGTCTTCTGTTCCATACTTTATTTTCTTTTTATGAGATGATATGTCAACTGTATTTTTGTGTTGGTAACCAATAAACGTAATTAGCGAAACAAAAAGCCTGGATATTAGACCCACATGAACTGTGCACCCACACCCAAACTAGCAACATGCTGAATAGCACAAGAGCTAATCATGGCTATCTTGAGACTAGCATGTCTATGGTTGCCAAAGGTTTCTAGAAGTACTAAAACATCTGCTTGTACAGTAAAGCAAAGCTTCCAACTTTAAGGCAGGCCCTAAATTGATAAGTCATACCGTGTTGGAATGTTACATAGTTACAATATTTATATTTTGTACAGAACACTACTCTAAACATTGTTTATTAGTTTGTGTTAGGGATGATTAAGGCAGAGGAGTAGTAATGGCTCCAGTAACTCTGCTTAGCTCTTCTGGTGATGCTATTCTACAGTAATGTTTTTGTTATGTTACATAGTAGCTGCAATGGGTAGTAGACTGAAAGCACTCTGCTGCCATTATGAGATCTCTGCAGCACTGTGATCCCAGTCTATTAGCATCTGCAAGTTGCATCATCACATGTGGTTGGAGGGTTCACTATGGTATGCAGGCAGACGGGCTCCTGACGACCAGCATGCCGGCGCCGGGAGCCCGACCGACGGCTTACCAACAGTGTGGCGAGCGCAAATGAGCCCCTTGCGGGCTCGCTGCGCTTGCCACGCTATTTTATTCTCCCTCCAGGGGGTCGTGGACCCCCACGAGGGAGAACAATTGTCGGTGTGCCGGCTGTCAGGATCCCGGCGCCGGTATACTGTGCGCTGGGATCCCGTCAGTCGGCATACTGAAGACCACCCGTGGTTGGATGCTGAGATGGCCACCAGCTTTTTTGTTCACAACCAAGGCCACTGAGATGGGGTGGGGGGCAGGCAATTATCACCTGGGCACAGCATGTTTGAGCAGCCCTTAGTCTGCTACCCCCTCACACTGCATTAGTTGTGCCCCCAATCTCATGGATTTGCACCTGGCTGAAGATCTCACTGTGCCCCCTGTTTGATGCACAGAACTGCTTTGCGGTGTTATAAATGCTTTATTTTTCTATTATTTTTTTTAAGTGGGCGTAGCTATGCCTCTCGTAATTAGGCCATGCACCAGAAACATTACCCAGGCCCTGCGCAGCTCTCATTAGCACTTTTCACTATTTCCAATGTAAAAAAGTAAGAACATTGGGGATCATTCCGAGTTGATCGTTCGCTGCCGATTTTTGCAGCACAGCGATCAGGTGAAAAAACTGCATTTCTGCGCATGCGTATGCCCCGCAATGCGCACGCACATCGTAAGGGTACAAAGCCCTTTGTGGTTGTGCTCAGGCTCTAGCGAAGTTTTCAGTCGCACTGACGGCCGCAAGAAGATTGACAGGAAGGGGGAGTTTCTGGGTGTCAACTGACCGTTTTCAGGGAGTGTTTGCAAAAACGCAGGCGTGTCTGAAAAAACGCAGGCGTGGCTGGGCGATCGCTGGTCAGGTGTATGACGTCAAATCCAGGCACAAATAGGCTGAAGTGATCGCAAGCGCTGAGTAGGTTCAGAGCTAATTTGAAACTGCACAAACAGTTTTTGCAGAGCTCGGCTGCACATGCGTTCGTACTTCTGCTAAGCTAAAATACACTCCCCAGTGGGCGGCGGCATAGCGTTTTCACGGCTGCTAAAAACTGCTAGCGAGCAATCAACTCGGAATGACCCCTATTGGGTAGTGTAATTAACCAGGTTTATGGATTGATTAATAATTAGCAGTGGGGGGGATGAATTAGCATTGAACATTATGAATAAGCATGGGTGGGTGATTATCATGGTGGATTATATATAACGGGCTGGATTGTTCAGAAAGTAAATAATGTAGGGCAAAATCAATGCATGGATGATGGTGATGATGGTGATAATGATATGGAAAGATAATGAAAGGAGTGAAGAAAAACAGGGGCGAAATGGAGATAAGAAGGGAGATAAGGGGCTGATGACTAATAGATGAGTGTTCTGAAGGGGTTGATTAATAACATGTTATGGGGGGTTGGAAGGGAGATAACAGAGTTTTTTATAAATAATAATAGATGGTAGGTGGTGACAAGAGAAGAGCATGGTGAGGTTGTGTGGAAATATGAATACTGGTTTGATATAGAGATATAGGAATTATGTTTTTCATTATTATACAGTTTGATTTATATGTCAGTAGACAAATAAGAAGAGTTGTCAGTAACAAAGCTAGTTTTCCTCTGTACTTCATCAGTAGTGTGTGTGTTTATGACGTGCAGGGGCGGACTGGCCCACAGGGGTACAGGGGAAACCACTGGTTGGCCCCAATGCCTGGAGGTCCACATCCTCCTCTAGGGATCAGTTTCCAGATAAAATAAAGCAGGCTTTCAAAGCATTTAAATCTAATGGAAAGGAGAAGTCTTTCAAGTATTATAAGGAGTGTAATAAGAAATGCAAAAAAGCAATAAGAGCAGCTAAAATGGAAAATGAAAAGAAAATCGCTATGGAGAGTAAAACCAATCCTAAAAAGTTTTTTAAATACATAAATGGTAAAAGGTTAAAAAAGGAGTATATAGGTCCATTAAAAGATGAATTAGGAAAATTGATAAATGATGACGAAATAAAAGTAGAACTACTGAACAAATTCTTTCCATCAGTATTCACCAGTGAAGAACTGATGGTGGGAGTAGAGCATAACAATTGTAACAGTAATGATTCATGGTTAGATACTTGTTTAAGCGAAGAAGTAGTCCAGGAGAGACTAAGCAAAATTAAGATTAATATATCACCTGGTCCTGATGGACTTCACCCAAGGATTCTTATGGAGCTTAGTTCACAACTAGCACGACCCCTATACTTGATTTTCAATAGTTCAATTAGATCAGGCATGGTACTGAAGGATTGGCGTATAGCGGAGGTAGTGCCATTATTTAAAAAGGGATCCAAAAATCTTCCGGGAAACTACAGACCAGTTAGTTTAACATCTATAGAGGTGAATTATTGGAAGGAATTCTAAGGGACGGCATACAGGAGTATCTACAGTCCGCTAGGATTATTAGCAAGAACCAGCATTGGTTTGTGAGGGACAGGTCATGTCAGACTAACTTAATTAGCTTCTACGAGGAAGTGAGCAATAATCTTGATCAAGGAAAAGCAATGGATGTGGTCTTCCTAGATTTTGCAAAAGCCTTCGATACAGTTCCTCACAGGAGACTGATGATCAAATCAAAGGAGCTTGGCCTAGGAAAACTATTTGCACATGGATAAGCAGCTGGTTAAATAGCAGGGTACAGCGAGTAGTGGTCAACGGGAAGTCCTCAACCTGGTCCCCAATAGTCAGCGGAATACCACAAGGGTCCGTACTCGGACCACTACTGTTCAACATATTTATCAATGACCTAGAAAAAGGCCTGGAAAGCACAGTGTCAATCTTTGCAGATGATACTAAACTGTGTAAGGTAATTAATTCAGAATTGGATGTGGAGTCCTTGCAGAATGATCTATCTAAACTTGAACTCTGGGCGTCTAAATGGAAAATGAGGTACAATACAGACAAATGCAAGGTTATGCATTTTGGGACTAAAAACAAACTTGCATCCTACATATTAAATGGGGAATGCCTAGGGGAAACAGGGTTGGAAAAAGATTTGGGGGTATTCATTGATAATAGGCTTAATAACCATACACAATGTCAAAATGCAGTAAAGAAGGCAAGTAAGGTGCTAGCGTGCATAAAAAGGGGAATTGAGACAAGGGACTCGGATGTAATCATGCCGCTGTATAAGGCATTGGTACGTCCGCACCTGGAATATTGTGTTCAGTTTTGGGCACCATGGTATAAAAAAGACATCAGTGAACTCGAAAGTGTCCAAAGGCGAGCTACTAAATTGATTAAAGGCCTAGTAGGACTGGCTATAAGGAAAGACTTATTAGGCTGAATATGTATACACTAGAAAAGAGGCGCCTAAGAGGAGATATTATTAATATCTTCAAATATGTAAAGGGACATCACAAAGAGTTATCAGAGGAATAATTTATTAAAAGAACACAGTTTAGGACATGTGGGCACTCGCTGCGACTGGAAAAGAGAAAGTTCCGAACGCAACGGAGGAAAGGGTTCTTCACTGTTAGGGCAATCAGGATGTGGAATTCCCTGCCAGGGAAGGTGGTAATGGTGGACTCTGTAATTTGATTTAAAAAAGGAATGGATACATTTCTGAATGAAAAAGCTATCCAAGGTTATAATACTTAAAATATCAACGTGGATTAATCCGGGGGTAACATGAGTTGTAGTAGCTAACTAGTCATAAAACATTATTCAGCAAGTATGTAGAATCATCACAACTTAAAATAGGTTGAACACGATGGGCAATTTGCCTCTATTCAGCCTCAAATACTATGTTACTATGTTACAGACTGTGCACTTGAATTATACACTATACATAGGTTACCTTATACTGCACAGGACTATGTATTTACTCTATATATTTATCAAGGGGCCCAGACCATACACTATAAGTTGGCCAAGCCTCTAAACATGGGCCCCTACCACTGCATTTCCCCGGTGGGCCCTTCATGCCCCAGTCCGACACTGATGACGTGTGTATATTCAATGTATACTAGATAGCTTAGTTCATCTTAAACCTGACTCAAAGATATTTTAGAAACTGTAGATGAACTTCATAGAGCACTAAACAATGCTTTTTTAATACAGTACACTTATTTTACGCTTTTGAAATCCTTGTGGCATTCACAGCATTGCTAATTACTTCTATAATTATGATAATTGTCTTTTGTTTGAACTCAAGATGTGTATGCTGTCTCTTCAATTAAGAAATTAAATTCCTCAATTAATTAAAAGGCAGCTTTATCACACGATAATATTGATAGAAATAAAATGCACAAATTTCTATGAGACTAAAAACTTAGAGTGTCTATGCAGTTCAGTGTATTTATTCGGTTAGATGTGTCTCATGATGCATCCAGAACTACAACTCGAGCATACAATATATGGTAGGTTTACATCAGGAGTAACAAGTCTGTAGTAAATGTGAAAGTTCCATTACTGTAGTGGCCCACTATATAATAATGTATGGAAGTGTCATATACACGCAATGGGCCTGATTCAGGTTTGTAAGCAAATCAAAAACGCATACAACTGGGCAAAAACCATGCTGCACTGCAGGTGGGGCAGATGTAAGACGTACAGAGAGTTTTAGATTTCGGTGGGGTGTGTTCAAATTAAAATCTAAATTGCATTTAAAAAATAAAATGGTCTAACATTTGTGGACTACATGCAAAAGCAGACAGTATTTACTGTGTACAGAAACAACATAAGCCACCCAAATCTAGATCTCTGTGCACATGTTACATCTATCCCACCTGCAGTGCAACATGGTTTGGCCCAATTGTGTGCTTTTTTTGCTTTGCACATGTTACATCTACCCCACATGCAGTGCAACATGGTTTGGCCCAGTTGTGTGCTTTTTTGCTTTGCACATGTTACATCTAACCCACCTGCAGTGCAACATGGTTTGGCCCAGTTGTGTGCTTTTTTGCTTTGCTTACAGACCTGAACGAGGCCCAATATGATAAAGTAGAGAAAATATGATAAAGTAGATAAAATGCAGAGCAAGCATGTTGACAGTGCCAGAGGTCGCACTTACCATAATAAATATAATTAACTACAATGAAATGCATTTGAAATACAAATGAACTATAATTCAATTAAATAAAAAAAAATTATTTTGTTGCTAGTACTCTTCTGTCCTACTGCAGTCCAAAGGAAATGTCAAATATGTAATGCAAATAGATATGTGAGACGTCATATAATATAACAGCCACACTGACAAATTTAAGTAATATAAGCTGGAGATGGCAAAACAATCAGCTAATTAGAAGTGGCTAGTGCTGCTGATTATCATCATCATCATCATCATCATCATCATCGCATGTGGTTGCACCAATGCTCCAAGACATCACAGTTGTATATACATCCAGTCCAGGTCTGTCGTAGTTAACATGCCCTTGTTGTACTTTGTGCTCCCTCAGGAGACTGCTATGGGTCAGGAAAGCCTTGGAAAGGTACAATGTATAATCTATATTGCGGAATTAAATCTACTTTGCATATAGGATAATTCATTCCAAACCGTAAATGTCTTCCATAGGAGCAAAATTTCCCCCTACAATCTGTAATATGTATTCAGGGGCAGAAAAGGTTATCACAAGGCAAAAGTTAGGTAGGGACCCAATGATGCTGCTCTTGTACCCGCCTGAGCATTTGCTCTGAAAAGACAAGGGAGCAGGCCAGTTATGTGGACTGCTGTCTGCTCCTTCTATCTTCTGCAGGACCCGTAGTGGCCGTACACCCTGCACCCACAATAGTTCTTTCATTGCATGTGCCCGAACGTATCTATATACAGTAGTATAAAAGAAATAAGAAAAGTTGTAATGACAGGAGATTTCTTTACACATTTGAATGTCCTCCTGCTAATACTACTTACACCCATCACAATGTACACTTCTGTCACACCTCTAAATACACATAACTGAAGCTCAGAACCGTTTTCTCCATGTCCATTTTTAACCCTCTTTGCACTGTAGAACATACAACAACAAGATCAGCTACAGAATGTATCTGGAATTTATCTGGGACACTGAAGTGTTATTTAAAAATGCCTTGGGGTAAACTGGGCATACAGCATGTTGCTCCAAAGAAGCATTTACATCACTTGACTTATGTATATTCGCCCGTGTGCAAAGTAGTGTGCAGATAAAGATCTACTCAGCATCATCCATAAAGTGTGCTTACACCTACCCTATACTAGGTACAAAAGATACTTAGGGCCTAATTCAGACTGGATCGCTGCAGCGGCAGTGATTGCAGTCTGAATCCTTATGTGGAGTGCGCACGTGCACCCCGGGAGCCCAGCGAGATGCTCAAAGTATCTCAGGGATGTGAGGCGGTCGCGGGGCAAGAGGGGACGCTGTTGGCGGGGCGCGGTCCGGATAAAAGACGTCACATGCAGGGACTCGGCGGGTAGCTCCCTGCCAGCGCGCAGGAGCTGCGCAGGCAGGGAACTACTCAGTGGGTTCAAAGCATAAAGCGATGCTTTTGCACCCTTGCAGAGGGGGCAGGGCCAGACATGTGGGGCGCACTAGCCCTGTGCTGGGCGTCCCCCCATATATCTGAGAAACTGATTGCAGATGTGCTAAATTTATCACATCTACGATCAGGTCTGAATCATCCCTCTAGATATTATGCTGATGTTTGCTGAATTATATGTATCTCCATGTGCAACTGGGTGGATGTAATTGGGCGGCAATGGGATAGGTGTGCTGACAGCATTGCAGGCACTGCTGATTGAAAATGTTATCTGTCACCATTTATTGTTAATTAGACCCCTATGTGTTTTATATCTTTGGGTATTAACTTGCTTTGTTATTTATTTTTTGTTTCTGTTGTGGGAGGGGGTTTAGTTCCAGTTTGTCTACAAAAGGTATTCATTGTATGACTGTATAACTGTATCGGGTTGGGGGTCCCAGACCAGTACCTTGCCTAGGGCCCTGTGAGGTCTTAATCCAGCCCTGAGAACCATTTACAGTGTGAAAACATTCATTCCACATACAGAAGTGCGTTCAACTCTGTATCAGCCCCCCAGTGTCATTGTAGCGTTTGCATTTCAGTATACAGTATATGGTGTGTGTATGTAATAGGAAGAGATGCCCTAATATATGTTATTTGGAGGGTGCAGTCATTAATCTATGTGGAAACATTCAGGTAGAGACAGTGAAAAGATCAATCTGCTGTCATACTTGGGTGGACACTCTGCGTGGTGCTCTGTGTGGCTGCACATGCTGTGAGGAACATGCCTAGAGCATCCAGAATCCTGCGTGATACCGGCCCCAGGGCTCTTCACACTGGCTTACGGCACTCATAGGCAAACACAGGTGGGGTTTCCGGTTGCCCAGAAACCCCTCTCCTCTTGGTAAGTGGCTTAAATTATGACAATAGCAATGGGATATAATACAATTACTAGAGCTCCTTACACATCATGCAGTTTAAGGGACAAAGCAGAGCTGCTGCGCATGCCCAGTGTAGCAGCTTCATCTACCACGTTTGCTGTGTGTGGATCGGAATTCTCAATTAGTGAATGGACCAGAGAGCAGCTACCAGGTAGAAGAGACAGGAGCCTTATCATGATGTGGGAGAATGTGTGCTTAGAAAGTGCAGTACTGGTTCTGTTATGTTTGTGTATTTATTATGGCTTGTTTAACCTTTTTCTGACCACTGACTTATATTATTTAAATGTTAGATACAGCCTATACTATAGACCATCTATAATGTTAAATATTAATACTGTATTCCATCCATTAAACAATGTACAAAAAGATTAGAGATGTGCACCGGAAATTTTTCGGGTTTTGTGTTTTGGTTTTGGATTCGGTTCTGCGGCCGTTTTTTTGGATTCGGACGCGTTTTTGCAAAACCTCCCTGAAATTTTTTTGTCTGATTCGGGTGTTTATTTCCCCAAAAACTTCTCAAAAACAGCTTAAATCAGAATTTGGGGGTAATTTTGATCCTATAGTATTATTAACCTCAATAACCACAATTTCCACTCATTTCCAGTGTATTCTGAACACCTCACCCCTCACAATACTATTTTTAGTCCTAAAATTTGCACCAAGGTCGCTGGATGACTAAGCAAAGCGACCCAAGATTGCGGCACAAACACCTGGCCCATCTAGGAGTGGCACTGCAGTGTCAAACAGGATGGCACTTAAAAAAATCGTCCCCAAACAGCAAAGAAAAGAGAAAAAGAGGTGCACTGTGGTCGTTGGGCGGCTAAGCTAAGCGACACAAGCACCTCAATATCACAGGAATTATTTGTTCTAATCAATGGTATTATTGGTCCAAATCACTGGAAGAAAATGACAAAATCACTGGAACTATTCGTTCTAATCAATAGTATTATTGGTCCAAATCACTGGAAAAAAATGACAAAATCACTGGAATTATTCGTTCTAATCAATGGTATTATTGGTCCAAATCACTGGAAGAAAATGACAAAATCACTGGAATCATTCGTAAACATTTGTAGAAAGTCGCTGTTTTCTGATTACAGAAATGCTCAGATATTCCTGCGAATCCACAATTCCTTCCAAGAGGGAAAATACATTGAGAAACCGTTGTTTGAGAATGTTTGTTCTCTTTCCCTTACAAAGGAACAAACCACTTTCCAAGAAGACTGACGTTTTTGGGATTATGGAGACATAATGTTTTTGAATATAAATCCTAAAGCAGGTGGTGTATTAGAGCAAAAGAGTGCAAGAGACCAGCCATGCAGTTTCTGAAATATTATGACAAAATGTTACTGTATTTCATAAGCACTCATTCCTAACTCTGCTAAGTACTGTTTGGTATACTGTATCTGTCTTCCATGAGGTAGTTGTCTATTATTTCAGCTTACATTGACCTTTTTGAAAGCAGTAGAAGTTATCGATTCTTTTTTTTTTTCCCCTATTTTTAATTTTCTCCTGCATAGCCCAGTAAAATGTTGCAATGTTAAGTATTGACTTGTGCCTTCTGGGGGTCCACATCTTCACCAAACCCAGCCAAATCTCATCCTAACGCTCTGTTCCACGTTCTCTATGTACCCCATCTGTGTCACCCATGTCTGTCTAACCCTCCCCTTTAGATTGTAAACTCTCACGAGCTCATGTGCATCCTTTGTCTTACTTTAATAATCTTCAACTGTACTACATCCAGCAGTCTTCTGCCACCTGATACTTATTCCAGTGTCATCTGCTGATGTAACTATGTTTATTTACCCTGTACTTGTCCTATACTGTCATCAACTGTAAGTTGCTGTTTTCCTGTTTGATTATTTATGTACTCTGTAATTGGGCGCTGTGGAACCCTGTGGCGCCATATAAATAAAGGATAATAATAATAATAATATAGGGTGTATAATCCGCAGGTGTATCTCACACATCGCTCAGTACAGATTACAGGATGTATAATCACCAGGTGTATAACACACATCGCACAGTACAGTATACTGGGGGTAATTCCAAGTTGATCGCAGCAGGATTTTTGTTAGCAATTGGGCAAAACCATGTGCACTGCAGGGGAGGCAGATATAACATGTGCAGAGAGAGTTAGATTTGGGTGGGGTGTGTTCAATCTGCAATCTAATTTGCAGTGTAAAAATAAAGAAGCCAGTATTTACCCTGCACAGAAATAAAATAACCCACCCAAATCTAACTCTCTCTGCACATGGTATATCTGCCTCCCCTGCAATGCACATGGTTTTGCCCAATTGCTATCAAAAATCCTGCTGCGATCAACTTGGAATTACCCCCATAGGGTGTATAATCCCCAGGTGTATCTCACACATCGCTCAGTACAGATTACAGGATGTATAATCACCAGGTGTATAACACACATCGCTCAGTACAGATTACAGGATGTATAATCACCAGGTGTATCTCACACATCACACAGTACAGTATATAGGGTGTATAATCCCCAGGTGTATCTCACACATAGCTCAGTACAGATTACAGGATGTATAAAATCACCAGGTGTATAACACACGTCGCACAGTACAGTATACATACTGGTCACATCAATGCAGCAGAGCACTGATCAGGATAATAGAAGTGACACAGAGCTGCAAGATACAGCAATGGCCTACTGTACTGTACTATATATGTATACTGCTGGTCACCAAAATGCTGCACTGTCCTACTATATACTGCTCACAATAATGCAGCACAGAGATAGTATACTTGACACAGAGCTGCAAGATACAGCAATGGCCTACTGTACTGTACTATATATATATATACTGCTGGTCACCAAAATGCTGCACTGTCCTACTATATACTGCTCACAATAATGCAGCATAGAGATAGTATACTTGACACAGAGCTGCAAGATACAGAAATGGCCTACTGTACTGTACTATATATGTATACTGTTGGTCACCAAAATGCTGCACTGTCCTACTATATACTGCTCACAATAATGCAGCACAGAGATAGTATACTAGACACAGAGCTGCAAGATACAGCAATGGCCTACTGTACTGTACTATATATGTATACTGCTGGTCACCAAAATGCTGCACTGTCCTGCTATATACTGCTCACAATAATGCAGCACAGAGATAGTATACTAGACACAGAGCTGCAAGATACAGCAATGACCTACTGTACTGTACTATATATGTATACTGCTGGTCACCAAAAATGCTGCACTGTCCTACTATATACTGCTCACAATAATGCAGCACAGAGATAGTATACTTGACACAGAGCTGCAAGATACAGCAATGGCCTACTGTACTGTACTATATATGTATACTGCTGGTCACCAAAATGCTGCACTGTCCTGCTATATACTGCTCACAATAATGCAGCACAGAGATAGTATACTTGACACAGAGCTGCAAGATACAGCAATGACCTACTGTACTGTACTATATATGTATACTGCTGGTCACCAAAAATGCTGCACTGTCCTACTATATACTGCTCACAATAATGCAGCACAGAGATAGTATACTTGACACAGAGCTGCAAGATACAGCAATGGCCTACTGTACTGTACTATATGTATACTGCTGGTCACCAAAATGCTGCACTGTCCTACTATATACTGCTCACAATAATGCAGCACAGAGATAGTATACTTGACACAGAGCTGCAAGATACAGCAATGGCCTACTGGACTGTACTACTATAATTATATACTGGTGGTCCCCAGTCCCCACAATGCAGCACACTGATCAGATATTTGCAGCACACTGAGCACAGATATGCAGCGTTTCCAGGCAGAGAACGTAGATATTTTCAGCACACTGAGCACAGATATTTGCAGCACACTGAGCACAGATATTTGCAGAACACTGAGCACAGATTACGGAGTTTTTCAAGGAGAGAACGCAGCCACGTCCTCTCCGTTCAATCTCCAATGCACAAGTGAAAATGGCGGCGATGCGCGGCTCTTTATATAGAATACGAATCTCGCGAGAATCCAACAGCGGGATGATGACGTTCGGGCGCGTTCGGGTTAACCGAGCAAGGCAGGAAGATCCGAGGCTGCCTCGGAACTGTGTAAAATAGGTGAAGTTCGGGGGTGGGTCAGATCTCGGAGAACCAAACCCGCTCATCTCTAAAAAAGATCAATGTGAACACTAATGTCCAGGATCTGTACTGGGTTCTTCTACTGCTCCCCCAGACTCCTGCACTTGCTCCAATGTTCTGCAAACTGGGAGATTATGAACTACATTTGAAAACCCCCCTCTAGATATCCTGCGTTTGCCACTGACGGCACTGCTCGCACACCCCTAGAGACATGGCCCTGGTATTGTAGGTTAATTGACTTCTGACAAAATTAACTCTAGTGTATCATAGTGATTGAAAATGTAGACTTTATGTGGCTGTTGGACAGGGCCATTGTGAATGATTATATTGATGACTATATTGGTGATATACAGTGCATCCGGAACGTATTCACAGCGCTTCACTTTTTCCACATTTTGTTATGTTACAGCCTTATTCCAAAATGGACTAAATTCATTTTTGTCCTCAAAATTCTACACACAATACCCCATAACGACAACGTGAAAAAGGTTATTTTGAGATTTTTGCAGATATATAAAAAATAAAAAACTAAGAAATCACATAAGTATTCACAGCCTTTGCCATGATGCTCAAAATTGAGCTCAGGCGCTTCCTGTTTCCACTGATCATCCTTGAGATGTTCCTACAGCTTAATTGGAGTTCACCTGTAGTAAATTCAGTTGATTGGGCATTATTTGGTAAGGCACACACCTGCCTATATAAGGTCCCACACTTGACAGTTCATGTCTGAGCACAAACCAAGCATGAAGTCAAAGGAACTGTTTGTAGACCTCCGAGACAGGATTGTCTTGAGGCACAAATCTGGGGAAGGGTACAGAAAAAGATCTGCTGCTTTGAAGGTCCCAATGAGCACAGTGGCCTCCTTCATCTTTAAATGGAAGAAGTTCGGAACCACTAGGACTCTTCCTAGAGCTGGCTGGACGCCTAAACTGAGCGATCGGGGGAGGTGACTAAGAACCCGATGGTCACTCTGTCAGAGCTACAGCATTCCTCTGTAGAGAGAGCAGAACCTTCCAGAAGGACAACCATCTCTTCAGCAATCCACCAATCAAGCCTGTATGGTAGAGTGGCCAGACGGAAGCCACTCCTTAGTAAAAAGCACATGGCATCATATTTAATAAGACTTGAGGCTGTAATTGCTGCCAAAGGTACATCAACAAAGTATTGAGCAAAGGCTGTGAATACTTATGTACATGTGATTATTTTGTTTTTTATAAATTAGCAAAAATCTCCCAATTTTTTTTTTCACGTTGTCATTATGGGGTACTCTGTGTAAAATTTTATGGGGAAAAATTTATTTATTCCATTTTGGAATAAGGCTGTAATATAACAAAATGTGGAAAAAGTGAAGCGCTGTGAATACTTTCCGGATGCACTGTATAAATAAAATATAATGTTTTTCAAGAGGTATAAAAATAGTAATATACTGTTGGTATTACTAAATATAGTGGTAAAATATAACCTCATGCACATCATTTATGTAATATATATGCGGTAATGTGCACACTACTATAAAATAGATGCAGTTGTGAAATACAGGATGCTTGAGATTTATCAGCAAACTGTGCTGTTCATGTTACTGACTGACATCATAAACAGCATCTGTGATGTCATTCAGCTTTGACATAATAGTTACTGTTAGGTATAGAGCTGCCAGTTGCTGTATGAGTAGTATCTGCCAGACTGACATCTCACAGGATAAGGTAAGCTTATTACCTAAATATTATATGAAAATAATACCTAAATAATGGTAAAATTATTCATCGTTACATGCAAGGGCATAGCTACCATAGGTGCAGGCAGTGCAGCTGCTATGGGGCCTAGAGCTGAGAGGGGCCTACCTTTCCTATCAAAGTTACATGTGTTATATAAATTTTTCGCCATTGGGTAGTACGTAGGAGTTCTTTCAAACTTTTTTTGGGGGGCCTGCAATATATCTAGGTATGCCCCTAGACCTCCTCATTGTAGTGTGTTCTAAAATGAACTGGAGAGCATTTTAATGTTATGTAATATGAACCGGGGCACTGTAATGAGGCACTATATATCATAATGTGAATTGGGGGTACTGTGCGGAATAATGTGTACTGGCAGCTCTGAAATGTGACATAGGGTGAACTTAAGCACTACTGCAATTCATAAAAGAAACTAGGGCACTACTATGGGGCTTATATAACATTAAAAAAGGCTCTACTATGGTTCAGAAAATGATCTAGGGTGCTATTATAGGGCATAAAATTAACTGCACCTTCAAAATGTTGCTATGGGGCCCACAATGGTCTGGCTACGCCCCTGGTTACATGTACAGTATACATACTTACATACACACATACATACATGCAGGGGCGTTTTAAGAGAGGAGGAGGCCTGTGTTCAGCCTCCTCCGTTCGGGCCCCCTCCTCTCTGCCCGGAGCGCTGTAGAGTCTGAGCACTAGAGGGCTCAGACTCTACTGCGCATGCGCAGATCTCCGGGAAAATGGTGCGGCGGCCATTTCCCCTGAGATTTCTCTACTGCGCTTGCGCAGAACTCCGTGAAAATGGTCGCTGAGCCATTTTCACGGAGTTATAATAGCGCTGGACTTCGGAGGGGTGAGTATTTTAAAAATGGGTGCAGTGTGTGCGGTGGGGGCCCCCTCTGGACTCAGGGGCCCGTGTGCACCGCATACACTGCACCCATTATAGAAACGCCAGTGGATACATGCATACATACATATTACATTATGCTAAATACTAAGCCATTAATGCCAGTGTTGTTTTAGTTAAACAAAACCTCCAAAGTCTGATCGGGTTCAGTATGAACGACCAGTGGCTGGGATGCCGACAGCGGCATCCTGGCCACCAGTATGCCAGCAAAGGGGCAAGCGCTAGAAAGCCCCTTGCAGGCACGGTTATATTCTCCTTCTATGGGTGTTGTGGACACCCACAGAGGGATAATAGCCTGTGGCGCCGGTATTCCAGCGGCGGTATTTCACTGATTCCGGCATCAGCATTGTGATCGGCGGGATCCTGACTAGCCGTATTTTAACTGCTTACCGTCTGATCACTGTCTGAGTTAAATAAACCTAACACTTCCTTTTTTAAATTTGCGTAGATGCCTGATTCTTCATTTTCTTACTTTCTTAAATGAGTTTTTGACTTAATGTTTTTGCCTCACTAAAGCCAACAATAATTATAGAACTTTAATACACTGTCATAAATACGAAATCCAATGCGTCACTCCTACTGACATGGCTCTCTGCATTTTACGTTCATTTGTATACGTGTGAGTTCCTTTCTTCATCCAATTTTAACATTGGGGCAAATGTATTAAGCCTGGAGAAGGCAAAAAGAAGTGATAAGTGTAAGGTGATAACGCACCAGCCAATCAGCGCCAATATGTAAAGTGACAGTTGGGAGGTGATTGGCTGGTGCCTTCCACTTATCACTGCTTTATCACTTCTTTATGCCTTCTCCAGGCTTAATCCATCTGCCCCATTGTTTCCATAATTGGCTTTTGAATGCTTTTTTAATAGCAAGATCTAATTCTTGAAGTATTTTTGTTAAATCCCAAGGAGCCTAATTAAGATCCCGAAGGATCTGAGTTGCATAGTGCAAAGTACCGATGTTCCAATCTTTGCACATGCGCCGGACATGTTCTGGACGTGTGCAGTATGGTTCTTACATCATTGGACGCACTACAGCTGCAGATGTCACTAGAGTGACAGTCTGCAGCTGTTTGGAGGTGGGGTGGGGCCCAAAACTGAGGCCAACATCTCCATCAGAAGACAGAGATTTCCTGGCCTCTTTGTAGGAACTGCAGTGGCCAGCTTGCGTGTCCCTATTGGTCACACAGCCAACCGATGGTGTCACAGGTGATCTGATGCTGCATCTTAGGATGCAGCACAGATCACTATTGCAAGCAGGAGATGTCTACTTATACTATACACCACCTGCTGCATTGCCATACTAGTGCCTCACTGCTGCTTCCAAGTAAGAAGCAGCGATGCAAGATCTGTCCACATCTGACTTATGCCCAATGTATAATCAGTAATAAAGTACAAACTCTTTCACACTGGGCCTTACTCTGATTCACATGTCAATGCTGTATAGTGTTCAATCTAGCAGTGGGGCAGGGCAGGGCGCTGGACTGTGAGGGGCACAAGTAACGGAGGTGCTGGGCTTCCACCAAGCTCTCTCACAGCGTGAATGGATGCCGCACGCATGTGCACGGCATCTTTACATGCTGGGAGGGCAGAAAGCGGGCGGCTGTTTTAGCAGAAAGAACAGGGCGGGTTTTGCCCTTGAAAAATCGGGCAGGGCGCGGCACCCTGCTAAAACAGCCTAGCGTAAATACTAGCTGTACGCCGCTGGCCATTGTTTTAAGCCTGCACATGTGTCCCAGTCGCACCGAGCATGCGTCCTGATTATTAGAGCTCAGAGATGCTGAACAGATTTGGATGCGTCTGTGGAACTCAGTGGGCATTCCTGGGAGGTGATAGAGGAGTGGCTAGGACATGTTGCGGATGTGTTGCTGTTAGTGGCTGTGTCCAAAGATGTACAACCACTCATACAGTAGGCCATTCTCGCATGGAGAAACTGCACCTGCCATAAACCTGGTGTAAGTTTTGATGCTTTGTCCAATGGTGCAGCTAAAGAGGTACAGAGACGGAACTGCACCACTGGAAGTGAGTGTCTTAGTATTAATGAAATTAATCACAGCATTAGCACAAAATGCAGACATAGTCATGTGACTCAGAATCAGCCCCACTACGTTTTCATAGAAGGTAGTAAATGTAAGTGCTTTGAGTCTATGATTAAACATCCATGGGGCTGAAAGAAAACCTCTTTCCTTTTGCACCAGATTTTGATCTTTGTAAAAGGCCTATATATCAGCAATCACAAAAAAAAGAATTTGCGATTCTGATCACTTGTTGGTCAGAATTAGCAACAAATGAACCCCCGTATACTGCCAATTTTTTGGGACAATCATCTACAAAATGCCAACTTGCCCTAACCACCACTTATCTGGATCCACCCAGATTTCAGTGCTGGAAGTGTTAGAACAAATAGACCAGCAAATATTATTTGGTATTGGCCAATGTCACATGACATAAGGATGACATGACACCCATCTCAAACAACCAATACCATCAATTTAATTTAGATACCATCCCCAAGCACACAATTTCACCAAAACCACATAAAGCAAACATATATATAACAACCAACTCAATTATACACTAGCATCTGTCTGTGTAATTCATATTTGACTATTTTGCTGGGTGCAAATGAATATACATGTATGGTATCTATGCACTCAGTACAATCTCTGGTTTTACTGTATATTTGGGCCCTTTCATTTTGGTCTATAAGATTAGTGTGAGATGATGAAATTGCAAACACTGATTTTTAAAAAAATTGTTGATTTTGAACCAAAAATTCAAATTGGCAATATAAATTATCCAAAAAATGATTTTATGAGTTATATCAAGAACAAAGGAAGAAACAGACAAGCGCTAAAGGTAGGAAGCAGTAGGGAAAGCTAAGTCAGCCTGCTCCCAAATAACCACCTCATTGCGGCTTCAACTGCCGGCAATTAACACCGGAACCCCTCACAGCTTCAGCACTCCTCAATCTGCTTTTAATAAATCATTTAAAAGAGCTTTTAAACATTATGCTCTAGCAAAACCTTTTCTCTACAGGTGTTGCATTGTTACACTAATTAAAAAAAGCACTCCTGCTTATTGTTTAATTTATGAGTTACTAGCTGTTTTACTCGTTCTTCGCACAGGAGTTTCTGATTTTCATGGTGGTCAATATAAATGAGTATTCAAAATTTAGTAAATCTATAGAGCTGTAAATTTGAGATGTCTTAATGTACTGTAAGTAAATATTAATCCATGGTTCTTAGTGTTACCTGAGCAAATACGGTAAAAAGTGATGAGACCATTTTTGTAGTTTGTTGTATTCTACACACTAGAGGTGCAATACAAATTTTTATCCGATTGTCCATTTGGGCGTTATCGTTCACGCAACGAAAGCCAGGCATCGGTAATAACATAATTATGACAACCCCCTTTTCATCCCATTAGGGGAGGTTTTTTAAAATTCTAATTATGTAGTTTTCCTACTTCCCCTGAAGAATACCTATGATAAATTTCAGCTTCCTAACATATCGGGAAGTAAGAGAATTAGTGATGAGTCAGTCAGTGAATGAGTGAGAGATATGGTAAAAAGTGACAGGACCATTTTTGTGGTTTATGAAGTTCTACACACTGGAGGTGCAATCCAAATTTTGATCCGATTGTCCGCTTGGGCGTTATTGTTCACGCAACACAAGCCACGCATCGGTAATAACGTCCTTATGTCAACCTCCTGTTCATCCCCTTAGGGAAGGTTTATTACAATTCTAATTACATAGTTTTCCTATTTCACACCTGAAGAATACCTATGTTAAATTTCAGCTTCCTAGTGATGAGTCAGTGCGTGAGTGAGGGCTTTCGCATTTATATATATAGATTATAGTGATTGATATGGTGTATCATTGATTTACAATTTTCTGGGAGGGGAGGGGGGTTTGTATCAGTTGTATTTTTAGTCAATATTTTGCACATACCTGTAAGTGCTGCATGTGTGTGTAGATAGATGGTACACGGGGATGCAGTCAAAATGCTGGCTCTCGGGATCCTGGTGTTCAGGAGACCGACGTCAGAATCCCGACAGCTGGCATTTTACCGACGGGTGAAATACTGACACCCACCTGTAATTCCCACTCAGTTGGTGGGTCCATGCCACCAACTGAGTGGGAATAGAACCTGTGGCGAGCACAGCAAGCCTACAAGGGGACTCGCTGTCTCGCTCCCGGTATTCCGGCAGACAGGATGCCGGTGTCAGTATACTGACAGCTGGAATCCCATCTGCCGGTATTACATACTAGATCCGGTACATGTTATCACTTTATATAGAAATGCAGCTTTCCAAAATGTAATGTAAAAAATAAAATGATTAATAATATCTAGTTATTTGAATTTAAAAATAACTGTAAGCAGAAGATGCATTTCATGGATACTGTATTAAATATTATTAGTCATTTTAAAAGTTGTAGAAGCACTTTGTCAGTCTATTTGTATTCCCTAGATAAATGAATAGATGGCTGAACATATCCTATGACACATAAATATATTTTTATCTTATCAAGTCTATAGCATGACATGGTTTGGACATTTTAAGTAGTTAATTGTGTAAATGGGAGATATCCTGCTGTAGTAACTAGTAAACAAAAGCATTAACCCTTTCTGCCAAATGTTGGTGTTGATGAGTAGGGACAATCACAATCACATGTATGAGAAGACACTGAGGGCCATGTGTCACAAGGGCATAATCAGTGCTTCTGGTCAGGGGCGTCTTAAGCAAGGAGGGGGCCCATGTGCAGAGTCCGGGTGGGCCCTCTCCACGGCGCTGTAGGCTCCGACATTGTGCCAGAGCCTACTGCGCATGCGCAGGTCTCTGGAAAAATGGCACCCGCCATGTTCCGGAGACAAAATTCAAACTGCACATGTGCAGCGGTCATTTTGGAGGGTATTGTTTGTGCGACGGATGCAGCTGCAGCACCCAACGCAGGACTCCGGAGAGGTGAGTAGTAAAATATGGGTGCAATGTGTGCAGTGTGTGGGTCCCCTCTGGACCCAGGGGCCCCTTGTGCACCGCACACATTGCAACCATGATAGAAACGCCAATGCTTCTGGTGCACTGGACTGACCCTGGCAGGTTTCCTTTGAAAGCCATGTGGCTCAATTGGGACAAAGTTGTCCTGATCAGGATGGAGGGATAGGGCCCTCAAATAAAGACAGTGGGGCAGATGTATTAACCTGGAGAAGGCATAAGGAAGTGATAAACCAGTGATATGTGCAAGGTGATAAAGGCACCTGCCAATCAGCTCCAATATGTAAATTAACAGTTAGGAGCTGATAGGCTGGTGCCTTTATCACCTTGCACATATCACTGGTTTATCACTTCCTTATGCCTTCCCCAGGTTAATACATCTGCCCCAGTATCTCTTAAATTGGGACAGTTGGGATATATGCATTAATCAGTACTCAACAGTATTAAAAAAATCACATGCATTCCCCGTATTTTCCTTGTCAATAATGTATCTCTTAGAAGGGGAGATGTACTAATCCTTGGAGAGATAAAGTATCAACCAGTCAGCTCCTATCTGATATGTTACAGGCTATGTTTGAAAAACGTCAAGAGTTGATTGACTGGTACTTTATCTCTCTCCGCTTTATCACTCTCTAAGGCTCAGTACATCTGCCCCAGAGTGTGTGTAGCTATGAACATGCGCAGTCCTCAGAAAAAGGGGAATAAGCTAGATTTCAAACTTGATATTTGATAATGACACATATGCTAAAGACGGGATCCGGTCTGAAGATCGACAGTGTCTAGGTCGACAATGTTTAGGTCGACCACTATAGGTCGACAGTCACTAGGTCGACATGGATGGAAGGTCGACAGGGTTTCTAGGTCGACATGTGCTAGGTCGACAGGTCTAAAGGTCGACATAAGTTTTTCACATTTTTTTCTTTTTTTTTTTTTTTTCATACTTAACGATCCACGTGGACTACGATTGGAACGGTAAAGTGTGCAGAGCGAAGCGGTAGCGGAGCGAAGGCACCATGCCCGAAGCATGGCGAGCGAAGCGAGCCATGCGAGGGGACGCGGTGCACTAATTTGGGATCCCGGTCACTCTACGAAGAAAACGACACACAAAAAAAAATCCTCATGTCGACCTTTAGACCTGTCGACCTAGCACATGTCGACCTAGAAACCCTGTCGACCTTCCATCCATGTCGACCTAGTGACTGTCGACCTATAGTGGTCGACCTAAACATTGTTGACCTAGACACTGTCGGTTTGATGAACCACACCCGCTAAAGACACCTGAAATTTTCTCTCACTCTCTTGCTTACTTTGATAAATAAATAAGAGTTAACCAAGTATTATAGTCATTTAGGCAAATAACCCAAAGTTTAAATTAATGATAGGGCTGATTAAAGTGATAGTAGCGAGGAGTTTGAAGTAACATTTTATTCTTTCCACCATGCAAATAGTAGACACAGAGTAATTTTATAAGGAAGACAGGAACATACTGTAGAAATGTGCACATGCCCAGTACAGTGGTGCCGAGATAGGGGGGGGGGGGGGAGTACAAATTACCCAGGCACAGGTCTGATGGAGGGGCCCAGTGGGGGCCCAGACCCCTCCCCGTTACCTGGCAGCAGCAGCTGCAGCTCTTCTCCTCAGCCCAGTACATGCTGCTGTGTGCTGGGCTTCAGTGTGGCTAAGAAGGCACTTAAAATACATTTTTTCACTATTTTTTTCTTAGGGTGCATGACCGCGCCTCCTGTGATTAGACCACACCCCCTGAAAAGTACCTGGGCCCATCTAGGCTCTCAACTGCCCTGGCCCAGTATATAAGTGAGTGGGTTAGATATTGCAGCATGCTTCTGGGCATTGATCCCTGGTTTATACTATAGCTACTCTAGCATAATAACAAATTACTTCTTCAAGCAATACTGTATCTATCAGTTTATAATTTACATGCTTGCTCACTCAGGTACGGTTGCAGTGTTGTATGCAAGTCCTCTTTGTGGATGGATCTTGCGTGTCTTCACACCATGCATGCTCCAAAGCCAAGCACACGTATTGTGGGGTGATTCGGAGTCACAATCACATTGCTTGTATCAAGGATAGGGCTAGTACAATGGCACGGTGACAATGATGACAGGCACCAAACATAGGGATAATGATGGTCTAGCAGAGCCGGCCCTAACCAATATGATGCCCTAGGCAAGATTTTGGCTGGTGCCCCCTAGCACCGCCGCTAGTTCTGCAGGACATGCCTGGCATGAGTCAGCTGGCAGCTCTGCTAACGTTGGGCACCTTTTGTTTATGAAAATGCATCTTATTTGCATTACAATGTGGCTAGGATGCACAAGCAGCTTCTGCTGATTAAAATGATATGCAGCATGCTTATATTCTGTGTGCGACTGCGGCTGTATCTGCATACGAAATGCTACATTACAGTGATTTCCAGGAATACACTGCAACATAGCATTTCGTATGCAGCTGCAGTCGCACACAGAATATAGGCATGCCGCATATCATTTTAATCAGAAGAAACTGCTGGTGCCCCTAAGCATACCAAATGCCCTAGGCATTTGCCTAGTTTGCCTATACCTAAGGCCGGCTCTGTGGTCTAGTTACTTAGATGCGTACAGCTTGGCATATGACTGAATAACCATATTCAGTTCCAAGCTCACGGAGTGGGATATGTGACACTTGTGTGCAACTAGGCATTGGACCCTCTCTAACACCTGCCATTCTCTGTTTGTGGTTGTCAGTTTCTCTCTTTAAAATCATGTTTGTAAAGGGTTTGGCTCAAACCTTAAAACCATGAAAAATATAGTCCAAAACCGGATTTTTAAATTGGACTGAAAAAGTTATCAACCTGGGTCCCAGGAGATTCACTTATAGCTGCTCATACCCTCAACATTTTCCGCAGAGTTAAGTTTGGGTGGGTTATTTTATTTCTGTGCAGGGTAAATACTGGCTGCTTTATTTTTACACTGCAAATTAGATTGCAGATTGAACACACCCCCACCCAAATCTAACTCTCTCTGCACATGTTACATCTGCCTCCCCTGCAGTGCACATGGTTTTGCCCAACTGCTAAAAAAAATCCTGCTGCGATCAACTTGGAATTACACCCATTGTACAGGGAGTAGGACTATTAATGTAAAGGGACACTTTTTTAGGCTAATGCTCAATCTGAAAGCTAGGTGGTCCTGGAAAAGCTATCCCAGTTAGTATCATTAGCTCTTCAGCAATAAAAGGATGCACGCCACTTACACCTGCTTGATATAATATAACATATTCCCTCTATTCCATTATCAAATATTGTTTTTAAGTCCTTTCTTTATGAAGCAAAGAATACCAGAGGTGTTTTTTTTGTATGTTCAGAATAATCATTATTCAAGGTCTTGTGTCAAATGCAGAGGCTCTTAAAGAACTGCTACTTTCTTTCACTTATCTTAAAATTCATGGTGGCTTAATACTCTCTAAAGTCAATATACAGGCTTCCTTCAATACTATCCAGATAAAAATAAAAAGAGTCAAGTAGAAGAGAACTTGCAATACTGTACATTGTAGAAATGTGTATGAAAAATTGCAGGCACCATTATTTGAACACATCATCTTAGGATTTGTCCTTCAAATGAACTCTATAAATGTTTCTGTGGTACTGAACAGGCATAACCTGTTGGTTATGGCCTGTAGAGTTTCTTCTATGAAAAATTTTCTCCTGTTTAGAACTGCTCTACTGGTGATAAAAGATTTTGAATGGAAAGCTGGTCTTGAAGAATTTGAGAGCACGTCATGCAGTAACCTTTCCCAAATACAGTATAAAAAAAAGCTCAATATTGTCTTGAGACAATAATCCTTTGCATTATGCATGGCCACACTTTTTTTTTCATTTAAATTCCATTCTCTTATGTTGCTCATGTAATAAAATGTTAGAGTTGATGGTTGATCCCAATCTTTTGATCCACTAATTTATGAAAATCCACAGGTACCCTTTAATTTCACAATTCTTCATTCATGGTACAGGTTAAGTCTCCCATATTCGAAAATCTGATTCAATCCAATTTTTTTTTAGCACAACTATGATACAGTAGTAACACCTTTGCTTTCTGATGGTTCAGTGTACACACACTTTGTTTCATGCACAAAATCATTTTTCTGTTTTTACTGATGGGTGCAGTATTATCATTTCAGCTCGCTACCCCCCAGGGTAGCAAGGCGCCCAGCCCTTTACGCAGCAAAATCTGATTACTATGGGTGCAATATGCGTGATAACGGGGATCACTTTAGAAAGGAGATTAGGCGTGATATATCATTTGAATACTGCCCATTGTATCAAATTACCTTCAGGCTATGTGTTTAAGGTGTATGTGAAACGTAAATACATTTTTGTGTTTAGACTTGGGTCCCATCCCGAAGATACTGTATTTCATTATGGAATTCAAATATTCCAAAGTACCAAAATATCCGAAATACTTCTAGTCTCAAGAATTTTGGATATGGAAACTCAGCATGTAGCTAGCTACATCTGCTTAATTTTCAAAATTCCCTCTTCTACAGAAATGTGTTATTAAGGATCTTCATCTCTTGCTTGGGCTCACAAATCTCTGTATTTTCGCCCAAAATAAAATTAATGTTATTGTCTTCTACCCATTCTATAAAAACTGTTTATTCATATCTCTCTGTCTCACTTATGTCCCCTCACTGGATTACTAACCACATCTCTACCTGTAAATCTCTGTATTAGAGAATACTCCATATACTTGGTCTGTCTTTTCATATTGTATTTGATTAAGGGGTGCAAATTATATTCTTATTTAATTAAATAGATATTAAACTGGATTTTCCTCTATGGACAATCCCTAGTCCATTGGACATACTGTACTTAGACAGTCAATCAGGCCCTTGAGCATTGCCTACAAACTTATGTCACTACACAGCAATATGTTTGGTAAATTGACTTGCTTCGATGAACTCTTCAAAAAGTCACGTGTGGATCTACAGACTATACCCTCTTTCATCTTGAATTATCTGAAGGTATAGCATGATACTTTAAGTAAGAAATTTGAGCGCAAACTTTTCTGGGGGAAAATTCAGTTTTTGTTGTAATGAAAAAATATATTCTGGAAAATAGACTTAGGGTAAGAGCAACTGACACACATGCTCCTTTTTTTGCTAAGAGTTTCCAGAGACAATCCCTGTTGATGTACAGTAGAGAAAACCCGGAGATTATGGTAAGAAGGGAGTAAAATGATGACAGCTGCACTATTCACATCTTTGCAAATGTACAAGCAATTCCAGCTGCACACATCTCCGCTATTTCTCTGTGGACTTTGAATGGGTCTTTCTGTGTGGCAACTGGATGTCAACAACACATAAGAAAACTTACATGCACATTAGAAAACTGTTTTGTGGGTGAGTCATGGGCTGGTAGCCAAAGTCACTTGCAATCCTAAATTGTGCATATGCAGAGAGGGCACCAAATTCAGAAGAATTCCCTTCTCTTGTTAATGGAGAATAGGGGCATTGCCATTGTATAGATGCGTACAACTGTGTGTACTTACATTAGCCTTCAATTTACTTTCCATTCACAGAGGTCATTCAGAATTGTTTTCGTATTATGTTCAACTCAGAATTAAGCCCTTGTACAGCAATGTCTCTGTTCAATAGGGTTTCAATTTGAGCTTTACTTAGTGTTTGTCTGATCTCTCATACTGTAACTGACCCATCCTATTCCCTGACCATCCTGTCTGCCTGGGATCTTGGATTTTAGACTTGTTTTCTTGGACCTCTAGCTCATCCTCTTCTAGGGGGTCCCTGGTGAAGACATCCCTACAGGGAAGCCAGTATCGCCATTGAGTGGCTTAGTGGGTTTACATCCATTCTGATAGAAATCTCAGCCAGTGAATCCCACACAGACTGTCACAGTGACGTGGCTAAACATACTGTATGGATTTTCTCTGATTCAAAAAGTCTAGCTCTATAAATATACATTGAGGACTTTTATGAATGGAAACAAATATAAATGTTACTTATACAACTGCTTCTCTACCTGCGCATGGTCTCATGTTTTAAACACAGGACTTATAGAATTGTGGTAGATATTTGCATGCCAAACAATAAATTTCCTTCAAAGAGCTTCTTGCTGTCACTTGTGGATCACTGCCATACACACTGAACAATCCGCTGTACGATGGCGCAATGTATCATTACATGTTGCTTTTACAGTAAGTACAGTACACTGCAGTTAGCCATGGTATTGTCCCATTGGCTGTGCAGTACATCCAAATGGTTGGTTCAATGAATGACGACCATGAACAAGGGATCGGGCTACACATTATATGTGTATGACATATCAATCCGATCAATGTCGGAGCAATATATGGTACAGTACAATATATCTTATAGTGTGTACCCAGCTTCAAACAAGTCATGAGTGTTTCTCTTCCAGCAATAGTAAATCTAAGTTTGCAGACTTATTGTGGCTTGCCGATATGCAGCTCCTTTAGAAAGAGCTGACTATTGCTCATCCGCAGTCACCATCATCTTCATATTATTTACTTGTACTTCGGGTGCAATCATGAATAAATAAAAGCATAACATCTAAGAAAGGCCATTTCAGTTGTGGGTCTACTGTACATTTCCCCACTTTCATAAAATGTTTATTATATCTCTGCAATAGTCACATGTACAAACATAAGCATTGCTTTATAAACATCACTGTCCTTTCTGTGAATATATTCTCTAATGCAATAGCTATAAAAGCAGAATATTTGAATATATTATTGCCATATAAAGACGCATTTCAGTACTGCACATGGGTGCAGCCATGTCGAGATATGTGTTCACTATGGATTTGCATCTCTTCATACCTTGAGAGATGGAAGGAATGGCAGTGGGCAATAATGACTTCAGTACAGTAAGCGCCAGGGCCCATCTTAACAGCATTGTAGGCTCTGGGCAAAGCAATGTAACGGGGCACATAACCACCCATTCATGGCATTGTAGGCTCTGGGCAAAGCAATGTAACGGGGCACATAACCACCCATTCATGGCAATTAATTAAAAAAATCATAACATGCCCTTCTTCTGGTCATATGCCATCTCTCCGTATGCTTTCATACATTGAATGGCTGTCAGCACTCAGATTTGTGGATAGCTTCAGCTGTGGGAGGAGGCAGAGAATGTTGCTTTGCCGTTCTGATTGTGTGGCTACCATCCATTCCTGCTCAAAGGCCCCTAGAATTATGGGGCCCTGGGCAGCTGTCCAGTGTGCCTATATGTTAAGATGGCCCTGGTAAGCGCATGTTCACGGAAGTGTAAAAAGTCTCCCTGTAGATATTACTGATCTATTTATATAATTATACTTAAGCTGGGTACACACCTACATAATATGGCAACCCATCAACATGGCAATGTGATGTAACGATATACTGCATTGTGCTGTACACACTACACAATATATCATGACATACTTAATGTAACAACACCGTATCGTCCATGGCATCTTACCATCTGATGTGGATAATGTAACTACCCAATTCATCGGATGATTCATTGGGTGGATTGTGAGTACACACTATATAATGGTCATTGCAATCTTGCGCAAATCACAAATAATTAGTGTATAGTGTGTAACCACCTTTAGATGCATTCGCATATACTGGAGGCCTGATGTAAAGATAAATGATGATGTTGATGATCATGATGACAAAAGCAGCATCATCTAGCAGATTCTGATTAGCTGCTTGCTTATCTATCTCTCTCTCCAACTGATAGTACTTATTCCTCTACTGTTGCATCTATATTTTATGGAATTGCTTTACTTTATTTGCATTATTCATTTGCCGTTTCCATTTGGGCTACTGCTGGAAAAAATATTCCCATTGGATTTCAAAAGGAACAAACAACATATACAATGTTCACAGATCCAGAAGCAGTGGGAGATGCAACTTTCACATTTACAGTATTAACACTAATGTCTCTTATGTGTGTTGGATGAAGAAATGAACCAAGAGATATGAAAAATAAATTTAGCACATATATATCTCATGTTTAATTCTAGTGTTTGCTATGGGACAAACTTGGCCACTAACAGTGACCTTTGTTGGAAATGCATGATGATACATCATAGAAGTAGTTTGGAGTTTCAAAGAGTTTGGCCTTCTGTACAAAAACCTGTATTCCTCCTTCCAAGCAACGTATGTGCATTGTTGCTAGTCAGTTGGCTGATTTTTATAGTCTTCTGTAACTCACTACTATAGTAGGTCTGTGCAAATCTAATACTGGTACTTTGTAAGACCATACAACTACTAAATTTAGGCTGGTTCTTATGCATGAAAGAGCTTCATTGGTGGAAGATACGGTACATCAATCAATAATATGGTACCATTTTCCCATTAGACTGGGACAAGTCCCACAGAAACAATCATCTGCCTGAATTGTATGTGGCATTCTATTTATTTATTTGTTTGTTTATTTATTTATTTATTTGTTTATTTATTGTCAGTTAAGTTGGGCATACACTATACAATTATCTGGCAGGTCATCTGGCAGATCTGGCTGGTTGGATTGAAAATCTTGTAATGGATGAGAGCAAATGATGATTTACCATTTGCTCCCAAAAACTGGAAAACAGACAATACCTGTTGTTCATACAAATTGGTTAAATCACGGATTTAACCAATCTGTATGAACAACAGTTTTCTCCGTTTTCCACTGTTTGGGAGCAAATTGTCAATTGTCCATAACCAGATTTTCATTCCAACCAGCCAGATGTGGCAGATGATCTGCCAGATAATTGTATAGTGTATGCCCAGCTTTACTTATACAGCATGACCATATTCAATTGTGCTTTACAATTGGGAGCAAATGGGAACTCTATAGCATCCGCTCTTCATTGGGCCTTCTCTGTAGAATGGGTCTTATCTAGGGGTTTAGAATATGATCATAGTGGTGTATATTAATGAACTGGTGCTGAAAATGTTAAATGCTATACTGTGCCATTTGTTCCTAACTGTGCTGTATTTTAGAGCTAGAAATATATATATATTAGAACACAGACTCATGACATAGATAAGTACTTTCTTCATTGAACCATCAAAGACAAATCACATGTTAAAGATTTGGCATCACACTGAATGTAATGACAGTAAATATGCCCTGTTGTTGAACTCTGCCATACATAGCAACTGCCACCCTATAATTAATGATGAATATTACAGCATGGCCTTCAAACAGGCACACATATGTGACCTTCAGTAACTCATCTACAAGAAGCTATTTTTACAAACATGCTGTGTTTTATATATATATATATATATATATATATATATAAAACAGCATATGTGTGTGTGTGTGTGTGTGTGTGTGTGTGTGCTATCTGCGTGCAATACTGCACTGTATATACAGTAAATATGTGTTATTCCCTGAAGTATCTTCACTCACCAAAAAGGTCTAGATCTCAAATGTATAACAAAAAAGGCTTTTTGCCAAACAACAACCAGCCATCTGAAATCTACATGTTGCCAAATCTGTATCCTCAATAGGCTATTAGTAATATTACATACAATAGTGGTATTAATGATAACATAAAAATTAATTATAATCAGCAGTGGTATAAAATATGACTAAATATCTTTGCTTGATGACATTGCTATGAAAAGGATGAATCAGCTGTCAGGTATCCACTAACAGATTTACTATGATATCTTATATACACATTTACATTACAGTTTTTGGTATCGTAGTCTGTACAGCACATCTTATTCTATTTCAGTCATCAGATATAATATTGATTTTCATTACCAGAGTATGAGACAGTCTAGATATTTCCCCAATTTTTGGTCTATCTATCTATCTATCTATCTATCTATCTATCTATCTATCTATCTATCTATCTATCTATCTATCTATCTATCTATCTATCTAGTATCACCTGCATTGGGTCTTAAGTCATGTTGGTTTAGACATTACTTAAATGATGCAAACCAGTGTTCTGCTACACATAGTCTATATTCAGCATCTCTACAAATACAGTGTCCAGAAAATAAGCCGGATTTTCCAGCATGTATGGATATTGCATCCTTTACCATCTGCTGCAACCATGCAATGCACACAATTCTCATATAGCAGGTAATCATCAAACAGCCTTTTGATTCTAACATCACTTACCTCTACAAAATAAAAACATGGGAGTAAGGTAACGCTGTCTTTTGTAACTCTCATTTTTTGCCGTTCCTTTGCAGACATGTTTGTTTTTTATCAGCAGAATCCTCTCTTCAGGCAAGCTGGTTCAGAATGATTTTCCTTTTGCAAACCTAAAGCTCAGCGTTGATGTGCCATTCCTTAGTGCCACCTATGGAGTGTGCAGCATTTGGTGTGTGTTTTTCTCTCTCTCTCTCCGTCTCTCTCCTTATTTCTCCCTCTCCCTCTCTCTCTCTCTCTCTCTCTCTCTCTCTCTCTCTCTCTCTTTCTCTCTCTCTCCCTGTCTCCTTATTTCTCTCTCTCTCTCTCTCTCTCTCTCTCTCTCTCTCTCTCTCTCTCTCTCTCTCTCTCTTTCTCTCCCTGGCTTGCAGCAATACAGTTCCCACACAGTCAGTGAAAATTATTCATTACGCCTTATAGAAACAGGAATGGCTTCTGTACAAAAACACCCCTCTTGCTCTGCTTGAACTCCCAATGAGCTCCTATTCACTTAGGCATTATTAGAATTCACAGCTTATTGTCTCTAAGTCTGACGTCAAAGAAGCTACAGGGAGCAAAAGGGAAAAAAACTGCCCTGGGTTTATTTATGTTCTAGTAGGTTATGCATATTCAGATCTGATCAGTGTTTCAGCCTGACAGTCAGTGACAGATGATGTGAAATGTCACAGAAGACCAGAAAGACTCAGCTGTCTAGTGACCACGTGAAACTCTGACATTGTTTTTTTTATTTTATTTTTATTTTTTATTTTATCTTTGCATATTGTAAACTGGAGTAATGAGCTTTCTTAACCACTATGCATAAAAAAAAAGTTAAATATGGGTTATTTTACAGTTTTACGGATCCTGTGTATAAAGTTGTGTCTAATGTATAGGAAGCAGTGGGTGGGGTGCTAATCCAGAAATGAGGGCGTCCCAAGCCCTCAGGTGTGTATACACACACATAATATAGACTATATAGAGAGGGGGCCTGGAATGAACACCCTAGCTCATTATAATGGGATGTGCTACCTTGCTGGGACTTGGTACTACAATATAGGAACAAGGGTGCAAGTGCACCATACACCATTAAAATTATAACAACCATAATATTCGAGGTTCTTGGCATATATTGGCCAGTATATGAGCCTGCCCACCTACTTCACTGTGACCTCATCGGACAGGGCCCTAACACTATAGGGGTTCGCATCTGGTGGCGCAGAGCACCCCCAAACCACCCCAGCCACACCACCCAAGGGCATTACACAGAAAAAGGATATGAGTGAAAGATCAGTGTTAAGCAAATTAAAGAGGCTGCTGAGTGTTAAAGAAATATAAAGGAGGACCTGCAGTAAGGTGTCAAAGGGAAGTTTAGCTGCGCAGTGTTACAAGTGTAAAATATATGTGAAAAATGCTACATAAATATAAAAAACACAAGGTGATATAAGTGTTAAAAATAAATGTAAGGTGGTGATGCCCCAAAGTGGCCCAGCCAGAGCAATATATGGAGCGCCACGCCCCAAAAGTTCACCCCCAAACTGACTTTGTATATAATTGAAAGGATCTTACCTATGTCTTTTGTGCAGTCAGCATGTGCTGGTTCCCTGTTTAAAGGCCTGAGAGGCAGCGGGTGGGGTGCTAATCCAGAGATGAGGGTGTCCCAAGCCTTCAGGTGTGTATACACACACATAATATAGACTATAGAGAGAGGGGGCCTGGAATGAACACCCTAGCTCATTATAATGGGATGTGCTACCTTGCTGGGACTTGGTACTACAATATAGGAACAAGGGTGTAGGTGCACCATACACCATTAAAATTATAACAACCATAATATTCGAGGTTCTTGGCATATATTGGCCAATATATGAGCCTGCCCACCAACTTCACTGTGACCTCGTCAGACAGGTCCCTAACGCTATAGGGGTTCACCTCTGGGGCGTAGAGCACCCCCAACCACCCCAGCCACACCACCCCAAGGCATCACACAGAAAAAGGATAGGAGTGAGAGATCAGTGTTAAGCAAATGAAAGAGGCTGCTGAGTGTTAAAGGAAAATAAAGGAGGACCTGCAGTAAGGTGTCAAAGTGAAGTTTAACTGCGCAGTGTTACAAGTGTAAAAGATATGTGAAAAATGCTACAAAAATATAAAACAAACACAAGGTGATATAAGTGTTAAAAATAAATGTAAGGTGGTGATGCCCCAAAGTGGCCCAGCCAGAGCAATATATGGAGAGCCACGCCATATATTGGCTGCTGAGTGTTAAAGGAAAAAAAAAAAAAAGGAGGACAGCAGTAAGGTGTCAAAGTGTTAGAAAGTGAGGTTCAGCTGAGCAGTGTTAAAAGATATGTGAAAAATGCTACATATAAGTGTTAAAAATAAATGTAAGGTGGTGATGCCTATCAATCAGGCAGAGGCGATCGCTAGCTAAAGACAGCCGTCGGCTGTCTGTCATGCGCCTGCAAACTGCGGCACCGGCGCATGCGCAGATCAGGCCTGATCGCCGATCAGGTCTGAATTAGCCATACCGCCCAACATGACCCTCTCCAGGAGGGACAGAATGCTCTGCTCCTGGACTTCCCTCTAAATGTATGATTGCAATCACTTGTGCTGAAACACCTTTGTTATTTATTATCCTGTTCAACACAGGTGCCGGCAATCATACATTAAGAGGGAAGTCCAGGAGCAGAGCATTATGACCCTCCTGGAGAGGGTCATGTTGGGAGGTATGAATTAGCCCCTAATTGCGGTGACATTGGATGTGTGTACTGTGTAGCAGGTATTATAATGGTAAGGGGAGACTGCAAGGTGGCATGATCTGAACTTGACACTGTAAGTGGTATAATATGAACTGGAGGGCACTGTTATGTTACATCATTTGCACTGAGGCACTGTAATGTGGCAAAATAGGAACTGGAGGCCCGGAATTCTAGTTTGAAAAAAATCTCAATCTCGGTCCCAGGATTGAATTGTAAATACACACAGACAGACACACACACACACACACACACACACACACACACACACACACACACACACACACACACACACACTTCATACACACACTCTCCTTATACATTATACACACACCACACACATACACACACACACACACACACACACACACGGGTATAGCTAGCATCTCCTCCTGCCCCCTCCCCACGCACACACACATACGCACCTCCTGCTAGACTAACACCAACCCTACTGAGTGTTACCTGCAGTCTTGCTGCAATAACCGTATACAATGATCCATAATCAGCTCCAATATACCAGGTAAAGCAGATGTCAGAGAAGGCCAGAAAGGCTCAGCTGTCAAGTGACCACGTGAAATTATGACATTGTTTTTTTATTTTATTTTTATTTTTTTATTTTATCTTTGCATATTGTAAACTGGAGTAATAAGCTTTTTTAACCAGTATGCATAAAAAAATAAAAACTATTGGTTATTTTACAATTTTACAGATCCTGTGTATAAAGTTGTGTCTAATGTATAGGAAGCAGTGGCTGTAACACTGCACAATTCTTATACCCTCATTTCTAACATTGATTCAAAAAAGTTTCTGAATCACAGTTCATTAAAGTAAACTCAAGATAGAAAGATACAATAAAATAGGGGCTAATACTGGTTTATGGAGTGTGTCTTGCAAATATCTGCACTGTGATTATGCAGAACATGAGTGCACGAAAGTATAGGAAATGCCGCCATACACATTTCAATGACATCTACACTGATACTCTGGTGATGTGAGCATGTTGGTGTAGGTAAAGTGGGAGCAGGGTGTGTCATTGCTATGGGATCCAGAGGCTTAGTGGGCTCCAGACACAGGTCATATAGTTGTCTACCAAGTACCCAGAATTGCCTGCTAAGCAATTGGGTCTGACTTGTTGCCAGGACTAATTGCGGTGACATTGGATGTGTGAACTGTGTAGCGGGTATTATAATGGTAAGGGGAGACTGCAAGGTGGCATGATCTGAACTGGAAACTGTGAGTGGTATAATATGAACTGGAGGGCACTGTTATATTACATCATTTGAACTGGAGCACTGTAATGTGGCAAAATAGGAACTGGAGGCCCTATAGTATTGCGTAATATGAACAGAGGACAGACTATCTTGCCCCATTTTCGTAACTCCAGCATCCTGGATTGAAAAAAATTTCAATCTCGCTACCAGGATTGAATTGTAAACACACACACACACACACACACACACACACACACACACACACACACACTTCATACACACACACCACACACACACATACACACAGGGGTATAGCCAGCATCTCCTCCTGACCCCCCTCCCACGCACACACATACGCACCTCCTGCTAGACTAACACCAACCCTACTGAGTGTTACCTGCAGTCTTGCTACAATAACCGTATACAATGATCCATAATCAGCTCCAATATACCAGGTAAAGGGAGCGTCAAGCAGATGATTATCTTCAGCTCCCAATTCACCAGACAGTAGGGGGTATTCTGTGATGCGGCTGCTCTCACTCACTGATTGGCTGTGAGCATGTTATGCAGTTATGTCACCATGATTTCTACCTAGGCCTCTGTGACTTGCAGCATCTGAGCATTTTGTATCTGCTGCGTAGCAGCCACATTTAGCAAAGTCCTCAGAATATCTTTCATAATGGTCTCTGGGTGTGTAGCAAAATGAAACTTTGCTTCCTTCAGCATAAATTAATGGTTTTGCTTGTGTAGGTTTGTGTCACACTTGCAACCATCAAACTTTTTTTTTATACATTAACCTTGTGATTAAAGTTTGCAACACCTATAGTGCCTGATTAATACCTTATTGCTGCTGTGTGTTTTACTTTTCGCACAGCGGGCGATCAGGTAATAACTACACATGCGTATGCTCTGCAATGCGCACGTGCGATGGCCAACAACAGGCATCGCCAGTCAGTGTCCGGAAAGCGTTTTTAAGGAGGGTGTCTGACGTCAGCTCCGGCCCCAATCAGCCTGTTCTGATCGCACTGTAGGAGTAAGTCCTGGGCTGTGTAGAGACTGCACACAGTGGATTTTAGCAGCTCGGCATACACATGCGATCGCACACTTGCACGGCGAATTTACACTCCTCCTTGGGCGGCACCTATCTGAATGCAGGACAGCAAAGTTAGCAGCCCAGCGATCAGGTCTGTATCACCCCTATAGTTTACACAGCAACAATTTTTCTTGTTTTGACTGTATCACACTCTGCTTAACTGGGGCTGTGCACTATTAGCCTCTTCTCTGCTGCATCATTTTCACAAACACTTGCTTTTCCACATTTGCAAAATATTTTCTGTTTTAAAGAGCACTTCACAGAAAACTTTAAGGTTTGCAAGACTCACCACCCTGGCTCATTTGGCTGGGTAGTCAGCAAGATCTGGCTTACCTTCAACAACGCCACCTGTGACACCACTTGTTGCACACACAGTAATAATTGAATGTCCACACATGCCTTGCTGAACCAGCTTGGTGTAGTTTATTCAGGATTGTCAGGATGGCACATAAAGTGTCAGCATTGATCCAGTATCACACCAGCAAATTATTGTAACACTGACCCCCCCCCCCCCCCCCCCACCTTGACGGTGGCCACTGGACACAAGACAAGGAAAAAAAATCTTTCTTTTTTTTTTATATATCAAGACAAGAGTCAATAATTATTTCTTTTTCTTCTTATTTTTACAAAGTTCTTGAGGTCTGACCAAGGTAATTCCCCAAACATTGTCTGAACTGATGGTACCTCCCAGCAAGGCTGGGTTCAAATCAGAGATTGGTTTCTTAACCTTGGGAGCTGAACTTTCAGGCAAAGTACTACTATTAGAAGAAGACAGAAAAGCACATCCTGCAGTCAAAACAACGGCCTGAGACTCTTGTGCCGAGTTTACAGTATACGGTGAACTCTCAGCAGATAAGACGGGTGACCTAGAGAAACCTGAACCAATTTCTTTGGAACCATAACTTTTAATAACTGCATCACTGAATGCTGGGGGATCCTGAAGAATGGGATCTTCAGTTTTCATTAAATTGGATGCCCACTCAAAAGGCTCCCCTCTAAAGGAATGTATCAGATAGAGCACAAGGTTCTCTGAAGTGATGCCCAGAAATGGTCTAGACAACATAATGATGTAATAGTGTTTGTAAAGCGCCAGAAATTGGACTAAGTCCCCATCAAAGATTATAGATGTTGAGATATCAACAGAGTCAGGATCTGCTTCCTTACCATCTGACTGACTAGAGTGCTTTGCTAGGACCTGGTCACTACTGACCTTACTCGAGGCTGAGACTTTCTGAACCCCACCTGGGGCAGTGACTTTCTGAAACCCACCTGGGGCAGTGACCCTCTGAACCCCACCTGAGGTAGTGACTTTCTGAACCCCACCCGGGGTAGTGACTTTCTTAACCCCCGCTGGGGCAGTGGCCCTCGGGAACCCCGCTGGGGCAGTGGCCTTCGGGAACCCCACTGGGGCAGTGGCCCTCGGGAACCCCGCTGGGGCAGTGGCCTTCAGGAACCCCGCTGGGGCAGTGGCCTCGGATTCTTTTACTGGGACCGGGCCGTCAGCCTCCCTCTCTGGGACCGGGCCGTCAGCCTCCCTCTCTGGGACCGGACCATCAGCCTCCCTCTCTGGGACCGGGCCGTCAGCCTCCCTCTCTGGGACCGGGTCGTCAGCCTCCCTCTCTGAGTCGATAATTAACGAAACTTCTCCCGGGACTATGACTTCTGGGACTTTTGCTGAAGCTATAACCTTCAGAACCTCCACTAACGCTATGCCTCTTAAGTTCTTTCCTGGGGAAGCGACTTCTAGACCCTTCTCTGGGGCTGTGTTTCTTGAGACCCCACTTGGGGATATTACTTCAAAGATCCCTTCTGGGGTTTTGCTTCTCGAGTTCCCTTCTAGAACTATGGTTTTAGACACCTTCTCTGGAGTTGCGCTTTTCAAGTCCCTACCTGGGGTAACAGCTTCTGAGACCCCTTCTGGTATTGACACCTTAGCTATAATATTCGATGTCCCTCTATGACCCAGGGCATCGGGTACCGCTCCAGGACTCTGGGCATCGGGTACCGCTCCAGGACTCTGGGCATCGGGTACCGCTCCAGGACTCTGGGCATCGGGTACAGCACCAGGACTCTGGGCATCGGGTACCGCTCCAGGACTCTGGGCATCGGGCACCGCTCCAGGACCCTGGGCATCGGGCACGCTCCAGGACCCTGGGCATCGGGCACCGCTCCAGGACCCTGGGCATCGGGCACCGCTCCAGGACCCTGGGCATCGGGCACCACTCCAGGACCCGGGCATCGGGCACCGCTCCAGGGGTTTGAAACTCTGCTTCAACAGGAAAATCAAGAGAGGAGAGAAACATTCTCCTTTGGTTCCTGAATCTATAATGGGGCTCCCTAGCCCAAGGACCCCAATTATAGGATAGAGTGCTTTTTAGTGTGGGTTGTGTGACAAGTACCTCTGCCACAGTAGAGACAGGAGTAGGTCTTGTATCCTGACTCAACTTGGCCAGAGGGCAGGACTTGTCGCCACACTTTGGCTTGCGCAACTCACAGGTCTGCAGATAGTGGCCTAAACCCCCACAATATAGGCATAAATTTAAGTTTCTGCGACGCAGAGGCTCCTCTTCTGAGAGCCTGGGCCACAGAAAACGTTTAAACTTTTTTTCTCCAACTGAACCTGAGGATTCTCTTGTCACCATATTGTGAGCAAGAATCTCTTTAGAGGTAGATGAACTCTCAATGACTTCTGGCAAGATAAGCAAAATTTTAGTCAGAAGGTTTTGCAGTTGCTTTAAAGATTGCTGCAAAACTTCCAGTCGCTCAGGTTTCAAAGCACTGAAAGCAGAGTTCAGGGCTGAGAGAGACGCCTGCAGGGCTTGCATAGTTGGCATAGGAGGATTTTAAACTAAACAAGACAAGACTGGATTTTTAAACACTGGACTGGATTCTGCACACTGAGTTCTAGACAGGACTGGATTCTAAACACCGGACTAGATTCTGCACACTGAGTTCTAGACAGGACTGGATTCTAAACACCGGACTAGATTCTGCACACTGAATTCTAGACAAGATACTGGACCAAAAAAGGAAAAAACTACTGTTTATCTTTGTTTCTTTTTTGTTGTATGGCTGGTGATAATGTTAGGTTCCTGGTGCTCAGAACAAGGGAGATGTTGCATAGTGAGTCCAGAGCACCAGAACGTGATGCTGAAATAAGGTGTGGTGTGGAATTAGCCCCTGGCACCCTACATCCATTGTTTCACCCGTGTGGTCAGTTCACGCCTGAGTGACTATGGTTTCTTGGGCCCACGGCAGCCGCGTTTGAAGGGCGGATTAGGTCTGCCCAACTCCGATGCCCCCAGGTCTTAGAGTGAGACAATGCGTGAACCGAGACAGGATAATAACAAGGGGACCTCTAACTAAAGCAAACAGAAGGCTAGGGGCTACTAGCAACCCTAAAACTAAATACATGTGCAGCACGCCACCAAAGGAAAAGAACAACAAAGGAAATGCTGTCCACATGCCGACACTATACTGTTGTGTACCGGCGGTGACAGCATATGCAGAACCCTCTGCAAAACACCAGTAACAGATATAACCAAAGAATACTGCGGCCTAGGCCGATGGACGCGGCAAAGCCGCTACTCACGGAACCGGTACAAATACTGGCAAATGGACAGGAACCCCCAATGTACTCTCAGAACCGGAGGACAGGCAGAATCCCAAACGACAGACCGGTGGACACCAAGAAGCCAGATACTCGACCAGGCACAGACAAAGCCACAGGACTTCTGGACAGGAACGCTTCACGGCAGGACACGGGATCAGACACTGCAACCGAAACTGGAACCGACACTGGAACCAGCTAGACAGACACTGCTAGACAGGAGCTCAGGAACTGGCAGGGACTAGCTCAGAACTCAAGAACTCTGGAACTATCACCAGCATCTGTGTATTGCACTGAGCCAGAATATAACAGAGAGTCCTAATTAATTATGTCGTGCAGCTGCCCTGCTGCACAACTGAGAGGTGCAATTAACAGACAGGTGAGGCTGAACACATGGGAACAAGCTGCAATTACACAGACTCACCACCGGCAGCAAACAAGAATCTTCTAAACCAGAGAAAAGGGAAATCCTGGCCTGCAAGAGAACTAGAAAACATAAAATAGGAATGAACCACTACCTGTGGTTCATAACACTGGCACTGTGGGGGCATTTGCATACCTGACACTGTGGGGGGCATTTGGATACCTGGCACTGTGGAGGCATTTGTATACCTGGTACTGTGGGGGCATTTGTGGATCTGGCACTGTGGGGAATTTGTGTTTCTGGCACTGCACTGACATGTGTTTCTGGCACTGCACTATTGGGGGCATATGTGTATCACGTTCTATTTTAATTGGCCACACCCATTTTTTGCCGCGCGCACTCAGTACCTCTAAGGGGCAGACCTACTGGGGGGCAGGGTCATTTTTAAGTTGAGAATTTTTGAATGGCCCCCGAAGGATTTTATAAATATCCAAATGGCCCTTGGTAGAAAAAAGGTTCCCCACCCCTGCCTTAGGGGCAGGGAGTAGGCACTGTCACTGACAGTATGGGGGCACAGTATATACGTGGCTTGCGGTGAGTGATTAAAAGACGGCAGCCATTATAGTTGGTGGCATGTATTACAAGCACCAGCAATAGTACATGATGGTCAGTCATAAGCGGTTAATATTAATACAGCACATAAATGTGGCTTAACAACAGTGGCAGTAACCACTATAGGTACGGAGAATATGACAATGAAATGTTATCTTATAGCGGCTAAAAATTTATACCACACACTGCCCAATTTATTACCTAGCCATGGTGTAGATCAGTGGGGAAATAGTTATTAATCATATATAGATCTTTGCTATGTTTGGACAAAATATAATGTCCATACGATGATATAGTGTACACACTTTCTGAGGGCACAATATAATCTAGTTATAAAACATCTATTATTATGAACTGTGAAATAATAACCACAATATTTGCAGTGCTCTGATAATATATACAGCTACTAACTGGGAACTGGTTACTAATATTACATTTAGGAGATTTAGGGAACACCAATGTTTGATACTAATCTCCTCTCTAGAGGAAATACTATTCCACTAATCTCCATAGAGGAATATAGAACATAACAGTATATGATTATCAATGAGCGAAGCAGCTATTACATATAATACATTGAAATAGAACAATAGAGACAACGGCTATTTTTGTAAAATATATATTTTAATGCACTGATAATTTCATTTCTTTTCACTACTTTCTGTTTTTATACTTCAGCAATTTTAATAGACTGAATAAAGTTGATAAATATTTTAATACATACCAACAGGCTTGCCTACCCTCCTGCATTTAGGGGGTAATTCCAAGTTGATCGCAGCAGGATTTTTGATAGCAATTGGGCAAAACCATGTGCACTGCAGGGGAGGCAGATATAACATGTGCAGAAAGAGTTAGATTTGGGTGGGTTATTTTATTTCTGTGCAGGGTAAATACTGGCTGCTTTATTTTTACACTGCAAATTAGATGGCAGATTGAACACACCCCACCCAAATCTAACTCTCTCTGCACATGTTATATTTGCCTCCCCTGCAGTGCACATGGTTTTGCCCAACTGCTAACAAAAATGTGTTTATCATTTATCTACATTTCATTTTTCTAATTAGAGCTGCTCACCCAGAAACCCCATTCTGTAGCGCAGCCAGGGGCGGATTGGGAACAAAAAGCGGCCCTGGAAAAATTTGTACTAGTGGCCCAACATGGGCAGCACCAGAGATGTATGGTTTAGCCATGGCAGCAGCACCCTCCCCCCAAGACTTTCCAGATAGTGGGCATGTCCAGCATCAAGGGGGAAGTTAAAAATAAATAAAATTAAATATTATGAGCACATTATATGATACACCTTCAGAATTTAGGAAACTATATCATTCTTTAGAAAGATATATTTTCTTGCTTATTACACCAACTGTGTCCCAATCACTATTCACTCAATCTTATATGTCAGCCAAGCAGGCAGACAGAGCATACACTAGATCATCTGCAATCACCGGCTAAGTGGCAAAGAAATTTTCATATATGCAAATTATTTTGCATCTTATTCATTATGTCTATAAAAAGGACCACATGTCCTCAAACAAAACAGGCCCCACGGGTGCGGCGGCCCACCGGGAATCTTCCCTGTAAACCCTATGGCCAATCCGCCTCTGAGCGCAGTCCATATATTATTTTACACCTATTACAGACTTGCCTACCCTCAATTTAGCGGGAGGCTCACGCTTTTTACCAGAGTCCCCCGCTGCCCCGCAAATTGAAATGCAACTCCCAGATTCCACAGCTGCTTACTCTCTCCTCACATCCCCTTCCCCATCCACGCCACCCTCTCCCCCGCCCCTCCCCACACATGTTCCCATCTGCTGCTCACTTTCTCCTCACATCCCCTCCCCGTCCACAGCACCTCCAACCCTTTCCCCCTCCCCTCCCCTCCCCACACATGTTCCCATCTCCTGCTTACTCTCTCCTCACACCCCCTCCCCCATCCACAGCACCTCCGACCCCCTCCCCCTCCCCTCCCCACACGTTCCCATCTGCTGCTCACTCTCTCCTCACATCCCCTCCCCTACCCTCTCACCCCTCTCTCACCCTGACACTCTCTCGCTCTCCCCTTCTCATTTCCTCACTTTCTCTGACACCCCCCCCCCTCCCTTCCCCATTTCCCTGACCCTGGATACGATCTACTCCCCAAAGTGGCATGTAAACAATGTAAGAACATTAACATTTAAACTTAGTAGTTATCACCAGGGCCGGATTAAAGTCTGTCAAATGTATATGTCACATATACTGTATGTGTATAATGATGTAGGCATACCTTCCAACTGTCCCAATTTTCGCGGGACAGTCCATTTTTTTTTTTGGGGGGGGACTGTCCCGCTGTCCCACCCGCCATGCCCCTTTCTCCAACGCCATGCCCCTCTTTCTTTAGCCTCGCCCCCTTTTCACCATCAGACGCGGATTCACCGCACAGGAGTCCTTCTTCCTTCCACTGTTAAGTTGGGAGGTATGTGTAGGTGTGATGTTAGTATTATGCTCTGTTGTATAATGTAGATGTGATGTCAGTATTATGCTCTGCTGTGTAATATAGTTGTGATGTCAATATGTAGCCCTCCTGTGTGATGTCAATGTGTAGCCCTGCTGTGTAATGTTGGTGTAATGTCAGTGTGTAGCCATGTAATGTAGCTGTGATGTCAGTTGTAGCCCTGCTGTGTAATGTGGGTGTGATGTCAGTATGTAGCCCTGCTGTGTATGTTGCTGCAATGTCAGAGTGTAGCCAGTACTGAGCTTTGTGCTTTGGTTTTCACCTGCCACTGATTGACACCATAGGCGGAGATAGACACATCCCTTGGGTGGAATGTGACACACCCCCTCAATAGTGCACCGCGTGGCGCATTAGAGTGCGATCTATAATCTCCCTGAAACTACTTTTCAAAACGTTTATTATGATATACTCGCCTACTCTTTTGGAAGTTGTGGGAGACTCCGTTTTTTAGGTAGTCTCCCGAACGCACAGAAGAGTGGCCAGATCTCCAGGATACCACCCACTTTCTAGTGAAGTGGGCAGGAAGAGAAGAATATGGAAATTATTCCTTGCCAGTGGAGGAATGCGGATATCATGGTCATACACTGTCAGATATCTCACAATGGGCGGGATGTACCACACATCCCACCATTTATTGGGTACACTACATACCGGAGAAAATACCACTGGTATGTACCTACAAAATCTCAAAGGACAACTTATCCTGTAAGATTTGTCCATTGCAATTAGAGATGAGCGGGTTCGGTTCTCCGAGATCCGAACCCCCCCGAACTTCACCTATTTTACACGGTTCCGTGGCAGCCTCGGATCTCACCGCCTTGCTCAGTTAACCCGAACGCGCCCGAACGTCATCATCCCGCTGTCGGATTCGCGCGAGATACGTATTCTATATAAAGAGCTGCGCGTCGCCGCTATTTTTCACTCGTGCATTGGAGATTGAACAGAGAGGACATGGCTGCGTTCTCTCCCTGAAAAGCTCCGTATCTGTGCTCAGTGTGCTGCAAATATCTGTGCTTAGTGTGCTGCAAATATCTGTGCTCAGTGTGCTGCAAATATCTACGTTCTCTGCTGAAAACACTCCATATCTGTGATCAGTGTGCTGCAAATATCTGTGCTCAGTGTGCTGCAAATATCTACGTTCTCTGCTGAAAACACTCCATATCTGTGCTCAGTGTGCTGCAAATATCTGTGCTCAGTGTGCTGCATTTTGGTGACCAGCAGTATACATATAGTACAGTACAGTAGGCCATTGCTGTATCTTGCAGCTCTGTGTCAAGTATACAGATGTGTCCACCGTTATCTTGAGTAGTTTTCTGTGCCTAGTCACAACATGATTTATTACCATAAACCCTTCATCTATTGTTCTCAACTGCAATACAATACAGAGAACAATACAGCAGGGGATTAAGTCATTACAGCAGGGGATTAAGTCTGACTGAGCAGTCACAGATAATCCTATTAACCGTCAAGATAAATGTGGATACATCTGTACTATCTCTGTGCTGCATTATTGTGAGCAGTATATAGTAGGACAGTGCAGCAGTTTGGTGACCAGCAATATACATATAGTACAGTACAGTACAGTAGGCCATTGCTGTATCTTGCAGCTCTGTGTCAAGTATACTATCTCTGTGCTGCATTATTGTGAGCAGTAAATAGTAGGACAGTGCAGCATTTTGGTGATCAGCAGTATACATATATAGCACAGTACAGTAGGCCATTGCTGTATCTTGCAGCTCTGTGTCACGTCTAGTATCCTGATCAGTACTCAATATCTGCTGCATTGTTGTGACCAGTATGTATACTGTACTGTGCGACGTGTGTTATATACCTGGGGATTGTACACCCTATATACTGTACTGTGTGATATGTGAGATACACCTGAGGATTATACACCCTATATACTGTACTGTGCGATGTGTGTTATACACCTGGTGATTATACATCCTATAATCTGTTCCGAGCGATGTGTGAGATACACCTGGGGATTATACACCCTATATACTGTACTGTGTGATGTGTGAGATACAGTACACCTGGGGATTATAAACCCTATATACTGTACTGTGTGATGTGTGATATACACCTGGGGATTATACACCCTATATTATTATTATTATTATTATTATTGTTGTTATTATTATTATTATTATTATTATTATTATTATCCTTTATTTATATGGCACCACAAGGGTTCCGCAGCGCCCAATTACAGAGTACATAAATAATCAACCAGGAAAACAGCAACTTACAGTTGATGACAGTATAGGACAAGTACAGGGTAAATAAACATAGTTACATCAGCAGATGACACTGGAGTAAGTATCAGGTGGCAGAAGACTGCTGGATGTGGTACAGTTGAAGATTATTAAAGTAAGACAAAGGATAAGCACATGAGGGAAGAGGGCCCTGCTCGTGAGAGCTTACAATCTAAAGAAGACAGGTAAACAGACATGGGTGACACAGATGGGGTACATAGAGAACGTGGAACAGAGGGTTAGGATGAGATTTGGCTGGGTTTGGTGAAGAAGTGGACCCCCAGAAGGCACAAGTCACTACTTAATATTGTAACATTTTACTGGGCTATGCAGGAGAAAATTAAAAATAGGGGGGGGGGGGGGGAAAGAAAAAAAAGAATCAATCACTTCTACCACTTTCAAAAAGGTCAATGTAAGCTGAAATAATGGACAACTACCTCATGGAAGCCAGATACAGTATACCAAACAGTACTTAGCAGAGTTAGGAATGAGTGCTTATGAAATACAGTAACATTTTGTCATAATATTTCAGAAACTGCATGGCTGGTCTCTTGCACTCTTTTGCTCTAATACACCACCTGCTTTAGGATTTATATTCAAAAACATTATGTCTCCATAATCCCAAAAACGTCAGTCTTCTTGGAAAGTGGTTTGTTCCTTTGTAAAGGAAAGAGAACAAACGTTCTCAAACAACGGTTTCTCAATTTCTTTTTCCTCTGGGAAGGGATTGTGGATTCGCAAGAATATCTGAGCATTTCTGTAATCAGAAAGCAGCAACTTTCTACAAATGTTTACAAATAATTCCAGTGATTTTGTCATTTTCTTCCAGTGATTTGGACTAGAGATGAGCGGGTTTGGTTCCTCGAGATCTGAACCCCCCCGAACTTCACGTGGTTTACACGGGTCCGAGCCAGCATCGGATATTCCTGCCTTTCTCAGTTAACACGAACGCGCCCGAACGTCATCATCCCACTGTCGTATTCTCGCGAGATTCGTATTGCATATAAAGAGCCGCGCGTCGCCGCCATTTTCACTCGTGCATTGGAGATGATAGCGAGAGGACGTGGCTGCGTTCTCTCAGTTTCTGTGTTCAGTGTGCTGCAGTGTGCACACTTTTGCTGCCAGAGTGCCACACTGCCATTGTGACCACACTGACCACCAGTATAATATATATTGTGATTGTCTGCTTAGGAGTACTACTTGCAAGTTGCTGATAGTGTGACCAGTGACCTGACCACCAGTCACCACCAGTTTATTATATATATATATATATATATAATTGTATATAATATATATATAATATTGTATACCACCTACCCGTGTTTTTTTTTTCTTTCTTTCTTCTTTATACATACTACTATAGTAGCTTACTGTAGCAGTCTGCGGTGCTGCTGAGCTGACAGTGTCCAGCAGGTCCGTCATCAGTCATTACATAATAAATATATATACCTGTCCGGCTGCAGTACTAGTGATATTATATATATATATATATTGATTTCATCTCATTATCATCCAGTCTATATTAGCAGCAGACACAGTACGGTAGTCCACGGCTGTAGCTACCTCTGTGTCGGCAGTCGCTCGTCCATCCATAATTGTATACCACCTACCCGTGGTTTTTTTTTTCTTTCTTCTTTATACATACTACTATAGTAGCTTACTGTAGCAGTCTGCGGTGCTGCTGAGCTGACAGTGTCCAGCAGGTCCGTCATCAGTCATTACATAATAAATATATCTACCTGTCCGGCTGCAGTACTAGTGTGATATAATATATATTGATTTCATCTCATTATCATCCAGTCTATATTAGCAGCAGACACAGTACGGTAGTCCACGGCTGTAGCTACCTCTGTGTCGGCAGTCGCTCATCCATCCATAATTGTATACCACCTACCCGTGGTTTTTTTTTTTCTTTCTTCTTTATACATACTACTATAGTAGCTTACTGTAGCAGTCTGCGGTGCTGCTGAGCTGACAGTGTCCAGCAGGTCCGTCATCAGTCATTACATAATAAATATATATACCTGTCCGGCTGCAGTACTAGTGATATTATATATATATATATATATATATATATATTAATTTCATCTCCTTATCATCCAGTCTATATTAGCAGCAGACACAGTACGGTAGTCCACGGCTGTAGCTACCTCTGTGTCGGCAGTCGCTCGTCCATCCATAAGTATACTAGTATCCATCCATCTCCATTGTTTACTTGAGGTGCCTTTTAGTTGTGCCTATTAAAATATGGAGAACAAAAATGTTGAGGTTCCAAAATTAGGGAAAGATCAAGATCCACTTCCACCTCGTGCTGAAGCTGCTGCCACTAGTCATGGCCGAGACGATGAAATGCCAGCAACGTCGTCTGCCAAGGCCGATGCCCAATGTCATAGTACAGAGCATGTAAAATCCAAAACACCAAATATCAGTAAAAAAAGGACTCCAAAATCTAAAATAAAATTGTCGGAGGAGAAGCGTAAACTTGCCAATATGCCATTTACCACACGGAGTGGCAAGGAACGGCTGAGGCCCTGGCCTATGTTCATGGCTAGTGGTTCAGCTTCACATGAGGATGGAAGCACTCAGCCTCTCGCTAGAAAACTGAAAAGACTCAAGCTGGCAAAAGCACCGCAAAGAACTGTGCGTTCTTCGAAATCCCAAATCCACAAGGAGAGTCCAATTGTGTCGGTTGCGATGCCTGACCTTCCCAACACTGGACGTGAAGAGCATGCACCTTCCACCATTTGCACGCCCCCTGCAAGTGCTGGAAGGAGCACCCGCAGTCCAGTTCCTGATAGTCAGATTGAAGATGTCAGTGTTGAAGTACACCAGGATGAGGAGGATATGGGTGTTGCTGGCGCTGGGGATGAAATTGACAAGGAGGATTCTGATGGTGAGGTGGTTTGTTTAAGTCAGGCACCCGGGGAGACACCTGTTGTCCGTGGGAGGAATAGGGCCGTTGACATGCCTGGTGAAAATACCAAAAAAATCAGCTCTTCGGTGTGGAAGTATTTCACCAGAAATGCGGACAACATTTGTCAAGCCGTGTGTTGCCTTTGTCAAGCTGTAATAAGTAGGGGTAAGGACGTTAACCACCTCAGAACATCCTCCCTTATACGTCACCTGCAGCGCATTCATAATAAGTCAGTGACAAGTTCAAAAACTTTGGGCGACAGCGGAAGCAGTCCACTGACCAGTAAATCCCTTCCTCTTGTAACCAAGCTCACGCAAACCACCCCACCAACTCCCTCAGTGTCAATTTCCTCCTTCCCCAGGAATGCCAATAGTCCTGCAGGCCATGTCACTGGCAATTCTGACGAGTCCTCTCCTGCCTGGGATTCCTCCGATGCATCCTTGCGTGTAACGCCTACTGCTGCTGGCACTGCTGTTGTTGCTGCTGGGAGTCGATGGTCATCCCAGAGGGGAAGTCGTAAGCCCACTTTTACTACTTCCACCAAGCAATTGACTGTCCAACAGTCCTTTGCGAGGAAGATGAAATATCACAGCAGTCATCCTGTTGCAAAGCGGATAACTGAGGCCTTGACAACTATGTTGGTGTTAGACGTGCGTCCGGTATCCGCCGTTAGTTCACAGGGAACTAGACAATTTCTTGAGGCAGTGTGCCCCCGTTACCAAATACCATCTAGGTTCCACTTCTCTAGGCAGGCGATACCGAGAATGTACACGGACGTCAGAAAAAGACTCACCAGTGTCCTAAAAAATGCAGTTGTACCCAATGTCCACTTAACCACGGACATGTGGACAAGTGGAGCAGGGCAGGGTCAGGACTATATGACTGTGACAGCCCACTGGGTAGATGTATGGACTCCCGCCGCAAAAACAGCAGCGGCGGCACCAGTAGCAGCATCTCGCAAACGCCAACTCTTTCCTAGGCAGGCTACGCTTTGTATCACCGGTTTCCAGAATACGCACACAGCTGAAAACCTCTTACGGCAACTGAGGAAGATCATCGCGGAATGGCTTACCCCAATTGGACTCTCCTGTGGATTTGTGGCATCGGACAACGCCAGCAATATTGTGTGTGCATTAAATATGGGCAAATTCCAGCACGTCCCATGTTTTGCACATACCTTGAATTTGGTGGTGCAGAATTTTTTAAAAAACGACAGGGGCGTGCAAGAGATGCTGTCGGTGGCCAGAAGAATTGCGGGACACTTTCGGCGTACAGGCACCACGTACAGAAGACTGGAGCACCACCAAAAACGCCTGAACCTGCCCTGCCATCATCTGAAGCAAGAAGTGGTAACGAGGTGGAATTCAACCCTCTATATGCTTCAGAGGTTGGAGGAGCAGCAAAAGGCCATTCAAGCCTATACAATTGAGCACGATATAGGAGGTGGAATGTACCTGTCTCAAGCGCAGTGGAGAATGATTTCAACGTTGTGCAAGGTTCTGCAACCTTTTGAACTTGCCACACGTGAAGTCAGTTCAGACACTGCCAGCCTGAGTCAGGTCATTCCCCTCATCAGGCTTTTGCAGAAGAAGCTGGAGGCATTGAAGGAGGAGCGATTCCGCTAGGCATGTGGGACTTGTGGATGGAGCCCTTAATTCGCTTAACAAGGATTCACGGGTGGTCAATCTGTTGAAATCAGAGCACTACATTTTGGCCACCGTGCTCGATCCTAGATTTAAAATCTACATTGGATCTCTCTTTCCGGCAGACACAAGTCTGCTGGGGTTCAAAGACCTGCTGGTGACAAAATTGTCAAGTCAAGCAGAACGCGACCTGTCAACATCTCCTCCTTCACATTCTCCCGCAACTGGGGGTGCGAGGAAAAGGCTCAGAATTCCGAGCCCACCCGCTGGCGGTGATGCAGGGCAGTCTGGAGCGACTGCTGATGCTGACATCTGGTCCGGACTGAAGGACCTGACAACGATTACGGACATGTCGTCTACTGTCACTGCATATGATTCTCTCCCCATTGAAAGAATGGTGGAGGATTATATGAGTGACCGCATCCAAGTAGGCACGTCAGACAGTCCGTACTTATACTGGCAGGAAAAAGAGGCAATTTGGAGGCCCTTGCACAAACTGGCTTTATTCTACCTAAGTTGCCCTCCCACAAGTGTGTACTCCGAAAGAGTGTTTAGTGCCGCCGCTCACCTTGTCAGCAATCTGCGTACGAGGTTACTTCCAGAAAATGTGGAGAAGATGATGTTCATTAAAATGAATTATAATCAATTCCTCCGTGGAGACATTGACCAGCAGCAATTGCCTCCACAAAGTACACAGGGAGCTGAGATGGTGGATTCCAGTGGGGACGAATTGATAATCTGTGAGGAGCGGGATGTACACGGTGATATATCGGAGGATGATGATGAGGTGGACATCTTGCCTCTGTAGAGCCAGTTTGTGCAAGGAGAGATTAATTGCTTCTTTTTCGGTGGGGGTCCAAACCAACCCGTCATTTCAGTCACAGTCGTGTGGCAGACCCTGTCACTGAAATGATGGGTTGGTTAAAGTGTGCATGTCCTGTTTATACAACATAAGGGTGGGTGGGAGGGCCCAAGGACAATTCCATCTTGCACCTCTTTTTCTTTCATTTTTATTTGCGTCATGTGCTGTTTGGGGAGTGTTTTTTGGAAGGGCCATCCTGCGTGACACTGCAGTGCCACTCCTAGATGGGCCAGGTGTTTGTGTCGGCCACTAGGGTCGCTTATCTTACTCACACAGCTACCTCATTGCGCCTCTTTTTTTCTTCTTTGCGTCATGTGCTGTTTGGGGAGTGTTTTTTGGAAGGGCCATCCTGCGTGACACTGCAGTGCCACTCCTAGATGGGCCAGGTGTTTGTGTCGGCCACTAGGGTCGCTTATCTTACTCACACAGCTACCTCATTGCGCCTCTTTTTTTCTTCTTTGCGTCATGTGCTGTTTGGGGAGTGTTTTTTGGAAGGGCCATCCTGCGTGACACTGCAGTGCCACTCCTAGATGGGCCAGGTGTTTGTGTCGGCCACTAGGGTCGCTTATCTTACTCACACAGCTACCTCATTGCGCCTCTTTTTTTCTTCTTTGCGTCATGTGCTGTTTGGGGAGTGTTTTTTGGAAGGGCCATCCTGCGTGACAGTGCAGTGCCACTCCTAGATGGGCCAGGTGTTTGTGTCGGCCACTAGGGTCGCTTAGCTTAGTCATCCAGCGACCTCGGTGCAAATTTTAGGACTAAAAATAATATTGTGAGGTGTGAGGTATTCAGAATAGACTGAAAATTAGTGGAAATTATGGTTTTTGAGGTTAATAATACTTTGGGATCAAAATGACCCCCAAATTCTATGATTTAAGCTGTTTTTTAGGGTTTTTTGAAAAAAACACCCGAATCCAAAACACACCCGAATCCGACAAAAAAAATTCGGTGAGGTTTTGCCAAAACGCGGTCGAACCCAAAACACGGCCGCGGAACCGAACCCAAAACCAAAACACAAAACCCGAAAAATTTCAAGTGCACATCCCTAGTATATAGTAGGAGGACAGTGCAGAATTTTGCTGACCACCAGTATATACATATATATATATATATATATATATATATATATATATAGCAGTACAGTACAGTAGTCCATTGCTCTACCTCTGTGTCGTCAAGTATAGTATCCATATCTGTGCTGCATTGTAGTTGTGCACAGTATATAGTAGGAGGACAGTGCAGAATTTTGCTGACCATCAGTATATATATATATATATATATATATATATATATAGCAGTACGGTTCAGTAGTCTATTACTCTACCTCTGTGTCGTCAAGTATACTATCCATATCTGTGCTGCATTGTGGTTGTGCGCAGTATATAGTAGGAGGACAGTGCAGAATTTTTCTGACCACCAGTATATATACAGTGGGGATTGAAAGTTTGGGCACCCCAGGCAAAAATTCATTTTAATGTACAAAAAGAAGCCAAGGAAAGATGGAAAAATCTACAAAAGGCATCAAATTACAGATTAGACATTCTTATAACATGTCAAAAAAAATTGATTTTATTTCCATCATTTACACTTTCAAAAGAACAGAAAACAAAAAATGGCGTCTGCAAAAGTTTGGGCACCCTGCAGAGTTAATACCTTGTACTGCCCCCTTTGGACAGCTGAGACCTGACAGTGACATGGATTGTTCTCAATCATTGTCTGGAAAGACCAGGTGATGTCAATCTCGAAGGTTTTAAAAGCCCAGACTCATCTGACCTTGCTCCAGCAATCAGCACCATGGGTTCCTCTAAGCAGTTGTGTAGAACACTGAAACTGAGAATAGTTGACGCTCACAAAGCAGGAGAAGGCTATAAGAAGATAGCAAAGCATTATCAGATGCCCATATCTCAATAATAATCTTGAATTTGAATAATTTGAATTTGAATTTCCTTCAAGGAACGGATCGCGGTGCACCGCTCATCAATCAAATTAGCCTTGGAAACCGGGGAGAGTGATCAGCCCGTGGCGAAACACTTTTTAGAAGCTCGCCATAACCTTGCAAGTCTACGATACCGAATGATAGATCACATACCTGCCTCTAGAAGGGGTGGAGATAGGGGTGCCCTTCTGATTAAAAAGGAAACCGAATGGATTATTCGCTTGGGGGTTATGGCTCCAAAAGGACTTAATGACAAATTAACATTGGGAGCCTTATTCTAAGTGCATGCCTTTAATGAGTCTGTGCAATTATGTAAGTGTAGACAACATGGTTGAATCATGATTACACTAATGCAATTGCGGCAATAGAGATGTCAATAATTTAGATAATCATATTACTCCACAGTTGTAATTATATTCTTATGGGCACATCTTGTTTATGATGGTCTTTATAAACATAGGATCTGATTTTTCATTTTAATAAGATAGACTATGTATTTCAGCTATGCTGTCCACTCTTATTATCCAAATACTGTGAGGGGTGTTGGTTTTAGATTACACTTATTCTTAATATAGATCACATACGTTGTTATCTCCGGTTGTCATGGAGATGTGTGGGGTGGACGTGCATCCTGCAGCTGCAGGATGACGTCATTACATAGCGCCGCCGCTGGGGGAACACCAGGGCTGGATGGAGCATATATGATGCGCTGCAGCGTTACCTGACAGCGCCACGGCTGGGATAAAGTCCATGCTGGAAGGCACCTGTGGGATACACTGTGACGTGATCAGGGTGTGCCATCGCCGGGGGGAACGCCCATGTCGGGAGGCGGTCACTTGGTGCAGGGATGTTTAAAAGGTAATAGTTGTTTGTATCATTATGGAAGCCTGATGAAAATCTGAATAAGATTGAAACGTTGCAGACATGCTAGTGGTTGTTTTTTCTTCATCCTGAGCCCTGAGTGCCGCACCTTCATTCATTTACCTACATTGTATTTCGTTACTGTGAGGGAAACGGGTCAAGTTTATTTCAATGGAGGAGTGCCGGACTTACCATGATATATATATATATATATATTAGAGATGAGCGGGTTCGGTTTCTTTGAATCCGAACCCGCACGAACTTCACTTTTTTTTTCACGGGTCCGAGCGACTCGGATCTTCCCGCCTTGCTCGGTTAACCCGAGCGCGCCCGAACGTCATCATGACGCTGTCGGATTCTCGCGAGACTCGGATTCTATATAAGGAGCCGCGCGTCGCCGCCATTTTCACACGTGCATTGAGATTGATAGGGAGAGGACGTGGCTGGCGTCCTCTCCATTTAGATTAGATTTAGAAGAGAGAGAGAGAGAGAGAGATTGCTGTGATACTGTAGATTAGAAGAGAGTGCAGAGTGCAGACAGAGTTTAGTGACTGACGACCACAGTGACCAGTGACCACCAGAGACAGTGCAGTTGTTTGTTTTATTTAATATATCCGTTCTCTGCCTGAAAAAAACGATACACAGTCACACAGTGACTCAGTCTGTGTGCACTGCTCAGCCCAGTGTGCTGCACATCAATGTATTGTATATAAAGCTTATAATTGTGGGGGAGACTGGGGAGCACTGCAGGTTGTTATAGCAGGAGCCAGGAGTACATGATAAATAATATTATATTAAAATTAAACAGTGCACACTTTTGCTGCAGGAGTGCCACTGCCAGTGTGACTAGTGGTGACCAGTGCCTGACCACCAGTATATTAGTAGTATTGTATACTATCTCTTTATCAACCAGTCTATATTAGCAGCAGACACAGTACAGTGCGGTAGTTCACGGCTGTGGCTACCTCTGTGTCGGCACTCGGCAGGCAGTCCGTCCATCCATAATTGTATTATATACCACCTAACCGTGGTTTTTTTTTCTTTCTTTATACCGTCGTCATAGTCATACTAGTTGTTACGAGTATACTACTATCTCTTTATCAACCAGTGTACAGTGCGGTAGTTCACGGCTGTGGCTACCTCTGTGTCGGAACTCGGCAGGCAGTCCGTCCATCCATAATTGTATTATAATATATACCACCTAACCGTGGTTTTTTTTTCGTTCTTTATACCGTCGTCATACTAGTTGTTATGAGTATACTACTATCTCTTTATCAACCAGTGTACAGTGCGGTAGTTCACGGCTGTGGCTACCTCTGTGTCGGAACTCGGCAGGCAGTCCGTCCATCCATAATTGTATTATAATATATACCACCTAACCGTGGTTTTTTTTTCGTTCTTTATACCGTCGTCATACTAGTTGTTACGAGTATACTACTATCTCTTTATCAACCAGTGTACAGTGCGGTAGTTCACGGCTGTGGCTACCTCTGTGTCGGCACTCGGCAGGCAGTCCGTCCAACCATAATTGTATTATATACCACCTAACCGTGGTTTTTTTTTCATTCTTTATACCGTCGTCATACTAGTTGTTACGAGTATACTACTATCTCTTTATCAACCAGTGTACAGTGCGGTAGTTCACGGCTGTGGCTACCTCTGTGTCGGCACTCGGCAGGCAGTCCGTCCAACCATAATTGTATTATATACCACCTAACCGTGGGTTTTTTTTCATTCTTTATACCGTCGTCATACTAGTTGTTACGAGTATACTACTATCTCTTTATCAACCAGTGTACAGTGCGGTAGTTCACGGCTGTGGCTACCTCTGTGTCGGCACTCGGCAGCCCGTCCATAATTGTATATACCAGTGACCTAACCGTGGTTTTTTTTTCTTTCTTTATACATACATACTAGTTACGAGTATACTATCTCTTTATCAACCAGTCTATATATTAGCAGCAGACACAGTACAGTGCGGTAGTTCACGGCTGTGGCTACCTCTGTGTCGGCACTCGGCAGCCCGTCCATAATTGTATATACCACCTAACCGTGGTTTTTTTTTCTTTCTTTATACATACATACTAGTTACGAGTATACTATCTCTTTATCAACCAGTCTATATATTAGCAGCAGACACAGTACAGTGCGGTAGTTCACGGCTGTGGCTACCTCTGTGTCGGCACTCCGCAGCCCGTCCATAATTGTATATACCAGTGACCTAACCGTGTTTTTTTTTTCTTTCTTTATACATACATACTAGTTACGAGTATACTATCTCTTTATCAACCAGTCTATATATTAGCAGCAGACACAGTACAGTGCGGTAGTTCACGGCTGTGGCTACCTCTGTGTCGGCACTCGGCAGCCCGTCCATAATTGTATATACCAGTGACCTAACCGTGGTTTTTTTTTCTTTCTTTATACATACATACTAGTTACGAGTATACTATCTCTTTATCAACCAGTCTATATATTAGCAGCAGACACAGTACAGTGCGGTAGTTCACGGCTGTGGCTACCTCTGTGTCGGCACTCGGCAGCCCGTCCATAATTGTATATACCAGTGACCTAACCGTGGTTTTTTTTTCTTTCTTTATACATACATACTAGTTACGAGTATACTATCTCTTTATCAACCAGTCTATATATTAGCAGCAGACACAGTACAGTGCGGTAGTTCACGGCTGTGGCTACCTCTGTGTCGGCACTCAGCAGCCCGTCCATAATTGTATACTAGTATCCAATCCATCCATCTGCATTGTTTACCTGAGGTGCCTTTTAGTTGTGCCTATTAAAATATGGAGAACAAAAATGTTGAGGTTCCAAAATTAGGGAAAGATCAAGATCCACTTCCACCTCGTGCTGAAGCTGCTGCCACTAGTCATGGCCGAGACGATGAAATGCCAGCAACGTCGTCTGCCAAGGCCGATGCCCAATGGCATAGTACAGAGCATGTCAAAACCAAAACACCAAATATCAGTAAAAAAAGGACTCCAAAACCTAAAATAAAATTGTCGGAGGAGAAGCGTAAACTTGCCAATATGCCATTTACCACACGGAGTGGCAAGGAACGGCTGAGGCCCTGGCCTATGTTCATGGCTAGTGGTTCAGCTTCACATGAGGATGGAAGCACTCAGCCTCTCGCTAGAAAACTGAAAAGACTCAAGCTGGCAAAAGCACCGCAAAGAACTGTGCGTTCTTTGAAATCCCAAATCCACAAGGAGAGTCCAATTGTGTCGGTTGCGATGCCTGACCTTCCCAACACTGGACGTGAAGAGCATGCGCCTTCCACCATTTGCACGCCCCCTGCAAGTGCTGGAAGGAGCACCCGCAGTCCAGTTCCTGATAGTCAGATTGAAGATGTCAGTGTTGAAGTACACCAGGATGAGGAGGATATGGGTGTTGCTGGCGCTGGGGAGGAAATTGACCAGGAGGATTCTGATGGTGAGGTGGTTTGTTTAAGTCAGGCACCCGGGGAGACACCTGTTGTCCGTGGGAGGAATATGGCCGTTGACATGCCAGGTGAAAATACCAAAAAAATCAGCTCTTCGGTGTGGAGGTATTTCACCAGAAATGCGGACAACAGGTGTCAAGCCGTGTGTTCCCTTTGTCAAGCTGTAATAAGTAGGGGTAAGGACGTTAACCACCTCGGAACATCCTCCCTTATACGTCACCTGCAGCGCATTCATAATAAGTCAGTGACAAGTTCAAAAACTTTGGGTGACAGCGGAAGCAGTCCACTGACCAGTAAATCCCTTCCTCTTGTAACCAAGCTCACGCAAACCACCCCACCAACTCCCTCAGTGTCAATTTCCTCCTTCCCCAGGAATGCCAATAGTCCTGCAGGCCACGTCACTGGCAAGTCTGACGAGTCCTCTCCTGCCTGGGATTCCTCCGATGCATCCTTGCGTGTAACGCCTACTGCTGCTGGCGCTGCTGTTGTTGCCGCTGGGAGTCGATGGTCATCCCAGAGGGGAAGTCGTAAGCCCACTTGTACTACTTCCAGTAAGCAATTGACTGTTCAACAGTCCTTTGCGAGGAAGATGAAATATCACAGCAGTCATCCTACTGCAAAGCGGATAACTGAGTCCTTGACAACTATGTTGGTGTTAGACGTGCGTCCGGTATCCGCCGTTAGTTCACAGGGAACTAGACAATTTATTGAGGCAGTGTGCCCCCGTTACCAAATACCATCTAGGTTCCACTTCTCTAGGCAGGCGATACCGAGAATGTACACGGACGTCAGAAAAAGACTCACCAGTCTCCTAAAAAATGCAGTTGTACCCAATGTCCACTTAACCACGGACATGTGGACAAGTGGAGCAGGGCAGGGTCAGGACTATATGACTGTGACAGCCCACTGGGTAGATGTATGGACTCCTGCCGCAAGAACAGCAGCGGCGGCACCAGTAGCAGCATCTCGCAAACGCCAACTCTTTCCTAGGCAGGCTACGCTTTGTATCACCGCTTTCCAGAATACGCACACAGCTGAAAACCTCTTACGGCAACTGAGGAAGATCATCGCGGAATGGCTTACCCCAATTGGACTCTCCTGTGAATTTGTGGCATCGGACAACGCCAGCAATATTGTGTGTGCATTAAATATGGGCAAATTCCAGCACGTCCCATGTTTTGCACATACCTTGAATTTGGTGGTGCAGAATTTTTTAAAAAACGACAGGGGCGTGCAAGAGATGCTGTCGGTGGCCAGAAAAATTGCGGGACACTTTCGGCGTACAGGCACCACGTACAGAAGACTGGAGCACCACCAAAAACTACTGAACCTGCCCTGCCATCATCTGAAGCAAGAAGTGGTAACGAGGTGGAATTCAACCCTCTATATGCTTCAGAGGTTGGAGGAGCAGCAAAAGGCCATTCAAGCCTATACAATTGAGCACGATATAGGAGATGGAATGCACCTGTCTCAAGTGCAGTGGAGAATGATTTCAACGTTGTGCAAGGTTCTGATGCCCTTTGAACTTGCCACACGTGAAGTCAGTTCAGACACTGCCAGCCTGAGTCAGGTCATTCCCCTCATCAGGCTTTTGCAGAAGAAGCTGGAGGCATTGAAGAAGGAGCTAAAAGGGAGCGATTCCGCTAGGCATGTGGGACTTGTGGATGCAGCCCTTAATTCGCTTAACAAGGATTCACGGGTGGTCAATCTGTTGAAATCAGAGCACTACATTTTGGCCACCGTGCTCGATCCTAGATTTAAAGCCTACCTTGGATCTCTCTTTCCGGCAGACACAGGTCTGCTGGGGTTGAAAGACCTGCTGGTGACAAAATTGTCAAGTCAAGCGGAACGCGACCTGTCAACATCTCCTCCTTCACATTCTCCCGCAACTGGGGGTGCGAGGAAAAGGCTCAGAATTCCGAGCCCACCCGCTGGCGGTGATGCAGGGCAGTCTGGAGCGACTGCTGATGCTGACATCTGGTCCGGACTGAAGGACCTGACAACGATTACGGACATGTCGTCTACTGTCACTGCATATGATTCTCTCAACATTGATAGAATGGTGGAGGATTATATGAGTGACCGCATCCAAGTAGGCACGTCACACAGTCCGTACTTATACTGGCAGGAAAAAGAGGCAATTTGGAGGCCCTTGCACAAACTGGCTTTATTCTACCTAAGTTGCCCTCCCACAAGTGTGTACTCCGAAAGAGTGTTTAGTGCCGCCGCTCACCTTGTCAGCAATCGGCGTACGAGGTTACATCCAGAAAATGTGGAGAAGATGATGTTCATTAAAATGAATTATAATCAATTCCTCCGCGGAGACATTGACCAGCAGCAATTGCCTCCACAAAGTACACAGGGAGCTGAGATGGTGGATTCCAGTGGGGACGAATTGATAATCTGTGAGGAGGGGGATGTACACGGTGATATATCGGAGGGTGAAGATGAGGTGGACATCTTGCCTCTGTAGAGCCAGTTTGTGCAAGGAGAGATTAATTGCTTCTTTTTGGGGGGGGGTCCAAACCAACCCGTCATATCAGTCACAGTCGTGTGGCAGACCCTGTCACTGAAATGATGGGTTGGTTAAAGTGTGCATGTCCTGTTTTGTTTATACAACATAAGGGTGGGTGGGAGGGCCCAAGGATAATTCCATCTTGCACCTCTTTTTTCTTTTCTTTTTCTTTGCATCATGTGCTGATTGGGGAGGGTTTTTTGGAAGGGACATCCTGCGTGACACTGCAGTGCCACTCCTAAATGGGCCCGGTGTTTGTGTCGGCCACTAGGGTCGCTAATCTTACTCACACAGTCAGCTACCTCATTGCGCCTCTTTTTTTCTTTGCGTCATGTGCTGTTTGGGGAGGGTTTTTTGGAAGGGACATCCTGCGTGACACTGCAGTGCCACTCCTAGATGGGCCCGGTGTTTGTGTCGGCCACTAGGGTCGCTAATCTTACTCACACAGCTACCTCATTGCGCCTCTTTTTTTCTTTGCGTCATGTGCTGTTTGGGGATGGTTTTTTGGAAGGGACATCCTGCGTGACACTGCAGTGCCACTCCTAGATGGGCCCGGTGTTTGTGTCGGCCACTAGGGTCGCTAATCTTACTCACACAGTCAGCTACCTCATTGCGCCTCTTTTTTTCTTTGCGTCATGTGCTGTTTGGGGAGGGTTTTTTGGAAGGGCCATCCTGCGTGACACTGCAGTGCCACTCCTAGATGGGCCCGGTGTTTGTGTCGGCCACTAGGGTCGCTAATCTTACTCACACAGTCAGCTACCTCATTGCGCCTCTTTTTTTCTTTGCGTCATGTGCTGTTTGGGGAGGGTTTTTTGGAAGGGCCATCCTGCGTGACACTGCAGTGCCACTCCTAGATGGGCCCGGTGTTTGTGTCGGCCACTAGGGTCGCTAATCTTACTCACACAGCTACCTCATTGCGCCTCTTTTTTTCTTTGCGTCATGTGCTGTTTGGGGAGGGTTTTTTGGAAGGGACATCCTGCGTGACACTGCAGTGCCACTCCTAGATGGGCCCGGTGTTTGTGTCGGCCACTAGGGTCGCTTATCTTACTCACACAGCGACCTCGGTGCAAATTTTAGGACTAAAAATAATATTGTGAGGTGTGAGGTATTCAGAATAGACTGAAAATGAGTGTAAATTATGGTTTTTGAGGTTAATAATACTTTGGGATCAAAATGACCCCCAAATTCTATGATTTAAGCTGTTTTTTAGTGTTTTTGGAAAAAAACACCCGAATCCAAAACACACCCGAATCCGACAAAAATAATTCGGTGAGGTTTTGCCAAAACGCGTTCGAACCCAAAACACGGCCGCGGAACCGAACCCAAAACCAAAACACAAAACCCGAAAAATTTCAGGCGCTCATCTCTAATATATATATATATATATATATATATAGCAGTACGGTACATGTAGTCCATTGCTCTACCTCTGTGTCGTCAAGTATACTATCCATATCTGTGCTGCATTGTAGTTGTGCGCAGTCTATAGTAGGACAGTGCAGAATTTTGCTGACCACCAGTATATATATATATATATATATATATATATATATAGAGACACAAATGGATGTGCGGCACTCCAGACGACTTAAGTAACGAGACTCAGGCAGTAAATGAAAGCAACGTTTCAATGTTTAACACATCGTCTTCAGGCTTAACAAACACACATAAAACGACACTCACCTAAATAGTGATCTCACCCCTGTGACTAGCGCCATTGATCCGGAGGCGGGATTGCAGCCCGCTCAGGTGCGCGAACGCAAGCGTCACTGACATCATCATAATGCTCCTATCACCAAGGCAACATGACAACAAGCATAAGCTACATAGAAAAACATGTATCATAACATAAGCCTACTTACAATTAGCAATTACACAAGTACAGGCCTATCATGACTAATCATCGTACTAATGGCCCAAATTTTGAATTCTTATGTTAAAACCGATCTAGGTGCATATAATACATATCTATAACTGCATTATGCATAGTGCTAAATGGCAGACTCATACTAAATACCCCAGGGTCCTAAACCAAACAGCTCAAACCCAGATGTTCATTTAGTCCACGAGGTGCCATAGTATCTAGCCGCTGGATCCATTGGACCTCTAATTGCAATAATTTTAACCCTCTATTCCCTCCTCGAAGAGAGGGCTGGACCTGATCGATCATCCTGTACTTCAAGGAGGTCAATGTATGTCGGGCTTTGGCAAAATGCCGAGCCACAGGCTGATCGCTTTTACCAGAAGTTATGGCAGCTTTAATGGCTGACCTGTGGGCTGTCATACGCTCCTTAAATGCCCTCTCCGTTTTGCCTATGTATGACAGGCCACAGGGGCACAAAAGTTGATAAACGACAAACCTGGAACTACATGTCAAACGGTATCTGATCTGGTACGTCTTACCAGTATGCGGGTGCTGGAAGGTACTACCAGAAATCAGATACTGGCAAGTGGTACAGGTACACTTGTAATAACCTTTTCTACCCGCAAATGCCATGGTTTGTTGTACTGGATCATAAATATCCGATTTCACTAATATATCCCGTAGGTTTCTGGGTCGTTGGTAACATGGCATAAGTTTAGTATGTAAGCGGCAAATCTGGATCTGATTGGATCAAGTGCCAATGCTTTTTAGCTGACCTCTTAATGGAATTGCTGGCTGAATGAAAACCATTAACCCAGGGTAGAATGCTGGCATTATCCTTATCTTTATGATGATTTAATAGCTGTTGGCGGTCTAATGCCATAACTTTGGTTTTAGCCTGATTTAACAACAGGGGGTCATATCCTCGCTCCAGAAATTTTTGGGACATATTGTCAATATGATGTATAGCTAATTCTGGATCAGAAGTGATCCGTTTAGCCCGCAAGAATTGGGAATAAGGTAGCCCCCGTTTCAGAGGCAATGGGTGGCTACTTGAAAAGTGAAGGTAATTGTTACGGTCAGTGGGCTTAGAATACAATGATGTGGTAATTTTACCTTTATCTATAGTAAGCTGAACATCCAAAAATTGAATGGTATTAGAATCAATAGAATATGTGAATTTAATAGGATGCTCTTTAGAATTTTGGTCATCTATAATGGCAATCAAAGATTCTTTAGAACCCTGCCAGATGACCAACAGGTCATCTATATACCTGCAAAAAAATAGGATCTTATTGGATATTTCTTCATTAATAAAAAATATTTCCTCCTCTATCCCAAACATATAGATATTGGAGTACGACGGGGCCACGCTGGACCTCATCGCACACCCACGACGCTGCAGGTAATATTTACCGTCATACAAAAAGTAATTTTTCAATAAGGTCATCTCCAATAGTCTAAGGCACAGGGAAATGTCTGGCCCCTCGTAATCTGATTGGGAATGCAAAAATGCATCAACTGCTGCTAAGCCCCCTTCATGAGGGATGACTGTATACAGGCTCTGCCCGTCAATAGTGCAGAGCACTGTATCCATAGGTAACAATGGTAGAGCCTCAAGACGTCTCAATAGCGTACTCGTGTCCAGTAAATATCTGGGCATCTTTTGAATATATGGCTGGAAGATTTCATCTAAAAAAATAGACACCGGTTGAAATAACGACCCCCTAGCCGATATGATGGGTCGGCCAGGGGGTTTATCCAACCGTTTGTGTATTTTGGGCGTGGTATACAATAATGGCACCACAGGGTGCTGAGGAATGAGGGCATCTTTTACATCAGAGGAAATCTGACCAGCTGTAACAGCAGAATTAAGACATTCAGTAAGATCCTTTGTAAATTGTCCCGTAGGGTCACCCGTTAGGCGACAATAGGTATCACTGTCACTGAGCTGAGATGAAATCTCTTCTTTGTAATCCTTAAGATTTTGGATAACTAAAGCACCCCCCTTGTCCGCAGGTCTAAATATAAGATCTTTATTTGCTGCCAACTTTGCCAATGCCTCTCTCTGGCCTCTAGTAAGATTGTCCCGAATAGGGGGGGCTTGTTAACCAATGGATCACATTCCTGCTCCACCAACCGCATATACGTACTGATAGAGGCATTTGTTGATTGTGGGTCAAATGTAGATTTCGGTAACAGTTTTTTCAATTTATTTGGTATCCATGCTACCGACTCTTGTGTAACAGGTGCAGGTGCAACGGATTGCTTAGCAAAAAACTCTTTCAACTTCAAAGTTCAATTCAGCCTGTATTTTTCAACCTTCCACTGTAATGGTTGAGGTTTGGACACAGGGGCAAAGGATAAGCCTTTGTTCAGAACTTGTTTCTCTATGTCATCAAGTTCATAATCCGAAAGATTGATTATCGCGCTGTTTTCCCCTTCGGGGGTTTGTTGCCCCTGCCCCTGCCTCTGCCTTTGCCTTTGCCTCTTCCATTGTCTCCCACGTCTGGTGTACGCTCGCCATCTGGATCCCCGTTTTCTTTGGCCCTGGTAGTCACCCCTAAAGGGCCCCTTGCTTGGGATGACTGGGCTTGGGAGTCCGATTCGCTGGCCGTAGACGTATACTCATTAGATGACTCCTGGAAATGTCGATTGTCTCGACGACGACGGAAAAAAGGTTTGCGGTTGACATTGGTACGCTGATTATCATTCCAACGGTAGACATTGTTGTTGTCATAGTCCAAGTCTACCTTAGCTTTCTTTTCGGCTTTAAATTTAATCAGATCTCTCTTATAGACTTGTAGCTGGTTGTTTAATTTTTCGTACCAATTATTAGCAGTGTCTGTTTCCAGAGCTACCTTATGAATGGCCTCAAAAGCCGTGATTTTCTCTTTGAGAAGATTAATCTCTTTAGTACTCTGTTCTATGATCAGAAGCATTAGATCCATGGAGCATCTATTCATGATTCCGACCCATTTTCTACAAAAGATTGGGTCATGCCTCCCTATAGTGGGAGAATTGGTCATCCTCAGGCCCCGTGGAATCTTTTTGGATCTATAATACTCACTTAGCGACAGGCAATGATAGAGATAGTCCGTCTCTTTCCGTTTGTATTTGAGTAAATTCCGGTACACACTCTCCAATGAGCATGCCTCCGCTTGATCTTCTAGTACTGCTTTGTACAGAATTTCCTCAGCCTCTGATTCAGAATACATATGCAGAACCCCCAACGGGCTCACTCGAGGCATAAAGCCACTGGTAGTCTCCTCGGTTATATTAGCGGCTGTCATTTTAATAAGTGGCTGTTACTTAGTAGATCCAATTTGCATATGATTGTTGCTTGGCAATGTGTATTCAAAAGTGCAAGTGCAAACATATATATATATATATATATATATATATATCAGTACGGTACAGTAGTCCATTGCTCTACCTCTGTGTCGTCAAGTATACTACCCATATCTGTGCTGCATTGTAGTTGTGCGCAGTATATAGTAGTAGGACAGTGCAGAATTTTGCTGACCACCAGTATATATATATATATATATATATATATAGCAGTACGGTACAGTAGTCCATTGCTCTACCTCTGTGTCGTCAAGTATACTATCCATATCTGTGCTGCATTGTAGTTGTGCGCAGTATATAGTAGTAGGACAGTGCAAAATTTTGCTGACCACCAGTATATATATATATATATATATATATATATATTAGTGATGAGCGGGTTCGGATCCTCGGAATCCGACCCGCCCGAACTTCACCTTTTTTTTACACGGGTCCGAGCGACTCGGATCCTCCCGCCTTGCTTGGTTAACCCGAGCGTGCCCGAACGTCATCATCCCGCTGTCGGATTCTCGCGAGACTCGGATTCTATATAAGGAGCCGCGCATCGCCGCCATTTTCACACGTGCATTGAGATTGATAGGGAGAGGACATGGCTGGCGTCCTCTCCGTTATAGTAGAACACAGAGTGACTTAGTTAGTTATAATTGTGGGGAGGATTGGGGACGGGGAGCAGCTGTTAGGGAGTACAGTGCAGGGTTTTGATTATACCACCAGTGAGTTTAATCCTTTGTTTCTCTGCCTGAAAAAAACGCTCCGACCACCATATCTGTGCTCACTCAGTGTGCTGTACTGCTGCATGATATATCTGTGCTGAGTGCACTGCTCTGCTCACACTGCCTAATTGTGGGGACTGGGGAGCAGTTATAGCAGGAGTATAGTGCACAGTTTTGCTGACAGTGACCACCAGTCCAGTATACGTTTGTCTGCCTGAAAAACACTCCTGTGTTTTTTTTTCTTCTTCATACTAGTTTAGCAGTCTGCTGACAGTGTCCACCAGGTCCGTTATACAGTATATTATATATATAAGCAGCAGTACGGTAGGCCACGGCTGTACCTACCTCTGTGTCGTCACTCGTCGTCCATAAGTAATATAATACTATACTATCCATCCATCTACATTGTATACCTGTGGTGTTTTTTTTTTCTTCATCCTAGTTTAGCAGTCTGTTGACAGTGTCCACCAGGTCCGTTATACAGTATATTATATATATAAGCAGCAGTACGGTAGGCCACGGCTGTACCTACCTCTGTGTCGTCAGTGCACTCGTCGTCCATAAGTAATATAATACTATACTATCCATCCATCTACATTGTATACCTGTGTTTTTTTTTTCTTCATACTAGTTTAGCAGTCTGCTGACAGTGTCCACCAGGTCCGTTATACAGTATATTATATATATAAGCAGCAGTACGGTAGGCCACGGCTGTACCTACCTCTGTGTCGTCAGTGCACTCGTCGTCCATAAGTAAAATAATACTATACTATCCATCCATCTACATTGTATACCTGTATTGTTGTTTTTTTCTTCATTCTAGTTTAGCAGTCTGCTGACAGTGTCCACCAGGTCCGTTATACAGTATATTATATTTATAAGCAGCAGTACGGTAGGCCACGGCTGAATCTACCTCTGTGTCGTCACTCGTCGTCCATAAGTAATATAATACTATACTATCCATCCATCTACATTGTATTCCTGTGGTGTTTTTTTTTTCTTCATCCTAGTTTAGCAGTCTGCTGACAGTGTCCACCAGGTCCGTTATACAGTATATTATATATATAAGCAGCAGTACGGTAGGCCACGGCTGTACCTACCTCTGTGTTGTCAGTGCACTCGTCGTCCATAAGTAATATAATACTATACTATCCATCCATCTACATTGTATACCTGTGTTGTCGTTTTTTTCTTCATACTAGTTTAGCAGTCTGCTGACAGTGTCCACCAGGTCCGTTATACAGTATATTATATATATAAGCAGCAGTACGGTAGGCCACGGCTGTACCTACCTCTGTGTCGTCACTCGTCGTCCATAAGTAATATAATACTATACTATCCATCCATCTACATTGTATACCTGTGGTGTTTTTTTTTTCTTCATCCTAGTTTAGCAGTCTGCTGACAGTGTCCACCAGGTCCGTTATACAGTATATTATATATATAAGCAGCAGTACGGTAGGCCACGGCTGTACCTACCTCTGTGTCGTCAGTGCACTCGTCGTCCATAAGTAATATAATACTATACTATCCATCCATCTACATTGTATACCTGTGGTGTTTTTTTTTTCTTCATACTAGTTTAGCAGTCTACTGACAGTGTCCACCAGGTCCGTTATACAGTATATTATATATATAAGCAGCAGTACGGTAGGCCACGGCTGTACCTACCTCTGTGTCGTCAGTGCACTCGTCGTCCATAAGTAATATAATACTATACTATCCATCCATCTACATTGTATACCTGTGTTGTTGTTTTTTTCTTCATACTAGTTTAGCAGTCTGCTGACAGTGTCCACCTGGTCCGTTATACAGTATATTATATATATAAGCAGCAGTACGGTAGGCCACGGCTGTACCTACCTCTGTGTCGTCACTCGTCGTCCATAAGTAATATAATACTATACTATCCATCCATCTACATTGTATACCTGTGGTGTTTTTTTTTTCTTCATCCTAGTTTAGCAGTCTGCTGACAGTGTCCACCAGGTCCGTTATACAGTATATTATATATATAAGCAGCAGTACGGTAGGCCACGGCTGTACCTACCTCTGTGTCGTCAGTGCACTCGTCGTCCATAAGTAATATAATACTATACTATCCATCCATCTACATTGTATACCTGTGGTGTTTTTTTTTTCTTCATACTAGTTTAGCAGTCTACTGACAGTGTCCACCAGGTCCGTTATACAGTATATTATATATATAAGCAGCAGTACGGTAGGCCACGGCTGTACCTACCTCTGTGTCGTCAGTGCACTCGTCGTCCATAAGTAATATAATACTATACTATCCATCCATCTACATTGTATACCTGTGTTGTTGTTTTTTTCTTCATACTAGTTTAGCAGTCTGCTGACAGTGTCCACCAGGTCCGTTATACAGTATATTATATATATAAGCAGCAGTACGGTAGGCCACGGCTGTACCTACCTCTGTGTCGTCACTCGTCGTCCATAAGTAATATAATACTATACTATCCATCCATCTACATTGTATACCTGTGGTGTCTTTTTTTTCTTCATCCTAGTTTAGCAGTCTGCTGACAGTGTCCACCAGGTCCGTTATACAGTATATTATATATACAAGCAGCAGTACGGTAGGCCACGGCTGTACCTACCTCTGTGTCGTCAGTGCACTCATCGTCCATAAGTAATATAATACTATACTATCCATCCATCTACATTGTATACCTGTGGTGTTTTTTTTTTCTCATGATACTAGTTTAGCAGTCTGCTGACAGTGTCCACCAGGTCCGTTATACAGTATATTATATATATAAGCAGCAGTACAGTAGGCCACGGCTGTACCTACCTCTGTGTCGTCAGTGCACTCGTCGTCCATAAGTAATATAATACTATACTATCCATCCATCTACATTGTATACCTGTGGTGTTGTTTTTTTCTTCATACTAGTTTAGCAGTCTGCTGACAGTGTCCACCAGATCCGTTATACAGTATATTATATATATAAGCAGCAGTACGGTAGGCCATGGCTGTGCCTACCTCTGTGTCGTCACTCGTCGTCCATAAGTAATATAATACTATACTATCCATCCATCTACATTGTATACCTGTGGTGTCTTTTTTTCTTCATCCTAGTTTAGCAGTCTGCTGACAGTGTCCACCAGGTCCGTTATACAGTATATTATATATACAAGCAGCAGTACGGTAGGCCACGGCTGTACCTACCTCTGTGTCGTCAGTGCACTCATCGTCCATAAGTAATATAATACTATACTATCCATCCATCTACATTGTATACCTGTGGTGTTTTTTTTTTCTCATGATACTAGTTTAGCAGTCTGCTGACAGTGTCCACCAGGTCCGTTATACAGTATATTATATATATAAGCAGCAGTACAGTAGGCCACGGCTGTACCTACCTCTGTGTCGTCAGTGCACTCGTCGTCCATAAGTAATATAATACTATACTATCCATCCATCTACATTGTATACCTGTGTTGTTGTTTTTTTCTTCATACTAGTTTAGCAGTCTGCTGACAGTGTCCACCAGGTCCGTTATACAGTATATTATATATATAAGCAGCAGTACGGTAGGCCACGGCTGTACCTACCTCTGTGTCGTCACTCGTCGTCCATAAGTAATATAATACTATACTATCCATCCATCTACATTGTATACCTGTGGTGTTTTTTTTTTCTTCATCCTAGTTTAGCAGTCTGCTGACAGTGTCCACCAGGTCCGTTATACAGTATATTATATATAAGCAGCAGTACGGTAGGCCACGGCTGTACCTACCTCTGTGTCGTCAGTGCACTCGTCGTCCATAAGTAATATAATACTATACTATCCATCCATCTACATTGTATACCTGTGGTGTTTTTTTCTTCTTCATACTAGTTTAGCAGTCTACTGACAGTGTCCACCAGGTCCGTTATACAGTATATTATATATATAAGCAGCAGTACGGTAGGCCACGGCTGTACCTACCTCTGTGTCGTCAGTGCACTCGTCGTCCATAAGTAATATAATACTATACTATCCATCCATCTACATTGTATACCTGTGTTGTTGTTTTTTTCTTCATACTAGTTTAGCAGTCTGCTGACAGTGTCCACCAGGTCCGTTATACAGTATATTATATATATAAGCAGCAGTACGGTAGGCCACGGCTGTACCTACCTCTGTGTCGTCACTCGTCGTCCATAAGTAATATAATACTATACTATCCATCCATCTACATTGTATACCTGTGGTGTCTTTTTTTTCTTCATCCTAGTTTAGCAGTCTGCTGACAGTGTCCACCAGGTCCGTTATACAGTATATTATATATACAAGCAGCAGTACGGTAGGCCACGGCTGTACCTACCTCTGTGTCGTCAGTGCACTCATCGTCCATAAGTAATATAATACTTTACTATCCATCCATCTACATTGTATACCTGTGGTGTTTTTTTTTTCTCATGATACTAGTTTAGCAGTCTGCTGACAGTGTCCACCAGGTCCGTTATACAGTATATTATATATATAAGCAGCAGTACAGTAGGCCACGGCTGTACCTACCTCTGTGTCGTCAGTGCACTCGTCGTCCATAAGTAATATAATACTATACTATCCATCCATCTACATTGTATACCTGTGGTGTTGTTTTTTTCTTCATACTAGTTTAGCAGTCTGCTGACAGTGTCCACCAGATCCGTTATACAGTATATTATATATATAAGCAGCAGTACGGTAGGCCATGGCTGTGCCTACCTCTGTGTCGTCACTCGTCGTCCATAAGTAATATAATACTATACTATCCATCCATCTACATTGTATACCTGTGGTGTTTTTTTTTTCTTCATCCTAGTTTAGCAGTCTGCTGACATTGTCCACCAGCTCCGTTATACAGTATATTATATATATAAGCAGCAGTACGGTAGGCCACGGCTGTACCTACCTCTGTGTTGTCAGTGCACTCGTCGTCCATAAGTAATATAATACTATACTATCCATCCATCTACATTGTATACCTGTGTTGTTGTTTTTTTTCTTCATACTAGTTTAGCAGTCTGCTGACAGTGTCCACCAGGTCCGTTATACAGTATATTATATATATAAGCAGCAGTACGGTAGGCCACGGCTGTACCTACCTCTGTGTCGTCAGTGCACTCGTCGTCCATAAGTAATATAATACTATACTATCCATCCATCTACATTGTATACCTGTGGTGTTTTTTTTTTCTTCATACTAGTTTAGCAGTCTGCTGACAGTGTCCACCAGGTCCGTTATACAGTATATTATATATATAAGCAGCAGTACGGTAGGCCACGGCTGTACCTACCTCTGTGTCGTCACTCGTCGTCCATAAGTAATATAATACTATACTATCCACCCATCTACATTGTATACCTGTGGTGGCTTTTAGTTGTGCGCAAAATATGGAGAACAAAAATGTGGAGGTTAAAAAAATAGGGAAAGATCAAGATCCACTTCCACCTCGTGCTGAAGCTGCTGCCACTAGTCATGGCCGAGACGATGAAATGCCATCAACGTCGTCTTCCAAGGCCGATGCCCAATGTCATAGTACAGAGCATGTAAAATCCAAAACACAAAAGATCAGTAAAAAAATGACCCAAAAATCAAAATTAAAAGCGTCTGAGGAGAAGCGTAAACTTGCCAATATGCCATTTATGACACGGAGTGGCAAGGAACGGCTGAGGCCCTGGCCTATGTTTATGGCTAGTGGTTTAGCTTCACATGAGGATGGAAGCACTCATCCTCTCGCTAGAAAAAAGAAAAGACTTGCGGCAAAAGCACAGCAAAGAACTGTGCGTTCTTCGAAATCACAAATCCCAAAGGAGAGTCCAATTGTGTCGGTTGCGATGCCTGACCTTCCCAACACTGGACGGGAAGAGCTTGCGCCTTCCACCATTTGCACGCCCCCTGCAAGTGTTGAAAGGAGCACCCGCAGTCCAGTTCCTGATAGTGAAATTGAAGATGTCAGTGTTGAAGTACACCAGGATGAGGATATGGGTGTTGCTGGCGCTGGGGAGGAAATTGACAAGGAGGATTCTGATGGTGAGGTGGTTTGTTTAAGTCAGGCACCCGGGGAGACACCTGTTGTCCGTGGGAGGAATATGGCCATTGACATGCCTGGTGAAAATACCAAAAAAATCAGCTCTTCTGTGTGGAAGTATTTCAACAGAAATGCGGACAACAGGTGTCAAGCCGTGTGTTGCCTTTGTCAAGCTGTAATAAGTAGGGGTAAGGACGTTAAACACCTCGGAACATCCTCCCTTATACGTCACCTGCAGCGCCTTCATAATAAGTCAGTGACAAGTTCAAAAACTTTGGGCGACAGCGGAAGCAGTCCACTGACCAGTAAATCCCTTCCTCTTGTAACCAAGCTCGCGCAAACCACACCACCAACTCCCTCAGTGTCAATTTCCTCCTTATCCAGGAAAGCCAATAGTCCTGCAGGCCATGTCACTGGCAAGTCTGACGAGTCCTCTCCTGCCTGGGATTCCTCCGATGCATCCTTGCGTGTAACGCCTACTGCTGCTGGCGCTGCTGTTGTTGCTGCTGGGAGTCGATCGTCATCCCAGAGGGGAAGTCGGAAGACCACTTGTACTACTTCCAGTAAGCAATTGACTGTCCAACAGTCCTTTGCGAGGAAGATGAAATATCACAGCAGTCATCCTGTTGCAAAGCGGATAACTGAGTGTCACGATCCGGGTATCTGGACGCCATTTCTTACCCATCAGATGCCTCCTAAGGCTGGCTCAGCGCTCCAGGACCGGATCCCATCTGTTATCCTAATGTTCACATTCCTGCATCCTCTCCTGTCTCTCTGAGACGCTGTCACAGTAACGCCTTATTACATCTGGCATGGCGTCTCCAGCGGCCTCCGCCGCCGTCCCTGAGCTTCTGCATGCAGAGTGTCAGAGTGGCGATTACGTCAGCCGCGGCCTCCGCTGTGTCCGCGTGGTTGGATGTGCACTTGTCAGCCTGGCGTCTCCTGTCTCCAGTGGCCGGCGCCGCCATTACTGTTTTCATTACCACATGGATTACAAACCAAACTTCCCTCCAAGTGTCTGCATGGGCGCAGCCATCTTGGATTCTGTCAGCTGATCATTTCCTCCAATCTGTTGTCAGTATTTTTAATCTGCATAATTGCCAAGCCAATCCCTTCCTTGCTGCAGGTATAAATACACTGTGCCTGAGCAAGGAAGGCGTCAGTGCTTTGGTTGTCAAACCTAGTTCCTGTTTGTCTCTCTCCTGTGATTGTCTTCCAGGTTCCAGCTCCTGTCTCAAGACTTCCACCATAGAGACCCGCACCAGCATTCCACCTGCGGTGTAGCCTGACTCTCCAATCCATTGTGGATTCATCTGTTTCCAGCTACAACATTACCTGCTTCCAGCTCAGCTTCCAGCAGAGTACAGCTTCCCTTAAAGGGCCGGTGTCCTTTCTACACTTTACCACTCTCCACCGGTATTATTATTTCTCCGCTCTCAAGTTCTACATTTCAGTTCATATTTCATCGCTCCCAAGTTCATTTATTATTTAACTGGTTCCAGCCAGTATCCACTCCGTGCTAACAACAGTCTGGTTCCAGCCAGTATCCACAGCAGCTGTTTTATCTTCAGCAACCCAGCTTTTCCTGGAACACCAGCTGGCACAATCCTGGGTTATCTCCATTGCTACAGTCGGGCCTGGTAAGGACTTTCCATCTAGAAGATCATAAGAACTATCTCACACTACCAGTGCCCTGTGGCTCCTGCCATCCTGTAGTACCCAGGAACTGTATTTATTCTTTGCTGACTTTTACGTTTTCTTTTACTGCTGCTGTGTTGCGGAGTTGTCATAATAAACATCATTGACTTTTATCCAAGTTGTCGTGGTCACGCCTTCGGGCAGTTATTATCCATGTTACTTACATGTCCAGGGGTCTGATACAACCTCCCAGGTTCCGGTACATCTCAGCCCCTACAACTGAGGCTGCCTCCCTTCAGCTCAGGCCCTCAGTTGTGACAGTAAGCACTGACCTAATGAATCCAGCCGGAGACCAGGATCAAGCGGCCAGGCCGATGCAAGAACTGGCAGCCCGACTAGAACATCAGGAGGCTGCACAGGGCCACATCATCCGCTGTCTCCAGGATCTCTCTACTCGGCTGGATGGGATTCAGACAACTCTCCGTGGATCAGGCGCGTCTTGTGCGTCAACCACAGTGACTCCAGCTATAACCCCACCCACCTTACCCATTTCTGCTCCACGTCTTCATCTTCCAACGCCAGCAAAATTTGACGGATCTCCAAGATTCTGCAGGGGATTTCTCAACCAGTGTGAGATTCAGTTTGAGCTACAACCTGGCAATTTTCCCAGTGACCGTACAAAAATTGCCTACATTATTTCTCTTCTCAGTGGCTCAGCCCTTGATTGGGCATCACCGTTATGGGAGAGGTCCGACACCCTGCTATCTTCCTACACTGCCTTCGTGTCAACATTCAGGCGCATCTTCGACGAGCCAGGCCGGGTAACCTCAGCTTCATCCGAGATTCTCCGTTTACGCCAGGGGTCACGTACTGTAGGACAATATCTGATACAGTTCCAGATCCTGGCATCCGAACTGGCATGGAACGACGAGGCCCTGTATGCTGCATTCTGGCATGGCTTATCTGAGCGTATTAAAGATGAGTTAGCTTCCAGAGACTTACCTTCTAAGTTAGATGAGCTAATCTCACTCTGCACGAAAGTTGATTTACGTTTCAGAGAGAGAGCAACTGAGCGTGGAAGATCATCTGCTCCAAAATCTTCTGCTCCTCCTCCTCGTCAACTGTCACCATCTTAAGATGAGCCCATGCAACTTGGCCGTTCCCGTTTAACTCCTGCTGAGCGCCGAAGACGTCTCTCCGAGTCTCTCTGTCTCTATTGTGCAGCTCCGTCTCACACCATTAATGCCTGTCCCAAACGTCCGGGAAACTCCAAATCCTAGCTCGCCAAGGAGAGGGCCGGCTAGGAGTAATGATCTCCTCTCCATCTCCTCAAGATTGTAATCTCCCAGTCTCGCTTCAAGTTGCTCAACGTTATCGGAACGTCATTGCCCTCCTTGATTCCGGAGCAGCTGGGAACTTTATTACCGAAGCCTATGTTAAACGGTGGTCCCTACCCACCGAGAGACTTCCTTCGTCCATTTCTTTAACTGCCGTGGATGGCAGCAAAATTTTTGATGCAGTTATTTCTTTAAGGACTCTACCAGTTCGTCTGAGAGTGGGAGTTCTTCATTCCGAACTTATTTCTTTTTTAGTGATTCCAAGAGCCACACATCCTGTGGTCCTGGGCCTTCCATGGCTCCGTCTTCACAATCCTACAATTGATTGGACGACTACGCAAATCCTGGCATGGGGTTCCTCCTGTGCTGAGACATGTTTGTTTAAAGTATTGCCTGTCTGTTCTTCCTCCCCCAGGTCGTCTGATGTTCCACCTCCTCCATATCAAGATTTCACGGATGTGTTCAGTAAAGCTTCTGCTGATATCCTTCCTCCTCATAGAGAATGGGACTGTCCGATTGATCTCGTTCCAGGGAAGGTTCCACCTCGAGGCCGAACTTATCCGTTGTCTCTGCCTGAGACGCATTCTATGGAGGAATATATTAAAGAGAACCTAGCAAAGGGGTTCATTCGACCTTCTTCTTCTCCAGCCGGCGCAGGCTTCTTTTTTGTAAAAAAGAAAGATGGTGGTCTGCGGCCGTGCATCGACTACAGAGGTTTGAACGACATTACCATCAAGAACCGTTATCCTTTACCCCTGATTACTGAGCTCTTTGACAGAGTTAGCGGAGCTACCATCTTTACAAAGCTGGACTTGCGAGGTGCATACAATCTCATCCGGATCCGTGAGGGTGACGAGTGGAAGACCGCCTTTAACACCCGTGACGGACATTATGAGTACCTCGTCATGCCCTTCGGATTGAGCAATGCTCCAGCTGTCTTCCAGCATTTTGTCAATGAGATCTTCAGAGACATTCTATACCGTCATGTCGTGGTCTATCTAGACGATATCCTCATTTTTGCCAACGATTTAGAGGAACATCGTTTTTGGGTTAAAGAGGTTCTGTCCCGATTGACACAATCATCTCTATTGCAAATTAGAAAAATGCGTCTTTGAAGTCAAGTCCATTCCGTTTCTAGGGTACATTGTGTCCGGTTCCGGACTAGAGATGGATCCTGAGAAACTACAAGCAATCCAAAATTGGCCGGTACCCTTAACCCTCAAAGGGGTCCAGAGGTTCTTAGGGTTCGCCAACTATTACCGAAAGTTTATACGAGACTTTTCCACCATTGTGGCGCCTATTACTGCTTTCACTAAGAAGGGTGCTAACCCGTCCAAGTGGTCTGAAGAAGCCATGCAAGCATTTCATCTTTTAAAACAAAGGTTCATCTCTGCGCCTGTTCTGAAACAGCCTGACATCGACTCTCCTTTCATCTTAGAGGTGGATGCCTCCTCCGTTGGAGTAGGAGCGGTGTTATCTCAGAGGGCTAAAGATGGCCATTTACACCCTTGCAGTTTCTTCTCCCGGAAGTTCTCCCCAGCTGAGCGCAACTATGCCATTGGCGACCAGGAGTTGCTAGCCATCAAGCTCGCTCTAGAAGAGTGGAGGTATCTGTTGGAGGGAGCTTCTCATTCAATCACCATACTTACAGACCACAAGAACCTTTTATACCTGAAGGGCGCACAATGTCTCAACCCTCGTCAGGCCAGATGGGCACTTTTCTTTTCCAGGTTCGACTTTAAACTCCAGTTCTGTCCGGGCTCTCAGAATCGCAAGGCCGATGCCCTTTCCCGCTCATGGGAGCAAGAAAATGAGTCAGAGTCTTCAGACAAGCATCCTATTATAAATCCGTTGGCATTCTCCACGGTAGGGATGGACTCTACGCCCCCATCAGGGAAAAGTTTTGTGAAGCCGATGCTAAGGAAGAAGCTCATGCATTGAGCCCATGCTTCCCGTTTTACCGGACATACAGGTATCCAAAAAATCCTGGAGTTTATCTCTAGGTCCTATTGGTGGCCAACTCTGAAAAAGGACGTCTTGGAGTTTATTGCATCTTGCCCAAAGTGTGCCCAACATAAAGTATCCCGCCAGTCGCCTGCGGGGCAACTGGTTCCACTATCCGTTCCCCGTCGACCATGGACCCACTTGTCGATGGATTTCATTACAGACTTACCCATGTGCAACAAGTTCAATACCATCTGGGTGGTAGTTGACCGGTTCACCAAGATGGCACACTTCATTCCTCTCACCGGTCTTCCGTCAGCTTCCAAGTTGGCTCAAGTATTCATACAAGAGATCTTCCGACTCCACGGTCTTCCTGAAGAAATTATATCAGATCGAGGAGTTCAATTCACAGCCAAATTCTGGCGAAGTTTATGTCAAGTCCTCCAAGTCAAGCTAAAGTTTTCCACGGCTTACCATCCTCAGACCAATGGTCAAACCGAGAGGGTGAATCAGGACTTGGAGGCCTTCCTCCGCATCTATGTGTCCTCCTCTCAAGATGACTGGGTTCAATTACTTCCCTGGGCCGAGTTCTGTCATAACAACCAGTATCATTCTTCATCTGCTTCAACACCATTCTTCACTAACTTTGGATTCCATCCTAAAGTCCCTGAGTTCCAACCGCTTCCAGCAACTTCTGTTCCCGCAGTGGATATCACCTTAGATCAGTTTGCCAATATCTGGAAGAGCGTACGATCAGCTCTGCTCAAGGCATCGTTCAGGTACAAGAAGTTTGCGGATAAGAAGCGTCGAGCAGTTCCTGCTCTCAAGGTGGGTGATCGGGTATGGTTATCCACGAAGAATTTGAGGTTAAGAGTTCCCAGTATGAAGTTTGCACCTCGCTATATCGGTCCTTTCAAGATTGAACAAGTCATCAATCCTGTTGCTTACAGACTCCAGTTGCCTTCCTTCTTAAAAATACCCAGGACATTCCATGTTTCCCTGTTGAAACCGCTGATCTTGAATCGGTTTCATTCCTCACTTCCTCCAACTCCGAAAGTCCAAACTCAACGAGGCGTTGAGTATGAAGTGGCCAAGATCCTGGACTCACGTCACCGTTACGGTCAACTACAATATCTTATTGACTGGAAGGGTTATGGTCCTGAGGAACGTTCATGGACCAATGCTTCTGATGTCCATGCTCCTGCCTTGGTCCGGAGATTCCATTCCAAGTTTCCTCAAAAGCCAAAGAAGTGTCCTGGGGCCACTCCTAAAGGGGGGGGTGCTGTCACGATCCGGGTATCTGGACGCCATTTCTTACCCATCAGATGCCTCCTAAGGCTGGCTCAGCGCTCCAGGACCGGATCCCATCTGTTATCCTAATGTTCACATTCCTGCATCCTCTCCTGTCTCTCTGAGACGCTGTCACAGTAACGCCTTATTACATCTGGCATGGCGTCTCCCGCGGCCTCCGCCGCCGTCCCTGAGCTTCTGCATGCAGAGTGTCAGAGTGGCGATTACGTCAGCCGCGGCCTCCGCTGTGTCCGCGTGGTTGGATGTGCACTTGTCAGCCTGGCGTCTCCTGTCTCCAGTGGCCGGCGCCGCCATTACTGTTTTCATTACCACATGGATTACAAACCAAACTTCCCTCCAAGTGTCTGCATGGGCGCAGCCATCTTGGATTCTGTCAGCTGATCATTTCCTCCAATCTGTTGTCAGTATTTTTAATCTGCATAATTGCCAAGCCAATCCCTTCCTTGCTGCAGGTATAAATACACTGTGCCTGAGCAAGGAAGGCGTCAGTGCTTTGGTTGTCAAACCTAGTTCCTGTTTGTCTCTCTCCTGTGATTGTCTTCCAGGTTCCAGCTCCTGTCTCAAGACTTCCACCATAGAGACCCGCACCAGCATTCCACCTGCGGTGTAGCCTGACTCTCCAATCCATTGTGGATTCATCTGTTTCCAGCTACAACATTACCTGCTTCCAGCTCAGCTTCCAGCAGAGTACAGCTTCCCTTAAAGGGCCGGTGTCCTTTCTACACTTTACCACTCTCCACCGGTATTATTATTTCTCCGCTCTCAAGTTCTACATTTCAGTTCATATTTCATCGCTCCCAAGTTCATTTATTATTTAACTGGTTCCAGCCAGTATCCACTCCGTGCTAACAACAGTCTGGTTCCAGCCAGTATCCACAGCAGCTGTTTTATCTTCAGCAACCCAGCTTTTCCTGGAACACCAGCTGGCACAATCCTGGGTTATCTCCATTGCTACAGTCGGGCCTGGTAAGGACTTTCCATCTAGAAGATCATAAGAACTATCTCACACTACCAGTGCCCTGTGGCTCCTGCCATCCTGTAGTACCCAGGAACTGTATTTATTCTTTGCTGACTTTTACGTTTTCTTTTACTGCTGCTGTGTTGCGGAGTTGTCATAATAAACATCATTGACTTTTATCCAAGTTGTCGTGGTCACGCCTTCGGGCAGTTATTATCCATGTTACTTACATGTCCAGGGGTCTGATACAACCTCCCAGGTTCCGGTACATCTCAGCCCCTACAACTGAGGCTGCCTCCCGTCAGCTCAGGCCCTCAGTTGTGACACTGAGGCCTTGACAACTATGTTGGTATTAGACGTGCGTCCAGTATCCGCCGTTAGTTTACAGGGAACTAGACAATTGCTTGAGGTAGTGTGCCCCCGTTACCAAATACCATCTAGGTTCCACTTCTCTAGGCAGGCGATACCGAGAATGTACACGGACGTCAGAAAAAGACTCACCAGTGTCCTAAAAAATGCAGTTGTACCCAATGTCCACTTAACCACGGACATGTGGACAAGTGGAGCAGGGCAGACTCAGGACTACATGACTGTGACAGCCCACTGGGTAGATGTATTGCCTCCCGCTGCAAGAACAGCAGCGGCGGCACCAGTAGCAGCATCTCGCAAACGCCAACTCGTTCCTAGGCAGGCTACGCTTTGTATCACCGCTTTCCAGAATACGCACACAGCTGAAAACCTCTTACGGCAACTGAGGAAGATCATCGCAGAATGGCTTACCCCAATTGGACTCTCCTGGGGATTTGTGGCATCGGACAACGCCAGCAATATTGTGCGTGCATTACATCTGGGCAAATTCCAGCACGTCCCATGTTTTGCACATACCTTGAATTTGGTGGTGCAGAATTATTTAAAAAACGACAGGGGCGTGCAAGAGATGCTGTCGGTGGCCCGAAGAATTGCGGGCCACTTTCGGCGTACAGGCACCGCGTACAGAAGACTGGAGCACCACCAAAAACACCTGAACCTGCCCTGCCATCATCTGAAGCAAGAGGTGGTAACGAGGTGGAATTCAACCCTCTATATGCTTCAGAGGATGGAGGAGCAGCAAAAGGCCATTCAAGCCTATACATCTGGCCACGATATAGGCAAAGGAGGTGGAATGCACCTGTCTCAAGCGCAGTGGAGAATGATTTCAACGTTGTGCAAGGTTCTGCAACCTTTTGAACTTGCAACACGTGAAGTCAGTTCAGACGCTGCCAGCCTGAGTCAGGTCATTCCCCTCATCAGGCTTTTGTAGAAGAAGCTGGAGGCATTGAAGGAGGAGCTAAAACAGAGCGATTCCGCTAGGCATGTGGGACTTGTGGATGGAGCCCTTCATTTGCTTATCCAGGATTCACGGGTGGTCAATCTGTTGAAATCAGAGCACTACATTTTGGCCACCGTGCTCGATCCTAGATTTAAAACCTACGTTGGATCTCTCTTTCCGGCAGACACAAGTCTGCAGAGGTTCAAAGAACTGCTGGTGAGAAAATTGTCAAGTCAAGCGGAACGCGACCTGTCAACATCTCCTCCTTCACATTCTCCCGCATCTGGGGGTGCGAGGAAAAGGCTACGAAATCCGAGCCCACCCGCTGGCGGTGATGCAGGGCAGTCTGGAGCGACTGCTGATGCTGACATCTGGTCCGGACTGAAGGACCTGACAACGATTACGGACATGTCGTCTACTGTCACTGCATATGATTCTCTCACCATTGAAAGAATGGTGGAGGATTATATGAGTGACCGCATCCAAGTAGGCACGTCAGACAGTCCGTATGTATACTGGCAGGAAAAAGAGGCAATTTGGAGGCCCTTGCACAAACTGGCTTTATTCTACCTAAGTTGCCCTCCCTCCAGTGTGTACTCCGAAAGAGTGTTTAGTGCCGCCGCTCACCTTGAAAGCAATCGGCGTACGAGGTTACTTCCAGAAAATGTGGAGAAGATGATGTTCATTAAAATGAATTATAATCAATTCCTCCATGGAGACATTCACCAGCAGCAATTGCCTCCAGAAAGTACACGGGGACCTGAGATGGTGGATTCCAGTGGGGACAAATTAATAATCTGTGAGGAGGGGGATGTACACAGTGAAAGGGGTGATGAATCGGACGATGATGATGAGGTGGACATCTTGCCTCTGTAGAGCCAGTTTGTGCAAGGAGAGATTGCTTCTTTTTTGGTGGGGGCCCAAACCAACCAGTCATTTCAGTCACAGTCGTGTGGCAGATCTTGTCGCTGAAATGATGGGTTGGTTAAAGTGTGCATGTCCTGTTTATACAACATAAGGGTGGGAGGGAGGGCCCAAGGATAATTCCATCTTGCACCCATTTTTTCTTTCATTTTTCTTTGCGTCATGTGCTGTTTGGGGAGTATTTTTTGGAAGGGCCATCCTGCCTGACACTGCAGTGCCACTCCTAGATGGGCCAGGTGTTTGTGTTGGCCACTAGGGTCGCTTAGCTTACTCACACAGCTACCTCATTGCGCCTCTTTTTTTCTTTGCGTCATGTGCTGTTTGGGGAGTATTTTTTGGAAGGGCCATCCTGCGTGACACTGCAGTGACACTCCTAGATGAGCCAGGTGTTTGTGTCGGCCACTAGGGTCGCTTAGCTTACTCACACAGCTACCTCATTGCGCCTCTTTTTTTTTTCTTTGCGTCATGTGCTGTTTGGGGAGTATTTTTTGGAAGGTCCATCCTGCCTGACACTGCAGTGCCACTCCTAGATGGGCCAGGTGTTTGTGTCGGCCACTAGGGTCGCTTAGCTTACTCACACAGCTACCTCATTGCGCCTCTTTTTTTCTTTGCGTCATGTGCTGTTTCGGGAGTATTTTTTGGAAGGGTCATCCTGCCTGACACTGCAGTGCCACTCCTAGATGGGCCAGGTGTTTGTGTCGGCCACTTGTGTCGCTTAGCTTAGCCATCCAGCGACCTCGTGCAAATTTTAGGACTAAAAATAATATTGTCAGGTGTGAGGTGTTCAGAATAGACTGGAAATGAGTGTAAATGAGGTTAATAATACTATGGGATCAAAATGACCCCCAAATTCAATGATTTAAGCTGTTTTTTAGGGTTTTTTGAAAAAAACACCCGAATCCAAAACACACCCGAATCCGACAAAAAAAATTCGGTGAGGTTTTGCCAAAACGCGTTCGAACCCAAAACACGGCCGCGGAACCGAACCCAAAACCAAAACCCGAAAAATTTCCGGTGCACATCACTAATATATACATATATATATATATACAAGATGGAGAGAGACGGCGGCACTCAGAGACTTTCACTTCCAAGTTAATCAAAGCAAAAAGTGCATTTATTCGTCAACGTTTCGGGGGACGAACCCCCTTCCTCAGGACACTGCAAACTAGTGATTATGCAAAGAACAACAACTTAAATACCCTACCTGTACCGTGTATCTGTGTCTGCCTCCACGTCCCCGCCGTCCTGTGCACGGAACCCGCACTTCCGGCAGCGTGTGGCATGCGAAATCCGGAAGTTGCGTCATCCCGCTGCACCGACCCCTCAGTGACGTGGCTGCAGACAGGAGAGAAAACGGTAACCATGGAGATGCGGCGCAGCATCGTAATGCTGCGTAGCCTCATAGTAAATGTGAGCCTTACAAAAATACAAAAATACAATACAAACTACCAACGTGTGAGAGCATAACAATAATGACAAAGCAAAACAGCACAAGTATACTGCATTACAGTGAATCGTGAAATCGTGATGCAGTACTCATAAAAACAGTGACAATAAATGCTTTATAGGTAAATGCACAAGTTAACTTCTGAGATCAGCCCAGTGTGGTCAATAATAAACCATACTCAATCCTGTCACACCAGAGAAAATCAATAAAAAGTGAAAAAATAAATAAATAAAATAAATATATATAAATAAAAAGACTGGAGTATAGTGAATCATAGAACAATTCATTTAGGCATCATACAGTGTATAATGAGTATGATACATACGTAGCCCTGTTTACGGTATACCTATATCACAGTAACATATCACACTAGAGCCCTACTGTGTGGCCAAATAGTGTTTAGGGCTTATTAAAGTTTACCGGTATTAAAGAGGGTGAATGATGCATGGTTGGAAAGCCTGATAGACATCATACAGCCTGAACCAGGTGGTCACCTATGTGACAAGGTTATCCTGGAGCCCCCTGGCTGCGCAGTGGGTTATGGTGTGACAGCACCATGAACAGCCACTGTGTCTATTGGGCAAACTGGACAAACTGAAAACCAACTGAAAAAACAGGCATGGAATGACTGGATAGCCATATATGCCAACCTCACCTAAAGAAAGCATTGTAAATTCAGTTGTTCATTAAGACCTCTAGGGTGGATGGTGTCTAATTTAAAAATCCAGCGGGCCTCAAGTTGTAACAATTGGGTCGCTCTGTCTCCACCGCGGACAGAGGACGGGATGTGGTCCACTATCTTGTATCTGATGGCTGCCAAACTGTGTCGCATCTGAACAAAATGGCGTGCGACCGGTTGGTCGCTTTTACCGGTGTTGAGGGCAGCCCTAATGGCCGACCTGTGAAGGGCCATTCGTTCCTTAAAGAGGCATTGTGTCTTGCCTACGTAATATAGGCTACAAGGACAGACCAATACGTATATTACATATGAGGAACTACAAGTCAATGGCCATCGGATGTTAATTTTTTTCCCGGTATGGGGATGTGGAATGGAGTCACCCGTGAGCATGTAGCTACATGTGGTGCAGCCCAAACATTTAAAACAGCCAGGTTTTCGGCTCAAAAAATGTTTGGCTGTCGTGGCTGTTTTAAAGCCCGTGATGTCATTTTTAACCACTAAATCCTTGATGTTAGCGCTACGTGTATAACATGGCATGATTCTGGAATGTTTCAGGGCTGATATATATATATATATTAGAGATGAGCGGGTTCGGTTTCTCTGAATCCGAACCCGCCAGAACTTCATGTTTTTTTTCACGGGTCCGAGCGACTCGGATCTTCCCGCCTTGCTCGGTTAACCCGAGCGCGCCCGAACGTCATCGTGACGCTGTCGGATTCTCGCGAGGCTCGGATTCTATCGCGAGACTCGGATTCTATATAAGGAGCCGCGCGTCGCCGCCATTTTCACACGTGCATTGAGATTGATAGGGAGAGGACGTGGCTGGCGTCCTCTCCGTTTAGAATAGATTAGAGAGACACTTGATTTACTAATTTTGGGGAGCATTAGGAGTACTCAGTACAGTGCAGAGTTTTGCTGATAGTGACCAGTGACCACCAGTTTTATTTATAATCCGTTCTCTGCCTGAAAAAAGCGATACACAGCACACAGTGACTCAGTCACATACCATATCTGTGTGCACTGCTCAGGCTCAGGCCAGTGTGCTGCATCATCTATTATCTATATATAAATAATATTATATATATATCTGTCTGACTGCTCAGCTCACACAGCTTATAATTGTGGGGGAGACTGGGGAGCACTACTGCAGTGCCAGTTATAGGTTATAGCAGGAGCCAGGAGTACATAATATATTATATAGTGAGTGACCACCAGACACACAGTGCAGTTTATTTAATATATCCGTTCTCTGCCTGAAAAAAGCGATACACACAGTGACTCAGTCAGTCACATACCATATCTGTGTGCACTGCTCAGGCTCAGGCCAGTGTGCTGCATCATCTATATATATTATATATCTGTCTGACTGCTCAGCTCACACAGCTTATAATTGTGGGGGAGACTGGGGAGCACTACTGCAGTGCCAGTTATAGGTTATAGCAGGAGCCAGGAGTACATAATATTATATTAAAATTAAACAGTGCACACTTTTGCTGCAGGAGTGCCACTGCCAGTGTGACTAGTGACCAGTGACCTGACCACCAGTATATATAATATTAGTAGTATACTATCTCTTTATCAACCAGTCTATATTAGCAGCAGACACAGTACAGTGCGGTAGTTCACGGCTGTGGCTACCTCTGTGTCGGCACTCGGCAGCCCGTCCATAATTGTATATACCACCTAACCGTGGTTTTTTTTTCTTTCTTTATACATACATACTAGTTACGAGTATACTATCTCTTTATCAACCAGTCTATATATTAGCAGCAGACACAGTACAGTGCGGTAGTTCACGGCTGTGGCTACCTCTGTGTCGGCACTCGGCAGCCCGTCCATAATTGTATATACCACCTAACCGTGGTTTTTTTTTCTTTCTTTATACATACATACTAGTTACGAGTATACTATCTCTTTATCAACCAGTCTATATATTAGCAGCAGACACAGTACAGTGCGGTAGTTCACGGCTGTGGCTACCTCTGTGTCGGCACTCGGCAGCCCGTCCATAATTGTATATACCACCTAACCGTGGTTTTTTTTTCTTTCTTTATACATACATACTAGTTACGAGTATACTATCTCTTTATCAACCAGTCTATATATTAGCAGCAGACACAGTACAGTGCGGTAGTTCACGGCTGTGGCTACCTCTGTGTCGGCACTCGGCAGCCCGTCCATAATTGTATATACCACCTAACCGTGGTTTTTTTTTTCTTTCTTTATACATACATACTAGTTACGAGTATACTATCTCTTTATCAACCAGTCTATATATTAGCAGCAGACACAGTACAGTGCGGTAGTTCACGGCTGTGGCTACCTCTGTGTCGGCACTCGGCAGCCCGTCCATAATTGTATATACCACCTAACCGTGGTTTTTTTTTCTTTCTTTATACATACATACTAGTTACGAGTATACTATCTCTTTATCAACCAGTCTATATTAGCAGCAGACACAGTACAGTGCGGTAGTTCACGGCTGTGGCTACCTCTGTGTCGGCACTCGGCAGCCCGTCCATAATTGTATATACCACCTAACCGTGGTTTTTTTTTCTTTCTTTATACATACATACTAGTTACGAGTATACTATCTCTTTATCAACCAGTCTATATATTAGCAGCAGACACAGTACAGTGCGGTAGTTCACGGCTGTGGCTACCTCTGTGTCGGCACTCGGCAGCCCGTCCATAATTGTATATACCACCTAACCGTGGTTTTTTTTTCTTTCTTTATACATACATACTAGTTACGAGTATACTATCTCTTTATCAACCAGTCTATATATTAGCAGCAGACACAGTACAGTGCGGTAGTTCACGGCTGTGGCTACCTCTGTGTCGGCACTCGGCAGCCCGTCCATAATTGTATATACCACCTAACCGTGGTTTTTTTTTCTTTCTTTATACATACATACTAGTTACGAGTATACTATCTCTTTATCAACCAGTCTATATATTAGCAGCAGACACAGTACAGTGCGGTAGTTCACGGCTGTGGCTACCTCTGTGTCGGCACTCGGCAGCCCGTCCATAATTGTATATACCACCTAACCGTGGTTTTTTTTTCTTTCTTTATACATACATACTAGTTACGAGTATACTATCTCTTTATCAACCAGTCTATATATTAGCAGCAGACACAGTACAGTGCGGTAGTTCACGGCTGTGGCTACCTCTGTGTCGGCACTCGGCAGCCCGTCCATAATTGTATACTAGTATCCAATCCATCCATCTCCATTGTTTACCTGAGGTGCCTTTTAGTTGTGCCTATTAAAATATGGAGAACAAAAATGTTGAGGTTCCAAAATTAGGGAAAGATCAAGATCCACTTCCACCTCGTGCTGAAGCTGCTGCCACTAGTCATGGCCGAGACGATGAAATGCCAGCAACGTCGTCTGCCAAGGCCGATGCCCAATGTCATAGTACAGAGCATGTCAAATCCAAAACACCAAATATCAGTAAAAAAAGGACTCCAAAACCTAAAATAAAATTGTCGGAGGAGAAGCGTAAACTTGCCAATATGCCATTTACCACACGGAGTGGCAAGGAACGGCTGAGGCCCTGGCCTATGTTCATGGCTAGTGGTTCAGCTTCACATGAGGATGGAAGCACTCAGCCTCTCGCTAGAAAAATGAAAAGACTCAAGCTGGCAAAAGCAGCACAGCAAAGAACTGTGCATTCTTCGAAATCCCAAATCCACAAGGAGAGTCCAATTGTGTCGGTTGCGATGCCTGACCTTCCCAACACTGGACGTGAAGAGCATGCGCCTTCCACCATTTGCACGCCCCCTGCAAGTGCTGGAAGGAGCACCCGCAGTCCAGTTCCTGATAGTCAGATTGAAGATGTCAGTGTTGAAGTACACCAGGATGAGGAGGATATGGGTGTTGCTGGCGCTGGGGAGGAAATTGACCAGGAGGATTCTGATGGTGAGGTGGTTTGTTTAAGTCAGGCACCCGGGGAGACACCTTTTGTCCGTGGGAGGAATATGGCCGTTGACATGCCAGGTGAAAATACCAAAAAAATCAGCTCTTCGGTGTGGAGGTATTTCACCAGAAATGCGGACAACAGGTGTCAAGCCGTGTGTTCCCTTTGTCAAGCTGTAATAAGTAGGGGTAAGGACGTTAACCACCTCGGAACATCCTCCCTTATACGTCACCTGCAGCGCATTCATAATAAGTCAGTGACAAGTTCAAAAACTTTGGGTGACAGCGGAAGCAGTCCACTGACCAGTAAATCCCTTCCTCTTGTAACCAAGCTCACGCAAACCACCCCACCAACTCCCTCAGTGTCAATTTCCTCCTTCCCCAGGAATGCCAATAGTCCTGCAGGCCATGTCACTGGCAATTCTGACGAGTCCTCTCCTGCCTGGGATTCCTCCGATGCATCCTTGCGTGTAACGCCTACTGCTGCTGGCGCTGCTGTTGTTGCTGCTGGGAGTCGATGGTCATCCCAGAGGGGAAGTCGTAAGCCCACTTGTACTACTTCCAGTAAGCAATTGACTGTTCAACAGTCCTTTGCGAGGAAGATGAAATATCACAGCAGTCATCCTACTGCAAAGCGGATAACTGAGGCCTTGGCATCCTGGGTGGTGAGAAACGTGGTTCCGGTATCCATCATTACTGCAGAGCCAACTAGAGACTTGTTGGAGGTACTGTGTCCCCGGTACCAAATACCATCTAGGTTCCATTTCTCTAGGCAGGCGATACCGAAAATGTACACAGACCTCAGAAAAAGAGTCACCAGTGTCCTAAAAAATGCAGCTGTACCCAATGTCCACTTAACCACGGACATGTGGACAAGTGGAGCAGGGCAGGGTCAGGACTATATGACTGTGACAGCCCACTGGGTAGATGTATGGACTCCCGCCGCAAGAACAGCAGCGGCGGCACCAGTAGCAGCATCTCGCAAACGCCAACTCTTTCCTAGGCAGGCTACGCTTTGTATCACCGCTTTCCAGAATACGCACACAGCTGAAAACCTCTTACGGCAACTGAGGAAGATCATCGCGGAATGGCTTACCCCAATTGGACTCTCCTGTGGATTTGTGGCATCGGACAACGCCAGCAATATTGTGTGTGCATTAAATATGGGCAAATTCCAGCACGTCCCATGTTTTGCACATACCTTGAATTTGGTGGTGCAGAATTTTTTAAAAAACGACAGGGGCGTGCAAGAGATGCTGTCGGTGGCCAGAAAAATTGCGGGACACTTTCGGCGTACAGGCACCACGTACAGAAGACTGGAGCACCACCAAAAACTACTGAACCTGCCCTGCCATCATCTGAAGCAAGAAGTGGTAACGAGGTGGAATTCAACCCTCTATATGCTTCAGAGGTTGGAGGAGCAGCAAAAGGCCATTCAAGCCTATACAATTGAGCACGATATAGTAGGTGGAATGCACCTGTCTCAAGTGCAGTGGAGAATGATTTCAACGTTGTGCAAGGTTCTGATGCCCTTTGAACTTGCCACACGTGAAGTCAGTTCAGACACTGCCAGCCTGAGTCAGGTCATTCCCCTCATCAGGCTTTTGCAGAAGAAGCTGGAGGCATTGAAGAAGGAGCTAAAAGGGAGCGATTCCGCTAGGCATGTGGGACTTGTGGATGCAGCCCTTAATTCGCTTAACAAGGATTCACGGGTGGTCAATCTGTTGAAATCAGAGCACTACATTTTGGCCACCGTGCTCGATCCTAGATTTAAAGCCTACCTTGGATCTCTCTTTCCGGCAGACACAGGTCTGCTGGGGTTGAAAGACCTGCTGGTGACAAAATTGTCAAGTCAAGCGGAACGCGACCTGTCAACATCTCCTCCTTCACATTCTCCCGCAACTGGGGGTGCGAGGAAAAGGCTCAGAATTCCGAGCCCACCCGCTGGCGGTGATGCAGGGCAGTCTGGAGCGACTGCTGATGCTGACATCTGGTCCGGACTGAAGGACCTGACAACGATTACGGACATGTCGTCTACTGTCACTGCATATGATTCTCTCAACATTGATAGAATGGTGGAGGATTATATGAGTGACCGCATCCAAGTAGGCACGTCACACAGTCCGTACTTATACTGGCAGGAAAAAGAGGCAATTTGGAGGCCCTTGCACAAACTGGCTTTATTCTACCTAAGTTGCCCTCCCACAAGTGTGTACTCCGAAAGAGTGTTTAGTGCCGCCGCTCACCTTGTCAGCAATCGGCGTACGAGGTTACATCCAGAAAATGTGGAGAAGATGATGTTCATTAAAATGAATTATAATCAATTCCTCCGCGGAGACATTGACCAGCAGCAATTGCCTCCACAAAGTACACAGGGAGCTGAGATGGTGGATTCCAGTGGGGACGAATTGATAATCTGTGAGGAGGGGGATGTACACGGTGATATATCGGAGGGTGAAGATGAGGTGGACATCTTGCCTCTGTAGAGCCAGTTTGTGCAAGGAGAGATTAATTGCTTCTTTTTTGGGGGGGGTCCAAACCAACCCGTCATATCAGTCACAGTCGTGTGGCAGACCCTGTCACTGAAATGATGGGTTGGTTAAAGTGTGCATGTCCTGTTTTGTTTATACAACATAAGGGTGGGTGGGAGGGCCCAAGGACAATTCCATCTTGCACCTCTTTTTTCTTTTCTTTTTCTTTGCATCATGTGCTGATTGGGGAGGGTTTTTTGGAAGGGACATCCTGCGTGACACTGCAGTGCCACTCCTAGATGGGCCCGGTGTTTGTGTCGGCCACTAGGGTCGCTAATCTTACTCACACAGTCAGCTACCTCATTGCGCCTCTTTTTTTCTTTGCGTCATGTGCTGTTTGGGGAGGGTTTTTTGGAAGGGACATCCTGCGTGACACTGCAGTGCCACTCCTAGATGGGCCCGGTGTTTGTGTCGGCCACTAGGGTCGCTAATCTTACTCACACAGCTACCTCATTGCGCCTCTTTTTTTCTTTGCGTCATGTGCTGTTTGGGGAGGGTTTTTTGGAAGGGACATCCTGCGTGACACTGCAGTGCCACTCCTAGATGGGCCCGGTGTTTGTGTCGGCCACTAGGGTCGCTTATCTTACTCAGACAGCGACCTCGGTGCAAATTTTAGGACTAAAAATAATATTGTGAGGTGTGAGGTATTCAGAATAGACTGAAAATGAGTGTAAATTATGGTTTTTGAGGTTAATAATACTTTGGGATCAAAATGACCCCCAAATTCTATGATTTAAGCTGTTTTTTAGTGTTTTTTGAAAAAAACACCCGAATCCAAAACACACCCGAATCCGACAAAAAAAATTCGGTGAGGTTTTGCCAAAACGCGGTCGAACCCAAAACACGGCCGCGGAACCGAACCCAAAACCAAAACACAAAACCCGAAAAATTTCAGGCGCTCATCTCTAATATATATATAGCAGTACGGTACAGTAGGCCATTGCTATTGATATATTTCTGGCATATAATTCCACACATTAAAAGATGGAGAACAAAAATGTGGAGGGTAAAATAGGGAAAGATCAATATCTGCTTCCACCTCGTGCTGAAGCTGCTGCCACTAGTCATGGCGAGATGATGAAATGCCATCAACGTCGTCTGCCAAAGCCGATGCCCAATGTCATAGTAGAGAGCATGTAAAATCCAAAAAACAAAAGTTCGGTAAAATGACCCAAAAATCTAAATTAAAAGCGTCTGAGGAGAAGCGTAAACTTACCAATATGCCATTTACGACACGGAGTGCAAGGAACGGCTGAGGCCCTGGCCTATGTTCATGGCTAGTGGTTCAGCTTCACATGAGGATGGAAGCACTCATGGTCCCGCTAGAAAAATTAAAAGACTTAAGCTGGCAAAAGCACAGCAAAGAACTGTGCGTTCTTCTAAATCACAAATCCCCAAGGAGAGTCCAATTGTGTCGGTTGCGATGCCTGACCTTCCCAACACTGGACGGGGAGAGGTGGCGCCTTCCACCATTTGCACGCCCCCTGCAAGTGCTGGAAGGAGCACCCACAGTCCAGTTCCTGATATTGAAATTGAAGATGTCACTGTTGAAGTACATTAGGATGAGGATATGGGTGTGCTGGCGCTGAAGAGGAAATTGACAAGTAGGAATCTGATGGTGAGTTGGTTTGTTTAAGTCAGGCACCCGGGGAGACACCTGTTGTCCGTGGGATGAATATGGCCATTGACATGCCTGGTCAAATTACAAAAAAAAATCACCTCTTTGGTGTGTAATTATTTTAACAGAAATGCGGACAACAGGTGTCAAGCCGTGTGTTGCCTTTGTCACGTTGTAATAAGTAGGGGTAAGGACGTTAACCACCTAGGAACATCCTCCCTTAAACGTCACCTGGAGCGCATTCATCAGAAGTCATTGACAGGTTCAAAAACTTTGGGTGACAGCGGAAGCAGTCCACTGACAACTAAATCCCTTCTTCCTGTTGTACCCAAGCTCCTGCAAACAACACCACCAACTCCCTCATTGTCAATTTCCCCCTTAGACAGGAATGCCAATAGTCCTGCAGGCCATGTCACTGGTAAGTCTGACGAGTCCTCTCCTGACTGTGATTCCTCTGATGGATCCTTGAGTGTAACGCCTACTGCTGCTGGCGCTGCTGTTGTTGCTGCTGGGAGTCATCCCAGAGAGGAAGTCGGAAGACCACTTGTACTACTTCCAGTAAGCAATTGACTGTCCAACAGTCCTTTGCGAGGAAGATGAAATATCACAGCAGTCATCCTGTTGCAAAGCGGATAACTCAGGCCTTGGCAGCTGTGTTGGTGTTAGACGTGCTTACGGTATACGCCATTAGTTCACAGGCAATTAGAGAATTTCTTGAAGTAGTGTGTCCCCGGTACCAAATACCATCTAGGTTCCACTTCTCTAGGCAGGCGATACCGAGAATGTACACAGACGTCAGAAATAGACTCACCAGGGTCCTAAAAAATGCAGTTGTACCCAGTGTCCACTTAACCACGGACATGTGGACAAGTGGACAGGGCAGACTCAGGACTATATGACCGTGACAGCCCACTGGGTAGATGTATTGCCTCCCGCAGCAAGAACAGCAGCGGCGGCACCAGTAGCAACATCTCGCAAACGCCAACTCGTTCCTAGGCAGGCTACGCTTTGTATCACCGCTTTCCAGAAGAGGCACACAGCTGACAACCTCTTACGGAAACTGAGGAACATCATCGCAGATTGGCAAACCCCAATTGGACTCTCCTGGGGATTTGTGACATCGGACAACGCCAATATTGTGTAATATTCCCCTCATCAGGCTTTTGCAGAAGCAGCTGGAGAGATTGAAGGAGGAGCTAAAACGGAGCGATTCCGCTAGGCATGTGGGACTTGTGGATGGAGCCCTTCATTCGCTTAACCAGGATTCACGGGTTGTCAATCTGTTGAAATCAGAGCACTACATTTTGGCCACTGTGCTCGATCCTAGGTTTAAAGCCTACGTTGTATCTCTATTTCCGGCAGACACAAGTCTGCAAATGTTCAAAGACCTGCTGGTGAGACACTTGTCAAGTCAAGCGGAACGTGACCCGCAAACAGCTCCTCCTTCATTTTCTCCCGCAACTGGAGCTGCCAGGAAAAGGATCAGATTTCCAAAACTACCCGCTGGCGGTGATGCAGGGCAGTCAGGAGCAAGTGCTGACATCTGGTCCGGACTGAAGGACCTGCCAACAATTACTGACATGTCGTCTACTGTCACTGCATATGATTCTGTCACCATTGAAAGAATGGTGGAAGATTATATGAGTGACAGCATCCAAGTAGGCACGTCAGACAGTCCGTACGTATACTGGCAGGAAAAAAGAGGCAATTTGGAGGCCCTTGCACAAACTGGCTTTATTTTACCTAAGTTGCCCCCCCTCCAGTGTGTACTCCGAAAGAGTGTTTAGTGCAGCCGGTAACCTTGTCAGCAATCGGCGTACGAGGTTACTTACACAAAATATGGAGAAGATGATGTTCATCAAAATGAATTATAATCAATTCCTCCATGGAGACATTCACCAGCAATTGCCTCCAGAAAGTACACAGGGACCTGAGATGGTGGATTCCAGTGGGGACGAATTAATACTCTGTGAGGAGGGGGATGTACACAGTGAAAAGGGTGATGAATCGGAGGATGAGGAGGAGGTGGACATCTTGCCTCTGTAGAGCCAGTTTGTGCAAGGAGAGATTGATTGCTTCTTTTTTGGTGGGGGCCCAAACCAACCAGTCATTTCAGCCACAGTCGTGTGGCAGACCCTGTCGCTGAAATGATGGGTTTGTTAAAGTGTGCATGTCCTGTTTATACAACATAAGGGTGGGTGGGAGGGCCCAAGGACAATTCCATCTTGCACCTCTTTTTTTTTATTTATCTTTGCATCATGTGATGTTTGGGGCTAATTTTTTTAAGTGCCATCCTGTCTGACACTGCAGTGCCACTCCTAGATGGGCCAAGTGTTTGTGCCGCCCTCTTGGGTCGCTTAGCTTAGTCATCCAGTGACCTTGGTGCAAATTTTAGGACTAAAAATAATATTGTGAGGTGTTCAGAATAGACTGGAAATGAGTGGAAATTGTGGTTATTGAGGTTAATAATACTATGGGATCAAAATGACCCCCAAATTCTATGATTTAAGCTGTTTTTGAGTTTTTTTTGTAAAAAAACACCCGAATCCAAAACACACCCGAATCCGCCCAAAAAATTTCAGGGAGGTTTTGCCAAAACGCGTCCGAATCCAAAACACGGCCGCGGAACCGAATCCAAAACCAAAACAAAAAACCCGAAAAATTTCCGGTGCACATCTCTAATTTGGACCAATAATACCATTGATTAGAATGAATAATTCCAGTGATTTTGTCATTTTCTTCCAGTGATTTGGACCAATAATACCATTGATTAGAACAAATAATTCCAATGATTTTGTCATTTTCTTCCAGTGATTTGGACCAATAATACCATTGATTAGAAAGAATAATTCCTGTGATATTGAGGTGTTTGTGTCGCTTAGCTTAGCCGTCCAGCGACCACAGTGCACCTCTTTTTCTCTTTTCTTTGCATAATGTGCTGTTTGGGGCCAATTCTTTTAAGTGCCATCCTGTCTGACACTGCAGTGCCACTCCCAGATCGGCCAGGTGTTTGTGCCGTCCTCTTGGGTCACTTTGCTTAGTCATCCAGCGACCTCGGTGCAAATTTTAGGACTAAAAATAGTATTATGAAGTATGAGGTGTCCAGAATGGACTGGAAATGAGTGGAAATTGTGGTTATTGAGGTTAATAATACTATAGGATCAAAATTACCCCCAAATTCTATGATTTAAGCTGTTTTTGAGGGTTTTTTGAAAAAAACACCTGAATCCAAAACACACCCGAATCCGACAAAAAAATTTCAGGGAGGTTTTGCCAAAACGCGTCCGAATCCAAAACACGGCCGCGGAACCGAATCCAAAACCAAAACACAAAACCCGAAAAATTTCCAGTGCACATATCTCATTGCAATACAAGGACTTCCAGGTTTATGCCCCAGGAGTCCTTCTGTGCATGCACAGAATTACGTGGCCACAGGGGACACAGGTAGAGATCTGTGTCTCAGGGAAGTCTGCGAAAAGAAGTCCATAGGCTTATATTATGCAATGCCATTGACAGATGGAGCTTCGGGATGTAACGTCAATTTTTCTGAGTTTTGGTCCCTTTATCACATTCGAATCAGGGGTGTATTAAGAGAAGAGGGGGCCTGTGTTCAGGCTCCAGCCAGAGCCCCTCCTCTGTAGCCAGCAGTGCAGTAGACTCTGATTAGAACATCTTGCCCAATGTATGGACACAATGAGGGATATTCAATTGTTTGAAAAGTCAGTTGGGTGTCTGGTTTTTCCTATCTAAGAGACAGGAAAAAACAGACACCCAACCGACTATTCAAACATTTGAATCTTCCCCAATATGTGCTGAGTGTCAGGCGCCGGGGGGCACAGCTCACACAGACTGGATATTTATAAAGTACTAACTGAAGTACCTGGCGTTGCTGGGTTTAAATCTTCAAATTTCTAAATTATTAATGAGATGGATGTAACTGTTAACATATTAAAAAGAATTAGCATCTTAGTATCTCTTCCAACACACCCATGAGGTAGCTGCCCAATGTTTTTGTTGTTTTTTTGGGGGGGGGCGGGGGGTGGGAGGTGTCACCAGTAGCACTAATCCCCAGCTTTGCTTTTTGTCTAGTGAAAGGCCCAGAACAGTGTGTCAAAGTTCTGTCTGTCATACACCAACAGGAGGTCCGACTAGGACCTCGACTCTTTAGTATGTCTTCTGGGATCCAATATTACCACCATCCAGTGGTAGGCTCAGAACAGGCTCCCTGGGTAAAAGTTCTGCCCAGGGTACACCAACGAGAGTTTCACCCCAGACCTTAACCCCCCTAAAACCTAGCCAGAATCCAACTTTATCCCAATCGGTGTCCAAATGCATAGCCAGATAGACAACAAACAAACAAACAAACAAACAAACAAACAAACAAACAAACAGACCAATTAATTTTATATATAAGATATGCAAGATGACATAATTTAATTGGTGTTACAGTCCTGTTTGGAATACTGTAGTCAGCAGTGTAAAGTGATAATAACAAAGACTGGAAGTGTTGTTTCAAGATTTCAAAGCTGATTCTGAGACTCCAAGATGAACTGCAACTAATTACATTTATGTGTTAAGGGACGATTCTGCCTAAATGCCGATTTTGACTTTGCGATTTCCCTTGAACTCCCCGGAGCCCAGAACCACCGATATTGACTATACACACATTGCAATTTTGGCTTTGTACAATTTTGACTACAGTATATACAATTTTGGCTATACTAGAAACTAGATTGTACTCTTTCTAGTCAAAATAGAACTGCCAGCACAGTCTATTTTTTCTTGCGATGCCGACCCGCGGGAGTGCGCATCAGCATCGCAAGGTGTATACACTATGTTGGCGATAATTATTTTTTTTTATCACACATGCCCATGTGTTCTTTCACATTAATTCACTGTTATTGCTATTAATGTGCAACTGCATTTTTTATGTATTTTTTCATCTATTGTTATTAAATTGTGATTATGTATTTGCACTCCTTATCTTTTTCTTCTGTGAATTGGTTTGAGCCGTTGGTCCAATAGTTCAATAAACCAGGGACGTGCAGTCAGGGGAGGCAGGGGAGGCAGTTCCTCCCCTGTCATTAGTGATTAAAATAATACAAAGAAGATACTTATGACACATATTCTGTGTTATAAGTATCTTCTTTATATTATGGTATTCATTTTCAGAGAAAATACCTGTTTAAAGTGATTTTGGAGGCACCAAGAGCAGTGCCTCCCGCAGCCAATTGCAAGTTGCCGGAACCAGGGGGTGGGGCCAGGCAGCGGGCTGTAAAAACCCATTAAAAAATCACTGTAAGCGGCACCTTTACAAGTGCCTCAGTGCAGGGACGTGCTTTCAGCCCATATGAAAGCACGTCCCTGTCACTGAAAGCAGATGTGATTGGTCACTAGATTCAGCATTGACGTGACCTGCATCCGGCTGTCACTGTCAGTGCTGTACTGGGAGCAGGGCCGGCTCCAGGCCTACTAGCACCCTGAGCGAGAAAATTTAAAAGTGCCCCCCCCCCTCCCCCATGCGCGCGCCGAAGGCGCGCGCTCCTGAAAAAGTGGGTGTGGCCTCCTGAAAAAGTGGGCGTGGTCTCGCCCCCCAGCAGTGCCAGCTACACATGACATGCCCTCCGGCAGTGCCAGCTACACGTGACATGACTCCCAGCAGTGCCAGCTACACATGATAGTGTTCACTTTTTAGGGCAGGTTGCTGATCACAGGGAGGGCACATTTTTAAGTTAGGTGGGCAAAATGATGTACATATTGTAATGCTTGTTGTACCCATTTCCACACGCTAAAGCATGGACAGTGCGCGCCGAAGGCGCGCAGCAAAAATTTAGGGGAGTTACTTCGTGGGGAAGGTGCGTAGCCACATTATAGTGGCAATTCACATTACACCACACAGTAGTGCAGCTAATACACATTGCACCAGGTAGAACCTCCTATAAGAGCACGTTAGACACATTGCGCCAGGTAGAGCACTGAGACACACTGCCCAGCCACAGACGCCTAGCGGGAACACTACATGATATGCCCCCCAGCAGTGCCAGCTACACATGACATGCCCCCCAGCAGTGGCAGCTACACGTGACATGCCCCCCATCAGTGCCAGCTACATAAATGGCCACACAGTTCCAGATGGATAAATGCCCCCACAGCGCAGATATGCCCCCACAGTGCCAGATACATTAATGCCCTCACAGTGCAAGATATGCCCCCACAGTGCAAGAAATGCCCCCACAGTGCAAGAAATGCCCCCACAGTGCCAGATACATAAATGCCCCCACGGTGCCAGATACATAATTGCCCCCACGGTGCCAGATACATAAATGCCCCCACAGTGCCAGATACATAAATGCCCCCACGGTGCCAGATACATAAATGCCCCCACGGTGCCAGATACATAAATGCCCCCACGGTGCCAGATACATAAATGCCCCCACAGTGCCTGATACATAAATGCCCCCACAGAGCCAGATATGCCCCCACAGAGCCAGATAAATGCCCCCACAGAGCCAGATAAATGCCCCCACAGTGCCAGATAAATGCCCCCACAGTGCCAGATAAATACCCCCACAGTGCCAGATATGCCCCCACAGTGCCAGATATGCCCCCACAGTGCCAGAAATGCCCCCACAGTGCCAGATATGCCCCCCACAGTGCCAGATATGCCACCCACAGTGCCAGATATGCCCCCACAGTGCCAGAAATGCCCCCCACAGTGCCAGATATGCCACCCACAGTGCCAGATATGCCACCCACAGTGCCAGATATGCCCCCACAGAACCAGATATGCCCCCACAGTGCCAGATATGCCCCCACAGTGCCAGATATGCCCCCACAGTGCCAGAAATGCCCCCCACAGTGCCAGATATGCCACCCACAGAGCCAGATATGCCCCCACAGTGCCAGATATGCCCGCACAGTGCCAGAAATGCCCCCCACAGTGCCAGATATGCCACCCACAGTGCCAGATATGCCCCCACAGAACCAGATATGCCCCCACAGAGCCAGATATGCAATGCCCCCCACAGTGCCAGAAATGCCCCCCCCATAGCCAGAAATGCCCCCACAGTGCGGATCCCCCCAATACCTGCGGCGCTGCTTGGGAGGAGTACTGCTGCTGTCCGCCTGTCCGAGTGTGCTGGCGAGCGGGCGGGAGTGCTGGCGGGCGGGCGGGCGGCCGGCGAGTCAGAGTGAGCCTGGGTCCGGGTGGCCACTTGTGTGCACTATGGCGCCGGCGTCTGACGTCAGACACCGGCGCCGCGCAGCGCGCATAGCGCACAGTGCACACGGGCCAATGCTGCACACACAGGGCCGGCTCCAGCATCGAATATGGCGGCGCCAGCGCGCGGCGCCCATTAAGGGTGGCGCCCTGTGCGGCCGCTCTATTCGAACATGCCTAGAGCCGGCCCTGACTGGGAGTTATAGAGTGATAGTGTCAGCCAGGGGCGGATTGATCTGGCGGGGATGAAATACTGGTGGTCCAGTCCCGTAGTCTCTGCTCTGCAGGCTTGCAGTACCTGCTGCAGTGGTTTACATTAAAAAGAAAAAAAAATAAGAAAAGTGGGTATGGCCACAGGGGCCGTGATTAGGCGACACCCCCAACTATGCCGGGCGGCCTGTCAGAGGCCCAGCATGCTCCTCATGTAGCTGGCTCCTCTTCGTCTGGCAACCCCCTTCCAGCGCTCATGCAGACATGCACACTTTGCTCCTGCTCAGTCAGAACGGGACCCAGACAGACCCACTGCTGAAACGGAAACTGAGAGGAGAAAGGTGACTGGGGTAGGGCTGGGGTACAGGTGTGCAGGGCTGGGGTATACTGTGTGAGGGAGGTTGCTGGGTGCAGGTATGGGTGCATGAGGGAGGTTGTTGGGTGCAGGGCTGGGGTCAGGGACTGATAGGCCTTCAACGTAACCGGAAAGGTTCCCGGGAGGCCGAGCGCACTGCGGGGCTGATTGCCGCATGTGGCTCCGCCCCCAGTAGCGTCTCACTCACAATTATATTTTGCAGCTTCCAGCACCTATCAGAGGCCACAGCTTGTGGGAGCTCTGACACTGCAATGATAGGATGTTATCTCACGTGACAGAGCTCCTCCAGTGGCAGTCAGTCACCAGTTCCCGCCCGACAGCTCCAGTGATATCTCCTCCTTTGGCTGGCCACTTTGCTTTCCTCTTACCACCTGCTCTCTCTGCTACACCCCCAACCCCTTCTCACACACACTCCAACCCGCGGGCTGCGGCACCCCCCGCCACCCCCCCCCCCCCCACTCAAGGCATTCCCGGTGTAATGGCACTCATGGTGTAATGTGATATTATTGGTCATTTTGAAAGATAAATTGAGGTGATATATCATTTCTGGGGGGGGAAATATGCTGTTGTACCATGTAATGTATGTGACGGATGCTGCTGTGTGTGGTAATGTGACTGACAGATGCTGCTGTGCCGTGTAATGTGACTAACAGATGCTGCTTTGCAGTGTGATGTGACTGACGGATGCTGCTGTGCCGTGTAATGTGACTGATGTACGCTTTTGTGCGGTGTAATGTGATGGACGCTGTAGTGCCTAACAAACTCTGTTGTGTGGTGTGATGTTACTGACGGACGCTGTTGTGCCGTGTAATGTGACTGACGGACGCTGTTGTGCCGTGTGATGTGACTGACGGATGCTGTTGTGCCGTGTGATGTGACTGACGGACGCTGCTGTGTGATGTGACTGACGGACGCTGCTGTGTGATGTGACTGATGGACACTGCTTTGTAGTGTGATGTGACTGACGGACCCTGCTTTGCATTGTGATGTGACTGACGGACTCTGCTTGGCAGTGTGATGTGACTGACGGACGCTGTTGTGCCGTGTGATGTGAGTGATGGACGCTGTTGTGCCGTGTGATGTGACTGACACGCTGCTGTATGATGTAATGTGAGTGACAGACGCTGCTGTACTGTGTAATGTTACTGACGCTTGTGCAGTGTAATGTGATTGACGGAGTCTGCTGTGTGGTGTGATGTGACTGACGGACGCTGTTGTGCCGTGTAATGTGACTGACGGACGCTGTTGTGCCATGTGATGTGACTGACGGACGCTGTTGTGATGTGACTGACGGATGCTGTTGTGCCGTGTGATGTGACTGATGAACGCTGTTGTGCCGTGTGATGTGACTGACGGATGCTGTTGTGATGTGACTGACGGATGCTGTTGTACCGTGTGATGTGACTGACGGACGCTGCTGTGCCGTGTGATGTGACTGACGGACGCTGTTGTGCCGTGTGATGTGACTGACGGACGCTGTTGTGCCGTGTGATGTGACTGATGGACGCTGTTGTGCCGTGTGATGTGACTGACACACTGCTGTATGATGTAATGTGAGTGACGGACGCTGCTGTACTGTGTAATGTTACTGACGCTTGCGGTGTAAAGTTAATAACGGACTCAGCTGTGCGGTGTAATGTGAATAATGGATGCTGCATACATTTACAGTGCAGTGCAGGTATGGAGGCACATGAAAAAAAAAAAACAGTTTAAATTCTAAGTACATCCAAAGCACAGTAAAGCTGCTGCTTCCAGGGTCCTTTCGCGACGGCACTGCTCGCACCCCATATATATGACCAGGGCCGGACTGGGACCAAAAATAGGCCCTGGCATTTTTGAAGCACACAGGCCCACCTCGGTGTCAGCATCTGACTCCTCCCCTTACTATTCCCGACTCCTCCTACTTCTTAGTCTATGCTCTTACAAATATAAATTAATATTATAACAACATACAAGTGTACATCATTCTGCATTAAAATACACACAACCATTGGTTGAAGTGGAAATGTTGAAGTGGGGGTATGGAAAAATAAAGGTTGTAACTAAGCGTGCGCATTCCAAAAAGGGGCATGGACACGCACGCGCCCCATTCACTAGAAAGAGAGCATCTGTGTGCACTCCCGGCGGGGCTAAGAGGCGACCAATCAGACAGAGAGTGTCACATAGAGGTACTGTGTGCGCGCGCCAAAGGCGAGCGTGCAAAAAATATGGGTGTGGCCAATTAAAATGGGACGTGATACACAGACATATTCCCCCAATAGTGCATTACCAGATCCACAATTGCCCCCACAGTGCCAGGTATACAAATGCCCCCACAGTGCCAGGTATACAATTGCCCCCACAGTGCCAGCCAATTGCACCCACAGTGCCAGGTATACAAATGCCCCCACAGTGCCAGGTAAACAATTGCCCCCACAGTGCCAGGTATACAAATGCCCCCACAGTGCCAGCCAATTGCCCCCACAGTGCCAGGTATACAAATGCCCCCACAGTGCCAGCCAATTGCCCCCACAGTGCCAGGTATACAAATGCCCCCACAGTGCCAGGTAAACAATTGCCCCACAGTGTAAGGTATACAAATGCCCCCACAGTGCCAGGTATACAAATGCCCCCACAGTGCCAGGTAAACAATTGCCCCCACAGTGCCAGCCAATTGCCCCCACAGTGCCAGGTGTCGAAGTCAGAAAATATTACAGTACACACATTACGTACAAACACCACAAAGATGGCCTCCATGCGCGTACTTATTCGGCCGTACGTGCACATATTTGCAATTTGCGTATGGTCGCTCCAGCGGTCCTGCGTATTAGAGCATGCTATGAGTAATTACAGTGGAATTTGTACTCGCATGGAAAAGCCACAAAGACATATCATATATCTAATCCATATATTGCATAAATCACCCACTGTCTGCTTTCTCTTCTAATAGCATGAAGATGGGTCACACATAAATTATACTCCCAGAGACTCAAATACAATGGTCTTATTTACACAAAGCTTTGAAATCCTATGAAGACGGCAAATACCTTTGTTTACCCCTATTATTCTAGAGTAGCCTAGTTTCTGTAGAAGACAATAAATACTGGATTGTCATTGTCTTATCTGAATATCCAGGAACCTAGTTTGGCTGAAGAGAAACTCAATTAGCAATAGCAAAATTACAAAACCAGACATTTAGAAATCTGAGGTAATAACATTCATAGTCTAAACTCTTGGAGATATATATATATATATATATATATATATAATTACTAACAAATTGTAATAGCAGGAGTATGTGTGTGTATGTATATATATATATATATATGTGTATGTGTGTGTGTGTGTGTGTGTGTGTGTGTGTGTGTGTATATATATGGATATATATGGATATATGTATATCTTGAGGATGGAAATAGATAATCATATCATGTGTGGGATCATATTGTTCAGAGTTACGTAAACATTAATCTGGTGGGAATAAGAATATTATCATATATTACAACATTAAGTTATTAATAATACCAGATTTATGTATGATTAATGTGATGGGTTTAACTGGTCATGGGGCGGGAACTCAGATGCAAACAACAGAAATCACATCTCAAGTCTTAGCCATTGCCCACTTCTTGAGCTGACCAATGATCCCTGGTGCACAGGATATGTCCCACCCACGAACCAATGGAAGAAGAGCACACAGTGTCTATTGTATTATGTTTTGATCCACTGTATAAAGAGCCAGCTGTATGCCAGGTCACTATCACAGACTCTGAAGGTCATCTACCTTGATGACTGAGGACCAGACTGGGAAGCGCAGGCAAAACCAAACACGTATGTACCATTGATTGTAGCCATTATTCTATTGAATTATATTGTATTGTTATTGTAACCCCCTTTCAGTAATTATATGTTGGTGTGTTGGAACCTGGCATTTTAAATACAATCTGGTGTTGTGTCTCCTTTCCCTGCTAAGGTTATAAGTGTATTACAATCACATGTGTAGCTGCTAAGGGCTCATGGAGTATCTTTGGGTGTGTACGCACTGAGTGTACTTTGTACCGCCAGCACAGCGTTTGTACGCAAAGTACGTACACGGTACGGGGCTCTGTACGCTAATGGTGTAATAAGGATGTAGGTTAAGGATTGAGTATAGCGGCCGCAGCGGCTCCATTTAAAGTGTATTAAATGTCTTTTTAAAGTGTTGCTTTTAGTCCTGTATGTAAACTGACGTTTACACAGGTATACAAATGCCCCCACAGTGCCAGGTAAACAATTGCCCCCACAGTGCCAGCCAATTGCCCCCACAGCAGTGCTGCAGCTGCTTACTGCTGCTGCTCCCCTAGCTCCTCCAGCTGGGATGTAACTGAGGCTGTCATGAGCTGAGAGCGCGCCAGCGCGGCTATGTCTGGCGGCGTGTAGCGGACTTCAAACCAGCCACCGGTTCGTGAGCCAATCAGAGCTCACGGAACCGGCAGCGGCGGCTCCTGATTGGCTGCCGGTCCGCGAGCTCTGATTGGCTCACGAACCGGCGGCTGGTTTGAAGTCCACTATACGCCACCAGATATAGCCGCGCTGCCGCGCTCTCCTCCCCTGACAGCTGAGACATGCTGCCGCCGGACTGAGTGGCAGCGTGTCTCAGTGAGCGCTGGACCGGCCCACGTGGCCATCGGCCCTTCTGGCATTTGCCAGAAGTGCCAGATGGCCAGTCCGGCCCTGTATATGACCCTGTGTACTGATCCCATCTACCTTGGTGTTGGCTCCGCCTACTGTTGATATGGTGTCGCCCACATGGGGCCACTTCTGGAAATTTTTCCAGGGCCACTTTTAGTTTCCAATCCGCCCCTGGCTGGGGTATACTGTGTGAGCGAGGTTGCTGGGTGCAAGTATGGGTGCATGAGGGAGGTTGCTAGGTGCAGGGCTGGGGTATATTGTGTGAGGGAGGTTGCTGGGTGTAGGGCTGGGGAATAGGTGTGTGTGAGAGAGTGTGTGGGGGGGGGTGCCGCCACCATCAGTCAGTGCCTCACCAGTCACTGACCTCACTGCACGTCACTGCAATAAACCATCTAAGCCAGGGGCGTAAGTTCATACCAAGAGCCCGATGTAAGATAGTTTCCCCCCTCCCCCCACAGCATTTTCTTCCAACACCACAGTCCCAGCAGCACTCAGAAACATACTCTCCCTAACACACATTCTCTACCCCAGCATCACCCAGGCATATACCCTCCTCCCCATGTTCACTGCCAACACCCCAGCATCACCCCAACACACACTCTTTTCCCCCTTCTATACCCTTCTAATAGCCGAGTAGAATACAGATACACCCCCCCACCCCTCCGCATTCACCTCCAACACTCTAGATGCCCCCAGACACACGCTCTTCCTCCCAGCATTAACTTCCAACACTCCAGCTGCACCCAGACATACATTCTGCCCCCCCCCCCCACTGCCTTCAATGTCAACACTGCAGCAGCACCCAGACACACTCTCTCCCATACATTCTTTGCCAGCACCCCGGCAGCAACCAGAGACGGGTGTGGTTCATCAAATCGGCACCATGGTCGACAATGTTTGAATCGAACACCAAAGGTCGACAGGCACTAGGTCGACAGTGATGGAAGGTCGACATGGTCCCTAGGTCAACATGTTCTATGTCGACAGATCACAAGGTCGACGTGAGTTTTTAACGTGTTTTTTTTGTGTCGTTCACTCCGTACAGTGACCGGGAAGCCGAATTAGTGCACCGTGTCCCCTTTGCTCCGCTGCGCTCTGCACAGGTTACTATTCCCAATCGTAGTCCACGTGGAGCGCTACGTATGAAAAAGTTAAAAAAATTGAAAAAAAGGTGAAAAACTCATGTCGACATTGTGACCTGTCGACATAGAACGTGTCGACCTAGGAACCATGTCGACCTTCCATCACTGTCGACCTAGTGCCTGTTGACCTATAGTGGTCGACCAAAACATTGTCAACCAAGGCAGTGTCGACTTTCAGACCGAATCCCCCCAGAAACACACTCTCTCCTCTGCATTCACTGCCAACACTACAGCAGCACCGAACTTCCCACAGAATCTTAGACAATTGCATCACCAAATATAAATATACAGCAAATTATATGAAAAAAACAAAAAACATTATCTGTAACATAGGTTCTCAACTCCAGTTCTCGAGTACCCTCAACAGGCCATGTTTTGTGGATTTCTTTAGTCATGTACCGTTGTGTTTAACTATGCACAGTAGTTATCCTACCTGCTTCCACGTACAGAAATTCTAAAACATGACACGTTAAGCAGTCACCATCATGTAATCACCAACACTCTGTACAACAGAGATAGGCATCTTTTCATTCTCACTGTTCCTGCATCTCCCATGATGCTCTGCCATGATGCTCTGGTGTAGTTCTTGAACAGCTGGAAAGTGGGGCTTTCCCATCACTGCTCTGCAATATATTCTAAAAGTGATCACTTAGATAATGCAAGAATGAACTCTGTAGAAATGCTGGACTGAATTCAGTATGTAATGCCATCCAGGATAATGGTTCATTCAGTCGCATGTCATTAAAGTATTACTAGCTGCAGCTTGCATTTTCACTATTAAACTGGCAAGGTTATTTCAGTGCCACATAAGGCAGATGTTGTTACTTCAGACGTCTTCCACAATTAGAGACACTGTCCCTGGATAGCCTCTCTGTGTTATTCAAACATGTAGGTCAGTCCATTAAAGGAACAGAGCTGTGGTGAAAGCTCAAATGATTGGATCATTGCTCTTTGAGTTTAAAGTCTGGTATGGGAATTGTGGTGTATTGTATGTTTACAGAAGGGATTAAATATTTATGAAATAATCATCAACGTGGGTCTATTTTAGTCATAACATTTTAAACACTTTCATTAAATCATCTATATAAAAGATAATTATTGACACTATAATTATTGACAAGGTAAGTGAAATAGGGGCACATGTATCAAAGCTTGGAGAGCGATAAAGGGGTTTATTTATCAAGCAGAGAAAAGAGAAGAAAAATGGACCAGAGGGGTAGTTGCCCATAGCAACCAATCAGCATTAAGGAAGCATTTATCAAGTACAGTCTATAAAATGATAGGTGGATGCTGTCTAATTGCTTTGGGCAACTTCTCCACTGGTCTACCTCTGCACTTTTTCCTATGTTTATTAAATCAACCCCAAAGTGGAGAGAGATAAAGTAAAAACCAATCAGCTCCTGACATTGGCCCTCATTCCGAGTTGATCGCTCGCAAGGCGATTTTAGCAGAGTTACACACGCTAAGCCGCCGCCTACTGGGAGTGAATCTTAGCTTCTTAAAATTGCGAACGATGTATTCGCAATATTGCGATTACAAACTACTTAGCAGTTTCAGAGTAGCTTCTGACTTACTCGGCATCTGCGATCAGTTCAGTGCTTGTCGTTCCTGGTTTGACGCCATAAACACACCCAGCATTCGCCCAGACACTCCTCCGTTTCTCCAGCCACTCACGCGTTTTTTCCGGAAACGGTAGCGTTTTTATCCACACGCCCATAAAACGCCGTGTTTCCGCCCAGTAACACCCATTTCCTGTCAATCACACTACGATCGCCGAAGCGAAGAAAAAGCCGTGAGTAAAAAAACTATCTTCATAGCAAAATTACTTGGCGCAGTCGCAGTGCGAACATTGCGCATGCGCACTAAGCTGAAAAACGCTGCGATGCGAAGAAAATTACCGAGCGAACGACTCGGAATGAGGGCCATTATTCAAACAGCAGCCTGTAAACTGGAGTTGATTGGTTGGTACTTTATCTCTATTTACTTTATCGCTCTCAAAGCTTTGATGAGCTTTTTTTTTATGCCCTATAAGTTTTCATTTAAAAAATACAGTATACTGTACTTTAAAGGCTGTGGATTCTTCAACATCCACACAACAAAATCAACTTATACAGTATAACCATGGTATAAGTTTTTCTAATTAGCTAGTTACCAGTCTTCAGGTGCATACACACGGGGAGATCCTTGCTATGCCTGATTTTGACTATGCGATTTCCATTGTATTCCCCCAGAGCCCAGAAGCACCGATTTTGACTGTCTGTACTTTCGATTTTGACAATTTTGACTATACTTTGTACTAGATAGTCAAGATTGACTTGCCTGCACAGTCTATCTAGCCTTGTGATACCGACCCCACGGGAGTGTGCATCTGGATCGAATCAGGATCGCAAGCTGTCTAACACCTTGTGATTTCCACTAACTTTATCATGGCCGAAACTAGGGGGGGGGGGGGAACTAGGGGGTCATGTGCCCCAGGTGCTAATGAGCCCAGTTCTGGTGCAGCGATCGCTTCCGCTGGCTCCCCAACAGCAAGTGACCTGCTGTCGGGTGCCAGCAGCACTAGAGGCTCCCAGCGCTTCCTGGATGCGGACCACAGGCACATTGCGCGTGTGACGTCATAATGTCGCACGTGCACGGAACATCACACGCGCGCACACTGCTACAAAGAGGATGGAGGTGGAGGCAGGAGTCTCTGGCGGCCGCACACTATCTAAACCGCACCAAAAATGAAGATGCGTACTGGCAGTGCACAGGGGCAGCACTGGGGCTAACAGGCTAAGCCCCTGGCTGCAGTACATAACAGAGCACTGATGGAGGAGGAGGGGGGAGCCTATTAAATATATAGTATATACACTGTGAGTGACTGACTGCTCAATGTAAATTTTGGGAAACCAGTAAGACTCAGGGTCTTTTGAAGTGTTACAAGTATATTGTCAGGTGTCACATCAAACAAGCAATGTTCCGGGGCCCGTAGCCTCTCCTTAGCACCTTTGGGCTACGGGCCCCGTAACATTGGCTTATTTGATGTGACACCTGACAATATACTTGTAACACTTCAAAAGACCCTGAGTGCTGTTGTCTTTTTTCAGCGGGCATTTATTTTGTACAGAGGGCACTGGGCCATTGTCACTATTGTTTAGGGGTGTCGGACACCAAGGACTATATATATATATATATATATATATATATACACACACATATTTATATGGGGCATGTTGTCAGCCGGCACTCAATCTTTGCTGACAACATGCCCCGGTGCCATAAACCAGAAACAACATGCACATCCAAAAAGGGACAATAAAGGCACTCCAGGGGCTTGATTAAAGTAGAAAATGTATTGTTGAAAGCGACGTTTCTGGGCAGAGCCCCTTCCTCAAGGCATGTTGGTATGCCTTGAGGAAGGGGCTCTGCCCCGAAACGTCGCTTTCAAAAATACATTTTCTACTTTAATCAAGCCCCTGGAGTGCCTTTATTGTCCCTGTTTGGATGCGTATATATATATATATATATATATATATATATATAATGAAGTCAAACTGCTGATGAAACGCGTTGGGACTGCTGCACCTGAGACCTCTTTATGGACAGATAAGCTCTTTTAATTTAACCTTCCTGTACGTTTGCATTTCTACCATTATTGGATTTATATGAAAAACAGGATGTATCCGATTGCATATACGGACTGATAAGCTTGGACAGATAAGCTTTTTTAATATAACATTCTTGTACGTTTGCACTTTTACCATTATTGGATTTATATGGAAAAGAGGATGTATCCGGTTGCAAATACGGATTGATAAGCTTTAATTCTTGTTTTTATTTTGTACGTTTGCACTTTTACCACCTTTTTTATATGTTTTATGTTGTATTAAAAATACGTGAAAAACCTTTAGATAATCCCTGTTGGTGGATTTTTTATTGAGGATTTGCTTATCCTTAGAGAGGTTTTTTTAGATACAACTGCATATCTTGGTAGAATATGGTCTAAAAACTGTACGCGCTATGTTGTTTCTGTTTTATTTCTCTCCACATATCTATAATGGTCATGTGACCGAAGACATTGTGTGTATCAGATAAGTGACGTACATACATTACCACTTGGTTCAATCTATATTATTATTTTAACACTAAATAGGCGCCCTTGTCTCCACTATATATATATATATATATATATATATATATATATATATAGTGCAGCGGTCAGCGGCACTCATGGCTCCATTAAAGGATGACAAAGACGTCTGAATTGTCAGACTGCGTCTGTGTCATCCTTTAATGGAGCCGTGACGTGAGTGCTGCCGACCGCTACACTATACATTATGTTTGGTAACTATGTGGTTACACCTGGAGGGCATCAGTCTTTCTATGCACTTTGTGTGCGTGTGTATATATATATATATATATATATATATATATACAGAGCTGGCGCAAGCTGTTCAGCAAAGGGATGTAGTGCAGGGAGGCGCCAAACTGAAGAGGCGCTCAGCCTCTCCCTGCTCTGCATCCCTGCTGCTGCCAGCTGCCGCTGCGCCTGTTACACTGGATGACAGGTAGCGTCGCTAGCATCTTGCAGCGCGGCTCCCACCCCCTCCTCCTCCCCAGAGTGTGTATGTAGTGTACGGCCTCAGCCCACACACAGCGCCGCTGACATCCCGATTCCCGATCTGCTCAGAGGGTGGGGCATGGCCTAATCGTGGGAGCCATGGCCACGCCCCTTTTGGTGTTTTCTTTTAAAGTCGTTGCAGCACAGTGCAGGGTGGGTGCAGTGGCTGAGCCCCCATCCCTCAGCCCCTCAACCAGGATCATTTCGAGGGGGGGAGTGAGATCACTGTGATCACACTCCCCCCACCCACCCATACAGGAACACACAGTGGATCAGTATTAGCAGCAGCCTCTCTGCCCCACTGCAGCACAGCACACTGCAGCATGTGCTGTGCTGCCAAGATGAGAGCTGCTGCTGCCCAGTAAGGTGGACCAGGGCCCCCTCCGGGCCACTCCATCAGTCCCAGGCCCAAGTAATTAGTACCCGCTCCCTCCCCCTCGTCCCTGACAGCATCCTAAAGAGCCATTGAAGTAACGGAGCCTGCGAGAAACCGGCAGAGAAGGGAGAGGAGGAGCAGCGCCCGAGCCAGGACCTCCTGCAGGTAATGGGGCCGCACTGTGGAGGGAACGAGGGCTGTACCTAGCATAGGGGGTCATTCAGAGATGAACGCAGATCGCTGAATACACAGCCGGATCTGCGTTCATCTCTGCACGTGCTCAGGGCCGCCCAGAACAAAGCAAGGCTGCCCAGCATGTGTAGCGCCACCTCCCGATGCATCCGCAATTACATTGCCGATGCATCTGATGTAAGGTTGACCCCTGGCTGCGCTGTCAGCAGCCTTTTTTTTTTTTAAAGACACTACTATGCGGTGTAATGTGACTGACGCACACTACTGTACGGTGTAATGTGACTGACGGACACTATGCGGTGTAATGTGACTAACGGACACTACTGTGCAGTGTAATGTGACTGACGGACACTACTGTGCGGTGTAATGTGACTGACGGACACTACTGTGCTGTGTAATGTGACTGACGGACACTACTATTCTGTGTAATGTGACTGACGGACACTACTGTGCGGTGTAATGTGACCGACGGACACTTCTGTGCAGTGTAATGTGACTGACGGACACTACTGTGCAGTGTAATGTGACTAAAGCACATACTATATGGTGTAATGTGACGAGCGAACAATACTGGGGGTAATTCCAAGTTGATCGCAGCAGGAATTTTTTTTAGTAGTTGGGCAAAACCATGTGCACTGCAGGGGAGGCAGATTTAACATGTACAGAAAGCAGGACACCCAATCTTGTTGGGAGCATACAGTACAAACAAAACCTCTGTTTTCCGTATTCGAGCTGTTCTAGCGACATAAATCTTCAAAGCTCTAACCACATCTAGAGACTTTGACTCAGCGAACGTGTCAGTAGCAACTGGCACCACAATAGGTTGGTTTATGTGGAAAGAGGAAACCACCTTTGGAAGAAAATGTTGACGAGTTCTCAACTCTGCCCTATCTTCATGGAAGATCAGGTCCCCAATTCAGACACCCACCTTGTGGATGCCAACACCAAAAGCATCACCACTTTCCAAGTGAGAAACTTCAACTCTATTTCTTGTAGAGGCTCAAACCAACCCGATTGAAGGAACTGCAACACCACATTAAGATCCCATGGTGCCACTGGAGGCACAAATGGAGGCTGGATGTGCAGAACCCCTTTTACGAACGTCTAAACTTCTGGAAAGGAATCCAATTGTTTTTGAAAGAAAACTTATAAGGCCGAAATCTGGACCTTGATTGACCCCAATCTAAGGCCCACATCCACACCAGCCTGCAGAAAATGGAGAAAACGTCCCAACTCAAACTCTTCCGTAGGAGCCTTCTTGGATTCACACCAAGACACATATTTTCTCCAAATACGGTGGTAATGTTTAGACGTTACTCCTTTCCTGGCCTGAATAAGAGTGGGGAATACCCTTTCGGGCTAGGATCTGACGCTCAACAGCCATGCCGTCAAACGTAGCCGCGCTAAGTCTTGATACACACACGGCCCCTGCTGTAGTAGGTCCTCTCAAGGAGGAAGAAGCCGAGGATCTTCTATAAACAACTCCTGAAGATCTGGATACCAAGCTTCACCTGGGCCAGTCTGGGGCAATGAAGATTGCTCAAACTCTTATTCTTATTATTATTTTGAGAACTTTTGGAATCAGTGGATGTGGAGGGAAAACATATACCGACCGAAACACCCACTGGGTCACCAGTGCATCCACTGCTATTGCTTGAGAGTCTCTCGACCTGGAACAATATCTCTGAAGCTTCTTGTTTAGACGAGATGCCATCATGTCTACTTGAGGAACTCCCCAAAGACTCGTCACTTCTGCGAAGACTTCTTGGCGGAGGCCCCACTCTCCTGGACGGAGATCGTGTCTGCTGAGGAAGTCTTCTTCCCAGTTGTCCACTCCCAGAATGAAAATTGCTGACAGAGCTCTAACAAGTGTTTCTACCCAGAGGAGAATCCTTGTCACCTCTGCCATTGCCGCTCTGCTTTTCGTTCCGCCTCGCCTGTTTATGTACGCGACTGCTGTTACATTGTCCGACTGGATCTGCACGGGATCTTGAAGAAGATGTACCGCTTGTAGAAGGCCGTTGTAAATGGCTCTCAATTCCAGAATGTTTATGAGAAGGCAGGCTTCCTGACTTGACCATTTTCTTTGGAAGCTTTCACCCTGTGTAACAGCTCTCCAGCCTCGGAGACTTGCATAGTAAGACCCAGTCGTGAATCCCACCTGCGTCCCTCTAGTAGGTGAAAACTGTGTAGTCACCACAGAAGCGAAATCCTGGCTTTGGGGGACAAGATTATTTTCCGGTGTATGTGTAGGTGGCATCTGGACCACTTGTCCAACATGTCCCACTGGAATACTCTGGCATGAAATCGGCCAACTGTATGTCCTTGTAGGCCGCTACCATTTTCCTCAACAACCAAATGCATTGATGGATCAACACGCTTGTTGGTTTCAATATTTGTTTGACCATTTTCTGGATTTCCAGAGCCTTTTCTACTGGAAGAAATACTCTCCGTACTTCTGTGTCCAGAATCATCCCTAAAAAGGACAATCTTGTCGTCGGTTCCAACTGCACCTTTGGAAAATTCATGATCCAACCGTGTTGTTGGAGTATTGACAGGGAGAGTGCGATGTTCTGAACCAACTGTTCCCTGGATCTCGCTTTTATCAGAAGATCGTCCAGATAAGGAATTATATTGACTCCTTTTTAACGAAGGAGGACCATCATCTCCGCCATCACCTTTGTGAATACCCTCGGTGCCGTGTAGAGTCCGAACGGCAACGTCTGAAACTGGTAATGGCAATTCTGTACTGCGAATCTCAGATAAGCTTGGTGAGGAGGATAAATGGGAACATGCAAGTAAGCATCTTTTATGTCTACTGACACCATGAAGTACCCCTCTTCCAGACTGGAAATCACTACCCTCAGGGATTCCATCTTGAACTTGAACCTTTTCAGGTAGAGATTCAGATTTTCAGGTTTAAAATCGGTCTGACCGAGCTGTCCGGCTTCGGAACTACGAAGACGCTTGAATAAAAAAACCTTCTCCTTACTGTGCCAAGGGTACCAGGACAATGACCTGATCCTGACATAATTTTTGAATTGCCGTTGTTACTGCCTCTCTTCCCGGAAGAGAAGCTGGCAAGGTCAATTTGAAAAATCGGCATGGGGGGACGTCTTGAAACTCTAGTTTGTACCCATGGGACACTATTTGTAAGACCCATTGGTCCAGGCCAGATTGAATCCAGATTTGGCTGAAAAATTTCAGACGTGCTCCCACCCGAGCGGACTCCCGCAAGGGAGTCCCAGCGTTATGCTGCAGATTTGGCAGAAGTAGGGGTGGACTTCTGCTCCTGCGATCCGGGAGACGCTGCGGATTTCTTTCCTTTTCCCATTCCCCTACCTGCAAAAAAAGGGTAGACCTTTGGCCTTTTGTATTTGTTGGGCCGAAAGGACTGTATGTGAGAGTGATGTGTCTTTTTCACCAGTGTAGAAGTATAAGGCAAAAATGTCGACTTGCCTGCGGTAGCCGCCGAGACTAACGCATCCAGCCCATCACCAAACAAGGCCTCACCGTTATACGGTAGAGCCTCCATATTTTATTTTGGAATCTACATCAGCATTCCACTGGCGAATCCACAACGCCCTCCGAGCCGATACTGCCATGGTAGCGGTTCTTGATCCCAAGAAACCAATATATTTCATGGATTCTAGTACGTACGCAGCAGCGTCTTTGATATGACCTAACGTTAGGAGTATCTCGTCTCCATCTATTGCGTCAATGTCTAATGACAAGTTTTCTGACCACTTTTCAATAGCACTACTCACCCACTCACAGACAATGGTAGGCCTGAGTAGTGTCCCATTGGCCACATCAATAAATCACCTCACTCACTTGCGGTCTGTCAGCTCCTTAAGTGAAGCCATTCCAGGCGCAGGGAGAAACACCTTTTCTCTATTATGACAGGGCCCTGTCTAAAATGCGGGGTGACTCCCACCTTTTTTGGAAAAAGGTAAGCTGCCTGAATTCCTTTTGGGAATCTGAAATTTCTTTTCAGGTTAAATCAGACCTGAGGTGGAGGGAAAATTACATTACTTCTTTACTAAAGTAAACCCTCTCCTTGTGATAAAAGAGGGGGCTTCATAACTTCTAACACCTCCTTTATAGCTAAAACGTGTTTTGAATGCTTTTTTTGCTAACTTAGGATCTATTCCCCTGGAATCACTAGTGTCGACACAGGAATCAGAGTCTGTGTCAGTATCAGTTTGTACTACTTGTGCAAATTTGTATGTGACCCAGAAAGGTCCCTGTGGATGAAAGGCAGAACTATTAAAAATCACATCTTCAACAGATTATTTTCATTTTCTGTATGAGATTCAGTCCAACCTCTTACTGATATGATTCACACTATCATTTAACCTTTCACCCAGTCAGGCTCTTGGTGTCATATTACACCTCTGTGTCCCTAACATGTCTCCACAGAGTTCCCTGCCACAGACATGTCACACACATGCAGAACCACACCACAGACACTCCGGGACTTATAGGGGGACAGACCCACAGTAAAATCTGTCAGAGGGACACAGATGGGATTTGCCAGTTCACAACCCAGCGCCAGTAACACAATGTCTGTGAACACAAAATGCCCACTGACATTCAGCGCTTTTATAATGTTAATCACACAATTATATAGCACCAAATTCACTGTGGCCCCCCTGTTTTGCACCCTGATACTTGTTCAGTAGTGGAGGAGGACCAGCCTTGTCTCTGCAGCCTGAGGAGAGAGAGAAAATGGCGCTGGGCAGTGTGCTGGCTGACTGAGGAGGAAGCTCCACTCTTCCATGGTGTGTTTCTCCTCAGCTTTTATGAGGTAATTTTTTATACTGGTGGGGATAGGACTGTGCCTCAGCAACTTATGCCCCTTATTTATGCCAGTTTCCATAGGTTTCATGCTGCCCATGGCGCCCCCCCGCGCCCTGCACCCTGCAGTGCCTGTGTATGTGTGGGCAACATGGCGCGCTGCGCTCCCGCCAGCCGTGCGGTACCTTTAGCCGTCACTTTCTTGATTGAAGATCATCCTTCTCATACTCACCTGTCTTCTGACTTCTGGCTCTGTGAAGGGGGTAACGGCGTGCTGTGGGAGTGAGCATCTAGACACGGCTAGCATTCAGTTCCCTTCAGGAGCTAATAATGTCCTGTCAGCCAGAAGCAGAGCCATGAAACTGTGAGGAAGTTGGTTCCTACTTCTGCCCCCTCAGTCCCTGAAAATAAGAAACCTAACATAAGTCTTTTCAGAAAAACTCAGTATAGCTCCTCAGAGTGCATCCAGTCGACCTGGGCACATTTCTAAAACTGAGGTCTGAAGGAAGGGCATAGAGGGAGGAGCCAGTTCACACCCAATGAAAAGTCTTTGGAGTGCCCATGTCTCCTGCGGATCCCGTCTATACCCCATGGTCTTGATGTCGTCCCCAGCATCCTCTAGGACGTATGAGAAAGGATATATTTCACCATGTGTACACACCTTTATGTGACAACATCACATAATGATCATAAGTTAAAGCATTAAAATAATGTTTTCATGGGTCTAGAGGAGAGGTTCTCAAACTCCACACAGTTCACGGTTTTCAGATCACCCGGCAGTTGCACTATGGGGGTAATTCAGAGTTGATCGCAGCAGCAAATTTGTTAGCAGTTGGGCAAAACCATGTCCACTGCAGGGGGAACAGATATAACATTTGCCGAGAGAGTTAGATTTGGGTGGGTTATTTTGTTTCTTTGTAGGGTAAATACTTGCTGCTTTATTTTTACACTGCAATTTAGATTTCAGTTTGAACACACCCCACCCAAATCTAACTCTCTCTGTACATGTTATATCTGCCTCCCCGTGCAGTGTACATGGTTTTGCCCAACTGCTAACAAATTTGCTGCTGCGATCAACTCTGAATTAGGCCATATGTATCAACAACTGTCACATTTTAAAAATCCACAGGTGACCTGGAAAACATGAACTGTGTGGGGTTCCGAGGACCGAGTTTGAGAACCTGTGGTCTGGAGCACAGGTTCTCAAACTCGGTCCTCAGGACCCCACACGGTTCATGTTTTGCAGGTCACCTGTACATTTTTAAAATGTGACAGTTGGTGATACACAGTGCAGTTGCTGGATGACATGGAAAACGTGAAACGTGTGGGGTCCTGAGTACCGAGTTTGAGAACCACTGGTCTGGAGAATAAAAATTGTATAATATTTATTAATACGTGTTTATATATGATCTATGTCAAACTGTAGAAAGAGTCATGAGTGTGCCAGTCTTTCCTTGGGAATATACTGGAGATCGCTACCAAAGCTGATAATGGCTGTTACACATTGCCAATGCTACTTCGGACTCATTAATTTGAACAAATTCAGGCCCTCCAACATGACCCGCCCCACTAGGTACAAAATGCTCTGTTCCTGGACTTCCCTCTTAATTTATGATTTCCAGCACCTGTGTTGAACTAGTTAAATGATAAGAAAGCTGTTTCTTCCCAGGTGATGGCAATAATAAATTAAGAGGGAAGTCCAGAAACAGAGCATTTTGTACCTAGTGGGGCGGGTCATGTTGGAGGGTATGCAAATTTATGTTCCCCACTAGGGAGCATAGCTTTTCAGAGAAAGTGTATGCGTTTGCTGAGAAACATTTGTACAGCCAAGAGAGGAATTGGGCAGAGTAAGAACCTAATTAATTTGCAGACTTGTGTGTTTCATTGTATGGAGCAAAAATAAGATTCAGTTTGTGGACAGATATTATTGTAAGCAGTAGCGGATCTTGACACGGGCACGCAGGATTTTTGCCTGGGGCGCCGCCTTCCAGAGGGCACCGCCGCAGTGGCAAGATCCTCTACTGGTGGTGCCCCCCGGTGCTGTCCGATGCGTGAAGACGGCACTGTGGGACCGGCACATAGACGCTAGCGATCATGATTGACCTCTAGTGTCTATGCTGTGCTATGGGAGAGACGTCATGACGTCTCTCCCATAGATCCGAGGAGCGGCACCGGCGGCCAGAGATGGAGGACAGTAGCGGTCGGGAAGCAGGAGTGGGGACTGTGAGTACTTTTTATTTATTTATTTATTTTTTGCGGGTGATCGGCGCTACTGGGGCACAGTACAGGGGGCTCGGTACTGGGGGCATAGTATTGGGGGCACAGTACTGGGGACACAACTGCTGAGGGCACAGCTACAGGGGGCATAACTGACCATGCCCCTTCTCCAAAGCCACGCCCCTATTTTTCGACCTGGGCGCCACAATGCCTAGATCCGGCTTTGATTGTAAGGGGAGTACTCTCTTTCACAATGGTGTCCTGATAGAAGCTATTACCCCTTACAGTACAGAAATGTCATGGAGGCCAGGGATGGAATCTTTCCAATCCTGGCTTATCATTTTTCAAAGGCATCCTCATTTGAGAAAAGGGAGTTCCCGCTTTCAAAAATGTGGCTTCTTAGTAGCTACATTATGCTGCTCCTTAGTAAATGTTCACCAGGTCTACAGAAGATTGGGGGAGGAACATTAAATATCATCCTTAGTTATCACTCCATAATGGCATCTGTACACATGGGGGAACCCACATTTGAAATAGGTGTCCTTCTTTAAAATTATTCAGCGCTCTAGTAGCTATTTAAAAAACTTTTCCTGCAAAAGTGAAATCTTGGGTATTCCATCAATCTAACTAGTTTCTCTCATCAGAAGATCCTGCCGTCTTGGCCCTCAGTTGCCTGTCCTTCCCCATATAGATGGGTGTTTTTGTGCAAAACTAGGCATGTGTCACAAAATACGCTTTTGTAACTTGCCTTTACTGTTCACTAGTTTGTAAAGAGAGGCGTCCTTTAACAAATGGTTCAATGATTGTGCTCTGCTATCAATTCAGAGACTATGGGACACATGCATGAAGCTGAGAAAATCCCCTTTTTTCTACTGTGGTCTTTCATTGAAAAAAAAGTTATTCCCGTTTCTCCAAAATGTATTAGAAGCCAATACAAGGAGAAATCAGAGATTTTTCGAGTGGCGCCTTTGGCTTCTGTTAATAATGTCACCAGCATAGCCAGCTATGGTAACAATGCGTTATGGGCACTTACTAAATGACATAAAGCTAAGCTTTTCATCACTTGCCATCTAACACTGATTGTTCTACGGTTACTTACCAGCCCTGCTATCCAACAATCTTCACATTTGTGCTGCATTTTACAATTCTGTGTATAAGAGGCATTAATCAGGGGTCTCCAACTCATGGTTATGCAGTTATCCCCTGGAAATATAACCGACTGCATGTAGGACTAGCAGCATCGTGGTACATTTCTATACTGGGTACTCTTGTCAGGGGTCACCATTAGAGATACACAAAATAGTTTGAAGGTGGTCCTCATATCAGTTCTAAAGTTTAATGATAAATTCTCAAACTTTAGATAGATGAAAAATGTGTGACCATGTTTGAGTTGGTTAAAACTAGTGATGTGCTCCGGACGTTTTTCGGGTTTTGTGTTTTGGTTTTGGATTCGGTTCCGCGACCGTGTTTTGGATTCGGACGCGTTTTGGCAAAACCTCACCGAAATTATTTTGACGGATTCGGGTGTGTTTTGGATTCGGGTGTTTTTTTCAAAAAACCCTAAAAAATAGCTCAAATCATAGAATTTGGGGGTCATTTTGAACCCATAGTATTATTAACCTCAATAACCATAATATCCACTCAATTCCAGTCTATTCTGAACACCTCACACCTCACAATATTATTTTTAGTCCTAAAATTTGCACCGAGGTCGCTGGATGGCTAAGCTAAGCGACACAAGTGGCCAACACAAACACCTGGCCCATCTAGGAGTGGCACTGCAGTGTCAGGCAGGATGGCACTTCAAAAAAATAGTCCCCAAACAGCACATGGTGCAAAGAAAAAAAGAGGCGCACCAAGGTCGCTGTGTGACTAAGCTAAGCGACACAAGTGGCCGACACAAACACCTGGCCCATCTAGGAGTGGCACTGCAGTGTCAGACAGGATGGCACTTCAAAAAAATTGTCCCCAAACAGCACATGATGCAAATAAAAATGAAAGAAAAAAGAGGTGCAAGATGGAATTGTCCTTGGGCCCTCCCACCCACCCTTATGTTGTATAAACAGGACATGCACACTTTAACGAACCCATCATTTCAGCGACAGGGTCTGCCACACGACTGTGACTGAAATGACTGGTTGGTTTGGGCCCCCACCAAAAAAGAAGCAATCAATCTCTCCTTGCACAAACTGGCTCTACAGAGGCAAGATGTCCACCTCATCATCATCCTCCGATTCCTCACCCCTTTCACTGTGTACATCCCCCTCCTCACAGATTATTAATTCGTCCTCACTGGAATCCACCATCTCAGATCCCTGTGTACTTTCTGGAGGCAATTGCTGGTGAATGTCTCCACGGAGGAATTGATTATAATTCATTTTGATGAACATCATCTTCTCCACATTTTCTGGAAGTAACCTCGTACGCCGATTGCTGACAAGGTGAGCGGCTGCACTAAACACTCTTTCGGAGTACACACTGGAGGGAGGGGAACTTAGGTAGAATAAAGCCAGTTTGTGCAAGGGCCTCCAAATTGCCTCTTTTTCCTGCCAGCATACGTACGGACTGTCTGACATGCCTACTTGGATGCGGTCACTCATATAATCCTCCACCATTCTTTCAATGGTGAGAGAATCATATGCAGTGACAGTAGACGACATGTCAATAATCGTTGGCAGGTCCTTCAGTCCGGACCAGATGTCAGCACTCGCTCCAGACTGTCCTGCATCACCGCCAGCGGGTGGGCTCGGAATTCTTAGCCTTTTCCTCGCACCCCCAGTTGCGGGAGAATGTGAAGGAGGAGATGTTGACGGGTCACGTTCCGCTTGACTTGACAATTTTCTCACCAGCAGGTCTTTGAACCTCTGCAGACTTGTGTCTGCCGGAAAGAGAGATACAACGTAGGTTTTAAATCTAGGATCGAGCACGGTGGCAAAAATGTAGTGCTCTGATTTCAACAGATTGACCACCCGTGAATCCTGGTAAAGCGAATTAAGGGCTCCATCCACAAGTCCCACATGCCTAGCGGAATCGCTCTGTTTTAGCTCCTCCTTCAATGTCTCCAGCTTCTTCTGAAAAAGCCTGATGAGGGGAATGACCTGAGTCAGGCTGGCAGTGTCTGAACTGACTTCACGTGTGGCAAGTTCAAAGGGTTGCAGAACCTTGCACAACGTTGAAATCATTCTCCACTGCGCTTGAGTCAGGTGCATTCCCCCTCCTTTGCCTATATCGTGGGCAGATGTATAGGCTTGAATGGCCTTTTGCTGCTCCTCCATCCTCAGAAGCATATAGAGGGTTGAATTCCACCTCGTTACCACCTCTTGCTTCAGATGATGGCAGGGCAGGTTCAGGATTGTTTGGTGGTGCTCCAGTCTTCTGCACGCGGTGGCTGAATGCCGAAAGTGGCCCGCAATTCTTCGGGCCACCGACAGCATCTCTTGCACGCCCCTGTCGTTTTTTAAATAATTCTGCACCACCAAATTCAATGTACGTGCAAAACATGGGACGTGCTTGAATTTGCCCAGATGTAATGCACGCACAATATTGGTGGCGTTGTCCGATGTCACAAATCCCCAGGAGAGTCCAATTGGGGTAAGCCATTCTGCGATGATCTTCCTCAGTTTCCGTAAGAGGTTGTCAGCTGTGTGCCTCTTCTGGAAAGCGGTGATACAAAGCGTAGCCTGCATAGGAACGAGTTGGCATTTGCGAGATGCTGTTACTGGTGCCGCCGCTGCTGTTCTTGCTGCGGGAGGCAATACATCTACCCAGTGGGCAGTCACAGTCATATAGTCCTGAGTCTGCCCTGCTCCACTTGTCCACATGTCCGTGGTTAAGTGGACATTGGGTACAACTGCATTTTTTAGGACACTGGTGACTCTTTTTCTGACGTCTGTGTACATTTTCGGTATCGCCTGCCTAGAGAAATGGAACCTAGATGGTATTTGGTACCGGGGACACAGTACCTCAATCAAGTCTCTAGTTGCCTCTGAATTAACGGTGGATACCGGAACCACGTTTCTCACCGCCAAGGCTGCCAAGGCCTGAGTTATCTGCTTTGCAGCAGGATGACTGCTGTGATATTTCATCTTCCTCGCAAAGGACTGTTGGACAGTCAATTGCTTACTGGAAGTAGTACAAGTGGTCTTCCGACTTCCCCTCTGGGATGACGATAGACTCCCAGCAGCAACAACAGCAGCGCCAGCAGCAGTAGGCGTTACACTCAAGGATGCATCGGAGGAATCCCAGGCAGGAGAGGACTCGTCAGACTTGCCAGTGACATGGCCTGCAGGACTATTGGCTTTCCTGGGTAAGGAGGAAATTGACACTGAGGGAGTTGGTGGTGTGGTTTGCAGGAGCTTGGTTACAAGAGGAAGGGATTTAGTGGTCAGTGGACTGCTTCCGCTGTCATCCAAAGTTTTTGAACTTTTCATTGACTTATGATGAATGCGCTGCAGGTGACGTATAAGGGAGGATGTTCCGAGGAGGTTAACGTCCTTAACCCTACCTATTACAGCTTGACAAAGGCAACACACGGCTTGACACCTGTTGTCCGCATTTGTGTTTAAATAATTCCACACCGAAGAGCTGATTTTTTTTGTATTTTGACCAGGCATGTCAATGGCCATATTCGTCCCACGGACAACAGGTGTCTCCCCGGGTGCCTGACTTAAACAAACCACCTCACCATCAGAATCCTCCTTGTCAATTTCCTCCCCAGCGCCAGCAACACCCATATCCTCATCCTGGTGTACTTCAACAGTGACATCTTCAATTTGACTATCAGGAACTGGACTGCGGGTGCTCCTTCCAGCATTTGCAGGGGGCGTGCAAATGGTGGAAGGCGCAAGCTCTTCCCGTCCAGTGTTGGGAAGGTCAGGCATCGCAACTGACACAATTGGACTCTCCTTGGGGATTTGTGATTTAGAAGAACGCACAGTTCTTTGCTGTGCTTTTGCCAGCTTAAGTCTTTTCATTTTTCTAGCGAGAGGATGAGTGCTTCCATCCTCATGTGAATCTGAACCACTAGCCATGAACATAGGCCAGGGCCTCAGCCGTTCCTTGCCACTCCGTGTCGTAAATGGCATATTGGCAAGTTTACGCTTCTCATCAGACGCTTTCAATTTTGATTTTTGGGTCATTTTACTGAACTTTTGTTTTTTGGATTTTACATGCTCTCTACTATGACATTGGGCATCGGCCTTGGCAGACGACGTTGATGGCATTTCATCGTCTCGGCCATGACTAGTGGCAGCAGCTTCAGCACGAGGTGGAAGTGGATCTTGATCTTTCCCTATTTTAACCTCCACATTTTTGTTCTCCATTGTTTAATGTGTGGAATTATATGCCAGTATCAATAGCAATGGCCTACTACTATATATACTGCGCACAACTAAAATGCACCACAGGTATAAAATGTAGATGTTTAGTATACTTGACGACACAGAGGTAGGTACAGCAGTGGCCTTCCGTACCGAACTGCTATATATACTGGTGGTCACTGTGTCAGCAAACTGCAAAACTAAAATGCACCACAGGTATAGAATGTAGATGAATATTATACTTAATGACGACACAGAGGTAGGTACAGCAGTGGCCTTCCGTACCGTACTGCTATATATACTGGTGGTCACTGTGTCAGCAAACTGCAAAACTAAAATGCACCACAGGTATAGAATGTAGATGGATAGTATACTTAATGACGACACAGAGGTAGGTACAGCAGTTGCCTTCCGTACCGTACTGCAATATATACTGGTGGTCACTGTGTCAGCAAACTGCAAAACTAAAATGCACCACAGGTATAGAATGTAGATGGATAGTATACTTAATGACGACACAGAGGTAGGTACAGTAGTGGCCTTCCGTACCGTACTGCTATATATACTGGTGGTCACTGTGTCAGCAAACTGCAAAACTAAAATGCACCACAGGTATAGAATGTAGATGGATAGTATACTTAATGACGACACAGAGGTAGGTACAGCAGTGGCCTTCCGTACCGTACTGCTATATATACTGGTGGTCACTGTGTCAGCAAACTGCACAACTGAAATGCACCACAAGTATAGAATCTAGATGGATAGTATACTTGACGACACAGAGGTAGGTACAGCAGTGGCCTTCCGTACTGTTCTGCTATATATACTGGTGGTCACTGTGTCAGTAAACTGCAAAACTAAAATGCACCACAGGTATAGAATGTAGATGGATAGTATACTTAATGATGACACAGAGGTAGGTACAGCAGTGGCCTTCCGTACCGTACTGCTATATATACTGGTGGTCACTGTGTCAGCAAACTGCAAAACTAAAATGCACCACAGATATAGAATGTAGATGGATAGTATACTTAATGACGACACAGAGGTAGGTACAGCAGTGGCCTTCCGTACCGTACTGCTATATATACTGGTGGTCACTGTGTCAGCAAACTGCAAAACTAACATGCACCACAGGTATAGAATGTAGATGGATAGTATACTTAATGACGACACAGAGCTAGGTACAGTAGTGGCCTTCCGTACCGTACTGCTATATATACTGGTGGTCACTGTGTCAGCAAACTGCAAAACTAAAATGCACCACAGGTATAGATTGTAGATGGATAGTATACTTAATGACGACACAGAGGTAGGTACAGCAGTAGCCTTCTGTACCGTACTGCTTTATATACTGGTGGTCACTGTGTCAGCAAACTGCAAAACTAAAGTGCACCACAGGTATAGAATGTAGATGGATAGTATACTTAATGACGACACAGAGGTAGGTACAGCAGTGGCCTTCCGTACCGTACTGCTATATATACTGGTGGTCACTGTGTCAGCAAACTGCACAACTGAAATGCACCACAGGTATAGAATCTAGATGGATAGTATACTTAATGACGACACAGAGGTAGGTATAGCAGTGGCCTTCCGTACCGTACTGCTATATATACTGGTGGTCACTGTGTCAGCAAACAGCAAATCTAAAATGCACCACAGGTATGGAATGTAGATGGATAGTATACTTAATGATGACAGAGAGGTAGGTACAGCAGTGGCCTTCCATACCGTACTGCTATATATACTGGTGGTCACTGTGTCAGCAAACTGCAAAACTAAAATGCACCACAGGTATAGAATGTAGATGGATAGTATACTTAATGACGACACAGAGGTAGGTACAGCAGTGGCCTTCCGTACCGTACTGCTATATATACTGGTGGTCACTGTGTCAGCAAACTGCACAACTGAAATGCACCACAGGTATAGAATCTAGATGGATAGTATACTTGACGACACAGAGGTAGGTACAGCAGTGGCCTTCCGTACCGTACTGCTATATATACTGGTGGTCACTGTGTCAGCAAACTGCAAAACTAAAATGCACCACAGGTATAGAATGTAGATGGATAGTATACTTAATGATGACACAGAGGTAGGTACAGCAGTGGCCTTCCGTACCGTACTGCTATATATACTGGTGGTCACTGTGTCAGCAAACTGCACAACTGAAATGCACCACAGGTATAGAATGTAGATGGATAGTATACTTAATGACGACACAGAGGTAGGTACAGCAGTGGCCTTCCGTACCGTACTGCTATATACACTGGTGGTCACTGTGTCAGCAAACTGCACAACTGAAATGCACCACAGGTATAGAATGTAGATGGATAGTATACTTGACGACACAGAGGTAGGTACAGCAGTGGCCTTCCGTACCATACTGCTATATATACTGGTGGTCACTGTGTCAGCAAACTGCAAAACTAGAATGCACCACAGGTATAGAATGTAGATGAATAGTATACTTAATGACGACACAGAGGTAGGTACAGCAGTGGCCTTCCGTACCGTACTGCTATATATACTGGTGGTCACTGTGTCAGCAAACTGCACAACTGAAATGCACCACAGGTATAGAATCTAGATGGATAGTATACTTAATGACGACACAGAGGTAGGTTCAGCAGTGGCCTACTGTACCGTAATGCTATATATTATATACTGGTGGTCACTGTGTCAGCAAAACTCTGCACTGTACTCCTCCTATATAATATTATACTGGTGGTCCCGACTCCCCAGTCCCAACAATAAAGCAGCATACTGAGCACAGATATGGAGTGTTTTTCAGGCAGACAACGTATACTGGTGGTCACTGTCAGCAAAACTCTGCACTGTACTCCTGCTATATAATACAGCTGCTCCCCAGTCCCCACAATTAAGCAGTGTGAGCACAGATATATGCAGCACACTGAGCACAGATAAGGAGCATTTTTTTTAGGCAGAGAACGGATAAAACTGGTGGTCACTGATCAGCAAAACTCTGCACTGTACTCCTCCTATATTAATATAAAGCTGCTCCCCAGTCCTCACAATGATATAAGCAAGCACAAATATTTGCATCAACTCAACAATGAATAAACGGAGAGGACGCCAGCCACGTCCTCTCCCTAACATTTCCAATGCACGAGTGAAAATGGCGGCGACGCGCGGCTGCTTATATAGAATCCGAATCTCGCGAGAATCCGACAGCGGGATGATGACGTTCGGGCGCGCTCGGGTTAACCGAGCCATACAGGAGAATCCGAGTATGGCTCGGACCCGTGTAAAAAGGGTGAAGTTCGGGGGGGTTCGGTTTCCGAGAAACCGAACCCGCTCATCACTAGTTAAAACATGCTTTATCTGAAAGGGGAACTTATGTAGTGTTTTTAGCATATTTCTTTATGAACAGCGTTATGTTGTAATAAAAAAAATACAATATAGTAATTGTAGCTTGGAGAGATTTAAAACGTTGCGTGTGTGTGTGTGTGTGTGTGTGTGTGTGTGTGTGTGTGTGTGTCAAACGTGACTGCCCATGAGGAAGTCATACTGCACACATCGGTGTGACAGGACGAAATGCATTGGATTTCTGCTATTTGGACTGGTGACTATAGGTGTCCTACGTCACATGTTTTATCAGATCAGCCTTCTGTATTTGAATTTATTGTGTGTGCTGAATTTGTATAACATACATTAAATACCAATTGTCTATGAGGTGCGTGCTATGATGTTTCCTTCTGATACTTTTGAGGATCCACTTTGAAGAATTGTAGGATGATAGGATGATGCGCCGTCTCATATGCTCTGGCTCAGATAAGGTATAAAGTTTTATTTTTTGGTTAATTTAGTATCATGTTTGCCCCCCCCCCCCCCCCCTCTCCCCCCCCCCCCCCCCCACACACACACACACGTATTGTGATAGAAGAACTGCTAAAGTGATAAATAGCAGATATCTTTGTCATGTGTTTCTATCCTGTGCAGGCCCGGCGCTACCCGCTCAGCGAAGGGATGCAGTGCAGGGAGGCGCTGGGACGGATAGGCGCTTCCCCTACTCTGCATCCCTTCCCTGCTGCGCCGTCCTGTCCCCCCTGCTGCTGCTGCTGCCACTGCTGTGTCTGTCACTGTATGACAGTCACTGGCAGCGGGCACCTGCAGCGTGATACGCCTCCTCCCCTCCCCTCATCTCATCTGTGTGCGCCGCCGCCGAGTACGGGACAGAAGGGGGCGGAGCTACACGGGACGGTAGGGGGCGTGGCTAAACGGGCCTAAGGGGGCGGAGCTACACGGACCTGGCTGCTGTACAGCGGGAGACTGGATTAGGTAAGTGGAGGGTGAGAGAAAAGTGTGTGTATGGTGGGTGGGTGTGTATGCATACCCTCCAACATGACCCGCCCCACTAGGTACAAAATGCTCTGTTTCTGGACTTCCCTCATAATTTATTATTGCCATCACCTGTGAAGAAACAGCTTTCTTATAATTTAACTAGTTCAACACAGGTGATGGAAATCATAAATTAAGAGGGAAGTCCAGAAACAGAGCATTTTGTACCTAGTGGGGCGGGTCATGTTGGAGGGTCTGGTGTATGTGTGTGTATATATGTGTGAATTGTGTGTATGGTGGGTGTGTATGTGTGTGTATATATGTGTGAAGTGTGTGTGTTTGTGTGGAATTGTAAGTGTCTGCTTCACAGCAAAAGTTGGATGGAGACCCAGCGAGGCTGCTTCAGCTTCCTGGGAATCCCCAAACGCCACTACTGGGGGGGCATTATGTATAAGGACGCTACTACTACTGGGGGGGGGGGGGGGCATTACGTATAAGGACGCTACTACTACAGGGGGGCATTACGTGTAACAACGCTACTACTGGGGGGGCCATTACGTGTAAGGACGCTACTACTACTGGGGCTGGGGGCATTACGTATAAGGACGATACTACTACTGGGGTGCACTACGTATAAGAACGCTACTACTACTGGGGGGGCATTATGTACAAGGACGCTACTATTACCGGAAGGGCATTACGTATAAGGACGCTACTACTACTGGGGGGTATTACGTATAAGGACGCGTCTACTACTGGGGGTGCACTACGTATAAGGACGCTACTACTACTGTGGGTGCATTATGTATAAGAATGCTACTACTTCTCGGGGGGCATTATGTACAAGGACGCTACTATTACCGGGAGGGCATTACGTATAAGGACGCTACTACTACTGGGGGGTATTACGTATAAGGACGCGTCTACTACTGGGGGTGCACTACGTATAAGGACGCTACTACTACTGTCGGTGCATTATGTATAAGAATGCTACTACTACTCGGGGGGCATTATGTACAAGGACGCTACTATTACCGGGAGGGCATTACGTATAAGGACGCTACTACTACTGGGGGGTATTACGTATAAGGACGCGTCTACTACTGGGGGTGCACTACGTATAAGGACGCTACTACTACTGTGGGTGCATTATGTATAAGAATGCTACTACTACTCGGGGGGCATTATGTATAAGGATGCTACTACTACTGGGGGGTCATTATGTATAAGGACGGTACTACTACTGGGGGGGCATTACATATAAGGACGCTACTACTACTGGGGGGGCATTATGTATAAGGATGCTACTACTACTGGGGTGCATTACATATAAGTACGCTACTACTACGGGTGGGGCATTACGTATAAGGACGCTACTACTACGGGTGGGGCATTACGTATAAGATTAATAAGATTGTGCTACATTGTGGTGTAATTTTAAATGGGGGTACTACTGTGTGGCCATGCCCCTTACTTGTGAGACCACACCCCTTTTCCCGGCGCGCGCCAAAGGAATATGGGAGGGCGCTAATTTATAGTTTGCAGGGGGGCGCCGAACACCCTAGCACCGGCCCTGATCCTGTGTATTTTAAACCCACAGGAAATGTCTGTTTTGCTAAACACAATTGAATAGAATTTGGGCTTTCAGTAAAAGCCAGAAATGGATCCTGGGGGTGTGGATGTGAGAACGAAGGGAGGACTTCATCCACAAGGCCCATTTCTGGTCTTTAGGCCTTCAGCCTGAAAACAGGATAATTGGGTGCCTACACTGTAAGAGGCTTATAAAAGCTGTGTCAGGGCTTGGCTCAGGGTCTGACTACCTGGGGAAACAGGCAGCAGGCCTATGATGAGACAGTGTGATGTATTGACTGTAAGTACTGTGCATATGCCTACAGTATGTTTGTGGTAGGGGCATTTGGATCTACCACCCTGAGAGAGGTAATCTATATTTAGAAAGTGCTCAGTTGGACTAGGATTATTTTTATGTTTTATTTTATGTACTGCACAATAAAACTAGCCATGGCTAGATTGCACAGATTTTTATTTTTTACTAAATTGTTTTTTTTTTTCTCCTCCCATCTCTCAGATGTTATATCCATTGTTCTGTTTAATGTTCTGTTTATGTAAAAACTTAAGAACTTGTACTTGAATAAAACCATATATGATTTAAAAAGAAAAAAAAAATTAACTTGTGAGGCCAGGGAGCAGTAAACAGAACAGAGCTCACCCAATGATAGAACATAAGTCCTGATATTCCATTAAAAAGGATAATAAAAAAAGAGTGTTGTGTATTAAAATGAGTTATTTTTTGGTATGGATGGTGGAACATGAACTACATGCAGAAAATACTCTCTCTGTAGAGGGAATACCTAAAAATTGTATAACATTAAATAACGTGAATCTTTAAAGACAGAAAAATTTGTCTGATGACATAAATATGTATCTTTTCTGTGTATAATGCCATCTTAAATTAGTCAATTCTCATGTCAGGAACCAAGATTCCACTTTGCGAGACAAATACCCTGTGGTATTTTTAAAATGTATTATTATTATTATTATTATTATTATTATTATTTTGTTGCTATAATTAAAAATAATATTACTACTGTCATTTATACATCTATATATATAAATGCGAAAGCCCTCACTCACTCACTTACTCACTCAATTAATCACCCACACACTCATTCACTCACTCACTCACTCACTCACTCACTCACTCACTCATTCACTCAACACTAATTCTCTGACTTCCCGATATGTTAGGAAGATGAAATTTAACATACTGCAGGTATTTGTCAGCTAGGAAATAGTAAAACTACGTAATTAGAATTTTAAGAAATTTCCCCTAAAGGGATGAAAAGGGGTTTAACATAACAATGTCATTACTGATGCGTGCCTTGCGTTGAATGAACGATAACGCCCAAATGGACAATTGGATAAAAATTTGGATTGCACCTCCAGTGTGCAGAATTTAATAAACTACAAAAAATGGTCCTGTCACTTTTTACCGTATCTGCTACGGGTGCTCCTCGGGTAACGCCAAGAACCATGGATTAATATTTACTTAGATTAAGACGTCACAAATTTACATCTCTATAGATTTACCAAATTTTTAACACTCATTTGTATGTACAATTGTGAAAATCAGAAACTCCCTTGCGAAGAACGGGTAGAACAGCTAGTTTAATAATAATAATAATAATAATAATAATAATAATTATAACAACAATACTGTAGTTATTATTATTATTATTATTATTATGATAATATTATTATTATTATTATTATTATTATTAATAATAATAATAATAATAATAGTAACAAATAATAATAACAACAGTGATAATAACAGTGATAAGAATAACTAGCTGATGTGACCGGCGTCAACTGGGCAAAGGTTTACAGGGTGGAGCATTTTACCCCTTTTCACCCCCTTAAGAGTTGAATTTCGAAAAATACCTGCTTTAGTGGGTGGCTGCAAATAACTGTCACAGTTTCCAGACCACCCAGCAGGTCACATGGAACATGGCAGACGTTTTGCTACGTAACTTTGAAGCAAAGCAACCAATTACAACGCCATTTTTTTTCTGCAAATCTACGGACAATACATAATGGCCCACATTCCGAGTTGATCGCTCGCTAGCTATTTTTTGCAGAGCAGCGATCAGATAGTCGCCGCCCACGTGGGAGTGTATTTTCGCTTTGCAAATGTACGACTGCATGTGCAGCCGAGCGGGACGAAAATGTTTTTTGCAGTTTCTGAGCAGGTCTGAACTTACTCAGCCCTTGCGATCACTTCAGTCTATCTGGTCCCGGAATTGACGTCAGACAACCACCCTGCAAACGCCTGGACACGCCTGAATTTTCCCTACCACTCCCAGAAAATGGTCAGTTGACACCCATAAACGCCCTCTTCCTATCAATCTCCTTGCGATCAGTTGTGTGAATGGATTCGTCGCTAGAAGCATTACACAGCAATGATGCTGTTTTGTACCCGTACAACGCGCGTGCGCATTGCGGTGCATGCGCAGTAGTAACCTGATTGCTGTGCTGCAAAAAAAACGTCAGCGAGCGATCAACTCAGAATGAGGGTCAATGTGTCCTGCTCAGACAATGGTATCATAGAAATATGTCACTCATAAAAGTCATCCCCCTGCTATTAATATATACCCACATTTATGAAACTATTCTAACAACTATAGTCATAATAATCAGTAAAAAAAAAAAGTTATATTATTCATTATGCTGAGATATACAGTACAGAGCGAGAAATAAAGATAAATAAGAGAGGGAGATTGAGAGAAAGAGAGAGAGAGAGAGAGAGAGAGAGAGAGAGAGCAATAAAGGACAAGAGAGACAAAAAGAAAAACTTAGGTCAGATCAAATCGTCTGGCGTTGGAACACTGAGCTAGGATAATGAACTGAAATTTCATTGCTTGGAGCAGTTTACTCTCCCTCAGTTTCACTCATGGTCAGTGAGTTGTGCTCATTAGATAATGATGTATGATTCATATGACAGGCTGTGCATGGGCTTCTACACTTGCTGGAGTTAGCATGTTGTCACGCACATCTGTGTTGTAAAGCAGGCACGCTGTGACCAGCTTCTCATGAATATTATGCTGACATGTATTGTGCACAAGCATTATTAGTAACTTATCGATTGAACAAATCATTGTTGTAAAAACAACAGTCAGGAAACTACACCAAACTACACAGTGTTAGTTTTATGTATTTCAAACTACTGTACAGTAAATGTATATGAAGTGTCAGTAATTCTGGGTGTGGTACTGTATAATAGATCTACATATGGTCAACATGCGTTAGGTTGGCAGGTACAAAAAGTCAACACATGAAAGGTCAACAGTGGTTAAGGAGAACAGGTACAAAAGATCTACAGGTTCATAATGTTAGGCGCCGAGGGTCCGCTCGTCAGTGCGGCCGGCGCCTAGCAACGGGGACGCCACTGTCGGATCGTGTTCCCCGTTGCTGGGTCTAAGTTTATATCATCACTGGTTTCCTGGCTGTGTAGCATGCAGCTGCACGGCATGTTGTAATTATCACTCATCTGTTTCCCTGGCCATGCAGCTTGTCAGCTGCATTGCATTTAATCCAATCAGCCTCCAAACAGCTGATTGGAAGACTCTCTGTTAAAAGCACTCCCAGGACTCCTCACAGACGCCGGTGATAGCTTCCTGTTTGCCTGATTCTGCTGCAGAGAGAGTTCCCAGTCCCGGTCTGTTCGTTTGTTCCTGTTCTCAGTGATCCAGTACTCGGAAGTTACCATCTGTTCCTGGAGTCTGACCGAGCACCTTTAACATCTGGTGGTGTTCGTGAGTCGCGGCGCAGCCGTGTGTTGCGGCTTGTCCGCTACTATTTATTATTGTGTTTATTTTGAGTTCTGGAGCTTTGCGGAGGATTCCGCTTCCACAAGATCCACTCTGGTGTCCAGCGGTGCCGGACAGGAGTGTCGGATCCGTGGATCCTTGGTTGTCCTTTTCCCTGGCGGCTAGTCCGCACATACCTTTTGATTTAGTTAAGTTAGCTTGTAACCCCTGGCTTGGTTGCTTAGTCAGAGGGCCCCTTGTTATCACCCTGTCTCGGACTTCCCCTTGTCTCCCATTAAGACCTGCGGGGGCATCGGGGTTGGGCAGACATAATCCGCCCTTCGAACGCGGCTGCCATGGGCTCAAGCAACCATAGTCTCGCAGGGGATTTCTGATAACACGGGCGAGACAACGGAGTTAGGGCGCCAGGGGTTACTAGGCTCTCCAGCTCCCACAACCTGTATTTCATTCCTGTACTCAGATCTCTGCCATAAGATCTTCTCCAGTCTGGAGTACAGGAATCGTAACATTATCACCGGCCAGACAAAAGAAAAAATTTCAACAGGAGTTAATTTTTTCACTTATCCAGTAGGGAGAATTTTGTCGGCCTCATGAATCCCACCGGTGTTGGGCCAAATCCTGGCCAGTTTTTGGTTAGTCAGATTCAGGAACTTACCCAGATGGTTCAGGATCTGTCCCTCCGGGTGAGCTCACAGGAAGATCTGTTACGGACTTCCCCGAGGGTCATCCCTGAACCAAAAATGCATCTGCCTGACCGTTTTTCTGGGGATAGAAAACAGTTTTTTAATTTTAAAGAGTCTTGTAAACTGTATTTTCGTTTAAGACCAGTTTCCTCAGGTACGGAGGCTCAGCGGGTTGGAATTATAATTTCTCTGCTTCAGGGGGATCCTCAGACCTGGGCTTTTGGTTTAAAGACAGACGATCCGGCCTTATCGTCTGTAGACGCTTTTTTGAAATCTTTAGGGCTATTGTATGACGACCCTGATAGAGAGGCATCCGCAGAAAGTCAGTTGCGTGCTCTAAGACAGGGTAGGAATCCTGCAGAGAATTATTGTACGGAGTTTCGCCGTTGGTCGAACGACTGTGGCTGGAATGATCCTGCCCTGCGCAGTCAGTTTCGCCTCGGCTTATCTGAATCTATAAAAGACAGCCTCCTTCAGTATCCCGCTCCTGAGAACCTTGATAAACTCATGGAGCTCTCTATTAAAATAGATCGTCGGCTCAGAGAGCGGAGGACTGAGAAAGGGGCATCTGTAGTTTCTTTTCCCTGTGTTTCTTCCATTCCGATAGACATGGAGGAGCCTATGCAGATTGGTCTCTCCAAATTGTCTCCGGAAGAAAGAACCAGGAGGCAAAATTCTGGTCTGTGTTTGTACTGCGGAGGTAAGGGACATTTTGCCCGTAGTTGCCCAAACAAGTCGGGAAACTTCCTGACCAAGTGAATAGTGAGGGGGTTCACTTTGGTCTACAGCTCATCTCCTCAAATAATTCACTATTGGTTCCTGCTAAAGTTTCTTATGACAGCCTCTGTTCCTCGGTCTCTGCTTTTGTGGACAGTGGAGCTGCAGGAAACTTTATGGACTTAACATGGGCCAAGGCCTTAGGTATTCCTCAGTTAACCTTAAGTAGGTGTATCACCATGCATGGTTTAGATGGGAGTCCCTTATCCAATGGGGTTATTTCTCTATGTACACCTCCTGTTTTGCTCTCGGTGGGAGCTCTACATTCTGAAAAGATTGAGTTTTTTCTTACCCATTGTCCAGCAGTTCCTGTGGTTCTGGGTCACCCTTGGCTGGCCTTTCATAATCCCATCATAGATTGGCAGTCTGGGGAGATTCTACAATGGAGTACCATCTGTGATAAAGAATGTATTACACTTCCTATCCGAGTAGCTGCTGCCAGGTCCGCACATATTCCTGGAGAATACCAAGATTTTTTGGATGTGTTTTCCAAGGGCAATGCGGATATTTTGCCTCCCCATAGGCCTTATGATTGTACCATTGAGTTAATTCCTGGTGCCACGTTGCCTAAAGGAAGGTTATATGCATTGTCTGGTCCTGAAACTGTGGCCATGAATGAGTATGTGAAAGAAAGTCTTGAGAAAGGGTTTATCAGGCCATCTAAATCCCCTTTAAGTGCAGGTTTTTTCTTCGTAGAGAAGGATGGTTCCCTCAGACCCTGCATTGACTTTCGAGCCCTGAATAAAATCTCAGTAAAGAATACTTACCCTCTGCCTCTGATCTCTGTCCTCTTTGATCAGCTACGTTCGGCTGTTATTTTTTCTAAGATTGACCTGAGAGGAGCATATAATCTCATTAGAATCAGATCGGGGGATGAGTGGAAAACGGCATTCAGTACTCAATCAGGTCACTATGAGTATCTGGTCATGCCTTTCGGCCTATCTAACGCTCCGGCAGTCTTTCAGGATCTCATTAATGATGTGCTCCGTGAGTTTCTGGGAAGATTTGTTGTGGTCTATTTAGACGACATTTTGATTTATTCTGACTCTATAGAACAACATGTTACCCAGGTGCGTCAGGTACTTAAGAAATTACGTGAAAATCACTTGTATGCCAAACCGGAGAAGTGTGAATTTCACGTCACGGAGGTATCCTTTTTAGGGTACATTATTTCCCCTCGGGGATTCCGAATGGAACCTAAGAAGCTCCAAGCCATCCTGAGTTGGGCGCAACCCACCAACTTAAAAGCAATTCAGCGCTTTTTAGGGTTTGCGAACTACTACAGAAGGTTTATTCACTCTTTCTCTGACATAGTTGCTCCCATTGTGGCACTCACTAAGAAGGGAGCAGATCCTACCAATTGGTCATGTGAAGCTAAAGTATCTTTTCAGGCCTTGAAACAAGCCTTTGTCTCAGCCCCTGTCCTTAGACATCCCAACCCAGAATTGCCTTTCATCGTTGAGGTAGATGCCTCGGAGGTTGGTGTAGGGGCTATCCTTTCTCAGAAGGATCCAGATTCCCTTGAGTTACATCCTTGTGCCTTTATGTCCAGGAAATTCTCATCTGCTGAATCCAACTACGATGTTGGTAATCGGGAGTTGCTGGCTATTAAATGGGCTTTTGAGGAGTGGAGACATTGGCTTGAAGGAGCGACCCATACCATTTCTGTTTTGACAGATCACAAAAATCTTCAATACATTGAATCAGCTAAGCGACTGAATGCCCGACAGGCTCGTTGGGCTTTATTTTTCACTCGTTTCAAATTCATTATCACCTTCAGACCTGGTTCCAAGAATACCAAGGCAGATGCCCTCTCACGCAGTTTTCTTCCCGCTCAAGACAACAGTCCTGTTACTCTCATACTTCCGCCTTCAGTCATTCAGGCAGGTCTCACACAGGATGTTTTTTCTCAATTGAAGCTGCTTCAACATCTAGCTCCGGGAAATACTCCTGCTGGTCGTCTTTTTGTTCCTGAGTTTTTGAGAGCAACTGTTTTGGAGGAATTTCATGATAGCAAAGTTGCAGGGCATCTGGGAGTCGCTAAAACTTTTGAATTGGTATCCCGCTCAGTGTGGTGGCCTGGTCTTTCTAAAGACATTAAAGAGTTTGTTTTTTCGTGTCAGGTCTGTGCACAGCATAAAGTTCCCCGTTCTTTGCCTATTGGTCAACTTATGCCATTGAATGTTCCTCTTAGACCATGGTCGCATATCTCCATGGATTTTGTGGTGGATCTCCCTCTGTCAGCTGGATGCACAGTCATATGGGTGGTAGTGGACCGTTTTAGTAAGATGGCTCATTTTATTGGTCTTCCCCGATTGCCATCTGCCCAGGGATTGGCAGTCTTGTTCCTCCGTCATGTTTTCAGACTCCATGGGTTACCCACTGATATTGTTTCTGACAGGGGTCCACAATTCATTGCACAGTTTTGGAAGTCTTTTTGTGCTTCGTTAAAAATGAAATTATCATTAACCTCCGGTTATCATCCACAATCAAATGGACAGACTGAGCGAGTGAACCAATCCTTAAAACAATATTTGCGTTTGTACTCGGCCAAACTCCAAAATGACTGGTCTGAGTTTCTTCCATTGGCAGAGTTTGCTTATAATAATGCCTGTCATTCCTCCACCAATGTGTCTCCATTTTTTGCAGTTTTTGGTTTCCACCCCAGAGCTAATTCATTTTTCCAACATTCCTCTGTCTCCTCTCTGGCCCTGACCTCTCATCTTAAACTTATTTGGAAAAAAGTGCACATAGCTCTCAGAAAAGCAGCTTTCAAGGAAAAAGATTTTTCGGACAGGTTCCGGCGGCCGTGCACTTTTAGAGTAGGAGACAGGGTGTGGCTGTCGACTCGCAATATCAAGCTTCGACAAACCTCAGCCAGATTGGGTCCTAGATTTATTGGACCATTTCTCATTATCAAAAAAGTCAATCCAGTTGCTTTCCGGTTACAGCTACCAAAAACGTTACGAATCGGAAATACCTTCCATTGCTCTTTGCTCAAACCATATGTTTCATCTAGCAGATTTCCTCGTAAAAAACCTCAGGGGAGATCACCAGTTAATGTACAGGGTCAGCAGGAGTTCGTGGTTGAGAAGGTTCTCGATTCCAAGCTGTCCCGGGGTCGGCTTTATTTTTTGGTGCATTGGAAAGGTTATGGTCCTGAGGAAAGGTCGTGGGTCCTAGATGAGGACCTTCATGCCCCAAGGCTCAAAAGGGCATTTTTTCAAGAATTTCCTCAGAAACCCGGATTTAGGGGTTCCTTGACCCCTCCTCAAGGGGGGGGTACTGTTAGGCGCCGAGGGTCCGCTCGTCAGTGCGGCCGGCGCCTAGCAACGGGGACGCCACTGTCGGATCGTGTTCCCCGTTGCTGGGTCTAAGTTTATATCATCACTGGTTTCCTGGCTGTGTAGCATGCAGCTGCACGGCATGTTGTAATTATCACTCATCTGTTTCCCTGGCCATGCAGCTTGTCAGCTGCATTGCATTTAATCCAATCAGCCTCCAAACAGCTGATTGGAAGACTCTCTGTTAAAAGCACTCCCAGGACTCCTCACAGACGCCGGTGATAGCTTCCTGTTTGCCTGATTCTGCTGCAGAGAGAGTTCCCAGTCCCGGTCTGTTCGTTTGTTCCTGTTCTCAGTGATCCAGTACTCGGAAGTTACCATCTGTTCCTGGAGTCTGACCGAGCACCTTTAACATCTGGTGGTGTTCGTGAGTCGCGGCGCAGCCGTGTGTTGCGGCTTGTCCGCTACTATTTATTATTGTGTTTATTTTGAGTTCTGGAGCTTTGCGGAGGATTCCGCTTCCACAAGATCCACTCTGGTGTCCAGCGGTGCCGGACAGGAGTGTCGGATCCGTGGATCCTTGGTTGTCCTTTTCCCTGGCGGCTAGTCCGCACATACCTTTTGATTTAGTTAAGTTAGCTTGTAACCCCTGGCTTGGTTGCTTAGTCAGAGGGCCCCTTGTTATCACCCTGTCTCGGACTTCCCCTTGTCTCCCATTAAGACCTGCGGGGGCATCGGGGTTGGGCAGACATAATCCGCCCTTCGAACGCGGCTGCCATGGGCTCAAGCAACCATAGTCTCGCAGGGGATTTCTGATAACACGGGCGAGACAACGGAGTTAGGGCGCCAGGGGTTACTAGGCTCTCCAGCTCCCACAACCTGTATTTCATTCCTGTACTCAGATCTCTGCCATAAGATCTTCTCCAGTCTGGAGTACAGGAATCGTAACACATAAGGTCAACGTCACAATGGTAGACCCCAAAATGTAATTTATTATTATTATTTTTTTTATTTTTTATTTTTTTTGGGGGGGCAAATCTTGTATATTTATGTTCTTTGCTCGCCACGCCTTCGGCAAGGTGGCTTCCTCTGTTACCACTACATTCGCCACAGGTTCTTATTCCAAGTCGTAGTTCACGTGGATAGTAAATCAAGCAAATGTTGGGAAAACATGTGGAAAACTGCCCAAAACATGTGTCGACCATTTGTTTACAGATTATCTATATAACGCTCTCTTTTTTGTCTTTGACCATTTGTGTGTAGAGCATTGCCATGTTGATTTTCTGAACCTGTAGACCTTTAGTACCTGTCGACCTTAAGCACTGTCGACCTTTCATCTGACGACTTTCTGTATCTGTCAACCTTTTGTACTTGTCACTCTAATGCATGTCAACCATAAGAGGTCGACCTATCGACTGTCTACCTAGACAGCGTAGATCTCTCATCCGGATACCTGTAAAAGACAATAGATGCATGTTTGATCTTTTTTTCCATTTCAGTGGACAAAATCAGCAGAAGGTTTTTCACTGTAGACAGTCAGTAACAGTCATTCATGGGCTGCACACTGTAGACCTGCAATGCTTCTTTATGTGCACAAAGCATACAGTATTTCTAGGCACACACCCATTTCATGGTCTTTGGAAACACGCCTCTATGATCAATCTGCAACTGATGTTACATGTTAATGTTGTTGGACGTCAAATCAAAATGTAAAGTGCTTATGTAATTAGAGATGTGCACCGGAAATTTTTCGGGTTTTGTGTTTTGGTTTTGGATTTGGTTCCGCGGCCGTGTTTTGGATTCGGACGCGTTTTGGCAAAACCTCCCTGGAATTTTTTGTCGGATTCGGGTGTTTTTTTTCCAAAAACCCCTCAAAAACAGCTTAAATCATAGAATTTGGGGGTAATTTTGATCCTATAGTATTATTAACCTCAATAACCACAATTTCCACTCATTTCCAGTCTATTCTGAACACCTAACACCTCACAATACTATTTTTAGTCCTAAAATTTGCACCAAGGTCGCTGGATGACTAAGGTAAGCGGCCCAAGAGGGCGGCACAAACACCTGGCCCATCTAGGAGTGGCACTGCAGTGTCAGACAGGATGGCACTTAAAAAATTGGACCCAAACAGCACATGATGCAAAGAAAAGAAAAAAAGAGGTGCACTGTGGTCGCTGGACGGCTAAGCTAAGCGACACAAACACCTCAATATCACAGGAATTATTCGTTCTAATCAATGGTATTATTGGTCCAAATCACTGGAAGAAAATGACGAAATCACTGGAATTATTCGTTCTAATCAATGGTATTATTGGTCCAAATCACTGGAAGAAAATGACAAAATCACTGGAATTATTTGGCAAGATCACTGTAATTAATAATTATAAATCACTGATATTAATTGGTAAAATCTCGCTATCGCCAGCCTAGTGAAGTGGACTCCAGATGGGATTTTGTACCGGGGACACAATAACTTCATCAATTGTCTAAATCCCACTGCACTAATGGCGGAAAACGGGTACACGTCTAACAGCGCACTGATTATACTGAGAACTGATTATACTGATCACTGATGATACTACGGAGAACTGACACTGAGCAGCGAGAACAGCACTGGACTATTGTACTGTAGTATACTGGTCACCACAATGCAGCACTGACACTGAGCACAGATATTAAGCACTGATCAGGATACTAAAAGTGACACAGAGCTGCTGTCACAACTGAGGGCTGGTGCTGACCAGGGGGAGCCTCAGTTGTAGGGGCTGAGGTATATGTGTACCTGGGAGGCAGTACAGGGTTCTTAGACAAGCAGGGAACCTTTAGAACAAATGCCCGAAGGCATGACCAAGACAACGAAGGAAAGTTCAAAGGTTTATTAAACACAGTTCAGAGGAATACGGTTGACTTGGTACAGATAACAGGAATCACAGTTCAGAGAAATACTTGGGATCGATGACGGAACACCGATGGTGACTTGGGATCGATGGCGGAGCACCGATGGAGACTTGGGATCGATGGCGGAGCACCGATGGAGACTTGGGATCGATAGCGGAGCACCGATGGAGACTTGGGATCGATGGCGGAGCACCGATGGAGACTTGGGATCGATGGCGGAGCACCGATGGAGACTTGGGATCGATGGCGGAGCACCGATGGAGACTTGGGATCGATGGCGGAGCACCGATGGAGACTGGGGATAGATGGCGGAGCACCGATGGAGACTTGGGATCGATGGCGGAGCACCGATGGAGACTGGGGATCGATGGCGGAACACCGATGGAGACTGGGGATCGATGGCGGAACACCGATGGTGACTGGGGATCGATGGCGGAACACCGATGGTTACTGGGGATCGATGGCGGAACACCGATGGAAACTGGCAGGGCAGAGCACCGCTGGAAGCTAGAAGCTGGAAGCCGGTCTCAGGTAACTGCCAGTCACAGGGAGCAATGTAGACACTGCAGAGTCAGGCTGTACAGCAGAGAAAGTCCATGGAAGAACTGCACACTGGAATCACTGAAGACAATTGAAGCACTGACATCTTTCCACCCCAGGAACAAGATATTTATATCAGCTGGGAAACAGGGATTGGCTGGCTGATTAACCAGAGACCAGAGTGCAGCTGCTGGGTAATCAGGCTGAGAGCAGAGTACAGCTGATAGGCTGAAAGGTAACATGTGATTAGGAAAACATGGCTGAGCCCATGTTAGCTTTTGGAGGGAAAGATTGTTTGTAACTTGCATGTGAAACTTAACCCTGATGCTGCCAGAATCACAGTAAAGAGATTAGAAACAATGAGATGCAGCGTGCTGCACACAGACAGTGCAGATGGAATCCAGGCTTGGAACACTGGGACAGTCTCAGGAGGCATTTGGAAGGTAAATGCTGATAAGGAATTACCTGGATCGTGACAGCACCCCCTCCTTTAGGAGTGGCCCCAGGACACTTCTTATAAATTCTTTACCTGAACAAATGGAAGAATCTAGATTGAATCCTGATGAACTTGAACTGGCTGGAACCAGAGGAGACTGTACTGGACCTATGGACGAGACCAGATTGAGTCCAGACAAACTTGAACCGGCTGAGACCGGCGGAGACTTTGGGCCGACTGATAGGACAGGATTGAGTTTGGAGACCGTTGAATCAGCTGGAACTGAAAGAGTCAGAATCCGGTTAGAACCGGAATGAGTGGTATCCGAGTGTTCAGTTAGACCATCCTGGACCTGATCCATGCTGGATGCCAACAGGGTGGTGCTCTCTGAAGACGGCAAACAGGAGTTCATAACTGCATCTGTAGCACAAAAATTTCCATCTGGGAACTTGGCTCTGGATACTTCCCTTGGGACTGAAACTTTGGTGACCCCTCCTGGGGTTGATGAATCGGACACCTCTCTCAGGGTTGTTTTCTCCAGCACCCCTCCTGGGGTTGACATATCAGAAACTCCTTTTTGAGAAGACTCATATGCCCCTACTAGAGCTTGAACATTGGATACCCCTCCTGGGGTTGCAGAAACGAACGCCCCTTCTTGGGCTGTAGACACAGACGTCCCTTCTTGGGCTGTAGACACAGACGTCCCTTCTTGGGCTGTAGACACAGACGCCCCTGAACCACGGAGGGTTACTTGTATTCCATCCAGCCGAGAGGAGAGGTCCTGGAGACAGCGGATCACATGGCCCTGTGCAGTCTCCTGACGTTCAAGGCAGGCTGCAAGTTCTTGCATCGGCCTGGTCGCTTGGACCTGGTCTCCGGCCGGATCCATTAGGTCAGTGCTTACTGTCACAACTGAGGGCTGGTGCTGACCAGGGGGAGCCTCAGTTGTAGGGGCTGAGGTATATGTGTACCTGGGAGGCAGTACAGGGTTCTTAGACAAGCAGGGAACCTTTAGAACAAATGCCCGAAGGCGTGACCAAGACAACGAAGGAAAGTTCAAAGGTTTATTAAACACAGTTCAGAGGAATACGGATGACTTGGTACAGATAACAGGAATCACAGTTCAGAGAAATACTTGGGATCGATGACGGAACACCGATGGTGACTTGAGATCGATGGCGGAGCACCGATGGAGACTTGGGATCGATGGCGGAGCACCGATGGAGACTTGGGATCGATGGCGGAGCACCGATGGAGACTTGGGATCGATGGCGGAGCACCGATGGAGACTTGGGATCGATGGCGGAGCACCGATGGAGACTTGGGATCGATGGCGGAGCACCGATGGAGACTTGGGATCGATGGCGGAACACCGATGGAGACTGGGGATCGATGGCGGAGCACCGATGGAGACTTGGGATCGATGGTGGAGCACCGATGGAGACTTGGGATCGATGGCGGAGCACCAATGGAGACTTGGAATCGATGGCGGAACACCGATGGAGACTTGAGATCGATGGCGGAGCACCGATGGAGACTTGGGATCGATGGCGGAACACCGATGGAGACTGGGGATCGATGGCGGAACACCGATGGTGACTGGGGATCGATGGCGGAACACCGATGGTTACTGGGGATCGATGGCGGAACACCGATGGTTACTGGCAGGGCAGAGCACCGCTGGAAGCTAGAAGCTGGAAGCCGGTCTCAGGTAACTGCCAGTCACAGGGAGCAATGTAGACACTGCAGAGTCAGGCTGTACAGCAGAGAAAGTCCATGGAAGAACTGCACACTGGAATCACTGAAGACAATTGAAGCACTGACATCTTTCCACCCCAGGAACAAGATATTTATATCAGCTGGGAAACAGGGATTGGCTGGCTGATTAACCAGAGACCAGAGTGCAGCTGCTGGGTAATCAGGCTGAGAGCAGAGTACAGCTGATAGGCTGAAAGGTAACATGTGATTAGGAAAACATGGCTGCGCCCATGTTAGCTTTTGGAGGGAAAGATTGTTTGTAACTTGCATGTGAAACTTAACCCTGATGCTGCCAGAATCACAGTAAAGAGATTAGAAACAATGAGATGCAGCGTGCTGCACACAGACAGTGCAGATGGAATCCAGGCTTGGAACACTGGGACAGTCTCAGGAGGCATTTGGAAGGTAAATGCTGATAAGGAATTACCTGGATCGTGACAGCTGCAAGATACAGCAATGGCCTACTGTACTGTACTATATGTATACTGCTGGTCACCAAAATGCTGCACTGTCCTACTATATACTGCTCACAATAATGCAGCGCAGAGATAGTATACTTGACACAGAGCTGCAAGATACAGCAATGGCCTACTGTACTGTACTTTATGTATACTGCTGGTCACCAAAATGCTGCACTGTCCTACTACATACTGCTCACAATAATGCAGCACAGAGATAGTATACATGACACAGAGCTGCAAGATACAGCAATGGCCTACTGTACTGTACTATATGTATACTGCTGGTCACCAAAATGCTGCACTGTCCTACTATATACTGCTCACAATAATGCAGCACAGAGATAGTATACTTGACACAGAGCTGCAAGATACAGCAATGGCCTACTGTACTGTACTATATGTATACTGCTGGTCACCAAAATGCTGCACTGTCCTACTACATACTGCTCACAATAATGCAGCACAGAGATAGTATACTTGACACAGAGCTGCAAGATACAGCAATGGCCTACTGTACTGTACTATATGTATACTGCTTGTCACCAAAATGCTGCACTGTCCTACTATATACTGCTCACAATAATGCAGCACAGATATAGTATACTTGACACAGAGCTGCAAGATACAGCAATGGCCTACTGTACTGTACTATATGTATACTGCTGGTCACCAAAATGCTGCACTGTCCTACTATATACTGCTCACAATATTGCAGCACAGAGATAGTATACTTGACACAGAGCTGCAAGATACAGCAATGGCCTACTGTACTGTACTATATGTATACTGCTGGTCACCAAAATGCTGCACTGTCCTACTATATACTGCTCACAATAATGCAGCACATAGATAGTATACTTGACACAGAGCTGCAAGATACAGCAATGGCCTACTGTACTGTACTATATGTATACTGCTGGTCACCAAAATGCTGCACTGTCCTACTACATACTGCTCACAATAATGCAGCACAGAGATAGTATACTTGACACAGAGCTGCAAGATACAGCAATGGCCTACTGTACTGTACTATATGTATACTGCTGGTCACCAAAATGCTGCACTGTCCTACTATATACTGCTCACAATAATGCAGCACAGATATGGATAGTATACTTGACAAAGAGCTGCAAGATACAGCAATGGCCTACTGTACTGTACTACTATAATTATATACTAGTGGTCCCCAGTCCCCACAATGCAGCACACGAAGCACAGATATTTGCAGCACACTGAGCACAGATATGGAGCGTTTTCAGGCAGAGAACATAGATATTTTCAGCACACTGAGCACAGATATTTGCAGCACACTGAGCACAGATATTTGCAGCACACTGAGCACAGATTACGGAGCTTTTCAGGGAGAGAACGCAGCCACGTCCTCTCCGTTCAATCTCCAATGCACGAGTGAAAATGGCGGTGACGCGCGGCTCTTTATATAGAATACGAATCTCGCGAGAATCCGACAGCGGGATGATGACGTTCGGGCGTGTTCGGGTTAACCGAGCAAGGCGGGACGATCCGAGGCTGCCTCGGAACCGTGTAAAATAGGTGAAGTTCGGGTGGGTTCGGATCTCGGAGAACCGAACCTGCTCATCTCTACTTATGTTTAGAAATATGTCTTAAAATAATCATGAAGTAAGGGGGTAGAAGGACTACTTTTACTACACTTTTATTCCTTTAGGAGTTTGTAGCTTTTTATTACAGCAGTTGATGTACACCTATAAATGTACTTTCCTACATTAGTGCAACTAGAAAGTGCAATGTGCATTAGCAATAACTACTGCAGGACACACAAACAGTGAATTTTGTCAGCAATTGTAATAAAAACACTGGAGGAACTTATTGACCTATTTATCCATCATGGTTAATGTAGAAATGACAAACAATGGGAAATATATCTGCATCATTGCCTCCGTGCCCAGTGAGCACTGCTTCAGCCTGTACTGCTGCAGACTGTAACACTCACTACTGTGTGTGGTGGGCGCTCACCTCTCGCAAGTCTCGACTGATTTGCTTGATCTGCGACACTTATCAGTGTATTTGTTTCCCTTTGCTGATTCAATGTGATATGCTTCTGGACAGCCATATCTGTGTAATTATTTAGGTTAGTCTCAGTAGTTGTTACACATACAGTACCTCCCAACAATCCAAATTTTGGCAGGGCAGTCGTAGTTTTAAAGACTCTCACTCCCAAACGTATTTGTGGGGGAATTTGTAAGTATTCCAGTGTTGCTCAAAGCATAAAACATGTACCCCCTGGAGTGTTTCCAGGCCTTCAATGACACAGACGCATCCGAAGTATGCCGCAGCAACAACCCATCCTGACTTACTGTTAACCTGGGTACTGTTGGGAGGTATGTTATGTTTTGTTTGATACTTTTCTTTCCCATTCTGCCTCTACAGGTGCAAGTGTGTGATGATACCAACTCAACATAATACTGAAGCAGTTTTTGGTACATGTACTTTTCAAAGTTTGAGTATTTTATGCTAACAAAACCTTATTATACTAGACATAAACATATTTACATTATTACAATAATTAGATTACCCCTTTTCTAGTTTTTCTTATATTGGTTAAATATATTAACTGTCTCAAAAGCAGATATCTCGATATTGCATACTGTATTGTACTGTACACAAGTACATTCCTGCCAATTAATGCCCTCCTAGGCAGAGGTCTGTTCCACAGAAACAGGTTAGTGAGCACGTCCGAGTTTGCTCTTTCAAGTATGTATTTTCAAATCTGGACTTTACTGTTGTTTTTTATAAAACATCATCTCAAAAGAGTCATTGTTCACAGTGGTAGCCACTGAATTTGCCATTAGCTGGTCTGGATCTAGTTTCCTTCTCTTTATACTATATCATTTCACACCGCTATTTGCTGTTGCCTGGGAACCAATTTTCCCACTCATAATGGGCAGCCTCTGTGACATCAACAATACCCCTGGTAACAGAAATGTGTATTTGGACTCTCATTTGTGTTAAAAAGCATTGGGGATTACAGCAAAGTATTTGGATTGAATTATATAACCTTATATTTTGGGGGAGAGATGCATTACAGTTGCAGTGTGATAAATAGAATCCTGAGAGTGCTATGCACTCCCTTTTTCATGTTGCATATATTAGGCATGGCATGCCAATGCATACTGGAAGATCACTCTAATTTTGAGGGACTGCATTTCCAATCATATCATTATTAAGAAACCCCACTGTGCTTTATATAGTCAAATGTTAACTTTCAAGCAGACACAATAGTAAACATGCAAATATTGCTGCATTACATTGGATGAATGTATTGAAATGAAGTGGGTGAAACCCATCGGACTTGCTGAACCTGAGTGTACCTCTTTACTATTTTGCAGTTGACCTTAGTTTTCAGTCCATCTAATCCAGGCCAGTATCACGTCCTGAAACTTTAGATAAATGTCAGCAGCCTGTACTACAGTTGTGATCAAGGATTTAGGTGGTCATTCCGAGTTGATTGCCATCTAGCTACTTTTAGCAGCCATGCAAACGCATTGTCGCCGCCCACGGGGGAGTGTATTTTCACTTTGCAAGTATGTGAACGCGTGTGCAGCCGAGCGGGACAATTTTTTTTTTGCAGTTTCTGAGTAGCTCTGGACTTACTCAGCCCTTGTGATCACTTCAGTCTTTTTGGTCCCGGAATTGACGTCAGACACCCGCCCTGCAAATGCTTGGACACGCCTGCGTTTTTCCAAACACTCCCAGAAAACGGTCAGTTGCAACCCACAAATGCCCTCTTCCTGTCATTATCCTTGCGATCGGCTGTGCGAATGGATTCTTCGTTAAATCCATCACCCAGCAATGATACGCTTTGTACCCGTATGACGTGCCTGCGCATTGCGGTGCATAAGCATGCGCAGTAGTAACCTGTTTGCTGTGCCGCGAAAAACGTCAGCGAGTGATCAACTCGGAATTACCCCCCATAGTGCAGTGGATCGCAATCTGTGTGCCTAGGCACCCTGTCAACTTGATAGGCAAAACCAGTGATGGTGGCTGCCAATCATAAAACATGTGGACAGTCAGAAGCACAACTCTGTACACCATCACATAAGTGAACCTAAGGATGACAGGTAGGCACTATTTATTTTTTTAAATAAACTTGTATCCTAGGGGTTCCGTGAAATATATGCTAATACTTTCCTATATTCTGATGCAACTTCAAGAACATGGAACACATTTTATCACAGGTATTTAAATACATTTTTGGATTCCAAACTATGTAAAATTGTAGCCTTTGCTTTCCAAATAATAAATATTGTGTACTGTATAGTAATACTTTTTATTTGGACTATTATTTTTATTTGGACTTTTATTCTTGAGCATTTTTATATGGACCAATAAGACAAATCCTCCTATCTTCCCAATGTCAAGAATGACTAGTAAAAATAATTTAAACTTGTAAAACGGTGTTAAGCTAAATACCAATCAACCTTATATGAAAAGGGTTAAATAGACATATAATTAAATAGTCCATTTATAATTACATATAGTGATGTGTGGGAATAGACTGTTTTGTGTCAAGCATACATAAAATAATATGGGGTGAGGGCAGAGCCGGTGCAAGGTTTCTTGGCACCACAGGCAAAACTTCAGCCTAACCCCCCCCCCCCTCATTTCCTCCTCTTTTATTTATTATTATTTTCTGTTCTGCATTGAATTATACATCAGCAGATCTCTCTGTTGTGCTATTGTATAAAAGTATCTACACAATGGTGGTGCCTTTAGGCCCATAAAGACGGGCCGATGCAGGAGAGATGTGTGCTGAGCGAACCGCTCAGCACAGCGCGATCTGTGCTGAGCATGCGGGGGGAGACGGGAGGGGCGCTCACTTCACCCACTGTCACCCACTGTCACCCAGCGGGTGAAGTGAGCGACCCGCTAGATTGGCCTGCATGCAGGCCAATCTAGCAGCAGCGATAGCGATGCACGGGGCTGCGCATCACTATCGCTGTAGGGGGCACACACGGAGCGATAATGCTCATATTCTAAGCAATCTAGTCAGATTGCTTAGAATATCGCTCCATCAGTACCCCCCTTAACCCTAACCCTCCCTCGCCGGTCCCTAACCTCCCTGCTCTTCCCCCTAAACCTAACCTTCCCCCCTCCCCCCCGCTGTCAGAACGTTCGGGATGCCGGCAGTCAGTAGGTTGACGCCGGCAGAGTGTCCCTGTTCGAGATGCCGACATTGCAATAGCGACCGCCGGTATCCCGCCCGTCGGTTAGGTAACTGCTTTCCACTGTCACCCATACACAGCTGTCACCCACTGTCACCCATACACAGCTGTCATCCACTGTCACCCATACACAGCAGTCACCCTTACACAGCTGTCACGCACTGTCACCCATAGACAGCTGTCACCCACTGTCACCCATACACAACAGTCACCCATACACAGCTGTCACCCACTGTCACCCATACACAGCAGTCACCCATACACAGCTGTCACCCACTGTCACCCATACACAGCTGTCACCCACTGTCACCCATACAGAGCAGTCACCCACTGTCACCCATACATAGCTGTCACCCACTGTCACCCATACACAGCAGTCACCCACTGTCACCCATTGTCACCCATACACAGCTGTCATCCACTGTCACCCATACACAGCAGTCACCCATACACAGCTGTCACCAACTGTCACCCATACACAGCAGTCACCCACTGTCACCCATACAGAGCTGTCACCCACTGTCACCCATACACAGCAGTCACCCACTGTCACCCATACACAGCTGTCACTCATACACAGCAGTCACCCACTGTCACCCATACACAGCAGTAACCCACTGTCACCCATACACAGCTGTCGCCCACTGTCACCTATACACAGCTGTCACCCACTGTCACCCATACACAGCTGTCACCCATACACAGCTGTCACCCACTGTCACCCATACACAGCAGTTACCCACTGTCACCCATACACAGCTGTCACCCACTGTCACCCATACACAGCAGTTACCCACTGTCACCCATACACAGCTGTCACCCACTGTCACCCATACACAGTAGTCACCCATACACAGCTGTCACCCATACAGAGCAGTCACCCACTGTCACCCGTACACAGCTGTCACCCACTGTCACCCATACACAGCAGTCACCCACTGTCACCCATACACAGCAGTCACCCACTGTCACCCAATCTCACACACATACACACAAACAGTGCACCCAGTAGTGCTCACATAGTGCCACCTCGCACTGTGCAGCAGGCTGTCATGAGCACGAACAGTAGATGTCATCCGCAGCTCAGGGGTTATGTGCCCAGCTTTAGATCACTCGTGGTACAGTAGCAGCGGCTGGTGTGACAGCTGCTCAGCAGCTAGGAGAAGCTCTGCTCCACCCGTCAGGATCAGCCACTGCAGCAACAACCGGAGGAGGGACAGGGAACTGCCAGCTATGAGTGCGCAGGGAGGATGTTCCGAGTCCCAGTGCTGATGTGTTCTAAGAAGCGGGAAGTCTCTCTCCTCAGCCTGGCCCCGGCAGCCCTGCTCCATGAGCAGGCCAGGGGAAGGGCGCCACACAGGAGGAGCGCATGGCAATTCAGCGCACAGCCTAACAGGCAGTCCGGGCGGCCACGGGACTCGAAGGGACCAATAGACTGCAGGAGGTGAGGTGAGTGATGGCCAGACTCTCGCCGCGGCCGCCCACAGGCTAAACTAGCAACAATTTTTCAAAAAAGGATTTAACTGACTGGAGCATGCCGCCCTCTAGTGGCTGGCACCCATAGGCAGCTGCCTAAAGCTGCCTAATGGTGGCACCGGCCCTGGGTGAGGGTCTATTTATTACACCTACTCCTAAAAATGCTGTCAGTCTGCCTAAAATCTCTGTTTTTAGGTATGCTGGTGCCCATGCCTGGCGCTACCTACTCAGCAATGAGATACAGAGCAGGTAGGTGCCAGGCTGGATTGGCGCTCTCCCTGCTCTGCATCCCTGTGCTGCGCTGCCCTGTTCCCCCTGCTGCTGTCAGCTACTGTGCCTGTCAGGCAGCAGCGCCGGCAGCATGAAGAAGCCTCCTCCCCCCCCGGTGACAGCGTCATTGTTGGGGATTGAAACGTTGGCGGAGCTACATGGACTGAGAAGTGGGGCTACATGGACTGAGGGGGCGGAGCTACATAGACCAGCAGACTGATAAGGAGGAGGACATGTTGCTCCAGTTCCAGCCTGCCAGACTAATAAGTAAGTGGAGGGAGAGTGAGTGAGAAAGTGTGTATGTATGTATGTATGTATGTATGTATGTATGTATGTATGTGTGTGTTTGTGTGTGTGTGTGGGGGCCAGGAGGGAGAATGTGACTAAGCTGTACTTCTGTGGGTGTTATGTGTAAGCTGCGCTATTACAGGGGGCGTTATGTGTAAGCTACACTACTACCGGAGGCGTTACGTGTAAGCTGCGCTACTACCAGGGGAGTTATGTATAAGTTGTTCTACTACTGGGGCATTATGTGTAAACTGTGCTACTACCAGGGCGTTATGTGTAAGCTGCGCTACTACCAGGGGAGTTATGTATAAATTGTGCTACTACTGGAGCATTATGTGTAAGCTGCGCTACTACCGTAGGCATTATGTATAAGCTGCGCTACTACCAGGGCATTATGTGTAAGCTGCACTACTACCGGAGGCGTTATGTGTAAGCGGCGCTATTATCGAGGCATTATGTGTAATCTGCGCTACTACCAGGGGCATTATGTATAAGCGGCGCTACTACTAGGGCGTTATGTGTAAGCTGCGCTGCTACCGGGGGCGTAATGTGTAAGCTGCGCTACTACCTTCCTTGTGAGACCAAATACCTTTTTTTGATGCATGCTGTCCCTTTTTAATATATGGGAGGGCACAAATTTATAGTTTGCAGGGGGAACACCCTAGCACCGGCCCTGCTGGTGCCTGTAAAACTACAAGTTCCAGCATACACATGGCTACTGAAACACACAGGCACTGGTGATCTGTAGTGCCTCATTATAAAATGCCTTAAAAAAACACCCATTAATTGTGTCAAATGTACTATAACTGAAATAAGCACCTCTCCAATCCTTAATTTTCCACATTATTATAAATACTAAGGTATGCATTTCTTCTGCTTTTCCATCTTCTTTTTTTCCTATATTTTCTGGTAATCCCAAAGTTACAAAATACAAAAAACCTTGATAGATAATGAGAACCAGCTTGTTGAGTAGGCACTAATGCAAATGACAGGGAATGGGATGTAACAAATACAGTATTAAGGATCAATGATCAAGGGAAAGGGGTTTAGGGTAAATTCCAGCACTGGGCTTTGATATAGTAGTTGTATTCCTTATGTAGACCAGTAGAGATAATGTAAATTGTAATATGCCTCTACGTATAAAGCGTTGGTGGTTCACGTAACATACTGTATACAGAGCAACTTCACTTTGATTAGTGTGTGAGAAAGCTGCTCTGATTACTTGTATCTGTGGGATATCAATAAACGTATTTGTACCAATGAGGTTAATTAATAAAATGTGCAAATGAGTCTCATTAATACAATAAGCAAATTGCTAATCAATGCATTGTTGTACCACGTATTATCCTAAAGCTGGGTACACAGCCAGGGCCGGATTAACAATGGGGCGGATGGAGCTGCAGCTCCAGGCCCCCCACTGAAAATAGGCCCACAGCAAACTGGCAGCATTGACAGGAAAAAACTTTTTCCTGTCACAGACTGCCAGCGGCCTCCTCTCTCCCATGACCCCTCCTCCGGCTCCAGCGCTCTCACCTGAGATGTCATGGAGCAGGAGCTGTGCAGGCAGTGTGCTGGCCGCCCCTCTCTCTCCAGTCTCTCCTTCTCCAGGGTCCTGCTGTGACTCATGGGCCCAAGCTCCGCCCCCAGACTGCATGGGGAGCTCAGATGCTGCTGAAGAAGGCCTTACAAGGTTAACTTAATAGCTTGATTAATGTGTGTGTGTCCTAAATGTGTATAGTGTGTGTATAATGTGATGGTGTGTGTGTGTGTATAATGTGATGTTGTGTGTATATATGTGGTGTGTGCTGTGTGTGTATAATGTGATGGTGTGTGTATGTGTGGTGATGGGGTTGTGTGTGTACTTTATGTGTGTGTGTGTACTGCGTGTGTGTATACTGTATGTGGTGGGTGGGTGTGTATAGTGTGTGTGTATATGTGGTGGTGGAGGTGTGTGTGTGTGTGTACTTTGTGTGTGTAGTAGTGGTGGTCGGGGTGTGTGTGTGTGCGCAGGCGTGCCGTGCGCAGAGACTGACTGGCGGGTGCCGCTCCGGACTTCCCCCCCACCCTCCACGGCATTATAGTGTTCTCTCACATCCCCTGTCCTGGATATAGACTGCTCACCTGGGCGGCCCAGGTGAGCGGACCAGGTGAGCAGTCTATATCCAGGACAGGGGAGGTGAGAGAACACTATAATGCCGTGGAGGGGGGGACGTTCGGAGCGGCACCCGCCAGTCAGTCTCTGCGCACGCCTATGTGTGTGTGTCAGAGCCGGATTAATAATGGGACCCCATCAAAAAAGGTTCCCAGCAGTTCCTATGGCCGCATAAGGTCCCGTACACTCACACACCAAACACTTCCCCCTGTTCCCGCCCGAGGGTACATAAACCGGGAATATTGAAAGTGAAGCGCAGGAAGAGCTTGAGAAGGCTCCTGCTGCGCCACTATCACCGCACTGATGCATACCGCATTTAAATGCGGTAATAGCGGCGCAGCAGGAGCCTTCTCAAGCTCTTCCTGCGCTTCACTTTCGGTTTCTGCCACTGGACCTCTCCCGCACTGCCGCTCCATGATATCATGGCGCACATCCTGCAGGGTGACTGGAACATGCACCACCCTGTAGCACAGCTGGAGCAGCCGAGCTCAGGTCCGCCATCAGCTGCTGCTGATGGCGGAAGGGCTGTAGTGCAGTGCTGTATAGAAAGGTATGCACTGCCACAATGAAGATGTTAGCAATTATATTTGGTGACTGGAAACTATATATATCTCTTTGTTTGTAAGTATGTAATAGTTTAAGACATGTCACCTCTGTCAATACCTGCCCCTGCTTGGCTCTACCCTCTCTCTATTTATCCAAGCCCTTTCCCTTCCCTTTTATGGCTCAAATCCCCGTCCTTCATCCCATCGTGCCTCCTTCCCAATCCATCCCATGTGGATCCCACACATTCATCCCAATTTCTTCCCCTCCCCCTCCTCCATCATGGTATAGACACAAACCCCTCACCCATCCCCCTTTCACACTCCCGTACTTACCCTGGCGGCCAGTCAACCTTTCCTCAGCTGTCCCATCTCACATGTAGCTATACAGGTTGATTATCCTATATCCAAATATTCTGAAATACGGAATATCCCGAAATACGGACTTTTTTGCGTGAGGCTGAGATAGTTAAACCTTTGTTTTCTGATGGCTCAATGTACACAAACTTTGTTTGATACACAGTTATTAAAAATATTGTATTAAATGACCTTCAGGCTGTGTGTATAAGGTGTATATGAAACATAAATTAATTGTGTGAATGTAGACACACTTTGCTTAATGCAAAAAATTATTAAAAATATTGGCTAAAATTACCATCAGGCTGTGTGTATAAGGTGTATATGAAACATAAATGCATTCTGTGCTTAGACTGGGGTCCCATCGCTTTGATATCTCATTATAGTATGCAATTATTCCAAAATACGGAAAAATCCAATATCCAAAATACTTCTGGTCCCAAGCATTTTGGATAAGGGATACTCAACCTGTGTATATATATATATATATATATATATATATACATGTGTGTATATATATATAAATATATACGTGTGTGTGTATGTATGTATATATATATATATATATATACATACACATATATATATATATATATATATATATATATATATATATATATATATATATAAAGATATATCTATGGGTTGGCATTGGGATCCTGGTGCTTGTAATGCCAGTACTCAAAAAAGACCAACAGCGGCATCCCAAAGCGCAGAATCCCTACACCTGCTAGGTAAGGTTTCTAACCCTCCCCTTCTACCTTTCTAACCCTCCCTACCCATTCCCGCAGCCCTACCATAACCATCCCTCCCTACAGCCTAACCCTAGCCTCCCCCCACTTAACCCTTCCTGTAGTATAGTGAACCTACCTTCCTTCCACTCGTCAAGCACAATCTAACCCTAACCCTCCCCGCCATACTTACGATCGAGATGCCGTCAGTCGGAGTTCCGGCGCCAGCATTGTGTTCAATGTCGGGATCCCAGCGTCAATCTACTGGCCAGTGTTGGGATTCCAGCATCGGTAATCCAACTGCCAGCATCCTGAACGGCGATATGCTAACCAGATCCTATATATATATATATATATATATAAAATCACCCAATTAAATAATCCAGATATGGTTTAGATTGCGGTCAACTTTTCAGGGACCTTATTACTGTATATGTGGTTCTTTTGACTTCGAATGCCACCTGAACAAGTTGTGATCTTATCGGTGGAGTGACAGACATCATGCACTTCATATGTGTGTATATACAGTGTATGTGTGTATGTTTTATATATATATATATATATAGAAAAAATCCAAGAATAACCACACAGGTGATTGTACCCAGAAATACCAGCACACAGCTTAGATGCAAAAGAAGAAGTTTTACTTGTCCAGAAAAATCATTTAAAAAGGCAACAAGCATATAGCACACATGATGGTAGCAGCATGAATAGATCAATGAGTACTTATCATTCCGACAGCTGTTTCGACTATCTTCATCATGGGAATAGATAAAGTGACATGGTGCTGTACACTGCCATCCGCAGTGTCTGGTTCCAAAGTGAGGCACACGTCACTTTGGAACCAGACACTGCGGATGGCAGTGTACAGCACCATGTCACTTTATCTATTCCCATGATGAAGATAGTCGAAACAGCTGTCGGAATGATAAGTACTCATTGATCTATTCATGCTGCTACCATCATGTGTGCTATATGCTTGTTGCCTTTTTAAATGATTTTTCTGGACAAGTAAAACTTCTTCTTTTGCATCTAAGCTGTGTGCTGGTATTTCTGGGTACAATCACCTGTGTGGTTATTCTTGGATTTTTTCTATATGATTACACCAACCGTGCACCAGCGTTTTCTAAATGATAAGTGAGAAGCGGCTGCTTTTGTGGATTTATATATATATATATATATATATATATACACACCATATTCCAGTAAGGCGACACTCTGGAGACTCCAGTGTAGTGAAACAAAGTGGTGTTTTAATGCCAATGTATATATGGGTTCGGTATGCTGTACCGCCGTTCGGGATCCCGGCATTCAGGAGACCGACGCTGGGATCCCATCAGGTGGAATGCCGGCAGGGAGCGCAGTGAGTCTCCTCGCTCGCCACACTATTCTATTTGCCCTCGAGTGGTAGAGTGGACCTCCATCTGAGTGGGAATTCCATGCCTCGTCCGGGATTCGACCACCGGCATTTCTCTTGGTGTCAGGATTCCGGCATTAATATCCTGAATGCCAGGATCCCGACAGCCGGTAAATTGACTGCAACCTATATTATATGTGTGTGTGTGTGTGTGTGTGTGTGTGTGTGTGTGTGTGTGTGTGTGTGTGTGTGTGTGTGTGATGTTTATGCGATTTATGGCACCGGTATGCTGGGCCCTTTACCATGTTTTGCCCCTTTGTACTGCATCGGTATGTGCTCTGAGTTTTGGTATTGTCCACCTTTGGAGCCCGTATTAGCCCTCTTTGAGGTCTGGGTCATTGTGTGACATTACATCGGGGGTTGGGTATATTTATTTGACATGGCACTGCTGTATGTGCTTATTTATCACATATGTCATCTTGTGGAGGGATGTAGTTATGTGACCGGCGGTCAGTAGACCTCTGGTCACAATACTGACGGCTACATCCCATCCCCCTCTAAATCCTGACAGTTGGCATGCTGATTAGCAGGGACTATTCCCATACAGTGGGAATAGAACCTGTGGCGAGAGCAGCTCACCACCTAGCCTGCAGAGTGGCGAAGGCAGTGAGCCCGCAAGTGGCTTCGTTGTGCTCGCCCCCTCTGGCATTCTGCTGCCGGGAACCCGCGGTCGGTATGCTGACTGTTGGGATCCCCAGCACCAGAAAGCCATACCCAACCCCTTGGGGATTATGTTTATTTTGTATGTGTATTTTATTTTAATTTTATTTATTTATATATATTTTTTTTTATTTGTTACTTTTCATTTTCTATTTTTATCATGTTTTGGTACCTTTTGTATTTCACATTCTGCAATATTTGTGTATTGTTTTGTATTTTATCAGCCGCCGTGCTGTTTGTTCTATTAATGCTAAGCCATGTGCTGTGGGATATTATACTATTACTTGCTGTATGACGCATCCTATTGGTGATACCCTCTGTGCTGTTATTGCATTATTATAGTTCTTCCACATATGTCCTTTTGTTTATAGCCTGCATGCTGTCCTGTATGTTGTCAGTCTTCTCCAATAGATTCCCTATTGATACCACATACTGACAGCCTCTGTGCTGTTGAAATTTACTGTACATTATCTTCCTTTATAGGACTGCACACCACTATGTTGCTATTTTGTTTCTGTCGGTAGTTACTATGTTTCAAGGTTTTTGTTTATATGATTGCCATACATAGCCCCGCTGATGTTTCAACGCTATTGCAGACACAGGACACCTGGTTTTATAGTGGTTATTCGGTTGCCTGTGCGCTTCCAATATATATATACCCCACTCATTGTAAATGACACAGAGAGCCACACTGCTGTAGTCAGCACGGATGGTGTAATGGTTAGCATTACTGCCTCACAGCACTGAAATCATGGATTTGATTCCCACCATGGCCCTAACTGTGTGGAGTACCCGGAGGAAACCCACACAAGTACGGGGAGAATATACAAACTCCAATTTCCTACCACAATCCAAAAATATACTGATAGGTTAATTGGCTCCCAACAAAAAGTAACCCTAGAGTGAATATGTGTGTGTGCGTGTACATGTGGTAGGGAATATGGGGGGTCATTCCGAGTTGTTCGCTCGTTATTTTTTTTTCGCAACGGAGCGATTAGTCGCTAATGCGCATGCGCAATGTCCGCAGTGCGACTGCGCCAAGTAAATTTGCTATGCAGTTAGGTATTTTACTCACTGCATTACAAGGTTTTTTCTTCGTTCTGGTGATCGTAATGTGATTGACAGGAAGTGGGTGTTTCTGGGCGGAAACTGGCCGTTTTATGGGTGTGTGTGAAAAAACGCTGCCGTTTCTGGGAAAAACGCAGGAGTGGCTGGAGAAACGGGGGAGTGTCTGGGCGAACGCTGGGAGTGTTTGTGACGTCAAACCAGGAACGAAACTGACTGAACTGATCGCAGATGCCGAGTAAGTGTGGAGCTACTCAGAAACTGCTAAGAAGTGTCTATTCGCAATTCTGCTAATCTTTCGTCGCAATTTTGATAAGCTAAGATTCACTCCCAGTAGGCGGCGGCTTAGCGTGTGCAAAGCTGCCAAAAGCAGCTTGCGAGCGAACAACTCGGAATCACCCCCATAGAGTGTAAGCTCCATTGGGGCAGGGACTGATGTGAATAGCTGAATGTTCTCTGTAAAGCGCTGCGGAATATGTGTGCTCTATATAAATAACTGGTAATAAATAAATAATAGTCAGGAGGGGTTGCTGCCACACAAAGAGCTGCAAAGAAGGGGGCAGGTGTAAGCTCGGTATGCACAAGCAGAGTATGCCATGTTGGAAGGACCTTGAACTGTCAAGTTCTGGGCTAGCTGTGCCGAGAGTGCTCGTTCGGCACAGATGTAGCCACGATGAGCATGGCTACATCTGTATTACAGTCACATTAACAAGTGGTTTGTTCATTCATAGACTCTCACATTGCAATGTTCATGTAAGTGAAGAGCAGGGGAAATGGAGATTTTTGAAAGGAGCTAGTCACACCATATGTACAGGCCACACCCCCTGTGCAGACCACACCTCCACAACACTAGTTACACCACCCACATCACTAGTCACACTCTTGATGTGCTGATCACACCCCCTGCGGCAGCACACAATAGGCCCTTCATAAATTTCAGCTCCAGGCCTAAGTGGACATTAATCTGGCACTGTACACAGCTAGAGTGCGATATAGTTAGTGCACTATGGGGGTAATTCCAAGTTGATCGCAGCAGGAATTTTGTTAGCAGTTGGTCAAAACCATGTGCACTGCAGGGGAGGCAGATATAACATGTGCAGAAAGAGTTAGATTTGGGTGGATTATAGAGCCGGATTAAGGGGCACGTCACCCTGGGCCCCCTCTATGAATGGGGGCCCCCCAGCTTTGGTTACAGCTGCAGTGCAAAAGTGCACTGCGAGCTGTAGAAAATGAAAGTAAACAGGAGAGGAGACTGAGGAGGAAGAGGGGTGGAGTTTGTACGTGGGGGCGGGGCTTCACGGCACTGTGCATTCAGTGCTTGGCAAGCAGCATGGGGGAGAGGAGGAGAGCTTGGAGGCAGGACGGGATCAGATGCACAGTGTGCCTGCAGTGCCCACCCAGTGATTTTAGAGGGAGGTAAGAGGGAGGAGTGGGGGAAACTGTGTGAGAGGGAGGAGGGGGACACTGTATAGGAATATGTGTGAGAGGGGGGAGGGGGACAATGTATAGGAATATGTGTGAAAGGGGGGAGGGGGACACTGTATAGGAATATGTGTGAGAGGGGGGAGGGGGACACTGTATAGGAATATGTGTGAGAGGGGGGAGGGGGACACTGTATAGAAATATGTGTGAGAGGGGAGAGGGGGACACTGTATAGGAATATGTGTGAGAGGGGGGAGGGGGACACTGTATAGGAATATGTGTGAGAGGGGGGAGGGGACACTGTATAGGAATATGTGTGAGAGGGGGGAGGGGGACACTGTATCGGAATATGTGTGAGAGGGGGGAGGGGGGCACTGTATAGGAATATGTGTGAGAGGGGGGAGGGAGACAGTGTACATGAATATGTGTGAGAGGGGGGAGAGGGACATTGTATATGAATATGTGTGAGAGGGGGGAGGGAGACACTGTATATGAATATGTGTGAATATGTGTGAGAGGGGGGAGGGAGACAGTGTATATAAATATGTGTGAGAGGGGGGAGGGGGACACTATGTATATGTGTAAGAGGGATATTTTTATGTGTGTGACTGTATGTTTATGACTGTGTGTGACAGTGTATATATGTGTGATTGTATGCATGTGTGTCTAACTGTACATATGTATGTGTATATGTGTGTGACTACTTATGTGACAGTATGCATGTGACTGTGGGCGGGATGTATTAACATACATCGCCGCCCCTCGCCGGTTACCGCAGCGATGTTGATCGCATATGTACTAACATATGCGATCAACATCGCGATGCGGTGACGGAGGCCCCCCGCGATACCTGTTAGGTGGTCTGCGGGGGGGTCTCCATCACCTCCCAGGGGTCCCCACACAGGCTAGATGCCGGGAAGCAGCAGCAGGCTGCCCCCGGCGCCTCCTCCTCCCCACTGCAGCCGGAAGGACGTCCGGCTGCGTTGCTAGGGGGAGGAGGAGATTACCTTCCGGGTCCAGGGCAGCCTGGAGGAAGGTAAGCTGGGGGGGAGGGGGGGAGGCGTCTACGGCGGTGGCGACGGTGTCGGCGGGTTGCGGAGGTCGGCGAAAAGAAGCCCATAGGCTTCTATAGGGTATCGCCATCCAGAGATGGCGATTCCCTGGACGCCGAAAACGTGGCCGTAGGGTGTTAGTAAATATGAAAATGCGGTAAAACCCCTAGGGGTTTTACCGCATTTTTGCTTTAGTACATCCCGCCCTGTTTGTGCGACTGTACATATGTATATTTATGTGTGTGACAGTATGTATGTGTATAAGTACTGTATGTGACTGTATTTATGTGTGTGACAGTATATATGTATGTGTACTGTATATGTGCATATGCATATCGCCCCAACAATCACAATGTGATGGGACAGTACTGTTTTTTGGGTTCTGTCCCATCAGTGGGCAGGAGCAGAGGGAGGGACATAATGCTCCCAACTACTGTGCACATGAAGCTGGGGCTGCTGGGGAAGCATGAAGTGAAATGGGCGTGTGACTTGTGGCCACACCCCAGTTTATTTGCACACTGAAGGCTTGCGCACTGAGGAGGTCATTCAGATCTGATCGCTGGGCAGCGTTTTTTGTTGTCCTGCGTTCATATAGTCGCCACCTACAGGGGAGTGTATTTTGGCTGTGCAAGTGTGAGATCACATGTGCAGCTGAGCTGCTAAAAAGCAGTGTGTGCAGTCTCTACGCAACCCGGGACTTACTCTTCCAGTGCGATTGATTCCTGCTGATCGGGGCTGGAGCTGACGTCAGACACCCTCCCTGAAAACGCTTAAGCCCGTCTGCGTTTTTCCGGACCCTCCCTGAAAACGGCCTCTTCCTGTCAATCACCTTGCGAACGCCCGTGCAAATGGTTCCTTCGCACCATCCCGTCGCTGACCACCTATGCCCGTTGTAGCTGTCCGACGCGACTGCGCATTGTGGTACATAAGCATGCACAGTTCGGATCTGATCACCCGCTGTGCGAAAACACACGGCAGCGATTGGATCTAAATGACCTCCTAAGACCCGATCCAAAAATGTTAATCTTTAGGGCCCCCCAGTATTAAGTGCCCTGCAAATTAGATTGTAGATTGAACACACCACACCCAAATCTAACTCTTTCTGCACATGTTATATCTGCCTCCCCTGCAGTGCACATGGTTTTGCCCAACTGCTAACAAAATTCCTGCTGCGATCAACTTTGAATTACCCCCTATATCTTACCCAGGGACGTGCAGTCATGGGAGGCAGTGCCTCCCCTGCCATAAATGAGTAGAATAATATAAAGAAGATATTCATGACACATATTCTGTGTCATAAGTAATGCCTCCCGTCAACAATAGAAATGGGCTAAAATGGGGGGGGGGGGGGCAAGCACTGGGCTATAAAAGCCCATTGAAAATCAGCAGGGTAAGCGGCACTTATAGCAAGTGCCTCGTTGACAGCGAGGCAGATGTGATTGGACAGCGGATCCAGTACTGGATCCGCTGATCCAATCACCGATACGTGGTGGGCTGAAGCGGATGCGGGACCTGGCGCTGCTGTGGCGCTATCACTTCTGTAGCACGGGCGAGTGAAGCGGCAGCGGGACCCGATGTCAGAGCTGCGCTGCCTGTTACTATACCAGCAGGAGCTACAGAGGCAGCAGGCTGGGGACCACGCGGCGGCGCTAGCAGCGCTGGAACTGTAGCTCACCTTCCTCGTCCTCCTCTCTCCTCACAGAAGCACCTGCCCCCTCCAGGACGGGGCCCATCACCACACAGGCGAGGGCAGTGGCGTAACTAGAAATTTTTCTCCCCCAAGCCAAAAAATTCTTCGGCGCCCCCCCCCCCCCCCCCCCCCCATACTTGGCACTAGCAAAGTGAGAAATATGCGCGTGCCTTGGGCGCGCACGGCCAAAAAGGGGTGTGGCTTCGTTGGGATGGGCGTGGCTTCGCGTAAAGGGGCGTGGCATTGCAGGAAAAGACTACCTTATACCCCAGTTTTGCAACCTGCACGCCCAGACGTTAGCCACCACAGGAAAGAAAAATAATCCTGATTCATGCCCCTTACATTATTTGTCATTTTTCCTCCTTATAGTAATGCCCAGTATACATTATTCCACATACTGCAATGGCCTTAGCCATTATGCCACACACAACAATGCACATGACACAATATGCACACACTGTAATGCCCCCGACACATTATGCCACACACCGTAATGCCCACGACACATTATGACAGGAATCGCAATGCCCGTTATACATTATGCTACACACCGTATCTGTGACACAGTATGACACATACCGCAATGCCCGTTATACATTATGCCACACCGCAATGACCCCGAGACATTATACCACAATGCCCGTGATATAGTATACAACACACCGTAATGCCTGACACATTATGACACACACCGCAATGTCCGTGATACATTATGCCACACACCGTAATGCCCATTACACATTAAGTTCTACAGTAAGGCTTCTAATTACTTTTAAATTACCTGCTCGTTGCCAGGGGTTTCATGCTCTTTGTTCCATGCACGGTGCCAGGGGTTTTCATGCTCAGGGTGTCATGCTCGTTGCCAGGGGTTTCATGCACTGGGTGTCATGCTCATTGCCAGGGGTTTCATGCACTGGGTGTCATGCTCGTTGCTAGGTGGTAGTGCTTGTTGCTAGGGCTGTGCTCCCAGTGCCACATATGCCCCCAGTGCCAGATATTCCCCCACAGTGCCAGGTATATGCCCCCAGTGCCAGATATTCCCCCACAGTGCCACATATGCCCCCTCAGTGCCTGCTCCCCCAGTGCCAGATATTTCCCCACAGTGCCAGGTATATGCCCCCAGTGCCAGATAGTCCCCCACAGTGCCAGGTATATGCCCCCAGTGCCAGATATTCCCCCACAGTGCCAGGTATATGCCCCCAGTGCCAGATAGTCCCCCATAGTGCCAGGTATATGCCCCCAGTGCCAGATAGTCCCCCACAGTGCCAGGTATATGCCCCCAGTGCCAGATATTCCCCCACAGTGCCAGGTATATGCCCCCAGTGCCAGATAGTCCCCCACAGTGCCTGCTCCCCTCCCCCTCCTTTGTGTTGGAGGGACACGGAGCGCACAGCGCGCGCCCCCCCTGTGTCCCTCCTGGCTTTCCGGCTGTCTAATAAAGGAAGTGCCGGTTCGTGAGCCAATCAGAGCTCACGAACGGCACTTCCTGTATTAGACAGCCGGAGAGCCAGGGAGGGACACAGGGGGGCGCGCTCTGTGCGCTCCGTGTCCCTCCTTACAGCGGCGGAGGGAAGGAGACCTGCAGATTGACATGCTCGTCCGCATGTCAATCTGTTCTAAATCAGTGGTGCCCCCGCAGCCCCTCGCCCCCAAGCCACTGCGAGGACTGCGGGGGCAGTAGATACGCCACTGGGCGAGGGGGTGGGATGGGGGGGGGGTCTGGGGGGTGATTTATTGTACTGGGTGGGAAGAAGTGAATGGGCAGCTCACCCTCAGATCACCTGGACTGCATCTCACCTTCAGATGATCAGGGGATGAGCTGCTGTCCAAGTGATCTGGGGGTGAGCTGCAGTCCAAGTGATCTGGGGGTAAGCTGCAGTCCAAGTGATCTCGGCCAGATCACTTGGACTGCAGCTCACCCCCAGATCACTTGGAATGCAGGGACAGTGAGGAATAAATAAAATAAATGTAAAAAAATTATATATATGCTTATATCACCGCCCACCGCTGGCCAACGCTCACTGCCACACGCTGCACCGCCACTGAAAGCTGACCACCGCAGACCACAACTGGCGGTGGTCAGAGGGACATCAACGCCGCAGCAACAAAGGACAGCTTAGTACCGCCGCAGACAGTCCCTTCCGCACATCCGCTGCACATATCAGGTAATGTTTCCCTGCTTCCCTATGTTCCTGCTTCCCTATGTCTCTGTTGTCACTCTCCCTGTCCCTGCTGTCACTCTCTCTCCCTGTCCCTGAAATGTGTATCATACCGTGTGCTATAATGTGAATTTCGGCTCATACCATGTGCTATAATGTGAATTTCGGGTCATACCGTGTGCTGTAATGTGAATTCCGGCTCATACCTTGTGCTGCAATGTGAATTTCGGCTCATACCGTGTGCTATAATGTGAATTTCGTCTCATACCGTGTGCTATAATGTGAATTTCGGCTCATACCGTGGGCTGTAATGTGAATTCCGGCTCATACCGTGTGCTATAATGTGAATTTTGGTTCATATTGGGGTATATTTACTAAAAATCGTATTTTCCCGTTTGAGGTCAAAGTTCAATCACGAATGACATCGAAAGTGTAAATATGCAACTTTTTGAAATTAGTACGACTAATTTACTAAGCTGCCGTATTCTGCATTTTCGGTTTTACAGATGTCTATGTCATTCGTTTTTTTAGGCAGTGTTTTACGTGAGTGACTTGTAAAACACTGCCGACTTTAATACAATGAATCTCGGCCGGATCTGAGAGATCCATGCTGGGCTTCATTGTGCACCTTGTAAAAAAAAAAAAACATGGTTAAAATTAAAAAAAACATTGCGTGGGGTCACCCCTCCTAAGCCAAACCAGCCTCGGGCTCTTTGAGCCGATCCTGGTTGCAAAAATATCGGGAAAAAAAGGATAGAGGTTCCCCCATATTTAAACAACCAGCACCGGGCTCTGCGCCTGGTCCTGGTTCCAAAAATACGGGGGACAAAAAGCGTAGGGGTCCCCCGTATTTCTGAAACCAGCACCGGGCTCCACTAGTCAGATACATAATGCCACAGCCGGGGGACACTTTTATATAGCTCCCGGCGGCCCTGGCATTACATAACCAACTAGTCACCCCTGGCCGGGGTACCCTGGAGGAGTGGGGACCCCTTCAATCAAGGGGTCCCCCCCTCCAGCCACCCAAGGACCAGGGGTGAAGCCAGAGGCTGTCCCCCCCATCCAAGGGCTGCGGATGGGAGGCTGATGGCCGTTGTGTAAAAAATGAATATTGTTTTTAGTAGCAGTACTACAAGTCCCAGCAAGCCTCCCCCGCAAGCTGGTACTTGGAGAACCACAAGTACCAGCATGCGGAGGAAAACCGGGCCCGCTGGTACCTTTAGTACTACTACTAAAAAAATACCCCAATAAAAACATAAGACACACACCTTGAAAGTATAACTTTAATGCATACATACACACCTCCATATACACATACTTACCTTATGTTCACACGAGGGTCGGTCCTCTTCTCCATGTAGAATCCATGGTGTACCTGTGGAAAAAATTATACTCACAAAATCCAGGGTAGAAGCCTCTTCTTCTTGTAATCCATTTGTAATCCATGTACTTGTCAAAATAAAAAAACGGACACCCGACCTCGCACTGAAAGGGGCCCCATGTTTTCACATGGGACCCCTTTCCCCGAATGCCAGAAACCCCCTCTGACTTAAGTCTAAGAGGGTTCCATCAGCCAATCAGGGAACGCCACGTTGTGGCATCCTCCTGATCGGCTGTGTGCTCCTGTACTGTATGACAGGCGGCACACGGCAGTGTTACAATGTAGCGCCTATGCGCTCCATTATAACCAATGGTGGGAACTTTGTGGTCAGCGGTGAGGTTGCTTTCTTCGTAGAGCGTGTCGTAACGGGTCGCCGGGCAACGACGCACGTGTGCAGTGCGGCCGCCGTGCATGCGCATTCCAGACCCGTTCGCACTGCAGCGACAAACTGCTGCGTGCGAACGGGTTGGAATGACCCCATAAATACGGAGGAAACGACACCAAAGAAAAGTGCAAAAACTCATGTCGACCTTATGTCATGTTGACCTAGTACATGTCTACCTAGAAACCATGTCGACCTACTTACTGTCAACCAATAGTGGTCGACCTAGAAATTGTTGACCTAAGTGTGGTCGACCATGCATACCACACCCATCTGCTTTGGTACACTTTTCAACTATTTCTTCCTTATTTTTTATTACCACTAGCAATTCCCTTATATATTGTATCCTTGCCCTATCTACTGTATATATGTTTTTATTTTTCAGTTACTGCCAGCTGAAATCTCTGTCCTTTTGTATCCTGAATATGTTGAAATATAATGTCAGATACAGACTATTTTTGAGTTAGCAGCAAGCCATGTTTGTTATGACTGATTTCTACACTGGTCTTTCATTTCCAGCTCACTTCTTGTGTTAATAATTAGTAGTAGATAAACATGTTACATTAATTTCATACACCATAAAGCAAAATATCACTAGATCACTATGGTGGTCATTCCGACCCATTTGCATGCAGCAGTTCTTCGCTGCGGTGTGAACGGGTCTGGAATGCGCACGCGCATCGTTGCCTGGCAACAGAGGTCGCCAGGCAACAACGCTGACAGAGAAGAAAGCGGTCACAGCGGCGACCGCAAGAAGATGGACAGCAAGAGGGCGTTAGGGGGCGTCAACTTACCGTTTGCTGCCGTTTTCGGGGAGTGGTAAGTAGAACGCAGGCGTGTCCAGGCGAACGGAGGGCGGAGGTGTGACGTCAATGCCAGCCCCATCATCGCGGGATCCGTCGCACAGGGTAAGAATGTCCAGGGCTGGTCTTGTTTTGAGTGAAACTTTTTTTAGCATAGCAGGGCTGCACAAGCGATCACAGCCCTGCTATGCTAAAATACACTCCCCCATAGGCGGGGATTAGTTGATCGCACCAGCAGCAAAAAGTTTCTTGGTGCGATCAACTTGGAATGAGGGCCAATGTGCACTCTGTAAGCCTGCATACATTAATATCGGTGAGGACATTTCAGCATGGTCACCCTGTGCTCAGCATCATGGTTTACAACGTACTGAATGCACCAACAGCCTTGTTTCTGCTTAGTAATTCCCAAGTTTTGCTTGTTTGGCTTTTTTAAAAACTGCAGCCAGCCAGGTCAAAAAAAAAAATCAGTCATGTCTGTGGGGAAATCAGTGCTTCCAAAATGTTCTATCTATCAGCAGAGAATGCAATTATCCTGCTCCGTAAATGAGCTTTTCACTGAAGCAGTGTACATTCATTACATATGTATTTCTATGTAGAATATTACAGCATACTTTTTCAAGAGTTGGACATTGGTAAACAAAAGCATAATTATTCTAACTCCTAAATTGAGATGTACAGTAGCTAATATCCCAGCACTCAGGATCCCGATGGTCAGAATCCCAACAAATCCTGATAGTAAATACTTGGGTTAGGTTTAGGCAGTAGGGGGAGGGTTATGGTTAGGCTGTGGGAGGGGAAGGTTAGGGTAAAACTATGGGAGGGGTGGGTTAGGGATAGGATTAGGGTGGGTGGGTTAGAGTTAGGATTAGGGTGGGTGGGTTAGGATTAGGGTGGGTGGGTTAGGGTTAGGAGTAGGGTGGGTGGGTTAGAGTTAGGATTAGGGTGGGTGGGTTTGGAGTAGGGTGGGTGGGTTAGAGTTAGGCTGGGTGGGTTAGGATTTTTAGGATTAGGGTGGGTGGGTTGGGGTTAGGATTAGGGTGGGTGGGTTAGAGTTAGGATTAGGATGGGTGGGCTAGGATTTTAAGGATTAGGGTGGGTGGGTGGGTGGGTTAGAGTTAGGATTAGAGTGGGTAGGTTAGGGTGGGTCGGTTAGGGTTAAAATATCTAAATCCATTGGGAGTTTGAATGTTGCATGCAGCTATCAGCATTCTGATCATCGAGATTCTGTGCGCTGGGATATTGATACCAACCCCCTTAAGTAGCAAGTATAGTATTTACATATAAACATTCAGGCCGTAACAGAAAGCAAATGGGGAGAGACCGTCACTATACCTTTGGCACCTGTATTTGGCTTGCAGGGTTCCAGGAACGGTACACTGCAGCCTGGAGAGCCACCTGGGTACAACCCAGCACATCCATAGGATGATGTACCCAGTGCTCAGCTTCCCGACCCTGGCCACATCTTCCATGATGTCATGACTTCACATGCATAGGGGGCGGAACAGTGAGCCAGGACTCAGTGCCCTACTATGGTACTGTAAATATTGTATAGTTTTGTTACTATAATCATTATGGAGCTTGACAATTCTAGATGAGTTATTATAATTTACTAATCAATGGATTCGACATCTGCCATGTGAATTCAGCCCCCCCCTCCCCCATTGATCATACAATACATACCCTGTTCCTGTCCTCTTCTGTTCTGAGTGGACTTGGAGTCTGCTGAGTAAGCTCATCACCCCTGCCCCCTCCTGTTATACTTACCCCAGTTCCAGGGCTGGACTGGCCATCTGGCACTTCTGGGAAATGTCAGAAGGACCAATGGTCAAATTGTCCGGTCCAGCCACACAGAGAGCAGGGCTGACCAAGCAGCACAACCTCCTGGCTCTCTAACTGAATGAGTGGTGTTTATTAGATTGTGAATATTAACTTTAAATCAATGGTGTATATTACATTTCAACTAATAATAGCTCTACATAATTGACGGTTAACTATTTTATACGTTTTCTTGCAGTGGAACAAAAACAACTTAAACCTTAAAATACACATAGAAAAACAAAATAGATCATCTTCAGAGTTTTGACTATAAGAATTATTAGAACAATACAAATACGATGTTTCTAATTTATTATTTATATCATCTTTTCCAATCATTGTTATAGTCAAACATCACCACCGGTGTGTAAATCTGGCCCTGATACTGGTCAGTGCTTCCCCAGCCATTGAATCTCTGCACCTCACTTCTCTGTACTTACACACTGGGTCAGTACTCAGGAGGACTCTCTATGTGTCTCTCTTCAGTCCGAAATGCTCTAATCAGATAACAGGTTACACCGGACCCAGGCACATCAATCTAGCCTGGTGGGAAGGGGGGAGAAGTTGGGATCCCTGGGTCACTTACAGCTGTCTCCCCCCCTCCTCTGGTCCCAAAGCTCAGTCAGCAGTTCATTAAACCTAATACTCCTGTGTATCTGCACTGCACGCTCTCCTGCTCTGTACAGCATCGGTGGTCATTCCGAGTTGATCGCACGTAGCAACTTTTTGCTGCTCATGCGATCAACTTGGCGCAGCCTATGGGGGAATGTATTTTAGCATAGCGGCTGTGATCGCTTGTGCAGCACTGATATGCTAAAAAAGTTTCCTGCAAAACAAGACCAGGGTCAGACCTACTTACCCTGTGCGACGAATCCAGCGACGAAGGTCCCGGGATTGACGTCAGACATCCGTTCTCCAAACGCCTGGACACGCTTGCGTTCGGATCTCCACGCCCGGAAAATGGTGAGTAGACGCCCCCAGAACGCCTCCTCGCTGTCAATCTTCTTGCGATTGCGCTAGCGTTCACTTTCTTCTTTGTTCTAGCCGCTACCCGGCGACAGCCGTCACCGGGCAACGATGCGCCTGCGCATTGCGCCCACCGCTCTTGCGCAGTTCTGACCCGTTCGCACCGCAGCGAAGAACCGCTGCGTGTGAATGGGTCGGAATGACCCCCATAATCTCCAGCTCTACACTGCACACTCTCCTGCTTGCAGGTTCTTCCTTCTGCTGCTGCACAAGAACCCGTGATGTCATTGTTTTCCAGCTGGGGAGGGCCCTTGACAGAGGGGGAGGTGGGGGGCAATGTACAGTGTCCACTCTGTCCCCCCTTAATCCAGCTCTAATCCTATGCCATCCTGACAGGGTAAGTTTATAGGGCTTTCTTCATTACTTGTGTCTACATTATATACATTTTCTTGGTGTGTTATAGAATTATTTGCCGTTTAAAGTAAATTAATTTTTACTATCAAAGCAAATGTTATTTTTTTTTTCTCTTGTTCTCATGACCTGGTAGAGTATAGGTTTCTGGTGCCGGTGGCCACGCACCTTCAGCGTGATGTCATGATGTCAAATGTGCGGTGGGCAGCACCATCACAGGGGAGCACTGGGACCAGGATGCGGTCACCATCTTGCCGTACGCTGGCCCTCCTCACCACCGTCACTGCATTTTATAGACTTGGCCATTGGTCCCCCTGGAACTGCACTGAAGAAATGAATCAGTCAGACAGCTGACCTACTGCTTATTCCCCACTTTTCTATCACTGCCTGTATTCTGTTGGCTGAATATGCTGTTCACTGTTTTATACCATGTGTTGTTGTTGTTTTTTTTACCATGCATGTCCCCCCACCATTTGCTATACCTGCGTACATCCACCCCACCATATTGCTAAGTCTGTGTGCAGATTCTGCTTACGTGGTATATAATAGGAATTCATGCCAGTTTTCCCATATGTGCCTTGGGTCCTTGTATGGCTTATAGCCCACATTGTCACCTTTGTAGTGTGCCCATCGCCTAGTAAACTCGTAGATGGGATGAAAAATACTTGGACCTGACAGTTATGTTGAGACCCTACTTCTAGCTGTCATGGATGTAGTTATTTGTGAATCTGGACTAGGACTGTATACTGGGTCTGGTCTTGAGACTTGCAGAAAGAATTGAGCAGGCTTAATAAATGATCTTTTTATGCAGACGTGGCAGTTGGCTTAGAGAAGTTGAAGTGAAGGTGACCAGCTATGTGGGAACTGGAACACTGATGGGGAGATCCACCGGTGCAATAGGTAGCTAGGATGTCGCCTGTATGGATAGTCTCTGAGTAGACTGGATTGCTCTAGAGTTGAGTGATGGAATGCTGGGTGGAGCCAGCAAGGCAGGTTTCAGAATGCTGGGCAGAACCAACAAAGCAGGTAGTCAGGATGCTGCACTGAACCAGCAAAGCAGGTTTTCTGGATACTGGGCTAAACCAGCAAGGCAGGAGTTCTGGATGCTGGATGGAACCAGCAGGCAGGAGTTCTGGGTACTGGACGGAACCAGCAAGGCAGGGGTTCCGTAGGCTGGACGGAACCAACTAGGCATGGGTTCTGGATGCTGGACGGAACCAGAGAGGCAGGAGTTCTGAATACTGGACGGAGCCAGCTCGGCCTATGTTCAGAATGCTGGACGGAACAAGCAAGGCAGGTTTTCAGGAGTGCTGGATAATGCTGAACTACCACGGCAGGTTTTCAGAAGTACTGGATGGGCTGAACCAGTACAGCAGGTTTTCAGAAGTACTGGATAGGCTGAACCAGCACAGCAGGTTTTCGGAAGTACTGGATAGATGAACCAACACAGCAGGTTTTCAGAAGTACTGGATGGGCTGAACCAGCACAGCAGGTTTTCAGAAGTACTGGATGGGCTGAACCAGCACAGCAGGTTTTCAGAGGTACAGGAATGCTGGACGGAACCAGCAAGACACTAATGCTGCAGAGATATTTAGGACAGTCCCACGGGAACACTGGGATTGCACACCAGTGAATCTGTATATACTGCAGTGTTACTGCATTAGTGGCCCTTTAGGAACATCAGGGAGTCAGGTAGTGCTGGAGATGGATACTGCATTTTGTGTATACCAGCAGGAGATTCTGGAGCTCACAACGGGCTGAGAGACAACAAAGCAATGACAGCTTGCCAGTGCTGGGACTTGGAACTTATACCCCTTGCCTACTGCTGACTGGATGCGGGATTCACATGACGAGGAAGTGATTCCGGATTGGGCCTTGAAACGTCAGCTGACCCAGAACTGTAAAGGTGCTGACCATGGAGATACTGATGTGAACTCTGGCATGGTGTGGCCATGAAAGTCTGTTATGGCCGCCAATTCTGTGAGCATAGACATGGGGACTTCAGCGCAGCAGCTGACTGCGCAGGGCGCCAGGAGACAGTGTGGATAATGGGAAATGCCCGGGCTTGCGGCAGAGGTAAGACAGAGCGAGACTAGGAAGCGCTGTAAATCTCCATTTTGTGACACTAGCATTAGTAGGCTGCAACCACTAATATTGTGTAATCTCTTGTAGGTGTAACCTATTCCACACAGGGTAATCCTACGCAGTGTGCCCAATATGACTGCCTCATCTGGTACATTTGGGAGGTGGAATGGACAACCCATGGAAATTATTACACAGATGTCTGCACCAAACCCTGCAATTATGCTTATTGTACTCTCTAGGTCTTTGTTGTTCCTAATTATTTCTGTGTAGTTTTGTACTAGCTGTAATTCTTAACCCTCTGCATAATATATCATTTGTTTGAGGTCTGTAAAGCGACTTTGAGTCCTGTGAGAGAAAAGTACTTTATAAATACAATTATTATTATTAGGATGCCAGCTCTCTGCTATTCGCAGCCCAGTCTGGCAGTCCCAGAGGAAGAAAACACCTCCTAGTGGCGCTGTCTGTAGTATCTCTGACTGACAGGTAGGAATTCCAATAGGAAGTCACGGCTAGTAACAGTGAAGCCAATGGAGTCTCACAGATTGCATCTGGCTTCACTGAGTCTGAGCTGAGGTGGTGGATTTTACCTGGGAGGGGCTGCAGTCCATAGGTAAAATCCGCCACTGCTAGCAACACTCCCTTAATGCGCCAACTCAATTAATCATTTTTTCATGCACTACTAGATACCATCTAGCCACCACCCAGGTACACCCATAACTTTCCCCCCACAATCCTGGTACCGTCTAACCAAACGCACCTTTCTCCATAAACTCTGTGTCATTTATGCACGAAAGAGGTTTTCAGAAATGTTTTACACATGCGCAGTTGGAAATAATTGTTCAACTACGTAAACATTGGCTTTGCATGTGGATTGCGTTTGGCTATGTACAGGTATCAGGCTACTTTTTTAATACTTTAATGCAGCAATCCCATGAACAAATGTGGTGTATTTTTTGTTTACCATAAATCACATTCTTATTGATCTACATACTGTAATACATGGTGTGAAGATACCGGGTTCCAAATCACTCGGCACGGTGGTAGATGAAAAACCAACAGTGGTTTATTGAACAGAATGGGTTATAAACAGGTCAGCACACCTCTGTAATCCAATTCCACATGACAATTCCCACCACAAACTCCAGACAGAACATTACTTCTTTGTCTGGGAGCAGAGAATCCCTCTCAGCAACGCAGAGTCCCAGAGAAATCCAATATAATGGGTTTCACAGCAGATCCATGGCAGAACATTACTTCTTAGCCTAGGGTCAAAGAATCTCCCCTTCAGCTCCCTGGGTAGCTCTACTTATACCCCTAGAAACTTCATATTGGAGGTATGTGTGTGACCTCTTTGTCTTAGGATCTTACAGCATTGGAATACAATACATATTCTAAACAAGGTTATTACATCAGCCAGAGAGCCACCCTGTCTGGTCAGCTCACTTTTGGACAATAGGGAATAAACAAAAAGGGACAATGTTACCTTATATGACTCAACCTTTGAGTGTCCACTGTGGTGTATGAAAACAATAGGAAACTATAGGTCTAACATAAATACATTATCTAAAGGGTAACAGATAACAACACAATTGCATATATTAACACTATCAAGGTTGATTTAAACACAGTATTGGGTGAGCAGCAATGGACATGTTATGGAGAATGAACAAACAGACGAATTGGATGTACAGTATATGGATATGGATATAAAAAGTACATATTTGACATAGAGATGAGCGGGTTCGGTTTCTTTGAATCCGAACCCGCACGAACTTCACTTTTTTTTTTCACGGGTCCGAGCGACTCGGATCTTCCCGCCTTGCTCGGTTAACCCGAGCGCGCCCGAACGTCATCATGACGCTGTCGGATTCTCGCGAGACTCGGATTCTATATAAGGAGCCGCGCGTCGCCGCCATTTTCACACGTGCATTGAGATTGATAGGGAGAGGACGTGGCTGGCGTCCTCTCCATTAGAATAGATTAGAAGAGAGAGAGAGAGAGAGAGATTGTGCAGACAGAGTTTACCACAGTGACCAGTGCAGTTGTTGTTAAGTTAACTTTTATTTAATATATCCGTTCTCTGCTATATCCGTTCTCTGCCTGAAAAAAACGATACACAGCAGTCACACAGTGTGACTCAGTCTGTGTGCACTCAGCTCAGCCCAGTGTGCTGCACATCAATGTATAAAAGCTTATAATAATTGTGGGGGAGACTGGGGAGCACTGCAGGTTGTTATAGCAGGAGCCAGGAGTACATAATATTATATTAATTTAAAATTAAACAGTGCACACTTTTGCTGCAGGAGTGCCACTGCCAGTGTGACTAGTGGTGACCAGTGCCTGACCACCAGTATAGTAGTATATTGTTGTATACTATCTCTTTATCAACCAGTCTATATTAGCAGCAGACACAGTACAGTGCGGTAGTTCACGGCTGTGGCTACCTCTGTGTCGGCAGTCGGCACTCGGCAGGCAGTCCGTCCATCCATAATTGTATAATTATATACCACCTAACCGTGGTATTTTTTTTTCTTTCTTTATACCGTCGTCATAGTCATACTAGTTGTTACGAGTATACTACTATCTCTTTATCAACCAGTGTACAGTGCGGTAGTTCACGGCTGTGGCTACCTCTGTGTCGGAACTCGGCAGGCAGTCCGTCCATCCATAATTGTATTATTATAATATATACCACCTAACCGTGTTTTTTTTTTCATTCTTTATACCGTCATAGTCAGTCATACTAGTTGTTACGAGTATACTACTATCTCTTTATCAACCAGTGTACAGTGCGGTAGTTCACGGCTGTGGCTACCTCTGTGTCGGCAGTCGGCAGGCAGTCCGTCCATCCATAATTGTATTATAATATATACCACCTAACCGTGGTTTTTTTTTCATTCTTTATACCGTCATAGTGTCATACTAGTTGTTACGAGTATACTACTATCTCTTTATCAACCAGTGTACAGTGCGGTAGTTCACGGCTGTGGCTACCTCTGTGTCGGCAGTCGGCAGGCAGTCCGTCCATCCATAATTGTATTATAATATATACCACCTAACCGTGGTTTTTTTTTCATTCTTTATACCGTCATAGTCAGTCATACTAGTTGTTACGAGTATACTACTATCTCTTTATCAACCAGTGTACAGTGCGGTAGTTCACGGCTGTGGCTACCTCTGTGTCGGAACTCGGCAGGCAGTCCGTCCATCCATAATTGTATTATTATAATATATACCACCTAACCGTGGTTTTTTTTTCATTCTTTATACCGTCATAGTCAGTCATACTAGTTGTTACGAGTATACTACTATCTCTTTATCAACCAGTGTACAGTGCGGTAGTTCACGGCTGTGGCTACCTCTGTGTCGGCACTCGGCAGGCAGTCCGTCCAACCATAATTGTATTATATACCACCTAACCGTGGTTTTTTTTTCGTTCTTTATACCGTCGTCATACTAGTTGTTACGAGTATACTACTATCTCTTTATCAACCAGTGTACAGTGCGGTAGTTCACGGCTGTGGCTACCTCTGTGTCGGAACTCGGCAGGCAGTCCGTCCATCCATAATTGTATTATAATATATACCACCTAACCGTGGTTTTTTTTTCGTTCTTTATACCGTCGTCATACTAGTTGTTACGAGTATACTACTATCTCTTTATCAACCAGTGTACAGTGCGGTAGTTCACGGCTGTGGCTACCTCTGTGTCGGCACTCGGCAGGCAGTCCGTCCAACCATAATTGTATTATATACCACCTAACCGTGGTTTTTTTTTCATTCTTTATACCGTCGTCATACTAGTTGTTACGAGTATACTACTATCTCTTTATCAACCAGTGTACAGTGCGGTAGTTCACGGCTGTGGCTACCTCTGTGTCGGCACTCGGCAGGCAGTCCGTCCAACCATAATTGTATTATAATATATACCACCTAACCGTGGTTTTTTTTTCGTTCTTTATACCGTCATCATACTAGTTGTTACGAGTATACTACTATCTCTTTATCAACCAGTGTACAGTGCGGTAGTTCACGGCTGTGGCTACCTCTGTGTCGGAACTCGGCAGGCAGTCCGTCCATCCATAATTGTATTATAATATATACCACCTAACCGTGGTTTTTTTTTCGTTCTTTATACCGTCGTCATACTAGTTGTTACGAGTATACTACTATCTCTTTATCAACCAGTGTACAGTGCGGTAGTTCACGGCTGTGGCTACCTCTGTGTCGGAACTCGGCAGGCAGTCCGTCCATCCATAATTGTATTATAATATATACCACCTAACCGTGGTTTTTTTTTCGTTCTTTATACCGTCGTCATACTAGTTGTTACGAGTATACTACTATCTCTTTATCAACCAGTGTACAGTGCGGTAGTTCACGGCTGTGGCTACCTCTGTGTCGGCACTCGGCAGGCAGTCCGTCCAACCATAATTGTATTATATACCACCTAACCGTGGTTTTTTTTTCATTCTTTATACCGTCGTCATACTAGTTGTTACGAGTATACTACTATCTCTTTATCAACCAGTGTACAGTGCGGTAGTTCACGGCTGTGGCTACCTCTGTGTCGGCACTCGGCAGGCAGTCCGTCCAACCATAATTGTATTATAATATATACCACCTAACCGTGGTTTTTTTTTCGTTCTTTATACCGTCGTCATACTAGTTGTTACGAGTATACTACTATCTCTTTATCAACCAGTGTACAGTGCGGTAGTTCACGGCTGTGGCTACCTCTGTGTCGGAACTCGGCAGGCAGTCCGTCCATCCATAATTGTATTATAATATATACCACCTAACCGTGGTTTTTTTTTCGTTCTTTATACCGTCGTCATACTAGTTGTTACGAGTATACTACTATCTCTTTATCAACCAGTGTACAGTGCGGTAGTTCACGGCTGTGGCTACCTCTGTGTCGGCACTCGGCAGGCAGTCCGTCCAACCATAATTGTATTATATACCACCTAACCGTGGTTTTTTTTTCGTTCTTTATACCGTCGTCATACTAGTTGTTACGAGTATACTACTATCTCTTTATCAACCAGTGTACAGTGCGGTAGTTCACGGCTGTGGCTACCTCTGTGTCGGAACTCGGCAGGCAGTCCGTCCATCCATAATTGTATTATAATATATACCACCTAACCGTGGTTTTTTTTTCGTTCTTTATACCGTCGTCATACTAGTTGTTACGAGTATACTACTATCTCTTTATCAACCAGTGTACAGTGCGGTAGTTCACGGCTGTGGCTACCTCTGTGTCGGCACTCGGCAGGCAGTCCGTCCAACCATAATTGTATTATATACCACCTAACCGTGGTTTTTTTTTCATTCTTTATACCGTCGTCATACTAGTTGTTACGAGTATACTACTATCTCTTTATCAACCAGTGTACAGTGCGGTAGTTCACGGCTGTGGCTACCTCTGTGTCGGCACTCGGCAGGCAGTCCGTCCAACCATAATTGTATTATAATATATACCACCTAACCGTGGTTTTTTTTTCGTTCTTTATACCGTCGTCATACTAGTTGTTACGAGTATACTACTATCTCTTTATCAACCAGTGTACAGTGCGGTAGTTCACGGCTGTGGCTACCTCTGTGTCGGAACTCGGCAGGCAGTCCGTCCATCCATAATTGTATTATAATATATACCACCTAACCGTGGTTTTTTTTTCGTTCTTTATACCGTCGTCATACTAGTTGTTACGAGTATACTACTATCTCTTTATCAACCAGTGTACAGTGCGGTAGTTCACGGCTGTGGCTACCTCTGTGTCGGCACTCGGCAGGCAGTCCGTCCAACCATAATTGTATTATATACCACCTAACCGTGGTTTTTTTTTCATTCTTTATACCGTCGTCATACTAGTTGTTACGAGTATACTACTATCTCTTTATCAACCAGTGTACAGTGCGGTAGTTCACGGCTGTGGCTACCTCTGTGTCGGCACTCGGCAGGCAGTCCGTCCAACCATAATTGTATTATAATATATACCACCTAACCGTGGTTTTTTTTTCGTTCTTTATACCGTCGTCATACTAGTTGTTACGAGTATACTACTATCTCTTTATCAACCAGTGTACAGTGCGGTAGTTCACGGCTGTGGCTACCTCTGTGTCGGAACTCGGCAGGCAGTCCGTCCATCCATAATTGTATTATAATATATACCACCTAACCGTGGTTTTTTTTTCGTTCTTTATACCGTCGTCATACTAGTTGTTACGAGTATACTACTATCTCTTTATCAACCAGTGTACAGTGCGGTAGTTCACGGCTGTGGCTACCTCTGTGTCGGCACTCGGCAGGCAGTCCGTCCAACCATAATTGTATTATATACCACCTAACCGTGGTTTTTTTTTCATTCTTTATACCGTCGTCATACTAGTTGTTACGAGTATACTACTATCTCTTTATCAACCAGTGTACAGTGCGGTAGTTCACGGCTGTGGCTACCTCTGTGTCGGCACTCGGCAGGCAGTCCGTCCAACCATAATTGTATTATATACCACCTAACCGTGGTTTTTTTTTCATTCTTTATACCGTCGTCATACTAGTTGTTACGAGTATACTACTATCTCTTTATCAACCAGTCTATATATTAGCAGCAGACACAGTACAGTGCGGTAGTTCACGGCTGTGGCTACCTCTGTGTCGGCACTCGGCAGCCCGTCCATAATTGTATATACCAGTGACCTAACCGTGGTTTTTTTTTCTTTCTTTATACATACATACTAGTTACGAGTATACTATCTCTTTATCAACCAGTCTATATATTAGCAGCAGACACAGTACAGTGCGGTAGTTCACGGCTGTGGCTACCTCTGTGTCGGCACTCGGCAGCCCGTCCATAATTGTATATACCACCTAACCGTGGTTTTTTTTTCTTTCTTTATACATACATACTGCAGTGCCACTCCTAGATGGGCCCGGTGTTTGTGTCGGCCACTAGGGTCGCTAATCTTACTCACACAGTCAGCTACCTCATTGCGCCTCTTTTTTTCTTTGCGTCATGTGCTGTTTGGGGAGGGTTTTTTGGAAGGGCCATCCTGCGTGACACTGCAGTGCCACTCCTAGATGGGCCCGGTGTTTGTGTCGGCCACTAGGGTCGCTAATCTTACTCACACAGCTACCTCATTGCGCCTCTTTTTTTCTTTGCGTCATGTGCTGTTTGGGGAGGGTTTTTTGGAAGGGACATCCTGCGTGACACTGCAGTGCCACTCCTAGATGGGCCCGGTGTTTGTGTCGGCCACTAGGGTCGCTTATCTTACTCACACAGCGACCTCGGTGCAAATTTTAGGACTAAAAATAATATTGTGAGGTGTGAGGTATTCAGAATAGACTGAAAATGAGTGTAAATTATGGTTTTTGAGGTTAATAATACTTTGGGATCAAAATGACCCCCAAATTCTATGATTTAAGCTGTTTTTTAGTGTTTTTGGAAAAAAACACCCGAATCCAAAACACACCCGAATCCGACAAAAATAATTCGGTGAGGTTTTGCCAAAACGCGTTCGAACCCAAAACACGGCCGCGGAACCGAACCCAAAACCAAAACACAAAACCCGAAAAATTTCAGGCGCTCATCTCTAATTTGACACAGGAAATGAGGCATAGCTATATTAATTGTCACATACCTCATTTCCTCACATTCGTCTCCCACTTTTTAGACCCAATGTCCTGGCAAGTTGTAGGTAAAGTCCTCAATGTCCAAGCGAGGCTGTTGGGACAATCCAGTAACTCTTTTCTTAGGTTTGAGGAGGTATCCGTTCAGATGGTCCACAATGTTAAGGTCGACATTCATTATGTCGACCACTATTGGTCGACATTGACATGGTCGACATAGACAAATGGTCGACTCGTGAAAGGTTGACACATGCCAAAAGCAAATTTAACTTATGCTGCAGGGAAGTAGCAAAATCTGACAATGTGTCTCTTAACTCTTCCCTGTCACAACTGAGGGCTGGTGTTGGTAGCTGGAAGTCTCAGTTGTAGGGGCTGACGTGTACTTAAACTTAGGTGGTGAGACATGCGCAGAGGCTGCAGCACATAAGCCCGAAGGCGTGACCACGACAACTAGAGGTATCTTTGAGGTGTTTTATTAAATAATAAAAGTCATGAAAAAGTGCAACAAAACAAGAACTATTAGGAGAGTCTGGATTCCTACTGGTGTGAGACCAGTATCTTGGGAATAACTTAGGGTTTTTAATGTTGCTTGAGATCGTTGGTGAAATAGTAGAATGATGCTAGAGATCGTTGGTGAAATAGTAGAATGATGCTAGAGATCGTAGGTGAAGTAATAGAATGATGCTAGAGATCGTAGGAACAGCGCTTAGCTGTACTATTGAATACTGAGGTTAATGTGAACAAAGTTCCGCTGGAGAAGCTACTGATAGCCAAAGCATATACTCTGCTGACACAGGGTGCAAATAGCAGGAAAGTCAGGCTGCACCACTGAGGGTTATCACAGGAGAGGCAGACTGCACCGCAGACAGTTATCACAGGAGAAGCAGGCTGCACCGCAGAGAGTTATCACAGGAGAAGCAGGCTGCACCGCAGACAGTAGACACAGGGGACTCAGGCTGTACTGCAGAGTATAACACAGGAGAGTCTCTAGTGAAGCTGAAGACTGGAATCCTGGAAAGACAACTGAAGCACTGACAACTTCCTGAGTGTTGAAACAGGATATTTATACCCACTGGTGAACAGACATTGGCTGACAACTTGACACAGGCACCAGCAGCGCTGCGGATTGGAAGAAGAATGACATGTGACTTTGTCCAACATGGCTGCGCCCATGACAGCATTTTGAAGGGTTGTTTATCAGGAAGGGGAAAGAATTGGTTTTGGGTGGCGCACAAAAGTAAATAATCAAATACATAAAATATAACTTTTATTCTATTTCATTTAAGAGACCTATAACTGTGAAATATTAAAACCAACATACAATGACAAGACAAAGTGTAACATATATTTTTATAAAAACACACGCTGTACTCAGAGTATCGTGCACTGCTCTTTTAATTATTGGGTACAGTGACCTCTACAAGTTTTGTGTGTATTGTCCGATGGTACGTGAATAAAAATATCCAAGTTGCAAATGGTCTTTTTTTATTTCAGTTACTTTTAACCAAGCTCTCCACTGTATTCCAAGATCTTATATCTCACAAGGAGTTCTCAATGTGTCCACGTTTTTATGCTCAATCATTGAGGATTTTATTAGCTGCTGGCTAGTAATCCCCTTTCTCACCTGTCCATTTAATATACTCTGCCAGATACATGCATACAGTCTTAACTGATTATATTTGACTCAACTGTACTTTAGCAGGTAAGATGGTATCAAGTGATTGTCACCCTAAACAGTCAGTTGGGATTCTATCTTATTGACTAGCGCTCTCAATCCTAGTAGTCAGCACTGTCAGTAAAATGTCTTAATTTATTATCATGAAAAATATTTTGTATCTCATTGTTGGTACCTTCCACCTTGTGTTACAGTGGTCACTCAAACTGGGATTCTGTGTGCTTTTATAAAAATATATGTTACACTTTGTCTTGTCATTGTATGTTGGTTTTAATATTTCACAGTTATAGGTCTCTTAAATGAAATAGAATAAAAGTTATATTTTATGTATTTGATTATTTACTTTTGTGCGCCACCCAAAACCAATTCTTTCCCCTTCCTGATAAACAAGATTCCTAACATTGGTACCACCAAGGTGTGTGGCAGCACCCCCATAATCAATTCAAATTTATGAAAGAGAAAATAATATGGGGTTCGTAGAACAATAAATAAATATACTATAATACTAGTGCAGTAGTTTTCCCATTTCCCCTTCCCAAGAATAGCATTTTGAAGGGGAAAGAACCATGTGCCAAACAACAATGGCGGCGGAGGCCACGGCAGCAGAGGACTCCATGCTCTCCTGCACACGCACAGTGGCCACAGAGATGGCAGCGGCGGCCGCGGCTCACAGAGGACGCCACACTTAGACTCCATGTGGTAAGATCAGGGGTGCAGCGGTGACGGCCGCGATGGGGCTAAGAGCGCCATACCCAGCTAAGTGGAAACACTAAGAAGGCAGCTGAGCTGGCATTGCAGGTAACATAAAAATGAAATGTGTATCAAAACACAGTTATGACCCGGGCCTGGAACGCTGAGCCAATCTCAGGAGACACCTAACTGGTAGAAAATGGCGACCAGACACCCGGATCGTGACATTCTCCCTCAAAAGCCACTTCCACTGTTCCCTCACATAATTCCCCATGTGGCTGCAGAGAAGCTGACAGGACTGATGGATCCCTGTCCAGGTCTTCTGCCTCAAAGCCAATTCCCCCTCACCCAAACACAACACTTGGAATGGCTCAGTAGCCAGTACTGGTAAGTGCTCACCTGAAGGATTCCCTTGGAGGCTCTGTTGCTCGAGTGGTGGTAGGGTGACCATGGCGACTTCTTCCTCAATGTATCGCTGGCACTCTGCGATGGTTTCTATATCCTCCAGGCCCGCAAATGGCCAGTTGTAACACGGCTCAGGCTGGTCACAGAGTGTTTCACTGTGACATTCCCCCAGGGAGGAGAGAACGGGTTGCAGACAGTGCTTCCTTGCATCCACCTGGTCAAGGTTGGCCTTCTCCAGTGTAACATACTGGGCAGATGGTTGTTGGCATTCTCTCACTAAGTCCTCATCTTCCATCTCAGCAAAAGGGAAGTTGTATTGCAGTTCCTCCTGGGGTGCCTGGATTGTGGGCACTGCTTTCTTCACTTCAACGCGTGCTTCCTTCCGTATAGAACACTGGGCAGTTTCTTCCCTTGGGTATGGAAGAAGCTGTTGCAGATGGTGCCTTTCAGCATCCACCCTGTAACACTGGTCTCGCCATGCTGGGGTATGCAGGGCCCCCCGATCCAATGCCACTCTGTCCGGGAAGACAATTTACTCTGAACTTGCCATTCCATCTCTGTATATTGTATTCTTTGTGTCATTTGTAATATCTTGCATCCGTTCTTGTAACCTGAGTGATCCCTCTGCTTGCCACCAAATGTGAAGATACCGGGTTCCAAATCACTCAGGCATGGTGGTAAATGAAAAACCAACAGTGGTTTATTAAACAGAATGGGTTATATACAGCTCTTTGTCTTAGGATCTTACAGCTTTGGAATACAAATCATTGATACGGCCGCACCTGGAATATTGTGTTCAGTTTTGGGCACCACTGTATAAAATGGATATCGGTGAACTCGAAACGGTTCAAAGGCGAGCTACTAAATTGATTAAAGGACTAGAGGGACTGGATTACGAGTAAAGGCTTACTAGGTTGAATATGTATACACTGGAAAAGAGGCGTCTAAGAGGAGACATTATTAATATCTTCAAATATGTAAAGGGGCATTACAAAGAGTTATCTGAGGAATTATTTATTAAAAGAACACGGTTTAGGACACATGGGCATTTGCTGAGGCTAGAGGAGAGAAAATTCCGTACGCAATGGAGGAAAGTGTTCTTGACTGTTAGGGCAATTAGGATTTGGAATTCCCTGCCAGGGAAGGTGGTAATAGCGGACTCTGTAAATGCATTTAAAAAAGGATTGGATACATTTCTGATTGAAAATTATATCCAATGTTGTAACATTTAAAATATTGACGTTGTTATTCCAGGTGTGGCATGATTTATAGTTTTTAATTAGTCATAAAACATTACTTCAGCAGGTACCTTATAACCAACTCAAGTTAATACAGGTTGAACACGATGGGCATTTTGTCTCTATTCAACCTCAATTGCTATGTTACTATGTAATACATATTCTTATCAAGGTGATTACATCAGCCAGAGAGCCACCCTGTCTGGTCAGCTCACTTTTGGACAATAGGGAGTAAACGAAAAGGGACAATGGTACCAACCAACGACTCAACTTTTGAGTGTCCACTGTGATGTATGAAAACAATAGGAAACTATAGGTCTAACATAAATACATTATCTAAAGGGTAACATAACATAACATAACACAATTGCATATTTTAACAATATCAAGTTTGATTTAAACACAGTATTGGGTGAGCAGCAATGGACATGTTATGAATGAACAAACAGACGAATTGGATGTATATGGATATGGGTATAAAAAGTACATATTTGACACAGGAAATGAGGCATAGCTATATTAATTGTCACAGACCTCATTTCCTCACACATGGTTAGTCCTGTTTCTGACACGCTCAGTAGGTGTCGGAACTCTCTGATGATGACATTACTGACAATGGTGGGAGGGGTCACCATTCAGACCAGCTGTCAGTAACTATAATGTAGCTGTTACTAATACCCTTTTCACACCGGACCTCTGACCCAGAATATTGCCATGGCAACCCGGGTTGACCCTTTCACAGAGGCAGGAATCTGACCATGGTCGTGACCAGTGTCTAATCCGGGACCGACCCAGGTAGCCCACGATGGGAGTGGGGCGATCTGGGCTATCTGACCTGGGTCATGCTAAAAATATGCAGAGAGACGGATCACCGGTGCTTGGAGGCTATAGCCCGGGTCCAGCCTGCAGTGAACTTCCTTTACTGACAAGCATCCATAATTGCTAGAGATGTGCGCTTAACCATTTTTGCTGGTTTTGGCCCTAATTCATTGCCCTGTTTTGGTTTTGTAAAAATGTGATGACTGGTTTTGGTTTTGCATTTATTTAAAAAATTTACAAAAAAAATGAAAATCATAATTTGGGCCTTTTTTTGTTCCTAGAGTATAATTAACCTCAATAACAATAATTTGCAGTCATTTCCACTCAATTGTAACCACCTCACAACTCACAATATTGTATTCATCCAGCTAGCTGGCTGAGTAAACTGAGTGACAGTGAGGTGAGGCCTAGTGGCAAAAAGACAATAAAAGTAGAATTAAGATTGATTAATTGATTATGGTAGTCAACTGTGTGGTCCATATTATCCATATTGATGAACTCAACATACACAAGTTGTAAAATTAAAAATAGATTTATTTTTTTACTTTTTTCTCAGCGGCAAATCACCCCATTTACATTTATTATGCTAACAATAAAAGAAGAATTAAAATAAATATTGATTAATTGTAGTAGGCATGGGCAACTGTAATGTCCACTAGGGAAGCAACTGAGGTGAATGAAAAAATAGTCCCTGTGTGGTGAGGCCTAGAGGCAAAAAGACAATGAAAGAATAAAAAAAAGGTTGATTCATTGTGGTAGGCATTGGCAACTGTATGGTTCACTAGGGAAGACACTGATGTGAATTAACTTTTCTCTATGAGGCCTAGCAGCAAAAAGGCAATAAAAGAAGAATAAATAAAGAGATTGATTGATTGTGGTGGGCAATGGCAAATGTATGGTCCTTATTCTCTGTGATGTGAGGCCTAGCAGCAAATGACTGAACATGTAGGAGGTGTCTAGATGGTTAGCGTCCCTACCGCTACTAATTTTGGCCTCACAAATGGAGCAGATGTCTTCACAAACGTTATGAGGATTTTGGGTAAAATAATTCCACCCCCAAGAAGCGGATTTTTGGTCTTATGCCCAGGCATCACAATGGCTTTCTTTTTATCATGAACAAGAACTGCAGCCACTGATGGCTGACTTACACAAACAAAATCAACAACATCCTCATCTTCTGTGTCAGATAGCAGTAGTACACACACATCCCATTCATCTTTTTCCACTTCCCCACAAGCATCCTCAATTTCTATTATGTCCTCATCGCCTTCTTTTCTTGTACTGCTCCCCACATATGCAGAAACAGTGGAATGAGGTGCAAAAGGCTTCTCTATGAGGACAGTTCAGAAATGTCATACTCACACATAGCTAATGCGGACACCCATAGACTCTCCTCAGTGATGTGTAATGGTTCTGAACACACAGTTTGATCTACTGCCTTAGTGGGTTTTATTTATTTTTTTACACCTCTGAGTGAAAAAGTCTTGCATGGTCATGAGAGATAGAAGAAGATGCCTCACTGACAGTTGCAGAACCACCACTCATAAATAAAGGCCAAGGCCTGAGAGTTTCCTTGCCACTGCGTGCGGGGAATGGCAAGTTGCCAATTTTATGTTTTTCTGTAGTAAGCTTTTCTTTTATTAGAGGTTTTTTTCTTTACTCCTGTAAACTATTGTTATTGTTTGTTTTATTTCAGATGCCCTGACTTAAACCCTCTATGCCTTTGAGCATTGTGGTTAGTAGATGATGCTGAAGGACTTGTATCATCATAACTGGTGGCAGCAGCTGCAGAGCTAGTATTTGCTTGCTGCTCCTGTTCTTCTCTCAAATGATCATCGTGATCACATATTCAAGTTGTACAAAAACTAGTTTAATAGTAGTAATTATTTGAACATTTTTATTGAAAATCACCATTTACTGAAGACTCACAGTAGTTATATGTTATGGATATGCAGTTGGGTACAGCCTGCGTTGTCACAGTACTAGTACAGTGGGGTACAGCACTAAAGAAAAACTTTTTCTCCACATTTTTAAATTAATTTTAATGTTTTTAAACTGTGTTCACAAATGACACTGCGGAGTCACATCGCTTATGTGAATGCAGTGGGGTACACCCTGTGAAGTCACAGTACTTGTATCTTATGAATATGCAGTAGTCACAGTAGTTGTATGTTGTGGATACACAGTAGTCACAGTACTTGTATGTGATGGATACACAGTGGGGTACGGCCTTCAAAGCCGTAGTATATTACTTGTATGTTATGGATACACAGTGGTCTCAATATTTGTATGTTATGGATACACAGTGGGGTATGGCCTGCAAAGTCACACTACTTGTATATTATGGATACACTGGATAGGTATGAAATCATGATGGATGGGATTCCGGAGGTCACAATACTGATGGTGGCATCCCAGTGGTCACAGTCCTGAAAGGGGTGAGGTAAGTATTCTACTTCCCACTCTACCCCTCTAACCCTAACCCCTCTTACTGCAGCCTAACCCTAACCTCCCCCAATAGTGCCTAAACCTAACCTCCCATATTGCCTTAACCCAACCCTCACTCCATACAGCCTAACCCTAACCTCCCCTCTTAGTGCTTAAACCTAACCCCCCCCCCACCCCTGGTGGTGCTTAACCCCCCTCCCTGCAGTCTAACCCTATACCCCTGGGTGGTGCCTAAATCTACCCCCCCCCCCCCCCCACAGCCACAGTCTAACTTTCTGAAGCTATACTTACACTCGGGATCCCGACTGTGAATATTGCACAGATGCATTGGCAGCACTGGAGCGGAAGGACACTGGACAGGTACGTTGGCAGCACTGGAACGGATGGACACTGGACAGGTACATCTCCAGCACTGAATTGGGTGGCACTGGACAGGTGCCACGGTAGCACTGGAGCAGTTGGACACTGAACAGGTGTGTCAGCAGCACTGGAGTGGAAGGAAACTGGACAGGTGCATCAGCAGCACTAGGCAGATGTACAGGCGTCAGAAGCACTAAGGTGGATGAACGCTGGACAGTTCTAGATGGACACATCACAGCCACTTAATTAACAAAGCACAGTAACTTTAGATGGACACAGACAGCAGAGCCACTTGTATGTGGAGTCTGGACACAGCACAGCCACTTGTATGGATGGACACAGCAGTACAGGCACATGTATGGAGTCTGGATACAGTCTGGGCACAGCCCAGCCACTTGAACTAGCATAATACAGTGTAGCACACAACAGCTTGCCTGAGAACAGAGTGAAATGGAGTCACTGCTGTGGGTCCCTTATATAGAATCCAAAACTTGCGAGAATCCGACACCAGGCTGGTGACATTTTGCCTCAATTTGAAATCCGAGTCTTGCGGAAAAACCCGAATTGCAGCTTGAATTGACTCAGATACCGTCAGGTTGGGTGGTGGCCTCATCTGGTACATTTGGGAGGTGGAATGGACAACCCATGGAAATTATTACACAGATGTCTGCACCAAACCCTGCAATTATGCTTATTGTACTCTCTAGGTCTTTGTTGTTCCTAATTATTTCTGTGTAGTTTTGTACTAGCTGTAATTCTTAACCCTCTGCATAATATATCATTTGTTTGAGGTCTGTAAAGCGACTTTGAGTCCTGTGAGAGAAAAGTACTTTATAAATACAATTATTATTATTATTAGGATGCCAGCTCTCTGCTATTCGCAGCCCAGTCTGGCAGTCCCAGAGGAAGAAAACACCTCCTAGTGGCGCTGTCTGTAGTATCTCTGACTGACAGGTAGGAATTCCAATAGGAAGTCACGGCTAGTAACAGTGAAGCCAATGGAGTCTCACAGACTGCATCTGGCTTCACTGAGTCTGAGCTGAGGTGGTGGATTTTACCTGGGAGGGGCTGCAGTCCATAGGTAAAATCCGCCACTGCTAGCAACACTCCCTTAATGCGCCAACTCAATTAATCATTTTTTCATGCACTACTAGATACCATCTAGTCACCACCCAGGTACACCCAGAACTTTCCCCCCCGCAATCCTGGTACCGTCTAACCAAACGCACCTTTCTGCATATACTCTGTGTCATTTATGCACGAAAGGGGTTTTCAGAAATGTTTTACACATGCGCAGTTGGAAATAATTGTTCAACTACGTAAACATTGGCATTGCATGTGGATTGCGTTTGGCTATGTACAGGTATCAGGCTACTTTTTTTAATACTTTAAAGCAGCAATCCCATGAACAAATGTGGTGTATTTTTTGTTTACCATAAATCACATTCTTATTGATCTACATACTGTAATACATAATGTGAAGATACCGGGTTCCAAATCACTCGGCATGGTGGTAGATGAAAAACCAACAGTGGTTTATTGAACAGAATGGATTATAAACAGGTCAGCACACCTCTGTAATCCAATTCCACATGACAATTCCCACCACAAACTCCAGACAGAACATTACTTCTTTGTCTGGGAGCAGAGAATCTCTCTCAGCAACGCAGAGTCCCAGAGAAATCCAATATAATGGGTTTCACAGCAGATCCATGGCAGAACATTACTTCTTAGCCTAGGGTCAAAGAATCTCCCCTTCAGCTCCCTGGGTAGCTCTACTTATACCCCTAGAAACTTCATATTGCAGGTGTGTGTGTGACCTCTTTGTCTTAGGATCTTACAGCATTGGAATACAATATATTCTAAACAAGGTGATTACATCAGCCAGAGAGCCACCCTGTCTGGTCAGCTCACTTTTGGACAATAGGGAATAAACAAAAAGGGACAATGTTACCTTATATGACTCAACCTTTGAGTGTCCACTGTGGTGTATGAAAACAATAGGAAACTATAGGTCTAACATAAATACATTATCTAAAGGGTAACAGATAACAACACAATTGCATATATTAACACTATCAAGGTTGATTTAAACACAGTATTGGGTGAGCAGCAATGGACATGTTATGGAGAATGAACAAACAGACGAATTGGATGTACAGTATATGGATATGGATATAAAAAGTACATATTTGACACAGGATATGAGGCATAGCTATATTAATTGTCACATACCTCATTTCCTCACATTCGTCTCCCACTTTTTAGACCCAATGTCCTGGCAAGTTGTAGGTAAAGTCCTCAATGTCCAAGCGAGGCTGTTGGGACAATCCAGTAACTCTTTTCTTAGGTTTGAGGAGGTATCCGTTCAGATGGTCCACAATGTTAAGGTCGACATTCATTATGTCGACCACTATTGGTTGACATTGACATGGTCGACATAGATAAATGGTCGACTCGTGAAAGGTTGACACGTGCCAAAAGCAAATTTAACTTATGCTGCAGGGAAGTAGCAAAATCTGACAATGTGTCTCTTAACTCTTCCCTGTCACAACTGAGGGCTGGTGTTGGTAGCGGGAAGCCTCAGTTGTAGGGGCTGACGGGTACTTAAACTTAGGAGGTGAGATGGGACTCCTAGACATGCGCAGAGGCTGCAGCACATAAGCCCTAAGGCGTGACCACGACAACTAGAGGTATCTTTGAGGTGTTTTATTAAATAATAAAAGTCATGAAAAAGTGCAACAAAACAAGAACTATTAGGAGAGTCTGGATTCCTACTGGTGTGAGACCAGTATCTTGGGAATAACTTAGGGTTTTTAATGTTGCTTGAGATCGTTGGTGAAATAGTAGAATGATGCTAGAGATCGTAGGTGAAGTAATAGAATGATGCTAGAGATCGTAGGAACAGCGCTTAGCTGTACTATTGAATACTGAGGTTAATGTGAACAAAGTTCTGCTGGAGAAGCTACTGATAGCCAAAGCATATACTCTGCTGACACAGGGTGCAAATAGCAGGAAAGTCAGGCTGCACCACTGAGGGTTATCACAGGAGAGGCAGACTGCACCGCAGAGAGTTATCACAGGAGAAGCAGGCTGCACCGCAGAGAGTTCTCACAGGAGAAGCAGGCTGCACCGCAGACAGTAGACACAGGGGAGTCAAGCTGTACTGCAGAGAATAACACAGGAGAGTCTCTAGTGAAGCTGAAGACTGGAATCCTGGAAAGACAACTGAAGCACTGACAACTTCCTGGGTGTTGAGACAGGATATTTATACCCACTGGTGAACAGACATTGGCTGACAACTTGACACAGGCACCAGCAGCGCTGCGGATTGGAAGAAGAATGACATGTGACTTTGTCCAACATGGCTGCGCCCATGACAGCATTTTGAAGGGGAAAGAACCATGTGCCAAACAACAATGACGGCGGAGGCCACGGCAGCAGAGGACTCCATGCTCTCCTGCACACGCACAGCGGCCACAGAGATGACTCCATGTGGTAAGATCAGGGGTGCAGCGGTGACGGCCGCGATGAAGCTAAGAGCGCCATACCCAGCTAAGTGGAAACACTAAGAAGGCAGCTGAGCTGGCATTGCAGGTAACATAAAAATGAAATGTGTATCAAAACACAGTTATGAACCGGGCCTGGAACGCTGAGCCAATCTCAGGAGACACCTAACTGGTAGAAAATGGCGACCAGACACCCGGATCGTGACATTCTCCCTCAAAAGCCACTTCCACTGTTCCCTCACATAATTCCCCATGTGGCTGCAGAGAAGCTGACAGGACTGATGGATCCCTGTCCAGGTCTTCTGCCTCAAAAGCCAATTCCCCCTCACCCAAACACAACACTTGGAATGGCTCAGTAGCCAGTACTGGTAAGTGCTCACCTGAAGGATTCCCTTGGAGGCTCTGTTGCTCGAGTGGTGGTAGGGTGACCATGGCGACTTCTTCCTCAATGTATCGCTGGCACTCTGCGATGGTTTCTATATCCTCCAGGCCCGCAAATGGCCAGTTGTAACACGGCTCAGGCTGGTCACAGAGTGTTTCACTGTGACATTCCCCCAGGGAGGAGAGAACGGGTTGCAGACAGTGCTTCCTTGCATCCACCTGGTCAAGGTTGGCCTTCTCCAGTGTAACATACTGGGCAGATGGTTGTTGGCATTCTCTCACTAAGTCCTCATCTTCCATCTCAGCAAAAGGGAAGTTGTATTGCAGTTCCTCCTGGGGTGCCTGGATTGTGGGCACTGCTTTCTTCACTTCAACGCGTGCTTCCTTCCATATAGAACACTGGGCAGTTTCTTCCCTTGGGTATGGAAGAAGCTGTTGCAGATGGTGCCTTTCAGCATCCACCCTGTAACACTGGTCTCGCCATGCTGGGGTATGCAGGGCCCCCCGATCCAATGCCACTCTGTCCGGGAAGACAATTTACTCTGAACTTGCCGTTCCATCTCTGTATATTGTATTCTTTGTGTCATTTGTAATATCTTGCATCCGTTCTTGTAACCTGAGTGATCCCTCTGCTTGCCACTAAATGTGAAGATACCGGGTTCCAAATCACTCAGGCATGGTGGTAAATGAAAAACTAACAGTGGTTTATTAAACAGAATGGGTTATATACAGATCAGCACACTTCTCTAATCCAATTCCAAATTACAATTCCCACCACAATCTCCTGACAGAACATTACTTCTTAGTCTGGGAGCAGAGAGTCTCTTCTAGCAATACAAAGTCCCAGATAAATCCAATATAATGGGTTTGATAGAAGATCCCTGGCAGAACATTACATCTTAGCCTAGGGTCAAAGAATCTCCCCTTCAGGCCCCTGGGTAGCTCTACTTATACCCCCAGAAGCTTCATATTGAAGGGGTGTGTGTGACCTCTTTGTCTTAGGATCTTACAGCTTTGGAATACAAATCATTGATACGGCTGCACCTGGAATATTGTGTTCAGTTTTGGGCACCACTGTATAAAATGGATATCGGTGAACTCGAAAGGGTTCAAAGGCGAGCTACTAAATTGATTAAAGGACTAGAGGGACTGGATTACGAGTAAAGGCTTACTAGGTTGAATATGTATACACTGGAAAAGAGGCGTCTAAGAGGAGACATTATTAATATCTTCAAATATGTAAAGGGGCATTACAAAGAGTTATCTGAGGAATTATTTATTAAAAGAACACGGTTTAGGATGGGTGGTCTTCTGTATGCCGGCGGTAGGGCTCCCGGCGCTCAGTATACCGGCGCCGGGAGCCCGACAGCCGGCATACCGACACTTATTTACCCTCGTGGGGGTCCACGACCCCCATAGAGGGAGAATAAAATAGTGTGGCGCGCGTAGCGCGCCACCGTGCCCGTAGCGTGGCGAGTGCAGCGAGCCCGCAAGGGGCTCATTTGCGCTCGCCACGCTGTCGGTAAGCCGGCGGTCGGGCTCCCGGCGCCGGGATGCTGGTCGCCGGGAGCCCGACCGCCGGCCAGCCGTAGTGAACTCTTTAGGACACATGGGCATTTGCTGAGGCTAGAGGAGAGAAAATTCCGTACGCAATGGAGGAAAGTGTTCTTGACTGTTAGGGCAATTAGGATTTGGAATTCCCTGCCAGGGAAGGTGGTAATAGCGGACTCTGTAAATGCATTTAAAAAAGGATTGGATAAATTTCTGATTGAAAATTATATCCAAGGTTGTAACATTTAAAATATTGACGTTGTTATTCCAGGTGTGGCATGATTTATAGTTTTTAACTAGTCATAAAACATTACTTCAGCAGGTACCTTATAACCAACTCAACTTAATACAGGTTGAACACGATGGGCATTTTGTCTCTATTCAACCTCAATTGCTATGTTACTATGTAATACATATTCTTATCAAGGTGATTACATCAGCCAGAGAGCCACCCTGTCTGGTCAGCTCACTTTTAGACAATAGGGAGTAAACGAAAAGGGACAATGGTACCAACCAATGACTCAACCTTTGAGTGTCCACTGTGATGTATGAAAACAATAGGAAACTATAGGTCTAACATAAATACATTATCTAAAGGGTAACATAACATAACATAACACAATTGCATATTTTAACAATATCAAGTTTGATTTAAACACAGTATTGGGTGAGCAGCAATGGACATGTTATGAAGAATGAACAAACAGACGAATTGGATGTATATGGATATGGGTATAAAAAGTACATATTTGACACAGGAAATGAGGCATAGCTATATTAATTGTCACAGACCTCATTTCCTCACACATGGTTAGTCCTGTTTCTGACACGCTCAGTAGGTGTCGGAACTCTCTGATGATGACATTACTGACAATGGTGGGAGGGGTCACCATTCAGACCAGCTGTCAGTAACTATAATGTAGCTGTTACTAATACCCTTTTCACACCGGACCTCTGACCCAGAATATTGCCATGGCAACCCGGGTTGACCCTTTCACAGAGACAGGAATCTGACCATGGTCGTGACCAGTGTCTAATCCGGGACCGACCCAGGTAGCCCACGATGGGAGTGGGGCGATCTGGGCTATCTGACCTGGGTCATGCTAAAAATATGCAGAGAGACGGATCACCGGTGCTTGGAGGCTATAGCCCGGGTCCAGCCTGCAGTGAACTTCCTTTACTGACAAGCATCCATAATTGCTAGAGATGTGCGCTTAACCATTTTTGCTGGTTTTGGCCCTAATTCATTGCCCTGTTTTGGTTTTGTAAAAATGTGATGACTGGTTTTGGTTTTGCATTTATTTAAAAAATTTACAAAAAAAAACTAAAATCATAATTTGGGCCTTTTTTTGTTCCTAGAGTATAATTAACCTCAATAACAATAATTTGCAGTCATTTCCACTCAATTGTAACCACCTCACAACTCACAATATTGTATTCATCCAGCTAGCTGGCTGAGTAAACTGAGTGACAGTGAGGTGAGGCCTAGTGGCAAAAAGACAATAAAAGTAGAATTAAGTTTGATTAATTGATTATGGTAGTCAACTGTGTGGTCCATATTATCCATATTGATGAACTCAACATACACAAGTTGTGCAATTAAAAATAGATTTATTTTTTTACTTTTCTCTCAGCTGCAAATCACCCCATTTACATTTATTATGCTAACAATAAAAGAAGAATTAAAATAAATATTGATTAATTGTAGTAGGCATGGGCAACTGTAATGTCCACTAGGGAAGAAACTGATGTGAATGAAAAAATAGTCCCTGTGTGGTGAGGCCTAAAGGCAAAAAGACAATAAAAGAATAAAAAAAAGGTTGATTCATTGTGGTAGGCATTGGCAACTGTATGGTTCACTAGGGAAGACACTGATGTGAATTAACTTTTCTCTATGAGGCCTAGCAGCAAAAAGGCAATAAAAGAAGAATAAATAAAGAGATTGATTGATTGTGGTGGGCAATGGCAAATGTATGGTCCTTATTCTCTGTGATGTGAGGCCTAGCAGCAAATGACTGAACATGTAGGAGGTGTCTAGATGGTTAGCGTCCCTACCGCTACTAATTTTGGCCTCACAAATGGAGCAGATGTCTTCACAAATGTTATGAGGATTTTGGGTAAAATAATTCCACCCCCAAGAAGTGGATTTTTGGTCTTATGCCCAGGCATCACAATGGCTTTTTTTTTTTATCATGAACAAGAACTGCAGCCACTGATGGCTGACTTACACAAACAAAATCAACAACATCCTCATCTTCTGTGTCAGATAGCAGTAGTACACACACATCCCATTCATCTTTTTCCACTTCCCCACAAGCATCCTCAATTTCTATTATGTCCTCATCGCCTTCTTTTCTTGTACTGCTCCCCACATATGCAGAAACAGTGGAATGAGGTGCAAAAGGCCTCTCTATGAGGACAGTTCAGAAATGTCATACTCACACATAGCTAATGCGGACACCCTTAGACTCTCCTCAGTGATGTGTAATGGTTCTGAATACACAGTTTGATCTACTGCCTTAGTGGGTTTTATTTTATTTTTTACACCTCTGAGTGAAAAAGTCTTGCATGGTCATGAGAGATAGAAGAAGATGCCTCACTGACAGTTGCAGAACCACCACTCATAAATAAAGGCCAAGGCCTGAGAGTTTCCTTGCCACTGCGTGCGGGGAATGGCAAGTTGCCAATTTTATGTTTTTCTGTAGTAAGCTTTTCTTTTATTAGAGGTTTTTTTCTTTACTCCTGTAAACTATTATTATTGTTTGTTTTATTTCAGATGCCCTGACTTAAACCCTCTATGCCCTTGAGCATTGTGGTTAGTAGATGATGCTGAAGGACTTGTATCATCATAACTGGTGGCAGCAGCTGCAGAGCTAGTATTAGCTTGCTGCTCCTGTTCTTCTCTCAAATGATCATCGTGATCACATATTCAAGTTGTACAAAAACTAGTTTAATAGTAGTAATTATTTGAACATTTTTATTGAAAATCACCATTTACTGCAGACTCACAGTAGTTATATGTTATGGATATGCAGTTGGGTACAGCCTACGTTGTCACAGTACTAGTATGGTATGGATACACAGTGGGGTACAGCACAAAAGAAAAACTTTTTTTCCACATTTTTAAATTAATTTTAATGTTTTTAAACTGTGTTCACAAATGACACTGCGGAGTCACATCGCTTATGTGAATGCAGTCGGGTACAGCCTGTGAAGTCACAGTACTTGTATCTTATGAATACGCAGTAGTCACAGTAATTGTATGTTGTGGATACACAGTAGTCACAGTACTTGTATGTGATGGATACACAGTGGGGTACGGCCTTCAAAGCCGTAGTATATTACTTGTATGTTATGGATACACAGTGGTCTTAATATTTGTATGTTATGGATACACAGTGGGGTATGGCCTGCAAAGTCACACTACTTGTATGTTATGGATACACTGGATAGGTATGAAATCATGATGGATGGGATGCCGGAGGTCACACTACTGATGGTGGCATCCCAGTGGTCACAGTCCCGAAAGGGGTGAGGTAAGTATTCTACTTCCCACTCTACCCCTCTAACCCTAACCCCTCTTACTGCAGCCTAACCCTAACCTCCCCCATTAGTGCCTAAACCTAACCTCCCATATTGCTTTAACCCAACCCTCACTCCCTACAGCCTAACCCTAACCTCCCCTCTTAGTGCTTAAACCTAACCCCCCCCCCCCCCCCGGTGGTGCTTAACCCCCCTCCCTGCAGTCTAACCCTAAACCCCTGGGTGGTGCCTAAATCTAACCCCCCCCCTCCCCCCCACAGCCACAGTCTAACTTTCTGAGCTATACTTACACTCGGGATCCCGACTGTGAATATTGCACAGATGCATTGGCAGCACTGGAGCGGAAGGACACTGGACAGGTACGTTGGCAGCACTGGAACGGATGGACACTGGACAGGTACATCTCCAGCACTGGATTGGGTGGCACTGGACAGGTGCCACGGTAGCACTGGAGCAGTTGGACACTGAACAGGTGTGTCAGCAGCACTGGAGTGGAAGGAAACTGGACAGGTGCATCAGCAGCACTAGGCAAATGTACAGGCGTCAGAAGCACTAAGGTGGATGAACGCTGGACAGCTACTTAATGGACACAGTGCAGCCAGTTCTAGATGGACACATCACAGCCACTTAATTAACAAAGCACAGTAACTTTAGATGGACACAGACAGCAGAGCCACTTGTATGTGGAGTCTGGACACAGCACAGCCACTTGTATGGATGAACACAGCAGTACAGGCACATGTATGGAGTCTGGATACAGTCTGGGCACAGCCCAGCCACTTGAACTAGCAGAATACAGTGTAGCACACAACAGCTTGCCCGAGAACAGAGTGAAATGGAGTCACTGCTGTGGGTCCCTTATATAGAATCCAAAACTTGTGAGAATCCGACACCAGGCTGGTGACATTTTGCCTCAATTTGAAATCCGAGTCTTGTGGAAAAACCCGAATTGCAGCTTGAATTGACTCAGATACCGTCAGGTTGGGTTGGTTTGGTTTCCAAGGAATCCGAACCACTCATCTCTACTAATTACTGTACATTGACAAGTTTAATTAACATCTTTTAAAATGGAATGTATGTAATAAAATAATACTTTATTCATACATTGGCAATTACTAAATTGACTTGCATAAAAGGGACTATTCAAACTGTTCTAATTGTAACAGGTACATATTATCTTGTGAAACTTGATTACTTGTGTTCTAGATATCATTTCTAGACATCTCATCTTCTCTTATTTCTCCTGGTGCCTTTTTTTTATTTTTTAGCTCTTAGCCTTAAGATTATGCAACTTGGGGATCTCTAAGGCAGAGGCCCAGAGCACGATGTAGCTTATAGTTCTACAACTGGAGAGCCACTGGTTGCTTAAGCCTTCCAATCTAAAAACTTATATGGGGATTGGATAAGACCCTTGACATAAGGCTAGGGACAGATATTTTCCCCACCTCCCACTGCCTCTGTGGGTCATCATGTTTAGTGCTTCTAACACTAGGCTGGTACCATTACTGTATTGTAGTGACTGGGCGCTATTATGTTTTGTCATATTTGAATCTGACATTTCTCCCTGTGAGGCAAGAAAGACACACACTGCATTATGTAGGTCTGGGGAGAAACCCTGAAAGAAGGATGTTGAATATTTGTATTGCCCTGGCACCAAAGATGGAATGGGCAAGGGGACTTGCAAGAGGCAATGAATTACATTCAACAATACTGAGCTTTAGTGGTGCTCAAATCCTATCACTGTCAAATGCATCTTAGTAAACTGGCTCTGTGTTTTGTCTAGGTATGTTTTATGGCATCTAGTTATATACCATAATTCACTCACTACAGTAAATATATACCCTATACAGAAAAACTTGCCTGAAGGCATGGGTTCAGACCATTATCAAAGATTCCATTCAGCGTGTCCTTACTGCAGTATAAATCTGTGATTTGCCAATTAATATATAAGTACATATTGGCACTGCAGAGAATATTAAAACAAATGTTGATCCTGAACCTAAAGATTGTATAACTGGGCGTTCCCACCTCTGCAAATGGCAGCTTCTGTCAAAAAATTATTGCAAAATGTTTATCTCATTTCTATTTTTCTATTGAAGTATAGAATACTTTTTGGCAGCAGTGAACATTTGAGATCAAAAGTCAACTCCGGCTTCTGTTTCAGAAGTAATGACTATTGGCTATTTCCCTACTCCTGTTTTGCGGATTCGAGAATCTCTGTGCATGCAGATTGTGGTTCATTGAAGGTTAACATTCTGAACTCTTACGGGGCACGAAACAGATTAACTAGATATTGCTAAATTTAATAAGTCCTATAGAATTAAAATGTCCAAATAGGCAATTACATCTTATTCTGCAGATCCCGAGTCATGATGAGGACAGTAATTACATTCATTTAAATGACCTGTAAAGCTTAAAGCAATATAATAGTATAGCTATTGAATGAAGACATTACATCGGTCAATAAGGTTGTTTAAAAGAATAAGACTCACACAGAATAGCTATAGGTACATATTAAAGTAAGATAGATGGAAAATAGTCAAGCATAGCTGATTAAGGTAGCTAAGACCCTGACACCTGATCTGCATATTGTGTAGCCTGGATGACAGGCAGTTCAGGCACAATTAGTGGATGGAAAGTAAGTTGAGACATACTGTAGTTAACCATTCCACAGTTTGCTAGGGAAGATACATTCACTGAGTCATATTAGTAACTGGAATTGTCATATAATTTAAATTTATTTAGCATTGTTAAGAGGACTGAATCTAGCGGAGCTGTCCAAGGTAGGAACTGTATTTCTTCCTCCTACACTCTATTTTCCTCATTGCCTTGCAGTTCTGCTTCTGGAATTACACCCACACAGAGAAAAAAAAAATTGCAGTGTTTCAAACCATCATGAACATAAGTCAAGCTTTCTCTCCAAATACAATTATACTATGGGTGCTTATAAAAAATGATGTGGTTCTCATACTGAGTTCTGTGGAGTGCTATAATTCATTTGATAAATATCTAGGTCACGGTGGAAATATTCAGTAGTGTCAAATCTTTGTAAGGGAAGATCAATGTGGCAATTTTCCAATGTGTCTTCCTTCACCTTTAGTTGATACAATATATCAGTGAGTAGTTTTCATTTTCTGCAGGACAATTTCTGAACATTCTAGAGTTCTAGAGACGATTATATCTAACCACTTGAGTGTTATCTGAAACTCATAGCACAGTAACTAAAGTTGCGTTTGGCTTTTAACCAATGTTTTGAATTACATTTGTTTACAATCTTTTCATGACTCTTATGCTGAGCAACCTTAAATACTTCAAACGTGCTGTACAATAATGACACAATGTATGTTGCTTGTTTATGAACAAAATATTCAGTTTGGATTGTAACTTCTTTGTCGTTTTCAAACGTTTCTAGATGCATACTAAATTTTAAAGCTCTGTTTTTGGGAGGGATTTCTGATTATTTGTTCACAGGATAATGCTATATACATTCAATTTGTTTGATTCAAGGATTTTGTGGCATTAGGCTTTTTATAGGTTGGATATAATTTAAAAGATTGCATGTTTTCAATAGGAAGGAACAAAGAAGTTTTTCTCGGTTTAGCAAATAATGTACTGTATATAGATGATGTGCAGGTATATACTTTAAATTATTATAGCAGTCTGACTTGATTTTCTTTTGTATTATTTTTTATCTTTGTTATATATATACGTTGATGCCATCCTTATATCACAGCTGTGCTCTCTGTGCATCCACGTGTGTCTGTATCAACTAGTTATGTTTATTACAGTGTATTTAATCTAAATCTGAAAATCCAATGTATCTGTGAATGAGAATCTCACTGTAATACAAATGGTGTAAATTGTATTTATATTTATTTATTACCAGTTATTTATATAGCGCACACATATTTCGTATCGCTTTCCAGAGAAAATATGCCTGTTCACATCAGTCCCTGCCCCATTGGAGCTTACAATCTATATTCCGTCTTCATGCACACACACTCACGCTAAGGTTCATTTTTGTTGGGAGCCAATTAACCTATCAGTATGTTTTTAATTTGTGGGATGAAACTGGAGTACTCGGAGTAAACCCATGCAAGCACAGAGAGAATATACAAACTCCACACAGTTAGGGCCATGGTAAAAATTGAACCCATGACCACATTGCTGTGTAATGTTAACCATTACACTGTCCGCACGGCCAATAACATGCAGCACTGAGCTTTCCCCACTCATATCAGTGGGGTTTTTAGTGTGTAGAAGTCCTAGAATGAAATATTGTGGTACCTAGGCATTATTACTTTCAATAGTTATTTGGTCATTCCTACAAATAACATGAGGCAAGGGTAAAGTTAAGCACAAGTAAATCAGTGTATTTGAAAATGCCGTTTCCATTACAATAGTTGAAGTAAAGGCATTAAAGGTGTCCCCTCATTTTCTGATTGGATAATATTAAAATGAGTAGCATTCTGCTTCTTATTCACAGTAAGAAGTTCACAGTCGGGATCATCCGTGATAGGGCCCCCCCATCAGTGGATGCTCTGTACATTAGTACTCCCTGTAGTCCCATTGTGGCAGCACTATGTGCTAAAGCAGATGCAATATGACGTGCAAACCACGTCCAGTACTAGTGCCCTCTTCTGTCTTATAAGAAACATGTACACTATCACTATAGGATTTGCAAATTTGTTCCTGACTTAGGGCCTGATTCAGAAAGGGACACAGGTACTGCATCCCATGCGATTCCCAATTATTGGGAATCCGTGGCTGCACAATATGCATTCTGTGCATGCCCAGAATGGGCCTGGCATTGTTGCCCATAGTTCCCCTCTTCCGCTGCCTGATTATAAAGCAGCGGCATTAAAGGGGTGGGTAGGGGGCAGAGGGAGGGCTGTATTCCTGAAAACAGGGGCATGTCATCCCCATTTTCTGGGAGGGAAGGGCCAAGGGTCTGCTCATCACCATGCAGACTTACTGGCCTCGCAGCTCCCGCTTCCATTAGCCAACTGCGCAAGCTGAGCCCTACTCACTCAGCTGTCCATCTGCGGGGAACATCATGACCGATGGTCGCGATGTTGGATCCTAGTTTGTGCCATTGTTCACATTGCTGGGCTCACAGTTAGGGTGTGTACACACGGTGAGAGCCTTGCTATGCTCGATTTAAATTTGCGATTTCCCTTGATCTCCCTGGAGCCCAGCACCACCGATTTTGACTAACCTTTCTTGAGATATGGACTATGTGTGCTTACGATTTTGGCTTAATTGAGATGTCACTGACATGTGAGATGAACTAGATAGTACACCGATCTAGCAAGGATTGACTTGCCTGAACAGTCTATCTTTTCTTGTGATGCCGACCTGTCGGGACCGCGCATCGGAATCGAATCGGGATCGCAAGGTGACTTTCACCTTGCGTTCTGCACTATCTTTTCTTGCGATTTTGACTATATAGTCAAAATCGAAAGAAAATATCTCACCGTGTGTACACACCCTTACATGCAGTTGGTGTCTCTTTTACTGAGACATCTCCTGCATATCACTGCTAGAGATTGGACAAAAATTCAATGCTACTTGCATGCAGCACTGAACTTCCGTCCATCTTGGAATCAGACTCTTAATCCCAACTACAGTATGTAAATTTGTTTTCATGCAGTGAGGTGCACAGTCTTCTAATTTTTACACTATATGACTTGTTAGAATTTAATATTTTTTTCTCTCCTAAATCCTCATTTCATGTTCCATCTCATACAAGATAACATGATTTATTTATTTCTTTTAATTAGATTTTTATTGAAGTTTTATAGAATAAATTATAGGAGGGGAGATACAGAAGAAAGATTAAGGAAATTGGGATGGAGGGGGGGGGGGGGGGGAGTGGATACACTTTTATATAGACAAGGTTACATGGTAGTTTGCCAACAGCAATTCGTACAGAGAATCGACATGAATTTTAAATTTTATATGTGTTCTGTGCTATATTCTTATACTAAACCATATATTTCTCCACAGGATTATTCAGCTCAACTATTTCGGCAGTGTAAATATACACAGTTCAGTAGAGTCTTAAAATGATATTGAGATTTGTAGCATGTATGATGTTAAAAAACATATGACATATAAATATTAATTATATTTAAAGTTTACTCTTAAGAACTTTAACAATACTCAACAATCATGAAGTGTTTCTGCAAAATGTAATAAAAGGAAAGTACTGTTTTGCTCAACCCATCTTTATTTGTTACTGTTGATGAACTTTAATATGTAAGACTATTGTATTTTAATTAAAGGAAATCCCAGGGGATACATTGAATGGCTGCCAAGAATCCTACAATGCCTCTGCTTTGCTGATCAAGGCTTAGAGCTTATCTGCAAGAGCTGTAACTAGAGGAACTCCAGGATTCTGGTTACATTTGCATTATACTAGGAAATGAAACAATAATATGTATTGGTCTAATACACCAGCATCTCAACTCCTACACACAGCCAGACCTCTAATGTCTCCATATTCAAGAATTCAATAATGATAATCATTTACTAAATTATGTATTTCCAGGGATGACCCACAAATATTACGTTTCTCCTGAATGTGTGTAGAGGGGACGCAGCAGATATAGGAAATATCTGCTGTCATCCCCCATTTTCATTCGCAAGAGCAGCCCCCATAGATATCTGAATTTCAGTTGGCATCAGCCATTGTAGCGTATGGGCTACATAATGCACAATATACCAGGAAAGAGATCCATAGGATCCCTCCCCGGCAATGGCAACCTGCACATGAATGGTCAGCTTGTCGTGCATGCGCAGTAGCATGCCGAGGTCCCGAAGAAGAGGTAAAATAATCACACTAGTGATCATTTCACTTCTTCTTTTTTTTTTATAAAGATACATTCAGAAAATTAAATGGTTACATCCACCAGGAAATCAAAGGTCAAAGAAAAAGAAGCAATACAGTGCTGACAATAGGTATCAAAGAGGTGAATGAAGTTAGGTCATACACAGTGACGTAAGTTTGTCCCAGGCGCCCAGAGGCAAGATAAATGTTGGTGCCCCCCTATAGATAGCAAATAGACAAAAAGAGAAAGGGGGGGGGGGTGAGGGAGAGAGAGAAGGAGAAAGGGGAGAATGAAAGAGAGATAAGGTATCAAGGTAGAGAGATAAGCAAGAGAGAGAAAGAGGGTGTCAGAGAGAGAGCCAGGGGGGTCAGAGAATGTGGAGGAAGAAGAGAGGGGGAGATAGTGAGACAGTGTCAGGGATAGAGTTGGGGTGAGAGAGAGGGTGTCAGGAAGAGAGACAGAGAGAGGCACGCAAGAGAGAGGGTGTCAGGGAAAGTGAGGGAATGAGAGAAAGAGAAGGGAGAGCGAGAGAGTATCAGGGATAGAGAGAGAGGGGTGTCAGGAAGAGAGAGACCAAGAGAGGAGCGAGAAAGAAAGAAGGTATCAGGGAAAGTGAGAGAATAAAAGATGGCAGAGCAAGAGGGTGTCAGGGATGGAAAGAGAAGATAAGCGCCCTCACTGACTTGTAGGTGGGGGTAGGTTGATCTTGAACACACAAGGGTGGAGACCAGTGGGGGTGGGTTTAATAATCCATATTTTCAGGAGGGGGGTGGTCACTTCTGCAGGGGATAGCTCCTCAGCCTGGGGGGTCTAAAATTTAGATTTCACTGGTTCCTGAATAAGAGAGACTCAGCAATCGGATGGTACCTGGGTCAAGTAGATCTGGCCGGTGTTTCCAGAGATATCAGGGGTCAAAGGTCAAACGCATGCTACCAAGGAAACTGGACTTGTGTGGAGCTGGCACTAGGACCCGGCGCTTGAAGCAGGATATCTCCGGTTCTATTAGGGGTAGAAACCTGGAAGCTGAGAGTCTCCTTTCAATTTTGAGTGTCTCAAGCAAATTCTAAGTTTTACAGAACCGTAGATTTCCAGCCAAGACGATGAATAAATGTTCCACAAACAGAAAGCTCATTTAATTTCTCCATAGATACTGCATGGTCCCACCCACTTTGCAGCCAGATATCTCCGCGACCCCTAGTCCTATCAAAAATCAGATAACGGTTCCAAAAAGCAGGGACTCTCCTCTTTCAGCGGACACCCGGGTCGCCAGGATCGGACTGGAAATGCCGGAATGGGAAGAGACCGACACGAGGGTCCTCCTGGAGCCTGTCTCCGGTCAGGAAAAAATGCGGTATTATGGTTTTGCAGGCAGATATCTCCGCGGCCCATGGGTCTATCAACAAACTGACAATGGTTCCCAAAAGCTGGAAATCTCACCTTTCAGGGGACACCTGGATCTTTGGGATCGAACAGGATAATCCAAAATAGCTGGCCTTTCAGTATAGGGGATATCTACGGTCCTATGCCGATCACTGTTATGCATCCTGTACCCAGTCACAGCAGGAGCCCCATTGTCTCTGGCATTTCTACCTCTGATCGGCGTTGTTTGTCCGGGAGGGGGAAGTGGGAAAGGTGACAATGTCCGTGGCTGGAGAAGGTATGTATGAGCATCAGCGGAGGCGGGTGAGCTGGCTGATACTGCTGGCGGGCGTTACACTGGGGAGCATTAGCGAATTTACTCCTAGACAATTAAGCACTGGCTGGGCCCCCTGGATCTGTCGGGCCCTAGGCAGCTGCTTTGGTTGCCTAGCGGTAAATCCGCTGCTGGGTGGGAGGCAATGGAGAAGTGCCCCCTGCAGGTCAGGAGCCCGGCGGTAGCCAACTCCATTGCCTCCCACAGTTCCGCCACTGGTCATACATAAACACATGAAGACTGTTGCTACACATAGTGTAGTGAAAATAGTGTACACAAAGAATAACAAGAAAAGAGAATAAAGGGTGTTGTATAAAAATCCAAAACAACATAAGACATAGACAAGAAAGGGGGAGGGAAAGAGGGGTAGTGGTATACAGGTGCATCACCTCTGAATATTGGGCCTAATTCAGCATGGGTTGTAGTTGACAGTCTCCAATTATGCAATCAGTATTCAAGCAGTATAGATTACCAGATACGCAATGACATGGCTCCTGAGGTAGCTGGATGCTCTCTTAAACAGCGAAATGAGTAGAGCCCGAGCCTCTCCCACTCTGTCGACATTTCGGAATCCTTTTAAACCTTGGCACCTTTTGAAAATTGCTCCACCACTGGAACTTGCACTTCAGCACTTTATAACTGGACCATCCCTTCAGCCAGATTTGGACTATCCCTAAGGCGGAGTCAAAAACAAGGGACCTATGCCATTGCATATCAAGTAATCTATACTGCTTGAATACTCAAATAAACAAAAAGGAGAGGTATAACTTGCGCCTATGGAGCTGCTTGGTACTAAAACTCTGGGAAACACCACATCCAGTTATATATTTACAATTACAAATTGAGAATAGTCCTCAAGCGCTACCAACAAACAAACAACCACATTAAAGAAATTGTATATATATATATATATGTGTGAATCTTTTTCAGTCCTCAGGATATTAGGTATAGTCCGCCTTGCGGTTCGCACCTCTGGACTGACCTCCTCACAGTGGGGGATGTTCCTTAAAAGGTTTCTTTCTCCACACTTCTTAACACATCAAGCTTCCTGGGTCTCACCCCTTTTTTTCATAAAGAGACGCTCACCTTATGTATACGCCCTATGTGCCTTGAAAGGTTTCTTTTACTTCACTTCCTTTTTCACACCACCCTCCTTATATATATCACATCAGAGGCTGCTCCTGTCCCATATATAATATGCTCACCTTCAGGCAAAGCCCTATGTGCCTTGAACGGTTTCTTTTCCTCCGTCTGTCCTCTGTGGTTTTCTTTCCACACCTCAAAGAACCCGTATGCAGTATATCCAATTGGTAAAAGAAGTTCAGAGTCCAGAGTTGCATAAAAATTATTCGAAAAATTTATTTTTAACAAAACATTCCATAAAACATTAAAAAGTTTCCCCAAAAATTAGTGGCCACAGGGTAATCCCACAGTATGCCTCTCGGAACCCGTCAGGGAGTAATATCTTACCCTGAAAAAAACGAATTTTGTGGAGGAATCCACAAAATTCGTTTTTTTCAGGGTAAGATATTACTCCCTGACGGGTTCCGAGAGGCATACTGTGGGATTACCCTGTGGCCACTAATTTTTGGGGAAACTTTTTAATGTTTTATGGAATGTTTTGTTAAAAATAAATTTTTCGAATAATTTTTATGCAACTCTGGACTCTGAACTTCTTTTACCAATTGGATATACTGCATACGGGTTCTTTGAGGTGTGGAAAGAAAACCACAGAGGACAGACGGAGGAAAAGAAACCGTTCAAGGCACATAGGGCTTTGCCTGAAGGTGAGCATATTATATATGGGACAGGAGCAGCCTCTGATGTGATATATATAAGGAGGGTGGTGTGAAAAAGGAAGTGAAGTAAAAGAAACCTTTCAAGGCACATAGGGCGTATACATAAGGTGAGCGTCTCTTTATGAAAAAAAGGGGTGAGACCCAGGAAGCTTGATGTGTTAAGAAGTGTGGAGAAAGAAACCTTTTAAGGAACATCCCCCACTGTGAGGAGGTCAGTCCAGAGGTGCGAACCGCAAGGCGGACTATACCTAATATCCTGAGGACTGAAAAAGATTCACACATATATATATATATACAATTTCTTTAATGTGGTTGTTTGTTTGTTGGTAGCGCTTGAGGACTGCTTGAATACTGATTGCATAATTGGAGACTGTCCTAGCCAAGTATGAGAAATATTTTATAGGAGTATTAGAGTGGACTTATGATTAATAATTCCCATTTGTGACATTTCAAGAATTCATATATTTTTATTTATGTGTATTTTATACATTTTTAATATTCTCATTTTTTTATATTTTCAATCTTCAACTGTATATCGTAGTGAATAAATTGTGATGTCCAATATTTCATAGAAAAAAACATCCATCTTGTCATATATTTTGTTACAGTCAGCGCTGGTATACCGACCTTTTTCTTGTTTTACATATTAAAGAGCATTCAGCATTGGATGGAATGGTGGGTATGTAGCACAAAAAGGAACCTCTAACAGGGAGGTGGACAAGTTTTATGAGCTCAGTAAACATAAAAGAGGCAAGAGGGGCATTACAGAGAAAATACAGACAATTTTTCTAATGGCACCATTTATTTATTTGCCCTGGGCGCCATTGACCCTAGTTATGCCTCTGGCAAGAAGAGAAAGGAGCAAATAGACCTACAGTAGTTTTAACTCTTGGTTAGTAAAAAAGCTTTGCCAATAAAACCAGTACATGATGTATCTAAATTAGACTGCCAAGTCGGGTACCCCCAAGTCACCATGACTACAAAGTAGTTGAATTTTAATGAGTGCTATTTGGGGTTTCTTATTATTCCAAAGGAATCTGGTAAAAATAATAAAGAACAGTAAGCAATATCTTTTGTAGTGAGGCTTAATGGTAACATTTGTATAATGTAGTAGAGTTTTGGAAATATAGGCCCAGATTTAAAAAGCCTTGGAAAGTGCTAAATTGCACGGTGATAAAGTACCAACTAATCAGCTCCTAACTGTCATTTTTCAAACACAGCCTGTAACATGGCAGTTAGGAGCTGATTGGCTGGTACTTTATCACCGTGAAATATATCACCCTCCGTGGCTTAATAAATCTGGACCTTAATACTTTTGAGTACTGCTACCATGACAAGAAGAGATAAGGGAAGCAGAAAGCAGCTATCTAAAACATTCTCAATTTTGGTTGTCATGGTAGATCATTTGGCCTGGTATAACCCAGAAAGACTGGTTATAATATTAATACTGAGATGTTTCATAGAAGATCTAGCTCTGGTTAGCTTCACTGATAAAAAGGAAGAATCAGACTGAGTGAGGGACCCCAACGGCATATATTCTGACTGGTGGAAATGAACTTTATACCATGCAAAATTACCAAAATGATTTAGAACATCAATCACAGTCGGGATCGAGTGGATCGGGTGAGTTAAATACAGCAACATATCATCAGCAAATAATGCCAATTTGGTTGCTCTCAAATCCACTCGAATTCCCATGAAAGATGTACAACCCCTCAGGGCAATGGACTCTGAGGCCAGCACAAATAAAAATTGGGCAAACAGGGCAGCCGTGCTTTGTCATACGCTCTACCCGTAAGGTAGATGATAAATATCTGTTAACCACAACCTTTGTCAAAGAAGTTGAATAACACGTTCACAGGGTATAAGTAATCAGTCATCTGGGAACCCAAACCGACCCAGAGTCTTGTAAAGAAGGTCCCAGATGATGTGGTTGAAGGTCTTTTCAGCATCTAGGGATAACAGAACTGCATCACCTGAGCTCCCGGATGTCTCCAACCATTGTTGAATAGTAAAAACCTTATGGAGGTTAAGCACAGAGTAGTGGCCCCACACATATGCGCTCTGATCGAAGTGGATCACCGACGCAAGGATTAAGTTAACCTATCAGCCTATCGCATTACTTAATTGGCATTTCTATTTGAACTAATACAAGAATGAAGATTCCTATTTAAAGGGGAATGCTTCAGATCTGGAGATGTTTGCATATAATTGTACACTGTTTTGAAAATTCAATTTTAACATTTATTTGTAACTGTTAAGTCAGTGTGATTGATTATAAGTTGCATGCAATGTGGCTGTAGTTGTGGGCAGCTGTGGAAGCCTGTTTTGTTACTTTATGCTAAAGCAATTATCCATTCAACTGATGTGGGGGGATTGTGCATGTGCAAGCGGAAATCACTGCCATCTATTGATTTTATTCTGCCCGCTAGGTGTAAGAAATCGGCTTCCCATGTTCGTACGCACAAAACAGAGCCTTCTATTCATGCATATGACTCTCCCATTACCATAGGCGTGCGCAGAACATTTAATTAGGGGTTGCACTGTTAGAGGGGCGTGTTTAGCACCACCTCCCGGGCGTGTCTAACACCGCCTATTGGGCGTGTCTAGCACCAACTATTGGCACTCAAAGCAATATAAATCACATAACACAAGGGGCGTATCACCCTGGGAGTATTCCTTTCCATTCCATATGCACCTTACTTATATGGTGGTTGCTCACAATGGGGAACCTCTGAAAAAATGTCCTCTCTGGGCAGACGATGTCTTTAGTCTGTAATCACTATTCATAAAGGAAATCACATGGTCTGGAAGATGCCCGTTTGTGTAGGAATATATCATCATGTCACAGAGGTTCAACAAGACTCGTGTCACTTCCTGCCCTCTGCATCTCTCAGCCAAACCATCATCTCATCCCTGTGTCTCTCAGCCACACCCTCATCTCCCGCCTGTGTCTCTCTGCCACACCATCTCCTCCCCTCCCTGCATCATCTCTCAGCCACACCATTATCCCCTTCCTGTGTAGTCTCTCATCCACACCATTATCTTCCTCCTGCGTCTCCCTGCCATGCATCTCTCACAATCCACCTCACTCTGTGCCTCTCTGCCTCCCACCTTCACTCTGTCTCTCAGCCTGCCCCCTTCAATCTGTGTCTTTCAGCCTCACACCCTTCACTCTGTCTCTTAGCCTGTCCACCTTTGTTCTGTATCACTCAGCCTCTAAACCTTCACTCCGTGTCTCTCAGCCTATCCTCTACACTGTGTCTTTTAGCCTCCACCTCCCTTCATTCTGTGTCTAGTGCCACTTACACACAATGCCCACAGTAGTAGTGCCCCTTACACAATGCCCACAGCAGTTGTGCCCCTTACACAATGCCCACAGTAGTAGTGCCCCTTACACAATGCCCACTGCAGTTGTGCCCCTTACACAATGCCCACTGCAGTTGTGCCCCTTACACCATGTCGCAGTAGTTGTGCCTCTTACACAATGCCCACACAGTACTTGTGCCTCTTATACAATGCCCATAGTAGCAATGCCCCTTACACAATGTCCATAGTAGTAGTGCCTCTTACACAATGCCCACAGTAGTTGTGCCCCTTACATACTGCCCACACAGTAGTTATCCCCCTTACACAAAGCCTACTGCAGTTGTGCCCCTTATATAATGCCCACAGTAGTTATGTCCCTTACACAATGCCCACTGTAGTTGTGCCCCTTACACAATGCCCACACAGTAGTTATGCCCCTTACATAATGCCCACTGTAGTTGTTCCTCTTACACAATGCCCATAGTAGGAGTACCCCTTATATAATGCCCATAGTAGTTGTGCCCCTTACACAATGCCCACTGTAGCCGTACCCCTTAAACAAAGTCCACACAGTAGTTGTGCCCCTTATATAATGCCCACACAGTAGTCGTGCCTCTTACACAATGCCCACTGTAGTCGTGCCCCTTAAACAATGGCCACGTAGTTGTGCCCCTTAAACAATGCCCACTGTAGTTGTGCCCCTTAAGCAATGCCCATAGTAGGAGTGCCCCTTACACAATGCCCACACAGTAGTCATACCCCTTACAGAATGCCCACATAGTAGTCGTGCCCCTTATACAATGCCCTTCACTCTGTCTCTTAGCCTGTCCACCTTCGTTCTGTATCACTCAGCCTCTAAACCTTCACTCCGTGTCTCTCAGCCTACCCCCTTCACTGTGTCTTTTAGCCTCCACCTCCCTTCATTCTGTGTCTAGTGCCACTTACACACAATGCCCACAGTAGTAGTGCCACTTACACAATGCCCACAGCAGTTGTGCCCCTTACACAATGCCCACAGTAGTAGTGCCCCTTACACAATGCCCACTGCAGTTGTGCCCCTTACACAATGCTGTAGTAGTTGTGCCCCTTACACAATGCCCACACAGTATTTGTGCCTCTTATACAATGCCCATAGTAGCAATGCCCCTTACACAATGTCCATAGTAGTAGTGCCTCTTACGCAATGCTCACAGTAGTTGTGCCCCTTACATAATGCCCACACAGTAGTTGCGCCCATTACACAAAGCCTACTGCAGTTGTGCCCCTTATATAATGCCCACACAGTAGTCATGCCCCTTACACAATGACCACTGTAGTCATGCCCCTTACACAATGCCCACTGTAGTTGTGCCCCTTACACAATGACCACTGTAGTCATGCCCCTTACACAATGCCCACTGTAGTTGTGCCCCTTACACAATGCCCACTGTAGTCGTGCCCCTTACACAATGCCCACTGTAGTTGTTCCCCTTACACAATGCCCACAGTAGGAGTGCCCCTTATATAATGCCCATAGTAGTTGTGCCCCTTACACAATGCCCACTGCAGTTGTGCTCCTTACACAATGCCCTCTGTAGCCATACCCCTTACACAATGCCCACACAGTAGTAGTGCCCCTTATATAATGCCCACACAGTAGTTGTGCCTCTTACACAATGCCCACTGCATGAAGGTGTGGTACCTTGGCGAGCGGTTTGCAGGCTTCCGTGCATTGGCCAATTCACTAACTAAACCCCTATCATTTATTTATTGATGTTGTGAGGACAAGTGAGCTTGCTATGGTGAGTGCTGAATTTTCTATTTGTGTGTATATATATATATATATATATGAAATCAGTGAGAGGCTGTGGCACTCACTCTGAATCAGGCAGGAAGGCTCAGCTGCCTGTGTCCAGTCAGTCCGCCACTGTTCTCTGTCCTGCTCCAGCGGAGGCTTGTCCTAGGCTCCTGGCTTGTGTCAGGCTGTCAGCAATGGCAGGGTTCACACGTGGATTGACTGAGTAGAGAGAGTGAGACTGAGAGCGGGCGGGAGGACAGCGCAGGGTGGGGGGGGGGGGAGGGAGGGCGCGCAGTGTAAAGTCAGCACGTCACATCCACCCCCTGCGACTGTGAGTCTGAACGGTGCAGCGTGAGGGGTGTGACAGGCCGGGCAGCGATGTGCAGCGGGTGATCGATCATCGCTATCTGTGTGCTGCTGTAGTAGCACTGCTACAACAGCAGCACACAGACAATGATGATTGGATCGCAGGCATGATGTGCATGGGGTGCCGGACATTAGGGGGTGTCTGTGCGCACCATGCACTCTGCGTGCGCTCGCCTATGCCCATTACACTTTCACAAAGCTGGGTGATTCCTTGCGATCACTTTGCCACTGCACAGTTCCCACACCTAATCTAGTTTCATAGAAAGACAGATGTGGCCAAGTTGTGTCTGACTCTGAATAGAACGGGCATATTCAAAAATGCATAAATTTGCTTCTTCTGTGCATGGGAAGTATTCAAAAACTTGCTATTTGCATCCATAAAAGTTGATCAGTGAGACTCAATCGCAATATTCTATCCTGTGTATATGACACTTTATTATGTTATTTTTCTAAATACAATCTTTTTTATTGAATTTTTATAATACCAAGGGAGAAAGGATACATAAGGCAGAAAGGGAAAATTAAGGGAAGTAGGGTGGGTTATATTGTATTCCTAAAAAAATTGCATAAACTTCTGGTGCTAAAAAATACAGTCAGAAAGATAAAGTTGCAATAGGAAATATACAAAACTATAAGAATAAATAATTCTTGAAGTGAATACATTGCTATAATATATATTTAGGCTTTAACATGGTATATGTTTGAAAAGTCATTTTAATGAAGAACATTACTATTTATTTTGGTTAGTCTCCAGCATACAGTAGGAGGGAACGACAGAGAAGGTTATTGCTAGAGATCAATAAATGACTTTATAATGTGGAGGTTCTCATCCCAGATTAAAATAATTTGTAAATAGTGAAACTTTAAAACAGACAAAAAACTAAAATGCAGCTGCTCCCATCCTAACATTTAGATCTACAGTATTATCCTGTCTATTAAAGACATGTGAGTTTGTGTAACTGGCATTACAGTATTTTTACATAGCCCATACCAATTTATGTGGACTCCCTACCACATATATAATCACTGTTTGGCAGACATGGGTGATTAGAATTAACCAATGTAATGCCAAAAAGATCTGCAAACATTGAGCTGTGCCATATGGGCATCTTGGGATTAGCAGAAATGGGTGGGAGTGAACTGGCTCAGGAAGACTACCATCACTTGTGGGTCTGGAACACCATGTGTCACTTACTGTACATAATCGTTTAGTGAGTGGGAACACATTTTAAGCACAATGTACTGTTCAATAAACCAGGCTGCCTTAGATTTTTTCATTATGCTACACTGTAAAATGAAGTTTTAGATTAGGCTTGTGAGATTAATTAACCCTTACACTACCCCAAGGTCTTGCTATGTTGCAAATAATTGCCAGTAATTAACAATGAATATTGTTCTGTTTTTTATTCATTTTAACAATGATATAAAAAGCTATTAGTAAAGGATTTCTTTCCAGTTCATTAGTAAAATGTGCTCTTCATTGAAGCAATATAAAATTAATGAAGCAGAAGAAAGAAATACAAGGATACAGTGAAAAAAATAACTATCTATATTATATGTTATTATTATTATTATAATTATTATTATTATCATCCTATCTGTTTATATAACTCCAACATATGCCACAGTGCAGAATATGCCCATCTCACCAGAATATAATGCAGATGTACAGGACCACCGTGAGGGGGAGGATATGGGTACTAATTACCTGGGCCCAAACCTGCTGGAGGTACCCGGGTCCGCTCCATTGCCCCCCTCTTACCTCTCAGCATCCCCAGCCTCTCCCCAGCCCAGTACACACTGCTGTGTGCTGGGCTGCTGTGGGGCCAGGGAGCTCCCTCTGCTTGTGCAGGGGTAGGAGGAAAATAATCACACTGATCACTACCCCTGCCCCCTGGATTTGCCCCTAGCTGATGATGCCCCCCTGTTTGGCAGGCATCGCAGAAAATACTTTTTTTATTCATAATTTTTTTCCTAAGGGGATGTGGGTAAGCCTCCCACAAAAAGGTCACTCCCCTGTCATTAACCAGGCCCAGCCAAGCTTGCAGCGGCCCTACAGATGTAGGGACTGAAGGTACAAAGCATCTGAATGATTGTACAGTTGGGAAAGTATACAGTATGTTGGTGTTATGTTAATAATTAATAATAATAATAATAATAATAATAATAATATTTAAAGTGCACAAAGAACAAGTATTTTAGTATATTAGAGCACTTAACAATCCATAGGGCAATACTCTTACTTCCCTACTCTCCTGGACGGTCAGGAGATTTCCAAGGGTAGGGTAGTTCTCCTAGCCCCCCAGGAAAGCAAGTCACCCTCCTGCATGGTGCCCAACTCCCTTATAAGTAGGTGGGCTTTTTAAAAAACCCTTTTCTTCAAATTGTGTAATTGTGGCACCGCCCCCCTGTTGCACTATAATTCATCTGCTGAGGCCACAGTGAGAAGATTTGTGTCACCACACCACCTGAACTTGCCTGTGAACCTCTCCTCCTTGGGGTAAGGTAAAAACTGTTGGCAAAAATGACAGAATTTCACATGCACACCTTTCTTATACCTTCAAAAGATACTGTACCTTATAGAAGGAGAGAAACCAGTGGCAGTGGCATGTGCATTGGGATACCACATGCACTGGCGTTTCTATAATGGGTGCAGTGTGTGCGGTGCACATGGGCCCCTGAGTCCAGAGGGGGCCCCCACTGCACCCATTTGTAAAATACTCACCCCTCCGAAGTCCAGCGCCGGCATCTGCAGCGCCGCTAGAACACAGTGAAAATAGCCCAGCGGCCATTTTCACGGCGTTCAGCGCATGCGCAGTAGAAAGATCTCAGGGAAAATGGCCGCCGCACCATTTTCCCGGAGATCTGCGCATGCGCAGTAGAGTCTGAGCCCTCTAGTGCTCAGACTCTACGGCGCTCCGGGCAGAGAGAAGGGGGCCCGACGGATGAGGCTGAACACGGACCTCCTCCTCTCTTAAAACGCCCCTGACCACATGCTATCATATAATCCACCTCGCTTACCATTAGATGAAAATAAGCATTTACCTAGTAGATAAGCAATTCCATATGATTAGTGACATTTTATACTAGAGATGTGCACTTGAAATTTTTCGGGTTTTGTGTTTTGGTTTTGGGTTCGGTTCCGCGGCCGTGTTTTGGGTTCGACCGCGTTTTGGCAAAACCTCACCGAATTTTTTTTGTCGGATTCGGGTGTGTTTTGGATTCGGGTGTTTTTTTCAAAAAACACTAAAAAACAGCTTAAATCATAGAATTTGGGGGTCATTTTGATCCCAAAGTATTATTAACCTCAAAAACCATAATTTCCACTCATTTTCAGTCTATTCTGAATACCTCACACCTCACAATATTATTTTTAGTCCTAAAATTTGCACCGAGGTCGCTGGATGACTAAGCTAAGCGACCCTAGTGGCCGACACAAACACCTGGCCCATCTAGGAGTGGCACTGCAGTGTCACGCAGGATGGCCCTTCCAAAAAACACTCCCCAAACAGCACATGACGCAAAGAAAAAAAGAGGCGCAATGAGGTAGCTGTGTGAGTAAGCTAAGCGACCCTAGTGGCCGACACAAACACCTGGCCCATCTAGGAGTGGCACTGCAGTGTCACGCAGGATGGCCCTTCCAAAAAACACTCCCCAAACAGCACATGACGCAAAGAAAAAAAGAGGCGCAATGAGGTAGCTGTGTGAGTAAGATAAGCGAACCTAGTGGCCGACACAAACACCTGGCCCATCTAGGAGTGGCACTGCAGTGTCACGCAGGATGGCCCTTCCAAAAAACACTCCCCAAACAGCACATGACGCAAAGAAAAAAAGAGGCGCAATGAGGTAGCTGTGTGAGTAAGCTAAGCGACCCTAGTGGCCGACACAAACACCTGGCCCATCTAGGAGTGGCACTGCAGTGTCACGCAGGATGGCCCTTCCAAAAAACACTCCCCAAACAGCACATGACGCAAAGAAAAAAAGAGGCGCAATGAGGTAGCTGTGTGAGTAAGATAAGCGACCCTAGTGGCCGACACAAACACCTGGCCCATCTAGGAGTGGCACTGCAGTGTCACGCAGGATGGCCCTTCCAAAAAACACTCCCCAAACAGCACATGACGCAAAGAAAAAAAGAGGCGCAATGAGGTAGCTGTGTGAGTAAGCTAAGCGACCCTAGTGGCCGACACAAACACCTGGCCCATCTAGGAGTGGCACTGCAGTGTCACGCAGGATGGCCCTTCCAAAAAACACTCCCCAAACAGCACATGACGCAAAGAAAAAAAGGCGCAATGAGGTAGCTGTGTGAGTAAGATAAGCGACCCTAGTGGCCTACACAAACACCTGGCCCATCTAGGAGTGGCACTGCAGTGTCACGCAGGATGGTCCTTCCAAAAAACACTCCCCAAACAGCACATGACGCAAAGAAAAAAAGAGGCGCAATGAGGTAGCTGTGTGAGTAAGCTAAGCGACCCTAGTGGCCGACACAAACACCTGGCCCATCTAGGAGTGGCACTGCAGTGTCACGCAGGATGGCCCTTCCAAAAAACACTCCCCAAACAGCACATGACGCAAAGAAAAAAAGAGGCGCAATGAGGTAGCTGTGTGAGTAAGATAAGCGACCCTAGTGGCCGACACAAACACCTGGCCCATCTAGGAGTGGCACTGCAGTGTCACGCAGGATGGCCCTTCCAAAAAATACTCCCCAAACAGCACATGACGCAAAGAAAAATTAAAGAAAAAAGAGGTGCAAGATGGAATTGTCCTTGGGCCCTCCCACCCACCCTTATGTTGTATAAACCAGACATGCACACTTTAACCAACCCATCATTTCAGTGACAGGGTCTGCCACACGACTGTGACTGAAATGACGGGTTGGTTTGGACCCCCACCAAAAAAGAAGCAATTAATCTCTCCTTGCACAAACTGGCTCTACAGAGGCAAGATGTCCACCTCATCATCATCCTCCGATATATCACCGTGTACATCCCCCTCCTCACAGATTATCAATTCGTCCCCACTGGAATCCACCATCTCAGCTCCCTGTGTACTTTGTGGAGGCAATTGCTGCTGGTCAATGTCTCCACGGAGGAATTGATTATAATTCATTTTAATGAACATCATCTTCTCCACATTTTATGGAAGTAACCTCGTACGCCGATTGCTGACAAGGTGAGCGGCGGCACTAAACACTCTTTCGGAGTACACACTTGTGGGAGGGCAACTTAGGTAGAATAAAGCCAGTTTGTGCAAGGGCCTCCAAATTGCCTCTTTTTCCTGCCAGTATAAGTACGGACTGTCTGACGTGCCTACTTGGATGCGGTCACTCATATAATCCTCCACCATTCTTTCAATGGGGAGAGAATCATATGCAGTGACGGTAGACGACATGTCCGTAATCGTTGTCAGGTCCTTCAGTCCGGACCAGATGTCAGCATCAGCAGTCGCTCCAGACTGCCCTGCATCACCGCCAGCGGGTGGGCTCGGAATTCTGAGCCTTTTCCTCGCACCCCCAGTTGCGGGAGAATGTGAAGGTGGAGATGTTGACAGGTCGCGTTCCGCTTGACTTGACAATTTTCTCACCAGCAGGTCTTTGAACCCCAGCAGACTTGTGTCTGCCGGAAAGAGAGATCCAAGGTAGGTTTTAAATCTAGGATCGAGCACGGTGGCCAAAATGTAGTGATCTGATTTCAACAGATTGACCACCCATGAATCCTTGTTAAGCGAATTAAGGGCTCCATCCACAAGTCCCACATGCCTAGCGGAATCGCTCCGTGTTAGCTCCTCCTTCAATGTCTCCAGCTTCTTCTGCAAAAGCCTGATGAGGGGAATGACCTGACTCAGGCTCGCAGTGTCTGAACTGACTTCACGTGTGGCAAGTTCAAAGGGCAGCAGAACCTTGCACAACGTTGAAATCATTCTCCACTGCGCTTGAGACAGGTGCATTCCACCTCCTATATCGTGCTGAATTGTATAGGCTTGAATGGCCTTTTGCTGCTCCTCCAACCTCTGAAGCATATATAGGGTTGAATTCCACCTCTTTACCACTTCTTGCTTCAGATGATGGCAGGGCAGGTTCAGGCGTTTTTGGTGTTGCTCCAGTCTTCTGTACGTGGTGCCTGTACGCCGAAAGTGTCCCGCAATTCTTCTGGCCACCGACAGCATCTCTTGCACGCCCCTGTCGTTTTTTAAAAAATTCTGCACCACCAAATTCAAGGTATGTGCAAAACATGGGACGTGCTCGAATTTGCCCATATTTAATGCACACACAATATTGCTGGCGTTGTCCGATGCCACAAATCCACAGGAGAGTCCAATTGGGGTAAGCCATTCCGCGATGATCTTCCTCAGTTGCCGTAAGAGGTTTTCAGCTGTGTGCGTATTCTGGAAACCGGTGATACAAAGCGTAGCCTGCCTAGGAAAGAGTTGGCGTTTGCGAGATGCTGCTACTGGTGCCGCCGCTGCTGTTCTTGCTGTGGGAGTCAATACATCTACCCAGTGGGCTGTCACAGTCATATAGTCCTGACCCTGCCCTGCTCCACTTGTCCACATGTCCGTGGTTAAGAGGACATTGGGTACAACTGCATTTTTTAGGACACTGGTGAGTCTTTTTCTGACGTCCGTGTACATTCTCGGTATCGCCTGCCTAGAGAAGTGGAACCTAGATGGTATTTGGTAACGGGGGCACACTACCTCAAGAAATTGTCTAGTTCCCTGTGAACTAACGGCGGATACCGGACGCACGTCTAACACCAACATAGTTGTCAAGACCTCAGTTATCCGCTTTGCAACAGGATGACTGCTGTGATATTTCATCTTCCTCGCAAAGGACTGTTGGACAGTCAATTGCTTGGTGGAAGTAGTAAAAGTGGGCTTACGACTTCCCCTCTGGGATGACCATTGACTCCCAGCAGCAACAACAGCAGCGCCAGCAGCAGTAGGCGTTACACGCAAGGATGCATCGGAGGAATCCCAGGCAGGAGAGGACTCGTCAGAATTGCCTGTGACATGGCCTGCAGGACTATTGGCATTCCTGGGGAAGGAGGAAATTGACACTGAGGGAGTTGGTGGGGTGGTTTGCGTGAGCTTGGTTACAAGAGGAAGGGATTTACTGGTCAGTGGACTGCTTCCGCTGTCGCCCAAAGTTTTTGAACTTGTCACTGACTTATTATGAATGCGCTGCAGGTGACGTATAAGGGAGGATGTTCCGAGGTGGTTAACGTCCTTACCCCTACTTATTACAGCTTGACAAAGGCAACACACGGCTTGACAAATGTTGTCCGCATTTCTGTTGAAATACTGATTTTTTTGGTATTTTCACCAGGCATGTCAACGGCCATATTCCTCCCACGGACAACAGGTGTCTCCCCGGGTGCCTGACTTAAACAAACCACCTCACCATCAGAATCCTCCTTGTCAATTTCCTCCCCAGCGCCAGCAACACCCATATCCTCCTCATCCTGGTGTACTTCAACACTGACATCTTCAATCTGACTATCAGGAACTGGACTGCGGGTGCTCCTTCCAGCACTTGCAGGGGGCGTGCAAATGGTGGAAGGCGCATGCTCTTCACGTCCAGTGTTGGGAAGGTCAGGCATCGCAACCGACACAATTGGACTCTCCTTGTGGATTTGGGATTTCGAAGAACGCACAGTTCTTTGCGGTGCTTTTGCCAGCTTGAGTCTTTTCATTTTTCTAGCGAGAGGCTGAGTGCTTCCATCCTCATGTGAAGCTGAACCACTAGCCATGAACATAGGCCAGGGCCTCAGCCGTTCCTTGCCACTCCGTGTGGTAAGTGGCATATTGGCAAGTTTACGCTTCTCCTCCGACAATTTTATTTTAGATTTTGGAGTCCTTTTTTTACTGATATTTGGTGTTTTGGATTTTACATGCTCTGTACTATGACATTGGGCATCGGCCTTGGCAGACGACGTTGCTGGCATTTCATCGTCTCGGCCATGACTAGTGGCAGCAGCTTCAGCACGAGGTGGAAGTCGATCTTGATCTTTCCCTAATTTTGGAACCTCAACATTTTTGTTCTCCATATTTTAATAGGCACAACTAAAAGGCACCTCAGGTAAACAATGGAGATGGATGGATACTAGTATACTTATGGATGGACGAGCGACTGCCGACACAGAGGTAGCTACAGCCGTGGACTACCGTACTGTGTCTGCTGCTAATATAGACTGGATGATAATGAGATAAAATTAAAATATATATATATATATATATATATATCACACTAGTACTGCAGCCGGACAGGTATATATTATGTAATGACGGACCTGCTGGACACTGTCTGTCAGCACTGCAGACTCCTAAAGTAAGCTACTAGTATCAAGAAGATAGAAAAAAAAATAAACCACAGGTAGGTGGTATACAATTATGGATGGACGAGCGACTGCCGACACAGAGGTAGCTACAGCCGTGGACTACCGTACTGTGTCTGCTGCTAATATAGACTGGATGATAATGAGATAAAATTAAAATATATATATATATATATCACACTAGTACTGCAACCGGACAGGTATATATTATGTAATGACGGACCTGCTGGACACTGTCTGTCAGCACTGCAGACTCCTAAAGTAAGCTACTAGTATCAAGAAGATAGAAAAAAAAAATAAACCACGGGTAGGTGGTATACAATTATGGATGGACGAGCGACTGCCGACACAGAGGTAGCTACAGCCGTGGACTACCGTACTGTGTCTGCTGCTAATATAGACTGGATGATAATGAGATAAAATTAAAATATATATATATATATATATATATATATATCACACTAGTACTGCAGCCGGACAGGTATATATTATGTAATGACGGACCTGCTGGACACTGTCTGTCAGCACTGCAGACTCCTAAAGTAAGCTACTAGTATCAAGAAGATAGAAAAAAAAAAAAAAACACGGGTAGGTGGTATACAATTATGGATGGACGAGCGACTGCCGACACAGAGGTAGCTACAGCCGTGGACTACCGTACTGTGTCTGCTGCTAATATAGACTGGATGATAATGAGATAAAATTAAAATATATATATATATCACACTAGTACTGCAGCCGGACAGGTATATATTATGTTATGACGGACCTGCTGGACACTGTCTGTCAGACTCAGCACTGCAGACTCCTAAAGTAAGCTACTAGTATCAAGAAGATAGAAAAAAAAATAAACCACGGGTAGGTGGTATACAATTATGGATGGACGAGCGACTGCCGACACAGAGGTAGCTACAGCCATGGACTACCGTACTGTGTCTGCTGCTAATATAGACTGGATGATAATGAGATACAATTAAAATATATATATATATATATCACACTAGTACTGCAGCCGGACAGGTATATATTATGTAATGACGGACCTGCTGGACACTGTCTGTCAGCACTGCAGACTCCTAAAGTAAGCTACTAGTATCAAGAAGATAGAAAAAATAAATAAACCACGGGTAGGTGGTATACAATTATGGATGGACGAGCGACTGCCGACACAGAGGTAGCTACAGCCATGGACTACCGTACTGTGTCTGCTGCTAATATAGACTGGATGATAATGAGATAAAATTAAAATATATATATATATATATATATATCACACTAGTACTGCAGCCGGACAGGTATATATTATGTAATGACGGACCTGCTGGACACTGTCTGTCAGCACTGCAGACTCCTAAAGTAAGCTACTAGTATCAAGAAGATAGAAAAAAAAAATAAACCACGGGTAGGTGGTATACAATTATGGATGGACGAGCGACTGCCGACACAGAGGTAGCTACAGCCGTGGACTACCGTACTGTGTCTGCTGCTAATATAGACTGGATGATAATGAGATAAAATTAAAATATATATATATATCACACTAGTACTGCATCCGGACAGGTATATATTATGTAATGACGGACCTGCTGGACACTGTCTGCAGAATGCGTTTATAAAAACACCACACGACGAGTGTTTTAACTTTTTCAGGCAGACAATCACAATATACTGGTGGTCAGCAGACAATCACAATACTGGTGGTCAGTGGTCACTGGTCAGTCACACTGGCAGTGGCACTCTGGCAGCAAAAGTGTGCACTGTACTTAAAATATGTACTCCTGCTATAACTGCTCCCCAGTCTCCCCCACAATTAAGCTGTGTGAGCAGTGAGCACTCAGCAGTCAGATAATGATATACAGTATATGATGCAGCACACTGGGCTGAGAACAGATATGGTATGTGTGACTGTGTCACACTGTGTATCGTTTTTTTTCAGGCAGAGAACGGATTCATTAAACTGGTGGCACTGGTCACTGCCACTGGTCACACTATCAGCAGCAAGTAGTACTCCTCCTATATTATGCTCCCCAAAATTTGTGTCTCTCTCTCTCTAGTACTATTAGTCACTCTAAACGGAGAGGACGCCAGCCACGTCCTCTCCCTATCAATCTCAATGCACGTGTGAAAATGGCGGCGACGCGCGGCTCCTTATATAGAATCCGAGTCTCGCGATAGAATCCGAGCCTCGCGAGAATCCGACAGCGGGATGATGACGTTCGGGCGCGCTCGGGTTAACCGAGCAAGGCGGGAGGATCCGAGCCTGCTCGGCCCCGTGTAAAAAAAGCTGAAGTTCGGCGGGTTCGGATTCAGAGAAACCGAACCCGCTCATCTCTATTTTATACTGATAACATGCTGTGTATGGGTTCTCTTGAAATTTGACTGATCACATGAGAATATATTGAAAATTAGTACTTAATAACGTATAAAAGCATACTTGTTTTCTGTACAGACATTATTATTTATTTATTTTAGAGATGTGCGGCGAGCACTTTTCGTGTTTTGGTTTTGGTTCTGGTTCCATGCTCGTGTTTTGGATCTGGATTGGTTTTGCCAAAACCACCCTTTCGAGTTTTGGTTTTGGATCTGGATGATTTTTGAAAAAACATTAAAACAGCTAAAATCACATAATTTTGGGGTAATTTTGATCCTACGGTATTATTAACCTCAATAACATTAATTTCCACTCATTTCCAGTCTATTCTGAACACCTCACACCTCACAATATTGTTTTTAGGCCAAAAGGTTTCACCGAGGTGGCTGGATGACTAAGCTAAGCGACACAAGTGTGCTGCACAAACACATGGCCCATCTAGGAGTGGCACTGCAGTGGCAGACAGGATGGCAGATTAAAAAAATAGGCCCCAAACAGCACATGATGCAAAGAAGTAAAAGAGGTGCAATTAGGTAGCTGGATGGCTAAGCTAAGCGACACAAGTGTGCGGCACAAACACCTGCCCCATCTAGGAGTGGCAATGTAGTTGCAGTCCGTATGGCACTTAAAAAAACTAGGCCCCAAACAGCACATCATGCAAAGAGGTAAAAACAGGTGCAATGAGGTAGCTGTATGACTAAGCTAAGTGACACAAGTGTGCGCCACAAACAACATGGGACGTGCTGGAATTTGCCCAGATGTAATACATGCACAATATTGGTGGCACAGGAGAACGTACCCCTAAACCACACGCACGCACGCACGCACGCACGCACGCACGCACACACACACACACACACACACACACACACACACACACGGCAAAGCCTGTAAAATTACTTTGGATAATAATAACCCTTTTATTTGGAGCTTTTATAATAATATGCAGCACAGGCGAACATACTCCTACACCACACAGGGCAAACTCTGTAAAAATTATTTGGATACAGGTTGAGTATCCCATATCCAAAATGCTTGGGACCAGAAGTATTTTAGATACAGGATTTTTCCGTATTTTGGAATAATTGCATACCATAATGAGATATCATGTCGATGGGACCCAAGTATAAGAACAGAATGCATTTATGTTTCATATACACCTGAATGTAGAGCATGAATATTATTTTTAGCCAATATTTTTAATAACTTTATACATTAAGCAAAGTTTGTGTATATTCACACAATTCATTTGTTTCATATACACCTTATACACACAGCCTGAAGGTCATTTAATACAATATTTTTAATAACTTTGTGTTTTTTAAACAAAGTTTATATACACTGTGCCATCAGAAAACAAAGGTTTCACTATCTCAGACCAACTAAAAAAATTCTGTATTTCGGAATATTCTGTATTTCTGAATATTTGGATATGGGATACTCAACCTGTAATAATATAAGTAATGTATTTGGAGTAAATAATATACAGCACAGGACGCCACCACTGGACTTATGGCAGCACAAGACACCACCACTGGTCTGATGTAGCACAAGACAGCACCACTGGACTGGACTTATATGGCAGTACCCCTGGACTTGTACGGCAATGTCAGACAGGATGGCACTTTAAAAAACTAGTCCCCAAACAGCACATGATGCAAAGAAGAAAAAGAGGTGCAAGATGGAATTGTCCTTGGGCCCTCCCATCCACCTGTATGTTGTATAAACATGACATACACACTTTAACAAACCAATCATTTCAGCGACAGGGTCTGCCACACGACTGTGGCTGAAATGACTGGTTTGTTTGGGCCCCCACCAATAAAGAAGCAATCAATTTCTACTTGCACAAACTGGCTCTACAGAGGCAAGATGTCGACCTCATCCTCGTCCTCCGATTCCTCACCCCTTTCAGTGTGTACATCCTTCTCCTCACAGAGTATTAATTTGTCCTCACTGGAATCCACCATCACAGGTCGCTGTGTACTTTCTGGAGGCAATTGCTGGCAAAGGTCTTCCTGGAGGAATTTATAATTCATTTTGATGAACATCATCATCTCCACATTTTGTGGAAGTAACCTCCTACGCCGATCGCTGACAAGCTTACCGGCTGCACTAAACACTCTTTCAGAGTACACACTGGAGGGGGTGCAATTTAGGTAAAATAAAGCCAGTTTGTGCAAGGACATCCAAATTGCCTCTTTTTCCTGCCAGTATACATACGGACTGTCTGACATGCCTACTTGGATTCTGTCACTCATATTATCCTCCACCATTCTTTCAATGGTAACAGAATCATATGCAGTGACAGTAGACATGTCAGTAATCGTTGGCAGCTCCTTCAGTCCAGACCAGATGTCAGCACTCGCTCCTGACTGCCCTGCATCTCCGCCAGCGGGTGGGCTAGGAAATCTTATCCTTTTCCTCGCAGTCCCAGTTGCGGGAGAAAATGAAGGAGGAGCTGTTGACGGGTCACATTCCACTTGAGTGAACAATTTTCTCACCAGCAGGTCTTTGATCCTCTGCAGACTTGTGTCTGCCAGAAAGAGAGATACAACGTAGGCTTTATACCTAGGATCAAGCACGGTGGCCACAATGTAGTGCTCTGATTTCAACAGATTGTCCACCCTTGAATCCTGGCAAAGGAAATGAAGGGCTCCATCCACAAGTCCCACATACTTAGCGGAATCGCTCCGTATTAGCTCCTCCTTCAATTTCTCCAGCTGCTTCTGCAAAAGCCTGATGAGGGGAATGACCTGACTTAAGCTGGCAGTGTATGAACTGACTTCACATGTGGCAAGTTCGAAGGGTTGGAGAACCTTGCACATGACGGAAATCATTCTCCACTGCGCTTGAGTCAGGTGCATTCCCCCTCCTTTGCCTATATCATAGGTGGATGTACAGTTGAATATCCTTTTGCTGCTCCTCCATCCTCTGAAGCATATAGAGTGTTGAATTCCACCTCGTTACCACCTCTTGCTTCAGATGGCAGGGCAGGTTCAGGAGTGTTTGCTGGCGCTCCAGTTTTCGGCACGCGGTGGCTGAATGTCGAAAGTGGCCTGCAATTTATCGGGCCACCGACAGCATCTCCTGCACGCCCCTGTCATTTTTACAAAAATTCTGCACCACCAAATTAATTGTATGTGCAAATCATGGGATGTGCTGGAATTTGCCCACATGTAATGCACGCACAATATTGGTGGCGTTGTCCGATATCACACATCCCCACGGGAGTCTAAGTGGGGTAAGCCATTGGGGGTAATTCAGAGTTGATGGTAGCAGCAAATTTGTTAGCAGTTGGGCAAAACTATGGCCCTCATTCCGAGTTGTTCGCTCGCAAGGCGATTTTAGCAGTATTGCACACGCTAAGCCGCCGCCTACTGGGAGTGAATCTTAGCTTCTTAAAATTGCGAACGAAAGATTCGCAATATTGCGATTACACATCTCGTAGCAGTTTCAGAGTAGCTTCAGACTTACTCGGCATCTGCGATCAGTTCAGTGCTTATCGTTCCTGGTTTGACGTCACAAACACACCCAGCGTTCGCCCAGACACTCCTCCGTTTCTCCAGCCACTCCCGCGTTTTTTTCCGGAAACGGTAGCGTTTTTTCCCACACGCCCATAAAACGGCCTGTTTCCGCCCGGGTAACACCCATTTCCTGTCAATCACACTACGATCGCCTGAGCGAAGAAAAAGCCGTGAGTAAAAATCCAAACTTCATAGCAAATTTACTTGGCGCAGTCGCAGTGCGGACATTGCGCATGCGCACTAAGCGGAAAAACGCTGCGATGCGAAGAAATTTTCCGAGCGAACGACTCGGAATGACCCCCTATGTGCACTGCAGGTGTGGCAGATATAACATTTGCACAGAGAGTTAGATTTGGGTGGGTTATTTTGTTTCTGTGCAGGGTAAATACTGGCTGCTATATTTTTACACTGCAATTTAGATTTCAGTTTGAACACACCCCACCCAAATCTAACTCTCTCTGCACATGTTATATCTGGCCCCCATGCAGTGCACATGGTTTTGCCCAACTGCTAACAAATTTTCTGCTGCTATTTACTCTGAATTACCCCCATTATGCAATGATGTCCCTCAGTTTCTGTAAGAGGTTGTCAGCGGTGTGCCTCTTACGGGAAGCGGGGATACATAGCGTAGCCTGCCTAGGAACGAGTTGGCGTTTGCGAGATGCTGCTACTGGTGCCGCTGCTGTTGTTGCTGAGGGAGGCAATACATCTACCCAGTGGGCTGTCACAGTCATATAGTCCTGAATCTGAATAAATCTAAAAAACACAGCGCTCTATGATTATACCACCAAGAAATCTGTTAATTACTACCAATAATTAAAAGCACCTAATCTCTGCTGCTCCCACCGGTGGTACTGTTCCACCAATTCCCAAGAAGCATATATTATATTTAAACAAGGGAGCGCTGAAAACAGGGTCAATTTAAATCACACATTTATTACAATCCACATATAGACAGCAAATAAAATCAAGGATAATATCCGGATATTAAAACAATATAGTGCACTTTTTATTCAGTCCCATGCCATGAGCTCAAATTAATAAATGTCTATTCACGTAGACAGATCCGTTCAATCTCCGCTGGTTCACAATAATTGTGTCTAGCTGTAACCATGTTGTTTTGAAAATAGGATTGGTTTAGACAAAACAACCTTTTTAATATTTGTATCCAGCCAAGTTGTATCAATCACTGGAGAGGCTCCTTAATATGTAACAGTAGGGGGAGAGCGCTGTGTAGTGAGTGAATGCACAGCGGTATGCACGACCCCTACGTCCCAGCCGCCCCAAGGTTGTGGAAATCTGACTGGGGACAAAGCAATAGCAGGACCGAGCGAAAAACGGTCCGCACCCCGAGGGAAGCCGAGGCGGCTGTGAGTATCCCTTCAAGGACGCGCTGCGGCTGGGACGTAGGGGTCGTAGCATACCGCTGTGCATTCACTCACTACACAGCGCTCTCCCCCTACTGTTACATATTAAAGAGCCTCTCCAGTGATTGATACAACTTGGCTGGATACAAATATTAAAAAGGTTGTTTTGTCTAAACCAATCCTATTTTCAAAACAACATGGTTACAGCTAGACACAATTAATGTGAACCAGCGGAGATTGAACGGATCTGTCTACGTGAATAGACATTTATTAATTTGAGCTCAGGGCATGGGACTGAATAAAAAGTGCACTATATTGTTTTAATATCCGGATATTATCCTTGATTTTATTTGCTGTCTATATTTGGATTGTAATAAATGTGTGATTTAAATTAACCCTGTTTTCAGCTCTCCCTTGTTTAAATATAGCCCTGAATCTGCCCGGTTCCACTTGTTCACATGTCCATGGTTAAATGGACAGTGGGTACAACTGCATTTTTTAGGACACTGAGGACACTTTTTCTGATGTCTCTGTACATTCTCGGTATCGCCTGCCTAGTGAAGTGGAACCTAGATGGGATTGGTACCGAGGGGACACTACCTCCATCAATTCTCTAAGTCCCACTGAACTAATGGCGGATACCAGATGCACGTCTAACACCAACATAGCTGTCAAGGCCTCAGTTATCCACTTTGCAAAAGGATGACTGCTGTCATATTTCATCTTCCTCACAAAGGACTGTTGGACAGTCAATTGCTTACTGGAAGTAGTACAAGTGGTCTTCCGACTTCCCTTCTGGGATAATAATTGACTCCCAGCAGCAGCAGCAACAGCACCAGTAGGCGTACCACTCAAGGATCCTCAGGAGGAATCCCGGTTAGGAGAGGACTACTCAATCTTGCCAGTGACATGGCCTGCAGGGCTACTGACGTTCCTGACTGAGGAGGAAGTTGATGTTGAGGGAGTTGGTGGTGTGGCTTGCAGGAGCTTGGGTACAAGAGGAAGAAGGGATTTAGGTGTCCTGGACTGCTTACACTCTTACCCAAAGTTTCACAACTTGACACTGACTTCTGATGAATGCGCAGCAGGTGACATATAAGGGAGGATGTTCCTAGGTGGTTAACATCCTTACCCCTACTTATTACAGATTGACAGAGGCAGCACATGGCTTGACACCTGTTGTCCGAATTTGTGGAGAAATAATTCCACACCGAAGAGGTGGCTTTTTTGGCATTTTGCCCAGGCATCACAATGGGCTTATTCATCCCACGGACAACAGGTGTCTCCCCCGGTGCCTGATTTAAACAAACCACATCACCTTTAGAATCCTCATCGTCAGCTTACTCCTCAGCACCAGCAACACCCATATCCTCATCCTTGTGTACTTCAACAGTGACATCTTCAATTTGAATATCAGAAACTGGACTGTGGGTGCTACTTCCAGCACTTGCAGAGGGTGTGCAAATGGTGGAAGGAGCCACCTCTTCCCATCCAGTGTTGGGAAGGTCAGGCATCGCAACCGCCGACACAATTGGACTCTGCTTAGGGATTTGTGATGCCATCTTAGAACACACAGTTCTTTGCTGTGCTTTTGCCAGCTTAACTCTTCTCATTTTTCTAGCGGGAGGATGAGGGCTTCCATCGTCATGTGAAGCTGAACCACTAGTCATGAACATAGGCCAGGGCCTTGTCCATTCCTTGCCACTCCGTGTCGTAAATGGCATATTGGCAAGTTTACGTTTCCCCTCAGACCATTTCAATTTATTTTTCTCATACGTCCTAGAGGATGCTGAGGTCCACTTCAGTACCATGTGGTATAGACGGTTCCGCAGGAGCCATGGGCACTTTAAGACTTTTCAAGGGTGTGAACTGGCTCCTCCCTCTATGCCCCTCCTCCAGACCTCAGTTTTAGAAATGTGCCCAGGCAGACTGGATGCATTCCAGAGGAGCTCTACTGAGTTTCTCTGAAAAGACTTATGTTATGTTTTTTATTTTCAGTCAGCCAGCACACTGCTCAGCGTCATTTGCTCTCTTCCAGACTGCAGAGAAGAACGCTGGTCCTCCTCCACTGCTGAACAAGTATCAGGGTGCAAAACAGGGGGGGGGGGGACAGTGAATTTGGTGCTATATAATTGTGTGATTAACATTATAAAAGCGCTGCATGTCAGTGTGCGTTTTGTGTTCACAGACATTGTGTTACTGGCGCTGGGTTGTGAACTGGCAAATCCTATCTGTGTCCCTCTGACAGATTTTACTGTGGGTCTGTCCCCTATAAGCCCGGAGTGTCTGTGGTGTGATTGTGCACGTGTGTGACATGTCTGTGGCAGGGAACTCTTCCTCTGTGGGAGACATGTTAGGGACACAGAGGTGTAATATGACACCAAGAGCCTGACTGGGTGAAAGGTTACATGATAGTGGGAATCATATCAGTAAGAGGTTGGACTGACTCTCACACAGAAAACTGAAAATAATCTGTTAAAGATGTGATTTTTAATAGTTCTGCCTTTCATCCACAGGGACCCCTCTGCGTCACATACAAATTTGCACAAGTAGTACAAACTGATACCGACAAGGACTCTGATTCCTGTGTCAACACTAGTGATTCCAGGGGAATAGGTCCTAAGTTAGCAAACAAAGCATTCAAAACATGTTTTAGCTATAAAGGTGGTGTTAGAAGTTACGAAGCCCCCTCTTTTATCACAAGGAGAGGGATTACTTTAGTAAAGAAGTAATGTAATTTTCCCTCCACCTCAGGAGTTAAACAGTCTCTTGGAGGGAGTCTGATTTATCCTGAAAAGAAGTTTCAGATTCCCAAAAGGAATTCAGGCAGCTTACCTTTTTCCAAAAGGTGGGAGTCACCCCGCATTTTAGACAGGGCCCTGTCATAAAAGAGAAAAGGTGTTTCTCCCTGTGCCTGGAATGGCTTCACTTAAGGAGCCGACAGACGCAAGTGAGTGAGGTGATCTATTGATGTGGCCAATGGGACACTACTCAGGCCCACCATTGTCTGTGCGTGGGTGAGTAGTGCTATTGAGAAGTGGTCAGAAAACTTGTCATTAGACATTGACACAATAGATGGAGACGAGATACTCCTAATGTTAGGTCATATAAAAGACGCTGCTGCGTACGTACTAGAAACCATGAAATATATTAGTCTCTTGGGATCAAGAACCGCTACCATGGCAGTATCGGCTCGCAGGGCATTGTGGATTCGCCAGTGGAATGCTGTAGCAGATTCCAAAAGAAATATGGAGGCTCTCCCGTATAAAGGTGAGGCCTTGTTTGGTGATGGGCTGGATGCATTAGTCTCGGTGGCTACCGCAGGTAAGTTGACATTCTTGCCTTATGCTCCTACACTGGCGAAAAAGACACATCACTCTCACATGCAGTCCTTTCGGCCCAACAAATACAAAAAGGCAAAAGGTTCCCGCTTTTTTGCAGGTAGAGGAAGGGGAAAAGGAAACAAATCTGCAGCGGCTCCCGGATCGCAGGAGCAGAAGTCCACCCCTGCTTCTGCCAAATCTGCAGCATGACGCTGGGGCTCCCTTGCGGGAGTCCGCTCGGGTGGGAGCACGTTTGAAACTTTTCAGTTAGATCTGGATTCAATCTGGCCTGGACCCATAAGTCTTACAAATAGTGTCCCATGGATACAAACTAGAGTTTCAAGATGTCCCCCCATGCCGATTTTTCAAATCGACCTTGCCAGCTTCTCTTCCAGAAAGAGAGGCAGTAACAACGCCAATTCAAAAATTATGTCACGACCAGGTCATTGTCCTGGTACGCTTGTCTCAGCAAGGAGAATGTTTTTATTCAAGCCTCTTCGTAGTTCCGAAGCCGGACGGCTCGGTCAGACCGATTTTAAACCTGAAAAATCTGAATCTCTACCTAAAAAGTTTCAAGTTCAAGATGGAATCCCTGAGGGTAGTGATTTCCAGTCTGGAGGAGGGGGACTTCATGGTGTCAGTAGACATAAAGGATGCTTAATTGCATGTTCCCATTTATCCTCCTCACCAAGCTTATCTGATATTCGCAGTACAGGATTGCCATTACCACTTCCAGACGTTGCCGTTCAGACTCTCCACGGCACCGAGGGTATTCACCAAGGTGATGGCGGAGATGATAGTCCTCCTTCGTCAAAAAGGAGTCAATATAATTCCTTATCTGGAAGATCTCCTGATAAAAGTGAGATCCAGGGAACAGTTGGTGCAGAACATCGCACTCTCCCTGTCAATACTCCAACAACACGGTTGGATCATGAATTTTCCAAAGTCGCAGTTGGAACCGAAGACAAGATTGTCCTTTTTAGGGATGATTCTGGACACAGAAGTACGGAGAGTATTTTTTCCAGTGGAAAAGGTTCTGGAAATCCAGAAAAGGGTCAAACAAATATTGAAACCAACAAGCGTGTTGATCCATCAATGCATTCGGTTGGGGAAAATGGTAGCGGCCTACGAGGCCATACAGTATGGCTGATTCCATGCCAGAGTATTCCAGTGGGACCTGTTGGACAAGTGGTCCAGATCCCACCTACACATGCACCGGAATAATCCTGTCCCCCAAAGCCAGGATTTTGCTCCTGTGGTGGCTACACAGTTCTCACCTACTAGAGGGACGCAGGTTTGGGATTCACGACTGGGTCCTAATAACCACGGATGCAAGTCTCCGAGGCTGGAGAGCTGTCACGCAGGGGGAAAGCTTCCAAGGAAAATGGTCAAGTCAGGAAGCCTGCCTTCACATAAACGTTCTGGAATTGAGAGCCATTTAAAACGGCCTTCTACAAGCGGTACATCTTCTTCAAGATCATCCCGTGCAGATCCAGTCGGACAATGTAACAGCAGTCGCGTACATAAACCGTCAGGGCGGAACGAGAAGCAGAGCGGCAATGGCAGAGGTGACAAAGATCCTTCTCTGGGCAGAAAGACATGTAAGAGCTCTGTCAGCAATTTTCATTCCGGGAGTGGACAACTGGGAAGCAGACTTCCTCAGCAGACACGATCTCCATCCAGGAGAGTGGGGCCTCCACTAAGGAGTCTTCGCAGAGGTGACAAGTCTTTGGGGAGTTCCTCAAGTAGACATGATGGCATCTCGTCTAAACAAGAAGCTTCAGAGATATTATTCCAGGTCGAGAGACCCTTAAGAAATAGCAGTGGATGCACTGGTGACCCAGTGGGTGTTTCGGTCGGTATATGTTTTCCCTCCACTTCCACTGATTCCAAAAGTTCTCAAAATAATAAGTAGAACAAGAGTTCGAGCAATCTTCATTGCCCCAGACTGGCCAAGGAGGGCTTGGTATCCAGATCTTCAGGAGTTGCTCATAGAAGATCCTCGGCCTCTTCCTCCTCGAGAGGACCTACTACAGCAGGGGCCGTGTGTGTATCAAGACTTACCACGGCTACGTTTGACGGCATGGCAGTTGAGTGCCGGATCCTAGCCCGAAAGGGGACCTTTAGTGTGGTGTTGCAGATCCTTCAATCAGATTGGTTTGAACCTCTGCAGGAGATAGAATTGAAGTTTCTCACTTGGAAAGTGGTGATGTTTTTGGCCTTGACATCCGCAAGGCGGGTGTCTGAGTTGGGGGGCCTTGAAGATAGGGCAGAGTTACGAACTCGTCAACAATTTCTTCCAAAGGTGGTTTCGTTCTTCCACATAAACCAACCTATTGTGGTGCCAGTAGCTACTGACACTTTCACTGAGTCACAGTCTCTGGATGTGGTTAGAGCTTTGAAGATTTATGTCGCAAGAAGAGCTCGGTTCCGGAAAACAGAGGCTCTGTTTGCCCTGTATTCTCCCAGCAAGATTGGGTGTCCTGCTTCTAAGTAGACTATTGCGCGCTGGATCAGAGGGACAATTCAGCACGCTCATTCTACGGCAGGCTTGCCGGTACTGAAATCGGTGAAGGCCCATTCAACTAGGAAAGTGGGCTCATCCTGGGCGGCTGCCCGGGGCGTCTCGGCTGTACAACTTTGCCGAGCAGCTACTTGGTCAGGGTCAAACTCATTTGCTAAATTTGATAAGTTTGACACTTTGGCCGATGAGGACCTCAAGTTTGGTCAATCGGTTCTGCAGGGTCATCCGCACTCTCTCGCCCATACTGGAGTTTTGGTATAACCCCATGGTACTGAAGTGGACCCCAGCATCCTCTAGGACGTATGAGAAAATATGATTTTAATACCTACCGGTAAATTCTTTTATCCTAGTCCGTAGAGGATGCTGGGCACCCGACCCAGGGGGTAATTCTGAGTTGATCGCAGCAGCAAGTTTGTTAGCAGTTGGGCAAAACCATGGTGGTAATTCCGAGTTGTTCTCTCGGTAATTTTCTTCGCATCGCAGCGATTTTCCGCTAATTGCGCATGCGCAATATTCGCACTGCGACTGCGCCAAGTAAATTTGCTATGAAGTTTGGTATTTTACTCACGGCATTACAAGGTTTTTTCTTCGTTCTGGTGATCGTAATGTGATTGACAGGAAGTGGGTGTTTCTGGGCGGAAACTGGCCGTTTTATGGGTGTGTGTGAAAAAACGCTACCGTTTCTGGGAGAAACGCGGGAGTGGCTGGAGAAACGGAGGAGTGTCTGGGCGAACGCTGGGTGTGTTTGTGACGTCAAACCAGGAACGACAAGCACTGAACTGATCGCACTGGAAGAGTAAGTCTCGAGCTACTCAGAAACTGCACTCAGAAGTCTTTTCTCAATATTGCGAAACTTTCGTTTGCAATTTTGCTAAGCTAAGATTCACTCCTAGTAGGCGGCGGCTTAGCGTGTGCAATGCTGCTAAAAGCAGCTTGCGAGCGAACAACTCGGAATGAGGGCCAATGTGCACTGCAGGGGGTACAGATATAACATTTGCAGAGAGAGTTAGATTTGGGTGGGTTATTTTGTTTCTGTGCAGGGTAAATACTGGCTGCTTTATTTTTACACTGCAATTTAGATTTCAGTTTGAACACACCCCACCCAAATCTAACTCTCTCTGCACATGTTATATCTGGCCCCCATGCAGTGCACATGGTTTTGCCCAATTGCTAACAATCTTGCTGCTGCTATCAACTCAGAATTAGGCCCCCAGTGCGTACTTTACCTGCAGTTTGTTCTTTATAGTTACACAAGTTGTGTTTCATTTGGTTTCAGCATGTTGCTGTAAATGGTTCATGTCTGTTGGCATGTGTCATGTTGAATGCCATGTTGTGCGGCATGGTTGAGGTGTGAGCTGGTATGAATCTCACCATTAGTATAAAAGTAAATCCTTTCCTCGAAATGTCCGTCTCCCTGGGCACAGTTACTATAACTGAGGTCTGGAGGCGGGGCATAGAGGGAGGAGCCAGTTCACACCCTTGAAAGTCTTAAAGTGCCCATGGCTCCTGCGGAACCGTCTATACACCATGGTACTGAAGTGGACCCCAGCATCCTCTACGGACTAGGAGAAAAGGATTTACCGGTAGGTATTAAAATCCTAATTTTGGGGTCTTTTTACTGAACTTTAGCTTTTTGGATTTTACATGCCCTCTACTATCACATTGGGCATCGTCCTTGGCAGACGACATTGATGGCATTTCATTGTCTATGTCATGTCTACTGGCAGCAGCTTCAGCACTAGGAGGAAGTGGTTCTTGATCTTTCTCTATTTTATCCTCCAAATTTTTGTTCTCCATTATTTTTCTGGAGTTATATAACAATATGCGGTACAGGAGAGCATACCTCTACACCACACAGGGCAAACCCTGTGAAAATTATTTCGATTAAATATTAATAACCCCTTTATTTGGAATAAATAATATACAGCACAGGACAGCACCACTGAACTTATATGGCAGCACCACTGGATTTTACTTATATGGCAGTACCACTGGAATTATACCACAGTATCACTGAAATTATACGGCAGTATCACTGGAATTATACGGCAGTATCACTGGATTTATACGGCAGTAACACTTGACTTATACGGCAGTACCACTGGACTTGATTTATACGGCAGTATCACTGGACTTATACGCCAGTACCACTGAAATTATACGGAAGGATCACTGGACTTATACACCAGTACCACTGGAATTATATGGCAGTATCACTGGAATTATACGGCAGTACCACTGGAGTTATACGGCAGTACCACTGGACTGGATTTATACGGCAGTACCACTGCACTTATACGCCAGTACCACTGGAATTATACGGCAGTATCACTGGAATTATACGGCAGTACCACTGGGCATATACAAAAGTATCACTGGACTTGATTTATATGCCAGTATCACTGGATTTATATGGCAGTACCACTGGACATATACGGCAGTATTACTGGATTTATACGGCAGTACCACTGGACATATATGGCAGTATCACTGGACTTAATTTATACGCCAGTACCACTGGATTTATATGGCAGTACTACTGGTCATCTACGGCAGTATCACTGGATTTATACGGCAGTACCACTGGACATATATGGCAGTATCACTGGACTGGATTTATACGCAAGTACAACTGGATTTATACGGCAGTACCAGTGGACATATACAGCAGTATCACTGGACACATATGGCAGTATCACTGGACATATACGGCATTATCGCTGGATTTATACAGCAGTACCGCTGGACATATACGGCAGTATCACTGGACATATACGGCAGTATCACTGGACTGGATTTATACGCCAGTACCACTGGACATATACGGCAGTACTACTGGATATATACGACAGTACCACTGGATTTATACGGCAGTACCATTGGACATATACGGCAGTATCACTAGATTGATACGGCAGTACCACTGGACATATACAGCAGTATCACTGGACTGGATTTATACACCAGTACCACTGGAATTATACATCAGTACCACCGAATTATACGGCAGTATCACTGGAATTATACGGCAGTACCACTAGAATTATACGGCAGTACCACTGGACATATACGGCAGTATTACTGGACATATACGGCAGTATCACAGGACTTGATTTATATGCCAGTACTACTGGAATTATATGGCAGTACCACTGGACATATACGGCAGTATCACTGGACTGGATTTATTCGCCAGTACCACTGGAATTATACGCCAGTACCACTGGAATTATACGGCAGAATCACTGGAATTATATGGCAGTACCACTGGAATTATACAGCAGTACCACTGGACATATACGGCAGTATAACTGGACATATACGGCAGTATCACAGGACTTGATTTATATGCCAGTACTACTGGAATTATATGGCAGTACCACTGGACATATACGGCAGTATCACTGGATTTATACGGCAGTACCCCTGGACATATACGGCAGTATCACTGAACATATACGGCAGTATCACTGGACATATACGGCAGTACCACTGGACATATTCAGCAGCACAGGGACACCACCACTGGACTGATGCAGGATAACACAGCACCACTGCAATGGACTGGACTTATACAGCTGCACTGGACATATGGCAGCAGAGGATACCACCACTGTGACTGGACTGATGCAGCACAAGATACTACCACTGTACTGATGCAGGACAACACAGCACCACTGCAATGGACTGGACTTATACAGCAGCACTGGACATATGGCAGCAGAGGACACCACCACTGTCACTGGACTGATGCAGCACAATATACCACCACTGGACTGATGCAGCACAACACAGCACCACTTGACTGGACTTATACACCATTACTGGACATATGGAAGCAGAGGACACCACCACTGTGACCAGTAGCGGATCTTGCCACGGGCAAGCAGTACCTTTGCCCGGGGCGCCGCCTTCCGGAGGGTGCCGCACCAGGGCAAGATCCGCTGCTGCTGTGCCCCCCACTGCCCGCTGCCCCCCGCTGCCTCTGGCCGCTGTGAAGAGAAACTAGACGCGTACGTGTCTAGTTTCCCTTCGTGGAGAGGTCCTTTACTGTGCGGTGCACGATGACGTCATCGCGCACCACACATCATTTCAGTCTATACAGGGGGCGTAAATGACCACGCCCCCTGTACGAAGCCACGCCCCATATTGCCGCCCGGGGCGCACAGAGCCCCTGAACCGGTCCTGACTGTGACTGGACTGATGCAGCACAAGACACTACCACTGAACTGAATCAGACACGTCCTCTCTCTACACTCTCCATTGCCGGAGTGAAAATGGCGGCGACGCGCGGCTCTTTATATGAAATCCAAACCCCGTGAGAATCCGACAGCAGGATGATGACGTTTTGCCTCATTCTGGTATCCCGAGTCAGGCGGAACATTGAAGAAACTTTGCCATCTGAGCAAATGTGAGTAGGTCTGAGGCTGCCACTAATCTGCGACTGAGACGGCCTGGAAGGGGTCTGCACTGATGTCAGAGACCCTCCCCAAAAACACCTGGTCACTCCTGCGTTTTTTTCTGATAGACACAGAAACACCGGCTTCCTGTCAGTCAAACAGCGGCTACATTACGATTACGCTCTGTATGCATTTTCTATCATTATTACCCCTCACGCGAGTGCAGTGCGAATGCTACGCATGCGCAGTTGTTTGATAATCACTCAATTTGCGATTTCTCTGAATAGCTATCCATGCTGAATTAGGCCCAGTGTGTACTGGCAACCCTACATTATGACATCATGTAAACTGTTTTCTTGTTTTGCTTTTTTTAATTTATTTTTTATTTTTTAGGCGCCGTAGAAACTTAGTGGCACCATATAAATAAAGGATAATAATAATAATAATAATAATAATAATAATAATAATAATAATAATGATAATAATGCACTTTAGAAAACAAAATTGACAGTTTGCCAAAAAAAAAAAAAAAACAGAAGAGACCCCATCATTTGGAACACTTAACAAATAATCATTTAAAAAGATGATACTTTTAAATCATAGCTTTTAATTGCTACACTTCTAAAATAGTTCAGTATCCAGGCAGTGATTAATTATTCTGCCCCTACCAGTTCAATAAATAATATGGTATAAATATGAAAGTTAAAAATGTGATCATATAAATGACACTTTCCTATTTAAAGAGAGTCCTATTCTTAGGAAAAAATATCCTTGGTGAAAAATGTAAATGATCGCAGAAAAAGTATAAAAATGTATACATATAATAAAACTGTAAGGATTCTGTCTGTACATAGCATTTTTAAAGAAATATACTTCAAGGGACTGTTTATGAAATATGTGGATAAAAGAGAAGAAAAATCTGAATTTTTGTCTGTCTGTTTGTTCCCGCATAACACAAAACTACTGGATGAATTTGGATGAATCATGTTTTCACTATTGTATGGCTTAGTGACCTAGAAAGAAACTGAGGTATGTATGATCTCGATGTGACATCAGGGAGAGGAGCAATAAATGTAAAACTAGTTGCTTGACACTCTGCACGTGCAGTGTGCAGGCTCCTCAAGTCCAAAATGACTATATGTGTATGAATATAGAAAGTTGGTATTCTAATCATGCTTCTGCTGAACTTGACTCGGCCCAAATTATGCAGCAGAACCCGACTTAGAGTGACTGCTCTGCAGAGGAATCTAATAGAGGCAGAGATTCTAATGGGATGTGGCGCAGGTGAGACTGTGTTTATACTATTTATTTATTTATTTATTTATTAACAGTCTCTTGTATAGTGCAGCAGATTTAATTGCGCTTTACTATCAAAAACAGTGATAACATTTAACAAAGCAATTGCAAACAACAGTGAAAAAACAACACTGGGTAATAACAGATAGTCATAGTGGTAGGAAGGCCCTGCTCGCAATCGTACAAATTATATGGAAGTAGGCATTGATAAACAAGGATAGGTGTTATCTAATGCAAAAAGGACTACCAGATTGCAAAGGTTCTTGTAGGGCTGTATGATATGGTCTCACAGCAATGTTGGTCTTGGGTCAGAAGGATTAGAAAGTAAAGAACAAGAAAATATGTGAGGATATGAGTGGACTCTACAGTGGGGTTGAAATTGGATAGGAAAGTTTATGAAGGTTATGTGGGTGGTACCGGAATTTGATAAGCTTGCCTGAAGAGGTGAGTTTCAGAGAACGTTTGAAGGTTTGGAGACTAGAGGATAGTCTTATTGTGCATGGGAGGGCATTCCACAGAGTGGATGCAGCCCGAAGAAAGTCCTGCAATGATGAATGGGAGTGAATAATGAGTGTGGATGAGAGACGTAGATCTTGTTAAGAGGTTGGAGATATTTTTAGATGACCATAGAGATGTATGTTGGTGTAGTTTGGTTAATGGCCTTGTGTGTGAGTAAAAAGTATTTTGCATTGAACACGGTAGAATACAGGTAGCCAGTGGAGGGACTGACAGAGTGGATCTGCAGATGATAAACATCTAGCAAGGATGATTAGCCTTGCATCAGCATTCATAATGGATTGTAGTGATGAGAGTCTCTTTTTGGTAAGACCAGTAAGAAGACTCTTGCAGTAATCAATACGGGAGATAATGCGAGCATGGATTAGAGTTTTTGCAGTGTCTTTGTAAGATATGGTCATACTTTGGATATGTTTTTTAGATGCATGTATCAAGATTTAGAGACAGATTGAATGTGGGGAGCAAAGGGCTATTCAGAGTCGAGGATGACACCTAGGCAGTGAACTTGTGTGGTAGGATTGATTGCTAAGTTTTCAAAAGTGATAGAGATATCAGGTTGGTAGCTACTATTGGCCGGTGGAAATATAATAAACTGTGTTTTGGGAAAAATAGAGTTTGAGGTAGCGAGATGACATCCAACAGGAAATGGCAGAAAGGCATTTAGTGACACGGACCAATATAGATGGCCTCAAATCTGGGGAGTATAGGTAGATTTGAATATCATCCGACTACAGATGATATTAAAATCAGAAAGCTGATTAGTTTTCCAAGAGATGTGGTATAGATTTAGAAAAGCAGAGGACCTAAGACTGAGCCTTACAACAATTTCCCCCAACAATTTTCCTCTTCATCTCAAGCACCTGCAGTATCCAGTAAGCGTCTGCTTCGCTATGATGATCAACCAGCCACAGGGGCAAACACTAAAGGCTGCAGGCATAGCAGCCCTGAGCAGAGCTCATGCAAAGCAGTAGTAGCTTGAACATTTCCAGCCAGTTACACTGGTTTGATGGCCACGAACATGTTTACTATACAACATCAGTTTGAATTTGCTTAGCCTTTCTAAATGTGAATTTGCTTAAACTTAGTTGTAAAATTATACATAGAGATAGTGGTTTGTTTTTACAGTAGGCGTGTTCCTTATTTTGATGCACAGCCATTACATCTGTAAAATAACACTGGATCAATAGAATCTTGATTAATTTCAAGCAGGTAAATGAAGCAACTTTCCCCATTCGACAGGAAAACTGTGATAACAGGAAACTCTGCACAATATGAAAATGAAGAGAGACACACAACAAGTGGATAGCAGAGTGTGTTACCAATGTAGATAATGGTACACACAATTTAGTCTACAAAATTTGAAAAATTGTTTGTACAGTGCCAAACAGTGCTTTCCATTTAAGAAAATAAATATCTTCAACATGTGAATTTACTTCTAATGTCATTGATGACTGGTGAATGGCAATTTTAAAGCGCAACGGAATTTGCTGCGCTATAAAAGAAACTTAATAAATAAATAAAAATAAATATATAGTATTCCATCAATTCTGTGTGCCAATTCAATCTATATATATAAATGCGAAAGCCCTCACTTACTGACTGACTGACTGACTGACTGACTGATTACTGTCACTAATTCTCTTACTTCCCGATATTTTAGGGAGCTGAAATTTTACATAGGTATTCTTCAGGTGATAAATAGGAAAACTACGTAATTAGATTTTTAATAAACCTGCCCTCAGGGGATGAAAAGGGGTTGACATAATGACTTCATTACCGATGCGTGGCTTGCGTTGCATGAATGATAACATCCAAACGGACAATCAGATCAAACTTTGGATTGCACCTCCAGTGTGTAGAATTTTATAAATTACAAAAATGGTCCTGTCACTTTTTACCATATCTGTCTCTCCCTCACTGACTGTAACTGACCATATCTCTCGCTCCCTCACTGACTGAGTGACTCATCACTAATTCTCTTACTTCCCGATATGTTAGGAAGATAAAATTTAACATACTGTAGGTATAAAGCTTGGCTTTTTACGTGAATTGTGAGTTTGAAACAGCAGCTGAGTTACAATGCAGAAAAAGGTGAGTTTTATAATACACAAACAGGAACATATATTTGCAATACCATTAACATCTGATACAATGTTTGTGGAGACTCAGCTGCTGTCCAATCTGTGAGCAATTTTCTCTACTGAAGGAGGAGATAACTAAACTGCATGCTGAGATATGTAGGATGCCTGTGTCTTTGAGGAAGAGATGTCTGTGTCTTTGAGAACTCCACTGCATCAGAGAGCCACCAGAAGACGTTCTTCCTGAACTACTGTGGGTTTTCAAGGGCAGAGATATCAAGAGGGACACAGACACCTCCCGCAAGCTGTGACACTGCAAAACTCATATGCTACTCCTGCAGGGCTGGAAGTTACAACAAACAGAGGCACTACAGAACAGGAGGATATTGGGACATCTACTAACTATAGGAACAGGAAAAGGAAAATTACATCTCCAAAAAGGACTGCACTTCTCTTGGGAGATTCCATTATTAGAGGAATACATCTGGGAAATGCAAAGGAAGTAGAGAGACAAGTAAGGTGCTTACCTGGAGCCACAGCTCCAAGGGATAAAGAGCGCATGCTAAGAATTGTGAAGGCAGCAAGAAAATATGGTGAGGCAGATGTCATTGTCCACCTAGGGACAAATGACCTGGCTAATGCTGAACTCATGGCCGTAAAAGATGAATTTAGGAAGTTAGGGACTTCTCTGAAGCAGGTGGCAACCACTGTAACTTTTTCAGAAGTATTGCCAGTACACAGAGGGGTAGACAGAACTCATTGCATCAGAAACTTCAATGTTTGACTGTGGACATGGTGCAATGAGGAGAGATTTTGATTTATAGGCCATAGTCACACCATATGGCAAGATAGGAGCTTATACAAAAGTGATGGCCTGCACCCATCTTCAAGGGGAACAAAAATACTAACTGAACAGTTTGGATGCTTCATCAAGAACTATTTAAACTAACAGAGGGGGACAGTGAACCAAATAGGAATAAAAAAATCTGCCCCCCCCCCCCCCACTCCTCAACACAGAGGTATTGTTTCTGCAGCAAGGGGAATAGGAAGCATATTCACAGCAACAGAGGATAATCAAATAAATATAAGTAGAAAGAAGAACATAGCTAGGAACAGGAAAAGCACAAATAAAACTCTAAAAGCTATGTGTGCAAATGCTAGGTCCTTAGAAAATAAAATCCTGGAACTAACTACAATAATGACAAGGGATGATCTAGATATTGTGGCAATAACAGAGTCATGGTGTAATGAAAATCATGACTGGGACATAGCTCTACCGGGATATACTTTATTTAGAAAGGAAAGAATGATAAAAATCAGAGGAGGGGTAGCAATGTATGTAAAAAAAAGCATAAATACTACCTTAATACAAAGATTTGAAGAAAAAACTGAGGCCCTTTGGGTGACCATAGAAACAGGGAAGAAGTTGATTATTCGTATTGGCATGATATGCAGGCCACCAGGACAGGAAGAAGAACTGGACAAGAACCTATTGCAGGACATAACTAAAATGGCATTAAAAGGAGAGGTAATAATCATGGGAGACTTTAATCTTCCTGATGTAAACTGGGAGGTGTCTGTTGCTAGTTCCACTAAAAGTAGGGACATTTTAAATTCCCTTCAGGTAGCATCCCTCCGCCAATTGGTGAGGGAGCCCACTCAGAAAGACGCAATATTAGACTTAATACTTACAAATGGAGACAGAATATTGGACGTAAAAGTGGGGATCCAGTGACTATCAAGCAGTATGGTTCAGCATAAAGACAGAGCCTGACTCATCCCATACAAAAACAAAGGTATTGGATTTTAGGAAGGCTGATTTTGTAGGGATGGGAAAATGTGTAAGCGATTCTTTGGCAGAGTGGAGGAACTTGGAAGCAGTGCAGGAGAGGCGGGAAACATTAAAAAGTGCAGTATTAAAGGCAGTAGACCTTTGTATCAAAAGTGTTAGGAAAAACACAAGGAAAAGGAAGCCAGTGTGGTTTGCAAAAGAAGTAGCAAGTATTGTGGAAGCAAAAAAGATGGCTTTTAGGAAATATAAGCACACACAAAATAATGAAGACTAAGAGATATATCTTGCTAGACAGAAGGAGACTAAGAAGGTAATCAGATGTACAAAGGCACAAACTGAGGAGAACATGGCCCAGTCAGTGGGTAAAGGAGGCAAAACATTTTTTAGGTATATAAGCGAAAGGAGAAAAACAAAAGGCAGAATAATAAAACTAGATGCAAAAATTAATAGAGGCGCTCATGAAAAAACCACACACCAGATTTACACAGGTTCAATAACAACCAAGGAATCAAATATATTAATAAAAGGTATATATATTTATTAATGACAGTACTCTAATAAGAATAAAAATACTAATATATAATAGATAATTCATAAGTACTATTCCTTATGACTTCACTTCATTTGTCAAATACAAAGGTTTAAAAAACACATGAATTGTCTAAGCTTTGATTGTTATACTTAGTATCATTGAGATTTCACTGAACTAGATAATATGTAACAGAGTGTTGCAGTCCTTTTAGAGACGCTGTTGCCACAGCTGCTAGATGTAATTCCTGAGCATATCACTGGAACTGCACAAAGTGAGAATTGCCAGCATGAAGTATTTGTATATATGTGTATAAGATAACCTCTCCATAGGGGCTGGTAAACCCGAGCGTCCCCGGGTAAGTCCAAGAATTTGCCCAATGGATGGAAAAACTGGAGGGTACGTATGGTATCTGGATAAAACAACCGGCCGCAAGGTTTATTCGATTAGTCTGCTGGTGTCACCTTGTAAATGCTGTGCAGATGATGGATAGTAGCAGGTGTATAGTTGCTGAGTCAAAGCGCCGTCAGAAAATACCCAGCTGTATGAGGAAACTTCCTTCCAGACTACCTGGACGTGCACCGTCCGCCGGTAGACAGCGGGGTGGAAGATGCTGGAGACGATCGTCGTAGCCGCACAGCGCCTGCGGCTAGATGTGAAGCCAAATGGAAGCCGCCCGCAGCTGCCGTAGGTGAGGGCCAGGTGAAATGGCTGTGACCTGGAGGCGTCCTGGGAAGCAGGTGTTCGGTGAAAGGACAAACTAAAGACAGAGACTGGGTGTCTTGTTGAGGGAGACAATGTAATAGCAGATCATCTTAATAATTATTTTTGCTCAGTATTTACTTCTGAAAGAGAGGGGAAGGGGCCACAGTTAAGTTGCAGGGATATTCAGGAAAATGAAACAAGTACATTTACAGAGGAGAAGGTCCTAACAGAACTCTCAAAGCTGAAAGGGAACAAATCTATGGGGCCAGATGGGATACATCCAAGGATTCTAAAAGAACTTAAAGAGGTGCTGGTAGTACCATTGACAGTATTATTCAACCAGTCATTAGCTACAGGAGTAATTGCAGAGGACTGGAAAGGAGCAAATGTAGTCCCACTACACAAAAGTGGAAACAAGGAAGAGGCAAACAACTACAGACCAGTGAGTCTTACATCAGTAGTAGGCAAATTGATGGAAACACTCTCAAAAGAAAGAGTTGTAGATTATCTCAAATCCAGCAATTTACAGGATCCCAAACAGCATGGATTCACTGGGAGGAGATAATTTCAAACAAATCTTATTGACTTTTTTGACTGTGTGACTAAAGTGATGGATAAAGGTGGAGCAGACTGCTAAATAAACTTGGAAGCTTGGGACTACATTATTGAATGGATAAAATCTTGGTTGCAGGATAGAAAACAGAGAGTTGTGGTAAATGGAGTGCATTCACAGGAGGAGAATGTTACCAGTGAAGTAGCACAGGGATCTGTACTTGGACCACTGATTTTTAATATCTTTATTGGTGACATTGCAAATGGCATTAAAGGGAAAGTACGCCTTTTTGCAGATCACCCAAAGGTATGCAACAGGGTAGACACACCAGGTGGGGTAAAACAGATGGATGAGGATCTAGGTAGAATAGAGGAATAGTCAAGAGTGTGGCAATTACAGTTTAATGCCAAACAATGCAAAATCATATACTTGGGTCTCAAAAATCTAAAGGCTAAATATAGTATTAATGGCACTTTACTGGAAACTACTGAGGAGGAAAGGGATCTAGGAGTCACTATTTCAGGTGACTTAAAGGCAGGTAAGCAATGTTACAAAGCAATGAGGAAGGCTAGTCAGATGCTTGGCTGCATTGGGAGAGGAATCAGCTGCAGAAAGTAAGAAGTAATAATCCCACTGTATAGGTCGATGGTACAGCCTCCTCTATAATACTGTGTTCAATTCTGGAGGCCATATCTTCAAAAGGATATTAATACATTAGAGACTGTACAAAGAGGGGCAACTAAAATGGTGCATGGCCTACATCACAAAAAAATACCCAGAAAGACTAAAAAATCTCAATATGCATAGTTTGGAGCAGAGAAGGGAAAGGGGTGACATGATAGAAACTTTCAAATATATCAAGGATTTTAACAAAGTCCAGGAGGGAAACTTCTCCAAATGAAGAGAAGCAATAGGACACAAGGACATGCACTGAGACTGGAGGGGGAGGGGGGGGGGGGGAGGTACAGGGGAAATATGAGGAAAAAATACTTCACAGAAAGGGTAGTGGACAAGTGGAATAGCCTCCCATCAGAGGTGGTAGAGGCTAAGTCGGTAGAGAAATGTAAACATGCATGGAATAGACATAAGGACATCCTTACAAAGAAATAAGGATCAAATAAGGTTTGAGATAAAAAAATATAGTGAAATAAAGGGGCAAACTAAATGGCCAAGTTGTTCTTATCTGCCGTCAAATTCTATGTTTCTATGTTTCAGGTTGGAAATAGGAAAACTATGTAATTAGAATTTTAATAAACCTGCCCTAAGGGGATGAAAAGGGGGTTGACATAATGATGTCATTACCGATGCATGGCTTGCGTTGCGTGAATGATCACGTCTAAACGGACAATCATATCAAAATGTGGATTGCCCCTTCAGTGTGTAGAGTTTAATAAACTACAAAAATGGTCCTGTCACTTTTTACTGTATCTGCTACGGTTGCTCATCGTGTAATGCCAAGAAATATGGATTAATATTTACTTACATTAACACGTCTCAAATTTACATCTCTATAGACTTACCAAATTAATAACGCTCATGTATATGCACAACAACCGTGAAAATCAGAAACTCCTGTACAAAGAACAGGTGGAACTACTAGTAAATTCAAATTGTTTCACATAGTATTGGGTTGGTATCTATAACCGGGTGCAAAAGATCCCTATGGTCCGAATGCTGACAGCGGCATCTGGACTGGTCATTCAAAATCCCAACAGATTTTGGCATTTTAACCCTAATTCTATTCCTAAAGCACCCCCCTACAGCCTATCCCTACCCATCCCCTCCTGCATTCAATCCATAACCATCCCCAGCACTCAGCCTAACCCTAATCATCCCCCTAGTGGCTATCCCTAACTCTAAGTACTTACTGCCGGTCTCCGTCGGCATTCTGACTGTCTACATCCTGTGTGCCGGGATATTAACTACATACCGTATTTACTGATTATCTGATATTGGTTAAATAAAATAGTATAATATATCATCACTTACCAAGCTTCTTTTAGGAGTAAGCCTAATGTTATGTAATGATTCAAAGTATGTCAATCACTCGTGAGATAAGAATATTTCAAGGTCCTGATTCAGGATGCAATGTTTTTTTTACATCCAAATAATAACTAGGTTATATGGAAACCATATATACTGTAGCTGTCATTTAATCAAACAACCTTCAGACATGAGCTAACTCCAACGACAGACTCTTGATTATTTGCATTTGAATACTCCTTATAGAACTGCAAAACAGCAGTCTTGGAGTGCTACACAAAAGACCACGCAGGCAATCCCAAAATGTTAAAGATGTAGGCAGTGGCGTAACTAGAAATTTTTCTCCCCCAAGCCAAAAAATTCTTTGGTGCCCCCCCCCCCCCCCCCCCACCCGCCGCATAATTGGGAGCAAGAAAGGGATAAATATGCGCGCGCCGAAGGCGCGCGCTGCAAAAAAAGGGGCGTGGTTTTGTTGGAATGGGCGTGGTTTCTCATAAAGGGGCGTGGTATTGCAGGAAAAGACTACCTTATACCCCAGTTTTGCAACCTGCACGCCCAGACGTTAGCCACCACAGGAAAGAAAAATAATCCTGATTCATGCCCCTTACATTATTTGTCATTTTTCCTCCTTATAGTAATGCCCAGTATACATTATGCCACATACTGCAATGGCCCTTAGACATTATTCCACACACAATAATGCACATGACACATTATGCCACACACCATAATGCCCCCGACACATTATGCCACACACGCCTTCGGCGCGCGCTGCAAAAAAAGGGGCGTGGTTTTGTTGGAATGGGCGTGGTTTCTCATAAAGGGGCGTGGTATTGCAGGAAAAGACTACCTTATACCCCAGTTTTGCAACCTGCACGCCCAGACGTTAGCCACCACAGGAAAGAAAAATAATCCTGATTCATGCCCCTTACATTATTTGTCATTTTTCCTCCTTATAGTAATGCCCAGTATACATTATGCCACATACTGCAATGGCCCTTAGACATTATTCCACACACAATAATGCACATGACACATTATGCCACACACCATAATGCCCCCGACACATTATGCCACACACGCCTTCGGCGCGCGCTGCAAAAAAAGGGGCGTGGTTTTGTTGGAATGGGCGTGGTTTCTCATAAAGGGGCGTGGTATTGCAGGAAAAGACTACCTTATACCCCAGTTTTGCAACCTGCACGCCCAGACGTTAGCCACCACAGGAAAGAAAAATAATCCTGATTCATGCCCCTTACATTATTTGTCATTTTTCCTCCTTATAGTAATGCCCAGTATACATTATGCCACATACTGCAATGGCCCTTAGACATTATTCCACACACAATAATGCACATGACACATTATGCCACACACCATAATGCCCCCGACACATTATGCCACACACCGTAATGCCTGTGACACATTATGCCACACACCGTAATGCCTGTGACACATTATGCCACACACCGTAATGCCCCCGACACATTATGACAGGAATCGCAATGCCCGTTATACATTATGCTATACACTGCAATGCCCCTGATACATTATAGCACATACAATGCCTGTGACACATTATGACACACACCGCAATGACCTTGAGACATTATACCACAATGCCCGTGATATAGTATACCATACACCGTAATGCCTGTGACACATACCGCAATGCCCTGCCCGTTATACCCTATGCCACACACCGCAATGCCCGTTATGTATTATGCCACACTGCAATGACCCTGAGACATTATACCACATACCACAATGCCCGTGATATAGTATACCACACACCGTAATGCCTGACACATTATGACACACACCGCAATGTCCGTGATACATTATGCCACACACTGCAATGACCCTGAGACATTATACCACATATTACAATGCCCGCGATATAGTATACCATACACCGTAATGCCTGTGACACATTATGACACACACCGCAATGTCCGTGATACATTATGCCACACACCGTAATGCCCATTACACATTAAGTCCTACAGTAAGGCTTCTAATTACTTTTCAATTACCTTCTCGTTGTCAGGGGTTTCATGCACTGGGTGTCATGCTCGTTGCCAGGTGTTTCATGCACTGGGTGTCATGCTCGTTGTCAGGTGTTTCATGCACTGGGTGTCATGCTCGTTGCTAGGAGGTAGTCCTTGTTGCTAGGGCTGTGCTCCCAGTGCCACATATGACCCCAGTGCCAGATATTCCCCAACGGTGCCAGGTACTCACATGCCCCCGGTGCCAAATATAGCCCCCCCCATGTGCCAGGTACACATATACCCCCCCCCAGTGCCACATATGCCCCCAGTGCCAGATATTCCCCCCCCAGTGCCACATATGCCCCCAGTGCCAGATATTCCCCCCGTGCCAGATATGCCGCCAGTGCCATATATTCCCCCCCAGTGCCACATATGCCCCCAGTGCCAGATATTCCCCCAGTGCCAGATATCCCCCCTAGTGCCAGACATCCCCCCCCAGTGCCATATATGCCCCAGTGCCAGACATCCCCCCCCAGTGCCAGATATCCCCCCCAGTGCCAGACATCCCCCCCCAGTGCCATATATGCCCCAGTGCCAGACATCCCCCCCCCAGTGCCATATATGCCCCAGTGCCAGACCCCCCCCCCCCAGTGCCAGATATCCCCCCCAGTGCCAGACATCCCCCCCCACCCCCGGTGCCAGACATCCCCCCCCAGTGCCATATATGCCCCAGTGCCAGATATCCCCCCTAGTGCCAGACATCTCCCCCCCAGTGCCATATATGCCCCAGTGCCAGACATCCCCCCCCCCAGTGCCAGATATCCCCCCCAGTGCCAGACATCCCCCGCCCAGAGCCATATATGCCCCAGTGCCAGACACCCGCCCCCCCAGTGCCTGATATCCCCCCCAGTGCCAGACATCCCCCCCCCCCAGTGCCATATATGCCCCAGTGCCAGATATCCCCCCTAGTGCCAGACATCTCCCCCCCAGTGCCAGATATTCCTCCCAGTGCCGCCGTCGTCGCCGCCGCCGCTTATTGGAGGGACACGGAGGGCACAGATCGCCTCTCCTGTGTCCCTCCTGCTGCATCATCTCCGGCGGCCGCGGGTCTAATAGGGGGAAGTGCCGTCCGTGAGCCAATTAGAGCTCACGGACGGCACTTCCCCCTATTAGACCCGCGGCCGCCGGAGATGATGCAGGAGGGACACAGGAGAGGCACACGCTGTGCCGTCCGTGTCCCTCCAACAAGCGGCGGCGGGAAGGAGAAAGCAGTCTGACATGCGGGCGCTCGTCCGCATGTCAGTCTGCTGTAATCAGTGGCGCCCCCGCAGCCCCTCGCCCCCAAGCCACCGCGAGGACTGCGGGGGCAGTAGTTACGCCACTGGATGTAGGTGTCCATGCTTTTGTATTAAAGTAACAATTCCATAATATATTTAATCATCTTATTGGGTGCTCTTCTTCCTACCCATATTATACTAGTAGTTTATTAAAATATCAATGTAGTTATTTAAAAAAAAATGATTTCCAGGAATTGAGTATATTATATAGGTTGATTTAATAATACTTTGGCAATATTGTCATTTAGCTTTGCAGCTGATCTTTTTTCAGTTGTTTATAGTGCTGTAGAAAAATTTGCAATCATATACAATAGGAGATATACTTCTGTTTATGAGGGAAAAACATTTATTTCTGCTGCGTGGTACACTGGGCTTCACAGGGAATGACATTGGGGTGTAGAGTAGGATCTTGATCCGAGGCTCCAACAGGCTTAAAGCTTTGACTGTTCCCAGAATGCCTAGCGCCACCTCCTCTATAGCCCGGCCTCCGTGCACAGGAGCTCAGTTTTGTAGTTGGTCCCATGCAGTAAGCAGGCACATAACAGTGGGGCTGCTACAGCAGTCCTAAAAGAAGCTTTTAAGAAAATTTGAAGACTTCAAGAGCTGCAGCAGAGACACTGACAGTGTAAGATGTCAGTGAGACATCTGCTGCAGCTCCATCACCTCCCCCAGCGGCACTGTACACTCCCGCGCCCTGGTTGCCGGGTACCTACAGCGGAGGCTCCGGTTTCCTTCTGAAGTCAGTCACACACACGACCGCTGCTCTCCCGGATCACGTGGCCACACTACAGGGAGGAGGTAAGGGGTCCCCGCAACGGGACCCGCTGTAAATCGCGATCCCGCGTGGCCAGTGGGAGGCGGGCCGCGCTCGCTGGCGTGGACACTGTGGCAGTACAGGGACACCACTAGACCACCAGGGCATGGGCACGGGTCGGTTCTTTTTCTCTCAAAAACTGTTTTTCTTAGCCCCCAGTACCCGGTGGTGAAGTCCAGCAGGGGGAAAAGGCTTTGACCTGTAGCCCCTCCCCCAGCCCCAGGGCCTCTCCCTCACTCCCAGTCAGTGTTTGGGCACCATTACACAGAGCAACACTGTTCCTGGGACTGTCTGGGCAAATGGGTGGTCTTCTGTATGCCGAATGTCGGGATCCCGGCGCACAGTATACCGGCGCCGGAATCCCGACACCCGGCATACCGACAACTATTCTCCCTCGTGGGGGTCCATGACCCCCCTGGAGGGAGAATAAAATAGTGTGGCGCGCGTAGCAAGGGGCTCCTTTGCGCTCGCCACGCTGTCGGTATGCCGGCGGTCGGGCTCCCGGCGCCGGTATGCTGGGCGCCGGGAGCCCGAGCGCCGGCATACCGTACGACACCCGGGCAAATCATCCTCTGTAAAGCTGCCTGCCTGTCAGCGCTATGCATTTTACAGGACACTTAAGTATTCTACATGTCTGCTGACAGTGTTAATTAAGAAAAAGTGCATTTAGTCAGCATTATTTAGTACAAGTACCCTGTGATATACATCCAGTCTTTACTGTGCATTGTTATATCTGATTCAGTGTTTAGCTGTACATACTGTAGTACTACTCTGTATTGCTAGTCCAGTGCAGTTTTATTGCATGTCATAATTTCTGCATTGTACAAATTGTGACTTTGTGTGTGTGTATATAGCTGCTGTGTGAACTCCATTTCGTGTCTCTCAGTCAGATTGCTATCCCTATATTCTATAACCTGAGGGGGCTAAGTGTGTCAAGTTTAACATAATATAGGCAGTTCACAGGATATACTCAGTGTGTATTTTTCTCTGTGATTTGTGCTGATACACTGCACAGGGAGTTCTTGTCAGGTATTTTGCTGCTGATAATTGTACTGTGTTGCCTTGCATTGAGCTTTTGATTATGTCAGCTACAAAGGCCAACGGAGCTGGGGCTGATCCCTCACTGCCTGGTGTTGACGCTGCAGACATATTTGAGGATAACATAGCAGCTGAGGGTTCAGGTTCTGGGGCTTCCTTGCCCCCCAGTGGGACTGTAGCAACGGGGGTGCAAAATGACCCACCTTGGGCAACCTTCTCCATGCTATTGAATATGCTGGTAACTAGACTAACGTCCCCTATAGGACCTCCTGTGCTGGTACAACCGCTTATGGTCCCTGCATTTAACCCGCCATGGGCAGATCAACTGTTACAGCAATTGAACCAATGACTGACTTCTCAAAAGTCTAACCCTCGCCCCCCTAAGACAAAGGGGTCCCCTAAGCGGGCAATTATTTCCTCACAATCCACCCATATCCCAGACCCCTCGTCTGATGAGGATGGTGCTTATACAGACCCCACAGATTCTGATCCTGATGCTTCGCAGGTGAATGTTCCTGACTTGTTAGAGGCTATCAGGCTTATTCTTCAGGTTGATGATGAACAGGAGCCTGTCACTGCCCCTAAGAAACCGGACAGGTTTAAACATCAGAAGGTCGTTAAACAAGTTTTACCTCACTCTGACCATTTAGTTGGCATACGTCAGGAGTCCTGGGAAAATACAGGAAAGAAGGTTACGCCTCACAAGAAGATGCTGGCTCGCTACCCCCTCGCTGCGGAGCTTAGTAAAAATTGGGAAACACCACCACCAGTGGATTCGCAAGTAGCGCGGCTGGTAGTATCCTCTGCTCTGCCTGTAACTACAGTCACGTCCTAGAGAGAGCCGACAGACAAGTGTGTGGAGGGTTGTTTGAAGACAATCTACACCCTAAACGGTGTGGTGCATAGGCCCACTATTGCAGCAACATGGGCTGCAGAATCTGTGGAAGCGTGGGCTCAGGAGCTGGAGGCGGAGTTGCCTTCCAATGCTTCTGATCATGCTAGACGGTGCCTATCATATAATCATATATTGTTTCAGCGTCTCATTACATTAAAGAGGCAGCTTCTGATGCCGGTATTCTGGCGGCCAAGGCTTCTACTACGTCCATTTTGGCTCACCGAATTCTCTGGTTAAGGTCCTGGTCTGTGGACATGGACTCAACCCTGGAGGTAATACTGTACCCTTCAAAGGAGACATTCTTTTCAGAGAAAACCTTGTCAAGATAGTGGCTGACTTAGCGTCTGCTAAAACAGCATGTCTTCCTAGTACTGCTTCTTCGGTGCCGAAGGCTAAAAGTACTTCCTTTCACTCATTTCATCCTTCAGGGAAAGCAAAAGATCAGGCGTACCCAAAGCAGGTTCGCACTTCCAAACCCAATAAACCCAAACGGGCCTGGGCTGCCCGTAGCCCTTTTCCAAGACTGACAAGCCTGCCGCATGATGGGGCGGGCCTCCCTCTGGGGGATCCCAGGGTTGGGGGCCGACTTCTAGGGTTTACCCAGGAATGGTTGAAGACCACTTGCGATGCCTGGGTACGGGAAGTCGTCACCCGAGGTTACGCCGTATCCTTCAAGAATCGTCCCCCTCATCGATTTTGCCTGACAGACGTCCCTTCGGATCAGGTGAAGGCAAAGACTCTTCATTCGTTGGTACAGTCCCTCCTAGACACAGGAGTGGTAGTACAGGTGCCTCTGGCTCAGAGAGGCAATAGGTTCTATTCACCGATGTTCCTAGTCCCGAAACCAAATGGGTCTTCCCGGCCCATTCTCAATCTCAAGTCCCTGAACAAGTTTGTGAAGGTCTCCAAGTTCCGTATGGAAACTCTTCACTCTATTGTTCTAGCCTTGGAGCCTGGGGACTTTATGGTCTCACTGGATATACAGGATGCTTACCTGCATATTCCCATTGCAGTGTCGCATCAGCAGTACTTGAGGTTTGCGGTTGGCAACCTCCATTACCAGTTTCGGGCGTTAGCTTTTGGTTTGACCACAGCTCCGCGAGTCTTCACCAAAGTTATGGTGCTAATGACGGCTGTACTCCGCCGTCAAGGGGTCAGGATCCTACCGTACTTGGACAACTTGTTGATCCTGGCAAATTCCCCAGAGATTCTCCTACGTCATCTACTGTAGATTTGACTATCCTGTTCCTGCAAGGCCACAAGTGGCTCATCAACTAAAAGAAATCCTCCCTGGTCCCTGCTCAGAGCATGGTGCACCTGGGAGCGTTGTTGGACACTCACAACCAGCAGTTGTTCTTGTCTCAGGAGAAAGTCCTAAAACTTCAGGACAGGATTCGATGCTTCCTATCTCATCTGCAAGTGTCGATACATTTGGCAATGCAAGTGCTAGGTCTCATGGTGTCGGCTTTCGACATGGAGGAGTACGCTCAATTCCATTCCCTCCCTCTCCAGAGGCTGACTCTTGCCAAGTGGGACGGCCTGCCTCACCGTATCAGGTCTCATATGATCTCATTATCTCCGTAGGTCCGCCTGTCACTGAGCTGGTGGCTTTAGGACCAACGATTGAGCAGGGGTCGTCCCTTCTGGATCTCCAACTGGGTCCTTCTGACGATGGACGCCAGTCTGAGTGGTTGGGGCGCGGTGTTGGAACAACACTCCCATCAGGGTCGGTGGACCAAGAAGGAGTCTCTCCTCTCGATAAACATTCAGGAATTGCGGGTGGTGTTCAACTCATTGAACTTGGCCCATCATTTAATACAGAACAGACCTGTTCAAGTACAGTCGGACAACGCCACCACGGTGGCATACATAAATCAAGGCGACACTCGAAGTCACGTGGCAATGAGTGAAGTATCACGGCTTCTTCAGTGGGCGGAATGCCATCTACCAGCCATATCGGCAGTGTTTATTCCGTGGGTCCTAAACTGGGAAGCGGACTTACTCAGTCGTCAGGACGTACACGCCGGAGAGTTGAGTCTCCATCCAGAAGTTTTTCAACTCCTTGTGGACAAGTGGGGCCTTCCAGATGTGGACCTGATGGCATCTCGACACAATCACAAGGTTCCGGTCTTCGGAGCAAGGACAAGGGATCCTCAAGCAGCGTTTGTGGATGCACTGGCAATTCCATGGAACTTTCGGCTGCCATACGTGTTCCCTCCGGTGTCACTCCTGCCCAGAGTAATAAGGAAGTTCAAACAAGAAGGAGGAATCCTACTTCTGATCGCTCCAGCGTGGCCCAGACGGCACTGGTTTTCAGACCTTCAGGGTCTCTCGATAGAGCGTCCCCTTCTACTTCTGCAGCACCCAGATCTCCTCATTCAGGGCCCCTGTGTATTTCAGGATTTAGCTTGATTGGCTTTGACAGCGTGGCTCTTGAAGCTTCCATCTTAAGGGCCCAAGGATTTTCTGAGGCGGTCATTCAAACTATGTTAAAGGCCCGGAAACCGGCTTCTACCCAGATTTATCATAGGGTCTGGAATTCTTACTTTGCTTGGTGCGCATCTAACAATCATGACGCTTACAAGTTTAGTGCGGCCAAACTTTTGGCCTTTCTACAACAAGGCCTGGACTTGGGCCTTCGTCTGGCCTCCATCAAGGTTCATATTTCTGCCTTGTTGGTTTGGTTTCAGAGAAAGATTTACCTGATGTGCATACATTCACTCAGGGTGTGTTGCGGATTCAATCTCCTTATGTCCCGCCGGTGGCCCCTTGGGACTTGTCGGTGGTTCTGGAGGCATTGCAAGGGTGTCCGTTTGAGCCTCTTGAATCTGCTGACCTTAAGTGGCTTACTCTTAAGGTAGTGTTTCTGGTGGCTATTGCTTCTGGTAGACGGGTGTCAGATTTGGGTGCCTTGTCTTGTAGGTCTCCCTATCTGATTTTTTCCCCGTGATCGGGCGGTTCTTAGAACACGCCCTGGATATTTACCTAAGGTGGTGTCTTCTTGCCACCTTAATCAGGAGATCGTGGTTTCGGCCTTGGCCTCTCCCGATTTGTCTTCCAAAGAGTGGTCTTTGGATGTGGTAGGGGCTCTCCGTATCTACATGAAGAGAACTGCCTCCATCAGGAAGTCGGATTCTCTCTTTGTTCTGTTTGGTTTTCACAAACGTGGCTGGCCTGCTTACAAGCAGACCCTGGCCAGATGGATTAGAATGGTGATTGCACATGCTTACGTACAGGCTGGTCTTCCAGCTCCTGCTACTATTAAGGCCCATTCTACTTGGTCAGTTGGACCTTCTTGGGTGGCCCGCCGCGGTGCGACCCTTGAACAATTGTACAAAGTGGCTACGTGGTCCTCAGTGAACACGTTCATAAGGTTCTATGCCTTTGATACATCTGCCTTCAAGGATGCTTCCTTTGGACGCCGGGTTCTTGTGCCCACTACAGTGCATCCCCTCCCATAAGGAACTGCTTTAGGACATCCCCAATGTCATTCCCTGTGGAGCCCAGTGTACCCCACAGCAGAAAACAAGATTTATGGTAAGAACTTACCTTTGTTAAATCTCTTTCTGCGAGGTACACTGGGCTCCACAGGGCGCCCACCCTGACGCACTTAGCTTCTTTGGGTTGGTATGGCATTAGCTACTGACACCCTCTCTTGTCGTGTATGGTGTTGGTGGCTACTAACAGTTGTTGTCTCTTTTGCCTGCTACTGCATTAACTAAAAACTGAGCTCCTGTGCACGGAGGCGGGGCTATAGAGGAGGCGGCGCTAGGCATTCTGGGAACAGTCAAAGCTTTGAGCCTGTTGGTGCCTCGGATTAAGATCCTACTCTACACCCCAATGTCATTTTCTGTGGAGCCCAGTGTGCCTCGCTGAAAGAGATTTAACAAAGGTACGTTCTTACCATAAATCTCGTTTTACAGTACTTTGTACAACATAGGGTTTAAAATTATTGCTAAAATATTTAATGCTTTCTGGAAAAAAATTCTTAAGAGTGGGGGAGTTCAATTAATTTATCACTACGGACAAATCAGATTGTTCATTTTTAGAATTAGAATGATTATAGGATCTCTTTGTGCTCCTAAATCATCAGCTGGAATGAAAAACAATAAATGTGCTCCTGTGGAAATTATAAGTACGGCTGTTAAAGACAAAAAAGCCTGATTACCCTTTATTACTGAGGTAGTTTGCTAAGCCATGTTAATCAGCACCCGGAGTAAGAGCAACAGTTATTTCATAAAAAACTCGGCAGAGTTGAAATGGGATGCACTAATCAGCAATTTACACTGAATTGCAGGATTAAATATTAGTTGAAATTTATTTTAAAAAAGCATAACCCCAAGAAAAGATCTGAGCCTGGTGTTGGAATTTGGGGCCTAATTGAGACCGGATCGCAGCAGCAAATTCTTTTTCTAATGGGTAAAACTGTGTACACTGCAGGTGGGGCAGATGTAACATGTGCAGAGAGAGTTAGATTTGGGTGGGTTAAAGTGTTTCTGTGCAGAGTAAATAGCGGCTGCTTTATTTTTACACTGCAATTTAGATTTCAGTTTGTACACACGCCACCCAAATTTAACTCTCTCAGCACGTTACAACTGCCCCCCTGCAGTGCACATAGGGGGTAATTCAGACTTGATCACTAGGGTGCATTTTTTGCATCCCTGCGATCAGATAGTCGCCACCTACATGGGGAGGGTATATGGTGTGTGCAGGTGTGCGATCGCATTTGTAGCAGAGCTGCACAAACATCAGTTTGTGCAGTCTCTGCACTGCCCAGGACTTACTTATCCGCTGCGATGGTTTCCTGGTGTTCGGGCCGGAGCTGAAGTCAGAAACCCTCCCTCCAAACGCCTGGTCTCTCCTGCGTTTCTCCGTACACTCCTGTAAAACGGTCAGTTGCCACCCACAAATGACCGCTTCCTGTCAATCACCTTGCGATTGCCCGTGCAATCGTTTTTTTCTCACCATCCCATAGCTAGAAACTGATGCCTGGTGCAGTCGTCCGATGCGCCAGCGCATTGGGGTGCATATGCAGTTCAGATCTGATCGCAAGCTGTGCGAAAACGCACAGCAGCGAACAGGTCTGAATTACCCCCATGGTTTTGCCCATTAGAGAAAAAAATTGCTGCTGCAATCAGGTCTGAATTAGGCCCTTGATCCCTAGGGGGATATTTACTAAGCTCCCGATTTTGACCGAGATGGTGTTTTTTCTTCAAAGTGTCATCTCGGGAATTTACTAAACTCAAATCACGGCAGTGATGAGGGCATTCGTATTTTTATTACGGCTGTGTAGTAAAAATACGAATGAATACACCATCGGTCAAACGCGGCTGTTTAGGTATTGAACTCGGTCATTTACTAAGCATTCGTATTTGAAATCTCTACCGTGAAAATGCATGTGCGGCCGTGATAAAATACTAATCGTACAAAAAGCCTAAAAAAAAATAGACCTGCTTTTGAGAAGCGTGTTTACATGTGTTGCCAATTCTACATTACTCACACCTGACTTTTTGGACCTTTAAAAGGGGCCCAAACACATTTTTCTCCTCTCTCACTCTGAAATGGCTGCTACCGTGTGTAGTACTGCTTTCTTGTTTGCTGGGGGATACCTGACACTGCTCCATGAGGCTACAATAAACCAAGGCCAGGAAAATGAACATGGTCAGCAGGTTGTACAGGTTCCGTGTAGGCTGGGCATGCCTGGTTTTTTTAGTGGGCGTTTAAACTTTAACAAATTGGCTGATGACCATGTTATACAGATGGTCCGACTAAATGTAAATAACATTTTCCGTCTGTATGACCTTGACTAACTGAACCTAGACCCTGAGACAGCACGCTCTCGCTCTGTCTCAGGCCTGCACAAACTCCTGGCTGTGTTGCACTTTATGGCTACTGGCAGCTTCCAGCCTGTGACTGGCAATGTCATTAGTATCTCACAGGCCACCTTTTCTAAATATTTAATTCAGGTGAGTTAAAACATACATACACGTCTATGTCTAAGTGGTGCTTCTGTAATGTAATATAACACAGTATTGGAATGTAAGCTCGCACAAGCAGGGCCCTCTTCCCTCATGTGCTTACCCTTTTCTTACTTTAATAATCTTCAGCTGCACCAAATCCAGCAGTCTTCTGCCACCTGATACTTATTCCAGTGTCATCTGCTGATGTAGCTATGTTTATTTACCCTGTACTTGTCCTATATTGTCGTCAACTGTAAGTTGCTGTTTTCCTGTTTGATTATTTGTTTATGTACTCTGTAATTGGGCGCTGCGGAACCCTTGTGGCGCCATATAAATAAAGGATAATAATAATAATAATAATAATAATATTGTATTGATTACAGGTCATGACACTCACCTTAAATTTAGGAATGTCCACTCAGGTTTTGGATGTCTTGGATGGCCACATAGATGCCTCTCTCTGCTTCCCTACCCAGGAGTCGCAATGGCATGCAGTCAGGGTAGCTTTCTCTGAGCTTGCGGCCATGCCCAATGTGCTGGGTGCCATAGATTACACACACGTTGAGCTGAGGCCACCTAGTGGCAGGCAAAATATTTATACCAATAGACATCTGGGCCAAGACACTAATGTGCCTGTGGTTTCTGTAGCTAATGAAACAATACACATATTCTGTGTTAACAATTTATTACCTTGAACACAGGCATTTTTGCTGTAACAAATCAACATAATTTTTAAATTAACAAACTATTAGCTGCAGGCCTGATTTTTTTTTGTTGGTGTGTTCTGGGTGCCGAGGATTGGGCTGGCTCGTTGGTCCGGGTTCTACTAGAGCGTCTAACTGGGGATTGAACTGGGGTCTGGCTTGGTGTAGTTATCCCCGAGCTAGAGCTGACTTGGTGTGATGCCAACACATTAAGGCTTTGACTTAGTATATTGAGGCTTGCAGTCAGTTGCGTATTAGCGGCAGTGTTGCTTGCTATTATTCTGGACAGGTTGTCGTTTACAATTTGGTTGTGTTGGATTAGCTGAATTAGGGATTGGTGCTGCCGCTGTGGTTCATCCATGATGCGTTGGAGATTGGCTTGCATTTGGGAGTTGTCTGCCCTCATCTGCTCCATTGAATTGGCAATTCTGCCCACCTGAACTATAAGTCTGCCTGAGTTTCGACTCAGTCTAGGCAGATGATGGGGCAGACTTGGCAGGTATTGGCTGTGGGTGTTGAGGCACGCATAGTTTTGATCCTGTTGTGTGGCCCAATGGCTCCAAAACTCAGGGCCCATTTGTGTCTGGGGTGGTGTTGTGCTCAATTGGGGGCTGTGGGATATTTGGGGTGGTTGGGGTATCTCCTGCGGCGTGGTTGGCTGGGTAGGATCGATGGGCTGCAGGTGTAGTGTGTAGGTATCCTGCAAGTCACTTTCCTGCTGGGCATCCTCGGTCATGATGGCTGGTTCTGTATGGGGTTGAAGACAGCCACTATTTAGTAAATATTTAGCATTGGTCTTACTATAGCTTTACGTCAACATGCATTACTTCTTAATATTCATGTTGGAATTGATAAATAGATTGTGGCCTAAACTTAACTATGTTGTTCACCTTTTTGTATAAATATGTGGCTTCTAACGTTCACTACTCAGTTGTAATAAGTTTGAGGGAATTGTTGGACTCTGAGCCATAATTAATGTGCGAACACGAAGAACTCTAACAAATACAAATTACTACATTTACATATTGGGTATGAAGCTTCCTTTGGAACAACACACACAATACAAGGCAGTCAGTGGTCTGCCCAAAACGTTAACAAATATAGTGGTCTAAAATGTAAACATTAACAATGGGTGAAAAAGTCTTAAGGTGCCCTATGTTTAGAACTGGTGATGTTGGCCATGCAAACAATTGGATGTGACTTAACATTTATGTAGGTGTTTTTAGCAAAGAATAAAAGTATAAATATTTGTTGATATGGCCAACATCACATCTGACAATTAACCATCTAAAAAAACCGACACTGCGGAGATGCGCCGTTGGGGTGGTGATGATGGTGCTGGTGATTCAGCCTCAAGACGGAGTCTCTTGGTTGGCATACTAGCCACAGTAACCGATCCCTGTGATGGGCGCCTTAGTGGAGGGGGGTTTGCTGAAGAAGAACCTATGTGATAAGATAATCATTAACATTTTGTGTTTCTATGTGTTTGCAGAATATGTGTTTACAGTTAAATCTTACCTGCATTGCCACCATCTGCATCTCTTGGCAGTGTTGGATGTGGCCTGCCTGTGCTGCTTCTCTTTCGTACTGTAGAAATATGAATAATGTCCTCATGACCATACTATTTTGTTGATATGTTTATGCAAATTCCTTATTGTGATGTAAACATATGTGGTACCTGATGAGAAGTAAACTATACGATGCTTATGCTTTTCTGCCTGACTTCATTGGGTGTGTATACTTTAAATAAGAAACAATTTCACCAAACAATACATACACAAAGGCGCATAATGCACAATATTATACTACTTAAAACCCAAACGTCGTAGCTTGACACAACCACAATATTGCACGCTAAGTTACCAATTTTTGATGCTAACAAGAAAACACTACACACAAATATCTGCACAAAATTGTAAACATCAAATCCAAATATGCATGAAAAATCACATCAAGCACACAAAGGACAACCCAGAACAACACACAATAAACATAAATCCATTGAAATTGTTAAATAAAAAAACTTTGCATAAAACATAATAATCACACTTCTTTAAAATACACCTACAAACATTTACTTTTGAAATAAAACACCAGAAAAAGGCCAAGGCAACCAGAAAAATTTACAGTACAAAGGATAAAAACATACATAATTGATATTAACACTACATCAGGCCTGGCCAACCTGTGGCTCTCCAGATGTAGTGAAACTACACATCCCAGCATGCACTGCCACAGTTTTAGCATTCCCTAATAGCAAAACTGTGGCAAGGCATGATGGGACTTGTAGTTTTACAACAGCTGGAGAGCCACAGGTTGGCCAGGCCTGCACTACATCACCAACACATTAGAAGAATGAACCAACTTACAATCACAATTAGCTAGAAGACATTTCAGACAACTAAGGACAAAGCACAGATGTTTAAATTTAAAAAAACAAAACAAATAACTCACCATCCTGCCTTGGCCGATCCAAATCCCGGACATGAGTCGCACCAACCACTTCTGGCGGAATCAGAGTACGCACAGGCTCCTCCCAATCCCGATAAGACGGGTGTCCACCCCCGGTTTGGCGGGCTGATTTAGCCTCCTTCGACATCTTAGCCTTGACACAGCGCTTGATGTCGTAGAATCGCTTACGACACGTGTCCTTGGTCCGCCTCACCACACCCTCACTATTAACAGCCGCAACGACCTTCCCCCACAGAACAGTCTTCCTGCGTGACGACACCTTTGCAGCATCATGGCCAAACAACTGTCGATGATGCCTCATCAGCTCCCGCACCAATGCCATATTCTCAGCGTAGCTGAATTTAACATTGCGGCCCGTCTTTGTAGTGGTGCGTGGCTGCGGAGCCACAACACCATCACTATCACTATTACTGGAGGCCGCAGCAGCAACCTCCCCCTCCTCCTCACTAACCTCCTCCACCTCACTCACCTCCTCCCTCTCACTCACCTCCTCCCTCTCACTCACCTCCTCCACCTCACTCACCTCCTCCACCTCACTCACCTCCTCCCTCTCACTCACCTCCTCCACCACACTCACCTCTGACTGAGACATAATCAGGACAAACAACAAATAACACTGAGAAAAAAAAACAGTAAACACACTCCTCCACTACCACTACACACCACACACCAAACACACACACACACACACACACACACACACACACACACACTCACTCACTCACTCACTCACAAACAATGACAAGAGACGTTAAAAAAAAATCAATGACAAAAAACTTGACAGACTTTTAAATAACTACACAACAAGTATGACAAGACTACTTACACACACAGTACAGCACTCAACAACCGAAAAGAACCTCCTCAAATCCGCCACAAACTCAAAAAAACTCACCAACTCCTAACACACCTTCCTCTCACCTCTCCACTAGCTAAACCCACGAGGTGCGGCCGGTTTGGGGCGTTTTTATAGTAATGAGCACAGACACTCCTCCATCACGAATCAAACCAATCACGGACGAGTGACAAAAACGAAACTTAGAAAAAAAACGCGTCCGGGAACGGATAAACACTGCCGTAACAGAAATGTGACGCAGTCATTAAAAAAAAAAATCATAATACGGCCGCAAAACCACTAAATCGGCCGCATTCTACCTTACAAACCACGAATAACATCGACATCGGAAAACACGAAAAATACAAATACGACAGCTTAGTAAATGAGGCGTAACATTTTCAAAAAGTTGCAAATTCACACATTCGATGTCCTTCGTGATGAATCTCCCTCCAAATCGGTACAAATACGAATTTTAGTAAATTTACCCCCTAGTCTCCCGGTGCATTGGGATTTTTTCCAGTGATAACTCGCCTTCACAACACTAGTTCATTGGGCAGTCTGTGACAATAGGCATTCAGGCCAGTGCTAGGAACTTTAATCCTGATAAAGTCCTGAGGATAGGATAACAGTTGTACTGTTTCCTCTTTTATGTGCCCCAAACATTGTGTTTCGGCCCCTGACCTTTATTCTATGTATCATGTCAGTGTGGTTTCTTCAATTTAAATTGAGTAGTATTTTTTTAAACCCCCTTAATTGAAGGCTTTTGTCAACACTCTTCATAGTAATATTTATGTATTTTAGATATATCTTTTTCAAAATATGTTAGCTATTAATAATTTAGAAATTACTATCTGTAAAATTCTTTGTGATATATTTAGTGACATATAAATAGATACTGTACATAAATACATAAATATATAAATAATGTCATTGTAATGTTATTTTATTAATGATGTAATCGGAACATAGGGCTAATTAAGGATTGTTGATAAAGTTAATAGCTAAATTTTGCAAGGTTTTACTTATTTATTTTCCTTATTTTTGTTTCCTTACAATTTTTTAAAATTACAATTTTTGGTATTTTTAAAATGTTTGTTATATAGTAATATAATTTTAATGACATTCTGTTTTTACTACTATTTTTAGAACACTATCGAATAGTAAATTTAAGTCAAGATTGCCTATAACATATTGAAATATTTTTCTGTTTTATCTCATCTTTTATTTGTTTCTTGTTTGCAGTTAGAGCAAAACTTCTGATTTATTGCTGAATATTCTTTTCTTGCAACACACAGTTGTCATACAGTTTAAAATAGATTATTTTAGCAGATTTCAGTCAGCAAATCCAAATACTATAGAACCAAGCAGGGGCGTTTTAAGAGAGGAGGAGGCTCGTGTGCAGCCTTCTGCTTCAGGGGCCCCCTCCTCTCTGACTGATGCACAGTTTTAATACTTACCTCTCCGGAGTCCCCCAGCGGTGCCATCCTTCTCCGCAGCGGCAATAGAGTCTGAGAACAGACTCTATTGCGCATGCGCAAACCTCCGGGAACACGACGCAGTGGCCATTTTCCTGAAGATTTTGCTAATGCGCATGCGCGAAACTGCGGAAAAATGTCCGCCGTGCCATCTTTCCGGAGTTTTCAGCAGGAGCAATAGAGTTTGTTCCCCCTAGTGTTTAAACTCTATTACGTTGCTGAGAAGGGATGGCTCCGACGGGGGACTCCAGAGAGGTAAGTATTAAACAAATGGGTGCGGGGTGGGCCCCCCTGGACCCTGGGGGCCCGTGTGCCTCGCACACACTGCACCCGTTATAGATACGCCAGTGGAACCAAGTTATGAAACTACAGTATAAGGGCCTATATATCAAAGACTATATTTGGGATATCCCCCAAAAATACCAGTTGTTTGAGTGTACCTGTAAATATTAGGGATCCCCTGAATGTATCTATGAAGGTCTTCAGCAGATATTGGCAATAACTGCAGATAACCCTGATTTTGAAAGCAGCCCTCAAAGGTTTCTATGGCAGTTACATACTGTAGTTGCTGAATTTACCAAGCTCCGGATGCAAAACATTTTGGACTATGGCCCTGGTAGCTAACACATCTTTAGATGGCAATAGCTATAGTAGCCTATAGGCTACACTCTGCAAAAGTTACCTGGAAAGGAATATGTAGGATCCCCCTCTGGAACTCTCTGCATGCACATGAGCAGTTAGGACTCTGTGTATGTGCAGTAGCATGGCCAGCAATGGAAACAGAAAGTAACTTTTTACACATGGCAGGAATGATTTCTATTGGAGCCCCATTCCCTGCTTGTGTGTCTTAACACATCCAAAGCAGCAGCAGTACATCATTTTTCGTTGCTGTGAAAAAGCAATGGTAAGAAATCATAATTATAGGATCTAAAACGTGATATTTAATAAATGGACCCCTAAGTCACTTTTAATTTTGTTTTTCATTGTAGGATTGTTGTTATACTGTAAGTTATAGGAACATATTAACAAAAGTAGTCACTGGAATATTTGTGACTGAATACATACTGTAACACTTAAACAAATGAAGCCTGCATTCTAACGCCTAAATTATATACTCTATACTCAAAACTAAACATTATATTGACTATACAGGTTGAGTAACCCATATCCGGAATGCTCGGGGCCACTAGCATTCCAGAAATGGGCTTTTTCTGGATAACAGAATACCTGTTATCCAGATGGTTTCCAGGGGTCCGCAGTGGGTCCGGAACATCGGTGGGGTGATCCTGGAGGTCTGCAGAGGGTCTGACGCATCAGCGTAAGGGTTCTGGGGGTCCACGGCAGGTCCGGCTTGTGGCGGGCTGTTCCGCAGCAGGTCCGGCGTGCCCGCGGCAAGACCTGGTTGCAGCGTCGGTGAGGGAATGGCTGCAAAGCCACTCCCCCACCTGTCTGTGATAACAGATACCCGACCTGTAGTGGGATTGATGCAGATTTGAATGCAAGTTAGAAGTAATTCCACACACATTGCGCGCATGGGTACAATGAGAATATAGCCATACTGTATGCAGATTTGTGCGTGTATATGTGTCCGCACCAACTCTTTCCATATACTGTACTTGTTGCATCATCATCATCATCAGTGGGAAAATGTGCTAACTCTTTGTTCAAGTAATCCATCTGACAATAAGTAGATCTTCATGTACACACAACTATGCATTGTCCGCAGTTCAATCAATACATCTTTGACACACCCTTGCTAATCTAAACCAATGGGCAAATGTCACATTACCACTAGAGATGAGCGGTTTGGATTACCTGGTATCCAAACTGCTCTTAAAATCCAGGTTTCGAGTCTACCTGAGCCCTGGCACGGGGTTTCCCTACCAGGCTCAGATTTCACATCAAGGCAAAATGTCATTCTCCCGGCGTTGGAGTCTCATGGGTTTTGCATTCTATATAAAGGTGCCATGGCCAGGACTCAGCACCATTTCACTCTGCTCAGTCAGGCTGCTGTGTGCTGTGCTGTACTCTGCTGTAAATTGGCAGAGCTGTTTGTATAGTCAGTGTATACAAGGGGCATGCTGCTGTGTGCTGTGCTGTACTCTTTTAGTTAAATTGGCTGTGCTCTGGTCATCTAAAGTTGCTGTGTGTTCAACAGCAGCACTACAGTGTGTATTGTCATTGTCAGTTGCGAAAAAAGTAAAAATACTAAAACAAGTGAAAACATTGATTATTTTCATTTTGCACAGCCTGTGTGTGCTGTACCAGTTTTTGTTTATTATTTATGTACATAATAAAAACAAAAGCCCTTTGATTTGCTACAGTGAGAGTTGAGCTGCAAAGTTAAAAATAAATACATTCTTTCATTGTTTGTACTGTTTAGTGCACTTTACCTTAGTGCACCTTATTCAAAGCCCTGTGACTCCACACAGTTTGAAATGAGCTGCAAGTTAGTAAAAATAAAAATATAGATCTATTGTTTGTACTATTTGATGCAATTTACCCTAGTGCACTTTGTTCAAAGCTTTGTGACTTCATGCAGTTTTAATCAAGTTGCGAGTTAAAAAAATAGATCTATTATTTGTACTATTTGGTGTGATTTACCCTAGTATGCTTTGTTGAAAGCCCTGTGATTCCATGCAGCTTGAACTGAGCTGAAAGTTTAAAAAAAAAATTATAATCTAGATCTATTGTTTATACTGTTTGGTGTGCTCTATATTAGTGTGCTTTGTTCACTTGCGTATATAAGCTCTGTGACTCCACGCAGTGATCTGCAAATAAAAAAATGGATGACAATCAGTTTAGGGAAAAGCAGCCAATTACTGGTGCTGCTGCTGCCACTAGTTATGATGACAACGCTAGTCATTAAAAGCCATCTACTAAAGCCGGTGCTCAAGGACATAGAGTGTCTAAGTTGGGGCATCTAAAGTAAAAAAAAATATACAGTGGCAAGGAAAAAACTCCTCTAATTAGGTAAAATTTGGTGCAGAAAAACATAAAATTGACAACATGCCTTTCACCACACGCAGTGGCAAGGGAAGACTCAGGCCTTGGTCTTTATTTATGAGCGTTTTTTCTGCAACTGTCATTGATGCATCTTTGTCTACTTCTCATGATGATGCAAGAACTTTTCACTAGAAGAGGTGTCAAAAAAATAGGAATCACTAAGGCAGTAGAACAAGCTGTGTGTCCAGAACCCTCACACAACCCTGAGGAGACTCTAGTGGTGTCCACGTTAGCTATGTGTGAGTCTGACATTTCTCACACTGTCCACAGAGAGAAACCTCTTTCGCCTTCTTCCACCATTTCAGCACCATCCGAACATGTGGGAAGCAGTTCAAGTAAAGGTGCTGACGAGGACATAACAGAAATTGAGGATGCTTGTGTGGAAGTAGTACAGGATGATGGTGATATATGTGTACTACTATTATCTGACACTGACGATGAGGATGTTGATGATGTTGTTTGTGTAGGTCAGTCACTAGTGGCTGAAGTTCTTGCCCATGATAAATGGAAAGCCACAGTGATGCCTGGGCATAAGACTAAAAAGTAAACTGTTGGGTGTGGAATTACTTTTACCCAAATTCTCACAACATTTATGAAGGTTATGTGCTCCATTTGTAAGGCCAAAGTTAGTAGAGGTAGGGACGTTAGCCATCTTTTGTGGCAAATTCATGAAATTTATTTTACGAGTATAATGTCATTAACACCCTCATCAACAACCTCCTCATTAGTGATAGGAGATAGTCCATCCAAAAATTGTTTTGTGGGGGCCCAAACAAACCAAGCACTTCAGCCACAATAGTGACAGTCCATGTCCCTGAAGTGCTTGGTATGTTAAACTGTGCATGTCCTTTTTAATATCCAACATAATGAGAATCAAAATCAGCTTTATTGGCAAGGTGTTCTCACATACACTAGGAATTTTTTGTGGTACAATGCATCGCCAAGCAGCAACATGAAGGGGGAATACATAGCATAAGAAGGTGGAAAAACATAGTATACATTACAAACATTACATGTATGAGTTCATACTGCACATTGCAGCTGTATAATAGACTCGACATATTAGACATGTTAGACTGTTAATACTGTATATTGTTCAGCTGGTGGACAGCTACTGGGAAGAAGCTTTTAATGGATTTGGTCGACTTTGCGGGAATAGACCTGTAGCATCTGCCTGATGGAATCGGTTCAAACAGTTTGTGACTTGGGTGCTGCATATCTGCCACGAATTTCTCAGCTCGCTTCCTGACCCTTGACTGGTATAATTCCTGGACGGGAGGGAGGACAGCCCCAATAATCTTTTCAGCTGTCCTCACCACCCTTTGCAGCCTCCGTCTGTCACTCTCATTGGCAGCTCTATACCAGACTGTGATTGAGGAACATAGGGCCGATTCTACGATCGCTGTGTAGAAGATGAGCAGCAGCTTCTGCTGGATGTTGAATTTCCTTAGTTGCCTCAGAAAGAACATCTGCTGCTGGGCCTTCTATATGACAGTTCTTATGTTGGGTCCCCATTTGAGGTCTCGGGAAATTTTTTACTCTAGGAATTTGAAGGAGTCGACCCACAAAACCATGCTGTTGGCTATTACGAGTAGTTACATGGCATTGGGTTTCCTTCTGAAGTCCACCACCATCTCAACTGTTTTGAAGGGATTTAGGTCAGAGTTATTCCTGCCACACCACTGCATTAGTCATTCCACTTCGCGTCTGTATGCAGATTAATCTTTGTCCTTGATTAAGCCTATGACGGTGGTGTCGTCTGCGAATTTAATAATTTTTACTGATTGCTTGGCTGAGGTGCAGTCATTGGTATATAGAGAGAAGAGCAGCAGTGAGAAAACACATCCTTGAGGGGCCCCCATGCTGATCGTGCGCCCACTAAATGTGAATAACCCGGCTTTCACCACCTGTTTCCTTGCTGTTAGTAAGTTGACGATCCAGAAGCATGTTCTTTCTGGGACCCCTAAGGAGAGGAGTTTGACTTGCAGGATACTGGGGACGATTATGTTGAATGCCGAACTGAATTCGACAAATAGGACCCTTGCATGAGAGCCAGGTCGGTCTAGGTGCTGTAGAATGTAGTGCAGCCCCAAGTTAACTGCGTCCTCGACACTCCTGTTCACTTGGTATGCGAACTGCAAGGGGTCTAGATTCAGGGGCGTAGCTATGCCAGACGGGGCCCCATAACATAATTCCATGCCGCGGCAAAGGCCTGCCCCCTGCCGCCGAGCATGTCTGTGTCCCCCTACCCCCCGGGGAATTCCTCAAATGAACCCCTTCCCCGCAGCACTCACCAGTGGGTCTGGACTGCCACCTCATTCACTCTCCCGGCCGGCCCGGCTCCATCTCGTGTCTCCTCACAAAAACTGTGAGGAAGTGTGACTGTGGTCCCGGGATGTTTCTGCAGACTCATTCACGCCTCCTCCCAGCATTAGTTAGTACTCAGGAGAGGCGGAGCTGGCAGCCGGGTGAGCAGGTGTGGCTGCAGTGCAGCAGCACACTTGTAAAGGTAAAAGATGCAAGCACCGGGGCTCACTCAGCAACTAGGTGCAGGGGAAGGCTCGGTCCTAGAGACAACTCGAGCCCCATAGCAGTCGCATCCCCTGCACCTATGGTAGCTACATACATGTCTAGGTGGGTGTTAGTCACTTCTCTCAGGTGGTTCAGCACCAGCCGTTCAAACACTTTCATTGCCACAGATGTTAGTGCGATAGGCTTGTAGTCGTCTAGGTCTTTTGCAGCTGCGCTCTTTGGAACCGGGACAATTGTTGAACATTTAAAGTAGGAGAGAACCTTGCACATCTCCAGTGAGGTGTTGAAGATCCTAGAGAAGATGGCGGTGAGCTAAACAGCACAGTTCTTTAGGGCAGATGGCAATACTCCGTCCGGGCCTGTGGCTTTCCTAGGTTTGACCCCTCTGACCATTCCTTCTACCTCTTTCTGATCCACCCGCAGTGCCTGGAAGTTGGGACTAGAATAGGGGAGTGGGTGGTCAGCGGGTGGTAAGAACAATTCCATCTTGCAACACTTTTCACTTCTGCCACTGCTGTGTGGCAATGTTTCTTAGATGTTCTATAAACTGTCATATGGTTGTGTCGCTGCTCTGATGCTTAGTAACCAGCCAGCTTGCTGTAATCTTCGGCCCAAAGCAGATAAAAACAATATTGTGAGGTGGTCAAAATTGAATGGAAATGATTATAAATTAATATTATTAATGTCAATAATACTCTAGGAACAAAAAAAGGCCCAAATTGTGTGACGTTAGCTTTTTTTCTAGGGATGTGCACTTGAAATTTTTCGGGTTTTGTGTTTTGGTTTTGGGTTCGGTTCCGCGGCCGTGTTTTGGGTTCGAACGCGTTTTGGCAAAACCTCACCGAATTTTTTTTGTCGGATTCGGGTGTGTTTTGGATTCGGGTGTTTTTTTCAAAAAACCCTACAAAACAGCTTAAATCATAGAATTTGGGGGTCATTTTGATCCCAAAGTATTATTAACCTCAAAAACCATAATTTCCACTCATTTTCAGTCTATTCTGAACACCTCACACCTCACAATATTATTTTTAGTCCTAAAATTTGCACCGAGGTCGCTGGATGACTAAGCTAAGCGACCCAAGTGGCCGACACAAACACCTGGCCCATCTAGGAGTGGCACTGCAGTGTCACGCAGGATGGCCCTTCCAAAAAACACTCCCCAAACAGCACATGATGCAAAGAAAAAAAGAGGCGCAATGAGGTAGCTGTGTGACTAAGCTCAACGACCCAAGTGGCCGACACAAACACCTGGCCCATCTAGGAGTGGCACTGCAGTGTCACGCAGGATGGCCCTTCCAAAAAACACTCCCCAAACAGCACATGACGCAAAGAAAAAAAGAGGCGCAATGAGGTAGCTGTGTGAGTAAGATAAGCGACCCTAGTGGCCGACACAAACACCTGGCCCATCTAGGAGTGGCACTGCAGTGTCACGCAGGATGGCCCTTCCAAAAAACCCTCCCCAAACAGCACATGACGCAAAGAAAAAAAGAGGCGCAATGAGGTAGCTGTGTGAGTAAGATAAGCGACCCTAGTGGCCGACACAAACACCTGGCCCATCTAGGAGTGGCACTGCAGTGTCACGCAGGATGGCCCTTCCAAAAAACACTCCCCAAACAGCACATGATGCAAAGAAAAAAAAGAGGCGCAATGAGGTAGCTGTGTGACTAAGCTCAACGACCCAAGTGGACGACACAAACACCTGGCCCATCTAGGAGTGGCACTGCAGTGTCACGCAGGATGGCCCTTCCAAAAAACACCCCCCAAACAGCACATGACACAAATAAAAAAAGAGGCGCAATGAGGTAGCTGTGTGAGTAAGTTAAGCGACCCTAGTGGCCGACACAAACACCTGGCCCATCTAGGAGTGGCACTGCAGTGTCACGCAGGCTGGCCCTTCAAAAAACTACTCCCCAAACAGCACATGACGCAAAGAAAAAAAGAGGCGCAATGAGGTAGCTGTGTGAGTAAGCTAAGCGACCCTAGTGGCCGACACAAACACCTGGCCCATCTAGGAGTGGCACTGCAGTGTCACGCAGGATGGCCCTTCAAAAAACACTCCCCAAACAGCACATGACGCAAAGAAGAAAAAAAAGAGGCACAATGAGGTAGCTGTGTGAGTAAGCTAAGCGACCCTAGTGGCCGACACAAACACCTGGCCCATCTAGGAGTTGCACTGCAGTGTCACGCAGGATGGCCCTTCAAAAAACTACTCCCCAAACAGCACATGACGCAAAGAAAAAAAGAGGCGCAATGAGGTAGCTGTGTGAGTAAGCTAAGCGACCCTAGTGGCCGACACAAACACCTGGCCCATCTAGGAGTGGCACTGCAGTGTCACGCAGGATGGCCCTTCAAAAAACACTCCCCAAACAGCACATGACGCAAAGAAGAAAAAAAAGAGGCGCAATGAGGTAGCTGTGTGAGTAAGCTAAGCGACCCTAGTGGCCGACACAAACACCTGGCCCATCTAGGAGTGGCACTGCAGTGTCACGCAGGATGGCCCTTTCAAAAAACACTCCCCAAACAGCACATGACGCAAAAAAAAAAAAGAGGCGCAATGAGGTAGCTGTGTGAGTAAGATAAGCGACCCTAGTGGCCGACACAAACACCTGGCCCATCTAGGAGTGGCACTGCAGTGTCACGCAGGATGGCCCTTCCAAAAAACACTCCCCAAACAGCACATGACGCAAAGAAAAAAAGAGGCGCAATGAGGTAGCTGTGTGAGTAAGATAAGCGACCCTAGTGGCCGACACAAACACCTGGCCCATCTAGGAGTGGCACTGCAGTGTCACGCAGGATGGCCCTTCAAAAAAATACTCCCCAAACAGCACATGACGCAAAGAAAAATTAAAGAAAAAAGAGGTGCAAGATGGAATTGTCCTTGGGCCCTCCCACCCACCCTTATGTTGTATAAACAGGACATGCACACTTTAACCAACCCATCATTTCAGTGACAGGGTCTGCCACACGACTGTGACTGAAATGACGGGTTGGTTTGGACCCCCACCAAAAAAGAAGCAATTAATCTCTCCTTGCACAAACTGGCTCTACAGAGGCAAGATGTCCACCTCATCATCATCCTCCGATATATCACCGTGTACATCCCCCTCCTCACAGATTATCAATTCGTCCCCACTGGAATCCACCATCTCAGCTCCCTGTGTACTTTGTGGAGGCAATTGCTGCTGGTCAATGTCTCCACGGAGGAATTGATTATAATTCATTTTAATGAACATCATCTTCTCCACATTTTCTGGAAGTAACCTCGTACGCCGATTGCTGACAAGGTGAGCGGCGGCACTAAACACTCTTTCGGAGTACACACTGGAGGGAGGGCAATTTAGGTAGAATAAAGCCAGTTTGTGCAAGGGCCTCCAAATTGCCTCTTTTTCCTGCCAGTATAAGTACGGACTGTCTGACGTGCCTACTTGGATGCGGTCACTCATATAATCCTCCACCATTCTTTCAATGGGGAGAGAATCATATGCAGTGCCAGTAGACGACATGTCCGTAATCGTTGGCAGGTCCTTCAGTCCGGACCAGATGTCAGCATCAGCAGTCGCTCCAGACTGCTCTGCATCACCGCCAGCGGGTGGGCTCGGAATTCTGAGCCTTTTCCTCGCACCCCCAGTTGCGGGAGAATGTGAAGGAGGAGATGTTGACAGGTCGCGTTCCGCTTGACTTGACAATTTTCTCACCAGCAGGTCTTTGAACCCCAGCAGACTTGTGTCTGCCGGAAAGAAAGATCCAAGGTAGGTTTTAAATCTAGGATCGAGCACGGTGGCCAAAATGTAGTGCTCTGATTTCAACAGATTGACCACCCGTGAATCCTTGTTAAGCGAATTAAGGGCTCCATCCACAAGTCCCACATGCCTAGCGGAATCGCTCTGTGTTAGCTCCTCCTTCAATGTCTCCAGCTTCTTCTGCAAAAGCCTGATGAGGGGAATGACCTGACTCAGGCTGGCAGTGTCTGAACTGACTTCACGTGTGGCAAGTTCAAAAGGTTGCAGAACCTTGCACAACGTTGAAATCATTCTCCACTGCGCTTGAGACAGGTGCATTCCACCTCCTATATCGTGCTCAGTTGTATAGGCTTGAATGGCCTTTTGCTGCTCCTCCAACCTCTGAAGCATATAGAGGGTTGAATTCCACCTCGTTACCACTTCTTGCTTCAGATGATGGCAGGGCAGGTTCAGGCGTTTTTGGTGTTGCTCCAGTCTTCTGTACGTGGTGCCTGTACGCCGAAAGTGTCCCGCAATTCTTCTGGCCACCAACAGCATCTCTTGCACGCCCCTCTCGTTTTTTAAAAAATTCTGCACCACCAAATTCAAGGTATGTGCAAAACATGGGACGTGCTGGAATTTGCCCATATTTAATGCACACACAATATTGCTGGCGTTGTCCGATGCCACAAATCCACAGGAGAGTCCAATTGGGGTAAGCCATTCCGCGATGATCTTCCTCAGTTGCCGTAAGAGGTTTTCAGCTGTGTGCGTATTCTGGAAACCGGTGATACAAAGCGTAGCCTGCCTAGGAAAGAGTTGGCGTTTGCGAGATGCTGCTACTGGTGCCGCCGCTGCTGTTCTTGCGGCGGGAGTCCATACATCTACCCAGTGGGCTGTCACAGTCATATAGTCCTGACCCTGCCCTGCTCCACTTGTCCACATGTCCGTGATTAAGTGGACATTGGGTACAGCTGCATTTTTTAGGACACTGGTGACTCTTTTTCTGAGGTCTGTGTACATTTTTGGTATCGCCTGCCTAGAGAAATGGAACCTAGATGGTATTTGGTACCGGGGACACAGTACCTCCAACAAGTCTCTAGTTGGCTCTGCAGTAATGATGGATACCGGAACCACGTTTCTCACCACCCAGGATGCCAAGGCCTCAGTTATCCGCTTTGCAGCAGGATGACTGCTGTGATATTTTATCTTCCTCGCAAAGGACTGTTGGACAGTCAATTGCTTGGTGGAAGTAGTAAAAGTGGTCTTACAACTTCCCCAACAGCAGCGCCAGCAGCAGTAGGCGTTACACGCAAGGATGCATCGGAGGAATCCCAGGCAGGAGAGGACTCGTCAGAATTGCCAGTGACATGGCCTGCAGGACTATTGGCATTCCTGGGGAAGGAGGAAATTGACACTGAGGGAGTTGGTGGGGTGGTTTGCGTGAGCTTGGTTACAAGAGGAAGGGATTTACTGGTCAGTGGACTGCTTCCGCTGTCGCCCAAAGTTTTTGAACTTGTCACTGACTTATTATGAATGCGCTGCAGGTGACGTATAAGGGAGGATGTTCCGAGGTGGTTAACGTCCTTACCCCTACTTATTACAGCTTGACAAAGGCAACACACGGCTTGACAAATGTTGTCCGCATTTCTGTTGAAATACTTCCACACCGAAGAGCTGATTTTTTTGGTATTTTCACCAGGCATGTCAATGGCCATATTCCTCCCACGGACAACAGGTTTCTCCCCGGGTGCCTGACTTAAACAAACCACCTCACCATCAGAATCCTCCTTGTCAATTTCCTCCCCAGCGCCAGCAACACCCATATCCTCCTCATCCTGGTGTACTTCAACACTGACATCTTCAATCTGACTATCAGGAACTGGACTGCGGGTGCTCCTTCCAGCACTTGCAGGGGGCGTGCAAATGGTGGAAGGCGCATGCTCTTCACGTCCAGTGTTGGGAAGGTCAGGCATCGCAACCGACACAATTGGACTCTCCTTGTGGATTTGGGATTTCGAAGAACGCACAGTTCTTTGCTGTGCTTTTGCCAGCTTGAGTCTTTTCATTTTTCTAGCGAGAGGCTGAGTGCTTCCATCCTCGTGAAGCTGAACCACTAGCCATGAACATAGGCCAGGGCCTCAGCCGTTCCTTGCCACTCCGTGTGGTAAATGGCATATTGGCAAGTTTACGCTTCTCCTCCGACAATTTTATTTTAGATTTTTGAGTCCTTTTTTTACTGATATTTGGTGTTTTGGATTTTACATGCTCTGTACTATGACATTGGGCATCGGCCTTGGCAGACGACGTTGATGGAATGTCATCGTCTCGGCCATGACTAGTGGCAGCAGCTTCAGCACGAGGTGGAAGTGGATCTTGATCTTTCCCTATTTTTGGAACCTCAACATTTTTGTTCTCCATATTTTAATAGGCACAACTAAAAGGCACCTCAGGTAAACAATGGAGATGGATGGATACTAGTATACTTATGGATGACGAGCGACTGCCGACACAGAGGTAGCTACAGCCGTGGACTACCGTACTGTGTCTGCTGCTAATATAGACTGGATGATAATGAGATAAAATTAAAATATATATATATATATATATATATATATATATATCACACTAGTACTGCAGCCGGACAGGTATATATTATGTAATGATGGACCTGCTGGACACTGTCTGTCAGCACTGCAGACTCCTGAAGTAAGCTACTAGTATCAAGAAGATAGAAAAAAAAAAAACCACGGGTAGGTGGTATACAATTATGGATGGACGAGCGACTGCCGACACAGAGGTAGCTACAGCCGTGGACTACCGTACTGTGTCTGCTGCTAATATAGACTGGATGATAATGAGATAAAATTAAAATATATATATATATATCACACTAGTACTGCAGCCGGACAGGTATATATTATGTAATGACGGACCTGCTGGACACTGTCTGTCAGCACTGCAGACTCCTAAAGTAAGCTACTAGTATCAAGAGGATAGAAAAAAAAAACCACGGATAGGTGGTATACAATTATGGATGGACGAGCGACTGCCGACACAGAGGTAGCTACAGCCGTGGACTACCGTACTGTGTCTGCTGCTAATATAGACTGGATGATAATGAGATAAAATTAAAATATATATATATATCACACTAGTACTGCAGCCGGACAGGTATATATTATGTAATGACGGACCTGCTAGACACTGTCTGTCAGCACTGCAGACTCCTAAAGTAAGCTACTAGTATCAAGAAGATAGAAAAAAAAAAAAAACCACGGGTAGGTGGTATACAATTATGGATGGACGAGCGACTGCCGACACAGAGGTAGCTACAGCCGTGGACTACCATACTGTGTCTGCTGCTAATATAGACTGGATGATAATGAGATAAAATTAAAATATATATATATCACACTAGTACTGCAGCCGGACAGGTATATATTATGTAATGACGGACCTGCTGGACACTGTCTGCAGAATGCGTTTATAAAAACACCACACGACGAGTGTTTAACTTTTTCAGGCAGACAATCACAATATACTGGTGGTCAGCAGACAATCACAATATACTGGTGGTCAGTGGTCACTGGTCAGTCACACTGGCAGTGGCACTCTGGCAGCAAAAGTGTGCACTGTACTTAAAATATGTACTCCTGCTATAACTGCTCCCCAGTCTCCCCCACAATTAAGCTGTGTGAGCAGTGAGCACTCAGCACAGTCAGATAATGATATACAGTATTACATATGATGCAGCACACTGGGCTGAGCACAGATATGGTATGTGACTGTGTCACACTGTGTATCGTTTTTTTTCAGGCGGAGAACGGATTAATTAAACTGGTGGTGGTCACTGGTCACTGGTCACACTATCAGCAAGTAGTACTCCGTCCTAAGCAGACAATCACAATATACTGGTGGTCAGTGTGGTCACTGGTCAGTCACACTGGCAGTGTGGCACTCTGGCAGCAAAAGTGTGCACTGTACTTAAAATATATTATTTATGTACTCCTGCTCTAACTGCTCCCCAGTCTCCCCCACAATTAAGCTGTGTGAGCAGTGAGCACTCAGCACAGTCAGATATACAGTATTACATATGATGATGCAGCACACTGAGGCTGAGCACAGATATGGTATGTGACTGTGTCACACTGTGTATCGTTTTTTTTCAGGCAGAGAACGGATTAATTAAACTGGTGGTCAATGGTCACTGGTCACACTATCAGCAAGTAGTAGTACTCCAGTCCTAATATGCTCCCCAAAATTAGTAAATAGTGTCTCTAACTCTCTACTCTCTTCTCTATAAACGGAGAGGACGCCAGCCACGTCCTCTCCCTATCAATCTCAATGCACGTGTGAAAATGGCGGCGACGCGCGGCTCCTTATATAGAATCCGAGTCTCGCGATAGAATCCGAGCCTCGCGAGAATCCGACAGCGGGATGATGACGTTCGGGCGCGCTCGGGTTAACCGAGCAAGGCGGGAGGATCCGAGCCTGCTCGGCCCCGTGTAAAAAAAGCTGAAGTTCGGCGGGTTCGGATTCCGAGAAACCGAACCCGCTCATCACTATTTTTTTCTCAATTTTGGGAAAAAAATACAAAACCAAAAACAGTCACGGCAAGAAATCCAAAACCAAAACTGGATGACAAATTAGAACCCAAACCAGCAAAAATGATTCAGCGCACATCCCTAATTACTACACAACTTTGTTCCTTCAGCCATAAATGGAGATGTGTTGGCACTGTGACATAGTTTACTGCACATGCATTGATCTCTGGATACATGGTGACCTTCCATTTTCCTGGTGATCTCTCTACACACATTTATATATCTCAGGGAAAATGGTAGCTGCTCCTTTTTCCCCAGTGATGTCTCCTGTGCTGGTGGACAGTGAAATATCGTCTTTGGGTGCAGGGCATGCAGTGTGCATTGCAAAACCTTCCACCCATCATAAATAAAATATGCCCAAGTGCACAGTATGAGAACACTCAAATTCTATTGCAAAAGTTGCTTTTATTCAATTCTGAATTGGCCCCTGTGTACCTTTTTAGGATGACTATGGCCAAATATAGGGGCAAACACAGGATTTCCAGAGGGAATTTCCAAATGTATGACTTTACAATGAGTTTGGCCAGTCCATGAAGAGGGCATAATTAGCACTTAAACACAAGGATGTGTGGTGAGGTAAATGGCTGAGGAGGCACTGGCTAGCACCAGAGCCAGATTTACACACAGTATATGAGCCAAAGGGTTCATGTAGGCATTATGCAAAGGTGTAGAGGTATAAAGTCTTGTAAATTGGGTGAGTTTTGATCAGAGAAGTGCGGAAAAGGTAGGAAGGTGAGGTACTCATCCCACAGCACGCTGCTGCTTAAACAACTACAGTATAATATGCATCATATAAAGAGCAGTGCATGTCATAATTGTGACATATAAAGGGCCAGCAAACACAATAAAACATTAGATGTGGCAGTAGGGCCATTCTTCCTGAGATGAGCATTATTTCAGTTGTGGGCACCAATCCTGATCATTGGAGCAAATCCGTGGGTCTGGGGAGCGGCAGAGGGACCTAGTACTCATTGGTCTCCTTATGCACTAGATAGTGTATGTTATATAGTATTAATAATTAACCCTGTAGATGGACTATAGTCATACTTGCCTACCTGACCCTCTCCATGAGGGAGAAAAAGCTCTGTTCCTGGACTTTCCTGGTAATGTATGATTGCCATCACATGTGGTGAAACACCTTTCTTATCAATTAACTAGCTCATCACAGATGATGGCAATCATACATTACCAGGAAAGTCCAGGAACAGAGCTTTTTCTTCCTCATGGAGAGGGTCAGGTAGGCAAGTATGACTATAGCAGTGCACTCTTAACAGTGCATGTTTCTAAATCTCCTAGTTGGTGCATAGGTGTATACTAACTGACACATTTTAAAAGATTCATGGGTGGTGCTATTTATTTCATTTGTGCTACTGAGCAGCTCTAGTAAAATTTTATTATATACTATAGCTATTGTGGTCATGTTGTGGGCTGGGTAGGGGGGTTTCCAGGCAACCGGAACACCCATTGCATTTGCCTATGAAATAATACCTGTTATTAACACTTTAGAACTTCCCTCCCTTTTAATAATACAGCAAGTTCAAAGCTGCGTTTAGTAATAACTCATCTAACGACATACCGCTAATGACTATTAAGCTTATCTGGCTTTTGTTAATAAGGGCTAATTATGATATCTATGTTAACACTTCATTTGCATGGCCCTTTATTTTTTATCATTATGGAATCCTAATATTATGTTAACCTGGCATTACAGGGCTTAATGTATTTCATGTCAGCTGTAATGTCACATTAAGTGAGCTTCATTTTTAATATATCTCCTAATGATTTATACTAAATCTCCACTATTGTATGATAATTTATGTGTTGAAGTGGGCTGTGATTGATCCTCTACCAGACAAATAATTGGACTTACGAGTGCACTGTCTGTAAGATTTTTCTTTTGTCGAAATTAAAGAGATATCTCAGTCACTAAAATAAATGTGTAAAGCATAGACTATACCAAACACTATTTCATAAATAGAGACAGATAAAACAAATTGACAAAGATTCTCTAAATTTCTCTGGATCGCAACTATTCAATCAATTAATAAAATTATAATTTAGAACAAATTTGTCTTTTACATTTTTTACCTTTTTAAAATGTATATAATGTTAATTTCAAAAAGCAAGGTACAGGTGCAGAATGAATTAAGGATACAGAAAAAAACATTATAAAAAATGCAATAAAGTAACTACATCTTATACCAGAAATAGCAATATAACTGGAATACAAAATATAAATGGGAGGGGGAAGGAAGATAGGAGGGTGAGGGCAGGCCTCCTGTATTTGAATTGCTGGAGAACTGATTAACTGTGGATCAATAATTTTTCATATGGGGAACTTCGTACAAATTTTATTTTTGGAGCAACAAATTCTATAAACATTGTGAAAATAACCAGAGTTCCAAAATATGTACACCATAAACAACAGCTTGTTTGAGCCAGTAGTAGGCTAGTATTCACTGTTAAGAGTACTCACCTGAGCTCAGCAGAGCAAGAAATTACAGAGTACATTCATGAGCATTTTGGTCCTGTTTGTCCATAATTATATACAAAGTACATTACAAAAGTATTCAACCCCTAAAAGTCAACTGTTTTAAGTGGGTTCAAGGCTCAGCAGATTAATGATAAGATGGAGACCACACAGTACATAAGTAAAGATAATAAATGTTTAATCATTTACTTAGCTACAAATGATGAATCAACGTGGTAACTATTGGGGGTCATTCCGACCTGATCGCACACTGCCATTTTTCGCAGCGCAGCGATCAGGTCACTACTGCGTATGCACCGCAGTGCGCAGGCGCGTCGTACAGGTACAAAGCGGATCGTTACTGTGCGATGGATGTAACGAAGAATCCATACGTACTGCCGATTGCAAGGTGATTGACAGGAAGAGGGTGTTTGTGGGTGTCAACTGACCGTTTTCTGTCAGTGTTTGGAAAAACGCAGGCGTGTCCAAGCATTTGCAGGGTGGGTGTCTGACGTCAATTCCGGGACCGGACAGGCTGAAGTGATCACAAGGGCTGAGTAAGTTCTGAGCTACTCAGAAACTGCACAAACTATTTTTGTACCGCTCGGCTGCACATGCAATCGCACCCTTGCACAGCAAATATACACTCCCCAGTGGGCGGCGACTATGCGTTCACACGGCTGCAAAAAGTAGCTAGCAAGTGATCAACTTTGAATGACCCCCTATGTTCAGTGCAGCAATTACATCAGTTCAATCAATGTCCAGGAGGCCCATCTTCACATCAGAAGCTGGATGTGGGATAATCAGTCCTGCAACTTCTGCAGTCAGTGTGGCTCCAGGAGTAAAGCCGGGCATACACTATACAATTATCTGTCAGATTATCTGCCAAATTTGGCTGGTTGGAATGAAAATCTGGTAATGGATGAGAGCAAATGACAATCGACCATTTGCTCCCAAACACTGGAAATTGGACAAAACCTGTCATTCAGACAAATTGGTTATATCTGTTATGTAACCAATTTGTATGAACAACACTTTTTGTCTGTTTTCCAGTGTTTGGGAGAAAATGGTGGATTGTCATTTCCTCTCATCCATTACCAGATTTTCATTCCAACCAGCCAAATAATTGTAAAGTATTTGTCAAACTAAAGGCTCTCTAGTCACATCTGCTCACAATATTTATATCAAAGAACACATATAATGGATGAAAGTGTCTTTATTAGGGTATAAACATTACTGAAACCTCTGATTAGTACTTATCTAACTTGCACATACTCAGTAAGCATAAACCACCACCACTCCAGAATGCGCTGACGAAATACAAGACAGATATGACAGCAGTACACACAAAAAAATAATAATGTCCGCCTCCTTAATACATTTATATTCCTCCTGTTACAGTCAACAGATATGTCTGTATTGTAAATGACACTTACACAGATTATTCCAGTCAGTGGGGGTAATTCAGATCTGATCGCTAAGCAGCGATTTTTGCTGTCCTGTGTTCAGATAGTCGCCGCCTACAGGGGGAGTGTATTTTTGCTGTGCAAGTGTGCGAACGCATGTGTAGCAAAGCTGTACAAACTGATTTTGTGCAGTCTCTGCGCAGCCCAGGACTTACTCAGCCGCTGCGATTACTTCAGCCTGTTCAGGACCGGAATTGATGTCAGGAACGCTCCCTGCAAACGCTTGGACACGCTTGCGTTTTTCCAAGCACTCCCAGAAAACGGTCAGACAGTTTCCACCCACAAACGGCTTCTTCCTGTTAATGTCCTTGCAATAAGCCCATGCGAATGGATTCTTCGCACAAACCCATTGCTGAGCGGCGATCCGCTTTGTACCCGTGTGACGCACCTGCGCATTGTCGTGCATGCACAGTTTAGACCTGATCACAGGCTGATCACAACAGCCTGTTCGGGACCGGATTTGGCGTCAGACACCCTCCCTTCAAACGCTTGGACACTCCTGCGCTTTTCCAGACACTCCCTCAAAGTGGTCAGTTGCCACCCACAAACGGCCTCTTCCTGTCAATACCCTTGCAAATGGATCCTTCGCACAATCCCGTCAAAGACTGCCAATCCCCCTTGCAGCAGTGCGACACGCCGGTGCAGGGCGGCTCTGACTCATTTGCAGTTCGGATCTGATCGCCCGCTGTGCGTAAAGTGCACAGCAGCAATCAGATCTGAATGACCCTCAGTATTTTTATAGGGAACCAGTAGGCTCTTAAAGCACATTTTCAAATGCTGAAGGCATGATCATAACTAATAACTAATGTATTTCGAACTTCAAGAATTTCTTGCAATTTTTGTAACTTGCTGATTTACAGCAATTTTCAAAAGCGTTGTAGCATCTCTTGAGAACATTTAAAGTTGTTGAATGACATATCTCTTCTACAGATGTAAAGCATAGATACACGTGGGTGGGTCCAGTAATTTGTAACAGCCTTTAAGAAGGTAATCAATAATGTATTCAATTATATCATACCACTGCAACAGGTAACAAATGCTACAAAACAGTATTTCTCAGACAAAGCTATTATTTTTTTCAGTGGTATTAAACGCTTATACATGGAACAAATACTCAGGATAAAAAGAAAACACGAAAGCTTAGATGAATCAACAAGATGCCCACACACTACATGCATCTGTCAGAATGTGTTTCAGAAGATACAATATCATGGTCTCAGACAGTTTCTCAGCAACAGGAAGCTCTTGTGTCCATGGTAAAATTTCAGAGAGAAAATTATGGTGTAAAATCTATTATGACAGATATAGATGTACTGTTAAAATATACATGATGAGTTAGGCCATGAAACAAGACAGACTTGTTTGTGGTAAGAGCTTTTGGGACTGTTTTTGAAGAAATGTGCTGCAAAAATTATATCCAGATGGTGATAGGAAATTTCTGATAGAGTTGTGTGATAGACACTACAATCATTTTTTCACAACAAATTGCACCAGGATTGTGATGTAGCTGGTTGCGGAGCATGGCCCTCATTCCGAGTTGATCGCACCAAGCAACTTTTTGCTGCTGGTGCGATCAACTAGTCCACGCCTATGGGGGAGTGTATTTTAGCATAGCAGGGCTGCGATCGCTTGTGCAGCCCTGCTATGCTAAAAAAGTTTCACACAAAACAAGACCAGCCCTGGACATACTTACCCTGTGTGACGGATCCAGCGATGATGGTCACGGCTTTGACGTCAGACATCCGCCCTCCGTTCGCCTGGACACGCCTGTGTTTTTCTTACCACTCCCCGAAAAGGCTTCAAACGGTCATTTGACGCCCCGGAACGCCTTCCTGCTGTCAATCTTCTTGTGGTCACTGCTGCGACCACTTTCATCGCTGTAAGCGTTGTCCATCGCCAGGAAGTAACGTGCATGCGCAATGCGCACGAAGAGCATGTGCATTCCAGACCTGATCGCACCGCTGCAAAGAAGTGAAGCATGCGATCGGGTCAGAATGAGGGCCCATATCTTGTGTGTTTTTGCACTATGCATGCTCTGGAACCAAGCTTACAGAAGCAATGTAATACGCATTTCACATGTATCTCCACTTGGTACTGGGATGTAATAAAGAATTATCCCATAAACAAAAGTCAGTGAGGGTGTGTTGATACATCTGCAGGGGCTGTGATATGTTAGGTTGACAGTCATCAGGTGGTCATAAGGTCGACAATAGAATGTCAACAGGGCCAAACTGTCGACATGCAGCATGTTGGCATGCTGAACATGTTGACAGTGACCATGTTGACATTCATCATGTCTACCCCGATGATATGTCAACATGATAGACTTTTTGGTCTAGCGGCTTCTTACCTTCTCCTGGCAGCAGCAGCTCTAGCGTTTACTTCCAGGTCTCGGTGGTGATGTGACAGTCACTTCCTGTGTGGACCTCCAATGCTGCAGAATTCTGGTGAGGAATTCTCCACTATACTTAACCCTAATCCCCAACCCTAACCTTCTCCCTAATACCTAATCCTAACTCCCCTACCCACAGCCTAACCTTAACCCTCCCGACCACAGCCAAACCCTAACCTTATGCATCCTGAAACTGTCAACATGTCACATGGCAACATTTCAGATATCTACATTGTGACCCTATTAACAGTTTGAGTATGTTGACCCAGTGCCTGGCAACAGTTTGAAATGTAATGAAGGGCAGTGTGACTGAATAAGAAAGTGCGCTCAAGTTAAGTTCATGAATGTTTTATAGGTATTACTAGGGGAAGGAAACAGGGGAGGTCAGGAGATGCCAGCCTTTAAAGATGAGGAAGTCACAGTGAAAGTAATTAAGACAAATAATTGACAAGTCCCGCCAACAGCGCCCCCTATAGTTCAGCGCTGTGTGTGAGGCACTCTTCACACCACCCTAGTTACAGCCTTGCAGATCATAAAACAATACAGTAAAGAACCATTAATGATACAAAACAAAATCCTTTTTGATGAAAAATGTGATCATGAACTAAACAACATTTTGTAAAATCAGAAATTTATGTGATTTAATGAACTTGTAAAAGCTGTAAATACAAGCTTGTTGGTCTGGATATACCAACTGAAAATATGAAATGACATTACAATCAATTGCAAATGATTATTTTTTCTACAATATACAGTTTTATACGCAGGAAAAGCTGTCTCAAGTGTCGTGTCTGAAAACGTTCCTCCTTGTTGATATAAGTGACACTGCATTAATCAGGATACAAAGCCATTTTGGAGAGATAAGGGGGGCTGAGTTGGGAGCAAAATGAGGTACGTTTGCACAAGGAGAAACTATGTGGCAATTCAAGTGGTACTTTTGCATGTAGCACACAGTTGGACAGGTTTTTTTTTACTGCAGTTTAGATTTCAGTTTGAAACTCCCCCCCTCCCACCCCCCAAATATAATTCTCTCTGCACATTTTACCTCTGCCCCACCTCCAGTGCAACATGGTTTGGCCACGGTGCAACGTTGCTCACTTTTTTTTTAGAGATGAGCGGGTTCGAATTTACTAGGTTCTTTGCGCCAGAATTATCGCCATTTCTTATTTTCTGGATTTTTCTTATTGGCTAACCAAAACACGTGATGTCTGATGGCCAATAAGGAGATTTGGGTAAATCCGAGTAAAATTGAACCCGCCCATCTCAGCTTATTTTGGCTTTACTCCCAAGTCTGAATCAGCCTCAAGATTTTGTGGACAAATTTAAGAGTGCCCTTTTTATTCACTCTTTATGTATATTGCCATTTCACAATCTGGGGCAGATGTACTAAGCTTTGGAAAGTGATTAAGAGGAAAGAGATAAAGTACTAAACAATCAGCTCCTAATTGTTATTTTTCAAACCCAGCCTTTAACATGGCAGTTAGCAGCTGATATGCTGGAACTTTATATCTCTACACTTTATCACTCTCCAAAGCTTAGTACATCTCCCCTTCTATTTGGAAATTCTGTAAATTATTAGTTGCCAAAAATAGGATTTTGATAACCTACCGGTAAATCCTTTTCTCCTAGTCCGTAGAGGATGCTGGGGACGACATCAAGACCAATGGGAATAGACGGGATCCGCAGGAGACATGGGCACTCCAAAGACTTTTCATTGAGTGTGAACTGTCTCTTCCCTCTATGCCCCTCCTCCAGACCCCAGTTGTAGGAACTGTGCCCAGGGAGACTGACATTTCGAGGAAAGGAATTACTTAACTAGTGGTGAGATACAGTATCTACCAACTCACACCCTCAACCATGCCGCACATATGGCATTCAACATAACACATGCCAACAGGCATGAACTAATTGCAGCAACATGCTGAAACCAAGATAACACAACTTGTTTAACTGTAATAACTAAACCGCAGGTAAAGTACGCACTGGGACGGGCGCCCAGCATCCTCTACGGACTAGGAGAAAAGGATTTACCGGTAGGTTTATCAAAATCCTATTATCTCATACGTCCTAGAGGATGCTGGGGGCGACATCAAGACCATGGGGTCTATACAAAGCTCCAGTACGGGCGGGAGAGTGCTGATGACCCTGCAGCACCGATTGACCAAACTTTAGGTCCTCATCGGCCAAGGTGTCAAACCTGTAGAACTTAGCAAATGTGTTTGACCCAGACCAAGTAGCTGCTCGGCAAAGTTGTAATGCCGAGACCCCCCGGGCAGCCGCCCAGGATGAGCCCACCTTCCTAGTGGAGTGGGCCTTTACCGACGTCGTAGTATGAGCTTGCTGAATCGTATTTCTAATCCAACGTGCAATAGTCTGCTTGGAAGCAGGGCAGCCAATCTTGTTGGGAGCATACAGGACAAACAGAGCCTCTGTTTTCCGTATACGAGCTGTTCTAGCAACATAGATTTTCAAAGCTCTAACCACATCTAGAGACTTTGAATCAGTGAATGTGTCAGTAACTACTGGCACCACAATAGGTTGGTTTATGTGAAAAGCAGAAACCACCTTTGGCAAAAAATGTTTGCGAGTTGGAAAATCAGGTATGGGCTCTTGTGAGACAAGGCCCCCAATTCCGACACCCGCCTTGCGGATGCCAATGCCACAAGCATCACCACTTTCCAAGTGAGAAACTTCAACTCTATCTTTTGTAGAGGCTCAAACCAATCCGATTGAAGGAACTGCAATACCACGTTAAGGTCCCATGGTGCCACTGGAGGCACGAATGGAGGCTGGATGTGCAGAACCCCTTTCACGAAGGTCTGAACCTCTGGAAGAGAGGCCAATTGTTTTTGGAAGAACACTGACAAGGCCGAAATCTGGACCTTGATTTATCCCAATTGTAGGCCCGTCTCCACACCATCCTGCAAAAAATGGAGAAAACGTCCTAAGTGAAACTCTTCCGTAGGAGCTTTCTTGGATTCACACCAAGACACATATTTTCTCCAAATACAGGGGTAATGTTTTGACGTTACTCCCTTTCTAGCCTGAATAAGGGTGGGGATGACCTCCTTAAGAATACCCTTCCTGGCTAGGATACGGTGCTCAACAGCCATGCCGTCAAACGTAGCTGCGGTAAGTCTTGGTACACACGCGGTCCCTGCTGCAGCAGGTCCTCCCGAGGAGGAAGAGGCCGAGGATCTCCTATGAGTAACTGCTGAAGATCTGGGTACCAAGCCCTTCTTGGCCAGTCTGGGGCAATGAAGATTGCTCGAACCCTTGTCTTTCTTATGATCCTGAGTACTTTTGGGATCAGCGGAAGTGGAGGGAAAACGTACACTGACGGAAAAACACCCACTGGGTCACCAGTGCATCCACTGCTACTGCTTGAGGGTCTCTCGACTTGGAACAGTATCTCTGAAGCTTCTTGTTGAGACGAGACGCCATCACAGTGCCGTAACTAGGCATTTTAGCGTTGTGTGCAAGAAAAGACAGTGGCGCACCCCTTCCCCCCATGTAAGATAGGGGCAGTGCGCGCCGTAGGCGCGCGCAAAATTTATAGGGGCGTGGCTTCACGGGGAAGGGGCGTGGCCACAAAATAATAGCAATTCATACTACGGTGCACAGTAGTCTACATTATTCAAATTACGCTGCACAGTAGCGCCACTACACCAGGTAGAGCCCCTTTTATACATTACAGCAGACAGCGTCCCCCTTTTTACACATTACAGCAGACAGTCCCCCTTTTTACACATTGCGGCAGCCAGTCCCCCTTTTTACACATTGCGGCAGCCAGGCCCCCTCTTTACACATTGCGGCAGCAAGTCCCCCTTTTTACACATTGCGGCAGCCAGTCCCCCTTTTTACATATTGCGGCAGCCAGGCCCCCTTTTTACACATTCCGGCAGCCAGTCCCCCTTTTTACACATTGCGGCAGCCAGGCCCCCTCTTTACACATTGCAGCAGCCAGGACCCCTTTTTACACATTGCGGCAGCCAGGCCCCCTCTTTACACATTGCAGCAGCCAGTCCCCCTTTTTACACATTGCGGCAGCCAGGCCCCCTCTTTACACATTGCGGCAGCCAGTCCCCCTTTTTACACATTGCGGCAGCCAGGACCCCTTTTTACACATTGCGGCAGCCAGTCCCCCTTTTTACACATTGCGGCAGCCAGGCCCCCTTTTTACACATTGCGGCAGCCAGGACCCCTTTTTACACATTGCGGCAGCCAGGCCCCCTTTTTATACATTGCGGCAGCCAGGACCCCTTTTTACACATGGCGGCAGCCAGGCCCCCTTTTTACACATTGCGGCAGACGGTGTCCCCCTGAGAGAGAGAGAGAGAGAGGGAGGGAGGGATATACTTACCTTCTCCCCGCTGACAGGCTTCTCGTGCTGGCATCTCCCTCCCGGTGCAGGCAGTGAGGTGAGAAGGAGGAGGAGGGAGGGGGATTGGAGCCGCAGCAGCGCTATTTGATTGGTAGTAAGCGCCGCTGCAGCATCCCCCTCTCCTTCCGTATTGGTTGCCTGGCGCTGCTGTGGATGCTGGGATGAAGGAACCGCATCCCAGCATCCATAGCAGCGCCGGGCAGCCAATACAGAAGGAGAGGGGGATGCTGCAGCGGCGCTTACTACCAATCAAATAGCGCTGCTGCGGCTCCCTGCTCCCCCTCCCTCCTCCTCCTTGAACGCTGCCCGGCGCTGGTCTCTTCTCCCTCCAGCGCGGCGCACGGCGCACACAGCAGCCAGAGGCGGCATGTAATGAGTCAATTTGACTCATTACATGCCGCTGGCCGTTGCGCCCTCAGGGCAACTGCGCTGTGTGCCAAGCCCACTTGGCACACACGTAGTTACGGCCCTGCGCCATCATGTCTATTTGAGGAACTCCCCAAAGACTTGTCACCTCTGCGAAGACTTCTTGGTGGAGGCCCCACTCTCCTGGATGGAGATCGTGTCTGCTGAGGAAGTCTGCTTCCCAGTTGTCTACTCCCGGAATGAATATTGCCGACAGAGCTTGTAGATGTTTTTCTGCCCAGCGGAGGATTTTTGTCGCCTCTGCCATTGCTGCTCTGCTTTTCGTTCCGCCCTGCCTGTTTATGTATGCGACTGCTGTTACATTGTCCGCCTGGATCTGCTCGGGACGGTCTTGAAGAAGATGTACCGCTTGTTGAAGGCCGTTGTAAATGGCTCTTAGCTCCAGCACGTTTATGTGAAGGCAGGCTTCCTGTTGTGACCAATGTCCCTGGAAGTTTTCTCCCTGAGAGACTGCTCCCCAGCCTCAGAGACTTGCATCCGTGGTTACTAGGACCCAGTCCTGAATCCCGAACCTGTGTCCCTCTAGCAGGTGAGAGCTGTGCAACCACCACAGGAGCGAAATCCTTGTTTTTGACGACAGGATTATCTTTCTGTGCATGTGTAGGTGTGACCCCGACCACTTGTCCAACAGGTCCCACTGGAATACTCTGGCATGGAACCTGCAAAACTGTATGGCCTCATAGGCCGCCACCATTTTTCCCAACAACCGAATGCACTGATGGATCGACACACTTGATGGTTTCAATATCTGTTTTACCATTTTCTGCATTTCCAGAGCCTTTTCCAGTGGAAGAAATACTCTCTGAACTTCTGTGTCCAGAACCATCCCAAGGAAAGACGACCTTGTCGTTGGTTCCAACTGTGACTTTGGGTAATTTATGATCCACCCGTGTTGTTGGAGTATTGACAGGGAGAGGGATATGTTTTGTAATAACTGCTCCCTGGATCTCGCCTTTATCAGGAGGTCATCCAGATAAGGGATTATATTGACTCCTTTCTGACGAAGGAGGACCATCATCTCCGCCATCACCTTGGTGAATACCCTCGGCGCCGTGGAGAGACCGAAAGGTAACGTCTGGAATTGATAATGGCAATCCTGAATCGTGAATCTCAGATAAGCCTGGTGAGGAGGATAAATGGGAACATGCAGGTAAGCATCCTTTATGTCCACCGACACTAAGTAGTCCCCCTCCTCCAGACTGGCAATCACCGCCCGAAGTGATTCCATCTTGAACTTGAACCTTTTCAGGAAGAAATTCAGATCTTTTAGATTTAGGATCGGTCTGACCGAGCCGTCCGGCTTCGAAACAACAACGAGGCTTGAATAAAAACCCCGCCCTTGTTGTGACAATGGTACCAGGACTATAACCTGGTCTTGACATAATTTTTGGATTGCCGCTGTTACTGCTTCTGTCTCTGGCGAAGAAGCTGGCAAGGTCGATTTGAAAAATCGGCATGGGGGAACGTCTTGAAACTCTAGTTTGTATCCCTGGGATACTATTTGCAACACCCAGGGATCCAGGCCAGACAGAATCCAATCCTGGCTGAAGAGTTTGAGACGTGCCCCCACCCGAGCGGCCTCCCGCAAGGGAGTTCCAGCGTCGTGCTGGGGATTTGGCAGAATTAAGGGTAGACTTCTGCTCTCGGGAACCTGGAGCCGATGTGTGAGCTTCTTTCCCCTTCCCCTTCCCCTACCTGCAAAGAAGGGGGAACCTCTCGCCTTTTTGTATTTATTGGGCCGAAAGGACTGCATTTGCTGGTGATAGGTATTTTTTGCCGGTGCAGGCGCAGAGGGCAAAAATGTTGACTTATCTGCGGTAGCCGCCGACACTAACGCATCCAGGCCATCGCCAAATAATAATAATAATAATTAATAATAATGTTATTTATATAGCGCTCTTTCTCCAATAGGACTCAAGGCGGCCTCATCTTTATATGGGAGAGCCTCCATGTTTCTTTTGGAATCTGCATCAGCGTTCCACTGGCGAATCCATAACGCCCGCCTAGCCGATACTGCCATGGTAGCGGCTTGTGAACTCAAGAGTCCAATATCCTTCAGTGCTTCCAGCATTTAAGAGAAGCCGTGCCTGGAGCAGGGAGAATTACCTTCTTTGTCAATCTGGAAAGTGCACTGTCTAGCACAGGGGGTGACTCCCATTTTTTCCTGTCTTCAACCGGGAAAGGATAAGCTATGTGAATCCTTTTGGGAATACGATTTTTTATCAGGATTCACCCACATCCCTTCAAACAGAGCATTTAGTTCGTGTGAAGGAGGGAACATGACTTTGGATTTCTTTTCCTTACATAAATAAGCTTTCTCCTGAGGTACAGAAGTGCTTTCTGTAACCTCCAACACGTCCCTTATAGCCACAATCATATATTGTATACTTTTTGACAATTTATGATCTATCTCTCTGGATTCACTATTGTCAACACAAGAATCAGAATCCGTGTCGGTATCAGTGTTTACAACATTTGCAAATGGTCTCTTATGTGACCCAGAGGAGCCGCCCGCATAAGGAATAACAACATCCTGAAAAATCACATCTTCCACAGATTTTCTCCAGCATGCAGCCTTAGATTCAGACTTATCTAATCTACGGTTAATCAGATGCATACTGTCACATAGCTCTTTCACCCATGCAGGCTCTTGGTGTGCCGGTAGTGCCACCACATTACAACTGTGTCCCTAAAATGGCTTCCTCCGGGGAGGAACTCCCTGCCTCAGACATGCCTCACACATGTACACCACACTCACAGACACACTGGGACTTATTTTGGGGACAGACCCACAGTAAGTCTGTCAGAGGGACACAGGATAAGAGCAGCCAGTTCACAAACCCAGTGCCAGTATTGCCTGTGAACACAGTATGTCCACAGCCCAAAAGCGCTTTTAAATAGTAATATACACTATCAAATGCACCACAATCGCTTTGTGCCCCCCCTTTATAGCACCCTGTATTTGTCAGAAGTGGAGGAGAGGACCAGCGTGTTCTCTGCAGCCTGAGGAGAGAGAGAAAATGGTGCTGAGTAGTGTGCTGGCTGCCTGAGGAAGAAGCTCCACCCCTCAGTATCCATGACAATATTTACACTGGCGGGGGTAGGGCTGTGCCAGCAGCATCTTATGCCCCCTTTTAGCCAGTTTGAGGTATTTTTCTTGCTGCCCAGGACGCCCCCCCGCGCCCGGCACCCTGCAGTGCCTGTGTGTGTGGGCAGCAATGGCGCGCTGCTCTCCCGCCAGCCGCGCCGCACCTCAGCCGTCACTTACTTGATTGAAGATCATCCTTCTCATACTCACCTGTTTATTGACTTCTGGCTCTGCGAGGGGGGTGACGGCGTGCTGTGGGAGTGAGCATCTAGACACGGCTAGCATTCAGTTCCCTTCAAGCTAATGGTGTCCTGTCAGCCAGAAGCAGAGCCATGAAACTCTGAGGAAGTTGGTTCTGCTTCTGCCCCCTCTGTCCCACGAAGCAGGGAGTCTGATGCCAGCAGATCTCCCTGAAAATAAAAAACCTAACATAAGTCTTTTCAGAGAAACTCAGTAGAGCTCCTCAGAGTGCATCCAGTCGACCTGGGCACATTTCTAAAACTGGGGTCTGGAGGAGGGGCATAGAGGGAGGAGCCAGTCTTTGGAGTGCCCATGTCTCCTGCGGATCCCGTCTATACCCAATGGTCTTGATGTCGTCCCCTGCATCCTCTAAGGACGTATGAGAAATGTATAGTTTGGAATAGTGCTCTGTACTGGGAATGGGATAAAACTGGGAACTGGCTACACTACACCTTTGAGATGTGCCAACGTGTTGAAAGCGGTATCCAGATGATAGGGCAATCTTAATTAGGTTGACAATATATCGACTGGACAAATGGTCAACATGGACAAACAATCGACATGATCATTAGGTCGATATGTAAAAGGTCATCAAGTACAAATGGACGGCACACATATGGTTAACACAGCTTTTTTGTGTTTTTTTTCTCATTTTTTTCATACTTCGGAACCTGTGCCGCATGTAGCGGTAGCGGAGCGAGGCAACTGTGTACGAAGCATGACGAGCGAACGCAGTACACTAATTGCATGTGCTGTGACCGTAACAGTGACACCCAAAAAATGAAAAAATGTTGTATCGACCTTTTGTCTTTGTCAACCTCCTGTGTCGACCTTTTGACCATGGCACCTTTTGTCCCTGTCAGCCTTTGCCTGTGTCAACCTTTTGATCATGTTGGCCTGTTAAAAACGCTACCAAACTCTAGTTCCTAAAACTAAAATGCAGCATTAATGCCATTATTAAGGTGAATCGGAGGGTGAAAAGGAAAATGTTACTTACAAGCAAAGGCATAATGGTAAAGGTTGCCTATTAGCTACTATATAGTGGCCACATCCATCTCTGGGCCTAATTCAGACCTGGTCCCTCCTTTTTGCAGAGGTCAGCGATCAGATAGCTACTGCCCATAGAGAGAGTGAAAACCCGCCACGTGCATGTGTGCAAATGCATGCTTATGCCGTGCGAAAACTTTGCCAGACAGCGAACATCTGCAAATACGTTCACAACTCACTCACCATCTAATGTTTTTTCCAGTCTGTGCAGTCTGTGCATAGGCCAGGACTTACTCCTACAGTGCTATACAAACAGGCTGATCGGGGCCGGAGCTGACGTCACACACCCACCCTGAAAACGCTGGGGCACGCCTGCTTTTTTCCTGACACTCCCAGAAAATGACCAGTTATCACCCCCAAATGTCAGCTTCCTGCCAATCAGCGTGTGTTTGCCTAGCGATAAAAAAAATGCTTTTGCTGTTTGGCATTGTGCCTGCGTATTGAGGTGCATTTGCATCCGCAGTCATTCGACAATCGCCCGTTGTGCGGTTTCACACAAAAATGATCAGGTCTGAACTAGGCCCTAAATTTGGCCTTCGCTACTGTTTGACAGTTTAGCTTTCTTTAGCCTGGCAAATAGGCCATTTGCTGTCCTTTGAGAAAGCTATAGGATCTACTTATGCAAATGAATTTTGAAAGACCGCCACAGATATAAGGGATACCCTTATGTTAAATTAGCCTGCACACTAAATAATGTTCAATTCTCTAAAAAACGTTGTTTTCAGAGGATTGACCGCAACTACTACCTTAATAAATTAATAGGCGGTAAAAGAGATAATTATGGGGGTAATTCCAAGTTGATCGCAGCAGGAAATTTTTTAGCAGTTGGGCAAAACCATGTGCACTGCGGGGGGGGGGGGGGGGGGGCAGATAAAACATTTGCAGAGAGAGTTAGATTTGAGTGGGTCATTTTGTTTCTGTGCAGGGTAAATACTGGCTGCTTTATTTTTACACTGTAATTTAGATTGCAGATTGAACACACTCCACCCAAATCTATCTCTCTCTGCACATGTTATATCTGCCTCCCCTGCAGTGCACATGGTTTTGCCCAATTGCTAAAAAATGTCCTGCTGCGATCAACTTGGAATTACCCCCCTATATCCCATCTGGATCTTGATTTATCTCCAAATAACTAATCCAGTGGCTTCCTATTACCCCTTTAGAAGAAAATTAAATGCTATATTATACTTATTTAAGCCTCAAATCAATCTACAGTATATACGGGCCTCAACATTTATTCCACATTCCACTTTTTTGCTGTTTGTCTCATTAGAGATGGTTTACATACGTAGCTTAATGACAGATTTTAAGATATCTTGCAAGTGGCTTTTATAGCTCTATCTAACAAAATGAAAAAGATTGTGTGGCATACATGTTTACACAGTTATTGACATAAGTAATATGTGTTTCATAGAACAGTTGGTTTCCATGATGATGTCACCAGATGGCTAAGCCAGAAAATATCAGCTGCCAAAATTAGGTCCATTGGCATTAAAGGCTCTTCATTTAACCCTTTGTATTGTTTCCATCTAGTACTGTATACCGTATAAAGAAAGCTTGCATTTGTTTTTGACACATTAGTAATTTAAAGGGTTGAATTATTTTTAATGAACCTCTTAAGAAATGTAAATTCCCAAACTCCTATTTCTATATGAACTGTGACACGTTTTTGTGATCAAGATAATTAAAACATATTTGTCAGTACTAGCAAAATAAATCAGAACAGATAGCTTTTATGTAGACATTTTTAAGCAAGACTTGTGTTAAATAATGTTTCCTTTTTTATTATTATTATTATTATTATTATTATTATCATCATCATTATAAAACCAATGATTGTATTTAAAGACAATTATTCAGTTTGAAACAGAGAAATAGTGACTGTAGAGCCACTTGTGGACAACGGAAGTTATTCCTGAGATTTCCGAATCTATTGGACAACATCATTTCTTAAATATTACAGTGCAAGATGTGTTTTTGTTTTATACCAGTGTACTGTCTGAATAAACAGTGCACTATGGAAGTGATTCTGATTTGGACACAGTCATGTCCGAAGTTGTATCCTACTTGAGCAGCCTATGGGCCAAGATATGCATTGGTCATGTAAATATATATTTGTGTCATTTCATGCTTCCCAGCTGCATCGCCCATAGGGGGTCATTCCGACCCGTTCGCATGCAGCGGTTCTTCAGTTTCTTAAGATATGTCCAACTCAGAATAACCCCCTAGATATCTATATAATATATCCAGTACTGTAGATTATAAAGATATTAAATGTTACCAAAAAATTATGGGGTCTATGTACTAAGGCTTGGACAGAGAGTAAGTGGACAAAGACAGAATACCAGCCAATCAGCTTCAAACTGTCATGTTACAGGCTGCATTTGAAAAATGAAAGTTAGGAGCTAGTTGGTTGGTACTTTATCTCTGCCCAATTTATCTCTTTCCAAGGCTTAGTAAACAAACCCCTAAGTAACCATATGAAAGCCATATGCCTTTATACAGATCATGGAAATCTGCATACTGTACACATAATATTGTTCTACACTATGCTGTACACTATATTACACACTGTAGTATAATTTGCACTATACAACTTCCTAGCTATTCAGTTTACTATTATTATTTCTCTGACGTCCTAGTGGATGCTGGGTACTCCGCAAGGACCATGGGGAATAGACAGGCTCCGCAGGAGACTGGGCACTTCTTTAAAGAAAAGATTATGTACTACATCTGGTGTGCACTGGCTCCTCCCTCTATGCCCCTCCCCCAGTTAGAATCTGTGCCCGGCCTGAGCTGGATGCACTTAGTGGGCTCTCCTGAGTTCACTAAAAGAAAAGTATTTGTTAGGTTTTTTATTTTCAGTGAGATCTGCTGGCAACAGACTCACTGCTACGTGGGACTCAGGGGAGAGTAGCAAACCTACCTGCTTGCAGCTAGCTTGTGCTTCTAGGCTACTGGACACCATTAGCTCCAGAGGGATCGAACACAGGGCCCGACCTCGATCGTCCGTTCCCGGAGCCGCGCCGCCGTCCCCCTTGCAGAGCCAGAAGACGGAAGAAACCGGAGGAAATCGGCGGCGGAAGACTTCGGTCTTCAATAAGGTAGCGCACAGCACTGCAGCTGTGCGCCATTGCTCCCACAGCACACCACACGCTCCGTTCACTGGTGGGTGCAGGGCGCTGGGGGCGGCGGGCGCCCTGGGCTGCAATTAATATACCTTTTGGCAATAAAAAGCACATAATACAGTGTTTAACACTGTATATGTGCAGAAACCCCCGCCATTAACGTTATAAAAAGCGGGAGAAGCCCGCCGTTGAAGGGGCGGGGCTATCTTCCTCAGCACAGCCAGCGCCATTTTCTCTTCACAGCTCCGCTGGAAGGACGCTCCCCAGGCTCTCCCCTGCAGTATACACTACAGAAAGGGTAAAAAAGAGAGGGGGGGGCACATAAATTTAGGCGCAAAATTGTGATATAAGCAGCTATAGGGGGAATATTCACTTTGTGTATAGTGTATATCCCTCTGTTATATAGCGCTCTGGTGTGTGCTGGCATACTCTCTCTCTGTCTCCCCAAAGGACTTTGGGGAGACAGAGAGAGAGCATTCCCTGTGTGTGTGTGCGGTGTGTCGGTACGGCTGTGTCGACATGTTTGATGAGGACGCTTACGTGGAGGCGGAGCAGGTGCTGATAAGTGTGATGTCGCCCCCTGCGGGGCCGACACCTGAGTGGATGGATATGTGGAAGGTATTAACCGACAGTGTCAACTCATTGCATAAAAGGTTCGATGACGCAGCTTTGGGACAGCCGGCATCTCAGCCCGCGCCTGCCCAGGCATCTCAGAGGCCGTCAGGGGCTCAAAAACGCCCGCTACCTCAGATGGCAGACACAGATGTTGACACGGAGTCTGACTCCAGTGTAGACGAGGATGAGACAAATATACAATCCACTAGGGCCATCCGATGCATGATTACGGCAATGAAAAATGTGTTGCACATTTCTGACATTAACCCGGTTACCACAAAAAAGGGTATTATGTTTGGGGAGAAAAAGCAGCCAGTGACTTTTCCCCCATCTGATGAGTTAAATGAATTGTGTGAAGAAGCGTGGGGTTCCCCAGATAAGAAACTAGTAATTTCTAAGCGGTTACTAATGGCGTACCCTTTCCCGCCAACGGATAGGTTACGCTGGGAGACATCCCCTAAGGTGTACAAGGCGCTCACACGCTTATCAAAAAAGGTGGCACTGCCTTCTCAGGATACGGCCGCCTTAAAGGAGCCTGCAGATAGAAAGCAGGAGGCTATCCTGAAGTCTGTGTATACACACTCAGGTACTATACTGAGACCTGCTATTGCTTCAGCATGGATGTGTAGTGCTGCAGCAGCGTGGTCTGATTCCCTGTCTGATAACATTGATTCCCTTGACAGGGACACTATATTGCTAACCATAGAGCATATTAAAGACGTAGTCTTATATATGAGAGATGCACAGAGGGACATTTGCCGGCTGGCATCTAGAATTAATGCAATGTCCATTTCTGCCAGGAGAGTATTATGGACTCGGCAGTGGACAGGTGATGCTGATTCTAAAAGGCACATGGAAATTTTGCCTTATAAGGGTGAGGAATTGTTTGGGGACGGTCTTTCGGACCTCGTATCCACAGCAACAGCTGGGAAGTCGACTTTTTTACCTCAGGTTCCCTCACAGCCTAAGAAAGCACCGTATTATCAAGTACAGTCCTTTCGGCCTCAGAAAGGCAAGCGGGTTAGAGGCACGTCCTTTCTGCCCAGAGGCAGGGGTAGAGGGAAAAAGCTGCACCATACAGCCAGTTCCCAAGAACAAAAATCCTCCCCTGCTTCCACTAAGTCCACCGCATGACGCTGGGGCTCCACATGTGGAGCCAGGTGTGGTGGGGGCCCGTCTCCGGAACTTCAGCGACCAGTGGGTTCGCTCACAGGTGGATCTCTGGGTTCTACAAGTGGTATCTCAGGGATACAAGCTGGAGTTCGAGACGTCTCCCCCTCGCCGTTACCTCAAATCAGCCTTGCCAGCTACTCCCCAGGACAGGGAGGTAGTACTGGCGGCAATTCACAAGCTGTACCTCCAGCAGTTGATAATCAAAGTTCCCCTCCTTCAACAGGGACGGGGTTACTATTCCACAATGTTTGTGGTACCGAAACCAGACGGTTCGGTGAGACCCATTCTAAATTTGAAATCCTTGAACACTTATATAAGGAAGTTCAAGTTCAAAATGGAATCGCTCAGGGCGGTTATTGCAAGCCTGGAAGAGGGGGATTACATGGTATCACTGGACATCAAGGATGCTTACCTACATGTCCCCATTTACCCACCTCACCAGGTGTACCTCCGTTTTGTGGTACAGGACTGCCATTACCAATTCCAGACGTTGCCGTTTGGTCTGTCCACGGCACCGAGGGTATTTACCAAAGTAATGGCCGAAATGATGATACTCCTTCGGAAGAAGGGAGTTATAATTATCCCATACTTGGACGATCTCCTTATAAAGGCGAGGTCCAGGGAGCAGTTGTTGGTTGGAGTAGCACTATCTCAGGAAGTGCTACAACAGCACGGCTGGATTCTGAATATCCCAAAGTCGCAGCTGGTTCCTACGACGCGTCTGCTGTTCCTGGGTATGATTCTGGACACAGAACAGAAGAAGGTGTTTCTCCCGGAGGAGAAGGCCAAGGAGTTGTCATCTCTGGTCAGAGACCTCCTAAAACCAAAACAGGTGTCGGTGCATCACTGCACGCGAGTCCTGGGAAAGATGGTAGCTTCTTACGAGGCAATTCCATTTGGCAGGTTCCATGCAAGGATCTTTCAGTGGGATCTGTTAGACAAGTGGTCCGGATCGCATCTTCAAATGCATCGGCTGATCACCCTGTCCCCGAGGGCCAGGGTGTCTCTGCTGTGGTGGCTGCAGAGTGCTCATTTTCTCGAGGGCCGCAGATTCGGCATACAGGACTGGGTCCAGGTGACCACGGATGCAAGCCTCCGAGGTTGGGGGGCAGTCACTCAGGGAAGAAACTTCCAAGGACAATGGTCGAGTCTGGAGGTTTCCCTACACATAAATATTCTGGAGCAAAGGGCCATTTACAATGCCCTAAGTCAGGCAAAACCCCTGCTTCAAAACCAGCCGGTGCGGATTCAGTCAGACAACATCACGGCGGTCGCCCATGTAAACCGACAGGGCGGCACAAGAAGCAGGATGGCGATGGCAGAAGCCACAAGGATTCTCCGATGGGCGGAAAATCACGTGATAGCACTGTCAGCAGTGTTCATTCCGGGAGTGGACAACTGGGAAGCAGACTTCCTCAGCAGGCACGACCTCCATCCAGAAGTCTTCCAGCTGATTGTAAATCGTTGGGAAAGGCCACAGTGGACATGATGGCGTCCCGCCTCAACAAAAAGCTAAAAAGATATTGCGTCAGGTCAAGGGACCCTCAGGCGATAGCTGTGGACGCTCTAGTGACACCGTGGGTGTACCAGTCGGTTTATGTGTTCCCTCCTCTTCCTCTCATACCAAAGGTACTGAGGATAATAAGAAAGAGAGGAGTAAGAACTATACTCACCGTTCCGGATTGGCCAAGAAGGACTTGGTACCCGGAACTACAAGAAATGATCTCAGAGGACCCTTGGCCTCTGCAACTCAGACAGGACCTGCTACAGCAGGGGCCCTGTCTGTTCCAAGACTTACCGCGGCTGCGTTTGACGGCATGGCGGTTGAACGCCGGATCCTTATGGAAAAGGGCATTCCGGTTGAAGTCATTCCTACGCTGATAAAAGCTAGGAAGGATGTGACAGCAAAACATTATCACCGCATATGGCGAAAATATATTGCTTGGTGTGAGGCTATGAAGGCCCCAACAGAAGAATTTCAGCTGGGTCGATTTCTGCACTTCCTACAGTCAGGAGTGGCTATGGGCCTAAAATTGGGATCCATTAAAGTCCGGCCCTGTCTATTTTCTTTCAAAAAGAACTGGCTTCACTGCCTGAAGTTCAGACGTTTGTTAAGGGAGTGCTGCATATTCAGCCTCCTTTTGTGCCTCCAGTGGCACCTTGGGATCTCAACGTTGTGTTGGATTTCCTAAAATCACATTGGTTTGAACCACTTCAGACCGTGGAGTTGAAATATCTCACGTGGAAAGTGTTCATGCTTTTGGCCTTGGCTTCGGCTAGGCGTGTGTCAGAATTGGCGGCTTTGTCATGTAAAAGCCCCTATCTGATCTTCCATATGGACAGGGCAGAATTGAGGACTCGTCCCCAATTTCTCCCTAAGGTGGTATCAGCGTTTCATTTGAACCAACCTATCGTGGTGCCTGCGGCTACTCGGGACTTGGAGGATTCCAAGTTGCTGGATGTAGTCCGGGCCCTGAAAATCTATGTTTCCAGGATGGCTAGAGTCAGAAAAACTGACTCGCTGTTTATCCTGCATGCACCCAACAAGCTGGGTGCTCCTGCTTCTAAGCAGACTGTTGCTCGCTGGATCTGTAGCACGATTCAACTTGCACATTCAGCAGCTGGACTGTCGCATCCTAAATCAGTCAAAGCCCATTCCACGAGGAAGGTGGGCTCTTCTTGGGCGGCTGCCTGAGGGGTCTCGGCTTTACAACTTTGCCGAGCTGCTACCTGGTCGGGATCAAACACGTTTGCAAAATTCTACAAGTTTGATACCCTGGCTGAGGAGGACCTTGAGTTTGCTCATTCGGTGCTGCAGAGTCATCCGCACTCTCCCGCCCGTTTGGGAGCTTTGGTATAATCCCCATGGTCCTTACGGAGTACCCAGCATCCACAAGGACGTCAGAGAAAATAAGATTTTACTCACCGGTAAATCTATTTCTCGTAGTCCGTAGTGGATGCTGGGAGCCCGTCCCAAGTGCGGAATTCTGCAATACTTGTATATACAGTAGTTATTGCTTAACTATAGGGTTTTTTGTTCTGAGCCATTAGTTTAATGAGGCTCAGTTGTTGTTCATACTGTTAACTGGGTATAGTTATCATGAGTTGTACGGTGTGATTGGTGTGGCTGGTATGAGTCTTACCCTGGATTCCAAATCCTTTCCTTGAAATGTCAGCTCTTCCGGGCACAGTTTCCCTAACTGAGGTCTGGAGGAGGGGCATAGAGGGAGGAGCTAGTGCACACCAGATGTAGTACCTAATCTTTTCTTTAAAGAAGTGCCCAGTCTCCTGCGGAGCCCGTCTATTCCCCATGGTCCTTACGGAGTACCCAGCATCCACTACGGACTACGAGAAATAGATTTACCGGTGAGTAAAATCTTATTTTAAGCTACATTTATTAAAATTTGTAAATTTAATAAAATGGTGATATCCTTAAGTTTAGTTGTGTGGTGGTGGCCATAGCTACACTTCTATGATTGTCAGCCACCAACAGTGGTGGACATGTCTATGCATTTTATGATTGGCAGCCACCAACGGTAGTTTTGCCAATCACACTAACCATAAATAATTGTATTCGTGACTGTATCACCAATTTGTGGCACCCCTTCTGCACTACGTTATGCCATTTCACCCAGAGTAGTTGGCTTGTTGACAAACAGAATGCCGACAAGCATTATGGGGACTCCGGAACACAAAAAACGTGATGTTGGCAAGTACTTACAGCATAATGGTACTTAGGGGTCTATTTACTAAGCCTTGGATAGAGATTCAGGGGACATGTACTAAGCAGTGATAAAAGTGGAGAAGTGAGCTAGTGGAGAAGTTGCCCATGGATAGGCAATTTACATGTCTGTGAGCTGCCCATGGCTCCATATCACATATACAGTAGATTACTCAGTAATTTCAGATTGCTTATAAACTAGAACAGAAGATCCTGGTATTGAACTGATAGGAATGCCCATTATCTCTCTAGTGTGAAAACCCCTCTCTCCCCTGAATGACAGTGGGGATCATTCCGAGTTGATCGTAGCTGTGCTAAATTTAGCACAGCTACGATCGTTAACTCAGACAAGCGGAGGGACGCCCAGCATGTCAGTGCCGCCCCCCCCCCCCCCCCGCACAAATACAAAAGCATTGCACAGAGGCGATGCCTTTGTATTTGAGGAGTAACTCCCGGCCAGCGCAGCTCCTGCGGCTAGCCAGGAGTTGCTTGTCGCTCCCGCTGGCCGCAGCTGCTGTGTGACACATCACGCAGCCGCCGCGGCCCACCCCCCCAACGGTCTGGCCACGCCTGCGTTGGCCGGACCGCTCTCCCTAAACGGCGGCTTTTCGCTGCCATTCAGCCCCCTCCTGCCTAGTGACCGCCTCTGTCTTAGAGGCGATCGCTAGGTAACGAAAGCTGCCATGTGCCGGCACACTGCGGCACATGTGCAGTTCCGACCCGATCGCTGCGCTGGGCCAAACTGCAGCGAGCGATCGGGTCGGAATGACCCCCAGTGTTAGGCGTAAACTTTGGAGATGCCCCTCTTAGCTTTATAACTTTATTACCTTTCACATTACCTTTCACAATATGGTGGAAGCTAAGTGGTAGAAGCATATGTTGTGTGGGGATGGCGCTACCTCCTTTATTAAAACTCTGATAATACCTGATGGTTCACAGGTTCTTAAAGGGCAGCACATTATAAATATATTTTGTTGCTTTTATGCAGAATTGTACTTCTATCCCCCTATTGATTATTCTCAGAAACAGGCAATTTGGCATGATATACTGTGCACCTTCCTGTCATGTTCCCCTCTCATACTCCTTTCAGACCACCAGCTATGAACACGGGTTATTGGCACATGAAAGCGCATAACCCGTGTTCATGTGCGGTCTGAAAGGTGCCAGGGTTGAAATACCGGTATTCCAACTTGGGTAGCGAGTGTTCAACCCGGCTCGCTGTGCATTGTGAATGAGAGCCGGGTCGATGTGACTTGTTTCCCGTTCACTGTGTTTGTATGAGCAGCGCTTGGAGATCATGTGATCTCCAAGCGCTGCCTGCACCATGTTACCGCTGACGTCACCAACTCGGCAATATGTCAGGTTGTTTACAGCGGTGGCTGGACGCCTGAGGCGGGTCGCACCCAGGGAGTGCGAGCCACCTCAGGCCGTCTAAAAGGGGTATCAGACTGATATGCTGATTGCCACTAGGTAAAAAAGTTACTACAATGCTACCAGTCTGTATGGTACAGTGACCCATCAAGGTAAGTAGAACAATGAAGAAGCAAGGCAGCACAGTAAAGTGAACCAATTAATCTAATGCCAATAATCCAAACAATATTGAACAATGACATCTATTGCCTAAAGAAAATTCTATGGTAAAATGTTTTCATTGATACATTTAAAAACCTGTATGAGTTCCGTTTTAGGATGTCAATAATTTGAACATGACCATTGCAGAAGCTACAGTAGCTGCAGAGGCACAGAGGGGAATGTCAGGGTTTGTTTGGGGACCTAGAAGGGTCCTGGATCAGCCGGGCAGACAGAGATGCCCTACTTTGGTATGCATTGCCCTGTATGCTGTGCCTACACTCTTGTCCGTGTCCCCCCCACCCCCACCCCGCCCCACCTTTAGCACCGGGGCCGTCTGGTATCTTGCGGCCCTGTTTGCAAACTACAAGTTGACATCTGGGCAAATGATGAACAGCTTAAACATTTGCAATAATCTGTACTCAGAAGGATAAGAAGCAGAGGTGACAACAATGAAGGGCAATCCTAAAGATTTGCAATTTGGTATGGCAAAATGTCCTTGCATGCCTCCCACTGGTTATTTTGCACATAAATATTTAGTGATGATACACTGTATATATTTTAAGGCTAAAATTGTAGCATATTTGGAAAATGAATGTTGATAACGTCATGTAAACATTATAAATAGAAACAAGCTCAATGATCTCCATGGAGATGCACTGTAGAAATATCATCTAGTTTGCACTGTACACACAGATATATGCTGATATGTCTACAGCAATGAAATATGATATGGTTTTAGCTAAAATACCAGTCACCATGCTAAAGAGCTCATGCATTGCACATTTCTGACATTTTAAATACTTATTACAAACAATTTAAATACATTATGATGAGCATCAATTTCTAGCGATTTAATGGCAGTGGATAATAAAGCAGCAAGTTGGAAAATCTTATCTGTACTTTGTTCAGGAAAGAATACAATTAATGTGAGCCAGTCCACAGAGTACAAGTACAAATATGTGGGTGTTCTCATAATTGGCAAGAATGTACTATAGAGAAATGTGTTCTACATTAAATACCCTTTACAGAATTGCAGATAATATGCACAACTGTTTGAATGTGCATTCAATCACCATTTCTGGAAGCACTTGGTGAGAGGCAGGTGTATCTCATACCGTTTTAATGCCGGGCCCCACCCGGAAATTGGAAACGGGTCATTGCTGGGTGGGGCCCTGCATTGAATCCTACACACCTCAATCCTTACCCGGCAATATGGGACGGAGCCGGCATTGGGGTGGGTGCGGAGGTGGCGCTGCGAGATGAGATAATCTCCGCGTCGCCTCTCCCTATGCAGTGAATGGGTATTGGGTTGCATCGACCCCGGTAACCTGTTCACACTGCACCTGACCTTGTAATTACCCGGGAATAAATGGGTAAAAATAGAAGCGCTCAACACTAACTGACCCTGCGATCCAGAATTAATTCACAACCAAAGTGTCAAAAGGGATTTTTTGATATATTAAAAAATATTTATTACAATACAATAAAAATTGCACAATAAACCAGATATATATCTGACATAAAAACCCTTTTCCTCACTGAAATTCTGTATCAAAAGATATTCTACATTCACATCAGTTACAAGTGTCAACTAGATAACTAGCAGCAATTTAGGTTGTAACAATTGTTGCAGTAAAGTTACCAGGCTGTTTGTTTGACACTGTTGGATATACCCTCAAACACAATTGTTAAATGTAGAATTACCCGGGAATAACCCTTCTTATAAGCTGGGTTGAATTACCGGGTCAGCCGCAAAGCGACCCGTGTCGACCTGGCAATATACCAGGTCGAGACCAGGTTATTTGGGTGGTGTGAAAGGGGTATAAGGTATTATAGTTATTCATATATTAGAGGTAGAGGAAGGTGTGGTGCGGTGCAGTCATGCACTTAACTCTCTCTGCTACTGTAGCTCTCACATTCACACAGCTGAAATGTTATAGATGGTCATGGAACAGAGGTCAGACAATTCTCTCTAAGGAAGACACAGGTGTTAAGACCAGGCAACTACACAATGGTATGACATAGATCACAAGAAAGACTCTGTAATCATCATCTTCAGTGTCTCAGATAATCAGCAATCACCTGCAGTATGTACACTCGCGTGCTGAGGTAATAGTTGCCAATAGCGCCTACCTGACAACCAAACCTGCCTACAAGGAATGCCCTCAGTCTGTTTTAGCAACCCCATGCGTCAGACAGATTAGGCTTATGTGGAAGACACATAGGGGTACACAAATAATCTGTTTTAGCCCACATTTGCATCTGACAGACCAGGTCTTCAAGGACCATCAAGGAGACCCTTATCACCTTAATGGTCGAATTACTATACCTTAAGCACCTTCATGAACAAAACACAACAGCCTACCATAACAACTGCAGTAGGCTGTTTACCTATATAGTGCATTCCACCCAATCCAGCCTAACTAACACCACACAGGCCCTAACAATGACTTACTTAACATAGGTGGTCAGTCCGAGTTGATCGCTAGCTGCATTCATTCGCTGTGCAGCGATGAGGCAAAAAAAGGCACTTCTGTGCATGTGGCACTGCTGGTGGTGAGTATCGCTGGCTGCAGGGAAGATGGTCAGTTCAAAGGCTGCTGAGGGCTGGGGGGTGAATGGAGCATGAAGGAACAGTGCTTGGGGGGGTTGAAATAGAGGAGATGGAATGGTGATTGATGGGGGGTGAAATGGAGGAATGGTGTGTGATGGGGGGTGAAATGGAGGAATGGTGTGTGATGGGGGATTGGGGGTGTGTGAAATGGAGGAATGGTGTGTGTGATGGGGGGTGAAATGGAGGAATGGTGTGTGATGGGGGAGGGGGGGTGAAATGGAGGAATGGTGTGTGATGGGGGTGAAATGGAGGAATGGTGTGTGATGGGGTGAAATGGAGGAATGGTGTGTGATGGGGAAGGGGGGTGAAATGGAGTAATGGTGTGTGATGGGGTGAAATGGAGGAATGGTGTGTGATGGGGAAGGGGGGTGAAATGGAGTAATGGTGTGTGATGGGGCAGTGGCTGTGAAATGGAGGAATGTTTGATCGGAGGAGGGGGGTGAAATGGAGGAATGGTGTTTGATGAGGAGGGATGAAAGAAGCTTGGAAGAAAGGTGTTTGGCGGGTGTTCATTAGTAAGGTGGTACAGCTTACAATTACAGCCACAGTGCCACCATTAGCTGCACTGCAGAGTAAGCCACAACGCTCTCCTCTCTGCCTCCACAGTGCAAAGAAAAGGGGTGTGTGATGTGGCTACTCCCTTAGTGTTATGTGGCCATGCCCCCTCAAGACACGTGACCATGGGCATTTTTGGGCACGCACCTGAGACGTGCGCAATCAGTATCGCTAAGAACATATTTTTACCTGCACCACTGGGGATGCCGCTGTTGCTATAGTAACAACCAGCATCCAGTCTGCCGAGATAGCATAAGTATCCTGGCAGGTGTTCTCTTTGCATTTTGACAGGCAGTACATACCAGGCTGAGTTACTGTTATTGTTCCTTACCTGTTACTGTTGATCTCTGTGTACCACTTCTCCAATGTCTTCCTTTTTATATCTGTTACCTTTTGTTGTAACACCCTGCGCTGTTTCATTACTTTACTCATCCCTTCTGCTCCCTAACTGTCTTTTATTTCTTCCTGTTCCCTCTGTACCATCACTAGTCCCCTACCTTTCCCCCTTTCCCCTTCTCTATCCCTCACCTTGCTGACATGCACAGGCCTAAGAGGTCCATGCTGCCTCACCAGAGCTTCGTGGACTTACTACTTCCAGGCCCAATCCTCGGTGGGGAATCAGTATGTAATTCTGGCATACGGGATCCTGGCATTCATAATACCGACGCCGGGATCCTGATGTGTGAATCCTGATAGGGGTGAGTAGAGGCTATTTACCCCTACCACCTAACCCTCTGTTCCCACAGCCTAACCCTATCCTCCCCCTTAGTGTCTGACCCTAACCACCCCCTGGAGGTGCCTAAACCTAACCCCCATCCCCCTCTTTAAACCTAACCATCCCTCCACCGCAGACTGACCCTAACCCCCCCTCCCTGCAGCCTAACCCTAACCTACTCCACCCCCACAGCCTAACCTTAACTCCACACATGGCGCCTCAACCTAACCCCCCTTTCCATCCCTAAACCTAACCCGCAGGCTGTTCTTACGGTCAGGATGCAGGCTGTCGGGATGCCGGTTGTCGGGATTCTGGCGTTGGTCTCCTGCCCCTTTCAGAGTTCCAGTGTCTGGATTCCAATGATTGTCAGGATTCCAGCTTCTGTATTTTGACATCGACTGACAGCCAGTATCTTCACCGCATCCCCTTGGTGGGCATCCCCAGACAGCATAATGCTGATAGTAATTGCCTGCCAGCCACTAGAAGAAATCAATCAAACCTTTTAAAGGCAGTAGAATTGGACAAGTGGAAAAATTGCACATAGCAATCAATTACCTTCTAGCTAGCACTTATCAAGTACATTCTATAGAATGATAAAAAGAATTTCATTGGTTACTCTGGGCAGCTTCTCCATTTCCCCACTCTTTAAAATGTTTGATACTGTATATATCTCTCCGAGGCTGGCTCTGTGATGGGTACTCTTCCCATTCTACAAAGAAAGCCCCATCAGTCCTGGAGCCCATAGCTGTTTGCTTTGTTGCCCCTTAGATCTTTTTGTGGTTTTCCATCCTCTCTCCCCCTTAAGGGAGCTGTTGACTATAATGGAGGTACTGGGTATAGCACTGCTCTCTGTGTCCAAACAATGTCCTGAGCCCTGTTTCCTTAATCATTTTCCCTGACTCTGCCCCTGCATTCCTGAGTGGTAGATTGGTATCAGAGTGGCTGTTAGGTCAGCTTTATTCTGTTATACTCTACTGCACAATAGAGGAGAATAACTTACTGTGCAAAGTGATTTGGGGACAACATATAGTATTGCTCTTCAGCTGGGTCAGTGGTATGATATGATGATCTTAAAAAGGTTTTCTGCTAATTTTTGTGTGACCCCACAAACTTGCCATACAATTGTAGTTGGAGAAATGGGGGATACATGAATGTTTAATGGTGTATAGTTCTAACATGCTTTGTCTGTACTGTAGTACTGTTGCTAGGATTTATAAATATTAAGTCCAGAGGCTGTGAGCAAGCAGCTTACAGCAACTTTGGTGAACATGATTCTTGCTAGTATTTTGCTTACATGTGATGTAGTTGCGAACAAAAATCAGATACCATAACTGGCTAGCATCTCACGTGTAATTGAATATGCCGCCAGGAGAGAAATTGCGTATGAGCATGGGACTGACCACATTCTGTGTTCTAAAGCTGTCATTGCAGAGGCCCAGTATTTCTCTTACAACTTGACTGTTGATGGTAAAGCATTTCAACAGGTGAAGCAAGAGGTTGTTGTGGATCCTGACACCTACTAGGTTCTAACTCTAGAGATCCTAATCTCTAACCTCCCTAGCCCTAACCCTCCTTACCCGCAGCCTAACCATAACCCTCCGCAGTGGTGCCTAACCCTTACCCCCTACCGAAGCCTAAACCTAATCCTCCCTCTCCCGCGGCCAGGGCCATAACTAGCGGTGTGCCAGCGGTGCCTGGCACACATTGCATATGCACTGTGGGCACAGAACTGCCGACAGCAGCCACACAGGGCCGCCGCCACTGTAGTCCAGCTACTTCTCACAGATCCCAGAACCTCCATATGCTCCTCCCTTCCCGAGTCCCGATTTTCTAGTTGCAGCGTTACAAGAACATAGAACCTATGTAAAGGGATGTGTGGTGGAAGCTGCTGCTCCGGAACGTAAGTTTAAAACAAACACATGTGCACGCGCGCTCACACACACACACACACACACACACACACACACACACACACACACACATGTAAGGGGGGCTCTACCTGGCATAATGTGTAAAAGGAGGCTTTGCCTGGTGTAATGTATAAAAGGGAGCTCTACCTGGCACAATGTGTAAAATGGGCTCTACCTGGCATTGTAAAGGGGACTCTACCTGGTGTAATGTGTAACAGGGGATCAAGCTAGAATAATTTGTGACAAGGGCTCTACCTGGCATAATGTGTAAAAGGGGGCTGTACCTGGTGCAATGTGTAAAAGGGGCTCTACCTGGTGTTGTATAAGGGGACTCTACTTGGCATTATATGTAAAAGGGAACTCTACCTGGCATAATGTGTAAAAGGGGGCTATACCTGATGCAATTGTAAAAGGGACTCTACATGGCATAATGTGTAAAAGGGGGCTCAACCTGGTGTAATGTGTATAAGTGGCACTACTGTATGGTGTAATTTTGATAATGGAGACTACTGTGTGGCAAAATATGAATTAGTATTTTTTGTGACCATGTCCCTTCCCCATGAAGCCACAACCCTATACAATATATAGTTTCTGATAAAAATAAAAAAGGGCCCTTTGTTTTTTATTGCCCTGTTGTGCATTACACATATTGGGTCTTCTGCATTTCATGCAGAATGGCTACAAGTACGGACAGCAGCGATAGCCAGATTACTTTATGCTAATGCCATTATCTACATTGCTTTATGCGTATTGCCGCGCTACCCACTAATTTTCCGTCAGCACCATTAACTGCCATATTTATTATTGTCACTTAATGTCTATCACACTCTTGGTACAAAATTATACCAAAGTTTAGTATTAATAAAATTATTGCAACACTTACTTTACTTCAAGCTTCTACAAAACTATCTGGATGGGCACAATTCAAGTGATGGCCATTAAGTGCCCAATAAATGGTTGGAATACTGGCATCTCAGAGTCGCCAACATTGCACATTTTCCATTGCACCATATAGAGGTGTACAGGAAAATGTGGGATATTGGGGTGCCATAATTCTTGGTGATGTGCATCCCACGCTACATATTGGAAAGTGTAACAGCACACTGCCAAGAATAGAATTAACCCCTGTAGGTCAAATGTAGTAGCCTTTGCTTTGCTTTTAAGATATTGTGACTTTGAATCTTGCAGCTTTATTGCTGGTTCCTACTGCTTTGCTTTGTCTGACTACAGCGCTCTTCTGGCTCTTATTTTTGCTGTTTCTTCCACACAGCGCTAAAATGTCTAGTTACAGCACTGGCTCTCTGCATCTTGTCACATATATAATTATGGTAATGGTGGTCACGGGTGCCAAGTGTATGGCGGGTGGTAGTGTGTACCCGTTGCCAAATTCTTAAGGGTATGATATACCCGAGTGTACCCGCATACTTGCACCACTAGTGACTACTATAGCTGCAGTCACGCCAAACAGCCCCTCTCGGCATGCAAGGTCCCGTGGGACCGGCCACACTTAAGAGTCTTATTTACTAAGCCTCAGGTGGAGATAAAGTGGCCAGAGATAAAGTACCAGCCAATCAGCTCCTAACTGCTATGTCACACAGGCTGGGTTTGAAAAATGACAGTTAGGAGGTGATTGGCTGGTACTTTATCTCCAGCGACTTTATCTCCACCTGAGGCTTAGTAAATAAACCCCTTAGTGTATTATTTGCTCAAAATGTGCATCTCATTCACACAAAAATAACAACTGAAAGCGGCAATACTACTTTGAAAGATTGCACTAATCAATTTGATGTGTGACATTTGTATATCTGTGTTTGGTTACAATCTCAGCTTAGTGTCTCTAGTACACTGTGAGTGGTGTTTCGCTGCGTTTGCTATGTGATAAAGTCACTATGCTACACACCTTAAGCAGTGTTAAGGCTTGACGTATGAGGAAGACACTTCTCTGTCTATTATTATTATTATTATCCTTTATTTATATGGCGTCACAAGGGTTCTGCAGCACCCAATTACAGAGTACAGATGCACATAATCAAAACAGGAAAACAGTGACTCACAGTTGAAGACAATGGGGTATATTCAATAACTGTCGGAAGCTGCCGTCTTGTCGGAAAGATGGCAGCTTCCGACAGTTTTAGGTTGGAAGGGGTTCAGACCTGTTCATTAGTGCCCCGTTTATGCTGTCGGAATGCACGCTGGGATGTGGCTTCATGGGGAAGGGACATGTCGGAAGCGGGGCCAAACCTGACGTTTCTGACAATCTCAATCTGACTTTAAAAAAAAGTCGGATTGAGATGAGGAGACTAGTGGTGCTGCGGGCGGCTGGGGGAGCAGAGATCGGCGGCCGGCGGGAGGAGCAGGCTGCGGAGGGACATGTCTGCGGCGGTGGGGGGAGGCGGCCAGGCACCTCTCTCCCTGCAGCGCCTCCCCCCGCCGCAGCAGACATGTCCCCCCGCAGCCAGCTCCTGCTGCCGGCTGCCAATCTCTGCTCCCCCCGCCGCAGACATGTCTCCCACAAATTGCTCCCCCTGCCGCCGTTCTTCTCACGCCCGTAGCCGCCATCTGCACTGCTGCTGTCAGCGCATCAGCAACCGCTGACAGCAGCGGCAGCACAGGACCTGTGTACGGGCAAATCCGATAGTCGGATTTGGCCGTCCATTGAATAGGGGTTGTTGGGTCCATTCCGACAACTGCATGTCGGAATGGACCCGAATCTTATTGAATATATGACAAAGAGAGGTACTACTACCTAACCGCGCTGTGCAACACAATGACAAATTACGTACAAGTGTAATAGAAATGTTCCAACAGTGGAGGGAAATCTTAAATGTCCCAAATATTGGAAGTCTTTGATCTTGAAAAGAAGTATTCGGAGAGGCAAAGTTCCTGAAAAAGGAGAGGATTTTTACGGGGTACACACCGTACTCACGTAGTCGACGGAAGGTCAAAGTTCATAGGGTTTCTTTTCCCATCAGAAATTCATTAAATCGATGTCCATAGGGAGAGGGATCTTCGAGGGCTGATGTATAATTTCCTCGGAAATAAAAATAAGGAAACTGATAGTGTAGTATATCTCAACAATGAGGAAGTAGATGATGAAGGGGAACTGAATTTTTTTCTGAACAGTGGGAAGAGATTTGGCGTACCAAACTTACGTTGGTACGTGTATGGATCCTCATATAAAGGTATCTTTAGTAAAAAATTCAGAGGAAGGGATATCCTAAAAGAGTGAAGGATTTGTTCTAGGTACACACCATACTCACGTTGATCAAGGGTACTGGAAGCTCATAAAGGTTTCTTTTTTCCGTTCAGTATTTCGTCTGGTTGAAGTCCTCTTATAGATACTTTTTCATATCGATGGACGATCTCCCAGGTGAACCGGAAACAGAATTAACGAAGAAACCAATGATATGATAAATCCCACCCGTATGAGGGATGGTGAGGGTGAAAGGGGAATAGTGCAGACAATGGAAACGTACCGAACTTACATAGGCTTAAGTAAAAGTCCTCATATAAAGGTATCTCTAACAGAGGGGAATTGAGACAGGATCTAAAATGGTGCGTACCAAACTCACATGGGGAAGGTGAGAAGCGAAGCTCGTAAAGGTATCTTTGGGTGATTTCACATCTAGTTCTCCTCCCGGAGTCAGCCCTAATTTTCCTGCAGGATAAGTGATTCCAGCCTTCCCCTTCTTTCTGCTTTCTCTCGTGATACCACAGGAAACAAGCAGGAACAGGGAACCAATTGTTTGGTGATTGTTGGTCAATTTACGTATCATAGTATGTGGAGGAGGGTGTCGCTCCTATGTTACACATATGTTCATAACAGAGGGGTTACCCAAATTTTATAAATTAAAAAAACAGGTTTAATAATAAATCATAAAAAGATCCATCCACAGTGAAGTATGTGGAGACACAGGTAACTTGGGGGGACAGATGAAAAAAACAGAACCTTGAAGGTGGTGATGTCCGGACCATCACACTTCTAGGGACTTTACCCCCAAGTAAACAGGTGTCCTTCAGCTACAACCAACGCGTTTCGACATACAGTCTTTCTCAAGGTAAGTGTGCAGAGTGATTACTGTCCTTATATACCAGGAAATCCTGGTTTCTCCCCTTAGGGGGCGGGGACAGGCAATTAATACCAAAACATACAGTCAATCCCAATTATTGGGCTATAAAATTAAAATACATGGTGCTTTTTAATACCTTACACATGACACATTATTATACATTCCCTACATGGCAAAGAAGGTCCTAAAAAACGTTAATTGATGGCCTGCGTTCCAAATCCCTTGGAACGCACGCCACTTCCGGCGGATATCCGGTCCGGGCCTAACAAGGTCTCGGAAGTTAATAGACAAGGGCTCTATAGGGAAGGGGGCCGTACAGGCTGAGCCACCGTCACTGACCAGTGACGTCCCGGGGGGGAATGGAGTGGGAAAAGTGGCGTCGCTCGCATCCTTCTGTGCGCGCCGCAGCGTGTGCGTTCCACACACCCGGAAGTTCCCGCCACACGCGCCATACATTAGGGCTGTGCATTCCATACATCCGGAAATACGGATCTTAATGCACGTCACGGTGGGGGCGTGCTGAAAGTGGCATCCCGTACGTAGGAGCAGGATGCGATGTGCGTTCCAAGGGATACTGTGGTGTGCGTTTCACCAACCCGAAAGCCCTCTGGTGTCAACCAATACAGTAATGGAACATAATGGTGAATAGACATACCTACAAGAAACTACTTGTGATGAAACTTATGTGCAATAAAAAGGCTTATGTTCAATAAAAGGGACATTATAAAAACATAACTAGGGACATTGTAAAATCATAACAATACAGCCAATGAAAATTGGGACATTTAAGATTTCCCTCCACTGTTGGGACATTTCTATTACACTTGTACGTAATTTGTCATTGTGTTGCACAGCGCGGTTAGGTAGTAGTACCTCTCTTTGTCATATTGCCCCTTGGAGATTTTGTGACATCTCCTTCTACCTACCTTTCGCAGCAGTTCAGAGGGCGCGGCAGGTTTCTTCCTATTTCTGAACTCTTATTGAATATACCCCAATATCAGACGGGTTCACTACGGCTGGCCGGCGGTCGGGCTCCCGGCGCCCAGCATACCGGCGCCGGGAGCCCGACCGCCGGCTGACCGACAGTGTGGCGAGCGCAAATGAGCCCCTTGCGGGCTCGCTGCGCTCGCCACGCTACGGGCACGGTGGCGCGCTACGCGCGCCACACTATTTTATTCTCCCTCTATGGGGGTCGTGGACCCCCACGAGGGAAAATAAGTGTCGGTATGCCGGCGGTCGGGCTCCCGGCGCCGGTATACTGAGCGCCGGGAGCCCGACCGCCGGTATACAGAAGACCACCCTATCAGACAAGTACAGGGTAACTAAGCATAACTACATCAGTAGACGACACTGAGATAAGTATCAGGGTGGCCGAAAACTGCAGGATTTGGGCAGTTGAGGATTATTAAAGTAAGAAAAGGATACTCACATGAGGGAAGAGTGCCCTACTCGTGAGAGCTTACATTCTAAAGGGGACGGGCAGACAGACAGGGGGGACACGGATGGGGTAGACCGAAGGGGGGGACAGAGGGTTAGGATGAGATCTATCTATCTATCTATCTATCTATCTATCTATCTATCTATCTATCTATCTATCTATCTATCTATCTATCTATCTAACTTTCTCTTACATCCTAGAGGATGCTGGGGTTCAAATTAGTACCATGGGGTATAGACGGGTCCACTAGGAGCCATTGGCACTTTAAGAGTTTAAGAGTGTGGGCTGGCTCCTCCCTTTATGCCCCTCCTACCAGACTCAGTTTAGAATATGTGCCAGGAGGAGCCGGTCACAGCTAGGGGAGCTCTACAGAGCTCCTCCGGTAAAAGTTTATTTTTAGAGTTTATTATTTTACAGGGAGGCTGCTGGCAACAGCCTCCCTGCTTTGTGGGACTAAGGGGGGGAGTAGTGTCTGCCCTGTGGGGTCTGAGCCACTATCTCCACTGACAGGACACTGAGCTCCTGAGGGGATCGAACGTTCCCCGCCACAGGGGATCGCTCACCCCGGCAGAATGCCGCCACCCCCTTACAGAGCCAGAAGATCAGTGGCGAGTCAGTCACCGGCCCCCCTAGCAAGCGGGGAGCCGGAGTAAAGATGGTGGCAACAGGGTATGGAGCGCAGTACTAACTGCGCCCCAGGGCTTAGTGGTACATAGTGTGGCACTGTGAGGGGCGGCCTGAGCCAGCGCCTACACCCTACACTGACCTTTAAGCCTGTCAGGGTCCCAGGATCGCTGCCAGCATGATTCCTCAGGCCAGTATAATCTCAAGAAGAGCGGGAAGACAGCACCATTAAGGGGGCGGAGCTTCTCAGAGCGGACCCAGCGGCGTTCTGCGCCATTTTCCTGCCTGCAGAAACGCTGTCAGTGAAGAGCAGTCCCTCTATTTTAACTCTAGCTATCTCTTATGGTACCAGGGGGTTGTAGAAGGGGGGGAGGCTGTGTACAGACTGTCTAACCTATTAAGGTGCACAGTCAGCGCTGGTTGGGGTCTCCCTATACGTTGAAAGTGCTGAGTGTGGGTTGGCTCCAATCTCTGTGTCTCTATTGCCATTATTGGGGGTGAAACTCTGTCTATCCTCGTGTGTGTGTGTGTGTGTGTGTGTGTGTGTGTGTGTGTGTGTGTGTGTGTGTGTGTGTGTGTGCAGGGGCGGATCCAGGAAAAAATTACAGGGGGGGCACCATAAGGGGCATGGCTTCGCTGGAATGGGCGTGGCTTCGTTGGGATGGGCGTGGCATTGCAGGAAAAGACTACCTTATACCCCAGTTTTGCAACCTGCACGCCCAGACGTTGGCCACCACAGGAAAGAAAAATAATCCTGATTCATGCCCCTTACATTATTTGTCATTTTTCCTCCTTATAGTAATGCCCAGTATACATTATGCCACATACTGCAATGGCCCTTAGACATTATGCCACACACAATAATGCACATGACACAGTATGCACACACCGTAATGCCCCCGACACATTATGCCACACACCGTAATGCCCCCGACACATTATGCCACACACCGTAATGCCCCCGACACATTATGCCACACACTATAATGCCTGTGACACATTATGATAGGAATTGCAATGCCCGTTATACATTATGCTACACACTGCACTGCCCCTGATACATTATAGCACATACAATGTCTGTGACACATTATGACACACACTGCAATGTCCGTGATACATTATACCACACACTGCAATGCCCGATACATTATAGCACATACAATGCCTGTGACACATTATGCCACACACTGCAATGACCTTGAAACATTATACCACAATGCCCGTGATATAGTATACCATACACCGTAATGCCTGTGACACATACCGCAATGCCCGTTATACCCTATGCCACACACCGCAATACCAGTTATATATTATGCCACACTGCAATGACCCTGAGACATTATACCACATACCACAATGCCCGTGATATAGTATACCACACACCGTAATGCCTGACACATTATGACACACACCGCAATGTCCGTGATACATTATGCCACACACTGCAATGACCCTGAGACATTATACCACATATCACAATGCCAGCGATATAGTATACCATACACCGTAATGCCTGTGACACATTATGACACACACCGCAATGTCCGTGATACATTAGGCCACACACCGTAATGCCCATTACACATTAAGTCCTACAGTAAGGCTTCTAATTACTTTTCAAATACCTGCTCGTTGTCAGGGGTTTCATGCACTGGGTGTCATGCTCGTTGCCAGTGGTTTCATGCTCTTGGTTCCATGCACGGTGCCAGGGGTTTTCATGCTCAGGGTGTCATGCTCGTTGCCAGGGGTTTCATGCACTGGGTGTCATGCTCGTTGCTAGGAGGTAGTCCTTGTTGCTAGGGCTGTGCTCCCAGTGCCACATATGTCCCCAGTGCCAGATATTCCCCCACGGTGCCAGATACTCACATGCCCCCAGTGCCAAATATAGCCCCCCCCCCATGTGCCAGGTACACATATACCCCCCAGTGCCACATATGCCCCCAGTGCCAGATATTCCCCGACAGTGCCACATATGCCCCCAGTGCCAGATATCCCCCCCCAGTGCTATATATGCCCCCAGTGCCACATATGCCCCAGTGCCAGATATTCCCCCCCAGTGCCACATATGCCCCCAGTGCCAGATATCCCCCCCCCTAGTGCCACATATGCCCACAGTGCCAGATATTTCCCCCCCAGTGCCATATATGCCCCCAGTGCCAGATATTCCCCCCAGTGCCAGATATTCTCTCCCCCCCCCTCCCTGCCAAATATGCCCCCAGTGCCAGATATTCCCCCCCAGTGCCAGATATGCCCCCTCAGTGCGTCCCCTCCCCCCCCCCGCTTCCTCCGCCGCCGCCGCCGCCGCTCCCCCTGCTCCCCTGCTGTTAGGAGGGACACGGAGGGCACAGCGCACGCCTCCCTGTGTCCCTCCTGGGTCTCCGGCGGCCGCTGGTCACTCTAATAAAGGAAGTGCTCACGAACGGCACTTCCTTTATGAGACCCGCGGCCGCCGGAGACCCAGGAGGGACACAGGGAGGCGTGCGCTGTGCCCTCCGTGTCCCTCCTAACAGCAGCGGAGGAAACGAGACCGCAGATTGACATGCGGACGCTCGTCCGCATGTCAGTCTGCACTAAATCACGTGCCTTGGTGCCCCCCCCCCCCCCTAAATCCGCCACTGTGTGTGTGTGTGTGTGTGTGTGTGTGTGTGTGTGTGTGGAGTGTCTGGGGTCTCCAATGAGCTATGTCCAGGGACTCTGTGTCTTCTGCTGCAGAGGATATGTACTCTCAGGATGATCTCATTCCATGTAATCAGTATTGCACTGTTTTAGCGCTGATACCAGCAAGGGAGCCTGAATGGTTATCCTCTATCAAATCTATGATTTCTCAGATTTCTACTAGGGTTGCACAGACTGAATCTGCAACTCAGGTTTTACAGAACTCTATGGCAGTTTGGTCCAGTTCTATTACCTCAGGGCCCCCCTCTGTGGGTTCCCACAAACGTGTGCTTGCCCAGATTATGCAAGATGACACGGATACCGATTCTGACACGACAGACAGTGATGACGATGTGCTCAGGGGGGCTGCATCTCTTGCTAAAGGGGTGCAGTTAATGATAGAGGCTATTAGGAATGTGTTGAATATTGCTGATACAACACCTGAGCAGGTTGAGGAGGCTTACTTCACTGATAATAAGAAAGCCTCGCTAACCTTCCCTGCGTCCAAAGAATTAAATGCTATTTTTGAGAAAGCATGGGAAAATTCGGAGAAAAAATTCCAGATCCCTAGAAGGGTTCTGGTTGCTTTCCCCTTCCCTGAGGAGGATAGCAAAAAATGGGAAACCCACCCATAGTGGACGCGTCTGTATCCAGACTCTCGAAAAAGGTGGTTTTACCTGTTCCAGGATCTACCGCCTTAAAGGAGCCGGCTGATCGCAAAATTGATACTACGCTCAAATCCATTTACACAGCTTCAGGGGCGATACTACGGCCCACTATTGCCTGTGCATGGAATTCCAAAGCTATAGTAAAGTGGTCAGGCACGTTACTTGAGGATTTGGATACAATGGATAAAAGTGATGTTGAATTGTTTTTACGTAACATTCAGGATTCTGCAGGATTTATGGTGGAATCCATGAAAGACCTGGGTTCCATTGCTGCAGGGATATCTTCCATGTCTGTCTCAGCTTGTCGGGGACTTTGGCTGCGCCAGTGGTCTGCCGTCGCGGAATCCAGGAGAGGTGTGGAGACCCTACCCTACACAGGTCAGGCTATCTTTGGGGAAGCGTTGTATGCGTTGATATCCACGGCTATGGCGGGTAAGTCACCTTTTCTTCCCTCAGCTGCACCTGCTACGAAGAAACCTTTTTCTTCAGCAGCATCACAGTTCTTTCGGGTTGCTAAAACAAGAAAGGCTAAACCGTCCAACACCTTCTTTAGAGGAGGTCGACCAAAATCCAAGAAACCTGCTGCTGCGGGTTCCAAAGAAGCCTGGTTCAGGTACGCCAAAGTCCTCAGCATGACGATGGACTGCGTGGCCTGGAGATAGGGCCGGTGGGGGCGAGACTCAGACATTTCAGTCACGTCTGAGTGTCGTCCGGCCTGGATCCCTGGGTACAAGATATTGTGTCCAAAGGTACCGGCTGGAATTTCAAGATCTCCCTCCTCACCGGTTCTTCAAATCAGGCTTGCCAGCTTTGCCGGCGGACAGGGCTATCCTACAGGGAGCCATCCAGAAGTTGGTGGAGGCACAGGTTATTGTACCAGTTCCTCCCCAGATGCAAAACAAGGGTTACTATTCAAACCTTTTCGTGGTACCGAAACTGGATGGTTTGGTCAGGCCCATTCTGAACTTAAAATTACTAAACCTCTTTCTGAGGGAGTTCAAGTTCAAAATGTAGTCTCTAAGGGCGGTGATATCAGGTCTGGAGGAGGGGGAATTCCTGGCATCCCTGGATATCAAGGATGCATACCTCCACATTCCAATTTGGCCGCCGCATCAAGCTTATCTCCGATTTGCACTGTTGGACTGTCATTTTCAGTTCCAGGACCTGCCATTCGGCCTCTCCACATCACCGAGGGTATTCTCTAAGGTGATGGCGGAAATGATGGTTCTCCTCCGCAGACAGGTTGTGAACATAATTCCATATCTGTATGATCTGCTGATAAAGGCATCGTCCAAGGAGAAGCTGTTACAGTCCATAGCTCTCAAGACCCAGCTTCTCAGGGAACATGGTTGGATCCTGAATCTTCCAAAATCACATTTGGAACCAACCAGGAGGTTGTCATTTCTGGGAATGATCCTCGACATGGAAGTGCAGAGGGTGTTTCTTCCAGAGGAAAAAGTGCTGGTGATACAAACAATGGTACGGGATGTCCTGAAACCAGCCCGGGTGTCGGTTCATCAGTGCATTCGCCTTCTGGGGAAGATGGTGGCCTCTTACGAGGCTCTGCAGTACGGGAGATTTCATGCTCAGTCCTTCCAACTGGATCTCCTGGACAAATGGTCGGGATCTCATCTACACATGCACCAGAGAATACGTCTGTCGCCAAAGGCCAGGATCTCACTCCTCTGGTGGCTGCAATTACCTCACCTTCTGGAGGGCCACAGGTTCGGGATTCGGGACTGGATCCTTCTAACCATGGATGCAAGTCTCCGGGCTGGGGCGCAGTCACTCAAAGGGAAACCTTCCAAGGAAGGTGGTCAAGTCTGGAAGCTGGCCTGCCTATAAACATTCTGGAACTAAGAGCCGTCTACAACGGTCTTCTCCAAGCGGCCCATCTTCTAAGAAATTGGGCCATTCAAGTGCAGTCGGACAATGTAACGACAGTGGCTTACATAAACCGACAAGACGGAATGAACAGCAGAGCTGCAATGTCAGAGGTAATAAGGATCATCCTCTGGGTGGAAAAACACGCGTTGGCGCTGTCGGCAATCTTCATTCCCGGAGTAGACAATTGGGAAGCGGACTTCCTCAGCAGACACAATCTTCATCCAGGAGAGTGTGGTCTCCATCCGTAGGTGTTCAAGGAGGTAACAGATCTTTGGGCGTACCCAAAATAGACATGATGGCCTCTCGTCTCAACAAGAAGCTTCGGCGATATTGTTCCAGGTCGAGGGACCCGCAAGCAGTGGTGGTGGACGCCCTAGTGACTCCGTGGGTGTTCCAGTCGGTGTACGTGTTTCCTCCACTTCCACTCATTCCAAGAGTTCTAAAACTCATAAGGAGAACAAGAGTTCAGGCAATCCTCATTGCTCCGGGCTGGCCAAGAAGGGCTTGGTATGCGGATCTTCTGGATCTACTGCTAGAAGAGCTGAGGCCTCTTCCTCTTCGGGAGGACCTGCTGCAGCAGGGGCCGTTCGCTTATCAAGACTTACCGGGGCTACGTTTGATGGCATGGAGGTTGAACGCCAGATATTAGCTCGGAAGGGCATTCCGAACAAGGTTATTCTTACCCTGATACAGGCTAGGAAAGGAGTAACGTCAAAGCATTAACATCGCATTTGGAAAAAGTATGTGCCTTGGTGTGAATCCAAGAAGTTTCCTACGGTGGAGTTTAAACTTGGACGGTTTCTTCTCTTCCTCCAAGGAGGTGTGGATATAGGCCTGAGATTAGGTTCCGTAAAGGTCCGGATTTCTGCCCTATCCATTTTCTTCCAGAAACAGTTGGCTGCCCTCCCTGAGGTTCAGACCTTTTTGAAGGGAGTTCTGCACATCCAACCTCTCTTTGTGCCGCATACGACACCCTGGGATCTCAACGTGGTGTTGCAATTCCTCCAGTTGGACTGGTTTGAGCCTCTACAGGAGGTTGAGGTCAAGTTTCTCACATAACAAGAACAAAAGTGGCCGCGCTGTGTGTCAGAGGTTTTGTAATAACAGAGAGCACAACGTGTATGAAAGATTTAAATATTTAATATCATAAAAGACAATCAATTAATAAATTTTAAATGCACACCTATATCTGTCTCAGGTGATGAATCAAGTCCTGTTTAGTAGTGCAAAAAGGAAAGATGTAAAAACGGATAAGCACAGTTCCAGATAATACGCTCTATCATTCACCGGATAAATGGTGATGCATGTAATACCTCTCCTGAATGGGCTGGTATTAGCCGAGTGTCCCCGGCTAAATGAGTCCTGCGTTGCCCACTGTACTGCACAGATGAGAGGATTGATCACGTACCCGGTGTTAGGCGCCTGCCGTAATGGAGGAGTGTGTGGCCGTCTCGTGTTTCCGTAGTAGCTGCCCAGCGGAGAGTGACGAGCCGCAGCGGTGGAATTAAATGCGGCTGCTGGTATTAGTGAGCCGGTAAGCGCTGGTAGGGATGCAGCAATGTGAATTGCACAGAGATTGTTCACCTGGACCAGGTGTGCAGACGGCGGAGTCCTGACGCGTTTCGTCACGATCACGTGTGCATTTAAAATTTATTAATTGATTGTCTTTTATGATATTAAATATTTAAATCTTTCATACACGTTGTGCTCTCTGTTATTACAAAACCTCTGACACACAGTGCGGCCACTTTTGTTCTTGTTCAGTTTCTCCATCCATCTTCACATAGTGGCTTGTGGCAAGCGCAGTGTCTCAGGAGTTTCCTTATATTTATACATATATTGTTATCTATATTGTTGTTTTGGTTTACGTATTCACACATTTGGGTGAGGCGCTGTACAAGTAGTCTTTTCTGTTGTTGATCAAGTTTCTCACATGGAGGGCTGTCACTTTGTTGGCCTTAACTTCTGCTAGACGTGTGTCGGAGTTGGGGGCTTTGTCATGTAAAAGCCCATACTTGGTCTTACATGAAGACAGAGCTGAGCTTCGGACACGTCAGCAGTTTCTTCTGAAGGTTGTGTCGGCATTTCATATCAACCAACCTATTGTGGTGCCAATTGCTACTGACTCCTCAGTTTCATCAAAGTCCTTGGATGTTGTAAGGGCTCTTAAAATCTATGTGAAGAGGACTGCTCGTCACAGAAAATCGGACTCTCTGTTTGTCCTGTATGAGCCCAAGAAACTTGGGTTACCTGCTTCTAAGCAAACAATCTCTCGCTGGATCAGGTTCACTATCCAGCATGTGTATTCTACGGCAGGATTGTCGTGTCCTACATCTGTTAAGGCCCACTCTTCTCGTAAGGTGGGTTCTTCCTGGGCGGCTGCCCAGGGTGTCTCGGCTGTACAGCTTTGCCGAGCGGCTACTTGGTCTGGGTCGAACACGTTTGCAAAGTTCTACAAGTTCGATACTTTGGCCTCTGAGGACCTGAAGTTTGGTCAATAAGTTCTGCAGGAGCCTCCGTGCTCTCCCTCCCATTCTGAGAGCTTTGGTACAGCCCCATGGTACTAATGTGGACCCCAGCATCCTCTAGGACGTAAGAGAAAATAGGATTTTAATTACCTACCGGTAAATCCTTTTCTCGTCCGTAGAGGATGCAGGGCGCCCACCCGGCGCTTCGTGATCCTACAGTAGTTACTTAGTTCAATACTGCTTAGTTCTTGGTTAAGTACTGTTTTGTTACTTGGTAAGTAATATTGTTGAGCCATTGCTGATGTTTCAAGCTAGTTAGTTTGGTTTGCCTTGTGTGTGAGCTGGTGTGAATCTCGCCACTATCTGTGTAAAATCTTTCTCTCGAAGATGTCCGTCTCCTCAGGCACAGTTTCTAGACTTAGTCTGGTAGGAGGGGCATAGAGGGTGGAGCCAGCCCACACTCTCAAACTCTTAAAGTGCCAATGATGGCTCCTAGTGGACCCGTCTATACCCCATGGTACTAATGTGGACCCCAGCATCCTCTACGGACTACGAGAAAAGGATTTACCAGTAGGTAAATAAAATCCTATCTATCTATCTATCTATCTATCTATCTATCTATCTATCTATCTATCTATCTATCTATCTTGAGAATTAAGTGTTAAAGGCTTCCTATCTGCATTTCTAAATTTTTTTGCTCTTCCCTTTTTTTTGCCATAATGGCAGTGCCTGCGTAAATTTCTGAGTTACACAGCACCAGCAGTGTATGTGAATGAATTCATTCCATGGCACATGTATAGCCCTCTGTCCCTTTAAGCTGGCATAGCAGCACACAGTGTTGCCATGGAGATGTTGATCTGTAATAGATGTGTTCTAGTTTGTCTGTGTTTCACTGCAAACCCTACAGCAGTTGTAATAATAATAATAATAATAATAATTTTATTTATATAGCGCTCTTTCTCCAATAGGACTCAAGGCGCTTAACAGATACACAGCATAATATAGTACAGAAAAATAATGAAGTACATTTTTCATAAAATACAGAAGCATGAAGATACTAAAAGAGACACTATGGAAATGCTTGAGTAAACAGGAAAGTCTTGAGTCTACTTTTGAAGGATTCTATAGTTGGGGCCTCTCGCACTGTGCTGGGAAGTGAGTTCCATAGAGTCGGAGCCGCATGACTAAAAGCTCGACCCCCAGATGAATTACGGTAGATTCTAGGTACTGCTAAAAGTCCTTCATCTACAGATCGCAGTAATCGAGTGGGGCAGTATGGGATCAGAAGCTGTTTCAGGTACCTTGGGCCTTGGTCATGTAATGCTTTGAAACTCAGTAAGCCAATCTTGAAGAGGATTCGCCATCTTACAGGCAGCCAGTGAAGGGAGTAGAGGATGGGTGTTATGTGGCTGGAACGGGGCTGGTTGGTTAACAGCCTGGCAGCTGTGTTTTGCACCAGCTGTAAGCGTTGCAATTCTTTTGCTGGTAGACCAAGGTAGAGGGCATTACAGTAGTCTAATCGAGATGATACAAATGCATGTATGACTTTTGGCATATCATCTGAGGGAATTAGGTGCTTGATTCTGGCTATGTTCCTCAGGTGAAAGAATGAGGATTTGATTGTGGCTGATATCTGATGTTTAAGTGTCAAGCCATCATCCAGGACAACGCCAAGATTCCGCACATGATCACTGGTCTGTAATTCTGAATCCCCGAGTGTAAGTCCAGTTGGTTGGCTATGCTGCAGTCTTGTCCTTTGATGTTGCGGTCGTATTATAAGGACCTCTGTTTTATCCGGGTTCAGTCGCAGCCAACTGGCGCTCATCCACTCCTGTAGATCAGCTAGACAGCCATTCAGGGTTGCTACTGGGTTATCAGTGCCCGGAGCAAAGGACAAGTACAGTTGTGTATCATCTGCATAGCAGTGGTAGACCAGGCCATGGCGCCTGATTATTTCGCCCAATGGGAGCATGTATACTGCAAAAAGCATGGGGGATAGTATAGAACCTTGTGGGACACCACATGGCAATGGCACTGGTGGTGATGAGTATAATCCAGATGATACTCTCTGTGACCTGCCTGTGAGAAATGATTTGAACCAGTTTAGGACTGTGCCATCCAGACCACAGAAGTGTATCAGTCGCTCAATCAGAAGCCCGTGGTCCACGGTATCAAATGCTGCCGAGAGATCCAGAAGGATTAATATTGAACAGTCACCTCTGTCTTTTGCCATCAGAAGATCATTTAACACACACACCAGGGCTGTTTCAGTGCTATGTCTTCTCCTGAATCCTGATTGAAATGGATCATAAATATCATGGGTTGTCAGGCGAGTTTCCAGTTGATTTGCAACCACTTTCTCAATAACCTTTCCTAGGAAAGGAAGGTTTGATACCGGTCTGTAGTTGGACATGCAGTCGGGATCTAAATTAGGTTTTTTAAGAAGTGGTCTAACAATTGCTTCCTTTAGGGGTCCAGGAAAAATGCCTGTCTGCAAAGAGCATTGAACAATTTTTGCAAAGACAGGACCGATTATATCCGTACAACCTATTAGAAGCTTGGTTGAGGCTGGGTCCAGGCCACAGGTGGTGGGACGCAAAATCCGAGCAATTTCAGCAGTGTCCTTTACATCCACTGGGTCAAAGCTGGTCCATGAAGGCAGGTAGCTTATATTGGCAGGCTTTGTAGTTTGGCTCTCCTTTGATGGCACTGTGGATATTCCAGCCCGGATGGTGGATATTTTATCTGCAAAGAAGTTTGCAAACTCGTTGCATCTTGCTTGGGAAAGGGTCTCATCAGTCTGCAGGCATGCTGGCTTGCAAAGCATCTCCACTGTGCGGAAAAGTTGAGCTGGCCTATTGTTTGCTGCTGTGATCTCATTTGACAGGAACTGTGATTTCTTGCGAGTGATTGTCGATTGATATTCTTCGTTATGCTTTATTAGTTTTATTTTGTCATCCACTAGGTTAGTCTTCCTCCATCGTCTTTCCAGTCTACGCCCCCTTTTCTTGAGCTCACTAACACTGTTGTCGTACCATGGAGCTTGACGATGTGGTTTACGAGGTCTTATACGCACAGGGGCGATAATATCAATTGCAGCCTTAACATCCCTATTATAATAACGGACTAGGGAACAGGGATCTTCACAGGCACCCAGTATAGCAGAGAGATCCATATTTGCTGCAAGAGCCTGGGGAGTCATACCCCTCCTTGGACGGTACCTGGTCAACTCCACGGGCAGAGATCTTATTTGAGGGGTTGCAACTGAGAACCAGAGGGAGTAGTGGTCTGACCAGATGACTGGGTTTATTTTTAGGTCAGTGACTTCTAATCCAATCTGAAAGACAAGATCAAGAGTGTGACCACTTTTATGTGTGGCAGAGGGAATTATCTGTGTGAAGCCCAGACCATTCATTGTGCACAGGAGGTCTTGGCCAAGGCGTGAGAGCTCATCATCCACCCATGCATTGAAATCCCCGAGGATGAGCCATCTTTGATGTTCCAGAACCAGGCCAGCAACAGTGTCTGCAATTTCTTGTAGAAATATCTTTCCATCTCCAGGTGGCCGGTAGATGAGAAGTACTCTGAAACCTAATCCTGTCGAACTCTGGGCAGCAATGCACTCAAATGAGCGAGTAATTTCAATAGGGTGGACCCTAAGTTTAAGTTCTTTTTTGAAGCAGATAGCCACCCCGCCACCCCTGCGGTCCAGTCTTGGGTTGTGGATGACAGAGTAGTTTGTTGGTACCGCAGCCTCCAATATAGGTGCTGCATTTTCGTCTAGCCAGGTCTCTGTAATACAGGCTAGATCTGCAGATTCAATAAGGTCAGCAATTGTTGCAGTCTTGTTTCTTATAGATCTGGCATTACAAAGGACTGACCTGATTGGGCATACCAGAGGGCCTTCAGTTTTCTTTATGTTAAGTGCAGGAGCTCTGGGTATGGGGGTCACAAAGCGAGAGTTGACAGTTCTGTCCTTCCAAACATAGGGCCGTCTTTTGGGTATTACTTCTATTTGATTGTTCTTTGTGTATGGGGGTGAGCAGGTGGGCAAAGGACGTAGATGGTTACCGGGGGAAATAAGTTTCCTGCCTGCTCGCTTCCCACGAATGCGCCTGTGTTTTCTTTTTAAAATGCCAAGGGATTGGAGAATAGAAGCCTGTGATGGTGTGATAGGAACTGCAGAACGTGGTGGGCGGAGTGAAAGAATGAAGCTGGAGCAATATGTATACATTTGGTCATCAATGACAGATTACTATGAGTTTGAGCTGCATATGATGATGAGAGAGGGAGAGAAAGCAGTGTTTTTTTGTTTTTGTTTTTTTTTCTTCCTTTTTGTGTTTTGTTTTCCCCCAATCGGTATTTGATCCAAAATTCTAATGGGTTTATGAACAAAGTTATTGCTATAACCTATTGGGTATATTTGAAGCAAGTGATAAATAAAATAGCTGCTGATTTAATCAATTATCCTAGCATAGGCAGACTTTTGGGAAGGTGTTAGAAGCCAATTCCTACTGTGTAGGTGTGAAAAATCTCAGTGTGAGAGGCCTTTGAAGTAGGTTCCTTGTGTGTGGGGGGAAGTGATAACATGTCCTGGGAAATGGATCCTGAGTTGAAACAGTGAGCCTTCAGCAATTCAGAGCCTGAATATACTGATATTAGTAGATTAATGCAATAAGTCAGTTATTAGTTGCTCAGAGAACAGAGGTGGATGATGTCTAAGTGAGGGGCTAGATGTAGCCAAAGATAGGTTGTAATCCACAGTACCTTATCTGGGCAATGTCCAATGCAGAGTGCAGCAGCTGCTAAACTGAAGGATTTCTCAGTGGAGGTTTGCAGAGGATTCAGTCCAGGATTCAATCCAGTGTGTATCTCAGCGCAGGAATGCAATCCGTTGGTTTTGATGAGATGCCCGCGTAGAGTAGTACAAGTTAAAGGTAAGTCCTTGGATATTTATGATGATTCATAGGTCAGTTGTGGTGAATTTAAGCTGTTTTATGGAGATGATCAGGAGCATACAAAAGGTGAGGCAGCCATCTTGGGCGCCCCTCCTCCCTTATAACATTTAAGATGTTTCAAAACAATTATTGTCATTATTAATTCTCATTCCACTTTTTTTGTATTGTCCTGAGAGAACAGAATTATATTAGGCAATGTATTCACATTCCAGGTTGCTGTCAGAATTTAATGTGATGCATGCTTTTGACATGATGAGAGCGGGTTGATTAATACTCAATAGTCTTTTGCCACCTGGTGGTCTATTTGAAGTAAAGCAAGTAGAAATTGAAGCACTGCTTTGCTAATAAGGTATTATATATACTATACCATTAAGAGATACATTTCTATGTTTATTATCCATGAATATGTTGTTTCAAGACATTAGATTTCATGCGAGAATTAAAGATATGTACAGTACATTTAAGAAATGTTATAATGTTCTGCAGAAGTTCTGCTTCTTTTTCTGCACATGGACAAGGAAACTGGACCGAATTACACGTGTTTTGTGTTTGGTTATTCAGATGTGGCTGGAGCTGCTTCTTTTGCTGCAAAGTACCAATTATTGGTTCTTTGCACATGCACAAAGTACAAATGGGTCCTGCAATGAAGGTACAGTAGCATCACAGCAGCAGACCGTCACCAGCTGCTGCCGTCTGGAGGGCGGGAAGGGGGCAGCGACAGCCGCCGTTTGTGAAAATGGAGGCGTGCTGCCGCCGTTTAGGGTGAGGTAAGAGCACAGGGATCTTTATCGTAATGTGCTGCAAGCTCCTTGATGGTGGATGAGAGATCCGCTGCTGCGTCCTATGACCAGGCCCAGTACAAAGATATCTCTGGGGCCCCCACAAACCTTTTTGACCCCCATTTTAAAGCAGGTGGTGGTATTAAAAAATAGTGTGTGTATGTGTGTGTGCACTTTTGAGTATCTTTAAAACACACATTTTACTAGAAACATAAGTTCACATGGGCGTGGCCTAAAGACATGGACGCTGTGATGTCATCCTCCGAAAGCAGAGCCGGTATAAAAGCGGGCCGGGACACGAACGCTACATGGCTAAGTCGCGGCTGATATTTATGCTGATTGTTTTTATCTCACATGTATGTGAACTTATGTTTCTAGCAGAAAGTGTGTTTTAAAGATACTCACAAGTGCGCTCTCCATTTGTTTACCAATATACACATATATATATATATATATATATATATACTGTATATATATTCTCACTATTCTCACACATATATATACATACATACAGACATATACATATATATACACTTACACACAGCCAGTTTAAGGTTTGTGGTAATCCTGAGCAACAAAAATGTGGGATTCCTATCAATATAATTGGCAAGGTTTATGCTGAGTTATACCTAGTTATATTTTATGTACAGTATAGAAAACATTTTTTTTAGTTATAAGACAGTGTTCAATCATTTGGGTGTTTATCTTATTTTGTGTATATGTAAACTAGTTTACATGAAAAGTATATGTGAGGTGCACAGACTATATCACTGTATTACAGGATATGACCTAACTACTGAATTTAACAATTACTTGATTTGATTTTCTTTGTGTGCCTTAAACACACACATATACACACACACACACACACACACACACACACACACCCACACACACACACACACACACATCAGACTCTCCAACATGACCCGCCCCACTAGGTACAAAATGCTCTGTTCCTGGACTTCCCTCTTAATTTATGCTTTCCATCACCTTTATTGAACTAATTAAATGATAAGAAAGCTGTTTCTTCACAGGTGATGGCAATCATAAATTAAGAGGGAAGTCCAGGAACAGAGCATTTTGTACCTAGTGGGGCGGGTCATGTTGGAGGGTATGCATATATACATACATACATACATACATACATACATACATACATACATACACATACACACAGACATGCACACATGTCTATACAGAGTGAAGTACTGTACCTCACACCTTGATAAGTAGTGTAGACCATACTTGCCTACCTGACCCTCTCCATGAGGGAGAAAATGCTCTGTTCCTGGACTTTCCTGGTAATGTATGATTGCCATCACCTGTGGTGAGCTAGGTAATTGATAAGAAAGGTGTTTCACCACAGGTGATGGCAATCATACATTACCAGGAAAGTCCAGAAACAGAGCATTTTCTCCCTCATGGAGAGGGTCAGGTAGGCAAGTATGGTGTAGACTCCTGCAACAGCTCCCTCTGTCCCTCCACTTGAGGCCAGACAGTCACAGGACAGACAATGATGAAAGTGCCACTGTAGCCCCGCCTACTGCTAGGGTCAGAGGAGCATGTACTGGACTCCACCAATCCAGGTTCAGCACATGCTCCTCTGACCACACTGTCTCTCATCACTACAGCAGCAGCCGTAAGGACGCGACGAATGAGAATGTGCTGCTGCTGCTACTGCTCTCTTCACCACCACCCGGCTCCCAAATCGGAGGTAACACTTGGAGGGCAGTGAGCTCCACGGTGGCTGCTGCATATAGAACAGCTGAGCCACCGCGGAGGAACAGTTAAAAAAAAGCATTATGACTCACCTCTCCCGGCACCCTTGAGCCTGGCTGCTGCTGGCGGATGGCCCCTCACAGCCCGTGTACAACACACCACCGGGTGAGACCATGTGGGAGAACTATACCTTCTCTCCTGGCGGACATTTTGTTCCCGCTACTGCAGGTCGCTTTGTGAGGGGAAACCACCATCTCTCTCCTGGATGCTAGGCGGAGGGTAGACCGCAGTGACCTCCGGACGGGCTCGTCTGAAAGTGGGCCATCTCGTATTGTGGACACCGGAGTGACTAAACTCCCTGCTGCCTGCGGCACGGCACATTACAACACCGATAAGAAGGCAATCCTGTACCATCCTCAATCAGGAGAGAAGGGCACCCATATTTGGCCCCCTGCCCGCTACGCTGTTCTCTTGTGAGCCGAAAGACGAATCTCCTACGGGGGTTGTCAGACCTCTGCCCCACAACCTGCCGCCTGACTTGCTGCTGTAACGCGGGAACGATCATTGCACTCCATTTGCATGGGATGACATGCTCTCTTTCCCTCAGGTACTAACATTGAATGTCTATCCCCCTCTCTTCTTTCCTAACATACTTTGACTATTTTTCTCTCCCTACACTTCGACCCGATCCCTCCTGGTGTGTTTCCCTTCCCCCCACCCCCTTTTTCTCCCTACCCATTCATTTGTCCTCCTCTTTCCTCTGATATTGCTTCTCTCCCTGCTCAGCTGTGTCTCCACTGTACATAGGGGGACGCACGCCCGCACTTTGATTGCCGATCGGTCGGGTGAGGTGGCTGGTGCGGACTTAGCTACAGGACTTGTTTCTGAACAGCTTGTGTTCCTTTCGTGGGGTGCTGCAGGGTGGCCAGCATTGGACTGCCCACACACTGCTCGCACAAAGACACTGGCTTTCTTATTTTCCTGCCCGTGCTCGTATATTATGCAAACAGGTCATCAAGTGCTTTGAGGAAGTAGTAGGGAGGAGGACAGTGACTTTATATGGTCAGCACCACCCGTGACCCTGGCACTGTTTTGATGAGTGGTGGTTTGCCCCTCATCTGTATACCCTGAACTGATTCCTTATATTGGTTCTGCCTTGACTGGACCCCAGCCTACATTACCATCTTGTGGATGTGAATATTGTATGTAATATTTTTTGGGTCTCAATATTTGTGCTTCAACTACTACTCAGACTATTTTATAACTACCCTAGCGCACTTACTGCTGCATTCTGTTTAGGGTACACTGTATGTGATTTTTTTTTCTTCTGGGTTTTAATATTTGTGCTTCAACTAATACTCAGAATATTATGCAACTACCCTAGCACTCTTACTGTTGCATTGTGTTTAGGGTAATTTTCATCCTAGGATTTACTGTATATTGCTATGTGAATTCTCTGTTGCTATTGTGTGTAATATTTTTTGGGTCTTAATATTTGGGCTTCAACTACTACTCAGAATATTATACATCTACCCTTGCATACTTACTGATGCATTACGCTTGGGGTAATTTTCGTTCTAAATATTTACTGTTTGATTTCTGGGATGTGACCTCGCTGACTCCCAGGGGAGCGATCTCTCTTCCATTTTGTTTTATATATTCTGGGTTGGAACCGCTTCCTCCCTTGATACTTGGGAGTTTGGGTTATTTGTCTTTTAGCCTGGTGTATGGACAAGTTTCTTAACAAGTCCCTGTCCTCACTCCCACCTAGAACTACTCGCACTATTGTTAATCCCAAAAAAAATGCCAGCGAAGCCTGGCCCCTCTCCACCTTCACCGCAAGGTGGCTTCTCCCCTGTACATTCAGTTGGGGAGAAAGGTGGACCTCATGCACCATCTCTGGACGTGGCATCATCATTACTAACTGTGTTAATGGCAAAAATCGAGGAGAAATTTGAACTACTCATGCCTATGATAGATAAAAAACTTCAGAATTTCCTCCACAGATTTGAGGTTAAATTTGATCAGTTAATGCCTAAAATTGACATAAGGTTAGACAAATTACAAACGTCTTTAGACTCGGCCTTAACCGCCTTGACTGACCATACTAATAGGCTGGGCACACTGGAACAAAGGGTTAGTGACGTTGAAGATGACTTACTTGCTATACAGTCGTCCAACACTTCTACTATGGCCTCCTACCAAGCGCTTGTCGACAAGGTGGACGACTTAGAAAATAGTCACAGGCTGCATAATCTCCGCTTTGTGGGTATCCCCGAGCAGGTTAGGGGGGTCGGCCCTGATAGATTTTATAGGTATACAACTAGTCGAGGCGTTCAACCTCCGTAGTGACATGGACGTCCCTCGTATTGAGCGGGCCCATAGGTTAGGCCCGGAAAGTGACGGTCCTGATAGGAGGCCCCTCCCAGTTATTGCTAAATTTCTGGACTATCGTGACAAGGAGAGGATTTTAGCTGCCTTTAAACGGAATCGTGACCTGGTCATTGAGGATCATCGTATTCTCATTTTCCAGGACTTCTCCGTCGCGGTGGCCCAAAAACGCAAAGAGTTCTCCCCGCTTTGTAAGTTCCTGGTTGATAATAACAAGCGCTTTGCATTGCTGTACCCGGCCAAATTAAAAATCACCGAAAATGGGCAGACATTTATTTTTGATAACCCAACTGAGGCCCGGGCCCATTTACAGCCGACTCACCAATCTGGGGGCTCGCCTGCCCGATCACACTTAGGTTCCTCCCTACGTTAATGAGCCTTCATGGCTTTCTGGAAAATGGGATGATACGCTCTGCTGACCTTGTGTTAATTGATACTTTTGGTCATACTATTGTTATGTTATTTTTGCAACTGCTATGATGTTTATTTTCTATGTTTGGTGTTGTTTACATTTATGCTTGCCTCCCCCTGAAATGTGCTTCAGGGGACGGCGCTATATTAGTTTGGAAGGGAAAAAGTTTGAAAATTTTCTTTTGAAGCTGACTTTATGGTTGTACCCATTGTATACGGTTTTACTTTATGTTATGGGCCCGGATCCATGCCTATTATGCACCCTTGGGGTCTGCCCTGCTTGCTGGGACAGGGGTGACCCCGCATCCGCTAGATGTACCTGCATTTCCACGCATCCACTGACAGGTATAGGATGACGACTCCTTGTCCTAGACCACACGACTCTCTCCAACAACTACCCTGTTCCATCAAAATTACCTCATGGAATATGGGGGGTCTCAACACCCCAATAAAATGCAAAAAAGTGACATCCGCCCTTAAAAAACTTAAGCCTGATATTGTCTATGTTCAAAAGACGCATTGGAAGAGGGGGGAGGATTCTAAGCTGCGCGATGGGTGGATAGGTGACTGTTTTTCTGCGCCGTACCGTACCAAATCCCGCGGAGTAGCAATAGTTTTTGCCAGACGCCTTCCCTATACTATTTTGAATACAGACATAGACCCGGAGGGTCGTTATGTTCTTATAGATGTTCAGGTATACGACGCTAAATTCACTCTGCTCAATCTGTATGCTCCTAACGTTGAACAGCCAGCTTTTTACCAACGTATCTCGCAACTTCTTCATAGTAGAAGCAACTATGAACTCATAATAGGCGGTGATTTCAATACAATCTCTGACCCTTCGGTTGATAAATGCGCGACCCCGATAAACCGGATGGCCCCCCAATGGTGTCAGATTTCTCGACTACTAGTGGATCATTCTTTAGTTGATCCGTGGAGGTTGTTTAATCCCACGGATAGGTCTTACACGTTTCACTCGGCGGTCCATGGAACCTTCTCCCGCATAGATTACATACTGTTGTCCACGCCTTTGCTCTCGTACACTACGGATGCCCAGGTGGGGGACATTGCTGTCTCTGACCACGCACCGGTGTCAGTTACGCTCCGTGCCCGCTCCATGGGCTCACGCCCTCTCTTCTGGCGATTCCCCTCTTACCTTTTTCACTCAGAACAGTTCAAAAGGTTTCTCAAGTTTAAATGGGCGGAGTTCTCGGATGATAATCTGGAACACTGGGACAACCCTGTCTTGTTTTGGGAAACATCCAAAGTGGTGATGAGGGGGCACATCATGTCATATGTAGCGAATAGAAATCGGGTAAACAAGGCACAGCATGATGACCTATTACACACAATGCAGGCACGTCTGACAGAGTATATCGCAAACCCTAATTCCCTCACTCACAATGCCTATATTGAGTCCCGCCGCCTGTATGACAGTTTTTTAGTAGCACAGGCTCAGCAGAAACTGGACTACACTAAACAAAAATATTTTCGCTGGGGAAACAAAACGGGGCCTTTGCTAGCAAACATGACTAAAAGCTTTAAGCGGCATGGCCACATTTCTACAATATGTGACAGTCGCACTGATATCTTACACACTAACACTACGGACATCATGCGGACATTCCAGGACTATTTTCGTCAACTTTACACACCGACCCCACATGATCCGGTTTTGTCGGCTAAACTGCTAGACGAGGCAAATCTCCCTTGTATTCCACCCCTGCAGCGGGAGGATGTCAAGAGGGCAGTTACGGAGGAGGAGATTGCTAAGGCTATCTCCTCTATGCATCTTAACAAGGCACCGGGACCGGATGGCTACTCCGTGGAATATTATAAACTCCTACATCATGATGCTATCCCAGCATTACACGCCTTATACAAACATATCCAATCAGAGTCTCCTCTATACCCCACTTTCAATCAGGCTTTTACGACTCTTATACCAAAACCCAATAAAGATCATTCCCTACCATCCTCTTACCGACCCATTACACTTTTGAACGTTGACTTCAAAATCTTGGCTAAGATACTGGCAGACAGTCTCCAATCCTTTTTAGTGTCCATGCTCACGGACCATCAAATGGGCTTCACCAAGGGCAGGCACTCAGTGAAAGGAATTCGCACTGCCATAGCTGCAGTAATGGCGGCGAATCTCCTGACTGATACTTCGAATATGCTCTTGAGCCTAGATGCAACTAAAGCATTTGATATGGTCTCATGGCCCTATCTATATGATATATTAGAGAGGAGGGGCTTTGGACGGACATTTCGCCCTTGCTTTTCAACTTGACACTGGATCCCATGTTGCGGGTGCTGCAGAATTGGTCCCAATTCAGAGGCATTAGCATTGGCGTGGAGGAGGTAAAGATATCGGCGTTTGCCGACGACGTCCTCTTGTTTCTGTCGGAACCAAGGAGGACCCTAGGGCCGCTGATGGAACGTGTCAGAGAATTTGGGCAGGTGTCGGGGTTCGAGGCCAATTTTAAAAAGTCTACGGCCCTCTATTTGAAACCAGGCTACACACGCCCGGCATGGTTTCGGGAGGCCCCAGTTAGTTGGTTGGACAACTAAAGCAATTACTTATCTAGGGGTACAGATCCCAAAAAATTTTAACAACTTGTACAGTCTTAACCTGAAGCAAATCGTGCGCAGTATGAGGGAGGATACAGAACATTGGAGACATCTTAAAGTATCATATTTGGGCAGAGTGAACTTGGTGAAAATGATTCTATTTCCTAGACTTTTATATCCATTGCAATCCCTCCCTATTTTATTGTCTAGGAGTGCTACGACAGAAATGAATAAAATAATGCGTACATTTATTTGGAACGGTAAGCGGGCACGAATTAGTTTGGCGAAATTGCAGCAGCGTAGACACAATGGAGGTGTGAATCTCCCTAATGTATCGGAATATAGTCATGCCTCCCATTTACGCTATTTGAGAGATTGGCTACACGGTGGAAATATGTACTCCAATACGACCCTGGAGACTGCCTTCTTAGGTGGTGGTAGCATTATCTTTTTCCCTCATCTACATGACGAAGAGATACCCGTTTCGGTTCGCGCAAATCCACTGCTGATGTCCACTTGGAGAGTTTGGCACATTTTACGGTGTAAATGTTCCTTGAACCCTTTTCCTTCCCCTAGTCCGCAATACCCGTTTTCAGGATGGAAACGTGAGTCATCCTTTCACTCTCTGGGAAAGGCACGGCATTACTTCCATACATCAAATTATCAATGGTGAGTCGCGAAAACCACTCACGCTTGTACATGCGGTGGCACTCTTTCCAATATTGAATAGGTTTCCCTTAGCATACCTACAAGCTCAACACTACGTGGCTGTTGTTTCTAGGCTACTATCTCCGCAGGATTATGACAACCCGTTAGATAAATTATTAATGAATAGGAACCCCTCTTCCAAGGCAATCTCTACCCATTATTCATCCTTACACACGCCCTTACAATATGATGACGTGAAGACGGGAATGGCACAATGGAGAGATTACTTTCCGTCTCTTACTATGACAAAATTGTTGAGGTCCTTTGAGCTGTCCATTAAATTAATACCCGCTGCGTCCTATGCCGAACTCTTTTTGAATGTCTGGCATAGAACGTACTTGTCGCCACACCGTAGACACCTAATGGGTTTGTTAGATGACTCTTCATGCCCTAGATGTGGTGCTCAATGGGCTGAGTTGTTTCACTGCCTATGGGGGTGCCCTATAATCCGGAGATTCTGGGTCCAGATATGGAGATACGTTACCCAACACCTAGTTAATTATTTACCGCTTACTCCTGAATGGGCAATATTTGGTGTAATGCCGGAGGGTACTAGGGTGGCACAGGGGGTTAAAAAATTATTGATGATAATTTCTGCAGCAGCTAAAAAAATTATTTTACAGATGTGGCTACAGCCGTCGGCCTGACCAATATCACTTTTCCTAGGGAAGATCATTAGTAGATGCTAAACCCTTTTTTATTACGGCTGATCATTGGGGGCCCCTTGAACCTTGGGGTCCCATACAGCAGTCCCCTTTGTCCCCCCCTGTCATAGGGCCTGCCTAGGATGCTGGTCACTACTGCTTCAGGAGGTGTCTGCTTGTAATAGCTGCCTCCTGCTGCATTCCCATACAGAGCTGTCACTGCTGCTTCCTTGATAATTCCAACCACATCTAAATCAAGCCGATGAATTGTAATTGAAACACTGTACACAAAACATCTGCTTTTGTTCTGTTTAGTCTCAATTATTTCCGAAAATCTGAACAAAGGAGTCAATTTAGAAATTGCAGTAGACTTGCTGCTCTTTAAATTATATTAACTTTATCTTTAAATAATGTCCAGAATAAATTATTTTACAGTTTGTTTTGTTCTTTTAGCCTCTTCCTAATATTGTAGGTCTGCTTTTGTACAATTACTTCCTCACATGTGCCGATAAAGCTCCATGGCTACAGAGTGAGTCTCACTCAGATGTGGACACTATGCTGATATTTGTGCAGTTGTGACGTCAGCCCCCTGCAGCAAGTGTGTGCATTGCTGGTGAACCACCCATACATGCAGCCAGATGTGCCAGTGTACTGTATCTGTAGATAGATTGGCCATTGGCTGTGCTGCACAGCCGACGTGATATGTCTGTGTACGACGTTGTTCACAGACATATCGGGGGTACACATCCACTGATGGGCTCGCGATACAGTATATTGGCTGTTCGATCGAACAGTTGATATAGCATCCAGTGTGTACCTAGCTTACGGACCATGGCTATTAATCCTACTAAATAATTATTTAGCTGATTTTTAAAATACGGAAATGACAAAAGGATTAAATTACTCAGTACCAGGTCACAGATGTGTACTTCATGTTATATGGGATGTATATGTGTGACTGGCGTCACTATACCGACGCCGGGATCCCACCCGATTCAGAGCCCGACAGTCGGCATGCCGACTACCAGGGACTATTGTGTGGGTGAGCGCAACGAGCCCGGTGATAGCTCGATCTTAAGCGCCCGTCACCCGAATCCAACCCTGTTATGTATTTTCACTCACTATAACAGCACTTCTCCTATTTCCCAATTAATTAGTCTTTTGAATTAAGATGATTAATTAATGTCCCATTCTCTAGCAGTGCATTTAACTTTTTTATTTAGTGTTAGTAGCAAATAATAAAATCAATCTACAAATTGCAACATTATGTGCATATATTGGGCGCAACAATTTTCTATTTTATTTCACATGCACTGTAAAACAACACCTGGCCCTAGACAGAACTAATGGTAATGATGTTTAGCGTAAGGGGTGCAGATGTAAATGAGGTATGTACTAAGGAGATACAGTATAGCCTTTCTAGTGGTGTGTAGATCTCCAGAAACATCTGTTAGGAAGCATAATACTTCCGGGACCTGAGTCAGTATGTGAAGATATGTGCTGAATGGTATGTTCATCAACTGGTTAAAATTCAATATTAAAATTAGTAATTCTTAAAAAAAGAATGTCCCCCCTATAAGATTAGAACCAGCATATGTGAACCCTCTAAAATAAGAACTACACCAATATCCCACCAGCAGCAACAATTGTTGTTCCGCTACCTTACAGTACTGTACCTATCCCGACAACTCTCAGAATTAAGATCCTTTTCTTTTCTATGACAATTATATAATTTTGTTTGTGTATTTCAAAACACAGTGCACCATGAGACATAAATTAGTCATACATTATAGTACACTAAAGGATATACAGTGTACAGTGTGGCAGGCTGCACCATACATCATGTACTGCACTATTAATTCATTATTTAAACAACACAACCTTTAAAAGAAAGTTCAATATGTTGGGTAAGGAAGCGAGGGTGAGGAAGGGTGATTCACAGGCCAAAGCTTTATTGAAGGACAGACACAAATGGGAAGGGTGTATAAATTCAAGATTTTCAGTCTGTCAGTGAAGGTCATGCACTGCCGCTTCTCTTGTCTGTCACTTGCTTGGGGACATTGGAGAGAGTGGTAACAGCTTCCCATGTCAGGTATTGGTCATCTTCCCCAAATGAAGCTGGGACAATGCAGTGGCTACAGCAACAGTGCACTGTGAGAGGATCTCTGATAACTCTTTAACCAATGCATGTTCTTTGGTTTCTCTATTGTAAATACCCAATGAGTCAGATGAGGGATGGCCTTTCAGCTTTGGAACCCTGTTGATTGCAGCAAATGATTCCTGTAAAAAGGCATGCAGAGGTTTAGCATATTCTCCAGCCTCTTCTACTGGGGGGAAGGATGGTTAGAAGGTTGGAGGAGATTTTAAACTAGGAGCCTGGGGGGAGGGTTTAGCTAGAAACTACGGGGCGTGCAGTGAGAATAGTGGGGATGGCGGTAGTAAATGAAATGGGGGAGTAGTTGGGGGGAGGGTAAGAGCAGGCGGTAAGGTTACTAACATGGGTACTAAAAGAGATTTTACCAAAGCACTAACCAATGACTATTACAGATCATCATTGCTACATAAGGTGAAAGATGTCCCTAACGCAAGGGAAAATACTTATCTTAGTTGTATGTATGTAAACGCTAGAAGCATTACTGGTAAAAAGGGCGAACTAGAAATACTTGCAGCAAGCAAACAGTATGATATTATAGGCATTACTGAAACTTGGTGGGACGAATTTCATGATTGGACAGTCAATCTAGAGGGCTATACACTGTTTAGGAGAGACAGACTAAATAAAAAGCGTGGAGGGGTGTGTCTTTAGGTAAAGCCGTTTGTAAAACCTGATATACGGGAATATATTCAGGAGGGGACTGTAGACACTGTCGAGACATTATGGGTAGAAATTGCATGCGGGGAAAAAGGAATAAAAAAGTTAGTATTGGGTGTATGCTATAGGCTGCCTGGTATCAACGTATCTGATGAGGAATTGTTACTAAATCAAATTGAAAGAGCAGCAGGAGTAGGAGACATAGTAGTGATGGGAGATTTTAACTATCCAGAGATAAACTGGAAAAACGATTCATGTGATACTGCTAGGGGCAATATGTTTTTAAACACACTTAATGATAACTACTTAGTTCAACTAATTGAGGAACCAACTAGGTACAATGCAATCTTAGACCTGGTATTAACAAACAATGGGGATTTGGTATCAGGTATTATAGTAGGGGAACCCATAGGAAACAGCGACCACAATATGGTCACATTCAATATCAGTTTTCATAAACAGCCCTATACTAGCTCAACTAGGACTCTGAACTTTAGCAAAGCGAATTTTGAAAAGATGAGGGTATTTTTCAGGGATATTGAATGGGAAGGAAGCAAAAAAAGAAATAAAAATCATAAACCGATGTTTCTTAACAAAAAGATAAAGGAACTTATGGGCAAGAAAAGGCGAGCATTTAAAAAATACAAATCTGACGGGGAAGCAGAGTCATTTCAGCACTATAAGGAATGTAACAAAATATGCAAAAAGGAAATAAAAGCGGCTAAAGTAGAAACTGAAAAACTAGTAGCAAAGGAAAGCAAAGCGAATCCCAAAAAAATATTTAAATACATTAATAGCAAGAGATTAAAGAAGGAGAGTATAGGCCCTTTGAAAGACAAGTTGGGAGTCTTAAGCAAAAATGATAATGACATAGCGGACACACTAAATTCGTTTTTTTCAACAGTATTCACTAGAGAGGACCCAATTCAGGGACTAACACATAATCTCAATAATGAGAATATCCCACTGATAGGTACTTATTTAAGCGAGGAAGTAGTCTGTGACCGATTGAAACATTTAAAGATGAATAAGTCACCAGGTCCCAAAGGTATTCACCCAAGGGTTCTAATGGAGCTTCACTCTGAACTTGCAAAACCGCTATTTTTGATCTTTAAGGATTCAGTAATATCAGGTATGGTTCCCAAAGACTGGCGTATAGCGGAAGTAGTGCCTATATTCAAAAAGGGAAGTAAAGCTGAACAAGGTAATTATAGACCAGTTAGTCTTACATCTATAGTGGGGAAAGTATTGCAAGGTATTCTAAGAGATAGTATTCAGAAGTTCTTTGAAGTCAATAAGGTAATTAAAAGGAATCAACATGGGTTTATGAAGGACAGATCCTGTCAAACCAACTTACTTGGCTTTTATGAAACAGTAAACGCAAACCTAGATCAGGGTAAAGAGGTGGATGTAATCTTTTTAGATTTTGCCAAAACATTCAACACTGTACCACACATGAGACTTATCTACAAGCTACAAGAATCAGGGCTAGGAAGCACAATATGCACTTGGGTCAAAAACTGGTTAAATAATAGGGAGCAGCGCGTTGTGGTTAATGGATCTTTCTTTTTCATCCACTAGGGGTCACTGGAGTACTCTTGGGATATGGACGGTTCCACAGGAACTAGGCACTGAATAAATTAAAATTTGAGACTTCTCCTCCCCTCCTTATCCCAGAGTACCTCAGTGTTTTTTTGGTGCTCACAGAGCAACAAGGCTTGTGGAGTTGGTCCACAATTATTGGATTTCTTTTGATTTTTTTCAATGTTCCACATCCCTTCCTTCCTTCCAGAAAGGCGAGGGTCCGGGATAGTGGAAGCTGCTGAAGCAGCTGTGGGTGTCGGGCCTCTCTGAAAGAGCTCCCTCACCACCACGTGCAGGACTCCCTGCAGAAAAGGCTGGACGGAGCTTACAGAAGAAGCCCCGTCATAGCCCTCACCACAGGGTCCAGGTATGTTGGGACGGGGCGGTCAGCTCACGCTGCCGCCCCACTGTGTGGGGATACTGTGTGTGTGTGGCTGCCCGCCGCTGCTTTCAGCTGCCCGCCTCCGCTTCCAGCGCCATACGCTGCATCCCCGCCGCTCTGAGCCACGCCGGCCACGTTGATTTATGCATAGGCCGCTCCACGGCTCTATGCAGCGCGCTCCCCTGCCCTCGATGCCACTTCCGGCTCCCTCTCCACCATAGCCCGGCTCCATGTATAGAGAGCGGTACACGGAGCACAGGGGGGGGGCACACAAATGAGAGTTAGTTGTAAAAGGCAGGCTCCATAGCCTAGTGAGTAACTTTGCTGCCACAGTGATGTTCCCTGCACACAGAAATGTCAGGGTCACTGGATAAAATCTCATGTTCAACTCTTGTTGATAAAAGGGAAAGTATGTTTACTAGAATACAGCAGCGCTGCATATGTATTACAATAGGCTATTAAGTCTTTGTTAAACAGGATACAAGTTATATGTGCAGGTTTAAATGCAACATAAGATGTTTATTAAATCTGCTTACATAATTATAAGTCTGCACTTTGTGTTATACTGTGAGCATGGGGACATATTTAACCATGCTTCCTGTTGTTTTTCCTGTTGTATTTCCAGAATTTCCTGTATTACATCTCTCCTCCATTGAAGGCGCAGGGGTGTTAAGGAGAATTTTGGATCAGGCATATTGCTGGTGTGCACTGCACTTGGCCAGATATATATTTACAGAGACACCTTAGTGCTATTTACTGAGTCGTGCAAGTTGTCTGTCTTTGTATTTTGTATTGTCTGTCTGCATAATGAGTAAGACACCAGCAAAGACTAAAAAGCAGTTTCCCTGCCATGTCTGTAAGAGTGTATTACATGGATCTACACTCACTTCTCTTACTATTATTTTTATCATAACTGTTTATAATGATATTATCCTAAAGACTGCAAATCTGAATCATGGCTGTGGTCAGCCAAATACTGGCTTTGTTCACTGTTGTAAAGTAAGATGTGTTATACAATTGGTCAGCACATGGTGCTTATAAAACAGTATCTGTGGAGCACTGCAAGCATTGTGAGTTCAGGTCTCACCTGCAGCAGCTTTGCTTAATCCACTTAGCCACACCACACTGGATACGCCCAATCTCATCTGATCTTGGAAGCTAAGCAGTGTTGGGCCTGGTTAGCCACCTGGGAATACAAGGTGCTGTAGGTATTTTGAATCTACAGCCACACCACACTGGATACGCCCAATCTCATCTGATCTTGGAAGCTAAGCAGTGTTGCATATTGTTCTGCCATCTGGGAGGAAACTGGTGATCCAACTAGGTTGCATACTAATGCATGCTAGTTTAAACTGTTAAAAAGATACATTCTGGTTAGCTCAGTTTGGGCTTACACTATCAATATAAACCTACCATAGGTTTTATAGTCATGATAGCTCCCCAGAGCACGCTCCCGGCGCTGGCCACTAGATAGGGCCCATTAACTAAGCTGCGGTTAAGCAGCAGACATCTCAGGTTTTTAAGCCTGTGAGAGGTCACATTTAGTTTCAGACTTCTAAGCATTATTATACCTCTGAATCAGGATATATCTGGATATATGTATATGGGTATATAATATATATGTGTATGTATGCATATATGAAATATATATATATATTTATAAAGGTCTGAGTATGTGTGAATATACATTGTTGTATATATGTGTATGTATATATATATATATATATATATATATATAGAAATCCAATAAATGAACGGCACTCAGAGACAGCAGCAGGTCAAATCGTGTATTAGTGTCTACGATCGTTTCGGAGCTCAAAGCCCCGTCGTCAGGACAAATATCAAGACACACGTCTGACGTGCGTCTTTTCCCACCCGGCTCACACATCCCGGCTGCTTCATTGTGAGTGACCTGACGGGTTCGGCTTACACCGGCGCGGTGCAGGGTCCGGTCTTTGATTGCAGCAGGTTTGGGGGATTGCCTGGTGGCTTGTTTTATGTGCTCAAACTGGCCCAAAGAGTGGGTCATTTATGGTACGAGTCTTTTATAATCCATGGAAATGTTCTGTTTTTAATTTGTGTGTAATAAATTTATCTGCACTATGGGCGCATTCTCCTGATTTTTTTCCAGACACATTTGCTCAAGGAGTTCTGAGCGTTTTTAGAGATTTGCAGCGGTGTTGGTTACACCAGTGCTACAGCCCAGGGATTCATTCACTGTGGACTGATTAACCCCTACTATATGATCACCAGCGCACCTGTACCTTTTCTCCATATATATATATGTATATATATATATATATATATATAATATGCTGACATTAAAAATCTATTTTGCAATAAGCAAGACTACAGTGGCGCAATTGATCAGCACACAGTGCTTATTAAACAGTATCTGTTGAGCACTGCAAACATTGTGAGTTCAGGCCTCACCTGCAGCAGCTTTGCTTATTGTTTTTACAGGTGGCTCTGTAGCCAAGTGGTTAGGCTTCCCGCCCACAGTGAACATTGTGATTGCATAGACACTGGTTCAGATCCTGGTTTAACAGGTGTTTTAAAAAAAAAAAAAAAAACATGGTAGGACACCATTTTTAACGTTACTTCCTGGTTCTTTCCCGGAGGTTGCTGCCCTACAACACTCAGCCTCTGGAGGAGCGGGGTGTTGTTAGGAATTTAATTTATTAATTGTTTTTGTACAGCATGACTCTACAGGAAGATTCACTATTGCTGGTAACCACATGCACGGTAATGCAGGTTTATACACACGTTACTTCCGTGGTGTACTTACTGGTCGGGGTACATGATCACTAAGTCTAATGCATAGTCAAACAAGCAAAGTCGGTCACACAGTGTGTCGGACAAATACGACTGCACAGACAGACCCTTACCGGTCCTCTTTGGGGGGAATGCGGGTGCATGTACTGCCTGAGAGGAAAAATTGACTGTTTCAGCTAGATTGTTGTGGTCGATTCGCCGCCAGCCCTCATAGCACCAGGCCAGTACGTCAGGTTCTCAGCGAAGGCTGAATAATTTCCAATGAGAGACAATTGCAATTATTGGGCGTTTAACTACCTATCGGAGTGTACCCTACACAGCAGTAGGGCTGTTGCTTCGCCCTGCTTTGGTAAGGGTTTGAGGTAACAAGGCTGTAGTGGCAGGGCACTCCAGTTCAGGTTTGCCCTAAACAAAGACCACCTTACACTTCTTGCTGCCTACAGCTTCTGTGGACGTTGGCAGTTGGTTCTTGCGTTTTCAGCTTCGCTAGTGGCGCACAACGTCCACTTTGGCTACATTCCTAACAGGCGGAGTCGGATTCCAAACGAGAATAGATCGCAGACCAAGTGGGGGGGGAATCTGATTTCCTACCATTGTCTACGCGAATTCCTGAATGATTCCGACTCAACGACTTCAATTCCTAGGTATGATTCTCGATACGGTAAATCAAAGAATTTACCTACCCGAACAGAAAGTACAGGTCATTCGTCATCTGGTACAATAAGTGCTCAAGCCATGCACAGTCTCGATTCATTTGTGCATTCGCCTATTAGGCACAATGGTGGCGGCTTTCGAAGCGCTTCAGTTCGGAAGACTTCACTCACGTCCTTTTCAACTGGATGTGCTCGCACAGTGGTCGGGCTCGCATCTGCAGATTCACCGCAGGGTGAGGTTGTCTCCAAGGGCCAGAGTGTCTCTACTCTGGTGGCTCAAAGTACAGAATCTAACCGCAGGGAAACGGTTCGGCACCTGGAATTGGATAATTCTCACGGAGTCTCAGAGGTTGGGGAGCTGTAGTTCAAAATTATCAGCTCCAGGGTCTCTGGGCGGATCACGAAAGATTGCTGTCTATAAATGTCCTGGAACTCCGGGCAATTTACAATGCGCTACGACAAGCAGTGCACATGCTGCAGGCTCAGGCTGTTCAGGTGCAGTCAGACAATGCGACGACGGTCGCATACATCAACAAACAAGGAGGAACGAAAAGCCGTATGGCAATGCGGGAAGTAGCTCGAATCCTCAATTGGGCCGAGTATCACCAAGTGATATTGTCGGCAGTATTCATTCCGGGAGTGGACAACTGGGAGGCGGATTATCTCAGCCGTCGGGATTTTCATCCAGGAGAATGGGCATTAAATCCAGAAGTGTTTCACATGCTGGTCCAGAAGTGGGGTTACCCGCAAGTGGACCTGATGGCATCTCGCCACAATCATCAAACGCCCCAGTACGTGTCCAGAACGAGAGATCCAAAGGCAGTGGCGGTGGATGCTCTCACAATCACGTGGCCATACAGTCTTGTGTATCTGTTTCCACCGTTTCCGCTGCTCCCTCTGTTGCTAAAACGGATCAAAAGAGAGTCCGTCACAGTAATACTAGTGGCGCCTCTTTGGCCTCGGAGAGCTTGGTTCTCGGATCTCCGCGGTCTACTCGCAGACGATCCTTGGCCGCTCCCACTACGTCCGGACCTGTTACAACAGGGTCCGTTCCTTTACCCCGATTTAGCACGGCTGCGTTTGACGGGGTGGCTGTTGAGACAGCCCTCTTAAGAAGAGAGGGCATTCCAGAATCGGTTATACCAACCATGTTACGAGCTAGGAAGCCGGTTACGGCAGCTCATTATTACAGAATTTGGCGTGCCTATATAGGTTGGTGTGAAGCTCGGAAGTTTCCGACATCATCTTTCAAGTTATCCCGTCTTTTGTTATTTCTACAGATGGGGTTAGATGGAGGTCTGCGTTTATCCACACTAAAAGTGCAGATATCTGCGTTGTCAATTATTTTCAAAGAAGATTGGCTCTATTGCCGTCGGTTCACACCTTTATGCAGGGTGTCCTCAGAGTACAGCCTCCATTCACTCCACCTACTGCGCCATGGGACTTGAATCTGGTTTTAGATTTCTTACAGTCTTTTTATTTCGAACCCTTACAACAAGTGGATATTAAGTTTCTCACTTGGAAAACAATTTTTCTCCCTACCAAAAGTAGTGTCCTCTTTTCACATCAATCAACCAATAGTAGTTCCTGTGTTAACAGGAGATTCTGGAACCTTGGATGTGGTACGCGCACTACGCGTTTATGTATCCCGGACGTCTACAGTTCGTAAGACGGATACATTTTTTGTCCTCTATGATGCGGCCAAGATGGGTTGGCCAGCTTCTAAGCAGACCTTATCCAGATGGATAAAACTGACCATACGTCAGGCTTACCTTCATGCTAGGTTACAGCCGCCTACATCAGTAACAGCTCATTCCACACATTCTGTGGGAACGTCATGGGCAGCTGGTCGTGGAGCTTCTACGACACAGCTTTGCCGTGCGGCTACATGGTCTTCAGTGCACATGTTTGTGCGCTTTTACAAGTTTGATACTTTTGCGGCATTAGCATCTAGCTTTGGCCGTCTAGTGTTACAGGTGCCAAACAGCTCTCCCGCCCACGGGGGAAACTTTGGTACGTCCCAAGAGTACTCCAGTGACCCCTAGTGGATGAAAAAGAAAATAGGATTTTGGTACTTAACAGGTAAATCCTTTTCTTTGAATCCATAGGGGGCACTGGACGCCCACCCAGAGCAGTTATACCTGGTTTGTGGTAGGTTCAGAGAATCTTATGGTAACACACTCTCACTGACTGGTTCAAATTAGCAAGTTCTATCGAGTTTGGTGTCAACTGTTAGTTGTCAGTAACGTTATGTGTCAACTTTATTGTTGTCCGTTTTGTTATATGTAATTCTCCATTGTCAACCTCTATAGCTCCTGTTCGGTTCAGTAAAAAAACACTGAGGTACTCTGGGATATGGAGGGGAGGAGTAGTCTCAAATTTTAATTTATTCAGTGCCTAGTTCCTGTGGAACCATCCATATCCCAAGAGTACTCCAGTGGCCCCTATGGATTCAAAGAAAAGGATTTACCTGGTAAGTACCAAAATCCTATTTTTTCAACTTTGACTGAAGTGCTAAGTGGTGTGCCGCAAGGCTCAGTATTAGGACCGCTATTGTTCAATATTTTCATTAACGACCTAACAGAAGGTCTAGAGAGCATGGTGTCATTTTTGCAGATGATACCAATTTGTGTAAAATTATAAATGCGGAGGGGAATGCTAAGTCGCTTCAGAACGACTTAGTTAAACTAGAAGCTTGGGCAGCGAAATGGAGAATGCGCTTCAATACAGACAAGTGTAAGGTAATGCACTGTGGTAACAAGAACAAAAATAACACCTACCTACTAAATGGGGTAAAATTAGGGGATTCTGTACTGGAAAAGGACTTAGGTGTCCTCATAGATAGCAAACTAAGCAGTAGTACCCAAAGTAGGACTGCAGCAAAGAAGGCTAATAAGATATTAGCATGCATAAAACGGGGAATTGATGCTAGGGACGAGAGTATTATACTCCCGTTATATAAATCACTTGTGAGGCCACACCTTGAATACTGTGTACAATTCTGGGCACCTTACTACAAAAAGGATATCCTGGAGCTAGAAAAGGTTCAGAGGCGGGCGACCAAACTAACTAAGGGTATGGAGACGCTGGAATACGAGGAAAGGCTTGCAAGACTAGGCATGTTTACACTGGAAAAGAGGAGATTAAGATGTGATCAACATTTACAAATATATAAGGGGACAATATACAGATCTTGCGCAGGAACTGTTTTTGGTTAGATCAACACAGAGATCTAGTGGACACTCGCTCAGGTTAGAGGAGAGGAGATTCCACACAATACGGCATAAAGGCTTTTTTACGGTAAGGACGATACATGTTTGGAATTCCCTGCCTGAGGGAGTTGTAATGGCCAACTCAGTCAACACCTTTAAGAATGGGTTAGATAAATTCCTAATGGATAAGGATATCCAGGGTTACGGGGCATAGTCACGCACTATGGTTATTATAAAAAAAAGGGTAAAACATAACGGCAGTCATCAACTTCAGTCAAAATTTTATACAAAATAATCGTGCATAGGAGACCACAAATAGGTTGAACTCGATGGACAATTGTCTTTTTTCAACCTTAGATACTATGTTACTATGTTACTTCCCCCAAAACGGCAATCCTTCACCAAAGACAATGGGGTCATAGCTACTGTATAGTATATCCATAACACCCAGAGTAGGCAGTAGTAATGGAGTAACTTGTGCCGCTGTCAACATTTGCACTATTTCCCTTCCATCAATATATCCAATTATAATTTCTCTTTCTCTATTCAAGATCTCTCTCTCTCTCTCTCTCTCTCTCCTATATATATATATATATATATATATATATATCCACACAAACAGTGTAGGGCCTTATTCATGTTTGTACACAATGGCTGATGTCACACATTGGAGCGGATTATCAGCCAACTATGCATGTGCTGCGATCGCAATGTGCATGCACCAAGGATCCGCTATGATCTTGCTCGCAATGAGCATTTCATGAAGAAGTGATTGAGAGGAAGTGGCCGTTTGGAGGTGTTAATGGGGAGTGGTTGGAAAAACACAGGCATGTCTTGGCCATTTTTGGGGCATGTATCTGCCAACAGCTGCGGGCTCATATGTACAAAAACATGGTGCCAGTGTTGCTACTGCCATGTCCAGTCCACGTTGCAATAGGGCTACCTTTAACCTCCATGTTCCTTGTTTTTGCATATAGGCTGCAAATGTGTACACAAATGGGATTGAGCTTGCAATGAATCTAGTGGGCGTTATCTTTTCATTTCTGGGCAGAAGCTTCACTTGCTAACATTTGTAGCTCCGTAGCCTAGAAAATTGCAATTGCCTCTGCGTACAAACATGAAGTGGGCCCATAATTAACAAGTAGGCAAAACATCGATCTAATCTTAATCTGCTACTACTAACTACAAGTAATTTGTTGTGGGATGCACTTGGCTACAAACATTGCAGATCATTCCGAGTTGATCGCTCGCTAGCAACTTTTTGCAGTGCTGCGATCAGGTTAAATCTCAGTAAAACTGCATGCGTATGCACCGCAATGTGCAGGCGCGTCGTACGGGTACAAAGAGGATCGGTGCTGGGCGATGGATTTAACAAAAAATCCATTCTTCACAGCCGATCGCAAGGTGATTGACAGAAAGAGGGCGTTCGTGGATGTCAACTGACCGTTTTCTGGGAGTGTTTGGAAAAACGCAGGCGTGTCCAAGTGTTTACAGTGCGGGTGTCTGACATCAATTCCGGGACCAAAAAGACTGAAGTGATCGCAGCGGCTGAGTAAGTCCAGAGCTACTACAGAAACTGCAAAAAACTTTTTTGTGCCGTCGGCTGCAAAAGCGTTCGCACACTTGCAAAGCGAAAATACACTCCTCCATAGGTGGCAGCTATCTGATCACAGCGCTGCAAAAAGTTGCTAGCGAGCGATCAACTCGGAATGATCCCCAATGCGTTGTGGAATGCACTTGGCCACAAACAATGGGGGTCATTCCGACCCGATTGCACGCTGCAGTTGTTTGCAGTGCAGCGATCGGAATGGAACTGCGCATGTGCTGGCGCCGAAGGCCGTCATTACCTAACGATTGCCTCTGCCTGATTGAAAGGCAGAGGCGTTCGCTGGGCAGGAGGAGGTGGCACGGTGGCCGTTTTCGGGGCCCGGTCCAGCTAATGCAGGCGTGGCCGGACCTTGCGGGGGCGGGCCGCATAGGCTGCATGACGTCACACGCAGCCGCTGCGACCCAGGGCAGCGACGAGTAACTCCCGGCCAGCCGCAGGAGCTGGCCGGGAGTTACTCTTCAAGTACAAAAGCAATGCCGCTGGGTGATGCTTTTGTACTTGTGCGGGGGGGGGGGGGGGGGGGGCAGACTGACATGCAGGGCGGACTAGCTCTGTGCTGGGCGTCCCCCCGCATGTATGGGAAGATGATCATAACTGTGCTAAATTTAGCACAGCTACGATCAACTCGGAATGACCCCCATGCAGAGCCGGCCCTAGGCATAGGCAAACTAGGCAATTGCCTAAGGCATTCGGTATGCCTAGGGGCACAAGCAGCTTCTTCTGATTAAAATGATATGCGGCATGCCTATATTCTGTGTGTAGCATTTCGTATGCAGATGCAGCCACAGTCGCACACAGTATATAGGCATGCCGCATATCATTTTAATCAGCAGAAGCTGCTTGTGCATCCTAGCCACATAGCAATGCAAATAGGATGCGTTTTCATAAAAAATAGGCACTCGACGTTAGCAGAGCTGCCAGTTGACTCACGCCAGGAACTATATATATGTCATTATGTGTATAAGGGCATTAATAATGTGTTACATACAGTATGTGTAAGGGGCACTATGTGTGTCATTATGTGTATAAGGGCACTAATAATGTGCGGCATATGTGTAAGGAACATTGGGGGTCATTCCGAGTTGATCGCTAGCTGCCGTTGTTCGCAGCGTAGCGATCAGGCTAAAAATTGGCACTTCTGCGCATTGGCACTTCTGCGCGCCGATGCAGTTTCACACAAGGTCTAGCAACGCTTTTCAGTCGCACTGCTGACCGTAGAGTGATTGACAGGAAGTGGGTGTTTCTGGGTGGTAACTGACCGTTTTCAGGAAGTGTGTGTAAAAACGCAGACGTGTTGGATAAAAATGCAGGAGTGGCTGGGGAAACGTAGGTGTGGCTGGCCGAACGCAGGGCGTGTTTGTGATGTCAAAACAGGAACTAAACAGACTGAAGTGATCGCTAGCTAGGAGTAAGTCTCGAGCTACTCTGAAACTACACAATCTTTTTTTGTAGCAGCGCTGTGATCCTTGCGTTTACACTTCTGCTAAGCGAAGATACACTCCCAGAGGGCGGCGGCCTAGCGTTTGCACTGCTGCTAAAAGCAGCTAGCGAGCGATCAACTCGGAATGAGGGCCATTATGTGTGTCATTATGTGTATAAGGGCATTAACAATGTGTGGCATATGTGTAAGGAAAATTATGTGTATAAGGGCATTAATAAGGGTTGGCATAATGTGTAAGGCGCATTATGTTTATAAGGACAATAATAATGTGTGTCATATGTGTAAGGGGCATTACTGTGTGGTATTATGTGTATAAATGCATTATCAATGTTTGGCATTATGTGTATAAGGTGCTCTGCTGTGTGGCGTAACGTATAGAAAGGGCACTACTGTGTGGTCTAATGTGAATGAAGAGCAATATGGTGTGTAATGTGAATAAGGAGCAATTCAGTGTGATGTAATGTGAAAAAGGGGCACTACTGTGAGGAGTAACGTATATAAGGTAAAGTGGTACTACTGTGTGCTGTAATGTGAAAAAGGGGCACTACTGTGAGGAGTAACGTATATAAGGTACAGTGCTGCTACTGTGTAATGTAATGTGAATAAGGGACACTATCGCATTATAAATTGTGAATAAAGTTGCACTGCTGTGAGGCATAATTTGAATTGGGGGTACTATTGTGTGGCCATGCCCCTTGCCAGCAAAAACACATACCTTTTTGGGCTGTGCGCAGAATGAGCACACTGTTCTTTTTTAAATTACAGGGGGTAGGAAAACAAAAAAAAGGACTGCTATGGGTGGGGGATGATGGTGCTGGGAAAGGGGTGCAGGGTCAGAGGCGGTACCAGCGGTGATGCTCGGGGGCACCAGCCAAAACCTTGCCTAGGGCATCATATTGGTTAGGGCCGGCTCTGCCCCCATGTCTTGTAGGATACACGGTATCACTGAAGAACCTTTCAAATATTATGCCACAACAGAAATTAAACTGTTTTATGCTATTTCGGCCTCAAAAAGATTATTTTCTACTGCGTATCCATGCTATCTCCAGAAGTGCCCTCTTGTGGATTTTCAAGCTGTACATTAAAGCAGTATGTTCCATTTGGGGTCATATCTATTTTCCCTCTATTACTGCACTGCTCATGTTTTATGTGAATACATTTCCTATGAGGCACACATACACTATCTGCATCATTTCAGTATTGTTCTCTATTGCATACAGTGTCTGATGTTTAGCATGACATTTTCAGTTAAATTACTTCCCTGCAGAGAATTTATAAATCTGTATCTCTTAAATCATACGTTAGCAAAGGCATTTTAAGGACAAAACTTGTACAATATTAGGTAAACATTAATTACTACAATACGTTCTAAAGCAATAAAAAAAAAAAGCAGATTTACGTAGAGTGTGCATATACTATAAATAATTTCTGGGTCTGTTTTCTTTTCATAGAACCTGCTTTACATATGTATTTTCATCCAAAAAAATTATTTGGTGCAAGCAGCCATATTCAATACCAAACAGCCAACCACACTGTCATATGTAGTTTACCATGTCGGCATTCATCATATCTACACAGCTGATTCATTGACATTAAGAACTGTGGACAGACCATCCCTGGTGGTCTAGTGGTGTGTTACTCCAGCGCTATCTTCCGAGCCTCGGGGGTCACATGAGAAGCACTTCTACTAGAAATGCCTGAGCAACTGCATTCTGTGAATATTCTACCCCCTATCACTAATTCTTACCCCGAACTCTACCTCTAATAAATTGTCCTAACAACCCACAAAGCCTAACCCTTATCTCCTCCAGCAGCCTTACCCTAACCCTCCCAGTAGCGCCTAACCCTATGCATCGGCATTCTGAGAATGTTTACATTTCACATGGTGACATTTCATATGTCAACATTGTGAACATGCTGACATTTGGAGGAAGCAGACATGGTGCCTGTCATGTCAACATTTTGATATCAATATCGACATGTCAGCTGTTGACCATGTAACTGGAACCCAGTCACAGCAAACCCACTTGGTCCTTCTAGTGATGATTAAAATCTGTTTAAATCACAAGGTTACATTTAGAAAATTCTGCCACCAAGTTTGTTCCAGAGCTAAACTCTTTCAGGAAGCCATTGTTGCCCCCTACCTCAAACTAAAAATCTATGATGTCATGTCATATTTGCAATCCAAAAACCGGAATTCATATTTAAAATCTGAACTCCAAACCGTGGAAAGGTTGAAACCAGGACTCAGTTCGGATTGGATCTCGTCTGGGGATTTGGACCGGAGTTTGGTTTGGTTCAGTTCCACAAAATTCGGATGGATTACGATTTATGGAGTACCGAATCGTACATCTCTAATAATAATAATAATAATTATTATTATTATTATTATTATACATATGATAAACACTATTAAAAAGCAAATACATTTCTTAGATTAAAAGCAGAATAAAACCTGAAACAGAAATCTCAATTATTACCATGTAGCTGCACCTGGAAGAGTTTGTAAAATTGTTCAAATCTTGATTATGAAATGGCCCCTTACAGAAATGACAATATTTTCTAACACACAGTGGTCTTTCAAACATGCTTGGAGAGGCAGTGTAATATATTACTATGGGTGTAAATTCATACCAAGGGCCGGATGTAATGACGCCTGATATCACCGGAGGTGTGAGATGCTGGCCGATCTCAGATGTTTTTTTAAAGGGGCAATCACTTATAAGGCATGGTTTTGCCTTGTAAGTGATTGCCTCTTTAAAAAAAGGCCAAAATCACCCTGCATCTCGCACCTCTGGTGATCTGGGGCATCATTACATCCAGCCTCGTCTGTGAATCTCAGTCATTTGGGAATAGCCAGAAATTCTTCTATATCAGAGGTTCTCACAGAGGTATATCCATTGCTCAGCACTGATGGTTAAATCAAATTGACTTATGTGCTAATTATGTCACCTGTGGCCAAGCCTGGATATATTTAAAACCTGGACCGTTGGGGTGCCTTGAGGACTGCGTTTGGGTACCTCTGCACTATATGCTATGTATCTCCTACTGAAAAATTAATGAATTTACCTTCAGTGAGTAGAGCATAAATTTACCAAGACATGAAACATCACTGCAAAATGGAAATCTGTAACAGAGATATTAGGTTACTATGGTTTCCCGTGGGGACTAGGTTTTGTGTTTGACACATAAGAAACGCCTTGGTGTGCTAATCATAAATTTGTATTGAGACTTTGGCAAATATGAAAGATAATGGAAATTGCTTTGACAAATAAGTAATGTACATCTTTTTTGTAGCAATATTATATAACTCTGTAACTCTGACCTAGTGCTCTAAAGACAAGGCATTTTGGAGAGATGGTACTAAGGCTGGATGCAGGGTTGGTCTGTCCCACAGGGTTGCAGGGGAAAGCCCCTATGGGCCCTACTTCCTGTTTTTTTGTTTTTGTTTTTGTTTTGTCGGCACCACCAGGGCTTTCCCTCCTCCTAATTATGCATGCACTAGCAGTATTTAAAATCTATCTATCCCAAGGGGCCCAGCCCATGCACTCTCTACTGGTTAGGCAAATCTGTGTGGTGGCACCCCTTCTGGAGACTGGACACGCTCCTGAACATGGGTCCTTACCACTGCATTCCCCCAATGGGCCCTTCATGCCCCAGTCTGACACTGGCTGGATGTCTCCTGAACATACAATCTACTGCTGGGGAACAGGACACAGGAACATCATATACTGTAGCTAGGATACAGCAAGTGGTCATTGGAGTTGTCTGCATACAGTAGCTATATTAGCCCCTGAGGTGCCTGCACATAGGCTCAGAGTTACTTCTATAATGAGAGAGAAAACATTTATAATATATTTTTTATTAATTTTCGACCATGGCCGCCTCATGACAGACACATACAGAAGTTTTTATACAGGTTGAGTATCCCATATCCATATATTCCGAAATACGGAATATTCCAAAATACAGAATTTTTTGAGTGAGACAGAGATAGTGAAACTTTTTTTTTCTGATGGCTCAATGTACACAAACTTTGTTTAATACACAAAGTTATTAAAAATATTGTATTAGATGAACTTCAGGCTGTGTGTATAAGGTGTAAATGAAACATAAATGAATTGTGTGTATGTACACACACTTTGTTTTATGCACAAACTTATTAAAAATATTGGCTAAAATTACCTTCAGGCTGTGTGTATAAGGTGTATATGTTAGAGATGAGCGCCTGAAATTTTTCGGGTTTTGTGTTTTGGTTTTGGGTTCGGTTCCGCGGCCGTGTTTTGGGTTCGAACGCGTTTTGGCAAAACCTCACCGAATTATTTTTGTCGGATTCGGGTGTGTTTTGGATTCGGGTGTTTTTTTCCAAAAACACTAAAAAACAGCTTAAATCATAGAATTTGGGGGTCATTTTGATCCCAAAGTATTATTAACCTCAAAAACCATAATTTACACTCATTTTCAGTCTATTCTGAATACCTCACACCTCACAATATTATTTTTAGTCCTAAAATTTGCACCGAGGTCGCTGTGTGAGTAAGATAAGCGACCCTAGTGGCCGACACAAACACCGGGCCCATCTAGGAGTGGCACTGCAGTGTCACGCAGGATGTCCCTTCCAAAAAACCCTCCCCAAACAGCACATGACGCAAAGAAAAAAAGAGGCGCAATGAGGTAGCTGTGTGAGTAAGATTAGCGACCCTAGTGGCCGACACAAACACCGGGCCCATCTAGGAGTGGCACTGCAGTGTCACGCAGGATGGCCCTTCCAAAAAACCCTCCCCAAACAGCACATGACGCAAAGAAAAAAAGAGGCGCAATGAGGTAGCTGACTGTGTGAGTAAGATTAGCGACCCTAGTGGCCGACACAAACACCGGGCCCATCTAGGAGTGGCACTGCAGTATGTATGTATAAAGAAAGAAAAAAAAACCACGGTTAGGTGGTATATACAATTATGGACGGGCTGCCGAGTGCCGACACAGAGGTAGCCACAGCCGTGAACTACCGCACTGTACTGTGTCTGCTGCTAATATATAGACTGGTTGATAAAGAGATAGTATACTCGTAACTAGTATGTATGTATAAAGAAAGAAAAAAAAACCACGGTTAGGTCACTGGTATATACAATTATGGACGGGCTGCCGAGTGCCGACACAGAGGTAGCCACAGCCGTGAACTACCGCACTGTACACTGGTTGATAAAGAGATAGTAGTATACTCGTAACAACTAGTATGACGACGGTATAAAGAATGAAAAAAAAACCACGGTTAGGTGGTATATAATACAATTATGGTTGGACGGACTGCCTGCCGAGTGCCGACACAGAGGTAGCCACAGCCGTGAACTACCGCACTGTACACTGGTTGATAAAGAGATAGTAGTATACTCGTAACAACTAGTATGACGACGGTATAAAGAATGAAAAAAAAACCACGGTTAGGTGGTATATAATACAATTATGGTTGGACGGACTGCCTGCCGAGTGCCGACACAGAGGTAGCCACAGCCGTGAACTACCGCACTGTACACTGGTTGATAAAGAGATAGTAGTATACTCGTAACAACTAGTATGACTGACTATGACGGTATAAAGAATGAAAAAAAAACCACGGTTAGGTGGTATATATTATAATACAATTATGGATGGACGGACTGCCTGCCGACTGCCGACACAGAGGTAGCCACAGCCGTGAACTACCGCACTGTACACTGGTTGATAAAGAGATAGTAGTATACTCGTAACAACTAGTATGACTGACTATGACGGTATAAAGAATGAAAAAAAAACCACGGTTAGGTGGTATATATTATAATAATACAATTATGGATGGACGGACTGCCTGCCGAGTTCCGACACAGAGGTAGCCACAGCCGTGAACTACCGCACTGTACACTGGTTGATAAAGAGATAGTAGTATACTCGTAACAACTAGTATGACTGACTATGACGGTATAAAGAATGAAAAAAAAACCACGGTTAGGTGGTATATATTATAATAATACAATTATGGATGGACGGACTGCCTGCCGAGTTCCGACACAGAGGTAGCCACAGCCGTGAACTACCGCACTGTACACTGGTTGATAAAGAGATAGTAGTATACTCGTAACAACTAGTATGACTGACTATGACGGTATAAAGAATGGAAAAAAAACCACGGTTAGGTGGTATATATTATAATACAATTATGGATGGACGGACTGCCTGCCGACTGCCGACACAGAGGTAGCCACAGCCGTGAACTACCGCACTGTACACTGGTTGATAAAGAGATAGTAGTATACTCGTAACAACTAGTATGACACTATGACGGTATAAAGAATGAAAAAAAAACCACGGTTAGGTGGTATATATTATAATACAATTATGGATGGACGGACTGCCTGCCGACTGCCGACACAGAGGTAGCCACAGCCGTGAACTACCGCACTGTACACTGGTTGATAAAGAGATAGTAGTATACTCGTAACAACTAGTATGACTGACTATGACGGTATAAAGAATGAAAAAAAAACCACGGTTAGGTGGTATATATTATAATAATACAATTATGGATGGACGGACTGCCTGCCGAGTTCCGACACAGAGGTAGCCACAGCCGTGAACTACCGCACTGTACACTGGTTGATAAAGAGATAGTAGTATACTCGTAACAACTAGTATGACTATGACGACGGTATAAAGAAAGAAAAAAAAATACCACGGTTAGGTGGTATATAATTATACAATTATGGATGGACGGACTGCCTGCCGAGTGCCGACTGCCGACACAGAGGTAGCCACAGCCGTGAACTACCGCACTGTACTGTGTCTGCTGCTAATATAGACTGGTTGATAAAGAGATAGTATACAACAATATACTACTATACTGGTGGTCAGGCACTGGTCACCACTAGTCACACTGGCAGTGGCACTCCTGCAGCAAAAGCGTGCACTGTTTAATTTTAAATTAATATAATATTATGTACTCCTGGCTCCTGCTATAACAACCTGCAGTGCTCCCCAGTCTCCCCCACAATTATTATAAGCTTTTATACATTGATGTGCAGCACACTGGGCTGAGCTGAGTGCACACAGACTGAGTCACACTGTGTGACTGCTGTGTATCGTTTTTTTCAGGCAGAGAACGGATATAGCAGAGAACGGATATATTAAATAAAAGTTAACTTAACAACAACTGCACTGGTCACTGTGGTAAACTCTGTCTGCACAATCTCTCTCTCTCTCTCTCTCTTCTAATCTATTCTAATGGAGAGGACGCCAGCCACGTCCTCTCCCTATCAATCTCAATGCACGTGTGAAAATGGCGGCGACGCGCGGCTCCTTATATAGAATCCGAGTCTCGTGAGAATCCGACAGCGTCATGATGACGTTCGGGCGCGCTCGGGTTAACCGAGCAAGGCGGGAAGATCCGAGTCGCTCGGACCCGTGAAAAAAAAAGTGAAGTTCGTGCGGGTTCGGATTCAAAGAAACCGAACCCGCTCATCTCTAGTATATGTAACATAAATGCATTCTGTGCTTAGATTTAGGTCCCATCACCATGATATCTCATTATGGTATGCAATTATTCCAAAATACGGAAAAATCCGATATCCAAAATACTTCTGGTCCCAAGCGTTTTGGATATGGGATACTCAACCTGTATTTTGTTCCACAATTTTATTTAAAGCCACTCAGTCATCCACAATCCGATACGTTTATAAAAATTAGCAACTCATTTCACACATTGGCAACTAATCGTTTATCCTTTTCCTGGCATACTGTACATCTGTGCGTATGAATGTGCAAGAACTGAGGGGTTAATGTATGAAGCAATGATAAGAGTGGAGAAGTGAGCTAGTGGATAAGTTGCCCATGGCAACCAATCAGCTGCTCTGTATACTTTTATAGTATGCAAATTATAAATGTTACGTTAATGCTTCTCCACTGGCTCACTTCTCCACTCTAATCACTGCTTCATATATTTACCCCTGAGTCACCTACAGATGCTGTAATACTGTATCACCTGAAGTTTCTTCAGACGCCACCAACTGTCACGCTATCAAAACTTGACCAACCATATGGCAGGTGCAAATTTTATATTTTAGCCTCCAATATAAACAATGAAATGTTGGTATACACTTTAGTAATAAACCTTGTCAATGTATCTGTTTAGCCACCTTCAAACCACCGCCCAGGAAAGCCCAGCACTATTCTAAGACATTTTTATACTGTGCATCTCAATCACAACTGCACCTTAGTGTGTACACACTGTGTAATGCATACTCTGTACAAGTTTTTAATGATTTTTACAAAAGTAAGCAATCGCTCAATAGCAGCCCTTACCTATGGTATATAAACAGTAGCGTAACTAAGGGAGGTTGAGCAGGGCACGTGCCCTAGGCACCTTGTGCCTTGGCAGCACAGGGGGTGCCCGGTCTGGATCGGACCACACCAAGAGATAAGGGGGGTGGTCTCTCTCTGTATAATGAGGAGGAGGCGGCAGCAGATGGGACAGCGTGTAAGAGGGGTACAGTGAGCCCTGGGATATAACAGCGGAATATAGCCTGCTACTACAGATGCTGCCGGGGCGTGTGTGGTTGCGGGTGCTGCTGGTGTGGACACTGGCTGCGAGCGCTGAGGCAGTGCGGTAGGCCCGGGCTGGTAACTGTGATGGCAGCAAAACTTTCCTAGCAGCGAGTGAGGCGGGAGCCTGTGGCCGCTGCACCCACGGCGCTCCCCGCTCTGTCCTTGTCCAACTTTCCCAGCTCCCCAGCAGTGTAGCACCATTCCTCTCCGCACATACCTGGCTGCCACCTCCATGGACACAGATCACCAAAGCCCGCACCATGGTGTTGAGCTGAAGCCTCCCATCCCGCATCCCCACAGCGAGTGATGGCAGTGGGACACAGCCCCAGGAGGACAATGGCCCGGTGCCTTCCCTGTCCCTGGCCCCGATATCTGGCCAGGAGAGCAGCATGGAGTTCGTGGCCCTCGCATCAGTGCAGATGGAGGGCGGCAGCACCAGGTGCCTGGGATTGCTGAGCATCCAACTCCTGGGGCCACCACGGTGCTCCGCATCGCACAAGAGATACCACCGGCTCCAGAGCTATCTGTGCAACGTGCTGGAGAGACCCCGGGTCTGGCCCTTCATATACTATGTCTTCATATGAGTATCCCATGCTGCTGCTGGCACTCTAGTGTGTGTGTGTGTGTGTGTGTGTGTGTGTGTGTACCAACGTGCTGACTGTCAGCCTAGCACCCTCACTCAGCTGCCAGCGCTCTCAGTAATGACCTTGCCCTGATGGTGACTTATCTTTCTATAGAATAACAATTATGGAATGCCATTTATTATGCAGGTAGACACAATATTGCATGTCTGTGGGCTCTATTCTCATAGTTACACAGCTAGGTCACTGATATCTGCAGGAATGGAGGCGGGGAGGTGACAGTGGGCTGAGAGATGACACGGGGGGTAGGTGATAGTGTGCTGAAAGAAGACACAGTGGTAGGTGATAGTGTGCTGAGAGATGACACAGGGGGTAGGTAATAGCCATCTTGTCACGCCCCATTTTCAGTGACCATGCCCCTTCTGGTATGTGTGGCCAAGCCCATTTTCTCAACAGTTGATTTTATGTTTTGTTTTGTGTGTATACATGTGTGTTGTGCAGGGACGTGCAGTCAGGGGAGGCAGTGACTCCCCTATCATTAATGATTAAATTAAAACAAAGTAGATGCTTATGACACATTCTGTGTCAAAAGTATTTTCTGTATAATAATGTAATTTTTTTTTTTAAAGCTTGTTTAAGTTCATTTAGGAGGCACCACGAACGGTGCCTCCCGCTGCTAAGTATAAATATCCGGAAGCAGGGGGCGGACAGGGGGCGGAGCTAATCAGTGGGCTGTAAGAGCCCATTAAGTAAAGCAGTGTAAGTGGCCCCCATACAGGTGCCTCAGTGCAGGGACGTGCTTTCAGCTCATATGAAAGCACGCCCATGTCACTGAAGGCAGATGTGATTGGGCAGCAGATTCAGCAATGACAGTGACTGTGTCCGGCTGTCACTGTCAGTGCTGTACAGGGAGGGAATAAAAGTCAGTGTCAGCTGCACGACGAAGGTGAACTAGACGCTACCGCTGCACCTGTATCATATACGCGCCCTCCCCCCTCATCACACATGCGGCCCCGTGCACCCCCCCCCCGTCATCAGAAGTGCAGCCCTGTGGCCCCGTGCGCTCCCCACCCCCCCGTCATCAGAAGTTCGGTCCCGTGCGCTCCCCCCCCCTGTCATCAGAAGTGCGGCTTGTGCGCCCCCCCCTCCCCCCTGTCATCAGAAGTGCGGCCCCGTGCGCTCCCCCCCCCCGTCATCAGAAGGTAGATGCTAGAATCAAGTGGGCTAAGGGACCTTTTACTTAAGGGGGAGGAGTTACGACGCAAGGGGGAGGAGCTAGGCCAGCGGGATAGTTCCTCTACTATCCACGCCACCAACTATTACCTTTAGTAATTAGGTGGTGAGCGAAGCGGAGCGAGCCACCGTGCCCGAAGCGTGGCGAGCGAAGCGAGCCCGCGAGGGTACTTTTCGGGTACCCTGTTCGCCCGTAGCTCCTCCCCCTGGTGACATAGCTCCTCCCCTCAATACGTCACAAGGTCCCTTCAGCCCCTCCGATATAGAACCAACCGTCATCAGAAGTGTGGCCCCGTGCGCTCCCCCCGTCATCAGAAGTGCGGCCCCGTGTGCTCCCCCCCGTCATCAGAAGTGCGGCCCCGTGCGCTCCCCCCGTCATCAGAAGTGCGGCTTGTGCGCCCTCCCTTCCCCCCCTGTCAGCGCCGTGCGCTCCCCCCCCCTGTCATAAGAAGTGTGGCCCAGTGCGCTCCCCCCCCCCTGTCATCAGAAGTGCGGCCCCGAAGACTAAAAAACATAAACTACACGGAGACTGCATCACTTTGGTAAACCCCCCCCCCCCCTGTCACATGTCCTGTCCTCCGCTCATACCGTGCTGCCTATGAATGACAGCATCTCCTGACCGGCGCACCGCACCCGCACTACGCTGCGCCCACCCTCCCTGCTATATCCCAGCAGTGACAGGAGCCGCAGAGTAACAGTGTAGTGGCAGCAGGAAGCAAACGGACCTGGGCACTATCTGTAGCACTGCCGGGCCACCTCCACACAGCAAGCTGCAGGCGCTGACACCGAAACAATGTAGTAAGTGTCAGCATACTTTTACGACTTTATTTCCACTCTTTTCAAATCTCTCCGCTCCTCACCCTCTGTCTCCCCCTCCCTTCCTCTCTCTATCTTTCTCCCTCCCCCTTTCTTTCTTTCTTTCTTTCTTTCTTTCTTTCTTTCTTTCTTTCTTTCTTTCTTTCTTTCTTTCTTTCTTTCTTTCTTTCTTTCTTTCTTTCTTTCCCTCCCCCCTCTCTTCCTCTCTCTATCCCTCTCTTTCTCTCTCCCTCCGCTCCCTCAGTCCATCTCCCTTTCTCTCTCCCTCCCCCTTTCTCTCCTCCCTCTCTCCTTCTCCCTTCGTTCCCCCCTCTCCTTCTCCCTCTCTCTCAGCAGTGGTCAAGGTGGTGTGTGTGTATTACTGTGTGTGTGTGTATATAATAAATATATATATATATATATATATATATATATATATATGGTAAGCAGTGCGGGTGGCTAGCATTCAAATCAAATAAGTGGACAAAAACAGTCTCCTTCACGGTCAACGTTTCGGTATTATTAACCTTCACCAGGATCCTGACGAAGGTTAGTAATAATACCGAAACATTGATCGTGAAGGAGACTCTTGTGTCCAGTTATTTGAATTGAATGTCAGTCCTGTGCTGGCCACCCACACTGCTGATATATTCCTAGAATGAGAGATACCATATATATATTAGTTCTTAAAGGGCCCCCATGTCTTCAGTACTGCGGGCTCCCCGGAGCATTAAGGGGTGTACTCACGGAGCGATCGCTGCTTAAAATCTAAGCAATCTGACTAGATTGCATAGATTTTAAGCAGGATCGCTCTGTGTGTAGCCCCCACAGCGATAGCAATGCACAGCCCTGCGCATCTCTATCGCTGGTGCCAGATTGGCCTGCCGTGCAGGTCAATCTAGCACAGAGGTTCTCAAACTCGGTACTCGGGGGCACACACAGTGCATGTTTTGCAGGTAACCTAGCAGGTGCACAGGTGTATTAATTACTAGAGATGAGCGGGTTCGGTTTCTTTGAATCCGAACCCGCACGAACTTCACTTTTTTTTTCACGGGTCCGAGCGACTCGGATCTTCCCGCCTTGCTCGGTTAACCCGAGCGCGCCCGAACGTCATCATGACGCTGTCGGATTCTCGCGAGACTCGGATTCTATATAAGGAGCCGCGCGTCGCCGCCATTTTCACACGTGCATTGAGATTGATAGGGAGAGGACGTGGCTGGCGTCCTCTCCATTAGAATAGATTAGAAGAGAGAGAGAGAGAGAGAGATTGTGCAGACAGAGTTTACCACAGTGACCAGTGCAGTTGTTGTTAAGTTAACTTTTATTTAATATATCCGTTCTCTGCTATATCCGTTCTCTGCCTGAAAAAAACGATACACAGCAGTCACACAGTGTGACTCAGTCTGTGTGCACTCAGCTCAGCCCAGTGTGCTGCACATCAATGTATAAAAGCTTATAATAATTGTGGGGGAGACTGGGGAGCACTGCAGGTTGTTATAGCAGGAGCCAGGAGTACATAATATTATATTAATTTAAAATTAAACAGTGCACACTTTTGCTGCAGGAGTGCCACTGCCAGTGTGACTAGTGGTGACCAGTGCCTGACCACCAGTATAGTAGTATATTGTTGTATACTATCTCTTTATCAACCAGTCTATATTAGCAGCAGACACAGTACAGTGCGGTAGTTCACGGCTGTGGCTACCTCTGTGTCGGCAGTCGGCACTCGGCAGGCAGTCCGTCCATCCATAATTGTATAATTATATACCACCTAACCGTGGTATTTTTTTTTCTTTCTTTATACCGTCGTCATAGTCATACTAGTTGTTACGAGTATACTACTATCTCTTTATCAACCAGTGTACAGTGCGGTAGTTCACGGCTGTGGCTACCTCTGTGTCGGCAGTCGGCAGGCAGTCCGTCCATCCATAATTGTATTATTATAATATATACCACCTAACCGTGGTTTTTTTTTCATTCTTTATACCGTCATAGTGTCATACTAGTTGTTACGAGTATACTACTATCTCTTTATCAACCAGTGTACAGTGCGGTAGTTCACGGCTGTGGCTACCTCTGTGTCGGCAGTCGGCAGGCAGTCCGTCCATCCATAATTGTATTATAATATATACCACCTAACCGTGGTTTTTTTTTCATTCTTTATACCGTCATAGTGTCATACTAGTTGTTACGAGTATACTACTATCTCTTTATCAACCAGTGTACAGTGCGGTAGTTCACGGCTGTGGCTACCTCTGTGTCGGCAGTCGGCAGGCAGTCCGTCCATCCATAATTGTATTATAATATATACCACCTAACCGTGGTTTTTTTTTCATTCTTTATACCGTCATAGTCAGTCATACTAGTTGTTACGAGTATACTACTATCTCTTTATCAACCAGTGTACAGTGCGGTAGTTCACGGCTGTGGCTACCTCTGTGTCGGCACTCGGCAGGCAGTCCGTCCATCCATAATTGTATTATACTATATACCACCTAACCGTGGTTTTTTTTTCATTCTTTATACCGTCATAGTGTCATACTAGTTGTTACGAGTATACTACTATCTCTTTATCAACCAGTGTACAGTGCGGTAGTTCACGGCTGTGGCTACCTCTGTGTCGGCAGTCGGCAGGCAGTCCGTCCATCCATAATTGTATTATAATATATACCACCTAACCGTGGTTTTTTTTTCATTCTTTATACCGTCATAGTGTCATACTAGTTGTTACGAGTATACTACTATCTCTTTATCAACCAGTGTACAGTGCGGTAGTTCACGGCTGTGGCTACCTCTGTGTCGGCAGTCGGCAGGCAGTCCGTCCATCCATAATTGTATTATAATATATACCACCTAACCGTGGTTTTTTTTTCATTCTTTATACCGTCATAGTCAGTCATACTAGTTGTTACGAGTATACTACTATCTCTTTATCAACCAGTGTACAGTGCGGTAGTTCACGGCTGTGGCTACCTCTGTGTCGGAACTCGGCAGGCAGTCCGTCCATCCATAATTGTATTACAATATATACCACCTAACCGTGTTTTTTTTTTCATTCTTTATACCGTCATAGTCAGTCATACTAGTTGTTACGAGTATACTACTATCTCTTTATCAACCAGTGTACAGTGCGGTAGTTCACGGCTGTGGCTACCTCTGTGTCGGAACTCGGCAGGCAGTCCGTCCATCCATAATTGTATTATTATAATATATACCACCTAACCGTGGTTTTTTTTTCATTCTTTATACCGTCATAGTGTCATACTAGTTGTTACGCGTATACTACTATCTCTTTATCAACCAGTGTACAGTGCGGTAGTTCACGGCTGTGGCTACCTCTGTGTCGGCAGTCGGCAGGCAGTCCGTCCATCCATAATTGTATTATAATATATACCACCTAACCGTGGTTTTTTTTTCATTCTTTATACCGTCATAGTCAGTCATACTAGTTGTTACGAGTATACTACTATCTCTTTATCAACCAGTGTACAGTGCGGTAGTTCACGGCTGTGGCTACCTCTGTGTCGGAACTCGGCAGGCAGTCCGTCCATCCATAATTGTATTACAATATATACCACCTAACCGTGGTTTTTTTTTCATTCTTTATACCGTCATAGTCAGTCATACTAGTTGTTACGAGTATACTACTATCTCTTTATCAACCAGTGTACAGTGCGGTAGTTCACGGCTGTGGCTACCTCTGTGTCGGCACTCGGCAGGCAGTCCGTCCATCCATAATTGTATTACAATATATACCACCTAACCGTGGTTTTTTTTATACCACCTAACCGTGGCAGTCCGTCCATAATTGTATACTAGTATCCAATCCATCCATCTCCATTGTTTACCTGAGGTGCCTTTTAGTTCTGCCTATAAAATATGGAGAACAAAAAAGTTGAGGTTCCAAAATTAGGGAAAGATCAAGATCCACTTCCACCTCGTGCTGAAGCTGCTGCCACTAGTCATGGCCGAGACGATGAAATGCCAGCAACGTCGTCTGCCAAGGCCGATGCCCAATGTCATAGTACAGAGCATGTCAAATCCAAAACACCAAATATCAGAAAAAAAAGGACTCCAAAACCTAAAATAAAATTGTCGGAGGAGAAGCGTAAACTTGCCAATATGCCATTTACCACACGGAGTGGCAAGGAACGGCTGAGGCCCTGGCCTATGTTCATGGCTAGTGGTTCAGCTTCACATGAGGATGGAAGCACTCAGCCTCTCGCTAGAAAACTGAAAAGACTCAAGCTGGCAAAAGCACCGCAAAGAACTGTGCGTTCTTTGAAATCCCAAATCCACAAGGAGAGTCCAATTGTGTCGGTTGCGATGCCTGACCTTCCCAACACTGGACGTGAAGAGCATGCGCCTTCCACTATTTGCATGCCCCCTGCAAGTGCTGGAAGGAGCACCCGCAGTCCAGTTCCTGATAGTCAGATTGAAGATGTCAGTGTTGAAGTACACCAGGATGAGGAGGATATGGGTGTTGCTGGCGCTGGGGAGGAAATTGACCAGAAGGATTCTGATGGTGAGGTGGTTTGTTTAAGTCAGGCACCCGGGGAGACACCTGTTGTCCGTGGGAGGAATATGGCCGTTGACATGCCAGGTGAAAATACCAAAAAAATCAGCTCTTCGGTGTGGAGGTATTTCACCAGAAATGCGGACAACAGGTGTCAAGCCGTGTGTTCCCTTTGTCAAGCTGTAATAAGTAGGGGTAAGGACGTTAACCACCTCGGAACATCCTCCCTTATACGTCACCTGCAGCGCATTCATAATAAGTCAGTGACAAGTTCAAAAACTTTGGGTGACAGCGGAAGCAGTCCACTGACCAGTAAATCCCTTCCTCTTGTAACCAAGCTCACGCAAACCACCCCACCAACTCCCTCAGTGTCAATTTCCTCCTTCCCCAGGAATGCCAATAGTCCTGCAGGCCATGTCACTGGCAAGTCTGACGAGTCCTCTCCTGCCTGGGATTCCTCCGATGCATCCTTGCGTGTAACGCCTACTGCTGCTGGCGCTGCTGTTGTTGCCGCTGGGAGTCGATGGTCATCCCAGAGGGGAAGTCGTAAGCCCACTTGTACTACTTCCAGTAAGCAATTGACTGTTCAACAGTCCTTTGCGAGGAAGATGAAATATCACAGCAGTCATCCTACTGCAAAGCGGATAACTGAGGCCTTGGCATCCTGGGTGGTGAGAAACGTGGTTCCGGTATCCATCATTACTGCAGAGCCAACTAGAGACTTGTTGGAGGTACTGTGTCCCCGGTACCAAATACCATCTAGGTTCCATTTCTCTAGGCAGGCGATACCGAAAATGTACACAGACCTCAGAAAAAGAGTCACCAGTGTCCTAAAAAATGCAGCTGTACCCAATGTCCACTTAACCACGGACATGTGGACAAGTGGAGCAGGGCAGGGTCAGGACTATATGACTGTGACAGCCCACTGGGTAGATGTATGGACTCCCGCCGCAAGAACAGCAGCGGCGGCACCAGTAGCAGCATCTCGCAAACGCCAACTCTTTCCTAGGCAGGCTACGCTTTGTATCACCGCTTTCCAGAATACGCACACAGCTGAAAACCTCTTACGGCAACTGAGGAAGATCATCGCGGAATGGCTTACCCCAATTGGACTCTCCTGTGGATTTGTGGCATCGGACAACGCCAGCAATATTGTGTGTGCATTAAATATGGGCAAATTCCAGCACGTCCCATGTTTTGCACATACCTTGAATTTGGTGGTGCAGAATTTTTTAAAAAACGACAGGGGCGTGCAAGAGATGCTGTCGGTGGCCAGAAAAATTGCGGGACACTTTCGGCGTACAGGCACCACGTACAGAAGACTGGAGCACCACCAAAAACTACTGAACCTGCCCTGCCATCATCTGAAGCAAGAAGTGGTAACGAGGTGGAATTCAACCCTCTATATGCTTCAGAGGTTGGAGGAGCAGCAAAAGGCCATTCAAGCCTATACAATTGAGCACGATATAGGAGATGGAATGCACCTGTCTCAAGTGCAGTGGAGAATGATTTCAACGTTGTGCAAGGTTCTGATGCCCTTTGAACTTGCCACACGTGAAGTCAGTTCAGACACTGCCAGCCTGAGTCAGGTCATTCCCCTCATCAGGCTTTTGCAGAAGAAGCTGGAGGCATTGAAGAAGGAGCTAACACGGAGCGATTCCGCTAGGCATGTGGGACTTGTGGATGCAGCCCTTAATTCGCTTAACAAGGATTCACGGGTGGTCAATCTGTTGAAATCAGAGCACTACATTTTGGCCACCGTGCTCGATCCTAGATTTAAAGCCTACCTTGGATCTCTCTTTCCGGCAGACACAGGTCTGCTGGGGATGAAAGACCTGCTGGTGACAAAATTGTCAAGTCAAGCGGAACGCGACCTGTCAACATCTCCTCCTTCACATTCTCCCGCAACTGGGGGTGCGAGGAAAAGGCTCAGAATTCCGAGCCCACCCGCTGGCGGTGATGCAGGGCAGTCTGGAGCGACTGCTGATGCTGACATCTGGTCCGGACTGAAGGACCTGACAACGATTACGGACATGTCGTCTACTGTCACTGCATATGATTCTCTCAACATTGATAGAATGGTGGAGGATTATATGAGTGACCGCATCCAAGTAGGCACGTCACACAGTCCGTACTTATACTGGCAGGAAAAAGAGGCAATTTGGAGGCCCTTGCACAAACTGGCTTTATTCTACCTAAGTTGCCCTCCCACAAGTGTGTACTCCGAAAGAGTGTTTAGTGCCGCCGCTCACCTTGTCAGCAATCGGCGTACGAGGTTACATCCAGAAAATGTGGAGAAGATGATGTTCATTAAAATGAATTATAATCAATTCCTCCGCGGAGACATTGACCAGCAGCAATTGCCTCCACAAAGTACACAGGGAGCTGAGATGGTGGATTCCAGTGGGGACGAATTGATAATCTGTGAGGAGGGGGATGTACACGGTGATATATCGGAGGGTGAAGATGAGGTGGACATCTTGCCTCTGTAGAGCCAGTTTGTGCAAGGAGAGATTAATTGCTTCTTTTTTGGGGGAGGTCCAAACCAACCCGTCATATCAGTCACAGTCGTGTGGCAGACCCTGTCACTGAAATGATGGGTTGGTTAAAGTGTGCATGTCCTGTTTTGTTTATACAACATAAGGGTGGGTGGGAGGGCCCAAGGACAATTCCATCTTGCACCTCTTTTTTCTTTTCTTTTTCTTTGCATCATGTGCTGATTGGGGAGGGTTTTTTGGAAGGGACATCCTGTGTGACACTGCAGTGCCACTCCTAGATGGGCCCGGTGTTTGTGTCGGCCACTAGGGTCGCTAATCTTACTCACACAGCTACCTCATTGCGCCTCTTTTTTTCTTTGCGTCATGTGCTGTTTGGGGAGGGTTTTTTGGAAGGGACATCCTGCGTGACACTGCAGTGCCACTCCTAGATGGGCCCGGTGTTTGTGTCGGCCACTAGGGTCGCTAATCTTACTCACACAGTCAGCTACCTCATTGCGCCTCTTTTTTTCTTTGCGTCATGTGCTGTTTGGGGAGGGTTTTTTGGAAGGGCCATCCTGCGTGACACTGCAGTGCCACTCCTAGATGGGCCCGGTGTTTGTGTCGGCCACTAGGGTCGCTAATCTTACTCACACAGCTACCTCATTGCGCCTCTTTTTTTCTTTGCGTCATGTGCTGTTTGGGGAGGGTTTTTTGGAAGGGCCATCCTGCGTGACACTGCAGTGCCACTCCTAGATGGGCCCGGTGTTTGTGTCGGCCACTAGGGTCGCTAATCTTACTCACACAGCTACCTCATTGCGCCTCTTTTTTTCTTTGCGTCATGTGCTGTTTGGGGAGGGTTTTTTGGAAGGGACATCCTGCGTGACACTGCAGTGCCACTCCTAGATGGGCCCGGTGTTTGTGTCGGCCACTAGGGTCGCTTATCTTACTCACACAGCGACCTCGGTGCAAATTTTAGGACTAAAAATAATATTGTGAGGTGTGAGGTATTCAGAATAGACTGAAAATGAGTGTAAATTATGGTTTTTGAGGTTAATAATACTTTGGGATCAAAATGACCCCCGAATTCTATGATTTAAGCTGTTTTTTAGTGTTTTTGGAAAAAAACACCCGAATCCAAAACACACCCGAATCCGACAAAAATAATTCGGTGAGGTTTTGCCAAAACGCGTTCGAACCCAAAACACGGCCGCGGAACCGAACCCAAAACCAAAACACAAAACCCGAAAAATTTCAGGCGCTCATCTCTATTAATTACTCACTGACACATTTTAAAAGGTCCACAGGTGGAGCTAATTATTTCACTTGTGATTCTGTGAGGAGACCTGCAAAACATGCACTGTGTGTGCCCCCGAGGACCGAGTTTGAGAACCTCTGATCTAGCAGGTCGCTCATTTCACCTGCTGGGTGAAATGAGCGCCCCCCCCCCGTCTCCCCCCACACGCTCAGCACACATCGCGCTGTTCTGAGCGGCAGGAGAGATGTGTGCTGAGCGGTTCGCTCAGCACACATCTCTCACACATCGGCCTGTGGTTACTGGCCTTTAATCCGGCTCTGGCCATGGTGAAGGGGCTAGTAGCGGCACCAGCAGTACTAATGAGTCGGACTGACTCATTACAGTACGCTGCAGCCGGCTGTAGTAAAGCAGGAAGAGGAGAGGAGAGGCTTTTTCCCTACCCTCTCCTCCACTACTCTACAGTCCTGCATCCACCTGCGCAGGCACCCGCGACATGCAAGCTGCCGAGGGGGCCCCTGACCAGCAGCGACTCCCCAGCACCGGGCAGCAGCAGCCCTCAAGAGCAAATGGTCAGTGAGTGGGTTTTTGGGAGAGGGATTTTATACATTATATATATATATATATATATTTTTTTTTTTTTTTTTTTTTTTACCCTGGCACTCAGTTACAGCACCAGGACGCACTTTATTATTAGGATACATTAGGCTGCTTGATGGGATTAGGAGTCCCTGCCTTTCTCTCTCTCTCTCTCTCTTGCCCTCTCTCTCTCTCTCTCTCTCTCTCTCTCTCTCCCTCTCCCTTGCTACTCTCAGCTATTGTGTTAAACCCCCATGTTTTATTCTGTCAACTTCATAGCGCGGCACCCACGGCGACGCCAACACATTTTGTACACACACTAGCCAGTGCATCACCAGCCACTGACCTCACCGCACACCACTGGTGTTGTGTGTGTGTGTGTGTGTGTGGGGGGGGGGGGCACTTTTCATCTTGCCCTGGGCTTCGAATACCCCAGTTACATCCCTAATTATAAAAATAAAGTTATTGCTAATGTGATCAGTTTAATATGATCAAACCATGCTGAATGTAGTCTGTAGGCTACAGTGGCTAAAGCCAGCTGAAGATGACGTTAGCTACCGGGCCAAGTTCTGGAATGTGAAGCTTGGTAAATTTGGCATTTAAGCAGTCCTCATAGAAACCTATGGGGATGCCTTTGTGATGGAAGTGGAGGAACCTCAGCAGATATCTCCAGTACAGTACCTGCTGGTTCTCCTAGTACTTACTTTCAGGGGCTCCTTAATACTTTTAGGTGCACCCAGAAAATGGATGTTTTCAGGGGACATCCTGCACATATTTGATGATAAGTAGGCCCATTGCACTTTGTTGTTTGTTGGTTTTTAAACAAAAATCTTGGTTAGGTCATCTGAAATCTATACACATTTCATCAGAAGAGAATTGAACCTGTTAACAATTTACAACAGGGAGACAGTTGCAGGCAGTGAAAAATTATTTAGGGAAGTTAGGGTCGGGCTGTATTGTTAAAAACATCATTGTCTTGCTACAGGGGTAGATAGGGTTTAGTTGCAATGGATGATGCTTGATCTGGTATGATTGAGGGTCTGTCTCAAGTCTAAAAGGGGCATAGGATGCAGGATAGGGGCCTGGTCATATTTCAGTACTTTACAAATTGTGTCACTCTAATCCGGTAAGCAAATGACCTAGACCCACCTATAAGTCATCAGGATAAAGCCATTAAAGACATGATTTTGTTGACATTACAATAACTAGAGATGTGCACCGGAAATTTTTCGTGTTTTGGTTTTGGATTCGGTTCCGTGGCCGTGTTTTGGATTCGGACGAGTTTTGGCAAAACCTCCCTGAAAATTTTTTGTTGGATTTGGGTGTGTTTTGGATTCGGGTGTTTTTTTTCAAAAACCCCTCAAAAACAGCTTAAATCATAGAATTTGGGGGTAATTTTGATCCTACAGTATTATTAACCTCAATAACCATAATTTCCACTCATCTCCAGTCTACTCTGAACACCTGACACCTCACAATATTATTTTTAGTCCTAAAATTTGCACCGTGGTCACTGGATGACTAAGCTAAGCGACCCAAGTGGGCGGCACAAACACCTGGCCCATCTAGGAGTGGCACTGCAGTGTCAGACAGGATGGCACTTAACAAAATTGGCCCCAAACATCACATGATGCAAAGATTAAAAAAAAAAAAAAAAAAAAAAAGAGGTGCAAGATGGAATTGTCCTTGGGCCCACCCACCCACCCTTATGTTGTATAAACAGGACATGCACACTTTAACAAACCCATCATTTCAGCCACAGGGTCTGCCACACGACTGTGGCTGAAATGACTGGTTGGTTTGGGCCCCCACCAAAAAAAGAAGGACTCAATCTCTCCTTGCTCAAACTGGCTCTACAGAGGCAAGATGTCAACCTCATCATCATCCTCCAATTCCTCACCCCTTTTCTCTGTGTACATCCCTCTCCTCACAGAGTATTAATTCGTCCCCACTGGAATCCACCATCACAGGTCCCTGTGTACTTTCTGGAGGCAATTGCTGGTAAGTGTCTCCACGGAGGAATTGATTATAATTCATTTTGATGAACATCATCTTCTCCAAATTTTGTGGAAGTAACCTCGTATGCCGATCGCTGACAAGGTGACCGGCTGCACTAAACACTCTTTCGGAGTACACACTGGAGGGGGGGCAACTTAGGTAAAATAAAGCCAGTTTGTGCAAGAGCCTCCAAATTGCCTCTTTTTCCTGCCAGTATACGTACAGACTGTCTGACGTGCCTACTTGGATGCTGTCACTCATATAATCCTCCACCATTCTTTCAATGGTGACAGAATCATATGCAGTGACAGTAGACGACAGGTCAGTAATCGTTGGCAGGTCCTTCAGTCCGGACCAGATGTCAGTTTTCGCTCCTGACTGCCCTGCATCACCGCCAATGGGTGGTTTTGGAAATCTGATCCTTTTCCTGGCAGCTCCAGTGGTGGTAGAAAATGAAGGAGGAGCTGTTGGCGGGTCACTTTCCGCTTGACTTTACAAGTGTTTCACCAGCAGGTCTTTTAACATCTGCAGACTTGAGTCTGCCGGAAAGAGAGATACAACGTAGGCTTTAAACCTAGGATCAAGCACGGTGGCCAAAATGTAGTGCTCTGATTTCAACAGATTGACCACCCGTGAATCCTGGTTAAGCAAATGAAGGGCTCCATCCACAAGTCCCACAGTGCTCTGATTTCAACAGATTGACCACCCGTGAATCCTGGTTAAGCAAATAAAGGGCTCCATCCACAAGTCCCACAAGTCGCTCCATTTTAGCTCCTCCTTCAATCTCTCCAGCTGCTTCTGCAAAAGCCTGATGAGGGGAATGACCTGACTCAGGCTGGCAGTGTCTGAACTGACTTCACGTGTGGCAAGTTCAAAGGGTTGCAGAACCTTGCACAACGTTGAAATCATTCTCCTCTGCGCTTGAGTCAGGTGCATTCCCCCTCCTTTGCCTATATCGTAGGCAGATGTATACGCTTGAATGGCCTTTTGGTGTTCCTCCATCCTCTGAAGCATATAGAGGGTTGAATTCCACCTCGTTACCACCTCTTGCTTCAGCTGATGGCGGGGCAGGTTCAGGAGTGTTTGCTGGTGCTCCAGTCTTCGGCACGCGGTGGCTGAATGCCGAAAGTGGCTCGCAATTCTTCGTGCAACCGACAGCATCTCTTGCACGCCCCTGTCATTTTTAAAAAAAATTCTGCACCACCAAATTCATTGTATGTGCAAAACATGGGACGTGCTGGAATTTGCCCACATGTAATGCACGCACAATATTGGTGGCGTTGTCCAATGTCCCAAATCCCCAGGAGAGTCCAATTTGGGTAAGCCAATCTGCGATGATGTTCCTCAGTTTCCGTAAGAGGTTGTCAGCTGTGTGCCTCTTATGGAAAGCGGTGATACAAAGCGTAGCCTGCCTAGGAACGAGTTGGCATATGCGAGATGCTGCTACTGGTGCCGCCGCTGCTGTTCTTGCTGCGGGAGGCAATACATCTACCCAGTGGGCTGTCACAGTCATATAGTCCTTAGTCTACCCTGCTCCACTTGTCCACATGTCCGTGGTTAAGTGGACATGGGGTACAACTGCATTTTTTAGGACACTGGTGACTCTTTTTCTGACGTCTGTGTACATTCTCGGTATCGCCTGCCTAGAGAAGTGGAACCTAGATGGCATTTGGTACCGGGGACACACTACCTCAAGAAATTCTCTAAGTCCCTGTGAACTAACGGCGGATACCGGATGCACGTCTAACACCAACACAGCTGCCAAGGCTTGAGTTATCCGCTTTGCAACAGGATGACTGCTGTGATATTTCATCTTCCTCGCAAAGGACTGTTGGACAGTCAATTGCTTACTGGAAGTAGTACAAGTGGTCTTCCGACTTCCCCTCTGGGATGATGATCGACTCCCAGCAGCAACAACAGCAGAGCCAGGAACAGTAGGCGTTACACTCAAGGATCCATCGGAGGATTCCCAGTCAGGAGAGGACTCGTCAGACTTGCCAGTGACATGGCCTGCAGGACTATTGGCTTTCATGTCTAAGGAGGAAATTGACACTGAGGGAGTTGGTGTGGTTTGCAGGAGCTTGGGTACAAGAGGAAGAAGGGATTTAGTTGTCAGTGGACTTCTTCCGCTGTCACACAAAGTTTTTGAACTTGTCAATGACTTCTGATGAATGCGCTCCAGGTGACGTATAAGGGAGGATGTTCCTAGGTGGTTAACGTCCTTACCCCTACTTATTACAGCTTGACAAAGGCAACACACGGCTTGACACCAGTTGTCCGCATTTCTGTTGGCATAATTCCACACCGAAGAGGTGATTTCTTTGGTATTTTGACCAGGCATGTCAATGGCCTTATTCATCCCATGGAAAACAGGTGTCTCCCTGGGTGCTTGACTTAAACAAACCACCTCTCCATCAGATTCCTCCTTGTCAATTTCCTCAGCGCCAGCAACACCCATATCCTCATCCTGGTGTACTTCAACAGTGACATCTTCAATTTGAATATCAGGAACTGGATTGTGGGTGCTCCTTCCAGCACTTGCAGGGGGCGTGCAAATGCTGGAAGGAGCCACCTCTTCCCGTCCAGTGTTGGGAAGGTCAGGCATCGCAAGCGATACAATCGGACTCTCCTTGGGGATTTGTGATTTAGAAGAACGCACAGTTTTTCTAGCGGGAGGATGAGTGCTTCCATTTTCATGTGAAGCTGAACCACTAGCCATGAACATAGGCCAGGGCCTCAGCCGTTCCTTGCCACTCCGTGTTGTAAATGGCATATTGGCAAGTTTACGCTTCTCCTCAGATGCTTTTAATTTAAATTTTTGGGTCATTTTACTTAACTTTTGTTTTTTGGATTTTACATGCTCTCTACTATGACATTGGGCATCGGCCTTGGCAGACAACGTTGATGGCATTGAATCGTCTCTGCCATGACTAGTGGCAGCAGCTTCAGCACTAGGTGGAAGTGGATCTTGATCTTTCCCTATTTTACCCTCCACATTTTTGTTCTCCATTTTTTAATGTGTGGAATTATATGCCAGTAATATTATTATATCAATAGCAATGGCCTACTGTACTACTATATACTGGTGGTCACCACAATTCTGCACTGTACTACTATATACTGGTCACAACAATGCAGCACAGATATGGATACTAGAAGTGACACAGAGCTGCAAGATACAGCAATGGTCTACTGTACTGTACTGCTATATACTGGCGGTCACCAAAATGCTGCACTGTACTTCTATATACTGGTCACAACAATGTAGCACGGATATGGATACTAGAAGTGACACAGAGCTGCAAGATACAGCAATGGCCTACTGTACTGTACTACTATATACTGGTGGTCACCAAAATGCTGCACTTTACTACTATATACTGGTCACAACAATGCAGCACAGATATGGATACTAGAAGTGACACAGTGCTGCAAGATACAGCAATGGCCTACTGTACTGTTCTACTATATACTGGTGGTCATCAAAATGCTGCACTGTACTACTATATACTGGTCACAACACTGAGCACAGATATGGATACTAGAAGTGACACAGAGCTGCAAGATACAGCAATGGCCTACTGTACTGTACTACTTTATACGGTGGTCACCACAATGCAGCACTGTACTACTATATACTGGTCACAACAATGCAGCACAGATATGGATACTAGAAGTGACACAGAGCTGCAAGATACAGCAATGGCCTACTGTACTGTACTACTATATACTGGTGGTCACCACAATGCAGCACTGTACTACTATATACTGGTCACACAACAATGCAGCAGATATTGAGCACTGATCAGGATGCTAGAACTGAGTCTGACACGGAGCTGCAAGATACAGCAATGGCCTACTGTACTGTACTACTATAATATACTGGTGGTCACCACAATGCAGCACACTGAGCATAGATATTGAGCTTTCCAGGCAGAGAACGTAGCCACGCCCTCTCCGCTCAATCTACAATGCACGAGTGAATATGACGGCGACACGGAGTTCTTTATATGGAATCCGAATTTCATGAGAATCCGACAGCGGGATGATGACGTTCGGCCTCGTTTGGGTTAAATGAGCAAGGCGGGAAGATCCGAGGCTACCTCGGACCCGTGAAGTTCGGGGGGTTCGGACCTTGACGAACCAAACCCGCTCATCTCTAACAATAACCATGCTTCAGTGACTTCTATGAATAAATGACAAATCATTTATGTATGCAACATGAAGATCTCGAATATATCAACATTGAGATGATAAAGCACATTAGGAATTCATGAAAGTGGCTTAGTGCAGATGATTTTATGAGTCATTGTGGTTGTCTAATTATTCACACCCAGTGGCTGCAGTCAGGACTAAATGCCTGTGTAATATGGGTGCACATCTCTAACCACTAGAGAGCTAATCAGCAAATGTAAATGATTATTTTTAAATACCAGACACAGAGATTTGAATTCCTTACTAGGCACATTCATTAAATAAATTCCTGTACCAACATAATGACATAGAAATCTCTTTTCATTGTTATTCTATGGAGAACTAGTATTCCCTGAATGGGGAGCGTGCTCACAGTATATATAAACTTTTGTTTCCGGTTGGTGGTTAACCATCGCTGAGCTGCTACAAAAAAGGCACAGAAAGTAATGACTGATACACTGATGGAAAGTAGTGAAACGAAAAGAAGAACTTGATAGGTCAAGTGTGTGTTAATAATTTTATTAAAGTAATAAAATCCCACTTTATAGTGAGTGAAATTTTATTACATTAAAAACATTAACAACATACTATACTCTGGTTCTATCAAGTGCTTCTTTTATTTAGCACGCTGCATTACTGTACTCAGTTTATGTAGATAAGCAATTATTGGGGTACATATACATAAAGTACCTTTGTGGTACTTTTTTTCACTGGGGGACCAGGAACTCTGATACACAGTTGGAGATTTAGCAAACCTTCAAATGAGATAAAGTGGAGACATTGGAGGTCATTCAGAGTTGATTGCTCGCTATCAACTTTTTGCAGCACTGCGATCAGATAGTCGCCGCCTACGGGGGAGTGTGTTTTTGCCTTGCAAGTGTGCGAACGCCTTTGCAGCCGAGCGGTACAAAAACTGTTTGTGCAATTTCTGAGTAGCTCTGGACTTATTCAGCCTCTGCAATCACTCCAGTCTTTTTGGTCCCGGAATTGACATCAGACACCCGCCCTGCAAACGCTTGGACACGCCTGCGTTTTCCCAAACACTACCAGAAAACGGTCAGTTGACACCCATAAATGCCTTCTTCCTGTCAATCACCTTGCGATCGACTGTGCGAATGGATTCTTAGTTAAATCCATCGCCCAGCAGCGATCCTCTTTGTACCCATACGACGCGCCTGCGCATTTCAGTGCATATGCATGTGCAGTTTTGCCGAGTTTTAACCTGATCGCAGCGCTGCAAAAATTTGCTAGCGAGCGATCAACTCGGAATGACCCCCATTACCCATAGCAACCAATTAGATTCTACCTATCATTTCAAAGAATGCTAGATCAGCCTTCAGCAACTGCATGGATTCCTTGCCAACCCCAAAGACTTTTATTTTAGAGAGGTGTAATTATTTTATGGAATTTGTTGATAAATTTCAGCATTAAATCCTTATATTTATGGAAATAAATGTAAAAACTTTTACCCATCAGTTGGAAGAAATTTTTTATTGTACGATATTATCATTTTATTGGATAGTCGTTTTTCTGATTTACTAATTTGCAAAATAAGAGAACCTTAATTCAAAGAGAACCCTGTAATCTTTCAATAACTTAATCTACCATTAAAGGTGAGTTAGTAACTACATAAATGTATGTAGCAACAAGTTTCACATACAGTGTACACCATATACAGTGTTTATTTGGAGATGTAGTTGGCATCCCGATGTTCAAGATACCAGTAGTCAGGACACTGATGCCTGAGTCCCAACAATGCTGTGAATCCTAATACAGGAATCCCAAATGCAGGTATGCCAGGGAGGGTTAGCATTCAGCTGTGGTGGTGGTGGTGGTGGTTAAGGGCTAAACACTAGGAGGAGTGTTAGGGTGAACCACAGAGCCGTAACTAGGACGCACCATCTGCAAACATCCGGATGGGATTCTGAAGCCAGCTGCAGTGCTGCCTGCCATAATGTATAATCGTAGAGGTGTGCCCAGCTCCTTCTCTGCTGGACACATTGCTGCTAATATACATTACTGCAGGCAGCGCTGGGCAGTCTACAGTATTAATCTCTTTGTCCCCCATGTGCTCCACCCTCTCCTCCTTTTTTGCAGTGTGTACTTTGCTCTGTCTGCACAAGTAAAGTAAGCCACATAGTTCCAGCGGGGGTGGGGGGATTAGGGAAGAGTACACACACACACACACACACACACACACACACACACACACACACACACACACACACATACACCCGCTCTCTCTCTCTCCCTCCCTCCCCTCTCTCTCCTCACTGATACTACACCCTGCATCACACCACCTCTCTCTGATGAGATGGAGGAATGAGGAGGAGGATGAATAAGGTGTATGGGCTCTACCTGGCTTAATGGGCATAAGGGGCTCTACTTGGCATAAAGTGCATAAGAACTCTACCTGACATAGGCCCTCATTCCGAGTTGTTCGCTCGTAAGATTTTTTCACAACGGAGCGATTAGTTGCAAACTGCGCATGCGCAACGTTCGCAGTGTGTCTGCGCCAAGTAAATTTGCAAAAGAGTTTGGTATTTTACTCACGGCCTAACGAAGAAATTTCATCGTTCTGGTGATTGAAGTGTGATTGATAGGAAGTGGGTGTTTCTGGGCGGAAACTGGCCGTTTTATGGGTGTGTGCGAAAAAATGCTTGCGTTTCTGGGAAAAACGCGGGAGTGTCTGAAGAAACAGGGGAGTGTCTGGGTGAACGCTGGGTGTGTTTGTGACGTCAAACCAGGAACGAAACTGACTGAACTGATCACAGTGGCAGAGTAAGTCTCGAGCTACTCAGAAACTGCAAAGAAATTTCTATTCGCAATTCTGCTAATCTTGCGTTCGCAATTCTGCTATGCTAAGATTCACTCCCAGTAGGCGGCGGCTTAGCATGTGCAATGCTGCTAAAAGCAGCTAACGAGCGAACAACTCGGAATGAGGGCCATAATGTGTACAAGGGGCTCTATTGTGGTGCAATGTGTGTAAGGGCTCTACCATGGCATGTGTATAAGGGGCTCTTCTGTGACGTAACATGCATAAGGATCTCTGAACTGTAAGTTTATTGATATTAGCCTGATTTAGGTGTATTGGTTATAACTAGGTATCTGTATTAACTTCGTGTTTTGGTTTTGCCAAAGTCGCCCTCAATTGTTTTGGTTTTTGTATTTTTTTTCTAAAACTGATAAATTCACATCATTTGGGCCTTTTTTTGTTCCTACAATTATTATTAACTTCAATAACATTCATTTCCAGTTATTTCCAGTAAATTTTGACCACCTCACAGCTCACAATATTGTTTTCATCCAGTTCAGTCCAAAAGGTTGCCCCAAGCTAGCTGGCCGAGTAAGCTAAGTGACGGCAGTGGTTGGGCACACACACGTGGCTGTTCAACTTCAAATAATGCACATCTGAGAAATAGAGTGGCAGTGCAGTGGCAGACAGGATGGCAGCTTAATAAACTATCCGACCCATAAAAAGTAATCAAGAATGTTTTCATTAATCAAGAACTAGCTTAGAGACCTGAGGTCAGTACAGGGAAATGGAGTTAATAAAAGAAAAAAAAAGATTGATTGATTGATTATAAATTAATTGTCATGCATGTGTGTGTCCATGTGATAGGCAACTGTATGATCTACTAGGGCAGAGACTGATGTGTGCTCCTGATGTGAATGACTAAATATTCTCTCTGATTTTTCCATGGACTACAACCCAATTTTTCTTTAATAAAGTTCACAAAATAAAAGACATAAGAAAAAACATAGAGTAATTTTGTTTAGGTAAACAAAAATAACACGGAAGTGGAAACCCATGTACGATTATACATAAAAGTTAGGCTTACCTGAATGTAAATTGTAGGACATAAGCCATTAGCAAAGTATACTAACGCATTCTGTCCAGTGGCAACTGTCAGCCTTCTTCAGCGGTGAACCATGCACTTGCCCAGGTATAAATGGCAATTCCCCAGTCACAGTGTCTCTCAACAGGCTTTCCAGCCTGCTCCCCAGGTAGTGAGAGCTTATATATACAATTTCAAAAAGTCTGTCCCATCTGCTCAATGCACATGAAGTGGAAGACAGGGCACATGCTGCCCCTCCAATGGCTACCACTGAGAGGGAGAGGGGACAGACCATAACTTGTTGCCAGACAGGAGGCGTACCCGTCGCCTGAATGGGGTAAGTATAGAAGTGGGAGTGGGAATGGAAGAGTCATGACGGAAAGGCGCAGCTTTGCTCTACTGGAAAATCACAAACAATATGCATTTACAGTATTTGAATGCTGTGCACAATTTAACACAAATGAGGGGTTATTGAAAAGAATTTAAAAAAAAACCCAGCCATACAGTAGTTATAATATAATTGTTTTACTGTAATAAAAAAAAAGAAAAAGAAATCTTTATTTTTAGTAGATCTATTTTTTTTTTAACCTGCAGAGATTCAGGGAGAACTTCAGGCAGACGCAATAATTCCTGTTGCAATTGTAATATACGTTATTTATTTAGCATATTTAACATTTTTATAATGTGATGATTGTTCTCTTTTTATAAATAATTTGTTTAAATAAATAAATAAATCAATGTGAATAGTTTTGCATCCATCATTTTCCAGCATGCAGAAAAACTGTGGGTAACTACTGCTAAGTGAGACTGTAGTACCATTTTGTCAGACATCTCTTTCCATGTACAGCTGAGCATCCAATGAATGGTTTAGCTCATACCTAGATGCTATTCTTTCCCTGTGCACTGTCAGAGTACCACCTGCTATTTTGTTCAGTCAACTTCTTGTAATTGTGGGATGCTATTGTTTGCAAAATAAGATTTCTTGGTACCTGCAGGGGAGAAAACAACGACTCTGCTGTTTTAGGGGTTTTTCTCTGCACTGAAGTCATTATAACAAAATAATTCTCCTGCAGCGTAAATGCGCTTTGCACAGTGACTTTTTCAATAGATGCTGCTTTTTACATTTGTACTTTTTGGAACACTCTCGCACAGCATAAAAGTCAAACCTGAAATGTTCTATGTCAAAAATACAGGTTGAGTATCCCATATCCAAATATTCCGAAATACGGAATATTCCGAAATACGGAATTTTTGGAGTGAGAGTGAGATAGTGAAAGCTTTGTTTTCTGATGGCTCATTGTGCACAAACTTTGTTTAATACACAAAGTTATTAAAAATATTGTATTTAATGACCTTCAGGCTGCGTGTATAAGGTGTATATGAAACATAAATTATTTGTGTGAATGTACACACACTTTGTTAATGCACAAAGTTATTAAAAATATTGGCTAAAATGACCTTCAGGCTGTGTGTATAAGGCGTATATGAAACATAAATGCATTCTGTGCTTAGATTTAGGTCCCATCACCATGATATCTCATTATGGACTGGTATGCAATTATTCCAAAATACGGAATTATCCGATATCCAAAATACGTCTGGTCCCAAGCATTTTGGATATGGGATACAAGTACCAGCATGCGGAGGAAAACCGGGCCCGCTGGTACCTGTAGTACGACTACTAAAAAAATACCCCAATAAAAACATAAGACACACACCTTGAAAGTATAACTTTAATACATACATACACACCTCCATATACACATACTTACCTTATGTTCACACGAGGGTCGGTCCTCTTCTCCATGTAGAATCCATGGTGTACCTGTGGAAAAAATTATACTCACATACTCCAGTGTAGAAGCATCTTCTTCTTGTAATCCATTTGTAATCCAGGTACTTGTCAAAATAAAAAAACGGACACCCGACCTCGCACTGAAAGGGGCCCCATGTTTTCACATGGGACCCCTTTCCCCGATTGCCAGAAACCCCCTCTGACTTATGTCTAAGAGGGTTTCTTCAGCCAATCAGGGAGCGCCACGTTGTGGCACCCTCCTGATTGGCTGTGTGCTCCTGTACTGTATGACAGGCGGCACACGGCAGTGTTACAATGTAGCGCCTATGCGCTCCATTGTAACCAATGGTGGGAACTTTGTGGTCAGCGGTGAGGTTACTTTCGGTCACCCGCTGACCACAAAGTTCCCACCATTGGTTATAATGGAGCGCATAGGCGCTACATTGTAACACTGCCGTGTGCCGCCTGTCATACAGTACAGGAGCACACAGCCGATCAGGAGGATGCCACAACGTGGCGTTCCCTGATTGGCTGATGGAACCCACTTAGACATAAGTCAGAGGGGGTTCCTGGCATTCGGGGAAAGGGGTCCCATGTGAAAACATGGGTCCCCTTTCAGTGCGAGGTCGGGTGTCCGTTTTTTTATTTTGACAAGTACCTGGATTACAAATGGATTACAAGAAGAAGATGCTTCTACACTAAAGTATGTGAGTATAATTTTTTCCACAGGTACACTATGGATTCTACATGGAGAAGAGGACCGACCCTCGTGTGAACATAAGGTAAGTATGTGTATATGGAGGTGTGTATGTATGTATTAAAGTTATACTTTCAAGGTGTGTGTCTTATGTTTTTATTGGGGTATTTTTTTAGTAGTCGTACTACAGGTACCAGCGGGCCCGGTTTTCCTCCGCATGCTGGTACTTGTGGTTCTCCAAGTACCAGCTTGCGGGGGAGGCTTGCTGGGACTTGTAGTACTGCTACTAAAAACAATATTCATTTTTTTACACAACGGCTATCAGCCTCCCATCCGCAGCCCATGGATGGGGGGGACAGCCTTGGGCTTCACCCCTGGTCCTTGGGTGGCTGGAGGGGGGGACCCCTTGATTGAAGGGGTCCCCACTCCTCCAGGGTACCCCGACCAGGGGTGACTAGTTGGTTATGTAATGCCTGGGCCGCCGGGAGCTATATAAAAGTGTCCCCCGGCTGTGGCATTATGTATCTGGCTAGCAGAGCCTGGTGCTGGTTGTTGAAATATGGGGGAACCTCTATCATTTTTTCCCCATATTTTTGCAACCAGGACCGGCTCAAAGAGCCCGAGGCTGGTTTTGCTTAGGAGGGGGGACCCCACGCATTTTTTTTTTTAAATTTAACACTGATTTTTTTTTTTTTTAAAGTGCACAATGAAGCCCAGCACGGATCTCTCAGATCCGGCCGAGATTCATTGTATTAAAGTCGGCAGTGTTTTACAAGTCACTCACGTAAAACACTGCCTAAAAAAACGAATGACATCGACATCGGTAAAACCGAAAATGCAGAATACGACAGCTTAGTAAATTAGTCGTACTAAATTCAAAAAGTTGCATATTTACACTTTCGATGTCATTCATGATTGAACTTTGACCTCAACTGGAAAATTACGAATCTTAGTAAATTTACCCCAATGTGTATATACTGTATGTATATATGTATGTATGTATGTATGTATGTGTGCGTGCATGCTTGTGTGTGTGAAACATATCTCTGTTGCAGTTCAACATAGATGTATACACAATGCACATACTGGGTATTTCTGGGTAGTGTACACTGAAAGAAACTGCATTTACATACAAGTACATTGCACAGTGAGCAACTCTGTAGTTAGTGTGTAAGCACCCATTAATAGCTGGCAACACAGAATAGAGATGAGCGGGTTCGGTTTCTCTGAATCCGAACCCGCCAGAACTTCATGTTTTTTTTCACGGGTCCGAGCGACTCGGATCTTCCCGCCTTGCTCGGTTAACCCGAGCGCGCCCGAACGTCATCATGACGCTGTCGGATTCTCGCGAGGCTCGGATTCTATCGCGAGACTCGGATTCTATATAAGGAGCCGCGCGTCGCCGCCATTTTCACATGTGCATTGAGATTGATAGGGAGAGGACGTGGCTGGCGTCCTCTCCGTTTAGAATTAGAATAGATTAGAGAGACACTTGATTTACTAATTTTGGGGAGCATTAGGAGTACTCAGTAGTGTACAGTGCAGAGTTTTGCTGATAGTGACCAGTGACCACCACTTTTATTTATAATCCGTTCTCTGCCTGAAAAAAGCGATACACAGCACACAGTGACTCAGTCACATACCATATCTGTGTGCACTGCTCAGGCTCAGGCCAGTGTGCTGCATCATCTATTATCTATATATAATATTATATATATCTGTCTGACTGCTCAGCTCACACAGCTTATAATTGTGGGGGAGACTGGGGAGCACTACTGCAGTGCCAGTTATAGGTTATAGCAGGAGCCAGGAGTACATAATATATTATATAGTGAGTGACCACCAGACACACAGTGCAGTTTATTTAATATATCCGTTCTCTGCCTGAAAAAAGCGATACACACAGTGACTCAGTCAGTCACATACCATATCTGTGTGCACTGCTCAGGCTCAGGCCAGTGTGCTGCATCATCTATATATATTATATATCTGTCTGACTGCTCAGCTCACACAGCTTATAATTGTGGGGGAGACTGGGGAGCACTACTGCAGTGCCAGTTATAGGTTATAGCAGGAGCCAGGAGTACATAATATTATATTAAAATTAAACAGTGCACACTTTTGCTGCAGGAGTGCCACTGCCAGTGTGACTAGTGACCAGTGACCTGACCACCAGTATATAATATTAGTAGTATACTATCTCTTTATCAACCAGTCTATATTAGCAGCAGACACAGTACAGTGCGGTAGTTCACGGCTGTGGCTACCTCTGTGTCGGCACTCGGCAGCCCGTCCATAATTGTATATACCACCTAACCGTGTTTTTTTTTTCTTTCTTTATACATACATACTAGTTACGAGTATACTATCTCTTTATCAACCAGTCTATATATTAGCAGCAGACACAGTACAGTGCGGTAGTTCACGGCTGTGGCTACCTCTGTGTCGGCACTCGGCAGCCCGTCCATAATTGTATATACCACCTAACCGTGGTTTTTTTTTCTTTCTTTATACATACATACTAGTTACGAGTATACTATCTCTTTATCAACCAGTCTATATTAGCAGCAGACACAGTACAGTGCGGTAGTTCACGGCTGTGGCTACCTCTGTGTCGGCACTCGGCAGCCCGTCCATAATTGTATATACCACCTAACCGTGGTTTTTTTTTCTTTCTTTATACATACATACTAGTTACGAGTATACTATCTCTTTATCAACCAGTCTATATATTAGCAGCAGACACAGTACAGTGCGGTAGGTCACGGCTGTGGCTACCTCTGTGTCGGCACTCGGCAGCCCGTCCATAATTGTATATACCACCTAACCGTGGTTTTTTTTTCTTTCTTTATACATACATACTAGTTACGAGTATACTATCTCTTTATCAACCAGTCTATATTAGCAGCAGACACAGTACAGTGCGGTAGTTCACGGCTGTGGCTACCTCTGTGTCGGCACTCGGCAGCCCGTCCATAATTGTATATACCACCTAACCGTGGTTTTTTTTTCTTTCTTTATACATACATACTAGTTACGAGTATACTATCTCTTTATCAACCAGTCTATATATTAGCAGCAGACACAGTACAGTGCGGTAGTTCACGGCTGTGGCTACCTCTGTGTCGGCACTCGGCAGCCCGTCCATAATTGTATATACCACCTAACCGTGGTTTTTTTTTCTTTCTTTATACATACATACTAGTTACGAGTATACTATCTCTTTATCAACCAGTCTATATATTAGCAGCAGACACAGTACAGTGCGGTAGTTCACGGCTGTGGCTACCTCTGTGTCGGCACTCGGCAGCCCGTCCATAATTGTATATACCACCTAACCGTGGTTTTTTTTTCTTTCTTTATACATACATACTAGTTACGAGTATACTATCTCTTTATCAACCAGTCTATATATTAGCAGCAGACACAGTACAGTGCGGTAGTTCACGGCTGTGGCTACCTCTGTGTCGGCACTCGGCAGCCCGTCCATAATTGTATATACCACCTAACCGTGGTTTTTTTTTCTTTCTTTATACATACATACTAGTTACGAGTATACTATCTCTTTATCAACCAGTCTATATTAGCAGCAGACACAGTACAGTGCGGTAGTTCACGGCTGTGGCTACCTCTGTGTCGGCACTCGGCAGCCCGTCCATAATTGTATATACCACCTAACCGTGGTTTTTTTTTCTTTCTTTATACATACATACTAGTTACGAGTATACTATCTCTTTATCAACCAGTCTATATATTAGCAGCAGACACAGTACAGTGCGGTAGTTCACGGCTGTGGCTACCTCTGTGTCGGCACTCGGCAGCCCGTCCATAATTGTATATACCACCTAACCGTGGTTTTTTTTTCTTTCTTTATACATACATACTAGTTACGAGTATACTATCTCTTTATCAACCAGTCTATATATTAGCAGCAGACACAGTACAGTGCGGTAGTTCACGGCTGTGGCTACCTCTGTGTCGGCACTCGGCAGCCCGTCCATAATTGTATACTAGTATCCAATCCATCCATCTCCATTGTTTACCTGAGGTGCCTTTTAGTTGTGCCTATTAAAATATGGAGAACAAAAATGTTGAGGTTCCAAAATTAGGGAAAGATCAAGATCCACTTCCACCTCGTGCTGAAGCTGCTGCCACTAGTCATAGCCGAGACGATGAAATGCCAGCAACGTCGTCTGCCAAGGCCGATGCCCAATGGCATAGTACAGAGCATGTCAAAACCAAAACACCAAATATCAGTAAAAAAAGGACTCCAAAATCTAAAATAAAATTGTCGGAGGAGAAGCGTAAACTTGCCAATATGCCATTTACCACACGGAGTGGCAAGGAACGGCTGAGGCCCTGGCCTATGTTCATGGCTAGTGGTTCAGCTTCACATGAGGATGGAAGCACTCAGCCTCTCGCTAGAAAACTGAAAAGACTCAAGCTGGCAAAAGCACCGCAAAGAACTGTGCGTTCTTTGAAATCCCAAATCCACAAGGAGAGTCCAATTGTGTCGGTTGCGATGCCTGACCTTCCCAACACTGGACGTGAAGAGCATGCGCCTTCCACCATTTGCACGCCCCCTGCAAGTGCTGGAAGGAGCACCCGCAGTCCAGTTCCTGATAGTCAGATTGAAGATGTCAGTGTTGAAGTACACCAGGATGAGGAGGATATGGGTGTTGCTGGCGCTGGGGAGGAAATTGACCAGGAGGATTCTGATGGTGAGGTGGTTTGTTTAAGTCAGGCACCCGAGGAGACACCTGTTGTCCGTGGGAGGAATATGGCCGTTGACATGCCAGGTGAAAATACCAAAAAAATCAGCTCTTCGGTGTGGAGGTATTTCACCAGAAATGCGGACAACAGGTGTCAAGCCGTGTGTTCCCTTTGTCAAGCTGTAATAAGTAGGGGTAAGGACGTTAACCACCTCGGAACATCCTCCCTTATACGTCACCTGCAGCGCATTCATAATAAGTCAGTGACAAGTTCAAAAACTTTGGGTGACAGCGGAAGCAGTCCACTGACCAGTAAATCCCTTCCTCTTGTAACCAAGCTCACGCAAACCACCCCACCAACTCCCTCAGTGTCAATTTCCTCCTTCCCCAGGAATGCCAATAGTCCTGCAGGCCATGTCACTGGCAATTCTGACGAGTCCTCTCCTGCCTGGGATTCCTCCGATGCATCCTTGCGTGTAACGCCTACTGCTGCTGGCGCTGCTGTTGTTGCCGCTGGGAGTCGATGGTCATCCCAGAGGGGAAGTCGTAAGCCCACTTGTACTACTTCCAGTAAGCAATTGACTGTTCAACAGTCCTTTGCGAGGAAGATGAAATATCACAGCAGTCATCCTACTGCAAAGCGGATAACTGAGTCCTTGACAACTATGTTGGTGTTAGACGTGCGTCCGGTATCCGCCGTTAGTTCACAGGGAACTAGACAATTTATTGAGGCAGTGTGCCCCCGTTACCAAATACCATCTAGGTTCCACTTCTCTAGGCAGGCGATACCGAGAATGTACACGGACGTCAGAAAAAGACTCACCAGTGTCCTAAAAAATGCAGTTGTACCCAATGTCCACTTAACCACGGACATGTGGACAAGTGGAGCAGGGCAGGGTCAGGACTATATGACTGTGACAGCCCACTGGGTAGATGTATGGACTCCCGCCGCAAGAACAGCAGCGGCGGCACCAGTAGCAGCATCTCGCAAACGCCAACTCTTTCCTAGGCAGGCTACGCTTTGTATCACCGCTTTCCAGAATACGCACACAGCTGAAAACCTCTTACGGCAACTGAGGAAGATCATCGCGGAATGGCTTACCCCAATTGGACTCTCCTGTGGATTTGTGGCATCGGACAACGCCAGCAATATTGTGTGTGCATTAAATATGGGCAAATTCCAGCACGTCCCATGTTTTGCACATACCTTGAATTTGGTGGTGCAGAATTTTTTAAAAAACGACAGGGGCGTGCAAGAGATGCTGTCGGTGGCCAGAAAAATTGCGGGACACTTTCGGCGTACAGGCACCACGTACAGAAGACTGGAGCACCACCAAAAACTAGTGAACCTGCCCTGCTATCATCTGAAGCAAGAAGTGGTAACGAGGTGGAATTCAACCCTCTATATGCTTCAGAGGTTGGAGGAGCAGCAAAAGGCCATTCAAGCCTATACAATTGAGCACGATATAGTAGGTGGAATGCACCTGTCTCAAGTGCAGTGGAGAATGATTTCAACGTTGTGCAAGGTTCTGATGCCCTTTGAACTTGCCACACGTGAAGTCAGTTCAGACACTGCCAGCCTGAGTCAGGTCATTCCCCTCAACAGGCTTTTGCAGAAGAAGCTGGAGGCATTGAAGAAGGAGCTAAAAGGGAGCGATTCCGCTAGGCATGTGGGACTTGTGGATGCAGCCCTTAATTCGCTTAACAAGGATTCACGGGTGGTCAATCTGTTGAAATCAGAGCACTACATTTTGGCCACCGTGCTCGATCCTAGATTTAAAGCCTACCTTGGATCTCTCTTTCCGGCAGACACAGGTCTGCTGGGGTTGAAAGACCTGCTGGTGACAAAATTGTCAAGTCAAGCGGAACGCGACCTGTCAACATCTCCTCCTTCACATTCTCCCGCAACTGGGGGTGCGAGGAAAAGGCTCAGAATTCCGAGCCCACCCGCTGGCGGTGATGCAGGGCAGTCTGGAGCGACTGCTGATGCTGACATCTGGTCCGGACTGAAGGACCTGACAACGATTACGGACATGTCGTCTACTGTCACTGCATATGATTCTCTCAACATTGATAGAATGGTGGAGGATTATATGAGTGACCGCATCCAAGTAGGCACGTCACACAGTCCGTACTTATACTGGCAGGAAAAAGAGGCAATTTGGAGGCCCTTGCACAAACTGGCTTTATTCTACCTAAGTTGCCCTCCCACAAGTGTGTACTCCGAAAGAGTGTTTAGTGCCGCCGCTCACCTTGTCAGCAATCGGCGTACGAGGTTACATCCAGAAAATGTGGAGAAGATGATGTTCATTAAAATGAATTATAATCAATTCCTCCGCGGAGACATTGACCAGCAGCAATTGCCTCCACAAAGTACACAGGGAGCTGAGATGGTGGATTCCAGTGGGGACGAATTGATAATCTGTGAGGAGGGGGATGTACACGGTGATATATCGGAGGGTGAAGATGAGGTGGACATCTTGCCTCTGTAGAGCCAGTTTGTGCAAGGAGAGATTAATTGCTTCTTTTTTGGGGGGGGTCCAAACCAACCCGTCATATCAGTCACAGTCGTGTGGCAGACCCTGTCACTGAAATGATGGGTTGGTTAAAGTGTGCATGTCCTGTTTTTGCATCATGTGCTGATTGGGGAGGGTTTTTTGGAAGGGACATCCTGCGTGACACTGCAGTGCCACTCCTAGATGGGCCCGGTGTTTGTGTCGGCCACTAGGGTCGCTAATCTTACTCACACAGTCAGCTACCTCATTGCGCCTCTTTTTTTCTTTGCGTCATGTGCTGTTTGGGGAGGGTTTTTTGGAAGGGACATCCTGCGTGACACTGCAGTGCCACTCCTAGATGGGCCCGGTGTTTGTGTCGGCCACTAGGGTCGCTAATCTTACTCACACAGTCAGCTACCTCATTGCGCCTCTTTTTTTCTTTGCGTCATGTGCTGTTTGGGGAGGGTTTTTTGGAAGGGACATCCTGCGTGACACTGCAGTGCCACTCCTAGATGGGCCCGGTGTTTGTGTCGGCCACTAGGGTCGCTAATCTTACTCATACAGCTACCTCATTGCGCCTCTTTTTTTCTTTGCGTCATGTGCTGTTTGGGGAGGGTTTTTTGGAAGGGACATCCTGCGTGACACTGCAGTGCCACTCCTAGATGGGCCCGGTGTTTGTGTCGGCCACTAGGGTCGCTAATCTTACTCACACAGCTACCTCATTGCGCCTCTTTTTTTCTTTGCGTCATGTGCTGTTTGGGGAGGGTTTTTTGGAAGGGACATCCTGCGTGACACTGCAGTGCCACTCCTAGATGGGCCCGGTGTTTGTGTCGGCCACTAGGGTCGCTAATCTTACTCACACAGCTACCTCATTGCGCCTCTTTTTTTCTTTGCGTCATGTGCTGTTTGGGGAGGGTTTTTTGGAAGGGACATCCTGCGTGACACTGCAGTGCCACTCCTAGATGGGCCCGGTGTTTGTGTCGGCCACTAGGGTCGCTAATCTTACTCATACAGCTACCTCATTGCGCCTCTTTTTTTCTTTGCGTCATGTGCTGTTTGGGGAGGGTTTTTTGGAAGGGACATCCTGCGTGACACTGCAGTGCCACTCCTAGATGGGCCCGGTGTTTGTGTCGGCCACTAGGGTCGCTAATCTTACTCACACAGCTACCTCATTGCGCCTCTTTTTTTCTTTGCGTCATGTGCTGTTTGGGGAGGGTTTTTTGGAAGGGACATCCTGCGTGACACTGCAGTGCCACTCCTAGATGGGCCCGGTGTTTGTGTCGGCCACTAGGGTCGCTAATCTTACTCACACAGCTACCTCATTGCGCCTCTTTTTTTCTTTGCGTCATGTGCTGTTTGGGGAGGGTTTTTTGGAAGGGACATCCTGCGTGACACTGCAGTGCCACTCCTAGATGGGCCCGGTGTTTGTGTCGGCCACTAGGGTCGCTAATCTTACTCACACAGCTACCTCATTGCGCCTCTTTTTTTCTTTGCGTCATGTGCTGTTTGGGGAGGGTTTTTTGGAAGGGCCATCCTGCGTGACACTGCAGTGCCACTCCTAGATGGGCCCGGTGTTTGTGTCGGCCACTAGGGTCGCTAATCTTACTCACACAGCTACCTCATTGCGCCTCTTTTTTTCTTTGCGTCATGTGCTGTTTGGGGAGGGTTTTTTGGAAGGGACATCCTGCGTGACACTGCAGTGCCACTCCTAGATGGGCCCGGTGTTTGTGTCGGCCACTAGGGTCGCTAATCTTACTCACACAGCTACCTCATTGCGCCTCTTTTTTTCTTTGCGTCATGTGCTGTTTGGGGAGGGTTTTTTGGAAGGGACATCCTGCGTGACACTGCAGTGCCACTCCTAGATGGGCCCGGTGTTTGTGTCGGCCACTAGGGTCGCTTATCTTACTCACACAGCGACCTCGGTGCAAATTTTAGGACTAAAAATAATATTGTGAGGTGTGAGGTATTCAGAATAGACTGAAAATGAGTGTAAATTATGGTTTTTGAGGTTAATAATACTTTGGGATCAAAATGACCCCCAAATTCTATGATTTAAGCTGTTTTTTAGTGTTTTTTGAAAAAAACACCCGAATCCAAAACACACCCGAATCCGACAAAAAAAATTCGGTGAGGTTTTGCCAAAACGCGTTCGAACCCAAAACACGGCCGCGGAACCGAACCCAAAACCAAAACACAAAACCCGAAAAATTTCAGGCGCTCATCTCTAACACAGAACAATATCTGCAGTCTGCCACTCAACCAATAAGAAATATTCCAAGTTTAAGTTTCTAGAGTTCTAAACTGCACATACCCATAAAATGCAGAGAGCATTGTAGTGCCAGATATTTAATATGAAAGCATCCTAGTACCGCAAAACCAGTGCTGCAAGTATGGCGGTACGGTGTACCTGTAAGAAAATCCCAGTCAGGTACACCGAACCGTCGAGCCGCCACCTTGCAGACACCGGGTGTTGGAGAGAGGAGAGCGCAGCATGCACCTCTCCTCTCCTACCTGCCCGAGTCCCCTGAGTCCGGCGGCATGCACTGAGCCGGTTCATGAGCCAATCAGAGCTCGCGGACCAGCAGCCAATCTGGAGCCATTGCTGTCAGATCGCGAACCCTGATTGGCTCGCGGACCGGCGCATAATATACAGGACACCAGACTGAGGCCAGGAGAGGGGCAAGACGAGCGCGTGCTGCACTTTCCTCTCCCCAGCAGCAGGCCGGCAGCAGAAGATAGTGCCAGCCCAGGCAGCAGCAACAACAGGCACTCTGGGGGTATGTGCATCTGGCACTGTGGGGGCATATATGGCACTGTGGGGGCATGTATATCTGGCACTGTGGAGGCATGTGTATCTGGCACTGTGGGTGCATATCTGGCACTGTGGGGGCATGTGTATCTGGCACTGGGGGGGCATATCTGGCACTGTGGGGCAGTGGCGTCACAAGGTGGGTGCGGGGGGTGCATCCCGCACCCGGGTGTCATCTGCCGAGGGGTGACACCAAAGTGCCAGCTCCTGCTCAGTGACAGGAGCCGGGTGCTGCACTGTAACATTCCGTGCAGCAACCCGGCTCCTGTCACCATGTAGGAGCTGGCACTGCAGACATTCCAGTCTCCAGTGGCAGGCCGCAACTCGGACCCCCGGAGTGATGAAAATGTGGGTTGGGGTGCTTAGCCATGCCCCCTCCCATGAAGCCACGCCCCTCCCGTGGGAAACCCCATAAAGCCACACCCCTCTGTGAAGCCATGCCCCCTGTCACACCGGGTACAAAAGAGCTGAGTGACGCCTCTGGTATGGGGCATATCTGGCACTGTGGGGGCATATGTATATTTGTCACTGTGGGGGCATATCTGGCACAGTGGAGGCATGTGTATCTGGCACTGTGGAGGCATATCTGGCACTGTGGGGGCATGTGTATCTGGCACTGTGGGGACATATCTGGCACCGAAGGGGCATATCTGGCACTGAAGGGGCATATCTGGCACTCTGGGGGCATGTGTATCTGGCACTGAGGGGGCATGTGTATCTGGCACTGTGGGGGCATGTGTATCTGGCGCAGTGGGGGAATATCTGGCACTGTGGGGTCATATGTGTATCTGACACTCTGGGGCAATGTGTATCTGACACTCTGGGGGAATGTGTATCTGGCACTGTGGGGGCATATATGGCACTACTGGGGGAATTTGTGTATCTAGCACCGTGGGGCATTTGTGCATCTGGCACCATAGGGCATTTGTGCATTTGGCACCGTGAGGCATTTGTGTATCTGGAACTGTAGGAGCATATCTGGCATGGTGGGGGCATATCTGGCACTGTGGGGACATATTTGTATTGGCACTGTGGGGGGCATATCTGGCACTGTGGGGGCATATATTGCACTGAAGGGGCATATCTGGCACTGTGGGGGCATATGTGTATCTGGCACTGTGTGGGCATAGCTAGCACTGTGGGGGTATATCTGGCACTGTGGAGCATACCTGGCACTGAAGGGGCATATCTGGCACTGAAGGGGGTATATGTGTATCTGGCATTGTGGGGGCATATCTGGCACTGTGGGGGCATGTGTATCTGGCACTGTGGGGGCATATCTGGCACTGGGGACATATCTGCCACTGAAGGGGCATATCTGGCACTCTAGGGGCATATGTGTATCTGGCACTGTGGGGACATGTGTATCTGGCACTGTGGGGGCATATGTGTATATGGTGCATTTGGGGCATATCTGGCACTGTGGTGTCATATGTGTATCTGACACTCTGGGGCAATGTGTATCTGGCACTGTGGGGGCATATATGGCACTACTGTGGGCATTTGTGTATCTAGCACCGTGGGGCATTTGTGCATCAGGCACCATGGAGCATTTGTGCATCTGGCACCGTGGGGCATTTGTGCATCTGGCACTGTAGGAGCAAATCTGGCACAGTGGGGGTGTATCTGGCACTATTGGTGTCATAAGTGTATCTGCCCCCCCCATATGTGTATGTGTGTGGACATAGGGCACAGTGCCCAAAAAGTATGACTGTCTAGCTAAACTCACAACAGTTGGGGGGTATGGTGTTATACAAGTGATGTATACAATGCATGAAAATTGGTAGAGCAGTTCATGCTGTGGCCTATTTTGCACATAGATATTCATGAATTTTAGTTTGCCTACTGCATACATCCTGTATGGTAAAAAAAGAAAAAAGAAAAAACAATCCTTGATGTGCTTTTAAAAGGTGCAGCTAAAGGGTTTAGTCAATAGTTGGGATTTAGTGCCACAAGGGGCCTGTGCCATAATGCTGCTAAGATTCGATTATGACTCTGGTGCCCTTAAAGAAAACAACTCTGCTTTTGAATAAGAATGAGTATAGGTTCGTTGGTTGGTTGGTTGGTTGGTTGGTTGGTTGGTTGGTTAATTAAGTAAATACATGTAGATTTGGTATACACTGTTAAGGGCCCTACACATTGGCCGATCCGCCGCCGAGCTGGCCGACGGCGGATACGGCCGACGGGTGACCCGGCGGCGGGGGGGGGCAGTGACGGGGGGAGTGAAGTTTCTTCACTCCCCCCGTCACCCGGCTCCATAGCAGTGCAGGCAAATATGGACGAGATCGTGCATATTGGCCTGCATGCACAGTAAACGAGGCACCAGCGATGAATGAGCGTGGGGCCACGCATCGTTCATCACTGGTGCCTCCACACTCAAAGATATGAACGATATCTCGTTCATTAATGGCAGTCAATTAATTGATTTAAATCATTGACTAAAGATGTGGAATTGCCTGTGATGGCACTATTCCAGAGCTCAGCAGCATACAATGATAATCTTCTGATTCAAATTCTGAGTTTCCAAATCTGCTGTGGTAATCAAGCAAAGGCAAGACAATTGCGGGCGCTGCGCAGCTGCAGTCCCGACCCATTCGCATCTCAGCGAAGAACTGCTGCGTGCGAACGGGTCAGAATGGCCCCCACAGAATGGGTGTGGAAGGGGTCGGAAAGAATTGAATGCCACCCTTTATCTGTCTCCACTTTGGTGGTCATACCGAGTTGTTCGCTCGTTGCCGTTTTTCGCAACGGAGCGATTAGGTGGAAAAATGCGCATGCGCATGGTACGCAGCGCGCATGCGCTTAGTTATTTAACACAAAACTTAGTAGATTTACACAAGCTCGAGCGACGTTTTATCAACGCTCGAGTGATCGTAGTGTGATTAACAGGAGGTGGGTGTTTCTGGGCGGCAACATGGCGTTTTCAGGGAGTGTGCTAAAAAAACGCAGGCGTGCCAGGTAAAAACGCAGGAGTGGCTGGAGAAACGGAGGAGTGGCTGGCCAAACACAGGGCGTGTTTATGATGTTAAAACAGGAACTAAATGGACCGAGCTGTTCGCAATCTAGGAGTAGGTCTGGAGCTACTCAGAAACTGCAAGGAATTATTTAGAAGCATTTCTGCTAACCTTTCGTTCGCTATTCTGCTAAGCTAAGATGCACTCCCAGAGGGCGGCGGCCTAGCGTTTGCAGTGCTGCTAAAAGCAGCTAGCGAGCGAACAACTCGGAATGACCACCTTTATCTCTTGTTAAGGCTTAATACATTTGGGCCTATATACCTTTAAACCGAAAAACACTCATGAATTACACAGGTTCTGTAGCTGTCTGACTTCAAGTCTGCATTTCACCTGGTTTTAATCAGCCACCGAATCTGTGTAATTCATGAGTTTCCCAGTTTAAAGGGACAGAATGGTAAGCCTACTGTATATATAAGGGCAATTTGTAGGTAGTTTCAAGGGTGAAATAAATATATGAACGTGCTAAGATATAAATAATCCTATACATAATTAGTTCTGAAATAAATGTTATGGATAGCTGGATGTAATCTTCAGGAATAAAAGGCATTTGTGTGATGGTGGTAATAATAATAATAATAATAATAATAATAATAATAATAATAATAGTAATAATAATAATAACAATAATAATAATAATAATAATAATAATGGTCATTATTTTAAGCAAGCGTTTCAATTGATAATCATATATTTTGCAATAGTAAATTATGTGCAATTAGGGTCAGTGGAACGTTGTCTGAAGGTGTTGTCGTTAGTTTCTGCAGATGATGCAGATAACCGTCGCTGATAACATGTCTCCATGGCTGACCAATCTGACCAAGATAGGATAACACCTGAATACAAGTTTCGGTACTTCTGGCACCTGCCATGTTATAATAATGAACTAGAGATGATGGGTGGACATTTCCAAGAAGGACATGGCCTGTTTGACCAATGACATTTGAATGTCTGTTGCCACAAATTCTTTTCCACCATTGATAGTACAGACTTTTCACTTTAGGAGATTTTATCTGTCTTGTTTTCAAAATTTGGATCACTACATCATGCATAATAATGAGTAATCATGCGCTAACGAACTGCAAGGAGATACAATCCGCCAAACAAAAACTTTGGCTATCTTTTTATATTGAAAGCTCAATGATAATATATTCACCATGAAATGGACTATTTTGCTGTAATACTTTTTCTTGAAATATAAAGTTTTTTTAATACTTCAAACAATTTATTGTGTGTACAATCAGTTATTAACTCAAAAGGTAATTTTATTAATAGCGAGTTGTAAAGAAGTAGATTTCAGCACTTAGCGGGGGTCATTGAGGCGCTGACACAAAGCGGCAGTTGTACGCATATTGATCAATGTATTCACACTGCGCATGCATATAAGCCACAGTGTGCACACGCAGCCAGTGATTCGCGAGTGTGGTCGCAGCAAGATTTTAGCTGCAAAGCGTCTGACCGGAAGTCAGCGTTTGGGAGTGGTAACGGGGAGTGGTCATGCAAGACGTGTCATGGGCATGTAAACAGCATTTTCTGGGTGTGTATATATTAGCAGCTGTGATCGCACTTCTACTGGAGAGACCTGTGTGTCCTGGGAGAGCAGCTCAGCCTGCGCGTCTTCAGAGACTCTGCGTGGCGACTCAATTTGCGACGATGTTAGCAATGTTTCCGCAATTATGAGGTACCGTACACAAAAGATGCAATCGCAGTGGACGAGCGTTTGCATGGCTTAGCTTCTTCCCATAGTAGCATATAATCACAATTGCATACGGCAAATCATTGCAACAGGAGTAGGAAGAACAACAGCACTTGAATGACCCTCAGCATGTAACTATAAATGTGTGAAGTGAAAATCTAAGTATCAGCAATGCATAAATATATACATAAATACACAGAATGGCAGCCTTTACTGGTTTGCACCTGTTCAAGTGTAACGAATAAAACAGCGCAGGAAACAGGGGCCAAAACAAACAATCATGAATTACTGAATTCTCTGTTCAGCAACAATATAGTCAGGGGCTTAATGGGTTCTGTAAAAACATTCCCCACACTACTGCACCACTACCATTTTCCTAGTCTTGGAATCAAGGTAGAATGGATCTACGGATTCATAATGTTTACAGCAAATCCTGACACGATCATCTGCATATTACAGCAGACATCAAGACTCGTCAGAACAGGAGACATTGGCCCAAATGCCTTAGATAGATTAACGGTGGGATGTAATTGGAGATTGGAGACAGATTAACGGCGGGATGTAATTGGAGATTGGAGACAGATTAATGGCGGGGTGTAACTGGAGATTGGAGACAGATTAATGACGGGAAGTAATTTAAAATCGTGCCTTCTAAGTGATTGCCCCTTTAAAAAACATCCGCGTTTGTCCGGCATCTCGCACAGCCACCGGACTTGGGCAGCATTACATCCCGCCGAAAGAGTGATAAATGACCAACTAATCAGCACCTAACTGTCATTTTTCAAACACAGCCTGTGACATGGCAGTTAGGAAGCTGAGACTCAGAGATCAGCAGTTTCTGATACACTTACATCACCCTGTCATGTACCAACAGTCATTCCACAGTCAAAACAATTTTAGACCATTTTGATGTTTGGTCTGAGGAACACACTTTCTTTACTGTCTTTATTGTGTCTGGAAAACAGTGATGTGCAATGAGGCACTGGCTAGTATCAGAGCCAGATTTACACACACACACACACACACACACACACACACACACACACACACACACACACACACACACACACACACACCATTTGATGGTGAGTATTCACTTCAAATAATTAGAATAATACAACGATGATATGAATAATACAAAGATTTTATATGTGTGATATAAAAAATAATACATATTTTTTCCTAATGTGTGCAACACTGTAACCGCAGTGACTGTTTTAAAAAATAATATATATATTTTGATTTACATTAATATTTTGTGCCGTGTCATCCCAGTATACATCCTGGAGCTGCAGCTGCTCCGTTCATTTTGGGGTGTTCTGTCAGTCCACCCAAAATAAAATACATCTTTTTTCTTTTTTTATATATTTTGTGCTGTATCCTCCTAGTATACATCCAGGTGTGCTCCGTCCATTTCAGGGTGCAGTGTCCGTACTGTAGCTCATATAATTTCTTATATTATAATTTATTGTCCTATTTTCATAATTCTTCTTATCACCACATTGTGATTAATTCAAATTAATATTATTAATAATAAGTATAAATTAACTACATTTTAATTAAATTAATATAACTAACCTTCTGCATGTCAAAGACATATTTGAGGAACAGAAGAACTTAATCCTAATTTGAAAATAATTTTAACAGATGATTACAGCATTTAACTGCCAGGTGTTTGCTGCTCACTGCTGTCGCTTAATCATCCAGCTACCTTGTTGCAACCTTTTGGCCTAAACTGGATAAAAACAATATTGTGAGCTGAGACGTTCAGAATAGACTGGAAATGAATGAAATTGAATGTTATTAAGGTTAATAATACAGTAGGAACAAAAACACCCCTAAATTCTATTATTCTAGCTGTTATTAGAATTAAAAAAAAATATCCAGATCCAAAACCACAACCCACAAGTGCGGTTTCGGCAAAACCAATACAGATCCAAAACCAAAATACAAAATCCGAAAAATGGCCTGGCGCTCACCCCTAATATATACAGTGTATATTCTTTGTATAGTTCTAATAATTTTTATAATCAAATCTGTGACGTATACTGGAGTATAGCTCTGCCTCACCTGGCTACCCTGACTGCACGCCACTGCTAGAAAAGTGAACAGGACACACCAGAATCACTCAAGTTTAAAATTTAAGTTAAAAAGGTTCAGTATTTATGATCTATCTGGTGTACTCCAATCACATCTGTATACCTTCAGTGCTAGTTCAAATGCTGACTAGTATGCTGAATTGACTTGTAGAATTGCAGTTCAGTGTAATTATACTCTCAAATGGAGATTTTATGATTGTTAATAGCGTTCACCCATCCCAAAAAGAGCACTAACAAGTGTTCCTATAACTGTACAGTATGTCCAGGAAGACTTATAGGAATCAGAAAATCTAAACAGCAGAAGCTCCACTGAAAGTTAAATCAATGTGTTGCCTTTGTGGGTAAGTAATTACCTTTAGGTTGTACCTAATAAAAATAAATGTCTGTTTTAACATCTACTGCGCTCTTACTGCCATAAAGAGGTTAATACATTTGCTGCTACTGGAGCGTTGTTCTGCACCAGAATATTGATGTGAACTTTTAACATTTTGTTGGCACCAGCTTTAGTGTGTCTCATGTGAGCTATTCATATAAATTCAATAACATCTCTCCTTTTTCTCAAGTTGCACAGTAAATTCACGGCTTATTAGATCTTCCTGTGTAGAGTAGTATTTAATGTCAGCATTTTAAAATGTAAAATCTATACAGCAAAGTCTACTATGTAACCATTGAAATGAATCATTTGTTTTATATTTTGTTTCAAATGAACTCAAGTAAATTGTGTATGTATACCAATGCCCCAATCTGTCCAGTTTGTACCTGTGTAATGCTGATTTTACACTGAACGATAATTGTTCTCTTCCAGCCGATGCATTGCTAATTTGCCTGATTCATAGTTACACTATTTTTTCTGCTGCTCTGTGGCAAAACATCCAGCGTCTGTGGCAAAACATCCTAAAGCCGCAGAAGGCATTGAAAGTAAAAAGATGCCCATTGTTGGCTTCTCTGATCCACTGCTGCATCTGAAGACACACCGGACATTTTAGTAGCCTCAGGCAGTGGCGTCACAAGGGGTGTGCAGGGAGTGCGGGCCGAAGGGTGACACCAAAGTGCCGGCTCCTGCTCAGTGACAGCACCTGACTCCTGTCACTGTGCAGAAGCCGACACTGCAGACGAGGCAGTCTCCGGGGGCATCCCACAACTCCCGGACCCCAAGTGATGGAAACAGGTGTCGGAGTACGTAGCCACGCCCAATCACATGAAGCAGCCACACCCCATAACACAAAGGCAAAACCCCTTTTGAGCAGCTGCCACACCAGGTGTCCTAGGAGGAAGTGACGCCACTGCCCTCAGGTTATTTAGGATGTCTGGCTAATAACACTTCCAGGGCCAGTGAAGCTACATCCAGGAATGTAGCTACTGGCTTCGGCATGTCCAAAAACCAGGCCGATATGCCCATTTTCTGGAATGCTTCCCATTGTAGCTTATAAATGCCAGCAGCTTGTCAATGATGCTGTGGATTTTTGGGCACTGTGAGCAATTTTGCAGAAACAGATCTGAACATGTACAGTGCATCTCCTGTGCATGAGCAGATCTGAAAACATTGGAGATTTACATAAATATCAAATTTACGTAAGTCTCTGAATCAGGCCCAGTATGTGTACATGAATGATATCATTCAACAATGAAAATTGGTAAAAAAAAATGGTTGTGGTCAATTGACTTTCAAATATATTTAAGTATCCAGTGGATCGTACTGCCAATTTCATTCAGTATACTATATGTCAGTATATCCATATATCGTCTAAGGGGCATGGCCACCACAGAGGTATTGGATATCTGTTAGAGAGGACATAGTCAACCTGCAAAGAACAGGTCCTATATATAAAGAAAGGGACAGGGGTGTGTTGGGACAGCCTATTTTATTGGAAGGAATGCTAATTTTGATGTAGTTTTCATACAAACAAACCAAGCACCCAAGTTCATCCATGATCCAACTTCACTAAATCACTGACTGTCTAGTAGAGTAACAAAGCATAATCTGAGTGCCCAAACTGGAACCTGACCACTAGAGGAGGTGCCCACAGCAGTGAGGCCCACCAGGGATTTCTTCTGTACACCTGTTGGCCAGTCCAACACTGGACTTGCATAATTGTAACTCAATCAGGCCCAGAATGTTGTTGCTGAATACAGAGTGACTAAACAGAACAATAACCAGAGACTGCCAAAAGTATGACTATAGGGCAATAAAAAGGGAACAAAATATATTTATTTCTGCAAACTACTAAAAGAAAACCCTATGTATATAATAAAACCAATATAATATTTTCTTGATTACAATAAAAATGTATAAAAGCTATTCCCTGTGGAACAAAATCTTCTACAAAACATAAAAATTGATTTGGGACAACATAATAGGTGGTATATTTACTAAAAGTTGACTGTAATTGATTTTCCTCGACTAAAACTGATCTTAATCAATGTTGTGCTTCCAGGGATTAAACACATATTTACTAATATGAAAAAATAAATATGCAGAAAACAATCTGTTTGTAAATTTGTGTTAAAGCCCTGGAAATCCAACATCGATTAAGATCAAAATGTATTAAAATCGACCTTTGGTAATTATACTCCTAGTTGTTAAGTGGTTCGTTCAATATGTTATATTGGTTGCTCTTTATTAAAAATATTTGGTAAGGATCATATTATGCTTTTCAGTGTTAATGCACCCAATATCATGGTACTGATCCCACCTTTATATACTCCTATATATCATGCCCCTACTCCACAGGAGTGCACCTAGAGTGAGTTTAAGTTGTGTGGAACTGCACTTTTGTCTATTATATGCCTTAGGGTGGGTACACACTTGCACGATGTTAGCACGATTTGCCATATCGGCATGACAAATCATGTACATCGTGCAGTGTGTATGCACTATTGCGCACTCCCATGGGTTGCATCCAACATTTTGTGGCCGGCCCTGCTGCACAGCCACCTGGAAGATATCGCACATGACTGCAGTGTAATGAAGGACGGTATGAATTTTGTTCCGTCGTTCATTATATCGAACTAGTATGTACTGGCAATCGGACCATCAGCCCAATTGCTGATCATTATAATATGTACCCACCCCCCCAGGTAAAATTGGCCACCCCGATCAGTGTTAGTGAAGCCAGATGCAGTCCGAGACTGCACTGGCTACACTGTGACTGGCAGTGACTTCCTATTGGAAGTCCTACAGTACTTCTCAGTCACAGACACTACAAGCAGTCCCATTTCGAGGTGTTTTCTCTCTCCGGGACTGCCAGACTGCGCTGTGACAAGCCAGTAGGAAGCCACTCTCTGCCTTTCGCGCTGCCCAATCTGGCTTCTATTGGCTGTGCGAAAGACATTATTGAATAATACTAAATATGCTCCATAATTCTGCACTTTTTTTTTCATTTGAGGCACTACATTATTTATGGTTAAAAATGTGTTGCAAATTAGTAATGCACTAGAGCAATAACCAATAAAAGTGTTTGTGCAAAAAAAACTGTCAACAATGCCTCCCACAAAAAAAACTGTATTATACCATTATTACTGTATTCTTTATAATTAATTTATTATACACTGCCAGTCAAGCACACAAAAGACATCATGATAAAAATGAAGCATGAGCTGGTAAAGGATTGACTTGTGAGAGACAAAAGACTGTCCCCAAAAAATACAACCCATAATGAAAAGACAAGTGGTGCACAATGGATTGTCCTTGGGCCCTCCAACCCACTGTTATGTTGTATATTAAAAAGGACATGCACATTTTAACAAATGAAGCACTTCAGTGACAGGGACTGTCCCTTTTGTGGCTGAAGTGCTTGGTTTATTTGAGCCCCACAAACCAAGCTATCAATGAGTTTAAATTGGCTAAAAGTGTTCATTATTCATTGCCATATTTGGTACATGTCAAACTCATCATCATCCTCGACATCAACCTCCTCACTAATATCACTGTTATCAACACACAGTATAATCTCATCCCCACTGGAAACCATTGTTACAGAAGAATTTTTCAGTCTGTTGTAGTTGGCATCACAAGTCTTCCTCATAGAATTTGTAATACATTCTAATGAACATTTTTTGGAAGTATCCTTCTATGCCGATCACTCATAAAGTTTCAAACTGTTGTTAGTCAATGCTGGACTGCTTGTTATTATTTTACAGGATTTTTCAGATTTTGATAATTAATTTGCATGGAGTTGCTACAAATTACATAACAGGAATGTGGTGCCTAAGTGGTTAACATCCCTACCTCAACTAACTTTAGCCTCACAAATGGTAGAGAAGCCTTGACAAACCTTGTTAGGATTTGTGTAAAAATAATAATTATTTTGTAGTACAGACAGGGAACCAGTAAGTAATACAACCCAGCTAATATTATACGCCATATCACTTGTTTTAATTTTGAAAAGAGCCCAATTGTTCAACTTCAATAATAAAATAATAAGATTTTTTTTTTTAGTAGAAATGTGTGGGCTTGGTTTGCAGTAAACCAAGCCCACCTGAACTTTCACATTTCCCTCTTACTCTATGCCGATCATTCATAAAGTTCCAAACTGTTGTTAGTCAATGCTGGACTGCTTGTTATTACTTTACAGCATTTTTCAGAATTTGATAATTAATTTGCATGAAGTTGCTACAAATGACATAACAGGGATGTGGTGCCTAAGTGGTTAACATCCCTACCTCTACTAACTTTAGCCTCACAAATGGTAGAGAAGCCTTGACAAACCTTTTTAGAATTTGTGTAAAAATAATAATTGTTTTGTAGTACAGACAGGGAACCAGTAAGTAATACAACCCAGCTAATATACGCCATATCACTTGTTTTAATTTTGAAAAGAGCACAATTGTTCAACTTCAATAATAAATTATAATAATTTTTTTTTAGTAGAGATGTGTGGGCTTGGTTTTCAGTAAACCAAGCCCACCAGAACTTTCACTTTCCCCCATTACTCAGGTTCCAAAAAGATGCAAAACATCATCTTCCCGGCGTAGGATCTTGCATGTTTTGGATTCAATATAAATCCCTCCCCTGGTTATTCGGGAGCCATTTCACACAAGACCGCTGGAGAGCTGTGTGCTGATGCTGTGTGCCAATGATTACTGAACTGCTGGCATATCTTTAATGTGTACAAGGTAACGTCCCCTTGGTCTAGGGGGCTCACACCATGTTATACTTACTGCTCTGTTGGCCTGGCACCTGCTGCACAGATGCTAAAATCACTGCGAAAATTGTGACCACAGCCATTTTCTGGTGATTTACGCATGCGCAATAGAGATGTTCCCGGAATTGCAGCGCAGGGTGCTATGTTCCAAGAGAGTTGTGCAGTAGACTCTGGCACAATGCTAGAGTCTACTGTACTGCCAGAGAGTAGGGGGCTTGATTGGAGCCTGCACACAAGCCCCCTCCTCTCTTAAAGTACCTCTGTGCTGAGCTCACGAGCTCACTGCTGACATATGTGATTGTCTACTCACTGAGGCTCTTAGTGTTAATATTGGCCAAGCTAGATTAATGATAGGCAGTTAGCAAAACATTATTTTTATTTTTATAGTGCAGGAAATTACATCTATATTTTCTAAGTTTGTCACACTGGTGCTGAGCATTAATCCCCTGTGCAACTGCACACTGGTGTTGTATTCTTTTGCCACTGCCAGCAGTGCAACTGCAGCCCAGAGCTTCTAATATAGAGCAGCATTAACCCATGGCACACCCTGGTATTTTTTGTCTTTGCCAAGTACCTACAAGGCAGCTCAGAGCTCCTAATACAGAGCAGCATTAACCCTTTATGGATGAAAAGTGCCACTGTAAGCACTTTGAGTTGTGAAAAAAACAGAAAAAATGCATTTTTTTTGTACAACTTGTTTATTCAATAGAGCTCAATAGATACTGGTCCACTGCATTAATAAATATAAATATAAGCACTGAGTCAATAGGGATCACGATCAGCTGACAAAAGAGCAGGAGCAGTGATAAAGTACTAGTGCAATGTAGAGATGTGCACTTGAAATTTTTCGGGTTTTGTGTTTTGGTTTTGGGTTCGGTTCCGCGGCCGTGTTTTGGGTTCGACCGCGTTTTGGCAAAACCTCACCGAATTTTTTTTGTCGGATTCGGGTGTGTTTTGGATTCGGGTGTTTTTTTCAAAAAACACTAAAAAACAGCTTAAATCATAGAATTTTGGGGTCATTTTGATCCCAAAGTATTATTAACCTCAAAAACCATAATTTCCACTCATTTTCAGTCTATTCTGAACACCTCACACCTCACAATATTATTTTTAGTCCTAAAATTTGCACCGAGGTCGCTGGATGACTAAGCTCAGCGACCCTAGTGGCCGACACAAACACCTGGCCCATCTAGGAGTGGCACTGCAGTGTCACGCAGGATGGCCCTTCCAAAAAACACTCCCCAAACAGCACATGACGCAAAGAAAAAAAGAGGCGCAATGAGGTAGCTGTGTGAGTAAGATAAGCGACCCTAGTGGCCGACACAAACACCTGGCCCATCTAGGAGTGGCACTGCAGTGTCACGCAGGATGGCCCTTCCAAAAAACACTCCCCAAACAGCACATGACGCAAAGAAAAAAAGAGGCGCAATGAGGTAGCTGTGTGAGTAAGATAAGCGACCCTAGTGGCCGACACAAACACCTGGCCCATCTAGGAGTGGCACTGCAGTGTCACGCAGGATGGCCCTTCCAAAAAACACTCCCCAAACAGCACATGACGCAAAGAAAAAAAGAGGCGCAATGAGGTAGCTGTGTGAGTAAGATAAGCGACCCTAGTGGCCGACACAAACACCTGGCCCATCTAGGAGTGGCACTGCAGTGTCACGCAGGATGGCCCTTCCAAAAAACACTCCCCAAACAGCACATGACGCAAAGAAAAAAAGAGGCGCAATGAGGTAGCTGTGTGAGTAAGATAAGCGACCCTAGTGGCCGACACAAACACCTGGCCCATCTAGGAGTGGCACTGCAGTGTCACGCAGGATGGCCCTTCCAAAAAACACTCCCCAAACAGCACATGACGCAAAGAAAAAAAGAGGCGCAATGAGGTAGCTGTGTGAGTAAGATAAGCGACCCTAGTGGCCGACACAAACACCTGGCCCATCTAGGAGTGGCACTGCAGTGTCACGCAGGATGGCCCTTCCAAAAAACACTCCCCAAACAGCACATGACGCAAAGAAAAAAAGAGGCGCAATGAGGTAGCTGTGTGAGTAAGATAAGCGACCCTAGTGGCCGACACAAACACCTGGCCCATCTAGGAGTGGCACTGCAGTGTCACGCAGGATGGCCCTTCCAAAAAACACTCCCCAAACAGCACATGATGCAAAGAAAAAAAGAGGCGCAATGAGGTAGCTGTGTGAGTAAGATAAGCGACCCTAGTGGCCGACACAAACACCTGGCCCATCTAGGAGTGGCACTGCAGTGTCACGCAGGATGGCCCTTCCAAAAAACACTCCCCAAACAGCACATGACGCAAAGAAAAAAAGAGGCGCAATGAGGTAGCTGTGTGAGTAAGATAAGCGACCCTAGTGGCCGACACAAACACCTGGCCCATCTAGGAGTGGCACTGCAGTGTCACGCAGGATGGCCCTTCCAAAAAACACTCCCCAAACAGCACATAACGCAAAGAAAAAAAGAGGCGCAATGAGGTAGCTGTGTGAGTAAGATAAGCGACCCTAGTGGCCGACACAAACACCTGGCCCATCTAGGAGTGGCACTGCAGTGTCACGCAGGATGGCCCTTCCAAAAAACACTCCCCAAACAGCACATGACGCAAAGAAAAAAAGAGGCGCAATGAGGTAGCTGTGTGAGTAAGATAAGCGCCCCTTGTGGCCGACACAAACACCTGGCCCATCTAGGAGTGGCACTGCAGTGTCACGCAGGATGGCCCTTTCAAAAAACACTCCCCAAACAGCACATGACGCAAAGAAAAAAAGAGGCGCAATGAGGTAGCTGTGTGAGTAAGATAAGCGACCCTAGTGGCCGACACAAACACCTGGCCCATCTAGGAGTGGCACTGCAGTGTCACGCAGGATGGCCCTTCCAAAAAACACTCCCCAAACAGCACATGACGCAAAGAAAAAAAGAGGCGCAATGAGGTAGCTGTGTGAGTAAGATAAGCGACCCTAGTGGCCGACACAAACACCTGGCCCATCTAGGAGTGGCACTGCAGTGTCACGCAGGATGGCCCTTCAAAAAAATACTCCCCAAACAGCACATGACGCAAAGAAAAATGAAAGAAAAAAGAGGTGCAAGATGGAATTGTCCTTGGGCCCTCCCACCCACCCTTATGTTGTATAAACAGGACATGCACACTTTAACCAACCCATCATTTCAGTGACAGGGTCTGCCACACGACTGTGACTGAAATGACGGGTTGGTTTGGACCCCCACCAAAAAAGAAGCAATTAATCTCTCCTTGCACAAACTGGCTCTACAGAGGCAAGATGTCCACCTCATCATCATCCTCCGATATATCACCGTGTACATCCCCCTCCTCACAGATTATCAATTCGTCCCCACTGGAATCCACCATCTCAGCTCCCTGTGTACTTTGTGGAGGCAATTGCTGCTGGTCAATGTCTCCACGGAGGAATTGATTATAATTAATTTTAATGAACATCATCTTCTCCACATTTTCTGGAAGTAACCTCGTACGCCGATTGCTGACAAGGTGAGCGGCGGCACTAAACACTCTTTCGGAGTACACACTTGTGGGAGGGCAACTTAGGTAGAATAAAGCCAGTTTGTGCAAGGGCCTCCAAATTGCCTCTTTTTCCTGCCAGTATAAGTACGGACTGTCTGACATGCCTACTTGGATGCGGTCACTCATATAATCCTCCACCATTCTTTCAATGGGGAGAGAATCATATGCAGTGACAGTAGACGACATGTCCGTAATCGTTGTCAGGTCCTTCAGTCCGGACCAGATGTCAGCATCAGCAGTCGCTCCAGACTGCCCTGCATCACCGCCAGCGGGTGGGCTCGGAATTCTGAGCCTTTTCCTCGCACCCCCAGTTGCGGGAGAATGTGAAGGAGGAGATGTTGACAGGTCGCGTTCCGCTTGACTTGACAATTTTCTCACCAGCAGGTCTTTGAACCCCAGCAGACTTGTGTGTGCCAGAAAGAGAGATCCAAGGTAGGTTTTAAATCTAGGATCGAGCACGGTGGCCAAAATGTAGTGCTCTGATTTCAACAGATTGACCACCCGTGAATCCTTGTTAAGCGAATTAAGGGCTTCATCCACAAGTCCCACATGCCTAGCGGAATCGCTCTGTGTTAGCTCCTCCTTCAATGTCTCCAGCTTCTTCTGCAAAAGCCTGATGAGGGGAATGACCTGACTCAGGCTGGCAGTGTCTGAACTGACTTCACGTGTGGCAAGTTCAAAGGGCAGCAGAACCTTGCACAACGTTGAAATCATTCTCCACTGCGCTTGAGACAGGTGCATTCCACCTCCTATATCGTGCTCAATTGTATAGGCTTGAATGGCCTTTTGCTGCTCCTCCAACCTCTGAAGCATATATAGGGTTGAATTCCACCTCGTTACCACTTCTTGCTTCAGATGATGGCAGGGCAGGTTCAGGCGTTTTTGGTGTTGCTCCAGTCTTCTGTACGTGGTGCCTGTACGCCGAAAGTGTCCCGCAATTCTTCTGGCCACCGACAGCATCTCTTGCACGCCCCTCTCGTTTTTTAAATAATTCTGCACCACCAAATTCAAGGTATGTGCAAAACATGGGACGTGCTGGAATTTGCCCATATTTAATGCACACACAATATTGCTGGCGTTGTCCGATGCCACAAATCCACAGGAGAGTCCAATTGGGGTAAGCCATTCCGCGATGATCTTCCTCAGTTGCCGTAAGAGGTTTTCAGCTGTGTGCGTAATCTGGAAACCGGTGATACAAAGCGTAGCCTGCCTAGGAAAGAGTTGGCGTTTGCGAGATGCTGCTACTGGTGCCGCCGCTGCTGTTCTTGCGGCGGGAGTCCATACATCTACCCAGTGGGCTGTCACAGTCATATAGTCCTGACCCTGCCCTGCTCCACTTGTCCACATGTCCGTGGTTAAGTGGACATTGGGTACAACTGCATTTTTTAGGACACTGGTGAGTCTATTTCTGACGTCCGTGTACATTCTCGGTATCGCCTGCCTAGAGAAGTGGAACCTAGATGGTATTTGGTAACGGGGGCACACTACCTCAAGAAATTGTCTAGTTCCCTGTGAACTAACGGCGGATACCGGACGCACGTCTAACACCAACATAGTTGTCAAGGCCTCAGTTATCCGCTTTGCAACAGGAAGACTGCTGTGATATTTCATCTTCCTCGCAAAGGACTGTTGGACAGTCAATTGCTTGGTGGAAGTAGTAAAAGTGGTCTTACGACTTCCCCTCTGGGATGACCATCGACTCCCAGCAGCAACAACAGCAGCGCCAGCAGCAGTAGGCGTTACACGCAAGGATGCATCGGAGGAATCCCAGGCAGGAGAGGACTCGTCAGAATTGCCAGTGACATGGCCTGCAGGACTATTGGCATTCCTGGGGAAGGAGGAAATTGACACTGAGGGAGTTGGTGGGGTGGTTTGCGTGAGCTTGGTTACAAGAGGAAGGGATTTAATGGTCAGTGGACTGCTTCCGCTGTCGCCCAAAGTTTTTGAACTTGTCACTGACTTATTATGAATGCGCTGCAGGTGACGTATAAGGGAGGATGTTCCGAGGTGGTTAACGTCCTTACCCCTACTTATTACAGCTTGACAAAGGCAACACACGGCTTGACAAATGTTGTCCGCATTTCTGTTGAAATACTTCCACACCGAAGAGCTGATTTTTTTGGTATTTTGACCAGGCATGTCAATGGCCATATTCCTCCCACGGACAACAGGTGTCTACCCGGGTGCCTGACTTAAACAAACCACCTCACCATCAGAATCCTCCTTATCAATTTCCTCCCCAGCGCCAGCAACACCCATATCCTCCTCATCCTGGTGTACTTCAACACTGACATCTTCAATCTGACTATCAGGAACTGGACTGCGGGTGCTCCTTCCAGCACTTGCAGGGGGCGTGCAAATGGTGGAAGGCGCATGCTCTTCACGTCCAGTGTTGGGAAGGTCAGGCATCGCAACCGACACAATTGGACTCTCCTTGTGGATTTGGGATTTCGAAGAACGCACAGTTCTTTGCTGTGCTTTTGCCAGCTTGAGTCTTTTCATTTTTCTAGCGAGAGGCTGAGTGCTTCCATCCTCATGTGAAGCTGAACCACTAGCCATGAACATAGGCCAGGGCCTCAGCCGTTCCTTGCCACTCCGTATGGTAAATGGCATATTGGCAAGTTTACGCTTCTCCTCCGACAATTTTATTTTAGATTTTTGAGTCCTTTTTTTACTGATATTTGGTGTTTTGGATTTTACATGCTCTGTACTATGACATTGGGCATCGGCCTTGGCAGACGACGTTGCTGGCATTTCATCATCTCGGCAATGACTAGTGGCAGCAGCTTCAGCACGAGGTGGAAGTCGATCTTGATCTTTCCCTATTTTTGGAACCTCAACATTTTTGTTCTCCATATTTTAATAGGCACAACTAAAAGGCACCTCAGGTAAACAATGGAGATGGATGGATACTAGTATACTTATGGATGACGAGCGACTGCCGACACAGAGGTAGCTACAGCCGTGGACTACCATACTGCTAATATAGACTGGATGATAATGAGATAAAATTAAAATATATATATATATCACACTAGTACTGCAGCCAGACAGGTATATATTATGTAATGACGGACCTGCTGGACACTGTCTGTCAGCACTGCAGACTCCTAAAGTAAGCTACTAGTATCAAGAAGATAGAAAAAAAAAAAACCACGGGTAGGTGGTATACGATTATGGATGACGAGCGACTGCCGACACAGAGGTAGCTACAGCCGTGGACTACCGTACTGTGTCTGCTGCTAATATAGACTGGATGATAATGAGATAAAATTAAAATATATATATATATATCACACTAGTACTGCAGCCGGACAGGTATATATTATGTAATGACGGACCTGCTGGACACTGTCTGTCAGCACTGCAGACTCCTAAAGTAAGCTACTAGTATCAAGAAGATAGAAAAAAAAAACCACGGGTAGGTGGTATACAATTATGGATGGACAAGCGACTGCCGACACAGAGGTAGCTACAGCCGTAGACTACCGTACTGTGTCTGCTGCTAATATAGACTGGATGATAATGAGATAAAATTAAAAAATATATATATATATCACACTAGTACTGCAGCCGGACAGGTATATATTATGTAATGACGGACCTGCTGGACAATGTCTGTCAGCACTGTGCAGACTCCTAAAGTAAGCTACTAGTATCAAGAAGATAGAAAAAAAAAAACCACGGGTAGGTGGTATACAATTATGGATGGACGAGCGACTGCCGACACAGAGGTAGCTACAGCCGTGGACTACCGTACTGTGTCTGCTGCTAATATAGACTGGATGATAATGAGATAAAATTAAAATATATATATATATCACACTAGTACTGCAGCCGGACAGGTATATATTATGTAATGACGGACCTGCTGGACACTGTCTGTCAGACTCAGCACTGCAGACTCCTAAAGTAAGCTACTAGTATCAAGAAGATAGAAAAAAAAAAACCACGGGTAGGTGGTATACAATTATGGATGGACGAGCGACTGCCGACACAGAGGTAGCTACAGCCGTGGACTACCGTACTGTGTCTGCTGCTAATATAGACTGGATGATAATGAGATAAAATTAAAATATATATATATATCACACTAGTACTGCAGCCGGACAGGTATATATTATGTAATGACGGACCTGCTGGACACTGTCTGTCAGCACTGTGCAGACTCCTAAAGTAAGCTACTAGTATCAAGAAGATAGAAAAAAAAACCACGGGTAGGTGGTATACAATTATGGATGGACGAGCGACTGCCGACACAGAGGTAGCTACAGCCGTGGACTACCGTACTGTGTCTGCTGCTAATATAGACTGGATGATAATGAGATAAAATTAAAATATATATATATATCACACTAGTACTGCAGCCGGACAGGTATATATTATGTAATGACAGACCTGCTGGACACTGTCTGTCAGACTCAGCACTGCAGACTCCTATAGTAAGCTACTAGTATCAAGAAGATAGAAAAAAAAAAAACCACGGGTAGGTGGTATACAATTATGGATGGACGAGCGACTGCCGACACAGAGGTAGCTACAGCCGTGGACTACCGTACTGTGTCTGCTGCTAATATAGACTGGATGATAATGAGATAAAATTAAAATATATATATATGACACTAGTACTGCAGCCGGACAGGTATATATTATGTAATGACGGACCTGCTGGACACTGTCTGCAGAATGCGTTTATAAAAACACCACACGACGAGTGTTTAACTTTTTCAGGCAGACAATCACAATATACTGGTGGTCAGCAGACAATCACAATACTGGTGGTCAGTGGTCACTGGTCAGTCACACTGGCAGTGGCACTCTGGCAGCAAAAGTGTGCACTGTACTTAAATATGTACTCCTGCTATAACTGCTCCCCAGTCTCCCCCACAATTAAGCTGTGTGAGCAGTGAGCACTCAGCACAGTCAGATAATGATATACAGTATTACATATGATGCAGCACACTGGGCTGAGCACAGATATGGTATGTGACTGTGTCACACTGTGTATCGTTTTTTTTCAGGCAGAGAACGGATTAATTAAACTGGTGGTCACTGGTCACACTATCAGCAGCAAGTAGTACTCCTCCTAATAATATGCTCCCCAAAATTTGTGTCTCTCTCTAGTATCTAGTCTAAACGGAGAGGACGCCAGCCACGTCCTCTCCCTATCAATCTCAATGCACGTGTGAAAATGGCGGCGACGCGCGGCTCCTTATATAGAATCCGAGTCTCGCGATAGAATCCGAGCCTCGCGAGAATCCGACAGCGGGATGATGATGTTCGGGCGCGCTCGGGTTAACCGAGCAAGGCGGGAAGATCCGAGTCGCTCGGCCCCGTGTAAAAAAACCTGAAGTTCGGGTGGGTTCGTACTTCGAGGAACCGAACCCGCTCATCTCTAGTGCAATGTCTGCTGCCAGTCATGAGGATCATGATATTAGTACTTCAACATAAACTAAAGCTGGTGCTCAGGAGCCTAGATGATTTAAGAAAGGGCACCTGAAATCAAAACAATACTTTATAATGCTAAAGAAACAAACATCACCTCTAATAAAGGGAAAGCTTACTGCTGAAAAACGGGATGTAGTTATGTGACCGGCGGACAAGAGACAGTCGGTCACATTACCTCCCCCTACATCCTGCCCTCTGACAATCCTGACGGTCAGCATGCCGAGCAACAGGGACTATTCCCATTCGCACCGTGGTGAGCGGCTTCTTTAACACCCCCCCCCCTCCCCCGCCGGCATTCTGCTGCTGGGATCCTGGCATCAGGATACTGACCGCCGGAATCCCGGCCGCCGGTAAAACGATACACACCCCTGAAAAATATAAAATTGTCAACACTGTACTTTGTTGCACTGGGTAGCAAAGATCTTCCTCATAGAATTTGTAGTCCATTTTTATGAACATGAGTCTTTTTCCACATTTCATTAGTTGCTAATTCTAGTGGTTTCAGTAGCTTGCATAAACAGAGAGTATTCTACAATGTGCTGGAGAAAGGTACATTCCCCCTCCTCTCCCTATGTTATAGCTTCTTGTGTAGGTTTTGATGGCTTGTTGCTGTTCCTCCATTCGCTAAAGCATATAAAGGGTGCAATTCCACCTGATCACTACCTCTTGCTTCAGTTGGTGGCACGAAAAATGGAACTCTTCTTGCAGCCACTGTAATCTTCTACATGCAACTGCTGAATGACGATAAGGGGGGTAATTCCAAGTTGATCGCAGCAGGATTTTTGTTAGCAATTGGGCAAAACCATGTGCACTGCAGGGGAGGCAGATATAACATGTGCAGAGAGAGTTAGATTTGGGTGTGGTGAGTTCAATCTGCAATCTAAATTGCAGTGTAAAAATAAAGCAGCCAGTATTTACCCTGCACAGAAATAAAATAACCCACCCAAATCTAACTCTTTCTGCACATGTTATATCTGCCTCCCCTGCAGTGCACATGGTTTTGCCCAATTGCTATCAAAAATAGTGCTGCGATCAACTTGGAATTACCCCCAATGTCCACACATTTTGTCAGGCCACAGACAGAATCTCCTACACACCCCTATCATTTTTAAACATATTCTGAACCACCAAGTTTTCTGTGTGTGCAAAACATAGCATACAATATACTCTCACAATGTTGCATGCGTTATCGGAAATGGCAGAGTCTCAGCGGGGTAGGCCATCTTGCTATGACATGCCTGAGTTTTTCACCTTTTTTTCCAACAGGTTGACATTGGTATGCCTCAGTGAAGCTGGTGATACAGAGAGTAGCCTGCCAGCAAATGAGCTGATGTTGTGTGTTAGATACTGCTGCTGCTTGTGATGGAGATACAACCACCGAGTGGACTGTCATAGTCATGTAATCTTTAGTTTGACCAGTACCACTTGTCTACATATCTCTGATTAAGTGGATAGTGGGTACAATAGCATTTATTAGGCCATAATTCAATTTTTTTTTTTTTTTTTTACCTCCCAGTACAGGCGAGGAATCATTGTTATATTAAAATGGAATTAAGATGGAATTTAGTAGTGGGGACACAAGTCCTCAATTAACCGTGTAAAACCAGACGCATTGTGGGCTTGATGTCCATACTGCCCCCCTCCTCCTTCATACATTTTCTTAGTCAATCAAACAATTAAATTAATTAACTAACTAACGAATCAATCAATCAATCAATCAATCAATCAATCAATCAATCCTTCTTTTACATCAACACTAAGTAAAGAAAAGGCCATAAAGGAATAAAATCATTTTTGATACCATCACCAAATACCCCATTGATTAAAATTTTCAGAAATGTAACAATTAAGTTCAATTGAGTTATGAATCCTTCCTTCCTTCCTTCCTTCCTTCCTTCCTTCCTTCCTTCCTTCCTTCCTTCCTTCCTTCCTTCCTTCCTTCCTTCCTTCCTTCCTCTTCTGCTCAATACATACTCCACCTCCTTGAGTCTCTCATCTTTATTACAGAAAATATTATTGTTTACTTTCTGTGGGGTCATATAATCTATTAAACTGCCATCCTGTCTGCAGCTGCAGTGCCACTCTGTTTCCTAGATGCGCCATGTTTGAAGTGGAACTGCCACGTGTTTGTGCTGCCCACTACTGTCGCTTAGCTTAGTCAGCCAGCTATCTTGGTGCAACCATTTGGTCTAAACGTGTTGAAAGTGATATTGTGAGCTGTGAGATGGTCAACATTGACTGGAAATGACTGGAAATGAATGTTATTAAGGTTAATAATACTGTAGGAACAATATTACATATTACATGATGTTTTTAGCATTTAAAAAAAAATACAGATCCAAAACGAAAAAACACTTGAGGGTGGTTTTGTCAAATTAAAACAAAAACACAAAATTAATACAGATCCAAAACCAAAAACACAGGGGTCGGCACTCATCTCTATTTTTTAGTAGACAGATAGGCTGTACGTATTAGACTGGCACCTAGCAGTAACACAACCCAGCTAATAATAAAGTATATACACTGCGTCACTCTTAAAAATAAGTGTTTTATTTTTTTTAACAGGAAAAAAGTGTATTTAAAAAAATAATAATTTGCTCCTGTGATCAGATCTGAATTAGGTCCATAGTTTTTACATGTGTTTGCACTGCAGGATGTGTAGTTGTGATGTAGTCCCCAGCCCCGTCCCATGCCCTCTGACTCCACTCTCCAGTGTGAAATAGCGCCCATGATCAAAAGGGAATAACTCATATAGAATCCAAAATACACAAGTTCTGACTCTGGGGAAATCCAAAACACATGAGATCCAACACCAAAAGCGCTTGAGCCAAGACTCAGAAACACTAACTTTTGGTGTGTTCGGATTCTACAAAATCAGAACCGCACATCTCTGCTTTAGATTACTCATGGCCTCCCCCTTTACCTCTCTTACTCCTTCTCTCTAAGCCTAGAGAGGTGCAACAGTTAGATACATGTTAGTCTATGTAGAGCCTGAAATATACTACATATTTCTGTGCATGCACCCTACAAGAAAAATAATAATTTTGAGCTACCTTGTTGGAGTCATGCAGGGTGATTCACAAGTGGTTGGATAAAGCATCGCTACTGCTTCCAAGTGGTATAAGTAGATGCCTCCTGCATGCATGTGTGATCCTCTGCTGTATGCGAGGATGCAGCACCGTATCACCTTCAACACCATAGGCCTTCTGAGTAACCCATGAGGTTATAATGACTGTCCGCTGCAGCTCCATCTTTGAGACCTAGGAAATCTCTGTTGCGGCTCCATCGCCGAGGCCAGGAAATCTTCCCGTTTTGGGAAATGGAGACCATCGCCACCCCCTACCCACCACCAAATGGCTGCAAACTGTCAATCAACTGTCTTCAGCCGAACTACATCCGACAGTGTATGCGAAATGTACTGGACATCCTGTGCCTGAAGCCACAACAGTGACAGGACCTGAATCTGACCCATAGTTATCAAGAGTGCTCCCCACATGATTTTTCCCCATCATTTTATCTTTTGTTACTTTACATGCAACCACATATTAAGAGTTATCATATTTTCCGACCCAAAGAGAATTTAGAAAAATGTAGACCTAGATGTCAGTCTTAGTACTTTTTGTGATGCCATAAACTTATTTCTGCACCACTGAGCCATTTATGCATGGCACTCTCATGGGTTCATTTGTCAAGATGACAGCGATTGTGCATTTTCTTCCTTTTTGATGGTAGTCACTGGACAAATATGAGAAAATGAGGGATTGATTACTGAAGCTTGGCTAATCGCAGTAATGCACCTGAGTATGTGCCCAAATGCAAAATTCATATTCTGTGTCAAGTAATGAAATTCTGTAATAAACCTCGAGTGTTAGATGTTGTGCATTTGGAGTGCCATTGCCATTAATGCTCAGGTAAATAATATTAATATTATTTCTGAAAATGTGCTTTTAGTACACTCCATTTTCATACAGTACCAGACAAAAATGTATTATAAATTAGAACTTGATAAAAAAGTGAATTTATTTTGGATGTTATTTTGCTATATCCAATATGTAGTTAACAGAAATCTGTAAAACAAAAAATAAAAATGGAATGTCTAAATAAGGCAGGACATGTTCTGTAGCATATGCACTGAGCACACATGTGTACAATAGCAGGGCCATAGCTCTATGGGTGCAAGACCTGTCCTTGAACAGGACACAGAGCCCTTGGGGGGCAACATCGTCGCTGCCCCTGACACCTGCATGTGGTTTGCTGAGTGACTGCAAAGCCAGATGCTCTGTACTGTGCTCTACTTCTCAGTCAGCTCCCCTGTCTCCTAGGCATGATGTCATAGGTTTGGTGGTGATACAGCACAGGGCGCAGTGCCACCCTATTACTGTGCTGTATGATAGTCCAGACTACTAATAGTTCCAGTAACAGAGATAATCCCCAACCCCTACAACATTCTCTTATCTCCTTATACCAGAAGAGATCTCTCTGGGAGAAACAGGCATGCACGTGTAAGTACAGTAAAGGTGTATTCCCAATACTGCAGGGTTCCCTGTTATAGTATGCCCAGCCCAGCCTGCCATGGCTGGTGCAGGTTATGACTTGTGAAGGGGCCAAATTCCAAATTCTGCTAGCAGCATCTGTTCCACCCAGCAGTTATGACACTTCAACACATAACATCGAAGAGATTGATTCACATGCTCTATCTGTCTATTAGATTGCTGGTGATAACCTGAGGAAAGGTTGAGATTGATACCTAATTTTCAGCAGAAGGATCTCGAGAAGTGAGCGATAAACTGGGTATCACGGTCGGAGACAATATCTTGAGGCAATCCATGTAACTTGAAGACATGCTAGATAAACAATGTTGACAGCTCTCTAGCACTGGTCAGTTTAGCCAGAGGAAGGAAAAGGGCCATTTTGCTAAACTGATCCACTATTACCCAAACAGTAGTACATTTGGAACATACGGGAAGAAGATATGAGACCATGGCTTGGAAGACACAGGAAAGGGTAACAAATGCCTGGAGGGAGACACTTGAGGAATCTTATTTCTGGCACTGATATCACATGACCAAACAAAATCTTGCACATCTTGAGTAATGGTTGGACACCATACAGAGCGAGGCAGCAGTTCTAGGGTTCTTGTGATACACAGATATCCAGAGACCCTATTGGAATGAAAGTCACTGCTCCTCTGAGCATCTCAAGAACATACAAAAGCCCAGAAGGGGTTGAGGAAGGAGACTGAGCCTGCAAAGATTGAATTTGAGTAGCTAAGTTTTGAGTGAGACCAGCTAAAATATGTGTAGCTGGAACAATTGGTATCAAAGTCTGCAGGTGATATTGAAACTGAATCAAGCAAAGAATAAAGCCCAATGTGCCTGTCTTGTATTCAGTATCTTTGCAGACTCAATGTAGGACAGATTTTTGTGATCTGTTTATACAGTGACGGGATGTCTTGCCCACTCCAACCAAAGCCCATTTCCCATTTGATGGCTAAGAGTTTATGATTGCCGACATAATAATTAGCTTCTGCAGGGGAAAACTTGCAAGAGAAGAAAGAGCCAGGATGAATCCTAGAGCCATTGGGATCCATTTGAGACCTGACTGCTCCGACACCTACTTCAGATGCATCCACCTCTACAAAAAATGATAACTCCGAATTAGGATGTTGGAGAACTGGGGAAGCAACAAATGCCTTCTTCAGTTGTTCAAAGGCTTGCAGGTCCGACGGTGACCAACAGGAGGTATCAGCACCTTTCTTGTTTAGTTCCACGATTGGGACAACTATCGTGGCACATTAGTGAATAAATCTGCAATAATAATTCACAAAGCACAGGAACCGCTGGATGGCTTTCAAGTTGGAGGAACGGACCCAATCAAGGACTGCTATTGGGGTAAATATAATAGGGTGCGGGAAGTAGTACAGGCCCAGTGTAATCACACAGTATAATTAAAATACTATATAATGTATAAGACACTAAAGGGTAAATGCAATAGGGTGCAAGAAGTGGGAGGTCTGGGACTTTGTGTGAGAATGCCCGTATTTTTAAAACGGCAATCATTTACAAGGAAAAACCACATTGGTTTGCTTTGTGAATGATTGGTGCTTTAAAAATACAGGCATTCTTGTGCCTTCGGCCAGTGGCGTAACTAGACATTTTTCTGCCCTAAGTCAAGAAATATTCTGCCCCCCCCAATTGGCATTAGTAAAGTGAAGAATTTGAGCGCACCCAAAAAAAGGGACATGGCCTCGCTAAAAGGGGCATGGCCTCGCTGCATGGGGTGTGGCATTGCAGGAAATGACTACCTTTTACCCCAGTTTTGCAACCTGCATGCCCAGATATTGGTCACCACAGGAAAAAATAATCCTGATTCATGCCCCTTATTTGTCATTTTTCCTCCTTACAGTAGTGCCCCTGAGACATTATGCCACACACCGCAATTTCCCTGACACACTAACCACACACCGCAATGCCCATTACACATTATGACACACACTGTAATGCCAAATACACATTATGCCACACACCGCAATGGCCCTTATACATTATGCCACATACCGTAATGCGCATTACACAATATGCCCCACACTTTAATGCCCCTGACACATTATGCCACACACTGCAATGTTCATGATACATTATGCCACACACCATAATACCTGTGATACATTCTGCCACATACCATAATGTCTGAGACATTATACTACATACTGCAATGCACATAATATAGTATGCCACACACTGTAATGCCTGTAACACATTACGCTTCACACTGCAATGTCTATTATACATTTGCCACACATTGCAATGTCCATTATACAATATGCCACACACCGTAATACCTGTGATATATTATGCTACACACCACAATGCCCTGAGACATTATACTACATACCACAATGCACTTGATACAGTATACCACACACCGTAATGCCTGTGACACATTATGCCACACACCGCAATGTCAGTTACATGTCATGCCACACATCACAATGCCCCTTAGACATTATACCACATACTGCGATGCCCATGATACAGTATACCACACCTATGACACATTATGCCACACACCACAATGCCCATTATTCATTATACCATACACCACAATGTCAGTGATACATTATGCCACATACAGTACCAAAATGCCCCTGAGACATTATACCACATACCGCAATGCCCGTGATACAGTATACCACACACCGTAATGCCTGTAACACATTATGCTACACACCGAAATGCCAATTATACATTATGCCATACACCACAATGCCCTGAGACATTATACCCTGAGACATTATACCACATACCGCAATGCCCATGATACATTATGCCACACACCACAATACCCCTGAAACATTACATCACATACCGCAATGCCCGTGATACTGTATGACACACACCGTAATGCCTGTGACACACTGCAATGTCTGTTATACATTATGCCACACACCACAGTGTCTGTGATATATTATGCCACATATCGCAATGCCAATTTCACATTATGCTTCACAATAATGCTTTTGATTACTTTTAAATTACCTGCTTGTTGCCAGGGGTTTCATGCTTGTTGCCAGGGGTTTCATGCCCTGGGTGTCATGCTCATTGCCAGGAAGTAATGCTTGTTGACAGGGTTTTCATGTGCTGGGTGTCATGCTCGTTGCCAGGTGGTAATGCTTGTTGGCAGGCATTGCGTGTCATGGGTGTCATGCACGTTGCCGGGGAATAATGCTTGTTGCCAAGGGTTTCATGCGGCAGGTGTCATGCAGTTTCCAGGAGGTAATGGTTGTTGCCAGGGGTTTCATGCGCTGGGTGTCATGCTCATTGCCAAGGGGTTTTCCTAATCGTTGCCAAGAGTATAAGCCTGCCACAGCCACTAGTGCTGCTCACTGCTATGCGCTCCCAGGTCCCGCCACTTCAACTATGACCTCTAGCATCTGTCTCCTCCATGGCGGCGGCCATTTTAGTGTCTTATATAAGGTATTTTGATTATACTGTAGATCAATGGCTCCCAAACTTTTTTGAATCACGGCGCCCTAGAGCAAGTAATTTGTGTTTATATGTCATCCTTGGGTTCAATTGTGTGGTGAGGAAAAGAGTTGCTTCTGTTTGTACACATATTTTATGACTTGACAGCCACCAGCATTGGTTTTGCCTATTACATTGACCATAAATAATTTGAATTGGTCCTGGAGCACCAACCCACGTTGCCCTTAGGCACATAGTTTGAGAACCACTGCTATAGATTATATATTGTGATTATACTGGGACTGTACTGCTTCCACTCAGGGAAATGTAAATACCAAATTGCTTTCTAACAAATATTTTAATGCCCGCTCTAATCTTATTACCATTTGCCATGAATGTGCGCTATACATCGCAAAACACTGCATCCCATGAGAGAAAACAATACACCCACACATTATCTGAGTTCCAAAGCTCATTGATGTATATATATATATTTGTTATTAAAAGGATATGGAGTCAATATATTACAATGTACAGTATACATATAGCTACATGGTTACAATATCATACAGTAAGCAGTTAATACATACAGTTACAGGCCAGCATACAATACCATTCCCTCAATGCATCTTCCTCTTAATATATCTCTCTCAGCAAATAAATACAGGAACTGGTATAGAAGCACCTCCATCATCGTCTAGCACAAAACAGCAACTGGCAACTGTGTGTCTCTGTAATGTGTTATCTAGTTTTGGGGGAGGGGACTTTCTCATTCATGATGAGTCACTAGTCTGTTCGTATGCTAAACAGGTTCAGCCTTGAAGACATCAAAAGGGGCTGGCATGAGCTTCCTGTCCACTATCCTAATAAGAGTGATTTTAGCTTTCATACATTTAATCATAACTATTTGTTGCAATGTCCTACAACTTAATAACAAGTATCAAATGAATCTACACATTAATCTGCTTGCTTTAATACCAAATATGACAGACCTAACTTGCTTCGTTCCAATAATACACATGCATGACATTACTCCATTATATAATGTTAAATCATTATGTCGTCTGGCGCTTGATATTATTATAATTATGTACTGTATGAAATAAGTGTCAAATCCATCTCTGTGGCATGTCCGTGTAAATGCGTGTGTTACCATATATTGCTGTGCTCGATGCGCGTATTTGCAAGTATAGCGACTTATATGTGTAGAGTTTGTATGTTCTTTCTATGTAATATTTTTGACTTCGACAGTCCACCTTTTGGCAGTAAACAATAACTGCCATCAATTCTTAACATAAGAAAAAAATATTTCATACAATAATCGGTGACCTAGACACAAGTATGTATTCATTTCGCAAATCAGATGTTTGACCATATTTGGGGAAGACAGGGAGGAGGATGAGACATCCTCTATATGCACTCGGCGGTCACAGGACCACCGGTTGGGTGTGGGACAACATTCAACCTATAGAGTATGCTGGGACAGTGCTTTGGCCTATAATGTCTGATTTGCGACGAACATTTCACACATACATGTACCTACGTCTTTGTACACTGATGTTTGGATTCAATTGAGGTTCTGCTGGGTAGATGAAGAAGACACAAACAAATTGTGAAAGTGACATATAAAATTTTCATGATCTACATATTCCTATAATTTTCTGAACCTGGTTTCCATTTCTGGAACGTATGCTAGGTCTGTTTAAAAATTGAACAAGGGTTATAAGTAGTGTCCTTCCTAAATAACATAAACCTTTGGAGTTCGGGGACAGCCACTCATAAACCTTTCTTCCACATATATTAATGAGCTTTATCTGCAATGTGTGAATAGCCATTGTCTGATTGTTCCTGATTACCTCCGAACTCCATAACTACTAGACCTTTGATTTTTCTCTGGCTTTAACAAACTGATCGGCTAATCCTGGGATCCTATAAGGAAACCACTCCTTCCTCCAGAACCAGTTCCAGTCCCATACTCGACTCCTCATAAAATAAAACCTTGCAAAAATAGAATGTCCTGAAAAATAATGTTTGTCAGCGGGAAAGAGAGAAAAGAGAAATAGAACAAAACAACTCTTGTTCATAACAAATCAATTACAACGACTGGTCTTTCTGTAATCCTTTAGTACGCTCAGGTAGTGTTCAACAGTGCCGCCTCTCAGTCTTCACGGAACAGAGTCTCTGGTGATACTTTTGCGATCTTACTCCATTTACGAATTCCTTCCGGACTACCAACTTTCCTGCAATGGGAATCGTGGACCCAAGTCTCTCTCTCTGCTACTTTCACTGGAATAGTGCTGTCAACAAAACTTGGTATGGTCCTTCCCACCTGTCTATTAGGCAACCTGAGCATAAGAACAATCACACAGTCTCTTGGTTCACAATCAAGACAGTTAGTATTTGGCATACCAGCAATCAACAGTTTCAAGTTCTTTTGTCAAGTTCTCAAATGCTGGCTCATCTCAATAAGGTACTGTACTCTCACCTCATTGGTGTATTTCTGATCATTGTGCAGATCAATCATGACATGAGGTTGTCTTCCAAAAAAAAAAACAAATACCAAAACAAAAACAAATTTCAAAGAGGGTGATTCGTTAAGTGAAGATCTGGGAGTGGTTCCGATGCTACATAATACTAGTGGCAGTATCTATTATCACAATAGTACAATTTCAAGCTTTGCTCCTACTTCTAAAGGTACCATTATCTACACACAAATTTCTGCACAATTTTTATTTGCGGTAAACACAGCAGCATCCGTGGCGGCAGGAAATGCCTCTACCCAGTTTGAGAAAACATCAGTGCACACCAATACATAACAATAATTCCTAAAGGGTGTTAACTGTACAAAGTCATTGTGTGTTTGCAATGTAGAGTACCATGAGCATAACTCAAAAAAAAAAAACATCTCTAGAGGAGAGAAAGAAGAAGAAAATGAAAAAGAAAATGTCAGGTTTGCCATTCACCAACAGGCATATCAGTGTCTATACAAAATTTCCCTTCACCAGTATTCTCATCCTTCCTCCACCCTTTGTGCATGACAAGGCACACTGCAGTAATACTGGTGTTATCGTGCTGTTGAGATATACTGGGTTTGGGCAGCACTCTGAAAGACCTAGGCATGTGGTGTTTGAACTGTAATCGGGTCCATGTATTGTACCACCCTGTGTGAACGCAAAAGATGAAGAGGAAACTGTAGAGAAACAGAATAGAGGTTGGTGACAGATGAGTTTGTAGAGGTGGAGAAGATTTTATAAAAATTTGACAACTGAATTGGACACTATGGGGAAGTGATTCTCTACTTGGTCTACTCCCCTTAAAAAAAATTCTGTGTTTATCGTATCACTATTGGGACTATCCCAGCCATCAATCCAGAGTCCTGACCATCCTAAGTTCATAGGGAACCCGGTATCTCTGAGATAATTTCCTCTACCTGTGATGGACATGAATCTAGAACCATGAAATGTAACATTAGTCTTCGTGGGTGTCTAACATACTTTGTACTTCCTGAGCAGGAGCACAGTTTATGTATATCATATCTAACAAAATTAAGTTAATCAGGGGCCATTTCTGCTAGGAAAAAGAAGCTAGAGGCCCCCCAGCAAGTTTTGTCAAAGGGTACTGTTGCATTTATTTTGTTCTTCCCATTAGCCAAATCTGTGTTTTCTATATGGCTTATGATTCCTTACTATATGTCCCTTGGTCCCATCAATGTGTTTAATAATGTGGCTTGTGTTTTCTGTCTAGGGGGTCTATATTGACTTTGTGTTCTACTACTCATACAATCTCTGGCAAAATGCCCTTCCTTCCTACAAGTGTAACATATTATTGACCATTTGGGATCGGGGGTTTGGACTGATGGGTCTTTCCTGTATGTGCTAGTATACTTACCGTCCTCAACCTCTCCACCTGTTGTTCTCTGCATCTAGCACTATTCTTGTGATGTTCAATAGCACACTCTCTAAGATTAGCTACTGTGACCCCTTTCCAATTTTTCAAAGAAGTCTGCACCCTGCCCTCAATGCCTTATTGAGCCCGTCCATTAGCACAGAGACAGCCACCTCCCATTTGCCGAATTAGTGTTTACCAGTGATCTTATCCAGATAGAGAGTTTTCTATTACTGCAAAAGACATAAAAAAAAAGTTTAACAAGCTTCTAGGTCATGCGAAGTATTCATTCAATCCTTCTCATCCCGTATTAAGGGTCTGTACATGGTCCAACAAACATTTCCAAGCTCATCTTGATCTGGGGTTTTACTAGGAATGAATACTTCTTATATGGTAACTGAAAGAAATACCCGGGGGTTACCTTGTCTCTGTCCGCTTTCCTACTGGCAAATACTAATGTGCGGACAGGTTTTTCTCCATTTCTGACGTTACTTTCTTGATTCTTTTGTTTTATTTTTTTGGGTTTTACTATATATGTACACGAATGATACCATACCTGTTCCACTGGTCTCAGCCACTTCCCCCACAAGCTACTGCTCTTCTTTTACAGGTTGGATACTCCTCTGGGTGCATGAGAAATGGCTGAAAATAATCGGGTCACCTTCTCCTCCTAAATAAAACTTCAACATCCATTAGTACATATATAGGTTACAGTCATATTTTTCATATTTTTATTATTTTCTATAGTTTGTATGCTGGCCATAACTGCTTCCACATCTACATATGGCGGTGTACTTGTATTCTCTTTTTTTTCTACTTGTTTATTGTTGCTACAAGTTCAAACAGTTCTTATATTTCCATTCTTGTCTTATATGACTTTGGTTAGACATACCACCTGCAATACCTTAGGATAAAACTCATCAACCACTCTTGCTGCCACAGGTTTAAACAATTTGTATGTCTGACCCTTTGTTTTCTGGATTTTATCAGACATATTTTAATACCTACATTCTGCAGTACCTCTGGTTCAAAGCTGCCCACCCTAGGGAATGGTACCCTATCTTTGTCAGTCATACGTACCCATTCGTCACAGTAAACTTCAGCGTGTGGACCATATTTTCCACACATAATAGTCTGACCTTCTCGCTCCCAACTCTTCTGCCTGAACCCTGGCTACCATACGTCCCTTAGTAGAGCAACTGGCTCCCATAATTTGTGGGTCTTGCCTTCTTGGCTATTCCCACAAATACCAAAATACTCAATATAAGGCGACTGTGAAAGTTCTCTGAGCGCTTCCACCCACTCTCGCCCACGTTGGGCGGTACTACCATACACTGTCGATAGCAAAGGCGATGTACCCAACTTAGGGCTCCTATCAGACCTTACAGTACCGTGATTTCTCTCGGTGGAGGTTCTGTTGGATTATTTTCCTGAGAGAGGCAGCGAAAAATTCTTTTTCGGTATCTTTCAACTGGAATTGTTTGTAGGGTGAAAAACAGAGAAATTAGATAACTATCCTTCACCCTTTCCAGTGAAGCCCACCAGGGAGATTTCTCGACGTTATCAAAGAAAAACCCCTTTGTCTATACAATCACGTCTGCGTATGCTTTTCCACAGCGCATATGACACAATGGTATCACATTGAGCTGTGTAGAACAAACAGACATGCGATGCAATCGCACAGCCTATAGATACTAGTTATCTATATGCCCTAGGATTGCTGTAGACCACCTGACCTAGACCACTCCAGATCACTTAGTTGTATGGGACACTTAGACCACTTCAGATCACTAAGACCACTTAGTTCTAATCACGCAAGGTAGCGAACCCTACGCCACTGGGCCTCTACTAACCCAGTGTTACCACTCCAGCCACATAGACCACTTCAGTTCCTGGGTTCAGCTCCACTCACTCCGCTTTCACTCACTCAAATACGCTTTGTTTTTCTGTACAGAAAATTTTCACTCGTTCTGATTGGCAGCTTTACCCCCTTAGGTGCTTACAGTTTTTAAACTAAATTTAGAGTAACCTGTATTTGAAATCGGATAGTTATGTGCCATTGTAGCATGGCTACTGTCCCACCTTTTAACTGAACAAACTATCGTGTGGTTTTATTATGCGCACACAACCCTACGCAAACTTGCATAATTACGCAACCGTGCGTACTTTTTACGCCACGTGCGCTCACCTGTCTTTGTCCGTACCACGTGTACAACGTACATCCGCAATTCAACAAACCACACAGTCTCTATAAATGTGAGCAATACTAACTATATATGCTCACTTAACACAACACCCAGTTTTTTTCTGTATAAACCTTAAAAACCAGGCCAGAACTGCGTTTGTGTCTTTACACTTCCTTCCTTAAATACTGTTATTTCAAATTTACCTATATAACAACAAATGTATCCGATTTCACACAGATCTATAATGACTGTAATAATCTATAATTTAAATGATATGATTCAGATTGGATAGCTATCTTGCAGAACATACACTGATATAAATATACACATAATTATTATTATAATAATATTATATATATGTATCATTCACTGGCCTTCTATGTGACACCTTACCTCATTTGTATATCAAAGCTATGTGCTTTTCACTGCTAAAAAAAAGCAGTTACACAGGTTAATTTGTATTTCAATGGCTATCCTATAGCAATCAGAGAGTTAACTAAATCCCGGGAAAGAAGAAGGAGAAAAAAAAAAGTATTTTTTCTTTTTTTTTCTGTGTGCAATTTCTTACACCAAGCCAAGCATTTATCTCACCATTTACTCTCACTAGGCCCAATTGAAACTATTTGTAATTGACTATGGTATGGGTTAAATAAATGCATTGGTAACTCATAAATGGTGCTTGATGTGACAAAGGAAACTGATTGTTCTGAGCAGACTGAAAATCAGCTATTTAGAAAATGACCTTCCTAAAATGGCCACTGCTCCTCCCCCTTCCACATCCATGAGGTTTACACAAGATGGTGGACAGGCCATGTGGTTAGTCCAAAATGGAGGACAGACAATGCGGCTTCCTTTGTCACAAAGAAATCACACATTATACAAGCACCAGAAGTTATTTTAGGCCTGAGTTTAAAAAAAAAAAAAAAACTATATCAAGGCTATGCAGCAACTTTTAAATATACTTTTAAATCTACTTAACAGATAAACAATCCAATCTGAATCAAACACAATATGACTTATTTGAACTTTGTTTTGCAACAATAAAAATACATTTTAGCATCTTAAATAATATGAGAAACACATTGTCCCTTGAAATTTCATATCATTGGCTTACTGATAACACAACAATACACGTGGATGTTATTCACCAGCGTCGCGATGCATCCATCGGAGCCGGTCGATCACAGCCGCGTTTGTAATGTACAGTGCATCATTAAGACCTTGATATCGCGGACGAGCCCTCATCTGTAAATACCAAATTGCTTTCTAACAAATATTTAAAATGTTTATGTTTATATAATATTTAATATATATTGTAGACGCCTGCACATCTTATTACCATTTGCCATGAATATGTGCTATACATCGCAAAACACTGCATCCCATAAGAGAAAACAATACACCCACACATTATCTGAGTTCCAAAGCTCATTGATGTATATATGTTTGTTATTAAAAGGATGTGGATTCAATATATTACAATGTACAGTATACATATAGTTACATGGTTACAATATCATACAGTAAGCAGTTAATACATAGTTACAGGCCAGCATACAATACCATTCCCTCAATGCATCTTCCTCTTAATATATCTCTCTCTCTCAGCAAATAAATACAGGAACTGGTATAGAAGCACCTCCATCATCGTCTAGCACAAAACAGCAACTGGCAACTGTGTGTCTCTGTAATGTGTTATCTAGTTTTGGGGGAGGGAACTTTCTCATTTATGATGAGTCACTAGTCTGTTCGTATGCTAAACAGGTTCAGCCTTGAAGACATCAAAAGGGGCTGGCCTGAGCTTCCTGTCCACTATCCTAATAAGAGTGATTTTAGCTTTCATACATTTAATCATAACTATTTGTTGCAATGTCCTACAACTTAATAACAAGTATCAAATTAATCTACACATTAATCTGCTTGCTTTAATATCAAATATGACAGGCCTAACTTGCTTCGTTCCAATAATACACATGCATGACATTACTCCATTATATAATGTTAAATCATTATGATGTTTGGCGCTTGATATTATTATAATTATGTACTGTATGAAATAAGTGTCGAATACATCTCAGTGTAAATGTGTGTGTTACCATATATTGCTGTGCTCGATGCGCGTATTTGCAAGTATAGCGACTTATATGTGTAGAGTTTGTATGTTCTTTTTATGTAATATTTTTGACTTCGACAGAAACCATGTCTCCTATTGAGAAGAGTTGATCACATAGCATGTCAGGGGCAGACTTGGTTGGCTGCACTGTGTGATGCTGTGTGTGCATTAGAGAGTCCTGCTCTTGATCCTGTGCATAGTATGTCAGGGGCAGACACGGTTGGCTGCACTATGGGGGTAATTCCAAGTTGATCGCAGCAGGATTTTTTATAGCAATTGGGCAAAACCATGTGCACTGCAGGGGAGGCAGATATAACGTGCAGAAAGAGTTAGATTTGGGTGGGTTATTTTATTTCTCTGCAGGGTAAATACTGGCTGCTTTATTTTTACACTGCAAATTAGATTGCAGATTGAACACACCCCACCCAAATCTAACTCTCTCTGCACATGTTATATCTGCCTCCCCTGCGGTGCACATGGTTTTGCCCAATTGCTAACAAAAATCCTGCTGCGATCAACTTGGAATTACCCCCTATGTGCTGCTGTGTGCGCGTGTTAGAGAGCCATGCTCTTGATCCTGTGGAGACCTTGTACTGAAGAGGCAGTTTACTGCTGCTCCTTTTTAACAAAGATAAATGCACTGAGGACACAGTAGCTGAGTCATCGGTCTAGCCTTTGCCCATACCCAATCATTATTTCAATTCCACTGAACAGTGTTTCTTAACTGACAACAAACAAGCATAACCTGATTGTATGAATTAATATAGTTCATTTCTTCTGTAATTTGTATTCCTAAATAATCAATCTGCTTGGTGCTGATATATTTTCTAAACATGTTTTGAGTAAACTAACAGTCGATCTTGAATTTTCTTTGTTATTTTATCATTCTCCATACTGTGGGAGAAACTCATTGTTTCATGTCTAATCCATATCTTATGCTCTGTTAACTTAATCTGTTCAATCTCCTTTGTCAGCAGAGCCGTTTCATTCAGACAGAAAATTCTGTGTATTGCAGATTAAACATTCATTCTAAAATTAATCTCTCACTGATTACATCATTGTGTTGTATATTTGATTACTGGGGCATTTCAATTTTCATTCTGATTTGTTATTTCTTTTATACAGTATATTTACCCCTTTCCTCCCAGAGAGCTGTGTACAGTATAGTATGCATCACAGGAAAAACTAGGCATCACAACAAAAACTATCTGTAGCGTTCAGTGTTAGTATTTGTGCTCCATTTCCCCGGATTACCCATTGACTAAACTGGGGTCAGTGAAGCTTATTTTCGATGAATAGATGGCTTACAGTATATTTTCTCTATAATAACATTCCAACTAAGCTTTCAATTCTGAAAATTTTCTGGACATAGAACCGATGCAGTATATCTGTAGGGATTCAATCTTTAATGTGTTTGTGCTGTTACTTATACAGCCATTCACCCTTTTTTCAGCATGAACAAATATAATTCATTGTAGTTTCGTTTTTATTATGCAAAATACACTATGGTGGAGGGGTTGTCCAATTTTGAACATGTAAAAGGCAAAAGGTTGTTTAGGGGACACTGATTGCTTGAATGAAGTATTAACAAACCAATGTGGTCTGGTGTATAATAGCACATGTGGGCACAACACAGAAATCAGGAACATTTCAAGTTCATTCATGTTGCATTAAAGTTTTTACTTATTATTGCTAGTTTTAAAAAACCCTTATACGGAATACAATAAGATTTTCTTAGTACATGAATAAAAAGTGAATACTGAATACTGATACATTGTTTTTCCTGACTGTTTATTTTTTATTTGCTACTACACATTGTAAAGGTTTTGGGCCATTCTTGCCTACCTGACACTCTCCATGAGGGAGAAAATGCTCTGTTCCTGGACTTTCCTGGTAATGTATGATTGCTATCACCTGTGGTGAGCTAGGTAATTGATAAGAAAGGTGTTTCACCACAGGTGATGGCAATCATACATTAGCAGGAAAGTCCAGGAACAGAGCATTTTCTCCCTCATGGAGAGGGTCAGGTAGGCAAGTTTGTTTTGGGCATTAGGAGTTGACCTTTTATTTTAGTTTCTTGTGACTGAGTTAATCTAAAGGCGGGTACACACTGAAACTATATTGGCCTGATATGTTCAGAACGACATATAGGGCATATTGTTCAGTGGGTATGCCCAATATGCGGTGCCTGCAGTCAGGGTCGGCAACAGACATCTTGGGGCCCGGTACAGTGATATCTCTGCTGCCCCCTCAGAGCAACAGAATTTTTTTACGCTATATAATAAACTGTTATTAAATAAATATATATATATATATTTATTTATCTACAGTATACAGATATATAAATATATATATATATATATATATATATATATATATCTCCTTTAACCCCCCACACACACCATGGTCTGTCTCTCCGCAAAAACTCCATGATGATTCCCTGCTCACATCCCTGCCGGACACTAAGTGACATATACTTGGTGCCCCTCTGATCCTTAGGGCCCGGTACAGGTGTCCCCTTTGACCCCCCCCCCCCCCTGTCGCTGGCCCTGCCTGGAGTCTCTAGTGATGTTGCCCGGTCAGCCCTATTGCGTGGCCAACTTAAAGATAATGCTAGTGATATGGTATATGATAATGAAGGATGGAGCAGTGATCATTCTGTCCTTCATTAGATCGTTCTGATGTGTACCGGTGTAATTATATGTCAGCCCGCTGGCCGCCATAATGTCCTGGTACACATTGTTCAGAGTGTACACAGCTTTAGAACACTAGTCAAATCAAATATCCACTGCAAAATATATCTAGTGAATCACGGTTGTTATATTGAGTTTATTTTCATCCATGCATGTATTTTGAGTATCTTTTGAATTTTCATTTTATAATAGCATGTAAAAGTTTTAGTACAAAGGTAATATTTCATACTTTTGTTGTTTCATTTTGGATAAGCATCTTTAATCCTTCTGTGTAGCAATTAGGTCAGAGTCCCTTTCCTGGGATTGCTTTGATTACTTGAATCTGGGATCTAGATATTTTGGCTTACTTTGAAGCAGACACTACAGCTTACTCAGCAGGAGGTCTCAATCCACCCAGTCTAATTCAATAGATCATTAGTAGTGATGAGTAAACTCATGGCAAAATTTCATGTGAGCCTGGTTTTGCAGTGGAACAGCCTGTTTTCAGAGTTTTGTTCTGGAGATATAATTTGTATTTCCTCTTTTGCTTTTCTGTTCTGTGGAAAAGTATTCCACGCCGTGGGCCTGATGCAGAGATGGATGTTATAGCTACAGCCTGGGTCGATGCTAGGTTTCTAGACACCCTAGGCAAAGCTACACTATACCTCCCCTGTCCCCCAAATCCAAATCTCTCCCCCCAGCCCAGTCACTCACATATATAATTGACTTTTTTTTAAATATTATTATATTCATTTTAGGTTTCTGAATAACATGAACATAAAAATAATAACACTATAAAATGTATTACAAATTACAATAACATTAACACAGTCTGCAGGACCACCATGTAATACTAAGAGCATTTTAGTGACCACCAGACAACACAAAGAGCATATGAGTGAACGCCAGACAATAAGGAGTCAATTTAAGTGAACACGAGACAATGCGAAGAGCATTACTTTGACCACCATAGAATATTGACAGCATTTTATTGACTGTCACACAATACCAAGATAATTTTTGGAGAGCATTTTAGTGACCGTCAGACAATAAGAAGAGCATTACTGTGACTGCCATACAATACGGAGAGCATTTTTATCACCTCCAGACAATACGGAGAACATTTTTATGACCACCAGACAATACAGAGAGCATTTTTATGACCTTCGAACATCTTAGCTCTTCATTAATTAACCTTCCTAAAAAAATCATTAACTTCTTCAGCAACAACCTCATTCAACATAATTAGTCAGTAATAACTCCCTCATACATACCATACCCCTACATTATTAATTACATTTATATTCAAAAAGCAGCTCAATCCGCTCAATGTAATCTAAAGAACCAATTCCTAACCTCAATAAAATATTATATTATAATAAAACCCACATAGCTTACCCCTTGTACTTATTAATAGCCACACCATCTCTCAGTCACATCATCATCTCCTCCCTGTGTCTCTCTGCCACATTATCTCTCCACTGCATCTCTCAGCCACACCATCTGCCCCTGTGCCTCTCAGCCACACCATTTCCCCCTACGTCTCTAAGCCACCCCCCGCATCTCTAAGCCACGCCATCATCTCCCCCTGCATCCTCAGCTACACTATCTCCCCACTGCTTCACTCAGCCACACCATCTCCCAGCTGTGTCCTCAGCCGCACGTTGTACCCCTGCATCTCTTAGCCTTCCCCTCACTCTGCATCTCTCAGCCTCCCCCTCACTCTGTAAGTCTCAGCCTACCCCTCACTGTGCGTCTCTCAGCCTCCCCCAATCCCTGTGTCTCTCAGCATGCATGCATGTATGCCAAGGAACACAGTAACATAGTTCCCACACAGAACATACATAGAACACACTAGCTGCACACACAGAACATGCATGTAACTAACCAAGAGCAAAAAGTAACATGGTTCCCACATAGACCATATACAGTATACACCTGCAGCACACTGAGAAAGTACACTCACACATAACATGTGTTACATTATACATGGAACACACATGCTAAGCAAATAAAATATGTATTGAAGCAGGGCCGGTGCTAGGGTGTTCGACGCCCTCCTGCAAACTATCAATTTTGCGCCTTTCTACAAATACAAATGTGACCAATATCATCCTCAGAGCTGTAACTAGACATTTTGGTGCCCCCCCCCCCCCAAGATCCATAAATATAGGGTCAGAAAAAAATGACATAAAATATAGGGGCGTAAAATAATTATGATGCACAGTAGTCTCCATTATTCAAAATTACGCCACACAGTAGTACCACTTATATACATTACGCCAGGTAGTGCCATTTATATACATTAAGCCAAATAGAGCCCCCTTTTACGTATTGCACCAGGTATGCCAGTTACACATTATTCCAGGTAGAGCACCCTTTTACACATTGCGCAAAGTATAGCCTCCTTTTACAATGCCAGGTAAAGCCCATTTTACAATGCAAGGTAGAGCCAGTTACACTTTATTCCAGATAGAGCACCCTTTTACACACTGAGCCAGGTAGAGTTCCCTTTTACACTTTGCGCCAGGTAGAGCACCCTTTTACACATGCCACTCCCCCCAGCAGGGGGAAGCGCCAAAAAATTAGGGGCCATAGAATAGTACCAGATCACATTACACTGCACAGTAGGATTCGCTAGTCACATTACACCGCATAGTAGTGTCCGTTAGTCACATTACACCGCAGAGTAGTGTTCGCTAGTCACATTACACCGCATAGTAGTGTCTGTTAGTCACATTACACTGCACAGTATTGTTCGCTAGTCACATTAAATCGCATAATAGTGTTCGTTAGTCACATTACACTGCTCAATAGTGTTTGCTAGTCACATTACACTGCATAGTAGTGTCCGTTTGTCACATTACACTGCACAGTAGTGTTCGCTAGTCACATTACACTGCATAATAGTGTCCGTTTGTCACATTACACTGCATAGTAGTGTCCGTTAGTCACATTACACCGCACAGTAGCCTTCGCTAGTCACATTACACCGCATAGTAGTGTCCGTTAGTCACATTACACTGCACAGTAGTGTTCGCTAGTCACATTACACCGCATAGTAGTGTCCGTTATTCACATTACTCCCGACAGTAGTGTTCGCTAGTCACATTACACCGCATAGTAGTGTCCGTTAGTCACATTACTCCCGACAGTAGTGTTCGCTAGTCACATTACACCGCATAGTAGTGTGCATCAGTCACATAACACTGCATAGTAGTGTCCGTTAGTCACATTACACTGCATAGTAGTGTGCATCAGTCACATAACACTGCATAGTAGTGTCCGTTAGTCACATTACACTGCATAGTAGTGTCCGTCAGTCACATGACACTGCACAGTAGTGTCCGAGAAAAAAAAGTCTGCTGACAGCGCAGCCAGGAGTCAACCTTACAAAAGATGCGTCGTCAATGTAATTGCGGATGCATTGGGAGGCAGCACTACAGATGCTGGGTAGCCTTGCTTTGTGCTGGGCGGCCCTGAGCATGTGCAGAGATGAACGCAGATCCGGCTACATATGCTGTGATCTGCGTTCATCTCTGAATGAACCTCTATGCCAGGTACACCCTTCATTCCCTCCACAGTGCAGCCCTGGTACCTGCAGGAGGTCCCGGCTCGGGTGCTGCTCCTCCTCTCCCTTCTCCTCCCGTCTCTCACAGGCTAAGTTACTCCAGTGGCTCTGTAGGATGTTGTCAGTGACCCTGAGAGGGGGTGGGAGTGGGTACTAATTACTTGGGCCTGGGACTGATGGAGGGGGCCCTGGTTCCCTGCTCTCCTACCTTACTGGGCAGCAGCATCAGCTCTCATCTTGGCAGCACAGCACATTCTGCAGTGTGCTGTGCTGCAGTGGGGCAGAGAGTCTGCTGCTATTGCTGAGCCACTGTGTGTTCCTGTATGGGTGTGATCACACTCCCCCTCGAATTGACACGGGCTGGGGGCTCAGGGATCAGGCACTGCACCCACCCTGCTCGGCACTGCAAAGATTTTTTTTTCCATAAAGGGGCGTGGTCACGGCTCCCACGATTTGGCCATCCTTCAACACTCTAGGTAGCTTGGGATGTCAGCGGCGCTGTGTGTGGGCTGAGGCCACACACTGCATGCACTCTTTCTGAGGAGGAGGGGGAGGGATCCACGCTGCAAGCTGCCAGCACCGCTACTTTCATCCAGTGTGACAGACGCAGCGGTAGCCGGCAGCAGCAGGGATGCAGAGCAGGGAGAGTCTGAGCACTTCTTCAGTTTGGCGCCTACCTGCACTGCATCCCTTTGCTGAGCGCCTAGCGCCAGCTCTGTATGGAAGCTGCATGTCCGGGGATCACATGGCAAGCTTTGCCAGCAGCTAAGGTCACCATGGCAACCAAACATCTCCCCAGTCTGCCGATGAGCCACTTACCATCAGATAGCCCGCAGTATGTACAGCAGGGGAGTCTCTGCTCTCTCTTCCCAGACATAACGTGGACCAAGGCGAGGTAGCAGAGTACGGGCGGCACTGCAGGCAGGTACGCTGCATATATCACATAGCAGGAGTTCTGGATCCTCTTTGTGCAGGCACAGGAAGCGTTAGTTCACAATGTCAGCTTTGCGTTTCTGGCTGTCCTGCCGCTGGCAACTAGGAAGAGCTGTCATGCCGCTGAGCACTGTGGATTTTGCTCGGCTGCGCAGTTAAGTTTGTAGTTAGTGGAGGCTGCAAGGTGATTAGGTGGCAAGGTGTACTGCCATACTTGCACCGCTGTAATGTGTTAGGAGGCCCCAGCAGTGCCCCCCAGGAGCCGGCACCCATAGGCAGCTGCCTTATGGTAGCGCTGGCCCTGGCTACAGCTGCTGCATCTAAAATATGTAAAAGCAGCAGGTGGTGTCTGTAATAGAAAGAAGCCTACTGAAGATGCAGCATCAGATTATCTGCATGAACTTTGGACATCTGAGTAAAGGGCCGTACTGATGGGGACATTTCCCCAGAGGACCGCTCAGCACACATCTCTCCACCCGCTCAGCACAGCGCGATGTGCTGAGCGAGGGGACGGATTGACACGGGCGGTGAAATAAGCGACCTTCTAGATTGTGCCTGCATGCAGGCCAATCTAGCATCGGCGATAGCGACAGGCGGGACCGTGCAATCAATGTCGCCAGCACCCCTACACACGGAGCGATGTTCAGCTATTTTCTAAGCAATCTAGTCAGATTGCTTAGAAATTAGATGAACATTGTTCCGTGTGGGTCTGGGACTGAGGGTCGACAGCACAAAGGTCGACACACCTTAGGTCGACGCCAATTGGTCGACACACCTTAGGTCGACATGGACAAAAGGTCGACAGGAACAAGGTCGACATGGAAAAAGGTCGACATGAGTTTTTTATGTTTTTTTGGTGTCGTTTTCTTTGTAGAGTGACCGGGAACCCCAATTAGTGCACCGCGTCCCCTCGCATGGCTCGCTTCGCTCGCCATGCTTCGCCATGCTACCGTTCCAATCGTAGTCCACGTGGATCGTTAAGTATGAAAAGGTTCAAAAAAAAAGAAAAAAATCGTGAAAAACTCATGTCGACCTTTTTCCATGTCGACCTTGTTCCTGTCGACCTTTTGTCCATGTCGACCTTTTGTCCATGTTGACCTAAGGTGTGTCGACCAATTGACGTCGACCTAAGGTGTGTCGACCTTTGTGCTGTCGACATGGAGTCCGGATACTGCTCCGTGTGTACCCCCCTAAAACTCAGGTTACTCAGCATGGCTGGGACATTTATGCTTCCAGGGTCAGTAAAGCTGCATCTAGCAGTGCCGGATTACCAAATAGGCAGAGTAGGCACTGGCCTATGGGCCCCGCAGCTTTTAGGGGCCCCACAACAATGGATCAAAATATTCTTGATTTGATCTTGAAAATAGATTCCAGTCAAGCTTTCTTAAATTGTTACCAAAATATAGAAAAAAATTGATCAACTCCAAAAAATGAAAACTTTACATTAAACACTCTATAGAGAAAATGCTGTATAACTGTAACACAATAGTTTCCAGATTGTACACTGTATGTTCGTAAAATGAAAAACGTATTAGGAAATAATTTGAGAGGGGGGCCCGAGATTTTAACTGCCTAGGGGTCTCCACAGGGTTTAATATGGCACTGTTTCCGAGAATGCATCCACTGGCCTCGAGATTTCTAGAAAATGGGGGTGAACCCACAATTTTGTGAGACACTTCCTGTCGCCGCCTCCAAATGCCGGCAACTTGTCAATCATGTTGTGGCATTTGGGGCACTGCAAGCAACATTGTAGCCCCGGATCTGTACATGCCGAGATCTAAAACTTTTAGAGATGTATATAAAGTAGAGATGAGCAGGTTCGGTTCTCCAAGATCCAAACCCCCCCGAACTTCACCTATTTTACACGGTTCCGAGGCAGCCTCGGATCTTCCACCCTTGCTTGGTTAACCCGAATGCGCCCGAACGTCATCATCCCGCTGTCGGATTCTCGCGAGATTCGTATTCTATATAAAGAGCCGCGCGTCGCCGCCATTTTCACTCGTGCATTGGAGATTGAACGGAGAGGACGTGGCTGCGTTCTCTCCCTGAAAAGCTCTGTAATCTGTGCTCAGTGTGCTGCAAATATCTGTGCTCAGTGTGCTGAAAATATCTACGTTCTCTGCCTGAAAACGCTCCATATCTGTGCTCAGTGTGCTGCAAATATCTGTGCTCAGTGTGCTTTATTGTGGGGACTGGGGACCACCAGTATAATAGTAGTACAGTACAGTAGGCCATTGCTGTATCTTGCAGCTCTGTGTCACTGCAAGTATCCAATCCATATCTGTGCTGCATTTTTGTGAGCAGTATATATAGTATTACAGTGCAGCATTTTGGTGACCAACAGTATATAGTACAGTAAAGTAGGCAATTGCTGTATCTTGCAGCTCTGTGTCACTGCAAGTATTCATTGCATATCTGTGCTGCATTTTTGTGAGCAGTTTATATAGTATTACAGTGCAGCATTTTGGTGACCAACAGTATATAGTTGTACAGTAGGCCATTGCTGTATCTTGCAGCTCTGTGTCACTGCAAGTATCCATTCCATATCTGTGCTGCATTTTTGTGAGCAATATATATATAGTATTACAGTGCAGCATTTTGGTGACCAACACTATACATATATAGTACAGTAAAGTAGGCCATTGCTATTGATAAATTACTGGCATATAATTCCACACATTAAAAAATGGAGAACAAAAATGTTGAGGTTAAAATAGGGAAAGATCAAGATCCACTTCCACCTCGTGCTGAAGCTGCTGCCACTAGTCATGGCCGAGATGATGAAATGCCATCAACGTCGTCTGCCAAGGCCGATGCCCAATGTCATAGTAGAGAGCATGTACAATCCAAAAAACTAAAGTTCAGTAATATTACCCAAACATCTAAATTAAAAGCGTTTGAGGAGAAGCGTAAACTTGCCAATATGCCATTTACGACACGGGGTGGCAAGGAACGGCTGAGGCCCTGGCCTATGTTCATGGCTAGTGGTTCAGCTTCACATGAGGATGGAAGCACTCATCCTCCCGCTAGAAAAATGAAAAGACTTAAGCTGGCAAAAGCACAGCAAAGAACTGTGCGTTCTTCTAAATCACAAATCTCCAAGGAGAGTCCAATTGTGTTGGTTGTGATGCCTGACCTTCCCAACACTGAATGGGAAGATGTGGTGCCTGACCTTCCCAACACTGGACGGGAAGAGGTGGCGCCTTCCACCATTTGCACACCCCCTGGAAGTGCTGGAAGGAGCACCCACAGTCCAGTTCCTGATAGTCAAATTGAAGATGTCACTGTTGAAGTACACCAGGATGAGGATATGGGTGTTGCTGGCGCTGAGGAGGAAATTGACAAGGAGGATTCTGATGGTGAGGTGGTTTGTTTAAGTCAGGCACCCGGGGAGACACCTGTTGTCCGTGGGATGAATATGGCCATTAACAGGACTGGTCAAATTACAAAAAAAAATCACCTCTTCGGTGTGGATTTATTTTAACAGAAATGCGGGACAACAGGTGTCAAGCCGTGTGTTGCCTTTGTCAAGCTGTAATAAGTAGGGGTAAGGATGTTAACCACCTAGGAACATCCTCCCTTATATGTCACCTGGAGCGCATTCATCAGAAATCATTGACAAGTTCAAAAACTTTGGGTGACAGCGGAAGCAGTCCACTGACAACTAAATCCCTTCCTCTTGTACCCAAGCTCCTGCAAACCACAACACCAACTCCCTCAGTGTCAATTTCCTCCTTAGACAGGAACACCAATAGTCCAGCAGGCCATGTCACTGGCAAGTCTGACGAGTCCTCTCCTGACTGGGATTCCTCCAATGCATCCTTGAGTGTAACGCCTACTGCTGCTGACGCTGCTGTTGTTGCTGCTGGGAGTCGATAGTCATCCCAGAGGGGAAGTCGGAAGACCACTTGTACTACTTCCAGTAAGCAATTGACTGTCCAACAGTCCTTTGCGAGGAAGAGGAAATATCACAGCGGTCATCCTGCTGCAAAGCGGATAACTCAGGTCTTTGCAGCTGTGTTCGTGTTAAACGTGTGTACGGTATCCACCGTTGATTCACAGGGAATTAGAGAATTGATTGAGGTACTGTGTCCCCGGTACCAAATACCATCTAGGTTCCATTTCTCTAGGCAGGCGATTCCGAGAATGTACACAGACGTCAGAAAAAGAGTCACCAATATCCTAAAAAATGCAGTTGTATCCAATGTCGACTTAACCACATGTGGACAAGTGGAGCAGGGCAGACTCAGGACTATATGTCTGTGACAGCCCACTGGGTAGATGTATTGCCTCCCGCAGCAATAACAGCAGCGGTGGCACCAGTAGCAGCATCTCGCAAACGCCAACTCGTTCCTAGGCAGGCTACGCTTTGTATCACCACTTTCCATAAGAGGCACACAGCTGACAACCTCTTACGGAAACTGAGGAACATCATCGCAGAATGGCTTACCCCAATTGGACTCTCCTGGGGATTTGTGACATCGGACAACGCCACCAATATTGTGCGTGCATTACATGTGGGCAAATTCCAGCACGTCCCATGTTTTGCACATACATAGAATTTGGTGGTGCAGAATTTTTAAAAAAACGACAGGGGCGTGCAAGAGATGCTGTCGGTGGCCTGAAGAATTGCGGGCCACTTTCGGCATTCAGCCACCGCGTGCCGAAGACTGGAGCACCAGCAAACACTCCTGAACCTGCCCCGCCATCATCTGAAGCAAGAGGAATTCAACCCTCTACATGCTTCAGAGGATGGAGGAGCAGCAAAAGGCCATTCAAGCCTATACATCTGCCTACGATATAGGCAAAGGAGGGGGAATGCACCTGACTCAAGCGCAGTGGAGAATGATTTCAACGCTGTGCAAGGTTCTGCAACCCTTTGAACTTGCCACACGTGAAGTCAGTTCAGACACTGCCAGCCTGAGTCAGGTCATTCCCCTCATCAGGCTTTTGCAGAAGCAGCTGGAGAGAATGAAGGAGGAGCTAAAACAGAGCGATTCCGCTAGGCATGTGGTACTTGTGGATGGAGCCCTTAATTCGCTTAACCAGGATTCACGGGTGGTCAATCTGTTGAAATCAGAGCACTACATTTTGGCCACCGTGCTCGATCCTAGGTTTAAAGCCTACATTGTATCGCTCTTTCCGGCAGACACAAGTCTGCAGAGGTGCAAAGACCTGCTGGTGAGACACTTGTCAAGTCAAGTGGAACGTGACCCGTCAACAGCTCCTCCTTCACATTCTCCCGCAACTGGGGCTGCGAGGAAAAGGCTAAGAATTCCGAGCCCTCCCGCTGGCGGTGATGCAGGGCAGTCTGGAGCGAGTGCTGACATCTGTTCCGGACTGAAGGACCTGCCAACGATTACTGACATGTCGTCTACTGTCACTGCATATGATTCTGTCACCATTGAAAGAATGGTGGAGGATTATATGAGTGACCGCATCCAAGTAGGCACGTCAGACAGTCCGTACGTATACTGGCAGGAAAAAGAGGCAATTTGGAGGCCCTTGCACAAACTGGCTTTATTTTACCTAATTTGCCCCCCCCCCCTCCAGTGTGTACTCCGAAAGAGTGTTTAGTGCAGCCGCTCACCTTGTCAGCAATCGGCGTAAGAGGTTACTTCCAGAAAATGTGGAGAAAATGATGTTCATCAAAATTAATTATAATCAATTCCTCTGTGGAGACATTCACCAGCAATTGCCTCCAGAAAGTACACAGGGACCTGAGATGGTGGATTCCAGTGGGGACGAATTAATAATCTGTGAGGAGGGGGATGTACACAGTGAAAGGGGTGAGCAATTGGACGATGAGGAGGAGGTGGACATCTTGCCTCTGTAGAGCCAGTTTGTGCAAGGAGAGATTGATTGCTTCTTTTTTGGTGGGTGCCCAAACCAACCAGTCAACCTTCACCACATCCAAAGACCGTTCTTTGGAGGGCAAGTCAGAGGAGATGAAGGCCTGAACCACAATCTCTTGATTAAGGTGAAAAGATGACAACACCTTAGGTAAATAACCAAGACGAGTTCTAAGAACTGCTCGGTCGTGATGAAATATCAGAAAGGGCGGACAACAGGACAAAGCGCCTAGATCCAACACCCTTCTGGCAGAGGCAATAGCCAGTAAAAACAGGACCTTAGCTGTAAGCCATTTAAGGTCCACTCACTTAAGAGGTTCAAATGGAGACTCTTGCAGGGCAGGCAGGACAACAGACAAATCCCATGGAGCCACAGGAGGGACATAGGGAAGTTGAATCCACAATACACCCTGAGTGAAGGTATGAACATGAAAAGGCAGATATGTGAACCTTGAGGGAAGCCAGACAAAGGCCCAAGTCCAGGCCTTGTTGCAGGAAAGCCAGGATTCTGGACGTCTTGAATCTGTGAACATCATAGTTCTTATCAGCACACCAGATGAAACAAGAATTCCAGACTTTGTAATAGATCCGGGCAGATGCCGGTTTATGGGTCTTCAACATAGTTTGAATAATCACCTCAGAAAATCCTTTTGCCCTTAGGATTGAAGCTTCAAGAGCCACGCGTCAAAGCCAGCCTGGCAAGATCTGTGTAGAGACAAGGGCCATGTACGAGGAGATTTGGTCATTAAGGAAGTAGAAGAGGACGCTCTATCGATAGACCCTGCAGAACTGAGAACCAATGCCGTCTGGGCCACCCTGGAGCGACTAGAAGTAGTATTCATCCTTCTTGCTTGAACTTCTACAGGACCCTGGGCAGGAGTGACACTGGAAGGAACACATAAGGCAGCTGAAAGTTCCATGGAATGGCTAGTGCGTCCATGAACGCTGCTTGAGGATCCCTGGTCCTTGATTTGAAGACCGGTACTTTGTGATTGTGTCGAGACGCCATCAGGTCTACATCTGGTAGACCACACTTGCCCACTAGGAGTTGAAAGACTTCTGGATGAAGACTCCACTCTGACTGAGGAAGTCCGCTTCCCAATTGAGGACCCCCGGAATGAACACTGCCGATATTGCCGGCAGATGGCGTTCGGCCCATTGAAGTATTTTTAACACTTCCAACATTGCCATGTGGCTTCGAGTGCCACCTTGATGGTTGATGTTAGCCACCATGGTGGCATTGTCTGATCGTACTTGAAAGGCCTGTTCTGTACTAGAGGCATGGCAAGAGACAACTCCAGAATGTTCATCGGGAGGAATGATTCTTCCTTGGTCCACCGACCCTGAAAAGCGTGTTGCTCTAACACTGTACCCCATCCCCTCATGCTGGCATCCGTTGTCAGCAGGAACTAGTCGGGGATCCAGAAGGAATGGCCCCTGCTTAATTGCTGGTCCTGAAGCCACCAGGTCAGTGACAGACGAACCTCCAGAGTCAAAGTGATCATATGAGACCGGATCCGATGAGGTAGGCCATACCATTTGGAAAGGATTAACCTCTGAAGAGGGCTGGAATGAAATTGAGCGTACTCCACCCTGTTGAATGCCGACACCTTCAGACCTGGTACTTGCATTGCAGAGTGTATCAACAGTCTGGGCCGACAAAGGAAGCATCTTATCCTGTCCTGAAGCTTCAGGATCTTCTCTGGAGACAGACACAGATGATGACTGTGCGTGTCCAGTAGTGCCCCCAGGTAGAGCATGCTCTGAGCTGGGACCAGCGAGGACTTCTTCCAATTGCTGAGCCACCCATGAGCTTGTAGGAAGTTTATTGTCAGTTGTAGATGGCTGAGAAGGATATCGTGGGAGTTTGCGAGGATCAGCAAGTTGTCCAGATACGGCAGGATCCTGATTCCCTGGTGACATAGATGAGCCGTCATCATGGCCATAACTTGGTGAAGATCCAAGGGGCCATTGCCAGTCCAAATGGCAGAGCCTGAAACTGATAATGAATGTTGCCAATAGCAAACCGCAGATATTGCTGATGCGACATGAAAGTAGGTATATGCAGGTATGCATCCTGTATATCCAGGAATACCATATAGTCTCCGGATTCCATGGCCAGTACAATTGAGCGCAGAGTTTCCATACGGAACATGGATACTCTCACAAACTTGTTCAATGATTTGAGTTTGAGTATAGGCCGGAAATACCCATTGGGTTTCGGAACTAGAAACAGGGTCGAATAGTATCCTTTGCCTCTCTGGGACAGAGTTACTGGCACCACCACTCCTGTATCCAGGAGGGAACTCACAACCAATTGCAGAGCGTGCTCTTTTAACTGATCCGAAAGGATAACTGTGGTGCAAAACTGTTGAGGGAGACGTCTCTTGAAGGACCCCTGAGAGATGACTTCCCACACCTATACGTCTGAAGTGGTCTTTAACCAGACCTGGGTGAACTGTAGAAGTCGGCCTCCCACCCTGGGATCCCCTGTCATTCGGCAGGCTTGTCTTGTTTAGAAGCAGGCTGACGGGCCGCCCAGGACTGTTTTGTTTTGGGCTTTGTGGTTTTGGTAGCACGAGACTGTCTCGGGTATGCCAGAACTTTTGCTTTCCCATGAGGCCGAAAGGAACGAAAAGTGGTACCTTTTGCCCTCTGTGCAGAGGGAGTAGGCTTTAGGAAAAATGCAGTTTTATTTAGGTCTTTCCCAAACAAGATGTCTCCCTTAAAAGGGAGTACCCCCAAGGTCTTTATGGAGTCCAGGTTCACCTTCCATGACCTTAATCCACCTTCCATGACCAGATTATGGCAGGCCAGGACAGATGTAGTCGATACCTTAACCGCCAATACACCTGCCTCAGAGGATGCTTTCTGAATATAATAGGCAGCGGTGGCAAGGTGAAACAGATATTGTCTGGCCTTGTCAGATAATTCGTCGGGTAGCTCTTCCTCCAGTGCCTGAACCCATGCTTCATACCTTTTGCCGCCCAGGAGGCAGCAATAGTGGGTCTATGTACAGCACCTGTTAGGGAGTAAATAAATTTCAGGAAGCCCTCCACACATTTATCTGTTGATTCCTTCAGTGAGGTGACAGTAGTGACAGGCAGAGTAGAAGAAACCACCAGACGGATGACATAGGAATCCACCGGTGGTGGATTTTACCATAAATCTGCAGTGAGAGGATATCGAGCTAAGGCCCGTTTAGAAAGGGGGAATTTCTTCCCTGGCTCAGCCCAGGGTTCTTGGGTATGGGGGTAATTCCAAGTTGATCGCAGCAGGAATTTTGTTAGCAGTTCGGAAAAACCATGGAGGTCATTCCGAGTTGTTCGCTCGCAAGGCGATTTTAGCAGAGTTGCTCACGCTAAGCCGCCGCCTACTGGGAGTGAATCTTAGCATCTTAAAATTGCGAACGAAGTATTCGCAATATTGCGATTACACACCTCGTAGCAGTTTCTGAGTAGCTTCAGACTTACTCGGCATCTGCGATCAGTTCAGTGCTTGTCGTTCCTGGTTTGACGTCACAAACACTCCCAGCGTTCGCCCAGACACTCCTCCGTTTCTCCGGCCACTCCTGCGTTTTTTCCGGAAACGGTAGCGTTTTTTCCCACACGCCCATAAAACGGCCTGTTTCCGCCCAGTAACACCCATTTCCTGTCAATCACATTACGATCGCCAGACCGATGAAAAAGCCGTGAGTAAAATTACTAAGTGCATAGCAAATTTACTTGGCGCAGTCGCAGTGCGGACATTGCGCATGCGCATTAAGCGGAAAATCGCTGCGATGCGAAGATTTTTACCGAGCGAACAACTCGGAATGAGGGCCCATGTGCACTGCAGGGGAGGCAGATATAACGTGCAGAAAGAGTTAGATTTTGGTGGGTTATTTTATTTCTGTGCAGGGTAAATACTGGCTGCTTTATTTTTACACTGCAAATTAGATTGCAGATTGGACACACCACACCCAAATCTAACTCTCTCTGCACATATTAAATCTGCCTCCCCTGCAGTGCACATGGTTTTGCCCAACTGCCTGACAAAATTCCTGCTGCGATCAACTTGGAATTACCCACTATGTCCACTAAATGGTCAGAATGTGGTAATAGAGTTTTAGTTACCTTCTGATGTTTAAACTTGTTAGGTTTCTTAGACACCGCAGTGGAATCCTCATCTTCATCAGATATTTGGAGGATCTGTCTATTAGCAACCACCAAATCAGGGCCATCAACCTGTAAAGAAGATTCCTCGTCAGAAGCATCTGATTCAGTGTCTGACAGGACAGTTAGTTCCCCATTCTCATCAGAAGAAACTTCTGAGAGATGCGTGAACTGTGAGGAAGTAGCAGCCCGCTTAGATGACCCAGGGGCACGAGTGTGACCCATAGCAGATTTATGTCTAACCAAAGATTGGTTTAATTGCTGCAACTGGTTAGACAAATTACCCGCCCAAGGTGGATTAACCATAAGGACAATTTGTGACTGTAGTGGCACAGGTGATTCCATAGTAGGCTTAAGGCGGTCAACCAGAGTACCCAACAGAGTTGAGAACTTAGCCCAGGGTGGCTCCTGATTGGTTGCAGGAGCTGCAGACTAACTGGGAGAAGTATGGCACACATTAGACAAACCACCATGTAAAGCTTTCCCCTCAAGTAAATCCTTGGTGCATGCCCTGCATGATGCAGGAGCATCTCCAGATTTAGTGCCCTTTTTGTTAGACATTTTAGGAAATGCAACAATAGAGCGTATGAGTACGATAAAGCCAGAGTACACTACCTGCGAATAAATTCTTTAGTATGTGACTGAGTACCCAGTACACAACACCTGCGAATAAATCCGGTATTATGAGACTGAGTCCCCAGTACACAAAACCATAAATCCGGTAGTAGGTGACTGAGTACACAGTATAATACGTATAATCGCTAAATACTATGACGCACTGTATAATTGACCCTGACGCACCAAGTCCTTTGGGGTACAGAATATAGTGGTAGATATCTCTGGGAAACACTGAAAGTGAAATCCACACAGCAGATACAGGCACACACAGTCGCAGAGACAATGCAGCTAACTATTAGTTATGACACTAAAACTGCACTGGACTAGTATACATTAGTGTATCAGATTAAATATATATATATATATATATATATAAAAAACACAGTGCGGTCCTAGACAAGAGGTATATATCAGAATACTTGTACAATATATTCTGTAACAGGTACACTTGTTCTTAACTAACGCTGTCTGTATAAAGACATGTAGAATACTTAGGTGTTTGTAAAGTCACAGCGCTGTAGACAGGCGGCTTTACAAGGGAGACCTTGCCCTGCAGTCCCGGAGACCAGCCGCAGCTATGCCTAAGATGGCGCCCAGCGTCTCAGTCAGGGAGTGAGGGAGAGTGGAAGGTAGCTCCAGGGGGGAGGGGCTACAGGTCAAGCGGCGGCTTCCCTATGCTGGTCCTTACCGCCTGGTCCTACGGAGTCTTATTAAACTAGGTGTTAGTACACCCGACCTGAACTCCTATGCCCTGGCAGATATAGTGGGGTCCCTGTGCACAACAGTGTCCACTCCAGCATCGCACTTGCCCTAGACTGTGAACGGAATGCGATTTAGTAGTGGGTCCTGCCTGGGGGATCCTCTTATCTCCTCCCCATTGCAGCCACGTGAACCAGGAGATCGTCTATAACCATGTGCCTAGAGCCGGAGCGCCTCCGCCGCAAGTTACTGGAAACTGAGCCGTGGGAGTATGCGACGCCGCTTGGGAGGTGATGGAGCCGCAGCGCTGAATGTCACTCTGACATGTAACAGTGTTGCGGCCCTTGAAGTTTTCTTAGAAATCTTTTTTCAGGGCTGCCCAGCGCAGCCCTCCTGTTGACTAGCCTGCTCTGCAGGCACAAACTGAAAACTGAGCTCACAGTGCCTGGAGGCAGGGTTATAGAGGAGGCCCCAATGCATCCGGGGACAGCTAAAGCTTTAACCTGTTGGTGCCTGGATCAAGGTCCATCTCTACACCCCAATGTATTCCCTGTAGAACACAGTGTACCCTACTGCAGTAATTAAATTATTGCTTTTACATTTAGTAAATAAATCATGATAGAATATGGTAATGAGTCATAGAACAGAAGGAAAATATTTTCCTAGAGAACTAATAAATTGATTTCGTAATTGTATAAGTGTGGAAGAATAAATAGACTCAGAACTGAGATAACATTAATATAAGCGATTAAAAGTTTTAGAATTCATGTGGCCATTTGTCTGGAAAGGTTTACTGGAAATAGATCTAATTACCTAATTACATATAGTCACTTTACCTCTCATTATATGGGACACTGACATATTTTATGCAAACTGAGAAAACAACATAATATAATTAGTATATTAGAGCGACAAATCAATACGTTACTTCAAATTTAGTGTGCAGAATATATATCCTCATTCTGCATTCCTTATTAGATGGTCTACTGTATATCAGTGATGGCTAACCTTGACACTCCAGCTGTTGTTGAACTACACATACCAGCATGCCCTGCCTCAGTTTTAGCAAGACCAAATAGCAAAACTGTAGCAGGGTATGCTGGGATGTGTAGTTCAACAACAGCTGGAGTGTCAAGGTTAGCCATCACTGGTCTATATTTATAGTTTGCTACACAAATTAATGTTCAAATTCATATGTGAATTCAATGCAAATGTACGTTTCTTAAATTATACTGAGCATACAAACATGTGCAGGTAAACCAGGTATTCTGTCCATACCCACCATGTAATGTTGAAGTGGAATATGTCTGATATACTGTACATGCCTAGCTAGCACTTGGACTACAGTACATAAATTAATCTGTAACATCTAATAATTTAGAAAAATAAATCACACAATAGTAATTAATCTAATTGCATATTTCACTGAAAATGAATACTGTTAGGAGTATATGTTTTCATTTCAGCAATGTTGTTAAGCACTAGACTCTAGGCCCTTTATGCCCACACTGGCACTGCCTTATTATTACTCTTATTAATATAAACATCTATTTAAATAGTCCCAACATACTTATAACTTGGAACAAGCACAGAGATATTGTAGGATCATGCTAGAGCCGTAGCCTATCAATTGAGAATTTTAACCAATTGAGAATTGAGTATTTTGAGAATTGAGTATTTTAACCATTTGACAATATCCCCTTAATATAAATTAATCTAATAAATAAAAACATACACAGAGACTTGTATTTGGTGGCAAAAACGTGTCACAACATATTGAAAATAAATTAAGACCAGGAAAATAGGTAATCTATCAGCTATTCTCAAAATATGTACTTACCGCAGCCAAACCGTATAAGGGACAAGGGGGTAATCAGGATTCAAGGGGAAGTGCAGGCTACAGACTCATCTACAGTATGTACAGCATAACGTCTTAAAACACCTACCGCCGATGATCCTATTGTCTCTCTCAAGGTTAGGTTAGGTGGCCAGTCTCTGACCTTAGGCAAAGTCAGAAACTTCATCTTGGACAACTGCTTATACATTCAGACACCATTGGGAACGCCAACAATATATGTGGTCAAAAGGGAACATCCATCACTCCTGCTTTGGGCTCCACCATTAGGATTTGGACCATTGCCAATGGAATGCCCAGCCACATCCACAGAACTGGTATTTACAGTATTTACCTAAAGACTGGATTGATATGTTCAAAAAGGCCTTGCTATTTTGCATACAGTAAAATTGTCCATTTCGTAACGGGCAGGCACTGTGCCCAAAGGGTCAATCGAGCTCACTGGGTCAGAGACTGGCCTAAAGGCTCCTAGTTTTTAACAAGTTTATCTATTATTCTTAGATGATTGTATTTATATTCATGTTTGTGTTTATCTATCTATCACCATTGATGTATGAATACAATTTACCATTTATTTAAAGCACCTGTCTGTTTACACTTAGCACATCCAGCTCGAGGTCTTAAACATGCTCTCCTGATTTATTTAGTATTTGTTATGATACCAGTACGTCTGACCAGAGGTGATCTTATGACGGAGGTCAGAGTACTGGAATGGAATGCTGGTTACGGGAGCAGGAAAGCCTAGTAACCCCTGGCGCCCTAACTCCGTTGTCTCGCCCGTGTTATCAGAAATCCCCTGCGAGACTATGGTTGCTTGAGCCCATGGCAGCCGCGTTTGAAGGGCGGATTATGTCTGCCCAACTCCGATGCCCCCTCAGGTCTTAATGGGAGACAAAGGGAAATCCGAGACAGGGTGATAACAAGGGGCCCTCTGACTAAGCAACCAGGCCAGGGGCTACAAGCTAACTAACTTAAACCAGAAGTATGTGCGGACAAACCGCCAGGGAAAAGGACAACCAAAAATCCACGAATCCGTTACTCCTATCCAGCACCGCTGGATACCAGAGTGGATTTGTGGGAGCGGAATCCTCCGCAAAAGCTCCGAAACACAATGTAACCAAATAATAAATAGTAAGCGGTCAAGCCGCAACACACGGCTACGCCGCGACTCACGAACACCACAGGATGTTAAAGGTGCTCGGTCAGGACTCCAGGAAAAGATGACAACTTCCGAGTATTGGACCACTGAGGACAGGAACGACCGGATAGACAGGACTGGAAAACTCTCTGCAACAGACACAGCAAACAGGAAGCTATTACCGGCGTCTGTGAGAAGTCCAGAGAGTGATTTTAACTGGGAGCTCTCCAATCAGGAGCCAGACAGGGTAATTAACAATCATGCCGTGCAGCTGCATGCTGCATGGCCAGGATACCAATGAGGTGATTAATCTAGACCCAGCAACGGGGAACGCGGTCCGACAGTGGCGTCCCCGTTGCTAGGGTCTAAGCGGCTCCGTGCGCCCGGCGTCTAGCGTTGCTAGGGAGCCGGCGGCTGTCCGCATGCGGCGTCCCTAGTTGCTAGGCGCCGGGCCGCACTGACGGGCGGAACCTCGGCGCCTAACAGTACCCCCCCCTTGAGGAGGGGTCAAGGAACCCCTAAGGCCAGGTTTCTGAGGAAATTCTTGAAAAAATGCCTTTTTGAGCCTCGGGGCATGGAGATCCTCATCCAGGACCCAAGACCTTTCTTCTGGACCATAACCTCTCCAATGTACCAAAAAATAAAGCCGACCCCGGGACAACTTGGAATCGAGAACCTTCTCCACCAAGAACTCCTGCTGACCCTGTACATCTATTGGTGATTTCCCCTGAGAGATCTTCCGAGGAAATCTACTGGAAGAAACGTATGGTTTCAACAGGGAGCAATGGAAAGTATTTCCGATCCGGAGAGTTCTTGGTAAACGTAACCGGAAAGCAACTGGATTGATTTTTTTTATAATATGAAATGGTCCAATAAATTTAGGGCCCAATCTGGCTGAGGTTTGTCGAAGTCTAATGTTGCGAGTCGACAACCACACCCTATCTCCAACTTTAAAAGTGCACGGCCGCCGGAGCCTGTCAGAAAATTTTTTCTCCCGAAATGCCGCTTTTCTGAGAGCAAGGTGCACTTTTCTCCAAATGAGTCTGAGATGAGCGGTCAAGGTCAGTGAGGAGACAGAGGAATGTTGAAAAAAGGAATTAGCTCTGGGGTGAAAACCAAAAACTGTAAAAAATGGAGACACATTGGTGGAGGAATGACAGGCATTATTGTAAGCAAACTCCGCCAACGGAAGAAACTCGGACCAGTCATTTTGGAGTTTGGCCGAGTACAAACGCAAATATTGTTTTAATGATTGATTAACTCGCTCAGTCTGCCCGTTGGATTGGGGATGGTAGCCAGACGTTAAAGACAATTTCATCTTTAAAGAGGCACAAAAAGACTTCCAAAATTGTGCAATGAATTGTGGACCCCGATCAGAAACAATATCAGTGGGTAACCCATGGAGTCTGAAAACATGGCGGAGGAACAAAACTGCCAATCCCTGGGCAGATGGCAATCGGGGAAGAGCAATGAAATGGGCCATCTTGCTAAAACGGTCAACTACCACCCATATGACTCGGCATCCGGCTGACAGAGGGAGGTCCACCACAAAATCCATGGAAATATGAGACCATGGCCTGAGAGGAACATTCAAGGGCATAAGTTGACCGATAGGCAAGGAACGGGGAACTTTATGCTGTGCACAGACCTGACACGAAAAAACAAACTCCTTAATGTCTTTGGAAAGACCAGGCCACCATACTGAGCGGGAGACTAATTCCAAAGTCTTAGCGATCCCCGGATGCCCGGCAACTTTGCTATCATGAAACTCCGTCAAAACAGTTGCTCTCAAAAACTCAGGGACATAAAGACGACCAGCAGGAGTATTTCCAGGAGCTTGATGTTGAAGCTGCTTTAACTGGGTAAATAAATCTTGTGTGAGGCCTGCCCGAATGACTGAAGACGGAAGTATGGGAGTAACAGGACTGTTATCATGAACTGGAAGAAAACTGCGTGACAGGGCATCCGCCTTGGCATTCTTGGAACCTGGCCTGAAGGTGATAATAAACTTGAAACGAGTAAAAAATAAAGCCCAACGAGCTTGCCGGGCATTCAGCCGTTTAGCTGATTCAATGTACTGAAGATTTTTGTGATCAGTCAAAACTGAAATGGTATGTGTTGCTCCCTCAAGCCAATGCCTCCACTCCTCGAAAGCCCATTTAATAGCCAGTAATTCCCGGTTACCAACATCGTAGTTGGATTCAGCAGATGAGAATTTCCTGGACATAAAGGCACAAGGATGTAATTCTAGAGAATCCGGATCCTTCTGAGATAGGATAGCCCCTACTCCAACCTCCGAGGCATCAACCTCAACAATGAAAGGCAATTCTGGGTTGGGATGTCTGAGGACCGGGGCTGAGACAAAGGCTTGTTTCAAGGCCTGAAAAGATAACTCAGCTTCACGTGACCAGTTGGTTGGATCCGCTCCCTTCTTAGTCAGTGCCACAATGGGAGCAACTAGGTCGGAGAAAGAGTGAATAAATCTTCTATAATAATTCGCAAACCCTAAAAAGCGCTGAATTGCTTTTAAGTTGGTGGGTTGCGCCCAACTAAGGATGGCCTGGAGCTTCTTCGGTTCCATACAGAATCCCAGAGGGGAAATAATGTACCCTAAAAAGGATACCTCCGTGACATGAAATTCACACTTCTCCAGCTTGGCATATAGGTGATTTTCACGTAATTTTTTTAGAACCTGACGCACCTGGGTAACGTGTTGTTCAATAGAGTCAGAATATATCAAGATATCGTCTAAATAGACTACTACGAATCTTCCAAGAAAATCACGGAGCACATTGTTAATGAGATCCTGGAAAACTGCCGGAGCGTTAGACAGGCCGAATGGCATAACCAGATACTCATAGTGACCCGACTGAGTACTGAATGCCGTTTTCCACTCATCCCCTGACTTGATTCGGATGAGGTTATATGCTCCTCTCAGGTCAATCTTAGAAAAAATCACAGCCGAACGTAGCTGATCAAAGAGGACAGAAATCAGCGGCAAAGGGTAAGTATTTTTTACTGAGATTTTATTCAAGGCTCTAAAGTCAATGCAAGGTCTGAGTGATCCATCCTTCTTCTCCACAAAGAAGAAGCCTGCACTTAAAGGGGATTTAGACGGCCTGATAAATCCTTTCCCTAGGCTTTCTTTAACATATTCATTCATGGCCACAGTTTCTGGTCCGGACAATGCATATAACCTTCCCTTAGGCAAAGTGGCACCAGGAATTAGCTCAATAGCACAATCATAAGGCCGATGGGGAGGCAGAATGTCCGCATTGCCCTTGGAAAATACATCAACAAAATCCTGGTATTCCACAGGAATGGGTGCGGGAATGACAGCAGCTATTCTGATGGGAAGCGTAATACATTCCTTATTACAGATGGTACCCCACTGTGAGATCTCCCCCGACTGCCAATCAATGATGGGATTATGAAAGGCCAGCCAAGGGTGACCCAGAACCACTGGAACTGCTGGGCAATGGGTAAGGAAAAATTCAATTTTTTCGGAATGAAGAGCTCCTACCGAAAATAGTACAGGAGGTGTACAGAGAGAAATAACCCCATTGGACAAGGGACTCCCATCTAAACCATGCATGGTGATACACCTACCCAAGGCTAACTGAGGAATACCTAAGGCCTTGGCCCACGTTAAGTCCATAAAGTTCCCTGCAGCTCCACTGTCAACAAAAGCCGACACTGAGGAACAGAGGCTGCCAAAGGAAACTTTAGCTGGGACTAACAGTGAATTATTTGAGGAGATAAGCTGCAGACCAAAGTGAACCCCCTCACAATTCACTTGGTCGAGGCGTTTCCCGACTTGTTCGGACAATTACGGGCAAAATGTCCCTTACTCCCACAGTACAAACAAAGACCAGAATTTTGCCTTCTGGTTCTTTCTTCAGGAGACAGCTTGGAGAGACCTATCTGCATGGGCTCCTCTATGTCCACAGGAATGGAAAAAACACCAGGAGTAGACCCGACAGATGCTCCTTTTTCAGCCCTCCGCTCTCTGAGACGACGATCAATCTTAATAGAAAGCTCCATGAGTTTATCAAGAGTCTCAGGAGCAGGATACTGAAGGAGACTGTCTTTTATAGACTCAGATAAGCCGAGGCGAAACTGACTGCGCAGGGCTGGGTCATTCCATCCACAGTCGTTCGACCAACGGCGAAACTCCGTACAATAAATCTCTGCGGGATTCTTACCCTGTCTGAGAGCACGCAAATGACTCTCGGCGGATGCCTCTCTATCAGGGTCATCATACAATAGCCCTAAAGACCCCAGAAAGGCGTCTACAGACAACAATGCCGGATCGTCAGTTCTTAAACCAAAAGCCCAGGTCTGGGGATCCCCCTGAAGTAAAGAAATAATAATTCCGACCCGCTGAGATTCCGTACCTGAGGAGACTGGTCTTAAACGAAAATAAAGTTTACAAGACTCTTTAAAATTAAAAAACTGCTTTCTATCCCCAGAAAAACGGTCAGGCAAATGCATTTTTGGTTCAGGAACGACCCTCGGGGAAGTCCGTAACAGATCTTCCTGTGACCTCACCCGAAGGGATAGATCCTGAACCATCTGAGTAAGTTCTTGAATCTGACTAACTAGAAGCTGGCCAGGATTTGACCCTACACCAGTGGGATTCATGAGGCCGACAAATCTTCCAAACTGAAATAAGGGAAAAAATCAAACCCTGTTTAATTTTAAATTTTAGTCGGGCCGGTAATAATGTTATGATACCAGTACGTCTGACCAGAGGTGATCTTATGACGGAGGTCAGAGTACTGGAATGGAATGCTGGTTACGGGAGCAGGAAAGCCTAGTAACCCCTGGCGCCCTAACTCCGTTGTCTCGCCCGTGTTATCAGAAATCCCCTGCGAGACTATGGTTGCTTGAGCCCATGGCAGCCGCGTTTGAAGGGCGGATTATGTCTGCCCAACTCCGATGCCCCCTCAGGTCTTAATGGGAGACAAAGGGAAATCCGAGACAGGGTGATAACAAGGGGCCCTCTGACTAAGCAACCAGGCCAGGGGCTACAAGCTAACTAACTTAAACCAGAAGTATGTGCGGACAAACCACCAGGGAAAAGGACAACCAAAAATCCACGAATCCGTTACTCCTATCCAGCACCGCTGGATACCAGAGTGGATTTGTGGGAGCGGAATCCTTCGCAAAAGCTCCGAAACACAATGTAACCAAATAATAAATAGTAAGCGGTCAAGCCGCAACACATGGCTACGCCGCGACTCACGAACACCACAGGATGTTAAAGGTGCTCGGTCAGGACTCCAGGAAAAGATGACAACTTCCGAGTATTGGACCACTGAGGACAGGAACGACCGGATAGACAGGACTGGAAAACTCTCTGCAACAGACACAGCAAACAGGAAGCTATTACCGGCGTCTGTGAGAAGTCCAGAGAGTGCTTTTAACTGGGAGCTCTCCAATCAGGAGCCAGACAGGGTAATTAACAATCATGCCGTGCAGCTGCATGCTGCACGGCCAGGATACCAATGAGGTGATTAATCTAGACCCAGCAACGGGGAACGCGGTCCGACAGTGGCGTCCCCGTTGCTAGGGTCTGAGCGGCTCCGTGCGCCCGGCGTCTAGCGTTGCTAGGGAGCCGGCGGCTGTCCGCATGCGGCGTCCCTAGTTGCTAGGCGCCGGGCCGCACTGACGGGCGGACCCTCGGCGCCTAACAGTATTATTATTTATTACCAGTTATTTATAGAGCGCACACATATTCCGCAGCGCTTTACAGAGAATATTTGCCCAATCATATTAGTCCCTGCCCCAATGGAGCTTACAATTTATGGGGGTGATTCAGACCTGATCGCTGCCCCCAGGAGGAGTGTAAATTCGCTGTGCAAGTGGGCATGTGTACGCTGAACTGCAAAACTCCACTGTGTGCAGTCTCTGCGCAGCCCAGGACTTACTCCTACAGTGCGATCAGAACAGGCTGGAGCGGACGTCAGACACCCTTCCTGAAAACACTTGGGCATGCCTGCATTTTTACGGACACTCCCAATAAATGGTCAGTTGCCATCCACAGACTGCTTCCTCCTGTCACTCACCTTGCGAATGCCAGTGTGAACTAAATTTTCGCACCAACCTGTCACTGACCGGTGATGCCCTCTGTTGTTGTCCAACACACGTGCGCATTGTGGAGCATACACATGCGCAGTTAGGACCTGATCGACTGCTGTGCGAAAACGCATTGCAGCAATCTGGTCTGAATCAGGCCCTATGTTCCCTACCACACGTACACAATAGGGTTAATTTACTGTGGGGAGACATTTAACCTACCAGTATATATTTGGATTGTGTGAGGAAACCGGAGTACCCGTAGGAAACCAACACAAGTATGGGGAAAATATACAAACTCAACACAGTTAGGGCTATGGTGGGAATGGAACCAACGACTTCAGTGCTGTGAGGCAGTAATGCTAACCATTACACCATTTTAACTCCCTGATGCATTGGGAAGGATGTGCATATTGTACATGAACTCAATATAATACACCATACTCTGCTATGGTGGGACAGGACTTTAATTATATCCACCACTTATAGCAGTGAAGTTGGGTGAAGAATTAGTCACTAGTCCAGCGCTCTGTTGTTTTTATCTAATCCTCCTTATAGTGCAGTTGTTGGGAAATCCTTGCCACCTTCCCTTGTGATGTTGTGGGCAATAACATAATATAGTCCCTGATTTACTGATTAAGACCTCAATCCTTATACTTGTGTCAATGAGGATATGGTAACTTGCATTACCTGAAAAGTGATATGCTTCATTGTACTACATGGGCTGCAGTATTCCACCTTAGTGAGCAGCAGGTATTTTTTTTTAGGAAATTCACTGTATCTTAAGGTGTGTACACACGGTGAGATCCTTGCTATGGCCGATTTTAACTATGCTATTTCCCTTGAACTCCCCGTTGCCCAGCACCACCGATTTTGACTAACTTTTCTTGAGATATGGACTATGTGTGCTTCAATTTTGGCTTATGTGAGATTTTGGCTCATGTGAGATGTAATTGACATGTGAGATGAACTAGATAGTACACCGATCTAGCAAGGATTGACTTGCCTGCACAGTCTATCTTTTCTTGCGATGCCGACCTGGCGGGACCGCGAATCGGGATCGCAAGGTAACTTTCACCTTGCGATCTGCACTAACTTTTCTTGAGATTTTGACTATATAGTCAAAATTGAAAGAAAAAATCTCACCATGGGCAATATTTACTAATATTCGTGTTTGATTCGGTTTGTGTAGTGTTTAAACACGTTTTGTATCGGGTGCATTTTCATGCAACTTTTTGAATCCATATACGCAAAGTTACAAAGCAGTCGACTTTATGGTTTTCGTGTTTTCCGATGTCGATGCCAGTATTTTTTTTTTGGCACATTTACGGCCGTCATTGTCGTTTGCGTACGTGTTTTTGTTGTATTTGCTGTTTTTTTTCCTAAGTTAAACGCGGCAGGTTTTTTTTTTTCCTGCTGCCGCATTTTCACTTTCAGTTTCGTTTTTCATCCCCGTTCGTGATTGGTTGTGTTTCAGATGGTAGGAGTGTCTGTGCGCAACCATATAAATACGCCCCAAACCGTCCGCACCTCGTGGGTTTAGTTAGTGGTGAGGAGGGAGGTTGTGCTGTGGAGGTAGGTGAATTTGTGGTTTGGTGAGGAGTGTTGGTAGCAATTTCTGAGTGTGTTATTGTGTTTGAAAGTCGTCTTGTCATTCTTGTAGTCTTGTATTTTGTGGTTTTGTTTCATTTTTAGTCCAAGTTATTTTTCTTTATAGTCCCTTGTCAGTGTTTGTGTGTGTGTGTGTGTGTGTGTGTGTGTGTGTGTGTGTGTGTGTGTGTGTGTGTGTGTGTGTGTGTGTGGGTGTGTGTGAGTTGTGTAGTGGTAGTGGAGGAGTGTGTTGTTGTTTTTTTTCTGTGTTAACTGTTTAGACACACAATTATGTGTGACTCAGAGGTGGGTGAGGTGGAGGGTGTGAGTGAGGGGGAGGAGGTCGGTCAGGTGGAGGAGGTGAGTGTTAGTGAGGTTAGTGAGGTGGAGGAGTTGGGTGAGGTTGCTGCAGCAGCCTCAGGTGATAGTGACAGTCAGAGTGCTCCGCAGCCACGCACCACTACTAAGACTGGGCGGAATGTAAAGTTTAGTTTTGCTGAAAATGTGGCATTGGTGCGTGAGCTGATGAAGTATCAGAGGCAGCTATTTGGCCCTGAGTCCGCCAAAGTGCCAACACGGAGGAAGACGGTGTTGTGGGCGAAAGTTGTTGCTGCTGTCAATAGTGAGGGGGTGGTCAAGCGGACGGAGGACACGTGCCGCAAACGGTACTATGACATAAAGCGACGTGTCAAGTCCAAAATGGCCAAGGAGGCGAAGTCGGCTCGAAAAACCGGTGGTGGGCAGCCCTATATTGCAAGATATCTGGAGTATGAGGAGCCCATGCGGAGTGTAATACCTCCTGAAGTAGTCTCTGCAACCCATGTCCGGGATTCCGATAGGCCCAGGAAGAATGGTGCGCATGTGTATTTGCATTTACATTCTATGACCTTATTATTATTTTTTTATGTGTGTCATGTGACGTTGCATATTACTCCCATCTTCAAGTGTGTGTCAGCAAAAACATTGTTTTGGTTAATGTTTTATACAAAAGCCAATGTAACATCTTACTTTATTGTATGTCATGTGTTTTTATGAAAGATATTTTGCATGTGTAGTTTGGACTTGGTGTGTCTCTGAATTGTCCTGCAATAATGTTTTCCTTTTGGGTCTTTATAATTGTGACTATGTTTTATATTTATGTGATCCATGTGCAATGTTTAAAAAACAGTAGTTGTCATGTTAGAGGCTGGAGTAGTGGAAAGTGGTTTGGAAACCACTTACATGTGTAATGTCATTATTAGATAATGTAATATATTTTAACAAAATACCACTATTTCTTTGATAATTTTTAGTTTGTATTTGTACCGTGACACCACACTGCAGTGTCATTTTTAAATATTTATACATTTTGGTTTGGCTCATATAGTGGCAATGTGTGTTTGGAGTGCCACATCACAGAGCAATTTATATATTGCATCTGTAATATTTTTCCTTTCAATACAAAATGAAGCTGTGTGTGTTTTTGGTTGGTAATGTTTTTTTTTTTTTACTTGTGGCCTATGTCAGTGTCCTGTACATGTTTTCCTGTGTTGATTTTTCCATAGTGCATGTCTATTGGACAATGTTTATTGTTTTATGTATTGTTTTTTTTGTTTCCGGTCCTTATGTTTTTATTAAAAATAAAGCAAGCATTTCTTAAAGAATAAATCTTTATAAGCATAATGGGTGGATGTATCAACAAAAGCATGAATATATATATTTTTTTTTAATACAGTGTTTGAAAAAAGCAGTACTACTCGTCGGCCAGTAACTCCTATCACATCTGATGATGATGACGCTGCGGAAGCAGGTAAAGTGTCCATTGTAGTATAGGGTATGTTTGTAAAGGAATGGCCATAACAAAATTGCACTTTCATTAATAGGTCCATCAAAAGAAGTATGGAGCAGCAGAAGTGGGACTTCTGTAAGACATCACCACAAAAAACCTGTGGCCGAAAAGAAAGCAAGGTTGTATGTCCTGGGCCAACCACAGCAGGCTACCCCGCCACGAAGATTATCGTCCGTATGTTCTGTCTCCCCACTCCAAATTTTGGACACACCTCCAAGACGTCATCCACACTCCCCTCATCTTGATTGTGAGTATAAAACTGAAATTAATGTTAAAAATTTCAGGACGTAATCCAAATTTTTCTTAACCGCATTAAGTCAAAACACATCAAAAACTTAGATACTTACCGCAGTAAGTAAAACCTGAAATGAAATCCAAGCTAAATGGCCTTGTCCACATCCAGTAAAGATATGTATGTCCACTTGAGCCATACAGTATGACATTGTGTGTAAGATGCTGCAACAAAAAAGCATGTTTTTTTTTTAGAAAAAAGTAAGGTTGTTTTTCCAAATTTCACATGTGTGTTTGAGGTAACATTGCAAAATACATATAAAAACATTACTATGTTTGTTTGATCAAAGCTATAAGGTAACACATTATGTATTCCAATGTGTTTTTATGGTGGAGTATGTGTGAGCTACAATAAAACTAAAGTGTTTGCTTTCACAATTAAGTAACCAGACACATTTGCCACAAACAGGCATAGGATTTATTTAAGTTATGAGTGATGATGTTGCTAGGCAGAATATTTGAAAGCAACAGTTAATAACATGTGTTCCATGTGTAGTGATTTGTTAACATTTCTCAAACATATGGATAGCTAACGGAGATTTGTTTAACATTTCAGCTTCTAGTCCTGGGAACAACATCCCTCCGCAACAACAGCAACACAGTGACATGGAGGAGACAAACATCTTAGAAATGCAGCCATTAAGGCAAGGAATGAGCCCCCCAGCACCTGTGAGTACACCACCACAGCAAAGCACACCACCACCACAACACAGCCCAACAACACCAGTAATACAAGGCCCTGATCAGGTGTTTTGGTCCATTTGGGCTAGACAGCAGGCCACTAATGAAGATTGCCTGCGTAGGCAGACACAAATGTTTGCAAGCCTACCATGTCACCTCAGAAGAATATCAAAAAATCTGAGTAGACAAAATGAACAAACAACCAGAATTGGCAATACCATGGAACTCATGCGTACAGACATTACACAGGTCATGGGCAACTTACAGCACAGACTAATGGAAGAACAGCACAGACTAATGGAAGAACAGCACAGACTAATGGAAGAACAGCACAGACAACAGCAAAGTTATATGAACATTTTTCAAAACAATCAAAAGATTAATGAAAGTTTATTCCGAATTGTAGACAATCAAAATGCTGCTACACGTGAACTCAATGCCACCCTCACTAACCTGAATGAAACACTCAGATGCATGCACCAACAGCAAACAAGCAGCAGTTCTGGTACGACTACTCCAAATATCACACCAGTCTCATCACCACCAAGACGCTCCACCAGAGCACGACAACATGACAGTGCTAAAGGCAAAGGGCAGGACAAGCAGCCACCAAAAAAAACGTGAAAAAAAATACAAGTTAGACATTTGTGATAAGTAACTCGAAATAGTTAGTAAGTGTATGTTTGGCAAAAAATATATAACACTTAGCTCCTTGACAATTTATACAACATCATTAATTATAAGTGGTACAAACAACAAAATAAAATTTGTATGCACATTTATTCTTTATCATATTTTTTTGTATTGGAGGAGGGAAATGTTGATGGAGCCGCACATACATGTTAGCAGGAAATAAACAGACCACTTGATTTTTTTCTAATCATTACTCTTTCTAGATTCCAATCATTCTCATATCCTGCAGACACAATAATTGGCAGCCAGGCAGAATGTCTTTAGCAGCAAGTAAACAGACCACTTGATTTTTTTCTAATCATTACTCTTTCTAGATTCCAATCATTCTCATATCCTGCAGACACAATAATTGGCAGCCAGGCAGAATGTCTTTAGCAGGAAGTAAACAGACCACTTGATTTTTTTCTAATCATTACTCTTTCTAGATTCCAATCATTCTCATATCCTGCAGACACAATAATTGGCAGCCAGGCAGAATGTATTTAGCAGGAAGTAAACAGACCACTTGATTTTTTTCTAATCATTACTCTTTCTAGATTCCAATCATTCTCATATCCTGCAGACACAATAATTGGCAGCCAGGCAGAATGTCTTTAGCAGGAAGTAAACAGACCACTTGATTTTTTTCTAATCATTACTCTTTCTAGATTCCAATCATTCTCATATCCTGCAGACAATCCAAATTACAATGTTATTGATAACTATTTTACCTTTCTTCTCTATACAACATTACAAGAAGAACACAATTGAGTTGCGTAAAAAGCTTTTAATATGTTGGCATTGAATTTTTTAAAAAACACTGACAATATGAATGTCAGTATTGTTGGGACATGTTTGTGTGTGTTAAAAATTAGTAAGAATGTTATTACACATGATGCAGAAACCAACAAATAAGAACTTTTTAACCAAAAAACAAAGAATGTGTATAATAATGTATATATGTGGCAAACTGTGTATTTACTTACACATCAGCAAGTTTACTGCAGCAAACATTAGGAAATAAATTATTTCTGATTACAGTAAGTTTGTGTCCCTTAAATATGATGGAGCATCACACATAGGGACACATGTATTTCTCAAGGCTAACATATTATATGTTGAGGAGTGTTTTTTGGGAACACAGGTTCTCAAACTCGGCCCTCAGGACCCCACACAGTTCATGTTTTGCAGGTCTACTCACAGAATCACAAGTGACATAATTAGCTCCACCTGTGAACCTTTTAACATATGTCTGTGAGTAATTCATACACCTGTGCTTCTACTGGGTTACGTGAAAAACATGCACTGTGTGTGGTCCTGAGGGCTGAGTTTGTGAACCTGTGCATTAGGACATTACACACAATGATAAAGTGAAATACTAAATGGATTATGTGTGCTTGTAATAAATTAGCACTGCAAGTTTACGATCACTTATCCAGACTTAATGCATGCCACTCATAATCTGTTGTTTTGAGTTTTAAAATACACACAATACACATGCGACATTTGTTTTGCATAAAGTGAGGGTATGTGTGTATGTGTCAAGGAGACAGACACATTCTGAGTAATGGTTTTGCCAATAAAAATGGCAAAACATCTATTTATGATTACACAACAAATGAAATAAGCAAACCAAACTTACCTTAGAAATAGCGAGTGATGAGCTCTTGCCTAACCTGCCTCCCTACATCTGTACTCCAAGTATCACCAGATGTCTCTAATTCCTCTGCTTGCTGGCTGCTTTCTTCCTCCTCCTCCTCCTCCTCCTCAACATGTGGCAGATGTTGTTGCAAACACATGTTATGAAGAAAGCAGCAGCAGAACACAATTTGAGTCACCTTGGAGGGACTATACAACAAAAGGCCACCAGACTTATCCAGACACCAAAACCTAGATTTCAGCACACCAAAACATCTTTCTATCACATTCCGCATGGACTTATGTGCATGATTGTAACTGTGTTCGGCAGGGGTATCAGGTCATGACAATGGAGATAGAAGCCAAGAGAAACAGCCATATCCTCCATCACCTAAAAGACAGATATAGTAACGTGATTCATGTTAACATACAGCAACACATAAGTAACACACTGTGGGGCAGAATGTATTAACCTGTACAAGGCATAAGGAATTGATAAACCAGTGATATGAGCAAGGTAATAAAGGCAGCAGACAATCTGATCCTAAATGTTCATTTACATATTGGAGCTGATTGGCTGGTGCTTTTATCACCTTGCACCACCTTGCACATATCATTGGTTTCTCACTTCCTTATGCCTTCTACAGGTTAGTACATCTGCACCTGTATTTGGACAAAGTATACGCAGGCCTACACATATCAAATTACATACCCAGCAGCCATCCATCTGGCATTTGTCCGTCCTCAAACTTATCAAAGAGGGATGACTGACTGAGGATGAAGGAGTCATGACAGCCCCCAGGGTAACTAGCAACAACACTCATTATTTTGAGATTTGCATCACAAACCACCTGCACATTTGTGGAGTGTTCGAAATGGCGATTAGTATATATGTGCTGCCTGCCCCTAGGTGGTCTCAGCTGAATGTGTGTGCAATCTATGGCTCCAAGCACATTGGGCATGCCAGCCAGCTCATAGAAATCTACCCTGACGGCATGCCACTGAGACTCCTGGGTAGGGAAGCAGATTGAGGCCTCGATGTGGGGCTGCAAAACAGCCAACACCTGTGTGTATATTTTAAAAAACAATAAACATGAGATTTTAGGACAGAACTGGCCACCGAGAAATTAAAACAAACAAAAAACAGAAGAGGTAGTTAGGTATACATCACCTGTGTTAAGATTCTGGAAAATGAGGGCTGTGAGATTCCTATGACATCCCCAGACACAGCCTGAAAGCTGCCAGTAGCCATAAAGTGCAACACAGCCAGGAGTTTGTGCAGGCCTGAGACAGAGCGAGAGCGTGCTGTCTCAGGGTCTAGGCCCAGTTTGACAAGGTCATACAGACGGAAAATGTTGTTACGATTTAGACGGAACATCTGTATGACCTTATCATCGGACAATGCGTTCAAGTTTAAATGCCCCCTAAAAAAACGAGGCCTGCGCAGCCTCCGCGGAACCTGTACAACCTGCTGACCATGTTCAGTTTCTTGGCCCTGGGTACTTACAGGCTGATGTCTGAGTCTGAGGAATCCCACAGCACACAAAAAATCACTGGCCCACAGTCCTGCTGCCATTTCTGAGTGTAGGTGTATTGAAATGGTACTAGCATCCTTTTATAGGCATCCTAATTCAGGTGTGATTGATTTTTGAGTTGCAACACATGTAAACACGATTGAAAAAAGCAGGTCTATTTTTTTGCCGCTTTTTTTACCGATTCGCAAAAAAATACGTCAGCAATTGAGCACTCAGAAACTAACACCCAAATACGAATGAATAGTGAATTCCCGTATTGTATGAAATAACAGCCGCGTTTGACCGATGGTCTATTCATTCGTATTTCGGAACTTTGCAAATCAAACCATTACGAATAGTCCCAAACACTGCCGAGATTGGTGTTTAGTGAATTCCCGGATTGGGACTTAGAAAAAAAAACACAAATCGGACAAACTCGAATTCTTTGTAAATATTGGCCCATGTGTACAAACCTTTAGTATGAAGACACCCACTATATATCTGTAACAATCTGTTTCTCCTTTAAAATTGACAATATTACAGATTAATAGTTTGTAGCCAGCAACACTGAGTTGGAAACCTTGTTTTTCCCATATGTATTTTTCTCAGTTATTATGAAGCTACTAGGGGTTATAATAGGCCACCACATTACTTTTGTGTTGTATCAGCTTGCTCTAGCAGCTGGAATAAAATTTCAGTCTCAAAGTCCAAATAAGGACACTAGCAAAGCAGCTTGTGTGCACTATACTCACTGGGGAGGGCATCTCTGTATAATCTCTTTTATATATTTTTTGAACTGTTTGTGCAGTTCCCCTACCTTCATTGATTAAATTGCAATATTGCTATAATAGAACATGTAAATCTCATGTTGAGCTGGCAATGTCCTGAACTGTAAGAAAATTCACACTTGCAAAAAATCCATGTCAATATTTCTCAGGAACAGCTCTCAGTTTACAGTCTTGGAGCTTATTTATTATTATTATTATTATTATTATTATTATTATTATTATTATTTTTTTTTAGGAAATAGTGTTTTCATATAATTTACAGAATGCTTATAGCTGTTCCAACCATGAGATGAAAACATAATCTCAGGCAACAGTATTACTCGTGGCAGCAGAGGGAAGATTCTCACCTGTTTGATGCCAACCTATAGTACCGCCCCTCCCACTCCATTAGCTCCAATCCCTCACTTGCATACAGTTACTACATGAAGAAGTGCAGGTGTCACACAGGCCACACCCCTTGTGTTTCCTCCTGCAGTCACATGGGGCCTGATTCCGTGGTGATGAATTTATAGTAGGAGATGCGACAACGTCTTAGCCGCTACTGCGCTTTATGCTAATACAGTACAGGGCTCTGCTTGTGAGATCTTACAATCCAGAGGTGGTAGGGATTGACACAAAGAGGGGGAAATTACTGTAATACACCTAATAATGTAGTGATTTATGAGGAATGTGGTATTGAAAGTACACTAACGGAGAAAAGAGGTGCTTGGGTGGTAGAGGGGGAGGCAGTACAAGGGCGCCTCTATGTGATATATGTGATGGGAATATGCACTTATCATGAACCTTATGTGTCACAATGCACTTAGACAAGTAATCAAAGTAATCAGACCCAGTCTGTAATAATATTGATAATAATGACTGTACATTCAATCATAAGCCACTTTACCTCTTTTCCTCATACTAGTAAGAATAATCATAAATTCAGTTAAAACTGAGTGGGCTAATTAGAAAGTCACAGTCATGCTCACCCTACACAGATCATGAGTCACTTTACCGCTCATCCAAAACAAATGTGTTCCCAATATTGGAAGCCGTCAATTACAGAGCAAGACACCACATATCTATACTGCTATAAACGAGCCTTATACAAGATGATGCTTTTCTTCTTTATGACATCTGAAACCATTATTATGAACTTTTAAATAAACTTGAAAGTTATTCATGTAAGAAAAAGTGTTACTGAGCAGAGGCGGATTTAGACTCATTCAGATCTAGGATGTGTTATTTTAGTGTTCCCTTTATTTTTTAGAGCAGTGTATATCAGTGCCTCACTGATTGTACCAGTCATCTCCCATACACGGTAGTACTTAATATATTAGTATTATAGCATATTGATATATCACCAGTCAGTGTGTGCCTCCTCCCCAGACATGATTGTAGTAGGTGGATGTTATACACGGAATACATATGTATTCCCGGCGGACGGGATGCCGGCTGTCAGAATCCCAGCAGCAGCATCCCGCCTGCCAGAATGCCGGCCGCGGGGCGAGCTCTACGACTCACTGCACTCACTGCGGACTCACTGTGCTCACCATGCTGTAGGCTCGGTGGCTCACTGTGCTCGCCACAGGATCGATTCCCACTCTATGGGTGTCACGGATACCCACGAGTGCAAATAGCCCCTGTGAGTCAGTATTCTGGCTGTCGGCACAGACATGTGAGGTTATTGGGGTTGATGAGTCATGCACAATAACACTAAGAGACACCTTATATAATTTAACAATTTAACTACATGTCAACAAGAATGAGTCCTGCAATCTCCTTGCAGGGTCCAACAGCCACAGCCTTTATGCGGCTGTTTGGGGTTGGGGTGGAGCTGGCCAGTGTTCTCGAAAACAGATGTGATCCAAGAATGCAGCAGCAATGCTAACAGCATCTACATCTTTTTGTTAAAGACTTTATTTTTCAGACAGTACACATCACATAGAAGAAACAAGTAGAGTGAAACATCCGTACAGCAGAGTAAATCTAAGACAGTAATTAGTAAAATTGTGAATGGCATAAACAAAACAAGGGGCTTTAATTGCGATCCCAACAAAAGTGTATAAGTGGCAAACTGCATGAGGAGGAGGGAACATTATACACCCAGATAGTAAGAGCCGATGAGGGGCAAGTAATAAAAAAAAAAAAAAGTGGGGTTTGGACTAAAAAAATTGAGGTCACGGTCTCATGTTTTAGAAAAAGAGAGGTATTGTGAATAATATTCAATTTTGTAAACATGACAGATCCTGGGGAGGGTGGCCTGTAGTAAAGGGGAAAGATGGCAGTTTCCAGTACGCAGCAATCTTGCTGCTAAGAAAATATGGTGGATCAGCTTGATATGGTGGCGAGAGGCACCAGGGATCTCAGTAGGCAAGAGATAATTTTATGGGAAAATGGGGAGGTAATACATATAAGGGAGGTAATCAGTTTCCCAACATCTGACCAAAATGGGCGAAGCAAGGGACATTGCCACCATACACTACAGAAGAAATGTACCCTGCTGACTTACAGTTCCTAGTATAGCCGGTGGGAATACTAGGGTCCATCTTATGGAGACAGGGGAGAACATAATATCAGCTATAAAGTAATTTGTATGTATTCTCTTTAATACATGCCCTAATGTCAGAAAGCTTTAAATTGGCAGCTGCACACAACACCCACTCACCATGGTGTCCAACACCTCAGAAGTTGGGACAAAGGTGCATAGTTCCCTCAAACTGATGCTGTCCCTCCTTAATAGGGACTGTTGGGAGGTTTAGGCACTGTTCCTGTGTTCCTAAATGAAGATGTATGAATTCAAAATACTGTAGCAACCTTCGTATTGTAAGTAAATTACAAGATCAGTATTTCAGAGCCTATATGTAAACAGACATTTTCAGAATGTTGTAGCTTAAAATAAGGATTTCTGTAAGGTAATGTTGAAAAACCCCAAGCTAAAAATTATACCTTAAGGCATCTTGTACTTAATGTATAAATTGAAATATTTCCTGCAGTTTTATAAGTTAATATACAGTATCAGAAGCATGACAGAAGAGCTGGAGAAATAACTGCACACCAACCAGCAGTCTCAATTTCAGTGGAACCTTCTAGGTTTTCAGTGGCCAAAAGGTTTATTAGAAATACATGTGGCCTCACAAATAATGGCTGTTGTTTAACTTATACTGTTCCATTTTGTAAAACAGGAATATTGCAGCTACTGTATGGTATTTTAGAGTTCACTGTTTTCTTTTAATTTTGCAGTAGTCCTTACCGTTGGTAGTGCGGGATCCGGTCTGAAGATCGACAGTGTCTAGGTCGACAATGTTTAGGTTGACCACTATAGGTCGACAGTCACTAGGTCGACATGGATGGAAGGTCGACAGGGTTTCTAGGTTGACATGTGCTAGGTCGACAGGTCTAAAGGTCGACATGAGTTTTTCACATTTTTTGGGGGGGGGGTTTTTTCATACTTAACGATCCACGTGGACTACGATTGGAACGGTAAAGTGTGCCGAGCGAAGCGAAGGCACCATGCCCGAAGCATGGCGAGCGAAGCGAGCCATGCGAGGGGACGCGGTGCACTAATTTGGGATCCCGGTCACTTTACGAAGAAAACGACACACAAAAAAAAAAAATCCTCATGTCGACATTTAGACCTGTCGACCTAGCACATGTCGACCTAGAAACCCTGTTGACCTTCCATCCATGTCGACCTAGTGACTGTCGACCTATAGTGGTCGACCTAAACATTGTCGACCTAGATACTGTCGATAAAACGAACCACACCCGGTAGTGCCATAGAGTTGTATCCTAGCCAGGGCCGTCTTTTCGTATGGGCTGAATGGACCCTTGCTCAAGGGCCCCAGGAGTGTAAGGGCGCTAGGCTGATAGCTGAGGGTCCCCTCTTTCCAGGGGTACCAGGTTTTTGAAAATCGGCCCTGGGGAACTGGAAATATCCGACTTGAAAGCAGGGGTCCCCATCCAAGCCTGTTAATTGCTCTTCCCAGCCAGATATCGCGGGTTCTGTATGACTTAGAGTTTCTCTGATGATATAACCAATAAGCTGGGACTCTCCCCTTTTAGTGGACACTGGCAGTTTGTCTCTACTATGCCCAGAACCAGAGATATCAGCCTTCCAGCAGCTGGTCCCTGCTCCAGCTCCACACGCCTAATATGCAGTTTTAGATTTTCGTTGGTGGATTGCTCTGGCTCCTGAACTCTGATCCCCAAGTCCCCAGCACCTCCTGAAAGGTGGGACTCTCTAGTTTTTTTATGCCATTCAAAGCTAAGAAATATATTTTCAGGAACATGAGATATCTGCAGTCAAGCAAGCTGCCCTCCCACCAGAAAATTATAAATATTAAGCCCACTCCACTATCCACCCCTCCCCTACGTATTAAACACCCCCTACCACCCTGGAAGTTATGTACCAGGGCCCCTTCATTCAGCCCAATGCCCCCTTCTACAGTTTAGTCTCATCTGTACAGTAAAGGAGTAATTATCAGAAATTACTGCTACAGGTCCAACATACTGAGCGAAAGATAGTACACCCCCTACCACCCGCGGGACATCAAAGCTGCCACTGATAGCACCCCCCACCGCTACTGCTGGAGGATAGGTAGGGGGCCCAGTGCATTGCTGTGCCCAGGGGCCTACACTGCTGTTAAGACGGCCCTGGTCCTAGCTATACATTGTGTAAGATAAAGTAACAGGACAAATCCTCTTTTCATCTTTGCAGCCATGCTCAGTGGTGATATGTCTTAAGTGATGCTGTCAAGGGCAGAGTTTTTGTCACAAGTGGAGCTTCTATCATAAGCAAAGCTTATGCCATGTTCAGTGCTGTTGTCATAAGCAGAGATGTTGTCATATACAGTACAGAGCTGTATCTGTATGCTGTATCTGGATGGTGGCAGTTGAATCATTGCTATCCGCTTATTATACAGGAAGTTTTTGTCATACAGGAAGTGCCTCTGCAGTTATTGCTCAGCATAACTGCAGCTGGTAAAGATACACTTCTGCAGCTAAGTCCTGTGGTGATTTGCACACTGACCACTCTAACTGATGCTGTCATTGATGTTGTCATAATTGATGCTGTTTTTATAATTGGAGGACTTGTTATGAACAGAGCGGTTGTCATGAGCACTGTAGTTGTAGGTACTGCTCACCTATCGTATTTACTGTATGAAGAATCAGTCTGTTCTCTGCAAATATTCCTGCTGAAAGAATTGAAAGTATGTGTCAGTCTTGAAATGTAGAAGCTGAGTACATCCAGCAGTGCCACTTCCCTTTATAATCCTCAAAAGTCTACTGCAGTGCAGGAAAAAAATGCATTTTTTAACTTTCCTTCATTTTTATACGGCTCTTGGAACAGCTGCCTGTGAAATCTGCCTTGGTTTGCCTCATTAGGGACACCTGATCCAACTGCTGTCACTCCATATTGTTACTTTCAATGTGTGTTTGTGAAGCTTTTGACTAGATACCAATGTCAGACCCTCTGATGAAAAAATGTTCATCTGCCCATAGTCTTGTTTTCTGCACCTGAATGAAGCATGGCTTATCAGAAAATTGTTATTACAGAATAGTGTTTAAATTGGTGGGAGTATCGGGGGTATAAGTTGTCCCCATTTTCTTCTTGCAAGATATATGGGCATATTTATCAAAATAATTTTTAATAAAATAATGTAAAAAAGGGTGTTTCATGCCCTTTTCTCATTATTTTAATATCACCTGAATGTACTAAAGGACAAATGATGGATAATTCACTAAATTCTCCTCCAAGCCGTTAAATTCATAATTTTTAGCAATCAGATTACTCAGATTGCATTTCCCATACTCCTTCATAGCCTTCCCTGCCTGCTGTCACTATGCAAAAAACAAAAAAGTTAGAAGGCAGTCATCTGATCTAAGGATGTGCACTTGAAATTTTTCGGGTTTTGTGTTTTGGTTTTGGGTTCGGTTCCGCGGCCGTGTTTTGGGTTTGAACGCGTTTTGGCAAAACCTTACCGAATTTTTTTTGTCGGATTCGGGTGTGTTTTGGATTCGGGTGTTTTTTTTTTTTCAAAAAACTCTAAAAAACAGCTTAAATCATAGAATTTGGGGGTCATTTTGATCCCAAAGTATTATTAACCTCAAAAACCATAATTTCCACTCATTTTCAGTCTATTCTGAACACCTCACACCTCACAATATTATTTTTAGTCCTAAAATTTGCACCGAGGTTGCTGGATGACTAAGCTAAGCGACCCAAGTGGCCGACACAAACACCTGGCCCATCTAGGAGTGGCACTGCAGTGTCACGCAGGATGGCCCTTCCAAAAAACACTCCCCAAACAGCACATGACGCAAAGAAAAAAAGAGGCGCAATGAGGTAGCTGTGTGACTAAGCTCAACGACCCAAGTGGCCGACACAAACACCTGGCCCATCTAGGAGTGGCTCTGCAGTGTCACGCAGGATGGCCCTTCCAAAAAACACTCCCCAAACAGCACATGACGCAAAGAAAAAAAGAGTCGCAATGAGGTAGCTGTGTGACTGAGCTCAACGACCCAAGTGGCCGACACAAACACCTGGCCCATCTAGGAGTGGCACTGCAGTGTCACGCAGGATGGCCCTTCCAAAAAACACTCCCCAAACAGCACATGACGCAAAGAAAAAAAGAGGCGCAATGAGGTAGCTGTGTGACTAAGCTCAACGACCCAAGTGGCCGACACAAACACCTGGCCCATCTAGGAGTGGCACTGCAGTGTCACGCAGGATGGCCCTTCCAAAAAACACTCCCCAAACAGCACATGACGCAAAGAAAAAAAGAGGCGCAATGAGGTAGCTGTGTGACTAAGCTCAGCGACCCAAGTGGCCGACACAAACACCTGGCCCATCTAGGAGTGGCACTGCAGTGTCACGCAGGATGGCCCTTCCAAAAAACACCCCCCAAACAGCACATGACGCAAAGAAAAAAAGAGGCGCAATGAGGTAGCTGTGTGAGTAAGCTAAGCGACCCTAGTGGCCGACACAAACACCTAGCCCATCTAGGAGTGGCACTGCAGTGTCACGCAGGCTGGCCCTTCAAAAAACTACTCCCCAAACAGCACATGACGCAAAGAAAAAAAGAGGCGCAATGAGGTAGCTGTGTGAGTAAGCTAAGCGACCCTAGTGGCCGACACAAACACCTGGCCCATCTAGGAGTGGCACTGCAGTGTCACGCAGGATGGCCCTTCAAAAAACACTCCCCAAACAGCACATGACGCAAAGAAGAAAAAAAAGAGGCGCAATGAGGTAGCTGTGTGAGTAAGCTAAGCGACCCTAGTGGCCGACACAAACACCTGGCCCATCTAGGAGTGGCACTGCAGTGTCACGCAGGATGGCACTTCAAAAAAATACTCCCCAAACAGCACATGACGCAAAGAAAAATTAAAGAAAAAAGAGGTGCAAGATGGAATTGTCCTTGGGCCCTCCCACCCACCCTTATGTTGTATAAACAGGACATGCACACTTTAACCAACCCATCATTTCAGTGACAGGGTCTGCCACACGACTGTGACTGAAATGACGGGTTGGTTTGGACCCCCACCAAAAAAGAAGCAATTAATCTCTCCTTGCACAAACTGGCTCTACAGAGGCAAGATGTCCACCTCATCATCATCCTCCGATATATCACCGTGTACATCCCCCTCCTCACAGATTATCAATTCGTCCCCACTGGAATCCACCATCTCAGCTCCCTGTGTACTTTGTGGAGGCAATTGCTGCTGGTCAATGTCTCCACGGAGGAATTGATTATAATTCATTTTAATGAACATCATCTTCTCCACATTTTCTGGAAGTAACCTCGTACGCCGATTGCTGACAAGGTGAGCGGCTGCACTAAACACTCTTTCGGAGTACACACTTGTGGGAGGGCAACTTAGGTAGAATAAAGCCAGTTTGTGCAAGGGCCTCCAAATTGCCTCTTTTTCCTGCCAGTATAAGTAAGGACTGTCTGACGTGCCTACTTGGATGCGGTCACTCATATAATCCTCCACCATTCTTTCAATGGGGAGAGAATCATATGCAGTGCCAGTAGACGACATGTCCGTAATCGTTGTCAGGTCCTTCAGTCCGGACCAGATGTCAGCATCAGCAGTCGCTCCAGACTGCCCTGCATCACTGCCAGCGGGTGGGCTCGGAATTCTGAGCCTTTTCCTCGCACCCCCAGTTGCGGGAGAATGTGAAGGAGGAGATGTTGACAGGTCGCGTTCCGCTTGACTTGACAATTTTCTCACCAGCAGGTCTTTGAACCCCAGCAGACTTGTGTCTGCCGGAAAGAGAGATCCAAGGTAGGTTTTAAATCTAGGATCGAGCACGGTGGCCAAAATGTAGTGCTCTGATTTCAACAGATTGACCACCCGTGAATCCTTGTTAAGCGAATTAAGGGCTCCATCCACAAGTCCCACATGCCTAGCGGAATCGCTCTGTCTTAGCTCCTCCTTCAATGTCTCCAGCTTCTTCTGCAAAAGCCTGATGAGGGGAATGACCTGACTCAGGCTGGCAGTGTCTGAACTGACTTCACGTGTGGCAAGTTCAAAGGGCAGCAGAACCTTGCACAACGTTGAAATCATTCTCCACTGCGCTTGAGACAGGTGCATTCCACCTCCTATATCGTGCTCAATTGTATAGGCTTGAATGGCCTTTTGCTGCTCCTCCAACCTCTGAAGCATATAGAGGGTTGAATTCCACCTCGTTACCACTTCTTGCTTCAGATGATGGCAGGGCAGGTTCAGGCGTTTTTGGTGGTGCTCCAGTCTTCTGTACGTGGTGCCTGTACGCCGAAAGTGTCCCGCAATTCTTCTGGCCACCGACAGCATCTCTTGCACGCCCCTGTCGTTTTTTAAATAATTCTGCACCACCAAATTCAAGGTATGTGCAAAACATGGGACGTGCTGGAATTTGCCCAGATTTAATGCACACAGTATTGCTGGCGTTGTCCGATGCCACAAATCCACAGGAGAGTCCAATTGGGGTAAGCCATTCCGCGATGATCTTCCTCAGTTGCCATAAGAGGTTTTCAGCTGTGTGCGTATTCTGGAAACCGGTGATACAAAGCGTAGCCTGCATAGGAAAGAGTTGGCGTTTGCGAGATGCTGCTACTGGTGCCGCCGCTGCTGTTCTTGCGGCGGGAGTCCATACATCTACCCAGTGGGCTGTCACAGTCATATAGTCCTGACCCTGCCCTGCTCCACTTGTCCACATGTCCGTGGTTAGGTGGACATTGGGTACAGCTGCATTTTTTAGGACACTGGTGACTCTTTTTCTGAGGTCTGTGTACATTTTCGGTATCGCCTGCCTAGAGAAATGGAACCTAGATGGTATTTGGTACCGGGGACACAGTACCTCCAACAAGTCTCTAGTTGGCTCTGCAGTAATGATGGATACCGGAACCACGTTTCTCACCACCCAGGATGCCAAGGCCTCAGTTATCCGCTTTGCAGCAGGATGACTGCTGTGATATTTCATCTTCCTCGCAAAGGACTGTTGTAACCAAGCTCACGCAAACCACCCCACCAACTCCCTCAGTGTCAATTTCCTCCTTCCCCAGGAATGCCAATAGTCCTGCAGGCCATGTCACTGGCAATTCTGACGAGTCCTCTCCTGCCTGGGATTCCTCCGATGCATCCTTGCGTGTAACGCCTACTGCTGCTGGCGCTGCTGTTGTTGCTGCTGGGAGTCGATGGTCATCCCAGAGGGGAAGTCGTAAGACCACTTTTACTACTTCCACCAAGCAATTGCTTGGTGGAAGTAGTAAAAGTGGTCTTACGACTTCCCCTCTGGGATGACCATCGACTCCCAGCAGCAACAACAGCAGCGCCAGCAGCAGTAGGCGTTACACGCAAGGATGCATCGGAGGAATCCCAGGCAGGAGAGGACTCGTCAGAATTGCCAGTGACATGGCCTGCAGGACTATTGGCATTCCTGGGGAAGGAGGAAATTGACACTGAGGGAGTTGGTGGGGTGGTTTGCGTGAGCTTGGTTACAAGAGGAAGGGATTTACTGGTCAGTGGACTGCTTCCGCTGTCGCCCAAAGTTTTTGAACTTGTCACTGACTTATGATGAATGCGCTGCAGGTGACGTATAAGGGAGGATGTTCCGAGGTGGTTAACGTCCTTACCCCTACTTATTACAGCTTGACAAAGGCAACACACGGCTTGACAAATGTTGTCCGCATTTCTGTTGAAATACTTCCACACCGAAGAGCAGATTTTTTGGGTATTTTGACCAGGCATGTCAATGGCCATATTCCTCCCACGGACAACAGGTGTCTCCCCGGGTGCCTGACTTAAACAAACCACCTCACCATCAGAATCCTCCTTGTCAATTTCCTCCCCAGCGCCAGCAACACCCATATCCTCCTCATCCTGGTGTACTTCAACACTGACATCTTCAATCTGACTATCAGGAACTGGACTGCGGGTGCTCCTTCCAGCACTTGCAGGGGGCGTGCAAATGGTGGAAGGCGCATGCTCTTCACGTCCAGAGTTGGGAAGGTCAGGCATCGCAACCGACACAATTGGACTCTACTTGTGGATTTGGGATTTCGAAGAACGCACAGTTCTTTGCTGTGCTTTTGCCAGCTTGAGTCTTTTCATTTTTCTAGCGAGAGGCTGAGTGCTTCCATCCTCATGTGAAGCTGAACCACTAGCCATGAACATAGGCCAGGGCCTCAGCCGTTCCTTGCCACTCTGTGTGGTAAATGGCATATTGGCAAGTTTACGCTTCTCCTCCGACAATTTTATTTTAGATTTTTGAGTCCTTTTTTTACTGATATTTGGTGTTTTGGATTTTACATGCTCTGTACTATGACATTGGGCATCGGCCTTGGCAGACGACGTTGATGGAATTTCATCGTCTCGGCCATGACTAGTGGCAGCAGCTTCAGCACGAGGTGGAAGTCGATCTTGATCTTTCCCTATTTTTGGAACCTCAACATTTTTGTTCTCCATATTTTAATAGGCACAACTAAAAGGCACCTCAGGTAAACAATGGAGATGGATGGATACTAGTATACTTATGGATGACGAGCGACTGCCGACACAGAGGTAGCTACAGCCGTGGACTACCGTACTGTGTCTGCTGCTAATATAGACTGGATGATAATGAGATAAAATTAATATATATATATATATCACACTAGTACTGCAGCCGGACAGGTATATATTATGTAATGACGGACCTGCTGGACACTGTCTGTCAGCACTGCAGACTCCTAAAGTAAGCTACTAGTATCAAGAAGATAGAAAAAAAAAAACCACGGGTAGGTGGTATACAATTATGGATGGACGAGCGACTGCCGACACAGAGGTAGCTACAGCCGTGGACTACCGTACTGTGTCTGCTGCTAATATAGACTGGATGATAATGAGATAAAATTAAAATATATATATATATATATATATCACACTAGTACTGCAGTCGGACAGGTATATATTATGTAATGACGGACCTGCTGGACACTGTCTGTCAGCACTGCAGACTCCTAAAGTAAGCTACTAGTATCAAGAAGATAGAAAAAAAAAAAAAACCACGGGTAGGTGGTATACAATTATGGATGGACGAGCGACTGCCGACACAGAGGTAGCTACAGCCGTGGACTACCGTACTGTGTCTGCTGCTAATATAGACTGGATGATAATGAGATAAAATTAAAATATATATATATCACACTAGTACTGCAGCCGGACAGGTATATATTATGTAATGACGGACCTGCTGGACACTGTCTGCAGAATGCGTTTATAAAAACACCACACGACGAGTGTTTAACTTTTTCAGGCAGACAATCACAATATACTGGTGGTCAGCAGACAATCACAATATACTGGTGGTCAGTGGTCACTGGTCAGTCACACTGGCAGTGGCACTCTGGCAGCAAAAGTGTGCACTGTACTTAAAATATGTACTCCTGCTATAACTGCTCCCCAGTCTCCCCCACAATTAAGCTGTGTGAGCAGTGAGCACTCAGCACAGTCAGATAATGATATACAGTATTACATATGATGCAGCACACTGGGCTGAGCACAGATATGGTATGTGACTGTGTCACACTGTGTATCGTTTTTTTTCAGGCAGAGAACGGATTAATTAAACTGGTGGTGGTCACTGGTCACTGGTCACACTATCAGCAAGTAGTACTCCGTCCTAAGCAGACAATCACAATATACTGGTGGTCAGTGTGGTCACTGGTCAGTCACACTGGCAGTGTGGCACTCTGGCAGCAAAAGTGTGCACTGTACTTAAAATATATTATTTATGTACTCCTGCTCTAACTGCTCCCCAGTCTCCCCCACAATTAAGCTGTGTGAGCAGTGAGCACTCAGCACAGTCAGATATACAGTATTACATATGATGATGCAGCACACTGAGGCTGAGCACAGATATGGTATGTGACTGTGTCACACTGTGTATCGTTTTTTTTCAGGCAGAGAACGGATTAATTAAACTGGTGGTCAATGGTCACTGGTCACACTATCAGCAAGTAGTAGTACTCCAGTCCTAATATGCTCCCCAAAATTAGTAAATAGTGTCTCTAACTCTCTACTCTCTTCTCTATAAACGGAGAGGATGCCAGCCACGTCCTCTCCCTATCAATCTCAATGCACGTGTGAAAATGGCGGCGACACGCGGCTCCTTATATAGAATCCGAGTCTCGCGATAGAATCCGAGCCTCGCGAGAATCCGACAGCGGGATGATGATGTTCGGGCGCGCTCGGGTTAACCGAGCAAGGCGGGAGGATCCGAGCCTGCTCGGCCCCGTGTAAAAAAAGCTGAAGTTCGGCGGGTTCGGATTCCGAGAAACCGAACCCGCTCATCACTAATCTGATCACTGTGCTCCTGCTGTGATCCCCAGTGCTGTAAAGTGATGCTGTGAAGCCGGTATCTCACTTTACAGCACAAGGGGTCAAGCGCAGCATAGGATCAGATGACTGGCTGTCCTTCCGGATTGATAACCTGTCCTGGACTCCTGGTGACAGGTAAATTCATGGGGGGAGAGGTAGGCAGAGGCAGCAGCTGGCGCATGTGTGGTCACACAGTCAGGGTTACTTTCACAAAAAATACCCTGAGAAGTGCGGTAAGTCGATTTGCAGGGACAGAGCTTTCTCACAAGCTCTGTCCCTGCATGCGATATTTGATACATCCCTTTATTCAATTATTGCATTGTGGAGTTGAGCGAATTTATCACATCCCACCCACATCCGAGATGGGGATTGTGAAAAATATGCCCCATAAAAAGAAAGTGACATGGGTCTTTACAAAATGTTGTTAGCACACTGTCAGTACTGTATCCCGATTCTCACACTGTCAGTACTGCCTCCCGATTCTCACACTGTCAGTACTACATCCCTATTTTCACACTGTCAGTACTGCATCCCGATTCTCACACTGTCAGTACTGCATCCCGATTCTCACACTGACTATGATGACGCGATTCAACAAGAATCGCGTCATCTACTGTCCGGACCGCCCACTTTACTCTCAAAGTGGGCGGCCGGGCAGGGGGGAACTGAAAAACCGGGAGACTTGTCTGCTCTTCCGTGGGGCCGGGAGGGTCACCCGATTTTCGGGAGCCTCCCGGCCATTCCGGGAGAGTAGGCAAGTGTGCAGTACTGCATCCTGATTCTCACATTGTCAGTACTGCATCCCGATTCTCACACTTTCAGTACTGCATCCCGATTCTCACACTGTCAGTACTGCATCCCGATTCTCACATTGTCAGTACTGCATCCTGATTCTCACACTGTCAGTACTGCATCCCGATTCTCACACTTTCAGTACTGCATCCCGATTCTCACACTGTCAGTACTGCATCCCGATTCTCACATTGTCAGTACTGCATCCCGATTCTCACATTGTCAGTACTGCATCCCGATTCTCACATTGTCAGTACTGCATCCCGATTCTCACATAGTCAGTACTGCATCCTGATTTTCACACTGTCAGTACTGCATCCCGATTCTCACACTGTCAGTACTGCATCCTGATTCTCACATTGGCCCTCATTCCGAGTTGATCGCTAGCTGCTTTCGTTCGCAGCGCGGCAATTAGTTGAAAAAGTGGCACTTCTGCGCATGCGTATGGTGCGCACTGCGCACGCGCGTCGTACTTTCACACAAAACTATGCCGTTTCACACAAGGTCTAGCAATGCTTTTCAGTCGCACTGCTGATCGGTGAGTGATTAACAGGAAGTGGGTGTTTCTGGGCGGAAACTGACCGTTTTCTGGGAGTGTGTGTAAAAACACAGGCGTGACCGATAAAAATGCAGGAGTGGCTGGGGAAACGGGGGAGTGGCTGACCGAACGCAGGGCGTGTTTGTGACGTCAAACCAGGAAATGAACAGTCTGAAGTGATCGCTAGCTAGGAGTAAGTTTCGTGCTGCTCAGAAACTGCACATTCTTTTTTTGGAGCAGTTCTGTGATCCTTTCGTTCACACTTCTGCTAAGCTAAGATACACTCTCAGAGAGCGGCGGCCTAGTGTTTGCACTGCTGCTAAAAGCAGCTACTGAGCGATCAACTCGGAATGAGGGCCTTTGTCAGTACTGCATCCTGATTCTCACACTGTCAGTACTGCATCCTGATTCTCACACTGTCAGTACTGCATACTTGCCTACTTTCTGGCAGCTCTCTCCGGGAGAGAGCTGCCAGGACGGCTCAGTGGAGGGGCTGGGCTGGACAATGACGAGGAGGGGGTGGGAGGAGGCGGAATGGGGCGTGGAGGAGGAGGGACAGAGGCGGAACGGGGGCGGGGTTACAGTGTCACAATGTCTAAATCACGCCCACCGCTCTGTAATGCCACTATAACCGCCATTTTACAGCAGGGGGCGTGACTATGATGACGCGATTCAACAAGAATCGCGTCATCTACTGTCCGGACCGCCCACTTTACTCTCAAAGTGGGCGGCCGGGCAGGGGGGAACTGAAAAACCGGGAGACTTGTCTGCTCTTCCGTGGGGCCGGGAGGGTCACCCGATTTTCGGGAGCCTCCCGGCCATTCCGGGAGAGTAGGCAAGTGTGCACTACTGCATCCTGATTCTCACATTGTCAGTACTGCATCCCGATTCTCACACTTTCAGTACTGCATCCCGATTCTCACACTGTCAGTACTGCATCCCGATTCTCACATTGTCAGTACTGCATCCTGATTCTCACACTGTCAGTACTGCATCCCGATTCTCACACTTTCAGTACTGCATCCCGATTCTCACACTGTCAGTACTGCATCCCGATTCTCACATTGTCAGTACTGCATCCCGATTCTCACATTGTCAGTACTGCATCCCGATTCTCACATTGTCAGTACTGCATCCCGATTCTTTGTCAGTACTGAATCCTGATTCTCACACTGTCAGTACTGTATCCCGATTCTCACACTGTCAGTACTGCATCCCGATTCTCGCACTGTCAGTACTGCATCCCGATTCTCACACTGTCAGTACTGTATCCCGATTCTCACATTGTCAGTACTGCATCCTGATTCTCACACTGTCAGTACTGCTTCCCGATTCTCACACTGTCAGTACTGCATCCCGATTCTCACACTGTCAGTACTGCATCCCGATTCTCACACTGTCAGTACTGTATCCCGATTCTCACACTGTCAGTACTGCATCCCGATTCTCACACTGTCAGTACTGCATCCCGATTCTCACACTGTCAGTACTGCATCCCGATTCTCACACTGTCAGTACTGTATCCCGATTCTCACACTGTCAGTACTGCATCCCGATTCTCACACTGTCAGTACTGCATCCCGATTCTCACACTGTCAGTACTGCATCCCGATTCTCACACTGTCAGTACTGCATCCAGATTCTCGCACTGTCAGTACTGCATCCCGATTCTCACAGTGTCAGTACTGCATCCCGATTCTCACACTGTCAGTACTGCATCCCGATTCTCACACTGTCAGTACTGCATCCCGATTCTCACACTTTCAGTACTGCATCCCGATTCTCACACTGTCAGTACTGTATCCCGATTCTCACACTGTCAGTACTGCATCCCGATTCTCACCCTGTCAGTACTGCATCCCGATTCTCACACTGTCAGTACTGTATCCCGATTCTCACATTGGGGGTCATTCCGAGTTGTTCGCTCGCAAGCTGCTTTTAGCAGCTTTGCACACGCTAAGCCGCCGCCTACTGGGAGTGAATCTTAACTTATCAAAATTGCAAACGAAAGATTAGCAGAATTGCGAATAGACACTTCTTAGCAGTTTCTGAGTAGCTCCACACTTACTCGGCATCTGCGATCAGTTCAGTCAGTTTCGTTCCTGGTTTGACGTCACAAACACACCCAGCGTTCGCCCAGACACTCCTCCGTTTCTCCAGCCACTCCCGCGTTTTTCCCAGAAATGGTAGCGTTTTTTCGCACACACCCATAAAACGGTCAGTTTCCGCCCAGAAACACCCACTTCCTGTCAATCACATTACGATCACCAGAACGAAGAAAAAACCTCGTAATGCCGTGAGTAAAATACCTAACTGCATAGCAAATTTACTTGGGGCAGTCACACTGCGGACATTGCGCATGCGCATTAGCGACTAATCGCTCCGTTGCGATAAAAAAATAACGAGCGATCAACTCAGAATGACCCCCATTGTCAGTACTGCATCCCGATTCTCACACTGTCAGTACTGTATCCCGATTCTCACACTTTCAGTACTGCATCCCGATTCTCACACTGTCAGTACTGCATCCCGATTCTCACACTGTCAGTACTGCATCCCGATTCTCACATTGTCAGTACTGCATCCCGATTCTCACACTGTCAGTACTGCATCCCGATTCTCACACTTTCAGTACTGCATCCCGATTCTCACACTGTCAGTACTGCTTCCCGATTCTCACACTGTCAGTACTGCATCCCGATTCTCACATTGTCAGTACTGCATCCCGATTCTTACACTGTCAGTACTGCATCCCGATTCTCACACTGTCAGTACTGCATCCCGATTCTCACACTGTCAGTACTGTATCCCGATTCTCACATTGTCAGTACTGCATCCTGATTCTCACACTGTCAGTACTGCATCCCCATTCTCACACTGTCAGTACTGCATCCCGATTCTCACACTGTCAGTACTGTATCCCGATTCTCACATTGTCAGTACTGCATCCCGATTCTCACACTGTCAGTACTGTTAGTAATGCATCCTGATTCTCAGTAAACAAGTCTTGATTTGAAGCAGTACGAAGTCAGAGATCACATTGATTATAGGGGGTAATTCTGACTTGATCGCAGCAGATAGTTTGTTAGCAATTGGGCAAAACCATGGGGGTAATTCCAAGTTGATCGCAGCAGGAATTTTTTTAGCAGTTGGGCAAAACCATGTGCACTGCAGGGGAGGCAGTTATAACATGTACAGAGAGAGTTAGATTTGGGTGGGGTGTGTTCAATCTGCAATCTAAATTGCAGTGTAAAAATAAAGCAGACAGTATTTACCCTGCACAGAAACAAAATAACCCACCCAAATCTAACTCTTTCTGCACATATTATATCTGCTTCCCCTGCAGTGCACATGGTTTTGCCCAATTGCTAAAAAAATTCCTGCTGCGATCAACTTGGAATTACCCCCCATGTGCACTGCAGGGGAGGCAGATGTAACATTTGCAGAGAGAGTTAGATGGGTTATTTAGTTTCTGTGCAGGGTAAATACTGGCTGCTTTATTTTTACACTGCAATTTAGATTGCAGATTGAACACACCCCAACCAAATTTAACTCTCTGCACATGTTATATCTGCCTCCCCTGCAGTGCACATGGTTTTGCCCAACTGCTAAAAAGTGTTCTGCTGCGATCAACTTGGAATTACCCCCATATTTTGATGCCTAACTACTAATTTATATCCCTAATTTAAAAAATAGATATTTTCTCGCAGTATGCATAATACTATTGTTCAAAAGCTTGGTCATATAATTAATTATTTATATATTTTCCCTACATTCAGATACGAATGATGCCACAAATGCGCAGGGAGACACGGAGGAATTATACCATTGTTCAATGCTTTTTCTTTGTAGAGGTGGGTAATACTGTTATATGTGTAATTGTATTTGCACATTGCTTTATAAGTGTATCTATGCTGTTACCACTCACTTAAAATACAATTATCAGATATGAAATGTAAGATTAGCATGTAACATTGCATGCACCATAAAAGAGCTTTAGAACTAAGTAAATACATATAAAAAAGACGAAACGTAAGGGCTGATGCAGTGCTGAAAGCACATCAGTTTGGTGACCATATCATGCGTGTTTTTGTACTGCTGATACCCTGGAGCCAAACATATGTAACTAAGGGGTAAATGTAATAATTTTCGTTATGGGGGAGAAGTGGTAACAACACACATTATGGGGTCTATTCATGAAGCAGTGAAAAGTGTGGAGAAGTGAGATGGTGGAGAAGTTGCCCATGGCGACCAATCAGCTTTGATGTAACATTTATAATTTGCATTTTATAAAATTATACAGAGCAGCTGATTGGTTTCCATGGGCAACTTCTCCACTGATTCACTTCTCCACACTTTTCACTGCTTCATGAATAGACCCCTATGTATACTAATACCACTTCTCCCCCATGTAAGACACTGGCAGAGTGTGCAAAGTGACAGGGGCTGATAGCAGGCCGATATACGTTGGCAATGTATGAACGGTCAGCATCGCATCTTTCAAACACCTGCAGCTGTCGATTTCAACAGCTGCAGGCGGTGATGCCTATACACCACAACAGGTACAGAGCTGATTCTGCGCATGTGCAGTGTAGCCGGCGGGGCATGACACAGTGAATATATATAAAACACATATTTATAGAACACTGCGAGAAATTAGATGTGGACACAAATCAACATTACACCACAGTTATGCACTCACCTCGAGAGCCACAATACCCCTCATTAAATAACACATTTCAATATATTGCCATACACGGGACTCAAACCCACAACCTGCTGCATTCCAGCCAAACACCCCACCCACCGAGCCAGTTGATCCTGCATATAAATTCTGAGATTTCTAACTATATGAAGATAACTATTATGGTGCTATTATGGTGCTGGTTAAAAAAATAACCAGCACTATAATAGAGCAGATCCATGAAGTGTGCAGCCACACATCCAATCCCTTGCAGCCACACACTACAGAGATCTGCCCAGCCACAACGCTGATCACCCCTTCACAAAGATCAAGGTAAGCTTCAAATAGTTAGAACTCTCCAGCTTGGAATTCTCTAGCTTTCTTTGCAAGGGCAGATAGCTTAATGAATAGAGTATCTGACTGCAATACCGTAGGCAACTGAACAAAAAAGAGCTATCAAGTCGGGAAGTGGTTAGAAGAATACCACTATTCGGGCTCCCGGCAGTCACAATGCCGACACCGGAATCCCAAATAGCGATTAAATGCCACCGCTGCAATCCCGGTAACACAGGCTATTCTCCCTCTGTGGGTGTCCTCGACACCCGTAGAGGGAGAATATAACCTGTGGCGAACATGGCATGCGACTGTGCCCGCAGCATGGGAAGTGCAGTGAGCCCACAAGGGGATTTCTAGCGCTCGCCCCGCTACCGGCATACTGGTGGCCGGGATGCCGCTGATGGTATACTGACGGCCACCATCCCAGCAACCAGTAATTTATACTGAACCCATCAAGCCAAGTCCATGAATGCTGTATAGGTATTAGCGACAATAGGGGTGGTGGTAGTAGGAGACAGGTGCGGTCAGATGCTGGACTTCAAAAAGGGGGGAAGCTGCAAGTGAAAGTAATTAAAACAGACAAATTGACAAGTGCTGCCATCAGCGCCCCCTACCCTGCATCGCTATGTGCAGTGCACACTCCACACGCACCTAGTTATGGCCCTGCATTTACCCCTATGGGTGACACAGAGTAGTAAAAAAGTCATTTGCATCTCCACTTGCACCTGGCATACCTGGTAGTAATAGTATAGGGCATTTGTGCATCTGCAAGGTTTAGAGATGGTATGTAAATAGAAGGTGCACTATGCTGAGTTGCATGTATTTGTAAAATATGCCTGATTCCAAACAGATCTTTAACACCAGGGATATGGCTGGTCAAAGTGCGAATTGATAAAAATTGGCGGCTATAAAACCAAATGATCAGATGGGGTGGTCGAACCATGGAGATACACATTAGCCTATATTTGCAATAAACTCTCTATTGGGTGATAGACTCCATACTCCTAGAGAGAGTTAAATTTTGGTGAGGTGTGTTGAAACTGAAATCTAAATTGCAGTGTAAAAATACAGCCAGTATTTACCATGCACAGAAACAAAATAACCCACCCAAATCTAATTTCTCTGCCCATGTTATATCTGCCCCACCTGCAGTACAACATGGTTTTGCCCAGTTGCTTGGTTTTATTGATTTGCTAACAAACCTGAATAACCCCCTCCATTCACACAACACTTATATAACAAATTGATAATAAATTGAATTGGCAGTGAAAATGAAGTGCAAATCCATCCACAGAGAAGGCAAGGGGCTCACCTGGTCCGCTGGTGCCCTTGCTCCAAACTGAAATCCATACTTAGCCTCTTCCATGCCTGGTGCAAATCAAACAGGCCTTAGCAAACCGAAATGCTGTTCTGAAACCAGTCAACACTAGGTTTCCTAAGAACTGCAGCAATTACTATACCAGCCTAACACCTAAACCGACCTCAGACCCTGAACAAGATCCGAAACAAAAACAGCCATACTCTTTGCTGAAGATGCACATCATCACTCACAAACAAGAGGCGTTCTGTTAAAGAAATGGCTGGATGCATAATAACACAACCTCCACTGAACCTCAACAGCTCTGCCAACCACCGCATTCACCCTGCGCCTCACCAAATCAATTGCTCCAGGTCTCACAATGCCAGGCAACACTAGACGAAGGACAATGTCAGACCATAACTCCTGACAAAATGGGAAGCTATCCATTAAAGCTAACATGCCTCTTGTCACACCTCTAATCCAGAGAAGACCTCTTACCTCTAAGATGCACAACCACAAACATCGGATAGCCAAAGACTACTGCCAAATGCTCTACAACCTCACGGTATGACTCCCAGTGCATTCCTCTATGGCCTATCTACCGTACCAAACACGCCTCTGGATAAACCTCAAAATCCAACGCTATGGCTGAATATGAAGCCCAAAATACTTAAGAATGGCCAACCAATTATTTCAACTGCTTATCCAAACAAAAACCTGTTGGAAAAAAGAATAAACACTGTTATTAAACAAAGTAATGGCCAAGGTTACCAACAAACCAACAGTACAAGCAGCAACAAACTACCAGAAAACAAACAGCTGAGCAGGGAACATAACAAAGTGGCGAGGAAAGGGGGTCTTGTTTGTGGAGAGAGAACCTGCATTGCCAGACCAAATCTGATTTATCTCTTCCATCTGCTGAGTGGCTGGAATTTGGGGGTAATTCTGAGTTGATCGCAGCAGGAACTTTGTTAGCAGTTGGGCAAAACCATGTGCACTGCAGGGGAGGCAGATATAACATGTGCAGAGAGAGAGAGATTTGGGTGTGGTAAGTTCAATCTGCAATCTAAATTGCAGTGTAAAAATAAAGCAAGTATTTACCCTGCACAGAAACAAAATAACCCACTCAAATCTAACTCTCTCTGCAAATGTTATATCTGCCCCCCCTGCAGTGTACATGGTTTTGCCCAACTGCTAAAAAATTTCCTGCTGCGATCAACTTGGAATTACCCCCATTGTCAACAGACTAATCCATCACAGCAGCAGCCACAGCAGCACTGATTCGAAATGTGTGTGTACCGTAAATGACCAGAGACAAACCTAACTCCAACATGCAACTCCTCAACACCCAACTGAACTGATAACAGGTAACCAGAGATGAATTGAGGTGCATCAACCAAGCCCCTGCCGAAACAAGTCAAAAGTTCACATAAGTCGCAGCCAAGGCCACAGGATAATATCTGCGTTCTGAGTAATGACCCAGCAAAACTCAACGGCCCCCACCAATCTGGCCGTTCTTAGAGTGCTGCACATTACAAAACATCCAATCCTCCCGAATCACTACATGAAACCCTAGCATTGGTGAAAAAGCCCTTCTGGATGATACAACCAGTTCACCGACCCTAAACACCCCATGATATGCCGTAGCAAAGGCAAGCTTGAACAAACAAACTACATAAGGTGGCGCAGAAATCCGAGACATCACTTTCAATAGCTGCCACAACAACGTCCTCTTGATAAGCCAACGCATATCAAGTATAGCGAGTGCTACTCTTGTCCAACTTTCAGGATCCAAGAAAGAAAGAAAGATTTGTCAAAATCCAGTTCGCCGCATAAGCAAAGAAAATAGGAATTACCCACCAACAACTTCCAAACATATACCCTTGATTTTCCTGAAGAGTATAGCCGACAAACAAAGACAAGAATCAACAAATTCAAATTCTTACTTCTGTTCCCCCTATGCACCAGGAATCTAATTCACTGTTCCCAAGCTGTTGCAGGTGCCAGTGATCGGTGAGCTAATCCCTCCATGTCAGCCGGATCACCTGCCACACATAAGAGGGACACAACTTACTGTACCAAAAGCTTTTGTGTTTGGTGCAAACTATCTAAAATGCATCCAAACAAAATGAGCAAGCGCGATGGCCACTCCATAAGCAACACAACACAATCTGAACCAGCAAGTGGATGCCGGGCAAAGAGGTAGATCTTTGCCTATTAATGGCTTACACAACTCTTAGGTTGTCACACCAGAATGCGACAGCCCGGTTCTCCAGGATCCCGCACCAGGATCCCACACCATTGTAAGAAACAGCACCAAAACCTGAGGAGCTAACCACATAAGTGAAAAGCTGGAGAACCAGGCTGGGCAGCAGCAGAGAAACCCATATCTGCACCCTATTACACTGCACCAGAAATTAGTCCTACACCAAAAGTTCATGATGAATTTCCCTGATCAACAAGATAAAATGGTGATCATGCCGAACCCCAGCCATCACCCTTTCCATCTTCCTATAGAAAAGCCTGCTAATGGGGATTACCGGCAGGCAAAGTTAAATAAACCGAAAATCGATTGGGCTTGATTGAGCATATCTTTTCCCACTGCTAGCACAAACAAAACACCATCACGCAAGCGCAAATTATCAGTCAGAAGCCAACACTGACCCACCAGGGTATCGATTTCGATACCCAACTATGTAATGACCTCAGCCCTTCAGTTATATCCTGTGCAATGGGAACCCCAAACTCCATAAATAGAGCCATGGTGTTGTACAGCAGCTTGGCACAATGTAGAGAACCCGCTAGACCCTAGTAAGAGGAAGTTATCTAAAATAATGTGTAATGCCAGCTTCCCCCATGCCCACCTCCAAACACCAATATACTGTAAAAAAGTGTTTAAGTGCTCAAAATATTCACAGGACACAGAGTAACCCATTGGCTGACACCTATCTATATAAAAACCACCTTCCAAATGAAAACCCACATACTGTACAGTAGCAAAAGGCTGACGGATGAAGAGAGTGTAAATGAAAGGCTGATGCAACATCCAATTTGCTCATCAGGGTCCCATGTCCGAATGACCTAACCAATTCGAGGGCCGAGTCAAAGGACTGATTAATGACCTGACAGTGAACCTTTGCTATGGCATCATTCACCGAAGCACCCAATGGACAAGACAGATGTTGAATCAACCTGGACTTCCCAGTATCTTTTAGGAACAACCCCCACCAGCGAAAGCACCAAACACCTAACTGGAAGCTTATCAAAGAGACCTATCATACAGACCAAAGCTTCCTCCTACATAACTTTGTCATGCAACAACCCTGGAAATTCCCGAACTTACCGGACCTGACCTCGCCTCCAATAGGCAATGGAAAACTGACCATAAAGCCAGCTCTAAAGAAGGCTATGTCTAAACGATAGGGATAAAAATCAAGCCAAGTCAACATTGATCCTACACGCACTGGGGTGGGGTCCCTACTAGCGAGACGGACTTGGATCTGAGAAGCAGCTGCGCCTCCACCCCTGATCGATCTATTGCAGTCTTTGATTGGATGCAACCCCAAACACCAAATACAAAGATGCAGAAACTTACACTGTGAGCCCAGTGTACATTGCCCATTGATAAAGGCAAAGAACTTGCAATATCACAACTTAAGGCCACTTGTCTTAAAGGCAGTAAAGCCAAGATTAGAACCAAATCTGCTCCTAGGTGCTCTACATTGTGCAGTACTTCTGCCAGTGCCCTATTGGGCTGTTTCACAGTGACAAAGACCTCCATGACCTTGATGCCAAAGTCGATGATGTCACACCCATGTAGCTTATAACAAAACTCCTTGTCCTAAATCCGTCACTCTGGCCCCTGTGTGGAACAGAAAAGCTTGTGAATTTGGTACAAATAACAAGCCACATTCATGTGCTCATCTGGGTGCATCTCCAGATCGCACGCAGAAAATACATACATGCCACGAAACCAGTTGTGGTAGGACATGTACGCCTCCTCCCCTGCACCCTTTGCTTTTTGGCTGCAGCAAGTGCCTTGTTTGTTTTACTTGCTAAAGCTAAAAACATTAATGTATCTCCCCTTACAGACACGCTCCTTAACCCTGGGACGCAATCCCCATAGCACCGGTGTGTTAGTGCAGTGCACCACATCAGACTGAACTGTCTCCATTGACACGCTGCTGCTGGACAACCAACACCTGCTCTTAGAGCAACACCACCAATGCCCCTCCTTCCTATACTTAGAGGTGAAATAATAGATAGACAAAATGCTGTTGCCACTAGTCTCTGACTCGAGCCACTTTCTCTTACCTGACCTGATGGAGAACACAGACCCCTTGGACCTGGACTTATCAGAACCAGCAGATGATGCCATGCTAAGCCCCAATCCAGGAGGGCTATCGTTGAAAGACTCTGCAGCTGGGGATATACAAGGAGAGATCACTTCAGACACCACAGGTATATTATCCAGAATAGCCTCTCTTGCCCTAACACTGCTACCACAGGAAATGCCCACAAATGTCACCATTATACTGCGAAGCCAGCAGCGAGGGATTGACAGCATCCACCATTCCTTGCGACCACCCACTGGGCCTGGTGGTAAGCATGGGGACCATTGCAGACACCACTGAAGTGCAAAGTGTGGACATCACAGAATCATCCAACCCCCATACAGGCCAGCATCACCAAGAGAGACATGCACCCTAGCCGCCAATGCCCTGCCACCAGAAGGTGGCTGACCAACCACATCTGCATAAGTCCTACCACTACACACCTCAAGAGGCCACATAGCTTGCCAAATACTTCTACAAGAAGGTGCTAACCCAGGGCCAGACACCTCAGCAGCCACTTCAGCAGACATGTCAGACCCACTAATATATAGGACACCACATAGGCCCGACTCTCCCTGGCAGAGCTGACCCCTGCTACGACATGCACCCAGAAGCTGGAGTCAGCAGCCCTGCCATGCGGCATACAGTGAGACCTCGTGAGCACACTTGCTGACGCTGCTGACCATGCGGTTCCTAGGGGCCGGTCAGTAGCATCAGCAGCTGCTCATGGACCCCGGAATACTGGGATCAGCCATGCGACATATGAAACTGGAAGGCCCCTAATTGTGACCTTGTCCTGCAGTCACCTACGGCTCTGGCAAGGCTTAGCTTGCCCGGAGACCCCCGGCACCCCCACTGAAGCCCACGGTCCCATAATAGAACCAGCAGAGACACGCACTGCAGCCTGCTGCCGAGAGCAGCCACCGCCATACTCGGCATACCCGAAGACACCAGCAGTCAACAGTGGCCATGTCGACGTAATGGTAAATATGTTGAAATGGTCAGAAAGTCAGCATAAGGTAAAAATTTGCATGTTCCAAAACACTGCCCATACAAATATTGTGATTACTGAAAATACTAGTTTTATTAAATACTGACATGTTTACTGAAGCTATGCTATAGTTAATGATCCCAGAAACTAAGAACTCCATCGACTTATTTAAATTATTACTAAAAACCACCGGCCCTTCTCATACAATAAGACATCCCAGGGGGTATATTTACTAATGTTCGATTTTGGGGATTTTGTGCATTTGTAATACATTTTCATTCGATTTTGCAATTCGGAGATCTACTAAAAGCAAAATCGATTGAAAATTTAACACAAATTTGACATACAAATCCCCCAAATAATAAATTAATAGCAGACAGGCAGTGTTGGCTTCTATACTACCTAAACTTTAATTAGGATGTTTATAAAAGTAGAGATTATGTTTTTGCAACTGCAAGATTATTGGTAAATTGTGAATGCATATGCTTCACATTGTACATGCCCCAAAGTATAATAGAGGTGCCGCTAGCAGCGCTTACGTTTACACAGAGTGATTGACAGTCAGGCACCATTTGCGGGCATTGATGGGGAACTGTAGTCAAAAACACAGATGTGTCATTGCCAATGTTGGACTGGGGCCTGAGGGTCCCACCCGGGGAATACTGTTATAGAGGCCCATGCTTAAGAGTGGGGCCAGGCTCCAGTGGGAGCGTGGCCAGCAACCACAGAGGTTTGGCTAACCATTACAGAGTACATGTTCTGTGTCCCTTGGTAAATATATAATAAAACTAATTCTTGTGACGTATAATGTAACATATGTATAATGCATAATTCAAGTGCACTATGATAGAGTTTGGAACCTGATCCCTAGAGGAGGAGGGGGGGGCACAGGCAGTGGGTCCCACCGGTGGTTTCCCCTGTTCCCCTGTGGGCCAGTCCGACCCTGGTCATAGCTGTTTTTGGGGCATATTGCTGGGTGCATCTGTGGTTCCATACTCAAGCCGCATGCCTCCGGCGTCCATGTTCAGGCTGCCATGTTGCATGGCCGTTGAGTTAATCAAGCTGATGATTATGGAAGGATGTGCATGTGCGCTGGGAACTTGTACACAGTTGCTGTGGCTTTGCAATGACTCTGGGCTGGCCATATCTGTACTTTTCAGGGCTGCTGCTTTTTTAAAATCATTTCACACATGCACAATCGCTGCTGCTATTGCCATAGCATCTGTCAATGAATCAGGACAGATAATAAGACTCTACAGTATGTGACAGGTTCAAGTTACATGATTTTAAATGTTTCTTTTATAAACTTTTAAAGAAATCAGGAAACACTTGAGGATCTGCGCGCATCTCTAATAGAAACATGTGGTTTACTGTGTCTGTATGAATTATGGGCCTCATTCAGAGATAGACGCAGTGCACATCACTCCTGCATCTTTGGATTCCCCGCCATCAAACAATGACAGGCTGTGGCTTAGGGGGCACTGTGTGCGATGACATAGGACCCGCTCTGCACATGCACAGAATGCATCAGAGAAATATGCAAACCAGTGCAGGCACTCCGCCATTGGAGATGTACGCAAAGTAGAATTGGAGGAAACACTACAGCTTTTTGCATGTGATATGTTTTGTCCAATAGGAATACATAAGGAAGTGTTTTTCAATCTTTATTCTATTTCATTTAATTTTCTATTCAAGATTTTAGGTGATTTTATGTTTGAATTTGAAACGGACATCCAAAACTGAACAAGAAATCGCTAGTCAAAATCAAGACACATCAAATTAGATTTTTTATTTGATTTCAAAATAGAATGTTAATAAAGGAATGATTTAACAGGGAAACATTAAGTCGATTTAACTCAATTTCAGTCAATTTAAATCAACCTTAAAATTGAACACAAAATTAAACAATAGTAAATAAACCACCAAGTGTTTGGGACTCTCTCCATTTTTCATTCTATCACCTCTGTAATGCTAAATTCTCCTGAATATGCTCAGACGCTCCTTGTGTGAAGCATTTACACAGCACTCTCCATGACAAGACATCATTGAAGTGTTGGGCATTGAAAATTGGTCCTGGTGTCTGCAGTTTTAATATTTAGGGAGAAAATAATTTACTCTTTAATTTAGAGTCAGGGTGGAGATAATTGATTTCTTTTTACTAATATTCTACAAATGTGCATAGATGAAATTATCTATCTATTGATCTCTCTATCTCTCTATCATCTATCTAGGTGTCTATCGGTCTGTACATCTATCTATCCATTTGCATTCAAGAAAAATTAACACTTTGGGGTATTCAATTAAGTGCCATTTTTTCTTCTCGTCGAAAAATCTGCACTAATTCAACACAGGGTATTCAATTGCACAAATTTTCTTAAGTTTTTTTAATCCATATTCGCCCATGCTGTTTCACTTTTTTTTTGTCAAATCGTCATTGGCAAAAATTGCGCCAAAAATTGGCAAAAACGGCCGCAAATTCACCAAAACTTGTATCGGCGAATTCACCGCCGATACACGTGTTATGGCGAATTTGCGGCCGTTTTTGCCAATTTTTGGCGCAATTTTCGCCAGTGTCGAATAGGTCGAATGTAACTTTGACCTAAAAACAGGCGAAAAGTGCAGTTTTTTCGACTCGTGAGTCTGACCCTGCCACACAGCGTAGCTAGAGCCCTGTCATATTTTCCATTTTTTTTCAAGGGGGGGCATCAAATTCCAACTTGCCTCCAGGTGACTGAGATTAATTTATGCCACTGACATAGGGGGCTGTGTCTAGTGCTGAAAACTTCTTGGATGCCCCATATCCCTCTATGGTCAAGTCTGTACCATGCTTTCTATGCATGCACGCACCAGTGGCAGATGTATGCGGCATCATTTACTACTACTCTGCTCTGCTGAGCAGCATGAATGGGTCATATCTCTCTACTCCCAGGCAGATCATGGTACAGGTTGAGTATCCCATATCTAAATATTCCGAAATACGGAATATTCCGAAATACGGACTTTTTTGAGTGAGAGTGAGATAGTGAAACCTTTGTTTTTTGATGGCTCAATGTACACAAACTTTGTTTAATACACAAAGTTATTAAAAATATTGTATTAAATGACCTTCAGGCTGTGTGTATAAGGTGTATATGAAACATAAATGAATTGTGTGAATGTACACACACTTTGTTTAATGTACAAAGTTATAAAAAATATTGGCTAAAATGACCTTCAGGCTGTGTGTATAAGGTGTATATGTAACATAAATGTATTCTGTGCTTAGATTTAGGTCCCATCACCATGATATCTCATTATGGTATGCAATTATTCCAAAATACGGAAAAATCCGATATCCAAAATACCTCTGGTCCCAAGCATTTTGGATAAGGGATACTCAACCTGTAATATAAACCAGATAGTGACAAATAGGGACTGCTTCCACTGAAATCGAGACCATTTGGTATATATGTTTCAGTCATTTCTTTTTGTCATCATCAGAATCAGAATTAGAATCAGCTTTATTGGCCAGGTATACTTGCGTATGCTAGGAATTTGTCTTTGGTTTGCTATACAACAGCCAAGCAGGTAACAGATAAGCAGGTGTGTGTGTGTGTGTGTGTGTGTGTGTGTGTGTTTGTGTGTGTGTGTGGGGGGGTGTGGGGGGGCAAGTAAAGTCACACAGATAGGTATACCGTAGGGACACAAGTTAGTTACACGTACGTCTAGTCAGTCAATGTTCAGGAGTTCAGCAGGCGGACCGCTTGGGGTAAGAAACTTTTGAGGCTTCTGGTGGACCTGGCGGGGATGGCCCTGTAACGCCTGCCTGAAGGAAGCAAGTTAAACATGCTGCGGCCGGGGTGTAGCTGGTCTTTTACTATCTTCATTGCCCGCTTTTTAGCTCTGGACAGGTACAGGTCCTGGACTGAGGGAAGGTCGGCCCCGATAATCTTCTCTGCGGTTCTGACCACCTTTTGGAGCCTGCATCTGTCCCTCGCGCTGGTGGATCTGTACCATACGAGTATCGAGGAGCAGAGTACCGACTCCACAATCGCGGAGTAGAAGAGGAGCAGAAGCTTCTGTGGGATGTTGAACTTCCTTAGTTGCCTGAGGAAGAACAACCTCTGCTGCACTTTCCCAACAGTGGCGTCAGCGTTTGACCCCCATTTAAGGTCCTGGGAGATTGTGGTCCCTAGAAACTTGAAGGAGTCCACTAGCGATACCACACTGTCAGCAATCGTTAGTGGAGGTGCACTAGATGACTTCTTCCTGAAGTCCACTATCATCTCGACAGTTTTGAGGTGGTTAAGCTCAAGGTTGCTGTGGATGCACCACTGGGCCAACCAGTCTACTTCCCGTCTATAGGCTGATTCATCCCCGTCCTTGGTGAGGCCGATGACGGTGGTGTCATCGGCAAATTTGATGATCTTTACTGATTGCGCCTCTGAGGTACAGTCATTTGTGTACAGGGAGAAGAGCAGGGGTGAGAGGACACAGCCCTGAGGCTGATGCACGTTGATATTATTTTCTAAAAACCCCACTGCATTATCTCTTCTTAACACGGAATCACCCTTTATATGCTATTTTGCTTTCCCTTCTGTGTGCTTTCATACAGTGCATGTTCTTCTAGCAGATGATGCATTCTTCTGGGAAGCCATGGTTGCCTAGATGACAGGTATGCAACGTTGGGATTTACATAATCTGGATTGGATATTTGATCTCACTATAGGTGGGAGCGAGCAATTGCAAGGTGTATTTTTGTGGGGCTGATCTTGTACCTTGCCAAGTGCAGGACTTTGTGAGATTGGTGCTGAAGGAATCAAGTAATTAAATTGTACAATAAATTCAGTGTTAGGTTGGCTCACATGATAATGATGATGGAACATTATTTCTGTGTCGAAATTACGGATGCTCACAGCTAATTGGTGGTCATTTATAGTCATTCTATCTATCTATCTATCTATCTATCTATCTATCTATCTATCTATCTATCTATCTATCTATCTATCTGTCCTACTAATTGTAACCATGAGTATTAAATTGCATAATATCAAATTAATGAAATGTGCATTTTAGGATAAATAGCTATTACGAGTCTTGTTACCTGATGTTAATCAATAGGTTAGTTTGTGTTTATAAGCACATTTTCTTCTTTGACTATAATTAATTAGTTCCCTTCTTGTGCTCTGTGTCCCTTTACTGCTAACATAGTGCAAGCCTATTTAATTACAGTGTTTTACATTACTCTCAGTCCATTAAGGGGATTGTGTCAAAGGTGTTTCTCTGGGGAAAGAAGATAAACCAATCTTGTTCCTGCCGAATCACATCTGTGTGAGTGATGTAGAGTTTCCCAGCTGTTGGCAGCTCTTACTCTGTGTCTTACACCAGTAATTATTCAGTACTGTCTGTATCTGCGACCAGTATTAATGATTTATTGAGTGGTAGAGTGTACCTACTCACAGTACTTTCATTTTTATTGTTCAGAAATGTACAGTATGTACTAGTGATGAGCGGGTTCAGATCCTCGGGATCCGAACCCGCCCGAACTTCACCTTTTTTTTGCACGGGTCCAAGCAACTCGGATCCTCCCGCCTTGCTCGGTTAACCCGAGCGCGCCCGAACGTCATCATCCCGCGGTCGGATTCTCGCGAGATTCGTATTCTATATAAGGAGCCGCGCATCGCCGCCATTTTTCACTCGTGCATTTGAGATGATCGTGAGAGGACGTGGCTGGCGTCCTCTCAGTTTCTATATTCAGTGGGCTGCAAATATCTGTGCTCAGTGTGCTGCAAATATCTGTGCTCAGTGTGCTGCAAGTGCAAATATCTACGTTCTCTGCCTGAAAAACGCTCCATATCTGAGCTCAGTGTGCTGCAAATATCTGTGCTCAGTGTGCTAATTGCTTTATTGTGGGGACTGGGGACCAGCAGTATTATATAGTAGGAGGACAGTGCAGAGTTTTGCTGACCAGTAACCACCAGTATTATACGTTCTCTGCCTGAAAAACACTCCATATCTGTGCTGCATTGCAGTATATAGTAGGAGGACAGTGCAGAATTTTGCTGACCACCAGTATATATATAGCAGTACGGTACAGTAGGCCACTGCTCTACCTACCTCTGTGTCGTCAAGTATACTATCCATCCATCCCTGTGGTGCATTTAAGTGGTGCGGTATATATATAGTAGGAGGACAGTGCATAATTTTGCTGACCGCCAGTATATAATATATAGCAGTACAGTACAGTAGGCCACTGCTCTACCTACCTCTGTGTCGTCAAGTATACTATCCATCCATCCCTGTGGTGCATTTAAGTGTTGCAGTGTATATATAGTAGGAGGACAGTGCATAATTTTGCTGACCGCCAGTATTTAATATATAGCAGTACGGTACAGTAGGCCACTGCTCTGCCTACCTCTGTGTCGTCAAGTATACTATCCATCCATCCCTGTGGTGCATTTAAGTGGTGCGGTGTATATATAGTAGGAGGACAGTGCATAATTTTGCTGACCGCCAGTATATAATATATAGCAGTACGGTACAGTAGGCCACTGCTCTACCTACCTCTGTGTCGTCAAGTATACTAACCATCCATCCCTGTGGTGCATTTAAGTGTTGCAGTGTATATATAGTAGGAGGACAGTGCATAATTTTGCTGACCGCCAGTATATAATATATAGCAGTACGGTACAGTAGGCCACTGCTCTACCTACCTCTGTGTCGTCAAGTATACTATCCATCCATCCCTGTGGTGCATTTAAGTGGTGCGGTGTATATATAGTAGGAGGACAGTGCATAATTTTGCTGACCGCCAGTATATAATATATAGCAGTACGGTACAGTAGGCCACTGCTATACCTACCTCTGTGTCGTCAAGTATACTATCCATCCATACCTGTGGTGCATTTCAGTTTTGCACAGTTTGCTGACCACCAGTATATAATATATAGCAGTACGGAACAGAAGGCCACTGCTCTACCTACCTCTGTGTCGTCAAGTATACTATCCATCCATCCCTGTGGTACATTTAAGTGGTGCGGTGTATATATAGTAGGAGGACAGTGCATAATTTTGCTGACCGCCAGTATATAATATATAGCAGTACGGTACAGTAGGCCACTGCTTTACCTACCTCTGTGTCGTCAAGTATACTATCCATCCATACCTGTTGTGCATTTCAGTTGTGCGCAGTATATATAGTAGTAGGCCATTGCTATTGATATATTACTGGCATATAATTCCACACATTAAAAAATGGAGAACAAAAATGTGGAGGGTAAAATAGGGAAAGATCAAGATCCACTTCCACCTCGTGCTGAAGCTGCTGCCACTAGTCATGGCCGAGACGATGAAATGCCATCAACGTCGTCTGCAAAGGCCGATGCCCAATGTCATAGTAGAGAGCATGTAAAATCCAAAAAAATAAAGCTCAGTAAAATGACCCAAAAATCTAAATCAAAATCGTCTGAGGAGAAGCGTAAACTTGCCAATGTGCCATTTACGACACGGAGTGGCAAAGAACGGCTGAGGGCCTGGCCTATGTTCATGGCTAGTGGTTCAGCTTCACATGAGGATGGAAGCACTCATCCTCCTGCTAGAAAACTTAAAAGAGTTAAGATGGCAAAAGCACAGCAAAGAACTGTGCGTTCTTCTAAATCACAAATCCCCAAGGAGAGTCCAATTGTGTCGGTTGTGATTCCTTACCTTCCCAACACTGGATGGGAAGAGGTGGCGCCTTCCACCATTTGTACGCCCCCTGCAAGTGCTGGAAGGAGCACCCGCAGTCCAGTTCCTGATAGTCAAATTGAAGATGTCACTGTTGAAGTACACCAGGATGAGGATATGGGTGTTGCTGGCACTAGGGAGGAAATTGACAAGGAGGATTCTGATGGTGAGGTGGTTTGTTTAAGTCAGGCACCCGGGGAGACACCTGTTGTCCGTGGGACGAATATGGCCATTGACATGCCTGGTCAAAATACAAAACAAATCACCTCTTCGGTGTGGAATTATTTCAACAGAAATGCGGACAACTGGTGTCAAGCCATGTGTTGCCTTTGTCAAGCTGTAATAAGTAGGAATAAGGACGTTAACCACCTAGGAACATCCTCCCTTATACGTCACCTGGAGCGCATTCATCACAAGTCATTGACAAGTTCAAAAACTTTGGGTGACAGCAGAAGCAGTCCACTGCCAACTAAATCCCTTCCTCTTGTAACCAAGCTCCTGCAAATCACACCACCAACTCCCTCAGTGTCAATTTCCTCCTTAGACAGGAAAGCCAATAGTCCTGCAGGCCATGTCACTGTCAAGTCTGAAGAGTCCTCTCCTGCCTGGGATTCCTCCGATGCATCCTTGAGTGTAACGCCTACTGCTGCTGGCGCTGCTGTTGTTGCTGCTGGGCGTCGATTGTCATCCCAGAGGGGAAGTCGGAAGACCACTTGTACTACTTCCAGTAAGCAATTGACTGTCCAACAGTCCTTTGCGAGGAAGATGAAATATCACAGCAGTCATCCTGCTGCAAAGCGGATAACTCAGGCCTTGGCAGCCTGGGTGGTGAGAAACGTGTTTCCGGTATCCACCGTTAATTCATAGGGAACTAGAGAATTGATTGAGATACTGTGTCCCCGGTACCAAATACCATCTAGGTTCCATTTCTCTAGGCAGGCGATACCGAAAATGTACACAGACGTCAGAAAAAGAGTCACCAGTGTCCTAAAAAATGCAGGTGTACCCAATGTCCACTTATCCACGGACATGTGGACAAGTGGACCAGGGCAGACTCAGGACTATATGACTGTGACAGCCCACTGGGTAGATGTATTGCCTCCCGCAGCAAGAACAGCAGCGGTGGCACCAGTAGCAGCATCTCGCAAACGCCAACTCGTTCCTAGGCAGGCTACGCTTTGTATCACCGCTTTCCATAAAAGGCACACAGCTGACAACCTCTTACGGAAACTGAGGAACATCATCGCAGAATGGCTTACCCCAATTGGACTCTCCTGGGGATTTGTGACATCGGACAACGCCACCAATATTGTGCGTGCATTACATATGGGCAAATTCCAGCACGTCCCATGTTTTGCACATACATTCAATTTGGTGGTGCAGAATTATTTAAAAAACGACAGGGGCGTGCAAGAGATGCTGTCGGTGGCCCGAAGAATTGCGGGCCACTTTCGGCATTCAGCCACCGCGTGCCGAAGACTGGAGCACCAGCAAACACTCCTGATCCTGCCCTGCCATCATTTGAAGCAAGAGGTGGTAACGAGGTTGAATTCAACCCTCTATATGCTTCAGAGGATGGAGCAGCAGCAAAAGGCCATTCAAGCCTATACAGCTACCTACGATATAGGCAAAGGAGGGGGAATGCACCTGACTCAAGTGCAGTGGAGAATGATTTCAACGTTGTGCAAGGTTCTGCAAGGTTCTGCAACCCTTTGAACTTGCCACACGTGAAGTCAGTTCAGACACTGCCAGCCTGAGTCAGGTCATTCCCCTCATCAGGCTTTTGCAGAAGAAGCTGGAGAGATTGAAGGAGGAGCTAAAACAGAGCGATTCCGCTAGGCATGTGTGACTTGTGGATGGAGCCCTTAATTCGCTTAACCAGGATTCACGGGTGGTCAATCTGTTGAAATCAGAGCACTACATTTTGGCCACCGTGCTCGATCCTAGATTTAAAACCTACGTTGTATCTCTCTTTCCGGCAGACACAAGTCTGCAGAGGTTCAAAGACCTGCTGGTGAGAAAATTGTCAAGTCAAGCGGAACGTGACCTGTCAACAGCTCCTCCTTCACATTCTCCCGCAACTGAGGCTGCGAGGAAAAGGCTAAGAATTCCGAGCCCACCCGCTGGCGGTGATGCAGGGCAGTCTGGAGCGAGTGCTGACATCTGGTCCGGACTGAAGGACCTGCCAACGATTACTGACATGTTGTCTACTGTCACTGCATATGATTCTCTCACCATTGAAAGAATGGTGGAGAATTATATGAGTGACCGCATCTAAGTAGGCACGTCAGACAGTCCGTACGTATACTGGCAGGAAAAAGAGGCAATTTGGAGGCCCTTGCACAAACTGGCTTTATTTTACCTAAGTTGCCCCCCCTCCAGTGTGTACTCCGAAAGAGTGTTTAGTGCAGCCGCTCACCTTGTCAGCAATCGGCGTACGAGGTTACTTCCAGAAAATGTGGAGAAGATGATGTTCATCAAAATGAATTATAATCAATTCCTCCGTGGAGACATTCACCAGCAATTGCCTCCAGAAAGTACACAGGGACCTGAGATAGTGGAATCCAGTGGGGACGAATTAATAATCTGTGAGGAGGGGGATGTACACAGTGAAAGGGGTGAGGAATCGGACGATGAGGAGGAGGTGGACATCTTGCCTCTGTAGATCCAGTTTGTGCAAGGAGAGATTGATTGCTTCTTTTTTGGTGGGAGCCCAAACCAACCAGTCATTTCAATCACAGTTGTGTTGCAGACCCTGTCTCTGAAATTATGGGTTTGTTAAAGTGTGCATGTCCTGTTTATACAACATAAGGGTGGGAGGGAGGGCCCAAGGACAATTCCATCTTGCACCTCTTTTTTCTTTCATTTTTCTTTGAGTCATGTGCTGTTTGGGGACTATTTTCTGAAGTGCCATCCTGTCTGACACTGCAGTGCCACTCCTAGATGGGCCAGGTGTTTGTGTCAGCCACTTGGGTCGCTTAGCTTAGTCACACAGCTACCTCATTGCGCCTCTTTTTTTCTTTGCATCATGTGCTGTTTGGGGACTATTTTTTTAATCTGCCATCCTGTCTGACACTGCAGTGCCACTCCTAGATGGGCCAGGTGTTTGTGTCGGCCACTTGGGTCGCTTAGCTTAGTCACACAGCTACCTCATTGCGCCTCTTTTTTTCTTTGCATCATGTGCTTTTTGGGGACTATTTTTTTAATCTGCCATCCTGTCTGACACTGCAGTGCCACTCCTAGATGGGCCAGGTGTTGTTTGTGTCAGCCACTTGGGTCGCTTAACTTAGTCACACAGCTACCTCATTGTGCCTCTTTTTTTCTTTGCATCATGTGCTGTTTGGGGACTATTTTTTTGAAGTGCCATCCTGTCTGACACTGCAGTGCCACTCCTAGATGGGCCAGGTGTTTGTGTCGGCCACTTGGGTCGCTTAGCTTAGTCACACAGCTACCTCATTGCGCCTCTTTTTTTCTTTGCATCATGTGCTGTTTGGGGACTATTTTTTTAATCTGCCATCCTGTCTGACACTGCAGTGCCACTCCTAGATGGGCCATGTGTTTGTGTCGGCCACTTGGGTCGCTTAGCTTAGTCACACAGCTACCTCATTGCGCCTCTTTTTTTCTTTGCATCATGTGCTATTTGGGGACTATTTTTTTAATCTGCCATCCTGTCTGACACTGCAGTGCCACTCCTAGATGGGCCAGGTGTTGTTTGCGTCGGCCACTTGGGTCGCTTAGCTTAGTCACACAACTTCCTCATTGTGCCTCTTTTTTTCTTTGCATCATGTGCTGTTTGGGGACTATTTTTTTGAAGTGCCATCCTGTCTGACACTGCAGTGCCACTCCTAGATGGGCCAGGTGTTTGTGTCGGCCACTTGGGTCGCTTAGCTTAGTCACACAGCTACCTCATTGCGCCTCTTTTTTTCTTTGCATCATGTGCTGTTTGGGACAATTTTTTTTAATCTGCCATCCTGTCTGACACTGCAGTGCCACTTCTAGATGGGCCAGGTGTTTGTGTCGGCCACTTGGGTCACTTAGCTTAGTCACACAGCTACCTCATTGCGCCTCTTTTTTTCTTTGCATCATGTGCTGTTTGGGGACTATTTTTTTAATCTGCCATCCTGTCTGACACTGCAGTGCCACTTCTAAATGGGCCAGGTGTTTGTGTCGGCCACTTGGGTCGCTCAGCTTAATCACACAGCTACCTCATTGCGCCTCTTTTTTTCTTTGCATCATGTACTGTTTGAGGACTTTTTTTTGAAGTGCCATCCTGTCAGACACTGCAGTGCCACTCCTAGATAGGCCAGGTGTTTGTGTCGGCCACTTGGGTCGCTTAGCTTAGTCATCCAGCGACCTTGGTGCAAATTTTAGGACTAAAAATAATATTGTGAGGTGTGAGGTAGAATAGACTGGAAATGAGTGTAAATTATGCTTATTGAGGTTAATAATACTATGGGATCAAAATGACCCCCAAATTCTATGATTTAAGCTGTTTTTGAGGGTTTTTTGTAAAAAAAACATCCGAATCCAAAACACACCCCAATCCGACAAAAAATTTTCAGGGAGGTTTTGCCAAAACGCGTCCGAATCCAAAACACGGCCGCGGAACCGAATCCAAAACCAAAACACAAAATTTCCGGTGCACATCACTAGCATGTACTGTATATCCACTTGTTTTATATAAAAGTCTAAGAACTGAAAAAATGATGTACACCTAAAAAGCTGAACAGAAATCCATTAAAATTACAGATTTTTATTTGAGATAGACACAACTGTATATATTATGGGAGGGACAGATTGATTAGTTTTTAGCGCAAATGCTTAGTAACCCTTAATAAAACCAGGGTCGTTAATGGAAGTTAGCTTTACCCCCTTCAGTAGCATGTCATGAGGGACGCCGTATTCACATGGTAACTTGATTCACCCCAAGTTCACTGAAATTGCAGCTATATTTAATCAAGTTACATACTAAAATTGCTAAGCCTTGCCACCTCAAACCCCCAAAATCAAGATAATTTTCAAAAAACAGAGAAATGGAAACTGTTGAGAATGTCCTTTTGTAACCACTTAACAATTGCTTTTGATCAATCTAATGCAAGTTAGAAAATTAATTCCAATGTCTGTAATTCCAATCAGATTGAGATCTGAGGAATTTGGAGGTCAAGTTAACACCCTAAACTCTTTGTCCTGTTCCTGTTCCATGCCTGAACAATTTTTGCTGTGTGGTAGGCTGGGCCGGTTCTAAGGCTTCCAGCGCCCTGGGCAGACAAAAGGGGCGTGGCTTCATACAGGGGCGTGGTCAGTTACGCTCCCTGTTCAGTAGTGAAATGATGTGCGGTGCGCAATGACGTCATCGCGCACCGGACAGCAAAGGTCCTCTCCACAAAGGGAAACTAGACGCTACGCGTCTAGTTCCCTTCGTGGAGAGGACCTTTGCTGTGCGGTGCGCGATGATGTCATCGCACACCGCACAGTAAATGTCCTCTCCACGAAGTGAAACTAGATGCTACGAGTCTAGTTCCCTTCACAGCGGGGGGCAGCAGGACAGAGCGGGCAGCGGGGGGCACAGCAGCAGCGGATCTTGCCATGGTGCGGCGCCCTCCGGATGGCGCTGGCGCCCTCCGGAAGGCGGCGCCCCGGGCAAAAGTCCTGCTTGGCCGTGGCAAGATCCGCTACTGGTGGTAGGGCACATTATCTGGCTGAAAGAGGACACTGCCATTAGGGAATAATGTTGCCATGAGGGCATGTATTTGGTCTGCAGCAATGTTTAGTTAGGTGATACATGTCAAAGTTACATCTAATGTATATGAATACCAGGACCCAAATTTTCCCAGCAAAACATTGCCTAGAGTATCACACCTCCTCTGTTGACTTTTTTTTCTACTCATGGAGCATCCTGGTGCCATCTCTTTCACAGGTGAAAAATGCACACAAACCTGGGCGTCCACATAATGTAAAAGAAAATTTGATGCATGAGACCATACCACCTTCTCCTATTGCTCCATGGTCCTGTTCTTATGCTCGTGTGCCAATTGTAGAAGCTTTTGGAAGCAGTCAGGGCCAGCATGGGCACTCTGACAATATGTGCTACAGTTGCTCTTCTGTGGGATAGGACCAGATGGGCTAGCCTGTGCTCCCCATGTGCATCAATGAGCCTTGGGACCATGTTGCTAGTTCACCTGTTGTCAATTCTTCAACCAATTTAGGTAGATACTAACCACTGCTTACCGGGAAAACCCCACAGCACAATTTTGTAGATTCTATCACCAAGTTGTCTAGCAATCTTAATTTATCCCGTTTCATAGTCACTCAGATCATTATACTTGATTATTTTTCTGTTTCCAACAAATCAACTTCAAGAACTACAGTAACTGTTCACTTAGTGCCTAACATATTCCAGGTACCACTGTAGTGAAAACAGGAATTTGGTACTTACCGATAATTCCCTTTCTCCAAGGCCATAGGGGACACTGGAGTCTTCTTACAATGGGGAAAATAGGTGGTGACAGATAGGAGCAGGCACTTAATTTTTTTTTTGCTATGACAGGCTCCTCCCCCTCCATTTGTCCCCCCTCCCCCAGACACTAGTCTTAGAAAGGTGCCTGGGAGGAGTCGGAGACCAGGCAATCTCCCGAAAGGAAGGAAGCAGAAGACAGAACAGGATCAGAACAGAAGAACAGAAGATCCAAGCCACTCAGACACAGACATACCTCAACAGGAAGCAGCGCTGGGAGGGTGTCCAGTGTCCCCTATGGCCTCGGAGAAAGGGAATTATCGGTAAGTACCAAATTCCTCTTTTTTCCTCCAGACCATAGGGGACCACTGGAGTCTTCTTAAGATGGGGACATTCCAAAGCTGCCCCTACGGGTCAGAAGAGTGTTGAGACCCCTGTAACACCATGCGACCAAAGCGAGAAGCAGAAGCCCCAAAAGTGTCAAACCTGTAGAACCGAATAAAAGTGTGCAAGGCATACCAAGTGGTCGCCCTGCACAATTGGTTAAGTGAGACCCCACGGGTAGCTGCCCAGGAAGGGCCCACCAAATGAGTAGAATGAGCCGATATGGACTCAGGAGGCGGCTGCAAAGCCGCTAGATATGCCTGACGGATAGTCAGCCTGATCAAACGAGCCATGGATTGTTTGGAAGCAGGCCAACCACATTTTGATGCATCATACAAGGCAAACAGTACGTCAGTCTTGCGGAGAGATGCCGTCCGTTCCACATAGGTGTGCAAGGCACGCACCACATCCAAAGAACTAGAGTCACCTGACAATGCAGGAACCACAATGGACTGGTTGATATGGAACGAAACAACCTTCGGTAAAAATTCCGAACGCGTTTGCAGTTCTGCTCTGTCCTCGTGAAATATCAAGTATGGTGACCTAAAAGACAGGGTGCTGAGGTCCGAAACCTGTCTTGCTGATGCCAATACTAGTAACAAAACCGTCTTCCATGTGAGTAAACGGAGCTCCACAGATTCCAATGGCTCGAATACCTATGACTGTAGAAAGGAGAGAACCAGGGATAAATCCCATGGTTCCGTTGGTGCAACAAATGGCGGTTGTAGCCGCAGGACCGCCTGTAGAAAAGTCTGAACTTCTGGGATAAGAGCCAACCGGCGATGGAAAAAAACAGACAAGGCTGAAATCTGGACCTTAAGTGAGCCCAGTCGAAGTCCTGCTGACAGACGTGCATGGAGGAAGCGTAAAAGATGGGACAAGCTGAACAACGTAGTAGGTAACTGACGAGTATCGTACCAGGAGACATAGGACTTCCAGATGCGATGGTAATGTGCAGAAGTCACCGGTTTCCAAGCTCGTAGCATAGTGGGGATGACCGCACACGGGATGCCCTGTCTCCTTAAAAGTGTGGTCTCAATAGCCATGCCATTAAACAAAGCTGTCCTAAGTTTTGGAAGACAAATGGTCCATGCTGGAGAAGATCTTCTCGAAGCGGGAGTCGCCACGGTTCATCTGCCAGAAGCATTCTCAGATTTGAGTACCATGCTCTGCGACGCCAGTCTGGAGCAATCAGAATCACCAAGATGTCCTCTCTCTTGATGCGTTTGAGGACCCTTGACAGATGTGGCAGAGGTGGAAATTGATTCACCCTTCAGAAATCCCATGGAATCTACAGCGCGTCCACCGCTGTCGCCTCCTGATCTCTTGACCTGTTGCAATACCACAGAAGTTTCTTGTTGAGCCTGGACACCATCAAGTCGATTTCAGGCTGGCCCCACTTCTGTGTGAGTTGGTGAAAAACAGATGTGTGAAGCGCCCACTCCTCCGGATGGAGGTCATGACAACTGAGGTAATCTGCTTCCCAGTTGTCGATGCCTGGGATGAAGACCGCCGATAGTCCTATCACATATTTCTCCGCCCAAAGCAGAATGTGTTGGATTTCACACATGGCATTTCGGCTTCTTGCTCCTCCTTGTCTTATTGTACGCAGATTGGCCACCCTCGGAGAAGGAAATCCGCTTGATGTAAGGCACTCACAACTGCTCAAAGTTCCAGGACATTGATTGAGAGCTGTGCCTCCTGGTGTTTCCATCGCCCTTGATACTGATGGTCCAGGACAACTGCCCCCCAGCCTCTGAGACTGGCATCCATTTATCAGCAGTGTCCAGTCCATTGGCGTTTCTACCATGGGTGCAATGTGTGCAGTGCACACGAGCCCCTGGGTCCAGGGGGGCCCACACCGCACACATTGTACCCATGCTGTGTTAAAACTTACCTTATGAAGTCCCGCAACGGGCGCTGAAGCCGCAGCAGTCGTGGCAAAAATCCACCCCAAAATGGCTGCCACGCATGCACAGTAGCAAATTAGTCTTTGGAACATGGCGGGCGCCATGTTTCTGGAGACTTGCACATGTGCAGTAGACTCCGGCTCATTGCTAGAGCCTACGTCCCCGTGGAGAGGATAGGGCCCATCCAGAGTCTGCACACAGGTCCCCTCCTCTCATAAAAAGCCCCTGGTCCAGTCCATGATCCCGAATCGACGGCCCTGCTAAAGATGGCTGAACTGTAGCCACCATAGGAGAGACAGTCTTGTCTCGGCTGACAGGCATACCAGTTGATACATATGTAGGTAAGAGCCTGTCCACTGGGACAATAGGTCCAATTAGAACATTCTGGCATGGAACCAGCCAAATGGTAGGGCCTCGAAGGATGCCACCATCTTCCCCAGGAGGTGGATACACAGGTGAACATACACCTTGCGAGGGCTGAGGTCCTGTGTTACCAGTTGTTGAATGGATTGTATCTTGTCCTGAGGTAGATACACCTTCTGATGAGTAGTGTCCAGGATAAGGCCCAGGAACAAGAGGCGTTGTGACGGTATCAATTGTGACTTCTTGAAGTATATAATCCATCCGTGATACAGTAAAAAATCGTAGACCTGATAAACATTGCGGAGAAGCTGCTCCTGAGAAGGAGCTTTTAGGAGGAGGTCAAACAAGTAAGGGATGACCATAATTCCCTGTACCCGAAGTTCTCCCACCATGACCGCCATGACCTTGGTGAAGACTCTGGGCGCAGAAGATAGGCCAAATGGAAGGGCCCTGAATTGGTATTGGTCTTCCCACACTGCAAACTGCAGAAAAGCCTGATGCGGCAGCCAGATTGGGACATGCAAGTACGTGTCTTTTATATCCAGCGACACCAGGAATTCCTGCGGTTCCAGGCAGGCAATGACTGACTGGATAAACTCCATCTTGAATTTGTTGTAACTGAGATACTGGTTGAAGGACTTTAAGTTGAGGATAGGACGTACGGATCCATCCGGCTTGGGGACAACAAAAAGATTGGAAAAGTATCCTTGGCCACGTTCCAAAATGGGTACGGGTTGGATAACCCTGGAGATCAGCAGTTTTTTTTATAGCCGCCTGCAAGACCAATCTTCTTTCTGGTAATCACGGAAGTCCTGTTATGAAGAACCGAGCTGGAGGGTTAGTAGGAAAAGATTGTTTTGTAACCCCGGGCCACGATGTTGTGGACCTAGGTGTCCTGTCAAGTCCTCAACCAACTGTCCTTGAAATCCAAAAGACGTGCACCCACCGCAGTATCCCCAGGTGGGCCGGGAGTCCGTCATGCCACTGGCTTGTCGGCCGGTTTAGGCTACTGAGAATGGGAGGCGGAAGCTGACGCCCCTCTGCCTCTCTGACCCCTAGAGGTAGCGAAAGCTCCTCTTGGCTTACCTCTGAACTTTGAGGAACCCCGAAAGGACCAAAAGCACAGTCCTGCATAGGCTTTGTGAGGAGCCAGAGCTGCAGAGGGTAAGAAAGTGGATTTCCCACCTGTTGCCTGCGAAATCCATTTGTCAAGTTCGGGTCCGAAGAGTATGTCTCCCGAGAACGGTAAGGACTCTGCTACTTTTTTGGACTCCGCATCTGTGTGTCATGATCGAAGCCAAAGGGTACGGCACGCAGCTACAGCCGATGCAGAAATTCTCGACCTGAGGAGACCTATGTCTCTGGAGGCCTCACCCAAGAAAACCGCCGATTATCTAACATATTCGGCGAGTGTTCTAAGTTCCGAACGAGGACAGTTGTCTTCCAAACCCTGACCGAGTTCTTCAGCCCAGCTTTTTATGACTTTGTTGACCCATGATCCTACCAGGACTGGACGAAGAATAACTCCCGCCATAGTATAAAAAGACTTCAAGGTAGTCTCCAAGCGACGGTCAGGCACCTCCTTTAAGGATGTAGCATCTGGGAGGGGAAGCATCGTCTTCTTTGACAGACGTGAAACCGAAGCATCAAAGTGGGTGGTTTTTCCCATTTAGCCCTGGACTCTTCCAGGAAAGGATTTAAAACTTTAAGGCATCTGGAAATCTGAAATTTCCTGTCAGGTGTCTTCCAGGCTGCTGTCAGAGGCTGCTCCAGTTCCTGGTCCACTGGAAAGGAAACAGAGTTTTTAGGAGACTTACCAAACAATGATGTTGTCATAGGTGCCTCCGGGTCTTTAATAGCCAAGGTCTGTCTGACCGCCCTTATGAGGGCGTCGATGCCTTGTGAGTACTCATCAGGAGATTGGCATCAGATCCGTAGTGAAATCCTCCTTCATCTAGGTCTGAGTCAGGGTATTCCGAGGCCTCAGATTGCAGAATTGCAGGCACAAATCTCCTCTTAGAAGGAGGCGGTGCCGGTATAGTAGATGAAGAACCGACTACCTGGACCAATGTGTCTACAGACCGAGCCAAAGCCTGGGCCTATGCCGGCTCAGCTTTGTTGACCTGTCTGCGCATCATTTCCCTGTCTCTGCGGGAATGTGCCAGTTCAGATTTAAGATCGGCCATGACTGTTGTAAGAGAGCGCATACAGGTTGGAGAAGGCTCTTGTATTTCCTCAGGAGTCTACTCCTCAGCCTGAAGCTCACATGCTTTACAGATTAAAGCACTCTCCCTGTGAGCCTGTGTAAATTTCTCTTTACACTGTCTGCAGGCAAAAAGTTTCTGAGAGCCCTTAGAAACTGTCTTAGTTGCCATCTTTACACACAAACACACACACACACACACACACACACACACACACACAGAATCCGGGGGAAGGGGGGCAATAGAGGGGGAAGAGTACTGTCAGATAGACCCAAATTGCCTAAATCACCCTCCCTTAGAACAGCCCCCTTTTTCCCCACAAAGAAATACTCCCTGTCCCCTTATAGGTGCTGCAGGGCTAATGAGGAGGGAGTGCTGGTGGTCACTAGTCACAGCGTGTAGGCTGAGCAATGAAGCCTGATCCACAGCCTTAGGATATGATGGCGCCTGTAGTGAGAGAACGCCAGAGTTCTGTGTGTGTGAGTAGCTCCGCCCCCTTCCGGTCCCTTCGAGTAGTATGCGGCGGGCTGTTTGAAATGAGTGCGGCTGTGGATCTCTTCTTGCCAGCCGCACTAAGCTGACAGGCGCCGCTGCGGTGGGCAGAATCCCTCCTACCTCCTACCATTCCTCCTCCAGGTGTGCGGCAGTGTGGCCATGGACCCGTGACGCTAGCTGCAAGCTGCTGTGGCGTTCCCCATGGCAGAGGTCCTGGTGGCCGGAGACTTTGTAGTGCGCTGCATGCAGAGCCACCAAGTCCCCTCCAGGAGTCCCACGCAGGCAGACAGCAGAGAATGCTGTCTGCTCCAAGGAAAAAGAAAAAAAAAGAAAAATTAAAAGTAAAAATAAAAGTCTCTTAGGAGAGACTAAAGCCCAGGGTACCGACTCACTTGGGCACATTCTAAGACTGGTGTCTGGGGGGGAGATGGAGGGGGATGAGCCTGTCATAGCAAACATTTTTAAAGTGCCGGCTCCTATCTGTCACTACCTATTTCCACCATTGTAAGAAGACTCCAGTGTCCCCTATGGTCTGGAGGAGAAATAATGTTTTTGTCACTTCATCTATAAATGTTTTTAATGTTATCCATGACTATCAGTCACTAACCGATCAGTAAATTATGGAATTATATATATATATATATATATACATATACACTGTTCAAAAAAATAAAGGGAACACTTAAACAACACAATGTAACTCCAAGTCAATCACACTTCTGTGAAATCAAACTGTCCACTTAGGAAGCAACACTGATTGACAATCAATTTCACATGCTGTTGTACAAATGGAATAGACAACAGGTGGAAATTATAGGCAATTAGCAAGACACCCCCAATAAAGGAGTTGTTCTGCAGGTGGTGACCACAGACCACTTCTCAGCTCCTATGCTTTCTGGCTGATGTTTTAATCACTTTTGAAAGCTGGCGGTGCTTTCACTCTAGTGGTAGCATGAGATGGAGTCTACAACCCACACAAGTGGCTCAGGTAGTGCAGCTCATCCAGGATGGCACATCAATGCGAGCTGTGGCAAGAAGGTTTGCTGTGTCTGTCAGCGTAGTGTCCAGAGCATGGAGGCGCTACCAGGAGACAGGCCAGTACATCAGGAGATGTGGAGGAGGCCGTAGGAGAGCAACAACCCAGCAGCAGGACTGCTACCACCACCTTTGTGCAAGGAGGAACAGGAGGAGCACTGCCAGAGCCCTGCAAAATGACATCCAGCAAGCCATAAATGTGCATGTGTCTACTCAAACGATCAGAAACAAACTCCATGAGGGTGATATGTGGGCTCGACGTCCACAGGTGGGTGTTGTGCTTACAGCCCAACACCGTGCAGGATGTTTGGCATTTGCCAGAGAACACCAAGATTGGCAAATTCGCCACTGGCGCCTTGTGCTCTTCACAGATGAAAGCAGGTTCTCACTGAGCACATGTGACAGACGTGACAGAGTCTGGAGACGCCAAGGAGAACGTTCTGCTGTCTGCAACATCCTCCAGCATGACCGGTTTGGCAGTGGGTCAGTAATGGTGTGGGGTGGCATTTCTTTGGGGGGCTGCACAGCCCTCCATGTGCTCGCTAGAGGTAGCTTGACTGCCATTAGGTACCGAGATGAGATCCTCAGACCCCTTGTGAGACCATATGCTGGTGCGGTTGGCCCTGGGTTCCTCCTAATGCAAGACAATGCTAGACCTCATGTGGCTGGAGTGTGTCAGCAGTTCTTGCAAGATGAAGGCATTGATGCTATGGACTGGCCCGCCCGTTCCCCAGACCTGAATCCAATTGAGCACATCTGGGACATCATGTCTCGCTCCATCCACCAACGCCACGTTGCACCACAGACTGTCCAGGAGTTGGCGGATGCTTTAGTCCAGGTCTGGGATGAGATCCCTCAGGAGACCATCCGCCACCTCACCAGGAGCATGCCCAGGCATTGTAGGGAGGTCATACAGGCACGTGGAGGCCACACACACTACTGAGACTCATTTTTACTTGTTTTAAGGACATTACATCAAAGTTGGATCAGCCTGTAGTGTGTTTTCCACTTTAATTTTGAGTGTGACTCCAAATCCAGACCTCATGGGTCAATAAAGTTGATTTCCATTGATAATTTTTGTATCATTTTGTTGTCAGCACTTTCAACTATGTAAAGAACAAAGTATTTAATAAGAATATTTCATTCATTCAGATCTAGGATGTGTTATTTTAGTGTTCCCTTTATTTTTTTGAGCAGTTTATATATATATATATATATATATATATGTGTGTGTGTATAGATAGATAGATAGATAGATAGATAGATAGATAGATAGATAGATAGGTAGGCCGGTGGCACTCAGGAGTCTCTTGAAAATGCTCATAATTTATTGAAGTAAATCCTACATATGTTTCGGGCAATCGACCCGTCGTCAGGGATCAACTGTGCAAAACAACAAAACAAACATATAAACCCCACAAGTACTTCCCACCTTGCTACCATTGATCATACTCACCTGTACCTGCCGCTGAGCTATCCCACCGCTGAGCCATCCCGCCGCGCCAATCTTCCTGGATCCTAGCGCCAAGCAGTGCCGTCATCGGCTGGCGGCGTCACGAATCAACCGGGTAAGCGATCACCATGGCAACCTGCCTGTGCCGGTGAAACATCCTGCTGCACTATTCTTTCCAGCCCTCGTACGCGAAACAGTGATGTCATCAGCGATCTCGGGCACTGGCCAGCCTTGTCACGGAAACCATGACAACCTAAGACAACAACAACAATGTGCAAAAAAACATTACATTTAAAAACATACATACATAGTGATGTGCATAATCACTACCCACAATTCTTAAAACATTACTGGCTATTACCTTCCTGATCATTCCAGATGTCATAACACAAAGTACTTAAAACATATATTTAGGTAATAAATCGAATAGCAATTAGTAAGACTTGCTGCCTCCCTTAATGTTAATTCATGACTGTGTTTAGAAAATGAACTAAACAAAGCTATGTAGGCCTAATGTTTCATTCAAGCCTCTTGGGGCTAGCGTACCTAACTGGAAAATCCAGCAGCTCTCCAATTGTAACAAACATTTCCCCCTATTACCTCCCCTCCTAGATGGTGGTACATGGTCAATGATTTCACAACAAATACTGGCCACACTATGTCCAGCCGAGGCACAATGCCTCGCCACAGGCTGGTCACTGTGGACACTATTTATGGCTGCCTATATCGCTGTGCGATGGTTGGCCATACGCTCCCTGAATTGGCACTCCGTCTTGCCCACATAGAGCAACCCACATGGGCAAGACAGCAAGTAAATTACGAATCTAGAAGTGCACGTCAATGCGTACTTAATAGAAAATTTAGCTCCTGTGTATGGATGTCTAATGTGATCGCCAATAGACATAAAACGGCACTTTGTGCAGCCTATACAGCAGTAGCAACCATTTTTTCTGGTCAAAAAATGTTTAGGTATAGGGTCTGAGATCATGTCAGTAACATCAACTTTTACCAGTCTATCCTTTAGGCTGCGACCTCTGGTGTAGGCTGGCATGAGATGCACATCCCTGAGTGTTGGTAAATCTTTATCTGTGTTGACTATGGGCCAGAGTTTTTAAATTCTCTTTTTAATGTGTTCACTCATATCTGTGTATCTTGTTACCCATGGAATCTTAGTGCCCATCCCCGATTTAGTTTTGGGCTTGAGAATAACTTCTCTAGAATATAGATCTACTCGATCCTTGGTCTTTCTTAGATCTGTCGACTTGTAACCACGTTGTTGGAATTTCGTGATCATAATTTTCAACTCATCCTGTACTATATCATGATCACTTGTTATCTGCTTAACTCTCAGCATCTGAGAATAAGGCAGGCCTACCTTTAGAGGTAAAGGATGAAAACTATCAGATTTTAATAGTGTGTTCCTGTCTGTGGGATTCACAATCAGATTGGTCTGAATCTTACCCTCAACCAATTTGATATTGACGTCCAAAAAGTGCACTTGTTCTGTACTAATGTCATAGGTTAGCTGTACCACACTCTTGGAGCTGTTATGTGTATCCAAGTTCCCTTTCAATAACTGAGAATCCCCTCGCCAAAAAATTAGCAAGTCATCAATGAATCTTAAATAGAGAATCACTGAATCATAGTGGGGGCTAGTGTATATCAATTCATGCTCAATTTTGCACATAAATGCATTGGGGTACAATGGGGCCACATTTGACCCCATCGCAAACCCGCACAATTGGAGGTAATAAGTACCGTTATACATAAAAAAAATTCTAGTTAAAGTTAAGGTCAATAATTTTACAAAGAAATGTATAGGTGGTCCTTTATATTCAAGGTTATCTGTAAGTAACTCCACTACTGCCTGTACACCTGCATCAAGAGGGATGCAGGTGTACAGGCTAGTCACATCAGCACTACACACAACTGTATCGGCTGTAATTGGTTCCAAATTATGTAAACTTTGCAATAATGCATTAGAGTCCTTAAGAGAAGACCTTGGCCCTCATTCCGAGTTGATCGGTCGCAAGGCGAATTTAGCAGAGTTACACACGCTAAGCCTACGCCTACTGGGAGTGTATCTTAGCATCCTAAAATTGCGACCGATGTATTCGCATTATTGCGATCAAAAACTACTTAGCAGTTTTAGAGTAGCTCCACACTTACTCTGCCTGTGCGATCAGTTCAGTGCTTGTCGTTCCTGGATTGACGTCAGAAACACACCCAGCGTTCGCTCAGACACTCCCCCGTTTCTCCGGCCACTCCTGCGTTTTTTCCGGAAACGGTAGCGTTTTCATCCACATGCCCCTAAAACGCCGTGTTTCCGCCCAGTAACACCCATTTCCTGTCAATCACACTACGATCGCCGGAGCGAAGAAAAAGCCGTGAGTAAAAATCCTATCTTCATAGCAAAGTTACTTGTCGCAGTGCGACTATTGCGCATGCGCACTAAGCGAAATTTCACTGCGATGCGATGAAAAATAACGAGCGATCAACTCGGAATGAGGGCCCTTGTCTTCTGAATACAAGGGTTCACTAAGTTATCTAAATAAGTTGATATTGTCTGATAAAGTGACCCCCTGGCCAATATTATGGGCCTTCCTGTGGGTGCTTCGGCGTTCTTGGAAAGTCCACTGTTAATGCTTGTCTTAAATCCTTTGAGATTCATGTCTCATTTTCTGCTTCTCTTAAGATGTCATCTAATTCCTTTTTGTGTGATGCTGTAGGATCAGTTGGTAATTTCTCATATGTGGTACTGTCTCAGCTGTTTCTCACACTCATCCATGTAATATTTAAGGTCCATAACAACTACAGCCTCTCCCTTATCAGCCTTGCGGATGATAATATCTTTACACTCCTGTAGATTTCTCAGTGCCTGTTGCTCCTCGTGTGTTAGATTATTATGGGGGTAATGTTTGTCCTTAAGGCGTGTACCCTCAGCTTCCATCATTCTAGTAAATGTTTTAATTGAAGCACTGTGAGTATTTGGATCAAATTTGGACTTCTGCGACAACTTTTTTAATTGTGTTGGTACATCATTGTCAGCGCTGGTCTTTGTATGAGTAGAGAATTTCCCATAGTGTTCCTTCAACCGTAAAGTCCTTCCAAATTTGTAGGTCTCAACTCTCCATTGGAATGGATCAAAATTAACTGTTGGAATGATAATCCTTTAGATAAAACCCTGGTTTCACTAGTGGTTAATGGAGCGGAGGAAAGATTGAAAATTAAATGCTCTACCGTGTTGTTTTTCTGGCATTTTTTTCTGCCTTTCGTGTGGCTTGCCGCATCTGTTCCGCCTTCAGGCCTTTTTGTTTGTATGCCACTCTGGTACGCACCCCTAAAGGGTTGGAAGCTCCTGATGTAGGCGGCTGCTGCAGGTCTGTATCGCTCATAGATGTACTTGAGGCATCATATTCTGTATGGGCCCCTCTTGTTCTCAAATATCTAAATTTCTGTCGATGTTCCCGGGCTGGCTTAGGAGGATTAAGCCACACATATACTTGATTTTGTTCATAATCGGTCAATACTTTACGCTTTTTATCTCTATTAAATTTTATTAGCTCTTGTTTGTACTGTTCAAACTGTGTCAACAGCTTGTCCAACCACTTAGCGGATGTATCCTGTGTTAGGGTTTCTTTATGTCATCTCAAATGTCTGCAATTTGGTTCTTGTTATATTTAACTCTTTTGTAGACTCCTCTATAACTAATAGAAGCAAGTCCAAAGAGCATTTATTAAGGATGCCGACCCATTTTTTACAGAATGGTATGTTGTTTCTACCAATGGTGGGTTTGTTTCTCACCCGGAATCCTCTTGGAATGAGTTTTTCTTTATAATAATCAGACAACGTAATGGCGTGGTATAAATAATCTACCTCTCGTTTTTTCAAAAAATACCAATGCTTGCATAAGTCCCCATTGCTAGTCGTTGTAATCTCATGTAATGATGGTGTATATAGAATATGTTTGGCTTCCAAATACGAATAGCTGAAACATTCTCCGGTGTTGATAAATCTTAAACCCACACTTGGGTCTAAATCATCCATATTGGGAGCAGACATATGTAACGTAAAGAATATTACCCAACTGCACTTATACTGTAGATGAAGGAATGACCAGGTATGGTAAAATGAGAGTATCCCTGAAGGATTAATAATAACGTGTGCAGTGGTGCCTTGGCGGGGTGTTCCTCACTCACTGGTGTCGAATAGCCATAGGTATGAAGGTGAAATCTAGGCACTCAGCCTTTTAACATGTATACTGCTCCAGTGCCCTCCTTGGGTATGGCGGCCCAATTGTATATGGATAGATAGGCAGGCGGCACTCAGGAGTCTCTTGAAAATGCTTGTAATTTATTGAAGTAAATCCTATATATGTTTCAGGCAATCGGCCCGCCGTCAGGGATCAACTGTGCAAAACAACAAAACAAACATATATACCCCACAGGTACCTCCCACCTTGTTACCATTGATCATACTCTCCTGTACCCGCTGCTGAGCCATCCCGCCGTGCCAATCGTCCTGGATCCTAGCACCAAGCAGTGTCATCATGGGCTGTTAAGCGATCACGATGGCAAACCGCCTGTGCCGGTGATGCATCCTGCCGCACTATTCATTCCAGCCCTCGTATGCGAACGGGGATGTCATCAGCGATCGAGGGCACTGGCCAGGCTGGTCACGGAAACCACGACAACCTAAGACAACAACAACAATGTGCACAAAAACATTACATTTAAAAACATACATACAGTGATGTGCATAATCACTACACACAATTATTAAAACGTATATATATATATATATATGTATATAGATATATATATATATGTATGTATAAATCTATCTATCTATCTATCTATCTATATATATATATATATATATATATATATATATGGCAGAATGGGTTCCCTGGTGTACCTTGGCATGGTACTCCTGTACAAACAAAGAACCAGGCGGCACTCCACGGACTTTTCAAAATGATGGTGATATATTCAAAGAAGAGCTTTTACAGCAGGTTATGACATGATAATAGAATAGTTAATGTACCGACGTTTCAACACCTTTTTGGTGTTTTCCTCAAGGTGCTATGCTCTCACAGGCACATAGTGTAAACCAACAAACATTAGAACATCACTTTACATACTTTAAATCCAATCCCCACTGAGGACTCCCCCTCCTTCCCGCCATGGACGCCGCGCCAAAACCGGAAGTTCGGAGCTCCGGCTCTTTTGGTCACGGACACAATGACGCGGCCGGAAGCTAAGGGTTGCTATGTAAACACGTCCTCCCAGTCTCTGGGGCAGCTCACACAGGGGAGAGGATGCAAAGGGAGATATGATGTGTAAAATTACACCCTTAAAGGTGACTGTGCAAAAATTGGTAAGTGCTATACAGTGAAACACAATAAAAACCATGAGATGGATCATATGATGGTCCCGAACCACTCCTGACACTAATAGAACTATAATGATCAGCATGTATTGATATTACATATACTGTTACCTCTGTGATAATATACATTAATAGTAATGAATGTAAATACTGTCATAATATGGTAAATGGTACTGGTAGTTACTTATTAGTACTGAATCAGGACCTAGACTTCTATCTACAGTATAGTTAGAAATGCTGAGGCTAAATGATACTGGCCTGGAATGTTCCACCCCCTGTAGTACTGAAATAGACAATTATCTGAGCAACCTGTGGGGCACCATACTTAGGCACCCGTTAAAGAAACACATTCCACACTATCTGTTCAATAAGTCCATTAGGGGTCAGGGCATATCCACTTGGTTTCTTTTTGCGAGGGGATTCTTGACCAGTCACCTTCTCTATTCATTGTGGGTACATGATCCAAAATAGTATACCTCAGTTGCGCCAAGGTGTGGTTAAGGGCTTTAAAGTGTTGGGCCACTGGTTGGTCATTCTTTTTCCCTTCTATTGCAGCACTGATGGCCGACCTGTGGAGGGCCATATGTTCTCTGAAGTTCTTATTGTTTGCCCCACATAGATGAGTCCGCAGGGGCATACAATGGCATATATTACAAACTGTGACATACAGGTGAGGTGGTGTCTAATATCGTACAGTTTACCGGACTTTGGATGCCTGAATTTGGGTCCCGGGGTCCATGTAGTTACAGGTTTCAAACTTAAGGCATTTAAAACAGCCCTTCTTGTAGGGATCTTGTGGTCTTTTTGTGACATCCAACATGACTACCATGTCCCAAAAGTTATGACCCCTCCTACAGTATAACTCAGCATTTTCCTTATGTCCTTGAAGCAAGTGGATACAGGTTCCGTGGTTACAATGGGACATAAAGCCCTGGTGGCCCTGGGTAGGACCAAACTTGCTATGGAAAACTCCGTAATTAATAGTATTCTGTTGTCTTGTCTATTTCTCCTAGTCGGAGATAATGGGTCATCCCTTGGAGTCCCTAGAACCTCATCCTTGAGATCCAGGAGTGCTTTCTTGCGGTATCCTTTTTTTAAAAACTTGATCACCACCTCATCCAGTGCCGACTCCACATTTTCTCGATCACTTGTTATACGAGCTGCTCTCATTAATTGGGATTTAGGTAAACCCTTCTTTAGAGCTGGCGGGTGGAAACTATTATGAAGCAGAATGTATTCCTGTGTGTCGGCTTATTATATACATCCGTGACAATGTTATTATTCTTGATGGTAATGTGGACATCTAAGAAACAAATCTCCATCCGTCTCTCCATGATGGTCAACTTTAGAGGGGTGTTCCTATGATTGATGGCCTCCACTAGGTCTGTGAGGTCCTTCTCTGTGGCTCTCCAGAACAGTAGCAGATCATCAATGTAGCGCCTGTATAGTAGGATGTTATCGTTAATCACTAAAGAAGAAAAAAATAACTCCTTTTCTATCATGAACATGTAAATGTTTGCATACTGATCATTGGTGCCACATTAGAACCGATGGCACATCCAGTGAGTAGTAAGTAGTAGTGACCGTTATGCAAAAAGTAATTATGGGTCAAAATGAAATGAAGTAAGTCCAAGAAAAGTTGAATATAAAAGGAAAGTTGTTACTAGTCAGACACTTCCTCATTGTCTCCAACCCTGCTTCATGTGGGATAATTGTATATAAGCTTTTGACATCCATAGTACTCATGATGGTATCCTTTGGCAGTATTTGCAGCGCATCCAATATGGTTAGAAGGTGTGTCGTATCTTTCAAATAGGTTTCTTGTACTGAAAAAAGTGTTTGGAGCAGAGAATCCAGGTATTGTGAGATAGGTTGTGTAAGAGATCCCCGGGCCGAGATGATTGGCCTACCCGGGGGTTTCTTACTGTCATAATGGACCTTCGGAACTGTATAAATGATTGGTGTTATTGGGTGCGGTTGTATCAAAGCCTTGTAGACTTTTTGGTCCATGAGTCCCTTATTGCTAGCTTCACCCAGTAATCCATTACATTTTGTCTTAAATTGAGCCATCAGGCCCCTCCCCCCCATTTTTTTTTATGTGTTTTGGTCATTCAATGGATCGTCAATCTCCCTGATGTAACACTTTTTGTCCTGGATGACTATCACCCCTGAATTCTATCAGCAGGGCCGGTGTTAGGTTGTTCGGCGCCCCCCTGCAAACTATTAATTTGTGCCCTCCCATATTTTACAAAGGGACAGCGCACGTCAAAAAAGGGTGTGGTCTCACAAGGAAGGGGTGTGGCCACACAATAGTACACCCATTTCAAATTACTCCACACAGTTGCACAATCTTATTCACTTCACCCCACGCATAGTAGTGGTCTTTATACATAATGTTCCTGGTAGTGGTGCCGCTTATACACATAATACCCTCCTATGCTGCTGATCCTCCCATTGTTCGCTCTGTATAATATGAATGTCTCCTGGTTCTAACACGATCGTGACCAAATCCACCTAGTGCCGCCGATGTGTTTCTACCCTATCGGGGTCTTAGTCATAGCATAGGTGGGCTTGGTCTGGTCACTTAATTATATAGAGGATATAGTATAAATTAAGTGACCAGACCAAGCCCACCTATGCCATGACTAAGACCCTGATAGGGTAGAAACGCGTCAGCGGCACTAGGTGGATTTGGTTACGATCGTGTTAGAACTGGGAGACGTTCATATTATACAGAGCGAACAGCTGGAGGATCAGCAGCATAGGAGGTGTGTGCAGGAAAATGGACCTGTGGACAACCAGCGGTAAAGAAAGTGTTTTGTGCACAGCCCCAGGTAATAAGATTAGTGTTCACTCTAGGCTGTTTTAGCAGGGCGCCGCACCCTGCCCGATTTTCTAAAGTCAAAATGCATCCTGCCCCTTTTGCGGCACCCTGCTAAAACAGCCGGCCGCTTCCTGCCCTCCCAACACGGCATCCATTCATACTATGAGAGAGAGCGGGGGAAGCCCAGCACCAACGGAGGTGCTGGGCATGCCCCCAACAATGACGTCGACGGCCACAGACGCCCCCTATAGGAACGTCTGTGGGTCGCACCGCCCACTAAAATTGCACACACGCAATGTGCCCCCGGAGTCCGGCGCCCTGCCCCATATTAATTCTACAAGGAACACTATAAGATTCCCGGTGGTGAGGCAGAACCGTGTCCATCATTGGCGTCCGGGAGGTCCGGTGAGGCAATTTCTTGATTTAACACTAATACCTATAAGCTGAACTTTTTCTGGATTGCACAAAATATTTCATATAAAAGACGCAAGAAGATATTCAGTTTCAGAATACATTGCATTTGTCAAAGGCTGATTAAGAATAGCGCTGTAGAGTTTATTTTAGGGTTTTTTGTTTTTTGCATGTGGTGTAAAGCTGATTGGCTGATCAGCGATCCTTAGAAAACACAGCTGCATCTGAGCACTTGGATAAGGGTCCCCGTCACACAACCTCCCCACACACACAAACACACAAACACACACGCACCCACACACCCACACACCCCTACACACACACGTTTTCAATCACTCTCCCCTAACTTACCATCTGGCAGGCAGGATCTGCAGCAGTTTCTGTTTGTCCTCCTCTGTAGCCTGGTCCCACGTAGCTCCGCCCCTCGGCACCATGTAGCTCCGCCCCCTTTTGGACTGGGTCATGGACTGTGACATAACACTGTCAGGGGAAGGAGGAGGCTTCATCATGCTGCCGGTGCCACTGCCTGTCAGTGTGACAGGCACAGCAGCTGGCAGCAGCAGCAGGGTCCCAGGCGCAGCACAGGGATGCAAAGCAGGCAGAGCACCTCTTCTACCCGGCGCCTACCTGCTTTGCATCCCTTTGTTGAGCAGGTAGTGCTGGGCCTGCCTCTCAGGATATGTTTTGCCCGAAAGTAATCAGATAGGGAGGACCCATGGAGGAGGTAGTCCAACTCTTTTTTCTTTAATCGTAGCAAATTACGATACATTTCCTCAGCTGTGATTTTGTCTTGGCTAGTCAGTACATCCTCAATAAATAAAATATATTAGCTGCTTCTGCATCGGTATAGCAGAAGGTGTCCACCAGTGCCCCTGACATATCCATGGCAGTTCTAGGTACCAGCTGTCTTATAGCCGAAGTGGCTTTGGGTTCTCCCAGTATGAGAGAGTTATCCCAATGAATGTTCTTGGTCCAAATGTAAATACAAATTCAATCCAGATCAACTCGATGAGCATGAGCAAAATATGGATAGGTGCCTTTAATCAAGGGATGGATCCAATCATGGATGTGTTTACAAATGCATACATCCAGGTATCATGAGATGGGTTGTGTAAGAGATCCCCGGGCCAAGATGATTGGCCTACACAGGGTTTCGAACTTTCCTTATGGACCTTCAGAACTGTATAAAAGATCGGTGTTATTGGGTGCGGTTGTTTCAAAGCCTTGCATACTTTTTGGTCCATGAGACCCTTATTGCTAGCTTCGCCAAGTGATCCATCCAAATTTTCCTTAAATTGAGCTGTCAGGTCCCCCCCTCAATTTTTTATATGTGTTTCAGTCATTCAATTGATCGTCAACCTCCCTGATGTAGCACTCTTTGTCCTGGATGACTAGCACCACGCCTTTATCCGTGGGGCATATGACATTGTCTTGGTAAGATGCCAAATCTCTGATTGCTTGCTTTTCCTCTCTTGTAATGTTCTTATGTATCCTCCTCTGGGCCTCAGAGAATTTCTGAACCGAGTTATCCAGTAACCTAATATGTAAATGTTTTAACCGAATGGTTGGAGGATGGAGGATCAAAGGTAGACATGGATGCTTTTGAAAATAAAGTATTTGTTGGAGTTCTTGATTGGTGCTGGAAGTACTCCTTCAATTTTAATGATCTGGAGAAGAAATACTCTTCAACCTTCCACTTGAATGAATCATGTATGTTTGTGGGGATATAGGACAGGCCCTTACTAAATACATTCTCCTCTGCTTCTGTCAGTTTGCGTTCTGACAGGTTATAAATCAGTTCTTCCTTCTGGTTGAATTTGTGGGAGGCTTCCCTGATCCTCTTGTTTTGTCACCCTCGGCGGGTTGGGTAGCGTCTTGACCTTCTGCCCTTGCCCTTTTATTACCCCTGTAGGGCCTTGACCTGGGTTTTCATATCATCTGAGTCTCCTACATTGAAGTCACTGTCACTATTGGACAAGATACAAATGCATACAAAAGAGGTTTCTCCCACAGCACTGTTTTAGAACAGTTGCTGATACTTCTATGTTAATAGTTTTTAATATTTATTTGTGTAAACAAATCAGCATATAGAAGAAAAAATGATATTACAATAATCATAAAATAAAATATAAAATATATAAAAAATATATAAAATACAGTGAAATAAAATCAATTGCTTGTTATCTGTTTCCCACACAACACAGTATTCTTGTGTCTGTTAGAAGACTTTCAAATGGCAAATGAATCAAAGAATTTCGGATACACAGTGTCTTTGTTAAGGTGCGTACAGACATTTTTGCCCAGCGTGTATGCACAGCGATGATCATGAACATTGCTGCAGGAAAATAGCTCAGTGCATACACACTGAGCTATTTTCCCTGTGCCCAGCGATGTTCATGTAGGGGGTGAAGCAATTTCAACAGTAGGAGACTGTGCAAAGTGCTTCACTCGACTGTACAAACAGCCCGACAGCCGGCGGCTGCTGGCGATGATGCAGGAATGATCATCAGCACTTACCGCTCATCGCCCAGCCATACACACTGGCCAAGTTTGAGCTCAAAGTAGCTCAAAATGCCAAAAGTGAGCTTGTGTGTATGGGCCTTTACTTTGACCCTATTTGTTTTTCAGGTTACTCCATTTTTTGCATGTGCAGATTCAGGTCTTTAATTAGAATAAGAGGTGACAATGTACAACTGAAAAAAAATTTTCTTATGGATTACATTTTTATACAAAAAAGAGGAAAGTCTTTGTGGGTCCTTTTTTTATATGTACATTGTCACCTTTTATTCTAATTAAAGATCCGGATCTGCACTACAAAAAACGGAACTTTAACTGCAGTATATATAAACCATCCAGCATTTACAATGGGATGCTCTTATGAAAAAAAAAACATTGAGAAACATATACAGCAGCAGGAAGTTATTGAGACTATTACAGAAAGTGTGTTGCAAATAGAGGGAAACATTGTGTCATTCTGAAGAGTAAATTAAAAAACAAAGAGGGTTAAATTAACAAAGACACAATGTATCTGAAATTCTTTGATTCATTAGCCATTTGAAAGTCTTCTAACAGACACAAAAATTCTGTGTTTTGTGGGAAACAGATAATAACCGATTGATTGTATTTTACTGTATTTTATATTTTTTTATATATTTTATATTTTATTTTATGATTATTGTAAAATAATTTTATTCTTCTATGTGTTGATTTGTCTACACAAATAAATATTAAAAACTATTAACAGAAGTATCAGCATTATTCTGTTCTAAAACAGCGCTGTGGGAGAAATCTCTTTTGTATGCATTTGTAAACACATCCATGATTGGATCCATCCCTTGATTAAAGACACCTATCCATATTTTGCTCATGCTCATCGAGTTTATCTGGATTGAATTTATATTTAAGTTTGGACCAAGAACATTCATTGGGATAACTCTCTCATACTGGGAGAACCCAGAGCCACTTTGGCTGTAAGACAGCTGGAATCTAGAACTGCCATGGATGAGTCAGCAGCACTGGCAGACACCTTCTGCTATACTGATATAGAGGCAGCGGATATTATATTAACTGAGGATGTACTGACTAGCCAAGACAATGTCATGGCTGAGGAAATTTATCATAATTTGCTACGGTTAAAGAAAAAAGATGTGGACTGCCTCCTCCATGGGTCCTCCTTATCTGATTACATTTGGGCGAAACATATCTCGAGAGGGTTCAGGAGCGATAGTCCACCAGGATAAAAAGTGCTACATCAGGGAGATTGACGATCCACTGAATGGCCAAAACACATTAAAAAAATTGAGGGGGGGGGGGGGGGGCCTGACTGCTCAATTTAAGAAAAAATTAAATGGATTACTAGGTGAAGCTAGCAATAAGGGACTCATGGACCAAAAAGTCTACAAGGCTTTGATACAACTGCACCCAATAACAACAATCTTTTATAGAGTTCCGTAGGTCCATAAGGACAGTAAGAAACCACTGGGTAGGCCAATCATCTCGGCCTGGGGATCTCTTACACTACCCATCTCACAATACCTGGATTCTCTGCTCCAAACACTTGTTTCAGTACAAGAAACCTATTTTAAAGATACAACACACCTTCTAACCATATTGGATGCACTGCAATAGCTTATATACTGTACAATAATCCCCCATGAAGCAGGGTTGGAGGCAATGAGGAAGTTTCTGACTAGTAACAACTTTGATTCCTTGGATATTCAACTTTTCTTGGACTTACTTCATTTCATTTTGACCCATAATTACTTTTTGCATTATGGTCACTACTACTTACAAATCACTGGATGTGCCATTGGTTCTAATGTGGCACCAATGTATGCAAACATTTACATTTTCATGATAGAAAAGAAGTTATTTTTTTTCTTCTTCAGTTATTAACGAAAACATCCTATTGTACAGGTGCTACATAGATGACCAGCTACTGTTCTGGAGAGGCACTGAGAAGGACCTCACAGACCTAGTGGAGGCCATTAATCATAGGAACACCTCTGTAAAGTTGACCATCATGGAGAGACATTTGTTTCTTAGATGTCCGCATTACCATCAAGCATAATAACATTGTCATGGATTTATATAATAAGCCAACGGACAGGAATACCCGTCTGCTTCATAATAGCTTCCACCACAAGCTCTAGAGAGAGGTTTACCCAAATCCCAATTAATCAGAACAGCTCGTATAACAAGTGATCGAGAAAATGTGGAGCCGGCACTGGATGAGGTGGTGACCAAGTTTTACAAAGAGGGTACCGCAAGAAAGCACTCCTGGATCTCAAGGAGGAGGTTCTAGGGATTTCAAGGGATGACCTATTATCTCCAACTAGGAAAAATAGACAAGACAGCAGAATACCATTAATTATGGAGTTTTCCTTGGCAAGTTTGGTCCTACCCAGGGCCACCAGGGCTTTATGGCCCATTGTAACCACGACCCTGTATCCACTGGCTTCAAGGACACGAGGATAATGACGAGTTATAGGAGGGGTTGTAACTTACGGGACATGGTAGTCAAGTTGGATGTCACAAAAAGACCACAAAATCCCTACAAGAAGGGCTGTTTTAAATGTCTCAAGTATGAAACCTGTTACTACAGTACTGTACATGGACCCGGGACCCAAATTCAGGCATCCACAGTCCAGTAAACTGTATGGTATTAGACACCATCTCACCTGAACTTCACAGTTTGTAATATATGCCATTGTAAGCCCCTGCAGACTCATCTATGTGAGGAAAACAATAAGTACCTTCAGGGAACGTATGGCCCTCCACAGGTCAGCCATCCATGCTGCACTAGAAGGGAAAAAAATGACCAACCAGTGGCCCATCACTCTAAAGCCCTTGACCACACCTTGGTGCTACTGAGGTATACTATTTTGGATCATGTACCCACAATGAATAGAGAAGGTGACTGGTCAAGAATCCCCTCGCAAAAAGAAACCAAGTGGATATGCCCTGACCCCTAATGGACTTAATGAACAGATAGTGTGGAATGTGTTTCTTTAACGGGTGCCTAAGTATGGTGCCCCATGGGTTCCAATGCTCAGATAATTGTCTATTTCAGTACTAGCACGGGTGGAACTTCCCAGGTCAGTATCATTTAACCTCAGCATTTCTAACTATAGATAGAAGTCTAGGTCCTGATTCAGTACTAATTAGTAAATACTAGTACCTTTTACCATATTATGGCAGTAAATGCATTCATTACTATTAATGTATATTATCATAGAGGTAACATTATATGTAATATCAATACATGCTGATCTTTATAGTTCTAGTGTCAGGAGTGGTTCGGGACCATCATATGATCCATCTCATTGTTTTTATTGTTTTATTGTGTTTCACTGTTTAGCACTAAGCACTTTTTGCACATTCACCTTTAAGGGTGTAGTTTTACACATCATATCTCCCTTTGTTTCCTTTCCCCAGTGTGAGCTGCCCCAGAGATCGGGAGGACGTGGTTACCTGCCAACCCTTAGCTTCCGGCCATGTCATCGTGTCAGTGACTGGAAGAGCCGGAGCTCCGAACTTCCGGTTTTGGCACGGCGTCCACGGCGGGAAGGAGGGGGAGTCCTCAGTGGGGATTGGATTTAAAATGATGTACTAATATTTGTTGGTTTACACCATGTGCCTGTGAGAGCATAGCACCTTGAGGAAAACACCGAAATGGTGCTGAAACGTCGGTACACTTACTATGCTATTATCATGTCATAACCTGCTGTATAAGCTCTTCTTTGAATACATAACTATTATTTTGAAAAGTCCATGGAGTGCCGCCTGGTTCTTTGTTTGTACAGCAGTACCGTGCCATGGTACCCCAGGGAACATATTCTGCTGTATAAAATTGGAGGAAGGCCCCCAGTCCAGTGCACAAGGAGAGTGAGTGCCATAAAACTTACTATATATATATATATCAAATCCACTTGTCCGGCACTCCCCTGGTTAATATGGATTTACTTGCTGCGGTGCTCTCTTAAGCCATATAGGTTATTTGTAGAAGGAGAATATAAGCGGCACTCACCAGACTGCAGAATTTAGTGTAAAATGTCCTTTATTGAGGTACTACGTTTCGGGGACAATCCCCCGTCGTCAGGAACAGCTTGAATTCAAGCTGTCCCTGACGACGGGGGATTGTCCCCGAAACGTAGGACCTCAATAAAGGACATTTTACACTAAGTTCTGCAGTCTGGTGAGTGCCGCTTATATTCTGTTTCTATATAACACATCCTAGATCTGAATGAATGAAATATTCTTATTGAATACTTTGTTCTTTACATAGTTGAATGTGCTGACAACAAAATCACACAAAAATTATCAATGGAAATCAAATTTATTAACCCATGGAGGTCTGGTTTTGGAGTGACACTCAAAATTAAAGTGGAAAAACACACTACAGGCTGATCCAACTTTGATGTAATGTCCTTAAAACAAGTCAAAATGAGGCTCAGTAGTGTGTGTGGCCTCCACATGCCTGTATGACCTCCCTACAACGCCTGGGCATGCTCCTGATGAGGTGGCGGAAGGTATCCTGAGGGATCTCCTCCCAGACCTGGACTAAAGCATCCGCCAACTCCTGGACAGTCTGTGGTGCAATGTGGCGTTGGTGGATGGAGCGAGACATGATGTCCCAGATGTGCTCAGTGAGAGCCTGCTTTCATCTGTGAAGAGCACAGGGCACCAGTGGTGAATTTGTCAATCTTGTTGTTCTCTGGCAAATGCCAAACGTCCTGCACGGTGTTGGGCTGTAAGCACAACCCCCACCTGTGGACGTCGGGCCCTCATACCACCCTCATGAAGTCTGTTTCTGATCGTTTGAGTAGACACATGCACATTTATGGCTTGCTGGAGGTCATTTTGCAGGGCTCTGGCAGTGCTCCCCCTGTTCCTCCTTGCACAAAGGCGGAGGTAGCGGTCCTGCTGCTGGGTTTTTGCCCTCCTATGGCCTCCTCCACGTCTCCTGATGTACTGGCCTGTCTCCTGGTAGCGCCTCCATGCTCTGGACACTATGCTGACAGACACAGCAAACCTTCTTGCCACAGCTCGCATTGATGTGCCATCCTGGATGAGCTGCACTACCTGAGCCACTTGTGTGGGTTGTAGACTCCGTCTCATGCTACCACTAGAGTGAAAGCACCGCCAGCTTTCAAAAGTGACCAAAACATCAGCCAGAAAGCATAGGAGCTGAGAAGTGGTCTGTGGTCACCACCTGCAGAACAACTCCTTTATTGGGGGTGTCTTGCTAATTGCCTATAATTCCCACCTGTTGTCTATTCCATTTGCACAACAGCATGTGAAATTGATTGTCAATCAGTGTTGCTTCCTAAGTGGACAGTTTGATTTCACAGAAGTGTGATTCACTTGGAGTTACATTGTGTTGTTTAAGTGTTCCCTTTATTTTTTTGTGTGTATATATATATATATATATATATAAATAAACAAAAAAGGAAAGGGTTCCCAAGGGAGCTATTTGTGGTAATACTTATTTCTCAGCTTTATCTCCAAAACGTTTATGACCACAAGATTTTTTAGAACAAATTTATTCGTAAAACACTGGATCCCAGTCAATAATTATGTCATCAGCACATATAGTACATCTTATTAAAAACATATATGTTACATTCATTTGTGGCCATAGAATTTTTAATCCAATTTCTTTTAAAACCGAATAAGAGAAAGCATGATGACTTCAAATCTGTAAAACACATTCCAACGCGTTTCGTCCAATGGACTTCATCAGGGGTCAAGGCCAGGGATCTGAATATCAAAAAAGTCATCAGTATAACTTTTATGGCGTAATTAGCGGTACGGTTAATTGTGGTCCCACAATTAGAAAGATCAATAATATACTTCAAAAACAATTAATTGCTGAAGTTGCTGTTGACAACTGGTACGTTGTATAAACCAAGCTTGTCAGCTTTAGAATCACACACCTGAACTGCAAATCCTTTTTTGTTCACTCTATCTATGTACCCTGACTAACAGAGGGTACTCCCTGAGGTGAAGTAGAGTCTCAGCGCAGAATTGGTGCTTGATTGTCATATATATATATATATATATATATATATAGTGTTCCACAAAGGCACAGCACTCCAGACGACTTGTATAAACAAATGACAGACGGCAATTTGATCAGCAACGTTTCAATGTATTGTACATTGTCCTCAGGCTTACAATACATTGAAACGTTGCTGATCAAATTGCCGTCTGTCATTTGTTTATACAAGTCGTCTGGAGTGCTGTGCCTTTGTGGAACAGTGTATTACTTTATACAGCACGGGCACCCGGCGCAATACTGAAGTTGGTTATGGGAGAGCCGGTACCTTTGTAGTATATATATATATATATATATATATATATCAGGCATTCCCAACCACGGTCCTCAAGGCACACCAACAGTGCAGGTTTTAGTGATATCCAGGCTGCAGCACAGATGGTTAAATCAAAATATATGAGCTACTAATTAAGTCACCTGTGCTGAAGCCTGGATATCACTAAAACCTGCACTGTTAGTGTGCCTTGAGGACCGTGGTTGGGAATGCCTGATATATATATATATATATATACCAAGCAAAATCAGGAGGCACTCACAGACCTGTAGCTTTGTGAAAACAAACTTCACCCCGTGAAGATTTTTAATAAGGACAACAGGTAACGTTTCGGGGACGTGTCCCCTTCCTCAGACAGTTCAACAGTGCAAACAACAGTGTTTAAATACCATACATTGACCCCACTTACCCCCACAATCACGACTCCCAGCTGCGCGGACCACGGCGTGTCTCGGCGTCCTCCGTCCCGCACTTCCGGCTTCGACGTCACCGCCCGACCGGAAGTGACTCGTTCAGGCTTCGCCGGTCACCATGGCACCGCGCTGGGAGCACTGTGAATGTAAACAAAACAGCACATGTACATCACTATCAAAAATAGCAAAGCTAACAATGTGTCATAAAAACGGCACACATCTCAAAAGCGCTCACTCGGAGCTGGAGTGTGTCAATCAAAGCAATCATATATGTGATAATCCGACAAAATAAAAATTACAAGACATAAACATAGATATGCATTTGAACCTAACTAACAACACACTGTATATTTCCAACTCTCCCGTGCTGCTGCTTCCCGAGCTAAATTCAAATTCACTGGAGTTGGACAGGCATGGATGGCTCTATTCATGGGGAAACCACTGTTCATTAGCCAAGGCTGTCCTTACTATAGATAGACAGCTCTGGTATAGACTCCACAATTTATTGCAATGATGCAATTTAATCAATGTAGTATAACCACACAGGTAATACCAAATCAAGGAACTGGGCCTTTAGCAGGGACTTAAATGTAAACATTTTTTAAAAATAAACACCGGTTGAGACCTAGAGAAAATTAATTAATCCCAAGGACTCATTTAACCCTCTAGGGGCTAGGCAATCCAGGCGAAAAATCCACCTGGATTCCAGCTGTAACAGTTTTTTCCCCCTGTCACCCCCTCGTATAGATGCTGGTACATGATCAATGGCCCTATACCTCTGGCTTGCCAACGTGTGATGCTGTGTGGCAAAATGCCTGGCCACAGGTTGATCACTAGTTCCTGCTTGTAGGGCTGCCCGAATAGCAGACCTATGCTGGGTTAATCGAACCCGATTTGTTGTCTACGTAATAGTGTGCCCAGGTGGGCTCTATTACGTGGGCAAAACTGAATGCCAATTAAAGGTTTCTTGATGAAGTCTGATTGACGAAACGCGCTGGGCTACCTGGCAGTGACCTCATACCAAGTTAAGTTAAAATTGTTTTACATATTTTAACATACATTTTAACTGGTATTATATTGCATTGTGTCTATTGTTTTTATCCCATTTTTTAAAGAGAATTGCTGCTCAAATTTTAGTTTAGCTGTTTAATCATGTCTGTTTTAATGCATTAATAAATTAACTTTTTATAGATCCATTTGATCTGGTTATTCATTTATATATATATTACATATATTTATATATATCTTTTAGATCCACTTTTATTGAATTGTTTTAAGACACCATTGGTCGCTATATCCCCCACCCCCCCGTGTGTTATTAATCCATTGCTACAGGGAACCACCATCCCTGTGTTTTTTGGGGGACAGCTGACGCCCTGTATTAACCCATAGGGAGTATCATTTATTTTGACTACACGTGGTTTTTAGAGTTCTGGTGTTGTACACAAGTGGCGCAATAATCTCCCCCCTTTTTAAAAAAATAAAAATATATATATATATATATATATATATATATATCCAGAGTCCAGGCATTCCTGGTGTATAAAATACTTAGCTGGTTGCCTGCATGAGGTATGGGTACTATGCACAATTATAGCGGCACTCCAAGCAGAATAAAGACACTAAGCAGCATCTAATGGCAACGTTTCAATGCCTTTATCAAATCACTGCATTTTCATCAGGAAAAACAAACATTGAACATCTCACTATTTAAAAGATGTAGCACTCAGTGATCACACATGGCGTTACTGGGGTGGGACCTCACACCCGACTGGTGGCGCCTACGGAATAACTTCATCACATCGATCACATGTCAGCACTGAGTCATAGTGCACCCCATCACCATGGCAACAAAGCGCTGGAACACAGAGTTGTATATATAAAATATTCAAATTCAACTGTTTATTTAACCCCCTAGGTACCAGTGTGCCTAACCGGTGAATCCCTTTGGCTTCACGTTGCAATAATTTCAATGTTCTATTCCTCCCACACAATGTCTCATGGACATGATCAATCATACAATATTTAAGGGAACATAGCAGCTGTGTTTTAAGAGCAAAATGTTCACTACTACCCTTATCTAGTGCTGCTCTAATAGTGGAGCGGTGTGCTGACATTTTAGTTTTAAAAGCAGTTCCCATTTTCCCAAGATAGGAAAGGCTACAAGGGCAGATTATCTGATAGATCACAAAACTAGAGTTGCAGGTAAGCTCTTGTTGAACTGTATATTTTCTCCCAGAGAGTGGGTGGAAAAATTCCCATCCTGGATAAGATATCTACACGTGGTACAAGTGCACCACTGACAACCTAATTTACCCTGGTTTTGTCTAAATCCATTTGAATATTGGAGACATCTGCCTTAACCAGTATGTCACATAGGTTTCTACCTCTGGTGTAACAAGACATAAGTCTAGTATCTTGTAATTTCAAGACTGGACTACTTTGAATAATGGGCCACAGTTTTTTAGTAGACCGATTAATATGGCCACTTATTTGGGTATACTTATTAACCCAGGGAATAAAAGGGGGCTTGTCCTTGGGAAGCTGTTAAGTTTAGTTAAGCAGTAGATCCCTATCAAGTTTAGTAACTTGCTGTATATCATTATTAAGGAGGACAGCATCATATTCCCTATCAATAGATATCTGTTTCATATGCTGCAATTGGACAACTGCTAATTGGGGGTCAGATGTAATATGTTTACTCTCACAAATTGGGAGTAGGGTAACCCCTGGATTAATGATTTGGGGTGCCGGGCAGTTGTACCTAAGAAGATTATTTCAATCTGTTGGAAAACAAGCTAGTACTCACTATACCATCCTGTAGAGAAATACATAAATCAGGGAAATTAACTTGTGAATTACTAATTGTTAGGGTTAATTTTACCGGACTATCAGTATTGTTATGGCAATTAACATGCGATATTAAATCCTCCTTGGGTCCCCTCCAGAACAACAGGAGATCGTCAATGTATCAGGTGTACGTGATGATCCTTCTGGAAATGATAGGGTCACCAAAAAAGACAGATTCCTCAACTTATAACATATCTATCGATCTATCTATCTATCAATATATGTGTGTCTATATTAGACCCCATCACACACCCCATGAGTTGAAGATAGAATTAATTACCATATAGAAACAATTTGTATGTATCAATATTACCATTCAAGGATGAAATCCAAGCTAGGCCCCTCGTATATTGGATGACTATCAAGGAACTTCTGAACCACAGCTAGTTCCTGTTGATGGGGAATGACAGTATATAAACTCTGTATGTCCATACTACACAACCAGATCTCACCCTCCATAGTTGGTAAAGAGTTAAGTTTTCTTGTAAATGATTGGCGCTTTTGAAAACCATTTGAGATTGTCCGGCATCCCGCACCTCCAGCAAACTCTCACCCTATTACATATGTCCCCCAGAGCTATTTAATGAAACTGCCTTTTTTCCTGTGGGTTCAACCCTGGGAAAATGCAAGCTAAACAACTTATACCATTTAAAATGCAGAATCAGTGAGTTTCCCTGCAAGTTAAAATCAGAGGATGCCTTTTTATCCACCTCTGTGGCTTAACACGCAAGGTAATCCCTGCTATTTGAATCAGCTGGCACCGGAAAATTAGCCGCAGTGTTATTAGATTCCCTCCTAAGTAAGAATATATCAAATGTTTCTGCCAAGAAATTGGGTGTAAAGTATAGGAAAATTACCATTAGGAAGCCAAAATACAATATTGTGGAAAGTATACTGCATCAACATTTTATATGGAGAATGTTTCCCTCCTGGACTTTGTTAAAACCCTTGATATATTTGAAAGTTTCTATCATGTCCCCCCTTTCCCTTCTCTGCTCCAAACTACAGTATACATATTGAAAGACTAAAAAATATCAATATGTATAGTTTGGAGCAGAGAAGGGAAAGAGGGGACATGAAAGAAACTTTCAAATATATCAAGGGTTTTAACAAAGTCCAGGAGGGAAACATTCTCCATATGAAGATAAGCAATAGGACATTAGGACATGCACTGAGACTGGAGGGGGGGAGGTTCAGGAGAAATATGAGGAAAAATTACATCACAGAAAGGATAGTGGACAAGTGGAATAGCCTCCCATCAGAGGTGGTAGAGGCTAAGACAGTAGAGCAATTTAAACATGCATGGGGTAGACATAAGGATATCCTTACAAAGAAATAAGGATCAAATAAGTTTTGAGATAAAAATTAAAAATATGGTTAAAAAAAATCTGCCGTCAAATTCTATGTTTCTATAAGTGAACAATTACAACTGATGAATTTAATTACAATATGTGTATGATAAACATCCAATTATTCCACCCTATTAAAAAATATATAGGACCCTTACTTCCCACCCATCCTTTCCCAGAAGATCTGTCACTTTGGGTATCCGCTCGCTTATGTTCAATTTGTTTTATTTTGTCTTTATAAATCTTCAAGCAAATATAGTACAACTGTCTTTCTATACAAAGGATTCATCTTCTATATTACAATCATTAAGCTAAAGATTTTAGATGGACAATGGAAGTCCAAGCTTTATACAGTATGCTTCAATCCCACATGATGGGCGGATGCAATGCCGTCCGAGTTCAGTAGCTGTGCTGGATGCCGGCCAAACACTGACTTTTTTTAAAGGGGCAATCACTTAAGGCATGGTTTTGCCTTGTAATTGATTACCCCTTTAAAAAAAATCATCTGAGTTCAGCCAGCATCCAGCACAGCCGCCATACTCAGGTGGCATTACATTCGGCCCGATAATTTGCTTGACATTATTAGACTTTTTTAAATGGTAAAAATGTAACTCAGAATAAAGAGACTATTTATTTTAACAGGCTTTGAGTACATTCAACACTTTTCCTTAAGTTTGAGAAGCGATATTATCTATAAACAGAGAGGACAAGCACAAAATACTGTATATCTGAATCATGGAAAGTAAAATTACTATTAGCATTATATTGAGGTGTTACTATTTACTTTGACTAGAACAGAAAATTAAAATGAAATACAAGATTGTTTAAAATACAGTATGAACAATTTATATCAGGAGGAATTTAAAAAATTACATATTAGACAAGCAAGAAAAAATATACTATAGATTTACTATTTACATGAATGGGTTGTAACTACCATGGTACAGATATCATGTTGTAAGTAACTGTGACATGAAGTGATATCTGTACCATGGTACACCTTAGAAAGCAAGCTGAAGTTTACTCGGGATGCAGTCAATTTACCGACAATCAAAATCCCGACGGTCGAAATACCGACAGCAATTGACCAACGGTCAAAATCCCGACAAGGTCAAAATCCCAACATGGAAAAAATACTGACATTTAAAATACCGACAAAGTCAAAATACAGACATGTAAAATGTTGATAGGTCAAAATGCCGACATGAGTTTTTCATGATTTTTTTATTGAAACCGACTTGTTAATAATTTACCATCCCAGTGAACCTGGAGGGGGAATATAATAGCGTGCCGAGTGCAGCGAGCACCGTGCCAGAAGCATGGCGAGGGGACACGCTACACTTATATGGTGTCCATGTCTACATATGTCGACATACACACACAAAAAACAATGAAAACCTCATGACGGCATTTCGACCTGTCGACATTTTACATGTCGGTATTTTGACCTTGTCTGTATTTTAAATGTCGCTATTTTGTCCATGTCGGGATTTTGACCTTGTCGGGATTTTGACCTTCGGTCAATTGCTGTCGGGATTTTGACTGTCGGGATTTTGATTGTAGGTATTTCATACCGATCCCGTTTACTCATACCTCCCAACATGACCCTCTCCAGGAGGAACACAATGCTCTGCTTCTGGACTTTTCTCTTAATGTATGATTGCCGGCACCTGTGCTGAGAGCGGAGAGGTTGGGTTGGGAGATATTTTAGGTTGAGCAAAGAGATGTACATTGGTGTAGTATGGTTAATGGCCTTATGTGTGAGTAAAAGTATTTTAAATTGAATACAGTAGAATACAGGTAACCAATGGAGGGACTGACAGAGCGGATCTGCAGATGATGAACATCTAGCAAGGAAGATTAATGGACAGGTTAATGGATAAGAAAGGTGTTTCAGCACAGGTAAGGGCAATTATAAATTAAGAGGGAAGTCCAGGAGCAGAGCATTGTGTCCCTCCTGGAGAGGGTCATGTTGGGAGGTATGTTTACTGCATATGTAAATAAAAAACATAATTGGTGTAACTTCCCTTTAATTAGTCAAGATGAAAATTTATCGCAATGCTTCCTTAAATAATCCTATTAACAATAACAGAATAAGACTGGCTGGACTGTCATGATTTGGCAACATCTGAAATCAAATTTTATTTGCTTATCAGTCCATCATCTTGTCCTTGCTAGAGGACATCCATCTTATTCAATTTTTAATTGTTCCACCAGGATGTGAATGTTAAGGCCTTACCTTTAAAAAGATCTCATCTTTTTAAAAGCTGAAATACTGTATATCCTTATTAATGGGATACACTGGTGTCATACATTTCTTAGCAGAGTGTGTGCCGCGTATTTGAAGGCAGCTGAGCAGAGATAGAGCAGATGACTTGCTGTCACAGAAGCTAAATGTTAATAAATATATCTTTTCAGTGTATAGTAAATTAGGTGTCATGCTTGTCAAAAGGTATAAAAACTTACATCAATCTTTGCCATTCTGGAACCATGTCTGTCTTGCTCTGAAGATATAGTTTCACATAACAAGACACCTGTAAATAACCAGTTGGTAGATATTTTGTATTATACAGTAGTAGGAATAAATAATTCCATTATTTGAATAATATTGTTGGTCAACAATAATGGTCTTCCTAGAAATGTCTAACAGCTAACGTTATTATTTTTGCACTAAAATATCATTTATGTGAAGCTAAGGGTTGCATGTCCCACTTAGTCTCATATTTAGAAATGACTGCTTTCATGTATGGTGTATCATATATTTTGTATCTATCATCGTCCAGATAGTTTTGAAGGTTTTGATTTTGTTTAGGCATTATAACCGTGAATACATTTTTCATTACACAAAAAGTATAAGCACACATTTTATTCTCATAGATGTCATGTACTGTACTGTAGGTATACTTTTACGAATATGTTCATGCTGCACAGAGGGTAAAGTAGAAGAGACACAGATGTCACTGGCAGGAAGGGGGTATTGGTTGCTGTGGTAGATTGTTTTAAGTAGTATTAAGACTTTGGATATGTACTGTATAAGAGGCAGGGTTGGATTGGCCAACAGGGGTTCAGGGAAAACCCCTGGTGGGCACCACTGCCTGGGGCCCCTCCTTTTCCTCTAGTGATCAGGTTCCTGACTGTGTTCTTGAATTATACATTATACATATGTTACCTTATAATGCACAGGACTATGATGTATCCTCTACAGTGCATTGCCAATATTTATCTGGTACATTATCATGCACGCATTAGCAGTATTTATATATTTGTCAAGAGGCCCAGCCCATGCACTCACTAATGGTTAGGCAAACAAATGTAGCGGCTGGCCACACCCTCTCTGGAGACTGACCACACCCCGAAACATGAGCCCCTACCACTGCACTGCATTTCCCGGTGGGCCCTTCATGCCCCTGTCCGACACACAACTCCCCCCCCCCCCCCCCCCGCCGGAGTGGATGTGGCTACTGTATGTATGTTTATCTATCTATCGAGATATATAATTATATATATATATATATATATACCACAACAACCACCTAGGTGGAAGGTGCACTCACGCCCAGAAATTAGTCTCTGAAGTCACTTGTAAATTCAGTATATTTTTATTCGGGTTCACTGTTGATGCCGTATTTCATCGACGTTTCGGTCCTTATGCGGACCTTTATCAAGATTGGCACTTAAATCACCTATACAATCAAAAACAGTTACAATTAATATGTATAAGAACCCAGATTTATTCAACACCAACACCACCAGTGCCTCCCAGGCCCTGAAGACTGTCACAAAAACCAGAAAACGTATTAAAAAGCTGTTTTTTTATATATGTAAAAAAGAGATACTTGGAAATAATCTGACCTTGCATGCTAGCAGCCATCATCCCCCAGCCCTCAAAGAAGGATTGCCCATATCCCAGTACCTCAGAGCCATGAGGATCAATTCCAACGCAGCACTCAAAGATCAACAATGTAACGAGATCACTTCTCGCTTTCTGGAGCGAGGGTACACTAGCAGTGTACTTACTCGCTGTCTCAATAAAGCGAACAGCATTTTTCATGGACAACAGGTTAAAAACCCCATTCGTAACAATCGGATGATTTGTTCCACTCAGTATGATGGTTCCACAAGTGCAACCAGAAAGGCCCTACGGAAACATTGGCCAATAATAGCCACCGACAACAGTTTGCCTTTTCTTAAAACACCTGCTCCTATGGTTGCATACAAACGAGGGGCCAACCTAAAGCAATTACTAATGAGACCCACGATTTTCCCTGAACAGAACACATCTCAAATCCAGCTTATGCAAGCCAAACCTGGCAGTTTTTCTTGCGGGGGGTGCACAACGTGCAGATCTATGATCACTGGTCCTTTTTTGTATCACCCACACACAGGGAAAAAAATCTTCATCAGATATCATCTCCACTGTCGACTGGATCATGTCGTCTACCTTCTAAAGTGCCCATGTGGGTTATGTTATGTCGGACTAACCGCGCGTCCCTTTCGCGACAGGATGGCAAACCATCGGTCATCCATACACACGGCCCTCAATGTGGGCTTTTCTGACAAACCGGTAGCACGGCACTTTTTGTCAGTTAGACATCAAGTATCTGCCCTGAAGTGTCAGCTGATTGACTGGGTGCCGCCACCTGTTAGTGGAGGCGATCGCACCTTGTTACTTAAACAGAAGGAAAGCTTTTGGATACACAAACTCAATACAGTGTCACCAAAGGGCCTCAATGAGGCCAACCCCCTTAATATTTTTCTTTAGAATTTTATTTTGCCATAGTTGATTGGATACCTTGGAACACACTTTGTATGTTTCAGGGACATAGGGCACTGTGATACAATCAGCACATACAGGCTGGGTTTCGATTTGTGTTTTATATGTTCTATGTTCTATGTTTTATTTTTTTCATTTTTGTATGTTCTTTTTATGTATAGAGATTAAGAAAGTAAGGACAGTTATTTATACGTCCTTGCTTATGTTTTTTATATATATTTTTCTGTTGTTTCCCGGAGCCTTCCCAGGTCCTATACTAGTCACGAGGGTCCACCAATTTCAATGACCACACCACCCACTATTCCCTTTTATTATTTAAAATCTTTTACTACATTATACCAATGTATTACTATAAAGATATTACACTCACATCAGTATTCAATTTGCCTTTGTTGATCAGATATATGTTAGTTTGTATGCGTAGGGTGAGTTGTGGTCATTTGATCTGGTGCCCTCTTATGTCATTTTTGAAATTTTTGACATTTCATATTATGGATCATTATTTACATTTGCACTCTTTTTCTTCTGTGGTGATTGACAGGCTACACATAGGTTAATCCAGGATTATACGTGAGGAGACCTCCGGTATACCTCCGAGTCCCTGTGAGCTATGAGTGAACCTGTACATTGATGATTCCACCTGGGGGAGTGTTCATTCTCTGAGAACACCCCCCTCTAGGTTGTACACCTCCTTTAAACATTAGCCAGTGGATAAGCCTAATTACGGTTCTTTCCGCGAGTGGAACGCAGAGACTTCCGGCCAGCGCCACTTCCGCGGAATGGAACGCATGGTGTTCCGGTCGGTGGAACGCAAAAGACGCGTCTCCGGCAGTTGCCCTTCTAAATCGTTAAAATACACTCATTTAAGTAGCCGTGCGTTAGCGAAAGCCACTGCCTGTCCTGTGAACCCTGTAACGTTTTTCCCAGTTGGTCTGAGTTAGTTATCTGAGAGGTGATCAGTTAATGAGAGACTGGGTTTATACTAATCTCCCTAATTGGCACTTCCTGTGGTTGATCCTTAAATAGTGCTCAGCTGAGGCTGAACTTTATGCAGCTTCCATTTGGCTCTGGACACTTGAGCAGTGAGTATGGTTCTCCTGCAGCTCCCTTCTGACACATGATTACGGTTGGTGATTATCTTTTCCTGTTGTGCCTCCTTACAGACTGAGTGTCTGACACATGTACAGAGCCCACAAGCTGCCATGAGCTATTTCTACATGTAACTAGGTATGATCTTTTCCAAAATGACGTTGTTAGTGTATTTTCTTATGGTGTAGTTACTCTGTTATTTATCTAATAGGTGACTACGCCTTGCAGCTTCCCCTACGTTATAGGCTTTTTAACTTCATTATGTGATCAGGCATGTTGCCAACTTTGAAGGCCATTCCACACATCTGAGTGATCTGGCTTGCCGTCCAGGTAATCATTTGCCTATCTAAACAGATAGTCCTAACGGTGGAGGTGTCTCTTTCATCACACGTGGATTATTTCCAAGTATCTCTTTTTTACATATATCTCTCTTTTTTACATATATAAAAAAACAGCTTTTTAATACGTTTTCTGGTTTTTGTGACAGTCTTCAGGGCCTGGGAGGCACTGGTGGTGTTGGTGTTGAATAAATCTGGGTTCTTATACATATTAATTGTAACTGTTTTTGATTGTATAGGTGATTTAAGTGCCAATCTTGATAAAGGTCCGCATAAGGACCGAAACGTCGATGAAATACGGCATCAACAGTGAACCCGAATAAAAATATACTGAATTTACAAGTGACTTCAGAGACTAATTTCTGGGCGTGAGTGCACCTTCCACCTAGGTGGTTGTTGTGGTATATTGGTGGCCTCTCAGGTCATTAGGAGCACCCGCCGTCGTTATTACTTTTGATGAGAGTGCAGGATCTTCCAAGACTATATATATATATATATATATATATATATACCTATATAGAAATATAAATCTCTCTCTCTATATATATATATATATAATACTAACACTATTGGTGATATATGGATGCATGTATTATAGAATATTTATATAGAATTTATAAATTGTTAGCAGCTGCCTGCAGCACCACAGTGCTGTGTCTGTCACTCACAGTCACAGTTCCCAACTCACAGTGTTGCAGCCTAACAGGCTAGCTCCTGACGAGATGACCAGCCCTGCTGCTGATTATTACAGCTGAGCTGAGCTGCGCCACTTCTTAAACCCATGGGCCACTCCCAGCAAGCTGCATGCCTGCCCATACCTGTCCCTGCTTACCACCTGGAGCCTGCCAATTCTGAAGAGGCCATCCAGAGCTGGCTGCAGAAATTGACTCAAGAGATCCTAGCAGTGGTGCTACAACTGGAAGTGGCTGTGAGGGACATCCACGACAAGGGACAAACACCCAGGTGACACATACATACATCCCTCCTCTCGGCGGAATGACATGCCGCTAGTATGCCCACTGCTTTATAATAAAGGGGGGGAAAATTACCCCCCCCCCCAAAAAAAATGCCCGTGCCCAGATAATTTGTACCCCCTCCCCCCCCTCTCTCGGCACCACTGTCAGAGGTATGAGGATAAGGATGGTATCAGTCCCTGGGATGAGCTTTAAAGAGGTGAGTGTGCAGGAATGCAGAGGGAGGGGGTATCAAGTATGGTTTACCAACAAAACTAGTGCCAAGGAGTTGCAGCTTCACTCATGCAGATGCGCTCCCACTATCCAACTAAGGTAATAGCTGCACTCTCACTCACTTGTAGGAGGTGGCATTCATCACTGGAGCACTTGCAAATGTGTACAATAGTAATTGTGTAATTGCAAAATTTTAAAACGTGTTATAAGATAGGTAATTATAGAATGTCTTCTATAGTTTAGGGATATGTTTTAATGTGTTCCTTTATGTTGGGAGCTATGTAGTGTCTAGTGACAGAACCATGGCCAGAGTAGCCCATGTGGCTGTTCTGAAGACCATTGGTGAGGGGGAAGCTGGAAATTTTGGTCCATCTGCTATATTCCTTCCCTTATAAGCATGCATGAAAACTCAAAAGAAATGTTACTAAATATGCAACAGCCATGGTTCTTGTGTAGGCTGACATGCATTGTTAGAGGAGCAGAGAGGGGAGGAGTCCAGAATGGATGGATGTATAGTCAGGACCCCCTATACTTTATTCAATTGATTTCATCTTCTTGCTCTTGCAAGCACAATATACACTGCTCAAAAAAATAAAGGGAACACTAAAATAACACATCCTAGATCTGAATGAATGAAATATTCTTATTAAATACTTTGTTCTTTACATATTTGAATGTGCTGACAACAAAATCACACAAAAATTATCAATGGAAATCAAATTTATTAACCCATGGAGGTCTGGATTTGGAGTCACACTCAAAATTAAATTTGAAAAACACACTACAGGCTGATCAAACTTTGATGTAATGCCCTTAAAATAAGTCAAAATGAGGCTCAGTAGTGTGTGTGTGGCCTCAACGTGCCTGTATGACCTCCCTACAACGCCTGGGCATGCTCCTGATGAGGTGACAGATGGTCTCCTGAGGGATCTCCTCCCAGACCTGGACTAAAGCATCCGCCAACTCCTGGACAGTCTGTGGTGCAACGTGGCGTTGGTGGATTGAGCGAGACATGATGTCCCAGATGTGCTCAATTGTATTCAGGTCTGGGGAACGGGCGGGCCAGTCCATAGCATCAATGCCTTCATCTTGCAGGAACTGCTGACACACTCCAGCCACATGAGGTCTAGCATTGTCTTGCATTAGGAGGAACCCAGGGCCAACCGCATCAGCATATGGTCTCACAAGGGTTCTGAGGATCTCATCTCGGTACCTAATGGCAGTCAGGCTACCTCTTGCGAACACATGGAGGGCTGTGTGGCCCCCCCAAAGAAATGCCACCCCACACCATTACTGACCCACTGCCAAACCGGTCATGCTGGAGGATGTTGCAGGCTGCAGAACGTTCTCCTTGGCGTCTCCAGACTCTGTCACGTCTGTCACATGTGCTCAGTGAGAACCTGCTTTCATCTGTGAAGAGCACAGGGCGCCAGTGGCGAATTTTCCAATCTCGGTGTTCTCTGGCAAATGCCAAACGTCCTGCACGGTGTTGGGCTGTAAGCACAACCCCCACCTGTGAATGGCGGGCCCTCATACCACCCTCATGGAGTCTGTTTCTGATCGTTTGAGTAGACACATACACATTTGTGGCTTGCTGGAGGTCATTTTGCAGGGCTCTGGCAGTGCTCCTCCTGTTCCTCCTTGCACAAAGGCGGAGGTAGCGGTCCTGCTGCTGGGTTGTTGCCCTCCTACGGCCTCCTCCACGTCTCCTGATGTACTGGCCTGTCTCCTGGTAGCACCTCCATGCTCTGGACACTACGCTGACAGACACAGCAAACCTTCTTGCCACAGCTCGCATTGATGTGCCATCCTGGATGAGCTGCACTACCTGAGCCACTTGTGTGGGTTGTAGACTCCGTCTCATGCTACCACTAGAGTGAAAGCACCGCCAGCTTTCAAAAGTGACCAAAACATCAGCCAGAAAGCATAGGAGCTGAGAAGTGGTCTGTGGTCACCACCTGCAGAACAACTCCTTTATTGGGGGTGTCTTGCTAATTGCCTATAATTCCCACCTGTTGTCTATTCCATTTGCACAACAGCATGTGAAATTGATTGTCAATCAGTGTTGCTTCCTAAGTGGACAGTTTGATTTCACAGAAGTGTGATTGACTTGGAGTTACATTGTGTTGTTTAAGAGTTCCCTTTATTTTTTTGAGCAGTGTATTTAATAAGTACTGTATACATGATAAATCATTCATTAAGGATGCATTTGAATGACATGAACTCTTTATTAAAGAAATTCTATTTATTTAAACTGATTATAACTTGTATGAATCAGCTAAACTGAATAACATTACACCTGCACTACTGTAGTTTTCTAATCCATTTATCAGGTGGTAAGGATTTTTGGGGTAATTCAGGTCTGATCACTAGACAGTGAGATTTGCTGTCCTGCAATCAGATAGTCGCCACCTACTGGGGAGGTGTATTTTCACTGTGCAAGTGTGCGAACTGATTTTGTGCAGTCTCTGCGCAGCCCAGCACTTACTCAGCCGTTGCGTTCACATCAGCCTGTTCAGGACCGGATTTGACATCAGACACACTCCCTTCAAATGCTTGGTCCCGACTGCGTTTTTCCAGACACTCCCTGAAAATGGTCAGTTGCCACCCACAAACGTCCTCTTCCTGTCAATCTCCTTGCGAACACCCGTGCAAATGGATCCTTCGCACAAACCTGTCGCTGACCGGCGATACACCGTCCGTCGTGTCCGCACATTGTGGTGCATACGCATGCGCGGTTTGGATCTGATCACCCGCTGTGCGAAAACGCACTACAGCAATCAGATCTGAATTGCCCCCTTTATCTGGTCTTCCACCACCATTTATTTGCTAAGCTGTCCTTATCTGGAGGTTGCTCTAGTGAAGACCTTCTTGACCAAGAAGGGAACTGTGACATTGCAACCTATAACACCATTTTCAGGGGTGACATGCATCTGACAATATAGCGCTTCCTTTCATGTATGTTCATCCTAGTTATTTACCTCACCTCAGGTAACAGAATTAGGGAGGCAGCATGGACCATGGTGAATACCTTAACTATAAATGAAAGTTGCTTTACTTCTTGGCATGAAAGAATACATTTCATGCCATGATGTAATCATGTGGTGTCTGCACTACTTTCCCTCGTTCCCTCTTCCTTTTTGTCATTTATCTATTACTTCTGCCACTATGCTGCAATACTGTTGTATTGCTGTGAGGGTCTCTGGTATAGGCATTTCTATAATGGGTGCAGTCGCACACACTGCACCCATATATTATACTTACCCCTCCGGAGTCCCGCGACAGCGGCCCTGCACTGCGGACCGAAATCACTCAGAAAATGTCTACTGCGCCCATTCCTGAATAATTTGAACATGCGCACTGGTGATGTTCCCGGGAACAATGCGTGGGCACCATGTTCCCGGAGATCTGCACATTATGCCAGAGTCTACAGCTGCTGGAGAGGAGGGGGCACGTGACAGAGGCTGCAGGCAGGTCCCCTCCTCTCTTAAAATGCCCCTGGTCAGTAGTCTGAATTGGGATAACATGCTGAAACATACTATCCCTGATCTTCTCCTGTTGTACCCCCATTTCCTAGAGCTCTAATCTCAAATAGGTGCTCTGTTGCTCCCCACCAGATTTAAACATCCAGAATTAGTCTATTTGTAATCCAAAGTAAAGTATATTGGGAACACATCAAACACAGAATAAACATCAGACTCAGGGGTAGCCCATATCTACAGTGCGCAGAATAAAGATGCAGCACAATAGAAGGCTCCACAATAAGGACTATCTACAGGTACTGTAAGTGCAGCAAGTGAGTGGTCTGTGTGTAAGGCAAGGTTAGGACAGGTGGCCGGCATACAGCTTGGAAAGCAACCAGGCCCAGTGTTAGGGCAGGTGGCAGACAAGAGAGTGGTCCACTCCACAATCCAAAGCCATGGTCGTCACAGGTGGCTGGCTAGAGAAAAAAAATCAGGTGCGTTGTCACAACCAAACACCATTTCAGGGCAGGAAACAGACTTGCATTCAGGACAGGTTGTCTGCAATTACAGTACAACTGCCAATCATGCACAGGATTCCCAGGTTTAAATAGTATAGGCACCCAATCAGATCATGGGATTGCCTGCATGGAGATTCTATCTCCCTAACAATTGACCCAGAAACCAAATGGCAGCACTGAGACCATAGATAATCAGACATACGAAATATCTAATCCAAACAGTATCAATGAATTTGATTATATATATATATATATATATATATATATATATATAGTATATATATATATATATATATATATTTATTTTTATTTATTTTTTATTTATTTATTCTTTCATTTTTTTTGCTTGCTTGACACTGGTAATCTTTGCAATAATGGAGGTGAAAAATTATTTAAAACTAAAAGTCAGAGAAACAGAACTTGAGTATGCTCTTATTTAATCAAAAATAGTAAATTTGGGACCCTATGCAATAGCAGTCATTTCTGGACCTTCTGAAAGTGCAGAATACTAATAGAAAAGTAAAGGATCCTGGAATCCTCAGTAAACACAGTCATCGCAAAACCTTTTGTAAACACAATCATCATGGAAAACTCTGGAGGCACAACCACCTTGGACAGAGCAGTAGTGCTACGGACCAGAAGCAAAGTAGTCATCTCATGAAATTAAGGCTGCTGGCCAGATATTTCTGTAACAGACACAAGGCAGGATGTATAACTAAAAGATTTTCTCTTAGAACAGATTTTGCAAATGAGAATCAAAGTGCTTTAGCTAACTGGCAATAAGTGCTGTACTCTTAGCTGAGATACGGCATATTCCTGGCAAAATGAAAACTGTACCCATATGTTTTATTTTTGCCACTTGTTTCTTTCAGTTATAACATGGATTTCACATTTCCAAATGTATTATTGTAGATTGTTAGAAGGTGCAGTGGGTATGATCATCTCTGGAACCTCTGGCGAGGCAGCCAGCGGACCGTTAATGATAAAGGCAGCTCAAAATGCTCTGTGGGTTCAGATGACATAAGAAGTAACTTTGAAAACCACTTAGAAGAAAACAATGTGCACAAATAGACTTTGCACTCCTGAGCAACAGTGTTGAGATCCTTTTGTATACGGTTAACAGTACTGGTACTTGGAGTTTTGAAAGTAAAGTCAGGTTCTGTCTCTGTTATTAAGGCTCCACTTTTAAAATTCCATTTAGTATCTTGGCAGGCAGCACGGGTTGTTGCTGGAGAGTCACTTCTAACAAGACATATATTTCATTCTCATCATCTTTCCTTCTTTGCAGAGAGACCCTCCAAAACCTTTCTGTGAACTGCCAACAGGTATTACGTCTCTAGCTGTAGCTTGAGCAGGGAGTGCTCTATGAAAAGCAGATGAACATTTCAGGGAAAAAAATACTTTTCTTTGCAAAAGAAATCTTGAAATGCAGAAAAGAATAGTCAGCACAAATGGTATTATTTGCTTTGGCAGATTCTGGATAAAGAGGAGAAGCAAAGGAGACAGCTTTTCCTGCACTAGCAGTCTTACTTAAGTCAAAAGCTGAATTTTCAGCAGAATTTTAGTCTTCTTAAGGCTTACTTGTAAAGGCAGGAGGCTCTTACTAATACTTCTTTCCTAGCGTGTAAAACTGTTTTTTCTAAGACCCAGGGTTATTTTACAAAGCAGTTGGTGATCAACAGACATCAGTCATATCATAACTCTTTGTACTGGGTAGACATGCTGGAAAATGTTGAACATGTTCAGAATGCAGGATAACAGTCTGAGGACACAGAGTACAATATGTAAGGCAAGTCAGGCATAACAAGTAGAGAGGTAGACTTATAAAATGATCAGAGAAAGAGCTGTGTGAGACATTGCTGGCTTATATAGGCAGGCTGTACAGTTAGCTCAGGTCAAAGGCTGAAGAACTGGAGTCTGTGAGTACATCCTTTGTTCTTCTAATCCTTTATCATTAACACACTATTCTATACACTGACATCATTGACTAGGGCAGAGGTTCCCAAACTGTGTGCCGTGGCTCCCTGGGGTGCCTCGGGACACTTGCAGGTGTGCCCTGGGTTGGTGGTCCAGGACCAATTCAAATTATTCATGGTCAATATAATAGGCAAAACCAGTGCTGGTGGCTGCCAGTCATACAATATGTGGCCAAACAGAAGCAAATCTTGTCCCTCACCACACAACTGACCCTAAGGATGACAACACGATCTACTTAATGTAATGTTTCTTTCTAAATTTCTCAATAAGAAATTTTTGGCCTAGAGGTGCCGTGAAAAAAATTCTGATATTCTAGGGCACCGTGATTCAAAAAAGTTTGGAAACCACTGGACTAGGGATTGCAGGAGATATGGGGGATAGAGGAGAGTTAGCCCAAAATCAACTTTTCCCCTACAGCAGTTGCTGTCATCTGCACGTTTCTAAGGAGGAGGTGCATGTTAATGTCATCATCCGATTACCATGTGCTCTTTGCTGATGTCATTGTATGCAGGAGGTTTGGGGTTTGTAAAGACTGGAAGTTGTCAACATTGGTTATTGCATGTGGCAATAGGGTAGTAAAGACCCTCCTTTCATCACAAATACCACCGATGGTTGAGGGATCTTCAGTTAGCATGGTGGGCAGTCATATTAACGTCATTCACAATGTTGACTTTCCGAATGTTGACGCTGTAATGTCAAATAGTTCTGAATGTCTACATTATGAACGTCTACAACTTTGATCATAATGTAAAAATGTCTACATTATGAACGTCTTACTTTATACAGAGCATATGGAAGAGATGCAGGAAAATTAAACTAGCTACGTTTAAGTCATATAAATAAGATTCTGAATGTGACTATTTAGATTTTTTTCCCCCTTGAGCTAATAATATTCTTGGCAATGTATAAGTCATTCTAATTAGATGTTTTTCAGCTGACTTTTCTTCTACATATTTATAGCTTTTTTTCTGCTGTTATTAAATGCAGCTTTACACATAATTCCTAAAGCATAGTATTGGATAGCTTTTGTGTTTATGATCTGCATCCAAAAAATAGATATTTCCCTGGTTACTTCAGTAGAAATGTGTTCTTCATCTACTGCTTAATAAAAAAAGAAGAGAGGGAGAAAATGGCACGCTGAAATGACAGTATGCGTATTCAAAGGGGATCTGGAAGAATTACATACATTTACAGGAGTTGACAGAACCTGGAAGACAAGATTGAAACAAACAGGTCTTGCTAGTTCCAGAATTAAATGTGTCATCTGTTGCTTGTTTGCCAATTATTGAGACAGAATCACTGGGGGAAAAAAATTATTTCCACAAACGCTTCTAAAAGTCATATTTTGTTGATACATAAATTATTTTCAGTATGACTGGGAAATGCCTATCAAACCTAAATGAACACATTGGGGTAAATTTACTAAGATTCGTAATTTCCGAAAAAAGGTCAAAGTTCAATCACGAATGACATCGACAGTGTAAAACTGCAACTTTTTGAATTGATTACGATGGATTTACTAAGCTGTCGTATTCGGGTTTTTCTTTTCTTCCGATGTCGATGTCATTCGTGGTTTTTTACCTATTTTTACGGCAGTGATTAGCAAAACACTGTCGACTTTTTTTACAATCAATCTCGGCCGGATCTGTGTGATCCGTGCTGGGTTTTTTTTTTTTTTTTTTTTAATTAAACACTGTAAAATAATAAAAAAAAATGCGTGGGGTCCCCCCTCCTAAGCATAACCAGCCTCGGGCTCTTTGAGCCGATCCTGGTTGCAAAAATATGGGGAAAAAAATGACAGGGGTTCCCCCATATTTAAGCAACCAGCATCGGGCTCTGCGCCTGGTCCTGGTCCCAAAAATACGGGGGACAAAAAGAGTAGGGGTCCCCCGTATTTTTAAAACCAGCACCGGGCTCCACTAGCTGGACAGATAATGCCACAGCCGGGGGTCACTTTTATATAGTGCCCTGCGGCCGTGGCATCAAAAATCCAACTAGTCACCCCTGGCCGGGGTACCCTGGGGGAGTGGGGACCCCTTCAATCAAGGGGTCCCCCCCCCCCAGCCACCCAAGGGCCAGGGGTGAAGCCCGAGGCTGTCCCCCCCCATCCAATGGGCTGCGGATGGGGAGGCTGATAGCCTTTGTTGTAAAAGAAAAGATATTGTTTTTAGTAGCAGTACTACAAGGCCCAGCAAGCCTCCCCCGCATGCTGGTACTTGGAGAACCACAAGTACCAGCATGCGACGGAAAAACGGGCCCGCTGGTACCTGTAGTACTACTACTAAAAAAATACCCAAAAAAAGACAAGACACACACACCGTGAAAGTAAAGATTTATTACATACATCCACACAAACATACATACATACTTACCTTATGTTCACACGCAGGTCGGTCCTCTTCTCCAGTAGAATCCAAGGGGTACCTGTTGAAGAAATTATACTCACGAGATCCAGGGGTCCAGGCTCCTCGGGAAATCCAGGGGTAATCCACGTACTTGCATAAAATAAGAAAACGGAAAGCCGAGCCACGAACTGAAAGGGGCCCCATGTTTTCACATGGGACTCCTTTCCACGAATGCCAGAAACCCACTCTGACTGATGTCTAAGTGGGTTTCTTCAGCCAATCAGGGAGTGCCACGTTGTAGCACTCTCCTGATCGGCTGTGTGCTCTTGTCCTCACTGACAGGCAGCACACGGCAGTGTTACAATGTAGCGCCTATGCGCTACATTGTAACCAATGATGGGAACTTTCTGCCCTGCGGTTGACCTAAAGTGACGTCACCGCTGAGCTGAAAGTTCCCATCATTGGTTACAATGTAGCGCATAGGCGCTACATTGTAACACTGCCGTGTGCTGCCTGTCAGTGAGGACAAGAGCACACAGCTGATCAGGAGAGTGCTACAACGTGGCGCTCCCTGATTGGCTGCAGAAACCCACTTAGACAGAAGTCAAAGTGGGTTTCTGGCATTCGTGGAAAGGTGACCCATGTGCAAACATGGGTCCCCTTTCAGTTCGTGGTCGGGACACGGTTTTTTTTTTTTTTTCAAGTACGTGGATTAACCCTGGATTTGCCGAGGAGCCTGGACCCCTGGATCTCGTGAGTATAATTTCTTCAACAGGTACCCCTTGGATTCTACTGGAGAAGAGGACCGACCTGCGTGGGAACTTAAGGTAAGTATGTATGTATGTGTGTATGTATGTAATAAAATTATACTTTCACGGTGTGTGTGTCTTGTCTTTTTTTGGGTATTTTTTTAGTAGTAGTACTACAGGTACCAGCGGGCCCGTTTTTCCGTCGCATGCTGGTACTTGTGGTTCTCCAAGTACCAGCATGCGGGGGAGGCTTGCTGGGCCTTGTAGTACTGCTACTAAAAACAATATCTTTTCTTTTACAACAAAGGCTATCAGCCTCCCCATCCGCAGCCCATTGGATGGGGGGGGGACAGCCTCGGGCTTCACCCCTGGCCCTTGGGTGGCTGGGGGGGGGGACCCCTTGATTGAAGGGGTCCCCACTCCCCCAGGGTACCCCGGCCAGGGGTGACTAGTTGGATTTTTGATGCCACGGCCGCAGGGCACTATATAAAAGTGACCCCCGGCTGTGGCATTATCTGTCCAGCTAGTGGAGCCCGGTGCTGGTTTTAAAAATACGGGGGACCCCTACTCTTTTTGTCCCCGTATTTTTGGGACCAGGACCAGGCGCAGAGCCCGATGCTGGTTGCTTAAATATGGGGGAACCCCTGTCATTTTTTTTCCCATATTTCTGCAACCAGGATTGGCTCAAAGAGCCCGAGGCTGGTTATGCTTAGGAGGGGGGACCCCACGCAATTTTTTTTTGTAAAAATAAGCACTTTCCCACCCCTTCCAACTGATATACATGCACGGATCTCATGGATCCCTGCATGCCTATCAAATCACGGAAAAAAAAAGCAGGTCTGTTTTTTTTTAGCACTTTTTTACGAGTTGTAATTTTTCACTGCAGTGTTTTGTGTTTTTTTGCTTTGCACTTCTTAGTAAATGACCGAGATTCATACTTAAACAGCCGCGTTTTGACCGATGGTGTATTCATTCGTAATTTTTTACCTGAACTTGGAAAAAATTACGAATGCCCTCATCACTGCCGTGATTAGTGCTTAGTAAATTACCGAGATGACACTTTGATGAAAAAACGCCATCTCGGTCAAAATCGGGAGCTTAGTAAATTTACCCCAATGGAAGTAATTTATGTCAGGACCACACAAAGTAAAATGCAATTCTGTATTTTTATAACAAGCATAGAAGTATCCTTTTGATTGAGATGGTCTGAATTGGTATTGTACTCTATGAGAACGTGTACAGATTCCATGTTTTTTCTATGATTGGTCTTCACATTGAACCATTTTTGGAGCTACAGTAGGGGGAGCCAGAGGAGTCAGCTTTGGATTTCTTTGGTGGTAGTTCTACTTGCCAGCATCCCTTTGGTCCATCATCCTCAGTAAACTTCTATCTTACTGTTTGACACTCATTTTCTTAATAATCTCATCATAACTAGGGGTAATTTATATATTTTGTGTTAAGGCTACAGTTTTTCCATTTATCAGTTAAACAGACATGTGCTCTTATGTTAGTAAATGCTATTTCCCATATCTCGTGACATGCAATCATTTGTTCTCTTGCTTATCTATGTATTTTTATGATGTAACTGGTTTATGAATCTGTTACAAGTATGCGGAGTACACTGTGGCGAGTGCAGTGAGCAACCGAGCCCGCAAGGGGACTCTTAGCGCTCACCCCGCTGCTGGCATTCTAGTGGGCGAGATATTGACGTCCGGCATCCCGTCTGTCGGCAAATTGTATGTATTCCCAATGTACTAAATACTGCATCTGTCATGTCTGTAAGATTTGTAGTACATTGTACTGGAAACTCTCTTTTGGATGCCAAAAACAATGCTACCTTGAGATTTGTGTTTTGTGTAGGCTTCAACTGTACATTACAGAGATGACCAGCTCCCAGATGGATCAGTGCAGGTAAAATGTACGTACAGTATTAGGGTATTTAAGAGCAAAACATGCTACCAGGATGAAAACCAGCGGGACTCTGAAATGTAAGATTGGGGCACTATGAGTTGATGCTAAATTTGATTTAAAAACAAACAAACACTCTGTTAAATCCAACCCAAGTAGCTGGACAACAGGTATGGCATCTTAATAATAATGATATATCGCGCAGTAGCTTCCTTTGTAATTACTAATATTGAACTATCCGCTGAATGCTTATATGCAGCTTTCTAGTAAACTATCACAGTGTCAGCAATGATACAGTATGCAACAAGGAACAATGAAGGTTAATGATGCTTATTAGTAAAAGCCAACTTGTGTCCTTAACTTCCCAGGTCACTATTATGGCTGATGTATTTCATTGTCACAAGAGTACACTAGTGCAGAGCTAAATAAAGATGTCATTGTCATGTTGCTGATGTTACAAAGGAGACATGCTCTCATACTGTATCTCAGTAACTGCTATTTTCTAATATCTCCTGTTCATGCAATTGTTTCATCTCTTGCTTACAGTATTATATGTATTTGTATGATATAACTGGTTACTGCTGCTATGTGTGTGACTTTATTTTGCAGACCAATCTCTGGCGCCCTATAAATAAACATTGATGATTATAAAAATAATTTCATTTAAGGGCACTATTCTTTTATTATTACTATTTAAGGGGACATTTGTTTTTAGCATTACTATAAAGGGGACATGATTACTTATTTTTCTTATATTAGTGTGAGCTCATGTGCATGTTAGCACTTGTAGTTCTACAAGTGTTAGCATGTAAGGACAGTCATGGTCTGTTAGTGTATGCTAGCCAAGGGGACTAGGGGGGCTTAGTGGTAACCTGGGGATTGGGTTTAATAGGTGTGGCGACCCAATCATTTTTTTGTTCCACCACTAAAGATTTGGCCCCAATGCTGAGAAGGCTGGGCTGCTAGAGAAAGGGAGGAGACTTATGCTTCATTGTTTGTTCATTCTTTTCTCCAATTTGAAAGGCAGGGTAGCTCAAAAAGCATTATTTTTCAGCTAGAGATGAGTGGGTTCGGTTCCCTGAGAACCAAACACTACCGAACCTCCCTACCCGAGTCTGGATCCGAGTCAGGCTGGGGTTTTCCCGCCTGACTCGGAAACCAGAACGAGTCAAAACATCATCTCGCTGTCGGATTCTCGCGGGATTTGGATTCCATGTAAGGAGCCGCGCGTCCCCGCCATTTTCACTCCACATTGGAGAGTGTAGAGAGAGGACGTGTCTCCGTTCTCTCAGTGTCCTCAGTGTCCGTTTCTTGTGCTGAATCTGTCCAGTCACAGTGTTTGTGTCCTCTGCTGCCATATGTCCAGTGCTGCTGTATAGGGTACTGTGTTGTGCTGCATCAGTTCAGTGGTGGTGTATTGTGCTGCATCAGTCCAGTCACAGTGGTATCCTCTGCTGCCATATGTCCAGTGCTGCTGTATAGGGTGCTGTGTTGTGCTACATCAGTTCAGTGGTGGTGTATTGTGCTGCATCAGTCCAGTCACAGTGGTGGTGTCCTATGCTGCCATATGTCCAGTGCTGCTGTATAGGGTGCTGTGTTGTGCTACATCAGTTCAGTGATGTATTGTGCTGCATCAGTCCTGTGGTAGTGTCCTGTGCATCAGCCATCAGTCATTCCAGTGACCAGTCACAGTGGTATCCTCTGCTGCCATATGTCCAGTGCTGCTGTATAATAATAACAAGTCCCATACAGTGTTACTGTGTTGTCCTGCATCAGACCAGTGGTAGTGTCCTGTGCATCAGCCATCAGTCATTCCAGTGACCAGTCACAGTGGTATCCTCTGCTGCCAAATGTCCAGTGCTGCTGTATAGGGTGCTGTGTTGTGCTACATCAGTTCAGTGGTGGTGTATTGTGCTGCATCAGTCCAGTCACAGTGGTGGTGTCCTATGCTGCCATGTGTCCAGTGCTGCTGTATAGGGTGCAGTGTTGTGCTACATCAGTTCAGTGATGTATTGTGCGGCATCAGTCCAGTGGTAGTGTCCTGTGCATCAGCCATCAGTCATTCCAGTGACCAGTCACAGTGGTATCCTCTGCTGCCATATGTCCAGTGCTGCTGTATAATAATAACAACAAGTCCCATACAGTGTTGCTGTGTTGTGCTGCATCAGTCCAGTGGTAGTGTCCTGTGCATCAGCCATCAGTCATTCCAGTGACCAGTCACAGTGGTATCCTCTGCTGCCATATGTCCAGTGCTGCTGTATAATAATAACAAGTCCCATACAGTGTTGCTGTGTTGTCCTGCATCAGACCAGTGGTAGTGTCCTGTGCATCAGCCATCAGTCATTCCAGTGACCAGTCACAGTGGTATCCTCTGCTGCCATATGTCCAGTGCTGCTGTATAATAATAACAAGTCCCTTACAGTGTTGCTGTGTTGTCCTGCATCAGACCAGTGATAGTGTCCTGAGCATCAGCCACCAGTCAGTCCAGTGACCAGTCACAGTGGTATCCTCTGCTGACATATGTCCAGTGCTCCTGTGCCGCATATTGTGTTATATAACTCCAGAAAAATAATGGAGAACAAACATTTGGAGGATAAAATAGGGAAAGATCATGAACCACTTCCTCCTAGTGCTGAAGCTGCTGCCACTAGCCATGACATAGACAATGAAATGCCATCAACGTCATCTGCCAAGGCCGATGCCCAATGTGATATTAGAGGGCATGTAAAATCCAAAAAGCCAAAGTTCAGTAAAAAGAAATTTAAATGGTCTGAGGAGAAACGTAAACTTGCCAACATGCCATTTACGACACGGAGTGGCAAGGAATGGCTGAGGCCTTGGCCTATGTTTATGACTAGTGGTTCAGCTTCACATAACAATGGAATCCCTCATCCTCCCACTAGAAAAATTAAAAGTGTTAAGCTGGAAAAAGCACAGAAAAGAACTGTGCGTTCTGAGATGGTATCACAAATCCCCAAGGAGAGTCCAAGTGTGTCCGCGGTTGCGATGCCTGACCTTCCCAACCCTGAACGGGAAGAGGTGGCTCCTTCCACCATTTGCATGCCCCCTGCAAGTGCTGGAAGGAGCACCCACAGTCCAGTTTCTGATATTCAAATTGAAGATGTCACTGTTGGAGTACACTAGAGTGAGGATATGGGTATTGCTGGCGGTGAGGAGGAAGTTGATGATGAGGATTCTGATGGTGATGTGGTTTGTTTAAATGAGGCACCGTGGGAGACACCTGTTGTCCGTGGGATGAAGAAGCCCATTGTGATGCCTGGGCAAAATACCAAAAAAGCCACCTCTTCGGTGTGGAATTATTTTTCCACAAATCTAGACAACAGGTGTCAAGCCATGTGTTGCCTCTGTCAATCTGTAATAAGTAGGGGTAAGGATGTTAACCACCTAGGAACACCTCCCTTATACGCCACCTGCAGCACATTCATCGGAAGTCAGTGTCAAGTTGTGAAACTTTGGGTAAGAGCGTAAGCAGTCCAATGACACCTAAATCCCTTCTTCCTCTTGTACCCAAGCTCCTGCAAGCCACACGACCAACTCCCTCAACGTCAACTTCCTCCTCAGCCATGAATGTCAGTAGTCCTGCAGGCCATGTCCCAGGCAAGACTGATGAGTCCTCTCCTAACCGGGATTCCTTTGGAGGATCCTTGAGTGGTACGCTGACTGCTGCTTTTGCTGCTGCCGCTGTTATTGCTGCTGGGAGTCGATCGTCATCTCAGAGGGGAAGTCGGAAGACCACTTGTACTACTTCAAGTAAGCAACTGACTGTCCAACAGTCCTTTGTGAGGAAGAAGAAATATGACAGCAGTCATCCTGTTGCAAAGCATATAACTGAGGCCTTGACAGCTATGTTGGTGTTAGACGTGCGTCCGGTATCCGCCATTAGTTCAGTGGGACTTAGAAAATTGATGGAGGTAGTGTCCCCCCTGTACCAAATCCCATCTAGGTTCCACTTCACTAGGCAGGCGATACCGAGAATGTACACAGACGTCAGAAAAAGTGTCCTCAGTGTCCTAAAAAATTAAACCACGGACATGCGGACAAGTGGAACAGGGTAGACTAAGGACTATATGACTGGGTAGATGTATTGCCTCCCACAGCAACAACAGCAGCGGCACCAGTAGCAGCATCTCGCAATGCCAACTCTTTCCCAGGCAGGCTACACTTTGTATCACCACTTTCCATGAGAGGCACACCGCTGACAACCTCTTACGGAAACTGAGGGACATCATCACGCATTGGCTTACCCCACTTAGTCTCTCCTGAGGATCTGTGACATCGGACAACGCCACCAATATTGTGCGTGCATTACAACTGTGCAAATTCCAGCACGTCCCATGTTTTGCACATACAATTAATTTGGTGGTGTAGAATTTTTAAAAAAATGACAGGGATGTACAGGAGATGCTGTTGGTGGCCCAAAAAATTGCGGGCCACTTTCGACATTCTGCCACTGTGTGCCGAAGACTGGAGCACCAGCAAAACTTTCCTGAACCTGCCCCGCCATCAACTGAAGCAAGAGGTGGTAAAGAGTTGGAATTCAACACTCTATATGCTTCAGAAGATGGAGGAGCAGCAAAAGGCCATTAAAGCCTATACATCCACCTACGATATAGGCAAAGGAGGGGGAATGCACCTGACTCAAGCACAGTGGAGAATGATTTCCGTCTTGTGCAAGGTTCTCCAAACCTTTGAACTTGCCACACGTGGAGTCAGTTCAGACACTGCCAGCTTGAGTCAGGTCATTCCCCTCATCAGGCTTTTGCAGAAGCAGTTGGAGAAATTAAAGGAGGAGCTAAGACGGAGCGATTCCGCTAAGTATGTGGGACTTGTGGATGGAGCCCTTCATTCGCTTTGCCAGGATTCAAGGGTGGTCAATCTGTTGAAATCAGAGCACTACATTTTGGCCACCGTGCTCGATCCTAGGTTTAAAGCCTACATTGTATCTCTCTTTCCGGCAGGCACAAGTGTGCAGAGGTGCAAAGACCTGCTGGTGAGTAAATTGTCAACTTAAGCGGAATGTGACCCATCAGCAGCTCCTCCTTCAATTTCTCCCACCACTGGGGCTGCAAGGAAAAGGATAAGATTTCCTAGCCCACCCGCTGGCTGTGATGCAGGGCAGTCAGGAGCGAAAGCTGACATCTGGTCCAGACTGAAGGACCTGCCAACGATTACTGACATGTCGTCTACTGTCACTGCATATGATTCTGTCACCATTGAAAGAATGGTGGAGGATTATATGAGTGACAGCATCCAAGTAGGCATGTCAGACAGTCCGTATATATACTGGCAGGAAAAAGAGACAATTTGGATGCCCTTGCACAAACTGGCTTTATTTTACTTAAGTTGCCCCCACTCCAGTGTATACTCCGAAAGAGTGTTTAGTGCAGCCGGTAACCTTTTCAGCGATCGGCGTAGGAGGTTACTACCAGAAAATGTGGAGAAGATGATGTTCATCAAAATGAATTATAAATTCCTCCAGGAAGACCTTGACCAGCAATTGTCTCTGGAAAGTACACAGGGACCTGTGATGGCGGATTCCAGTGTGGTCGAATTAATTCTCTGTGAGGAGGGGGATATACACAGTGAAAGGGGTGAGAAATCAGAGGATGAGGATGAGGTCGATATCTTGCCTCTGTAGAGCCAGTTTGTGCAAGGAGAGATTGATTGCTTCTTTTTTGGTGGGGGCCCAAACAAACCAGTCATTTCAGCCACAGTCGTGTGGCAGACCCTGTCGCTAAAATGATTGGTTTGTTAAAGTGTGCATGTCCTGTTTATACAACATAAGGGTGGGTGGGAGGGCCCAAGCACAATTCCATCTTGTCTTGCACCTCTTTTTCTTCTTTGCATCATGTGCTGTTTGGGGACTATTTTTTTAAAGTGCCATCCTATCTGACACTTCCGTATATATGTCCAGTGGTACTGCCATATAATTCCAGTGATACTGCCAAATATGTCCAGTGGTACTGCCATATAATTCCAGTGATATTGTCGTATAATTCCAGTGATATTGCTGTATAATTCCAGTGGGAATTGTTTGTGTCACTTGTCTTAGTCAGACAGCTACCTCATTGCACCTCTTCTACATCTTTGCATGAGGTGCTGTTTGGGGCCAAGTTTTTGGAAAGTGCCATCCTGTCTGCCACTCATATATGGGCCATTTGTTTGTGTCACTTGGCTTAGTCATACAGCTACCTCATTGCACCTCTTCCACATCTTTGCATGAGGTGCTGTTTGGGGCCTTTTTTTATATCTGCCCTCCTGTCTGACACTGCAGTGCCACTCCAAGATGGGCAAAGTGTTTGTGTTGTCCACTTGTGTCGCTTAGCTTAGTTATCCATCAACCTCGGTGCAACCTTTTGGCCTAAAAACAATATTGTGAGGTGTTCAGAATAGACTGGAAATGAGTGGAAATGAGTGTTATTGAGGTTAATAATACCGTAGGATCAAAATTACTCCCAAATTCTGTGATTTTAGCTGTTTTTATGTTTTTTTCAAAAATCATCCAGATCCAAAACCAAAACACAAAAGGGTGGTTATGGCAAAACCAAGCCAAAATCAAAACACAAAAGTGGAATTAGAACCAAAACCAAAACACAAAACACGAAAAAGTGCCAGCCGCACATCTCTTGTGTCAGCTATTTCGCCTATCACCTATCTAACCTACCTTTTTCCTGCTCTGCCAGTGTGACCTGTGATTTCTGTAACTGCAATTTGAAAAAAGAGATGTTGGTATCAAACTACTTGGTTTCAGATCATGCTATTTTACGCGTCATTTGGCCATTAGTAAATCTGATGGTTTTCAAATGATATATGAAATTACCAGAAAACTGTGATGTTGCAAAACTGTACATTAGTAGATTTTTGCCACTGTGTGGTTGTTTTTCTTGCTTTTTAATTCAAAGTGCTATTAATGATTTACAGTTTACTAAGTGTCATGTGGCTACCAACAATCACAGGACTTAAGGTGCATACACACTTAGCAATATTGGCCCTCATTCCGAGTTGTTCGCTCGCTAGCTGCTTTTAGCAGCATTGCAAATGCTAGGCCGCCGCCCTCTGGGAGTGTATCTTAGCTTAGCAGAATAGCAAGCGAAAGATTAGCAGAACTGCTACTAAATAATTCCCTGCAGTTTCTGAGTAGCTCCAGACCTACTCCTAGACTGCGATCACCTCAGTCCGTTCACTTCCTGGTTTGACGTCACAAATACGCCCTGCGTTCGGCCAGCCACTCCCCCGTTTCTCCAGCCACTCCTGGGTTTTTACCTGGCACGCCTGCGTTTTTTAGCACACTCCCTGAAAACGGCCAGTTACCACCCAGAAACACCCACTTCCTGTCAATCACACTACGATCACTCGAGCGATGAAAAAACGTAGCTTGAGCTTGTGTAAATCTACAAAGTTTTGTGTGAAAGTACAATGCGCATGCACATTTTTGCCATTTTTTCACTTGATCGCTGCACTGCGAAAATCGGCAGCGAGCGAACAACTCGGAATGACCACCATAGTTTACTCAGTTTCCCCCTTCTGAGTGATATAGTTTACTATATCGCCCAGTGTGTATGCAGCTGACGACGAGCGATTGAGCCTGCGCATTGAGCATGCGCATGCAGCTCAATTTGGACTCATCGTCCAAAGCTAGTGATATCGCACAGTGTGTATGCCTGCCGTCAGGAGGCCCTGCCTGGGAGGGGAAACACTAGGCGATGTCGCTCACTGAGCACATTGCCTAGTGTGTACCCACCTTTAGGCCCAGATTTATCAAGCCTTGGAGAGTGATAAATTGCATGGTGATAAAGTAACAACCAACCAGCTCCTAACTGCCATGTTACAGGCTGTGTTTTAATAAGGACAATTAGGAGCTGATTGGTTGGTGCTTTATCACCGTGCAATTTATCACTCTCCAAGGCCTGATAACTGTATATCTTATTATGTAGCGAGCAGAGAGGCTTTGGAATGCTGCTCTTCTCAAAATGTTCATTCGCAGCACACGCCCACTCCCACCTTCTTTGCCATTACGTGCATGTACTGTATGGAGGACTCTGACTTTAGATTGCGGGTGATGCTAGTCATTACATGCGTCCACGCAGAGAGCGTCAACTGCAGTTATATATTTCTTTACTACAGAGAGGTATTGCAAAGGTAAGACTCATCTAATAGAAGATATTCTTTAAAAAATTATTCATTCCAGCTTTAAACCACAGAACTGACGGTCAACTAATGTCTACAAATGCAGATTGAGCTTTTGTACCTAAATTTTCTATTAAGCATATTTTAGTCAATCTTAAAATTACAGCCATTTATATTCATTGTGTAGATTCCCCATTGAAAGGACAGGTTAATTTGCATATCAGACCATCACCTTCATATTGTCTTAGTTTGTTTCAGTTGCCCTGTTTAAAATATATTATTTTAAATTAGTTTTACTGTGCAGCCATGCAATGTGACCTACAGGCAATGTTGTCTGTTCATGCATTAATAATCACAGCCCTTACACTGGCCACACATGAGTAGAATTGATTCCCTATCAGGCTGATCTCACGTGTGAGCAGGGGCATTTTTCAGAGTGCTTTCAGTTAGTAATAATAATTAAAAAAAAGCCCAATATAAAGACTGTAGCTTGCTATAGCATATTCTGTTTAATTTCTGTGTCTTCATCGTTATAGAAAATTGAAATGTAAGAAAAGAGAATATTTTATATCATCAGACTTCCAATCATGCCACAGTATGGTGTCTGTGCTTAGCTTCACATCAATAATCCAATCTTTAATTATGAAATGTTTATGGGTAATGATTAAATAATAACAACATTTAATGCCTTCACTTCTTTAAATATTTCCACCGGAATCTGCATATATTACTACCACCGACTATCTGACAACCAAACTCCCAGCTTTATTCTTTCAGCTCACCTGCTGGAGAGTGGTTGGCTGTTACGGGAGCAATACTGTACTTGCTTCCAGAATGGCCAAAATCAGAACCTTGGGCACCGCAATATTTCTGGGTAGGATGTAGTCAAAAGGTAAACAGGGACAATGACGACATTCATAATGTTGACACCACAATGTTAGCAGTTATGAATTTAAAATTGTCAATGTCGTCGGGCAACAAGGCGACATTGTCAGAATGTCAACATTATGGTTAGACTTCGGGTAGGGTTAGGTCACAGGGGTAGGTTAGGGATAGGCTTTGGTAAGGTAAGGGTTAACCACTCAATTCAGGATTAGGGGTAGGGATTATGGTTATGGATCTGGAACAAATACTCACCCGAATGTCAAAGGATCAGAGGCGTGACCCAGAAGTCACAAACACATGACCACCAGGACCACGAAGACACTGCTGAAGCCACTGCAGCTGTCAGGAGCAGGTAAGTCACTGTGGACAATATGATAATATTCTAGAATATTGTCATTTCAGCGCTGTCTACATGATGGATATCAATGCTTTGGGTATGCATGATCAGCCATCAAGAGACCGCCAGTCAGCATACCTCAGCTGGGATCCTGGCAGCGGAATGCCGGCGGGTGTGTGGGGGGGGGGTTGTCAGTGCAACTATCCCCTTGTGGGCTAACTGTGCATGCCACACTGTGGGCTCGGTGGCTACCTGCGGTTGCCACGGGTTCTTTTCCCACTCGATGGGTGTCGTGGACACCCACGAGTAGGAATAGTCCCTGCTAGTCGGCATGCCAACTGTCGGGATTTTCATAAACATTACAACCATCTTGATAGTCTCATGTGGACAAGATGACTGATTATTTATCATAACCATCCAAACTCTCCAAACCTTTCCTTCTATCGCTTATTGATCTATTGATCTAGCAACTTCCTCTGTCTCCACTGCATGCTGTCACACAATTAAAGCCCAAAGAGGAAGGAATATTTTAACTTCACATTCTGAGAATTAAATTTTAAAGTCCTAGACTGATGTCTCACACATGTGCTACTTACTAAATTCCCCACAGGTTGTCCCAGTACAGAAAAAAGGGTCCCAAAGGTTTCTTCACTATACTGGTACAGCAGACTAAAATACGTTTTAAGATGTGGAAATGATCATTTATAAAATTCGATGGAGGATACGTATCAAACCTTCTACAGAGTACAGATGGAGAAGTTGCTCATATCAGCCAGTCAGCTTTAATATGCCATTTAAGAGTGTACTTAATAAATGATTAATATAAGCTGATTGGTTGTATGGGCAACTTCTTAAATTGTCTTCTTTAGAAGGTTTGATACATCTCACCCTAAATGAGTCCCTCAATATCTGGGCCTTCAGTAGGATTATATCTATATACTCAGAAGCTATGTGAACACAACTGCTCTCATTTGTATTTTAGGCAGTGGCGTCACAAGCCGGGTGGGGGGGTGCGGCCCGCACCCTGGTGTCACCCGTGGAAGGGGAGACAACAAAGTGCCGTCTGTTCTGCAGTGACAGGAGCCGAATGCTGCAGTGTGATAATATCCTGCAGCATTCAGCTCCTGTCACAGATAAAAAGCCGACACTACACGCTGCCCAGTCTCTGGGGGTGGCCAGCATCTCTGGGGAAGCTAGACACGCCCCCGGAGTGAAGGAGAGGAGATCCCATGAGGCCATGCCCTTTTTTTATTAGGCCATGCACCCTTTTCGACCGGCTGCGACTTCGGCGGGGTAGGGGTGTAATAATGTAGAGTGTACTCCGGATGTCACCAAACCTGGTGACGCCTCTGATTTTAGGCCTGAATAAATCTAAATAAACTTGAAAATAGTTACCATGGCAGAATTATCATTAGAAAATGATAAGTCATCCCAACTGGGATATTTATTTTTGTGTACTGTCTAAATATTAGAAATTACTAGTTTCCCACTTTTTTTTTTAGTAGCTAAGTACACTTGTTGTTTGTTTTCTTCTTCAAAACAACTTTAAAATCCTATAATAACTGATTTATTCTATATTTTACAAATAATCAATTGTAAATATGCAACCATACAAACATGACAGTAGCAGCTGCCACTGATTTTCATGATTAGGTACCTTTGTGAATTTAAAAAAGTTAAATTCAATTTAATTATTCTTGGAACCACCCATCCAAACAGCAACAGTATTCAGAAGAATCCAGACATTCCAATTATTGAAAGTTTCTGTACACAAAAGCGTATTGTAATTAAATACAGGAATGTATTATTAAAATAAAGAACATGTCCAATTCTAATGGAGATAAAGATGTCTCACGGATGTATTTGGTAAAGTCTATTGTTTTGGGATGATTTTAGATTACAATAGCTGGATTTCCTGTGCATTTCCAGTGGTTTACGCTTTAGCAAATCACCTTGATGCAATTTTGCCGGTAAACCAATGTAAAATTTTAAACTGTTCTTAATTTCTTTTATAACCAGCAACCATCATCATGTTTCATCATACAACTTCAGGGCAGGGGCGTTAGACCATGATATATATTTTTCAGTTAATGCCATCAAAACGTGTTTGAAAAAAATCAATCGAAGCAATAGATCTATATCTAGCTATACTTACCTACAGTATCTATCAATAGAAATATATATATACAGTATATATAAATATATATATATATATATATATATATATATATATATAGAAGAACGGTGCGGGTTTGGCACAGCCACTTAAGTAATATACCACACTGGGTGCCTTCACATAGAGATAGTCAGCGAACACAGCAGGTGCGGCACTCCAATGATTTGAGGATACGTGAAACAGAAATTACATATATATATATATATATATATATATATATAAATCATACTTGCCTACCTGACCCTCTCCATGAGGGAGAAAATGCTCTGTTCCTGGACTTTCCTGGTAATGTATGATTGCCATCACCTGTGGTGAGCTAGTAAATTGATAAGAAAGGTGTTTCACCACAGGTGCCGGCAATCATACATTACCAGGAAAGTCCAGGAATAGAGCATTTTCTCCCTCATGGAGAGGGTCAGGTAGGCAAGTATGATATAAATATATATTTTACTCTACTGACATTAACAGACAAGATTGTAATTTTAGCTGCTTTTTTTAACACTGTGACTGCAAGGATGTAGATAAGACTCCGATTGCATGGCAGTTATATTCAATTAGGGTCGAAAGCTGCCGTCTGTCGAAAAGACGGTAGTTTTCAACTTTTTAAGGTCAAATCGTGATTCGACCTATTCAATCCCAGCAGTTTTTATTCAACCAGTCGGAAATTTCGACTTGTATAATAGTACGTGAATCGGCGGTGTAGCTGCCGATTCACGTACTTTTGAGGGAAACGGGGCCAAATTCAACAAGATTTGGCCTCGTTTCCGACCATCTCAGTCTGGCATAAAAAAATGTCGGACCGAGATTAGGGACCTTCGTGGAGGAGAGGGGGGGAGAGCCGCAGGCAGCCAGACCCCCCGGCGGGCAGTGCTGGAGACGGGAGGAGAGCAGCGCCGGAGACGGGAGAGCCATGGGCAGCCAGACCCGCCCAGCGGGCAGTGCTGGAGACGGGGGGAGAGCAGCGCCGGAGATGGGGGAGCCGCGGGCAGCCAGACCCCCCGGCGGGCAGTGCTGGAGACGGGGGGAGAGCAGCGCCGGAGACGGGGAGTCTCGGGCAGATGGGGTGAGCTGCGCTGGAGGATGTCACAGCCGTCGCTCACAGCAGCATCCATCCGGCTCCAGCAAGCGAGACCTCGCTTGCTGGAGCCGGGTGGACGCCGCCGTGAGCTGCAGCTGTAATGCGGGGACGGGAGCAGAGGGACGTGAGGCAGAGAGACGGGGGGAGACAGGGGAGAGCCGCAGGCAGACTGGGGAGAGCAGCGCTACAGCAGCGGCTATATAGCCGCTGCTGTAGCGCTGCTCTCCCCAGTCTGCCTGCGGCTCTCCCCCGTCTAGCTCCTGCATCTCAATTCGACTTTTTTAAAAGTCGAATTGAGATGACATTGAATAGCCCAAGTCGGATCCATTCCGACAAATGAATGTCGGAATTGATCTGACTTCAATTGAATATACCCTTATAGGTTAAGGTTTCAATGTCTGCAGCCTATAAACTATTGGCTGATGGGTGCTTGTGGCATAACAAACTCAACATAGCTGGCTGAGACATAAATTGGCAGATAAAAAGGTCAGCTATTTATTTAAAGATTCATTTATTTACAGATGAAAATAATAAAAGCATGGTGTCAAAGAAAAGATAGGCAAAATCAACACAGCCCATCAATGCACAACTTAACCATAACAAATTTCCTCTTCTAAACTTGACTATCCCATCCTATAGGGGTGGAGTTGCTCAGGGCCAAAACTAGGATTTTTGTCACCCAGTGCAAGGCAGTAATTTGGCACCCGCCCCCCCCCCAAAAAAAAAAAATCCCTGTCAGACTAAAACAATTAGATTATCAAAAATATAGAAAAAAAGGGGATACTATTGGACAATATTCCCCTATGTGCCTCAAATGCCCTATGTGTCACATGCACCTCCAGCAGCGTGTTCAAATACATTCCCCTCTGTGTGTCCCCATACATTGCACTATATCACTGCACTATGGGGGTCATTCTGAGTTGATCACTCGCTAGCTACTTTTTGCAGACGTGTAAATGCATAGTCACCGCCCACAGAGGAGTGTATATTAGCTGTGCAAGTGTGCGAACGCTTGTGCAGCCGAGCAGTACAAAAACAGTTTGTGCAGTCTCTGAGGTCTGAACTTACTCAGCCGCTGCGATCACTTCAGCCTGATCGGTCCCGGAATTGATGTCAGACACCCGCCCTGCAAACGCCTGGACACGCCTGCATTTTTCCAACCACTCCCTGAAAACGGTCAGTTGACACCCACAAACACTTTCTTCCTGTCATTGCGGTGCATACGCATGCGCAGTAATGACCTGATTGCTGCATTGCGAAAAACGGCAGCGTGCGATTAGGTCGGAATGACCCCCTATATCATAACAATTCATCACTGCACTACATTCTCCTATCCACTGAACTACAATACTACATCCCCTACACACTGAACTATATCACTACACTACATGCCCCTATACACTACACTACACTACATGCCCCCATACACTGCACTACATACCCTATATGCTACATTACATTACTACACTACATCCCCTTATATGCTGCACCACATCAGTGCACTACATGCCCCTATATACTGCAATATATTACTACACTACATACCCTATATGCTACACTACATCACTACACTACATCCCATTATATGCTACACCACATCAGTGCACTACATGCCCCTATATACTGCAATACATTGCTACACTACATACATCACTATACTACATCCCCCTATAAGCTACAAAAAATCCCTCCATCTTAGAGGCAAAGCGGAGGTTGATACTGCTAACTGGGAGCACAGTGCTGATAATAAAGTCTGTCTTTAAACTTGCCACAAAGCTGCTGTAGTTATACTTGGTGAGAGTTGGAGTTTGTTCAGGCTCTTAGTTTCCACTGAGAAGTGGATAGCTAGCAAAGTAAGCCTTTGATTTCTATAACATCGGTGACTGCACCTGTTAACAAGCATAAGCCTGGGGCAGTGTGTCCTCTCAATGTGGTGCATCCTGCAGCTTGGTGCTGGGCAGGCAGCCGGGATTATAGACTGCTGAAAAACACAGAACCAACAGCTCGCTTCTATAGGTTGTACGGTGCACCGCATGCTAGTCGCAGCACTGCATGGCAAAGAAGAGAGTTTAAGACAGTAGCCAGCATAGGAGAGATCCCAGGTACTGGAGCTCACCCACACAGAGTCGGAGCCAGCTCCGGGCAGACAGGTAGTCAGAAACACTGCCTCGGGAGACGTCTGCTGTCTCACTGGAGCAGCACAGCACTGCCAGTATAATAAACCCCAAAACCCTGCTCCTCTGTAACGTCTCAGTGCCCCCTCAAATCCTGCACCTGGGGCGCATGCCCCTTTAGCCCCCCTCCCAGTTACAGCCCTGTGTTGCTGCTCCTACATAGTGGGTGTTGCCAATGCTACAGTATTTTGATGCATTAGTGATGCGAATAAGGTGCATGTTCTATGAAAAAAGTGTGTGGCAAGATGCATGGCACAGCTTTGTCTAAGATCGCTGGGCATGCCAAATTTGACAATTTGAGGACAGTTTATGAAATATGTATATTACAATTTCCAGGAGTTGGTCTGCATGTTGCTAGTAGTAGTAGTGCAATACACCATGCATGGAAATGCCTTCACAATTAGCTGTCGTCCCTTCTCAACATTTATTTAATTTTGGTATTTTTTGCCCTGTAAATGACTGGACCTCTGGCCAACTCGGACTCCATTACATCTCGCCCCACGTGTTTGCTTGTTTGCATATCATGGACCTCCAAATGTACAATTCGGAACCTCAGTAATGTTTTTTTTTTCCAACTAGCTTAGTAATACTGTAATAAAAAGTTTGTTTTAATTTGTTAATGTAATGAACTATTAGTATAGGCAAATCACTGATACTACATGGAATTAGAGATGTGCACTTGAAATTTTTCGGGTTTTGTGTTTTGGTTTTGGGTTCGGTTCCGCGGCCGTGTTTTGGGTTCGACCGCGTTTTGGCAAAACCTCACCGAATTTTTTTGGTCGGATTCGGGTGTGTTTTGGATTCGGGTGTTTCTTTCAAAAAACACTAAAAAACAGCTTAAATCATAGAATTTGGGGGTCATTTTGATACCAAAGTATTATTAACCTCAAAAACCATAATTTCCACTCATTTTCAGTCTATTCTGAATACCTCACACCTCACAATATTATTTTTAGTCCTAAAATTTGCACCGAGGTCGCTGGATGACTAAGCTAAGCGACCCTAGTGGCCGACACAAACACCTGGCCCATCTAGGAGTGGCACTGCAGTGTCACGCAGGATGGCCCTTCCAAAAAACACTCCCCAAACAGCACATGACGCAAAGAAGAAAAAAAGAGGCGCAATGAGGTAGCTGTGTGAGTAAGATAAGCGACCCTAGTGGCCGACACAAACACCTGGCCCATCTAGGAGTGGCACTGCAGTGGCACGCAGGATGGCCCTTCCAAAAAACACTCCCCAAACAGCACATGACGCAAATAAAAATGAAAGAAAAAAGAGGTGCAAGATGGAATTGTCCTTGGGCCCTCCCACCCACCCTTATGTTGTATAAACAGGACATGCACACTTTAACCAACCCATCATTTCAGTGACAGGGTCTGCCACACGACTGTGACTGAAATGACAGGTTGGTTTGGACCCCCACCGAAAAAGAAGCAATTAATCTCTCCTTGCACAAACTGGCTCTACAGAGGCAAGATGTCCACCTCATCATCATCCTCCGATATATCACCGTGTACATCCCGCTCCTCACAGATTATCAATTCGTCCCCACTGGAATCCACCATCTCAGCTCCCTGTGTACTACTTTGTGGAGGCAATTGCTGCTGGTCAATGTCTCCACGGAGGAATTGATTATAATTCATTTTAATGAACATCATCTTCTCCACATTTTCTGGAAGTAACCTCGTACGCCGATTGCTGACAAGGTGAGCGGCGGCACTAAACACTCTTTCGGAGTACACACTTGTGAGAGGGCAACTTAGGTAGAATAAAGCCAGTTTGTGCAAGGGCCTCCAAATTGCCTCTTTTTCCTGCCAGTATAAGTACGGACTGTCTGATGTGCCTACTTGGATGCGGTCACTCATATAATCCTCCACCATTCTTTCAATGGGGAGAGAATCATATGCAGTGACAGTAGACGACATGTCCGTAATCGTTGTCAGGTCCTTCAGTCCGGACCAGATGTCAGCATCAGCAGTCGCTCCAGACTGCCCTGCATCACCGCCAGCGGGTGGGCTCGGAATTCTGAGCCTTTTCCTCGCACCCCCAGTTGCGGGAGAATGTGAAGGAGGAGATGTTGACAGGTCGCGTTCCGCTTGACTTGACAATTTTGTCACCAGCAGGTCTTTCAACCCCAGCAGACTTGTGTCTGCCGGAAAGAGAGATCCAAGGTAGGTTTTAAATCTAGGATCGAGCACGGTGGCCAAAATGTAGTGCTCTGATTTCAACAGATTGACCACCCGTGAATCCTTGTTAAGCGAATTAAGGGCTCCATCCACAAGTCCCACATGCCTAGCGGAATCGCTCCCTTTTAGCTCCTCCTTCAATGCCTCCAGCTTCTTCTGCAAAAGCCTGATGAGGGGAATGACCTGACTCAGGCTGGCAGTGTCTGAACTGACTTCACGTGTGGCAAGTTCAAAAGGTTGCAGAACCTTGCACAACGTTGAAATCATTCTCCACTGCGCTTGAGACAGGTACATTCCACCTCCTATATCGTGCTCAATTGTATAGGCTTGAATGGCCTTTTGCTGCTCCTCCAACCTCTGAAGCATATATAGGGTTGAATTCCACCTCGTTACCACTTCTTGCTTCAGATGATGGCAGGGCAGGTTCAGGCGTTTTTGGTGGTGCTCCAGTCTTCTGTACGTGGTGCCTGTCCTCCGAAAGTGTCCCGCAATTCTTCTGGCCACCGACAGCATCTCTTGCACGCCCCTGTCGTTTTTTTAAAAATTCTGCACCACCAAATTCAAGGTATGTGCAAAACATGGGACGTGCTGGAATTTGCCCATATTTAATGCACACACAATATTGCTGGCGTTGTCCGATGCCACAAATCCACAGGAGAGTCCAATTGGGGTGAGCCATTCCGCAATGATCTTCCTCAGTTGCCGTAAGAGGTTTTCAGCTGTGTGCGTATTCTGGAAACCGGTGATACAAAGCGTAGCCTGCCTAGGAAAGAGTTGGCGTTTGCGAGATGCTGCTACTGGTGCCGCCGCTGCTGTTCTTGCGGCGGGCGTCCATACATCTACCCAGTGGGCTGTCATAGTCATATAGTCCTGACCCTGCCCTGCTCCACTTGTCCACATGTCCGTGGTTAAGTGGACATTGGGTACAACTGCATTTTTTAGGACACTGGTGAGTCTTTTTCTGACGTCCGTGTACATTCTCGGTATCGCCTGCCTAGAGAAGTGGAACCTAGATGGTATTTGGTAACGGGGGCACACTACCTCAACAAATTGTCTAGTTCCCTGTGAACTAACGGCGGATACCGGACGCACGTCTAACACCAACATAGTTGTCAAGGCCTCAGTTATCCGCTTTGCAACAGGATGACTGCTGTGATATTTCATCTTCCTCGCAAAGGACTGTTGGACAGTCAATTGCTTGGTGGAAGTAGTAAAAGTGGGCTTACGACTTCCCCTCTGGGATGACCATCGACTCCCAGCAGCAACAACAGCAGCGCCATCAGCAGTAGGCGTTACACGCAAGGATGCATCGGAGGAATCCCAGGCAGGAGAGGACTCATCAGAATTGCCAGTGACATGGCCTGCAGGACTATTGGCATTCCTGGGGAAGGAGGAAATTGACACTGAGGGAGTTGGTGGGGTGGTTTGCGTGAGCTTGGTTACAAGAGGAAGGGATTTACTGGTCAGTGGACTACTTCCGCTGTCGCCCAAAGTTTTTGAACTTGTCACTGACTTATGATGAATGCGCTGCAGGTGACGTATAAGGGAGGATGTTCCGAGGTGGTTAACGTCCTTACCCCTACTTATTACAGCTTGACAAAGGCAACACACGGCTTGACAAATGTTGTCCGCATTTCTGGTGAAATACTTCCACACCGAAGAGCTGATTTTTTTTGGTATTTTCACCAGGCATGTCAACGGCCCTATTCCTCCCACGGACAACAGGTGTCTCCCCGGGTGCCTGACTTAAACAAACCACCTCACCATCAGAATCCTCCTGGTCTATTTCCTCCCCAGCGCCAGCAACACCCATATCCTCCTCATCCTGGTGTACTTCAACACTGACATCTTCAATCTGACTATCAGGAACTGGACTGCGGGTGCTCCTTCCAGCACTTGCAGGGGGCGTGCAAATGGTGGAAGGCGCATGCTCTTCACGTCCAGTGTTGGGATGGTCAGGCATCGCAAACGACACAATTGGACTCTCCTTGTGGATTTGGGATTTCGAAGAACACACAGTTCTTTGCTGTGCTTTTGCCAGCTTGAGTCTTTTCATTTTTCTAGCGAGAGGCTGAGTGCTTCCATCCTCATGTGAAGCTGAACCACTAGCCATGAACATAGGCCAGGGCCTCAGCCGTTCCTTGCCACTCCGTGTGGTAAATGGCATATTGGCAAGTTTACGCTTCTCCTCCGACAATTTTATTTTAGATTTTGGAGTCCTTTTTTTACTGATATTTGGTGTTTTGGATTTTACATGCTCTGTACTATGACATTGGGCATCGGCCTTGGCAGACGACGTTGCTGGCATTTCATCGTCTCGGCCATGACTAGTGGCAGCAGCTTCAGCACGAGGTGGAAGTGGATCTTGATCTTTCCCTAATTTTGGAACCTCAACATTTTTGTTCTCCGTATTTTAATAGGCACAACTAAAAGGCACCTCAGGTAAACAATGGAGATGGATGGATACTAGTATACTTATGGATGGACCAGCGACTGCCGACACAGAGGTAGCTACAGCCGTGGACTACCGTACTGTGTCTGCTGCTAATATAGACTGGATGATAATGAGATGAAATTAATATATATATATATAATATCACTAGTACTGCAGCCGGACAGGTATATATATTTATTATGTAATGACTGATGACGGACCTGCTGGACACTGTCAGCTCAGCAGCACCGCAGACTGCTACAGTAAGCTACTATAGTAGTATGTATCAAGAAGAAAGAAAAAAAAAAAAACACGGGTAGGTGGTATACAATTATGGATGGACCAGCGACTGCCGACACAGAGGTAGCTACAGCCGTGGACTACCGTACTGTGTCTGCTGCTAATATAGACTGGATGATAATGAGATGAAATTAATATATATATATATATATATATATAATATCACTAGTACTGCAGCCGGACAGGTATATATATTTATTATGTAATGACTGATGACGGACCTGCTGGACACTGTCAGCTCAGCAGCACCGCAGACTGCTACAGTAAGCTACTATAGTAGTATGTATCAAGAAGAAAGAAAAAAAAAACACGGGTAGGTGGTATACAATTATGGATGGACCAGCGACTGCCGACACAGAGGTAGCTACAGCCGTGGACTACCGTACTGTGTCTGCTGCTAATATAGACTGGATGATAATGAGATGAAATTAATATATATATATATATATAATATCACTAGTACTGCAGCCGGACAGGTATATATATTTATTATGTAATGACTGATGACGGACCTGCTGGACACTGTCAGCTCAGCAGCACCGCAGACTGCTACAGTAAGCTACTATAGTAGTATGTATCAAGAAGAAAGAAAAAAAAAACACGGGTAGGTGGTATACAATTATGGATGGACCAGCGACTGCCGACACAGAGGTAGCTACAGCCGTGGACTACCATACTGTGTCTGCTGCTAATATAGACTGGATGATAATGAGATGAAATTAATATATATATATATATATATATATAATATCACTAGTACTGCAGCCGGACAGGTATATATATTTATTATGTAATGACTGATGACGGACCTGCTGGACACTGTCAGCTCAGCAGCACCGCAGACTGCTACAGTAAGCTACTATAGTAGTATGTATCAAGAAGAAAGAAAAAAAAAAAAACACGGGTAGGTGGTATACAATTATGGATGGACCAGCGACTGCCGACACAGAGGTAGCTACAGCCGTGAACTACCGTACTGTGTCTGCTGCTAATATAGACTGGATGATAATGAGATGAAATTAATATATATATATATATATATATATATATATATATATATATATATATAATATCACTAGTACTGCAGCCGGACAGGTATATATATTTATTATGTAATGACTGATGACGGACCTGCTGGACACTGTCAGCTCAGCAGCACCGCAGACTGCTACAGTAAGCTACTATAGCAGTATGTATAAAGAAGAAGAAAGAAAAAAAAAACGGGTAGGTGGTATACAATATTATATATATATTATATACAATTATATATATATATATATATATATATATATTAAACTGGTGGTGATTATTAAACTGGTGGTCAGGTCACTGGTCACACTATCAGCAACTTGCAAGTAGTACTCCTAAGCAGACAATCACAATATATATTATACTGGTGGTCAGTGTGGTCACAATGGCAGTGTGGCACTCTGGCAGCAAAAGTGTGCACTGTACGTTATATGTACTCCTGAGTCCTGCTCTCAGACTCTAACTGCTCCCCACTGTCAGTGTCTCCCCCACAAGTCAGATATACATTATACAGTCACACTATCTATCTATCACTTCAGCAAGTAGTAGTACTCCTCCTAATGCTCCCCAAAATTACTACTGTGTCTCTCTCTACTCTAGTCTCACTCTCTTCTCTATAAACGGAGAGGACGCCAGCCACGTCCTCTCCCTATGAATCTCAATGCACGTGTGAAAATGGCGGCGACGTGCGGCTCCTTATATAGAATCCGAGTCTCGCGATAGAATCCGAGCCTCGCGAGAATCCGACAGCGGGATGATGACGTTCGGGCGCGCTCGGGTTAACCGAGCAAGGCGGGAAGATCCGAGTCGCTCGGACCCGTGTAAAAAAACATGAAGTTCGGGCGGGTTCGGTTTCCGAGGAACCGAACCCGCTCATCTCTACATGGAATGTGTCCTCATTTAACATTACTACTCCTGACTTCATATCAATAACTCTGAGAGCTACTGTACTAAATGCCTGGAAGTGAATTTATACATTTGTATATGAGCCATAGCTTTAGGACCCATTATTTTATTAATAAAAGAATTATGGTTTTAATGGAAGATTCAGCAATTCATTTCCTGATATGGCAGCTTTTCTGTTATGAAGTTCCAAGATTTTTGGTTTATTGATCTATTCCTCCAGAAGAAACTGCTGAAAAAAAATCCCCTCTGTCATTTGCTGAGTTCATACTAATTGTGCTGGAGCTGTGCATCTGCAGCTCAGTTGTGCCAGAAAAAGAAACTTTTTTTGGCACCTAATAATTAGTTTAACATGGATCTGATATCCCTGTATGAAGCTGTTCTTTTAGGAATTGTACATGACTTATCTTAGTGATATAAAAGAAAAGATGATAGTGTCAGGGGCAAACAGGATTTGTAGAGTGGGGATGGGGTTCTGTATATGCAGGACTTAAAGTGGTCCAGGAGAGGTGGTGGAACTCATTTACCCCGCCACCTACCCCCCATTCCCACCTCCCATTAGGTGGAGCCAGGGCCAGTGCTAGAGTATTCGGCATCCCCCTGCAAACTATAAACTTTTGCATTACCTCCCATATATAATAAAGGGACAGTGGTCTCACAAGGAAGGGGCAAGGTCACACAATAGTACCCCCAATTCAAATTACGTCACACAGTAGCACAATCTAATTTGCAGCGCATGTAGTGGCCCCGATTCATGCTACACCACATAGTAGTGCCACTTACTTACATTATCACTCAGTAGTCCCCTTTGTTCACATTATGCTACACAGTGGTACTGCTTATGCACATTATGGAATTACTGTGCAAGGCTGTGGAGGAGGTAGAACTAGTTTCACCTACAATTACAGGTGGTGGAACTCAGTTCCACCTCATTACCCCTCACTTTATCCCCTGTGTATATGTAATATAGTGTGTGTGTGTGTGTGTGTGTGTGTGTGTGTGTGTGTGTGTGTGTGTGTGTGTGTGTGTGTGTGTGTGTGTTTGTGTGTGTGTGTGTGTGTAAATTTAGCAATACACTATGGGATTTTTCTTGATTAAAGAAAAGGCTAGAGATGGACATATATATATATATATGTGTGTGTATATATATATATATATATATATATATATATACATACAGTACATTCTTTTGATCTGCTTGATTTTTTTAATTTTTTTCATTTTTGTACTTTTCTTTGCGGTAGTAGGATGGTGGAAGTTGCGGAGGTTTCTTTTTACTTGCCTTTTTTAAAAATTGTAAAATTCCTATATCATTTGTGCCCAATAACTAGAGATGAGCGGGTTCGGTTTCTTTGAATCCGAACCCGCACGAACTTCACTTTTTTTTCCACGGGTCCGAGCGACTCGGATCTTCCCGCCTTGCTCGGTTAACCCGAGCGCGCCCGAACGTCATCATGACGCTGTCGGATTCTCGCGAGGCTCGGATTCTATCGCGAGACTCGGATTCTATATAAGGAGCCGCGCGTCGCCGCCATTTTCACTCGTGCATTGAGATTGATAGGGAGAGGACGTGTCTGGCGTCCTCTCCATTAGAATAGAGATAGATAGATTAGATAGAGAGAGATTGTGCAGAGTCGCAGACAGAGTTAGTTTACCACAGTCAGTGACCAGTGCAGTTGCTAGTTAACTTTTATTTAATATAATATATCCGTTCACTTCTCTCTGCTATATCCGTTCTCTGCCTGAAAAAAAAAACGATACACAGCACAGTCAGTCACACAGTGTGACTCAGTCTGTGTGCACTCAGCTCAGCCCAGTGTGCTGCACAGTCATCAATGTATAAATTAAAAGCTTATAATTAATTGTGGGGGAGACTGGGGAGCACTGCAGGTTGTTAGCAGGAGCCAGGAGTACAATTATATTAATTAACAGTGCACACTTTTGCTGCAGGAGTGGTGACCAGTGCCTGACCACCAGTATAGTATTGTTGTATACTACTAATATCTCTTTAAATATCAACCAGTCTATATTAGCAGCAGACACAGTACAGTGCGGTAGTTCACGGCTGTGGCTACCTCTGTGTCGGCACACGGCAGGCAGTCCGTCCGACCAGAATTGTATTATTTATTATTATATACCTACCACCTAACCGTGGTTTTTTTTTCATTCTTTATACCGTCATAGTGTCATCCTAATTGTTACGAGTATACTACTATCTCTTTATCAACCAGTGTACAGTGCGGTAGTTCACGGCTGTGGCTACCTCTGTGTCGGCACACGGCAGGCAGTCCGTCCGACCAGAATTGTATTATTTATTATTATATACCTACCACCTAACCGTGGTTTTTTTTTCATTCTTTATACCGTCATAGTGTCATCCTAATTGTTACGAGTATACTACTATCTCTTTATCAACCAGTGTACAGTGCGGTAGTTCACGGCTGTGGCTACCTCTGTGTCGGCACACGGCAGGCAGTCCGTCCGACCAGAATTGTATTATTTATTATTATATACCTACCACCTAACCGTGGTTTTTTTTTCATTCTTTATACCGTCATAGTGTCATCCTAATTGTTACGAGTATACTACTATCTCTTTATCAACCAGTGTACAGTGCGGTAGTTCACGGCTGTGGCTACCTCTGTGTCGGCACACGGCAGGCAGTCCGTCCGACCAGAATTGTATTATTTATTATTATATACCTACCACCTAACCGTGGTTTTTTTTTCATTCTTTATACCGTCATAGTGTCATCCTAATTGTTACGAGTATACTACTATCTCTTTATCAACCAGTGTACAGTGCGGTAGTTCACGGCTGTGGCTACCTCTGTGTCGGCACACGGCAGGCAGTCCGTCCGACCAGAATTGTATTATTTATTATTATATACCTACCACCTAACCGTGGTTTTTTTTTCATTCTTTATACCGTCATAGTGTCATCCTAATTGTTACGAGTATACTACTATCTCTTTATCAACCAGTGTACAGTGCGGTAGTTCACGGCTGTGGCTACCTCTGTGTCGGCAGTCGGCAGGCAGTCCGTCCATCCATAATTGTATTATTATTATAATATATACCACCTAACCGTGGTTTTTTTTTCATTCTTTATACCGTCGTCATAGTGTCATACTAGTTGTTACGAGTATACTACTATCTCTTTATCAACCAGTGTACAGTGCGGTAGTTCACGGCTGTGGCTACCTCTGTGTCGGCAGTCGGCAGGCAGTCCGTCCATCCATAATTGTATTATTATTATAATATATACCACCTAACTGTGGTATTTTTTTTTCTTTCTTTATACCGTCGTCATAGTGTCATACTAGTTGTTACGAGTATACTACTATCTCTTTATCAACCAGTGTACAGTGCGGTAGTTCACGGCTGTGGCTACCTCTGTGTCGGCAGTCGGCAGGCAGTCCGTCCATCCATAATTGTATTATTATTATAATATATACCACCTAACCGTGGTTTTTTTTTCATTCTTTATACCGTCGTCATAGTGTCATACTAGTTGTTACGAGTATACTACTATCTCTTTATCAACCAGTGTACAGTGCGGTAGTTCACGGCTGTGGCTACCTCTGTGTCGGCACTCGGCAGCCCGTCCATAATTGTATATACCACCTAACCGTGGTTTTTTTTTCTTTCTTTATACATACATACTAGTTACGAGTATACTATCTCTTTATCAACCAGTCTATATATTAGCAGCAGACACAGTACAGTGCGGTAGTTCACGGCTGTGGCTACCTCTGTGTCGGCACTCGGCAGCCCGTCCATAATTGTATACTAGTATCCAATCCATCCATCTCCATTGTTTACCTGAGGTGCCTTTTAGTTGTGCCTATTAAAATATGGAGAACAAAAATGTTGAGGTTCCAAAATTAGGGAAAGATCAAGATCCACTTCCACCTCGTGCTGAAGCTGCTGCCACTAGTCATGGCCGAGACGATGAAATGCCAGCAACGTCGTCTGCCAAGGCCGATGCCCAATGTCATAGTACAGAGCATGTCAAATCCAAAACACCAAATATCAGTAAAAAGCCTCTTTTTTTCTTTGCGTCATGTGCTGTTTGGGGAGGGTTTTTTGGAAGGGACATCCTGCGTGACACTGCAGTGCCACTCCTAGATGGGCCCGGTGTTTGTGTCGGCCACTAGGGTCGCTAATCTTACTCACACAGCTACCTCATTGCGCCTCTTTTTTTCTTTGCGTCATGTGCTGTTTGGGGAGGGTTTTTTGGAAGGGCCATCCTGCGTGACACTGCAGTGCCACTCCTAGATGGGCCCGGTGTTTGTGTCGGCCACTAGGGTCGCTAATCTTACTCACACAGCTACCTCATTGCGCCTCTTTTTTTCTTTGCGTCATGTGCTGTTTGGGGAGGGTTTTTTGGAAGGGACATCCTGCGTGACACTGCAGTGCCACTCCTAGATGGGCCCGGTGTTTGTGTCGGCCACTAGGGTCGCTAATCTTACTCACACAGCTACCTCATTGCGCCTCTTTTTTTCTTTGCGTCATGTGCTGTTTGGGGAGGGTTTTTTGGAAGGGCCATCCTGCGTGACACTGCAGTGCCACTCCTAGATGGGCCCGGTGTTTGTGTCGGCCACTAGGGTCGCTAATCTTACTCACACAGCTACCTCATTGCGCCTCTTTTTTTCTTTGCGTCATGTGCTGTTTGGGGAGGGTTTTTTGGAAGGGACATCCTGCGTGACACTGCAGTGCCACTCCTAGATGGGCCCGGTGTTTGTGTCGGCCACTAGGGTCGCTTATCTTACTCACACAGCGACCTCGGTGCAAATTTTATTACTAAAAATAATATTGTGAGGTGTGAGGTATTCAGAATAGACTGAAAATGAGTGTAAATTATGGTTTTTGAGGTTAATAATACTTTGGGATCAAAATGACCCCCAAATTCTATGATTTAAGCTGTTTTTTAGTGTTTTTGGAAAAAAACACCCGAATCCAAAACACACCCGAATCCGACAAAAAAAATTCGGTGAGGTTTTGCCAAAACGCGTTCGAACCCAAAACACGGCCGCGGAACCGAACCCAAAACCAAAACACAAAACCCGAAAAATTTCAGGCGCTCATCTCTACCAATAACCCCAATGTCATATGGCAAATATGTAATTTAGTAGGAGGTCTTGCAACACATTCGTAGGGGGAATTATAGCCCCTAATTATCAGAACCAAAATAGCACATTTACTAACAAGAGTTTTGCCATGCGTCTTGCTTTTCCATGGTGTATGTGCTCAAATTTTGGCATGTGCGATTTGTATTGATTTTGCGGTCTTTGCATGAGAAGTCGCTTTAGAAGTCGCCCTTGAATGCACTACAAGTTGCAATAAATTCCCACTAGAATGTATCAGAAGTCACATGCCAACACAAACCAAATCACTACTCTGTTTGCACCACAAGTCGCACCTCAATTCGCACCACGAGTCACGTAAAGTGGCAAAATCCCCTAACACATTTCGATTGGTCAAAGAATTCACACACTACAGTACAGTGAGATCACCATGTTGTTATAAAAATGCCTACATGCAGACCGGAATACCTGCATTGGTGGTGTTTGTGTTGATATGTGGTTGAGGTGGTTGCACAGTTGTTGGAGTGGAGAGCGCTGTATTTTTTTTTATTTGTGCCTAGCACTAAGTTATCTTGTATTTTTGTGTTGTTTGGTCCTTTTTAAAGTGTACCTTGTTTTTTACTGTGTCATTTTAAGTTTTGACTTATTTGTGAGTGTTGGAGTGTGTTGCGTGTGTGAGAGAGGTGGTAGTGGAGGGGCTTATTATTTTATTTATCAGTGTTTTCTTTTGTGATGGAAGAGTAGCGTGGGAACAGGAGGTTTGAGGAGATGGAGTCACAGGCGGAGGACGTGCCTGTGCAACAGCATGTGTCTTATACAGAGTTTGAGGAGGATGATGAGAATCATGATGAGATGTCTGTGGCTGCAGGCAAGACAACGAATGGGCGCAATGTGCACTTTACATATGAGGAGAATGTGGCCCTGGTCAAGGGAGTCATGTGTCAGTATCACTACCTCTATGACCTCTACTCCTCCAGGACCAGTAGCCAAAGGAGGTCTACTGTGTGGCACCAAATCATGAAGGAGGCCACCTGCACTGGCACAGTGAAGCGAACTGTGGAGGTGGCCAAAAAGCGGTTCAACAACATAAAACATTGTGTGAAGTGTAAGATGGCCAGAGTCCAGGCTGAATGGGCAGAGTAGCACTGGGTCGCCTTCCAGCAGGAGTGGTTGAAGTACAAAAGTCACTGTGAGTCATAATTCCCCCAGAAGTGGTTCAGGCGCTCCATGTGCAGGACACGAATGCCACATGAAAACACAGTGAGTAATATGCTAACCTTTGTCATGTTAGTTTAATATGCTCAGTGTGTTTCCAAATATTGCTTATTGAAAACCTGTATTTATTCCAAATTCTGCATAGTACTCTACAAATAGTAACATGTTTTTTGTTGGCCTGGAAGTGTCAGGTAGTCACAATACCAAATATATGTGTCCACACAAGCATTTTTGTTTTTGTAGCCCATCTTGCATTTGGTTGGTTTTGTAAAGCTAAGATGACCATTATTAGTGAGAGAGAAAAAGGCAAGTTTATTTTTTGTGCCATCAGTAAATGCATTCAGGGCAGCCATCAGAAATTATGGGTCCCAGGACTGACAAAATAGACAGGGCCCCTCCCTTCCAAAAGATATTCTGCCACACTGCTCCACCCCTATGTGAGGTCATACATTGTGACGTTACATATAGGTGGAGTGTTGCGGACCTACAGGAACAGTTTACAGAGAGCAGATGCACCGAGAAAGCTTGTTTTAAGAAGTACTCCTTGCACATCAGACTGCTGTTGATTCACAGGCTGGTGCAGCTCTACAGGTATTGGTGGTAGGAGCCAGGAGTGGGCCCCCCTCTCTGCAAGGGCCCAGGACACCAGTCCCCCCCTGGTGGCTGCCCTGAATGCATTACAACTCAGTTGCCATGTGCCAAAGGTTTTACATTAGTTATATACAAAATAAAATTGCTTGTGTCCTCTGGTAATGGTTAGGCCAATGTACATTGGATACCTTTAATCCTTTTGCAAAATGTCCATACACGTATTTTTTATTTTTTTTGGACAAACTTTAAAAACATAACATTTCATATTGTTGACATTTTTAAAACAGATTTTTTAAACTCCCACTCTGAATATTTCAACAAACAGAAAACCGATAAAGGGAAAAGAAAAGTGTCCCGGCCACCTCAAGAAAGGTTCAGCATCAGCTGGGTGAGTAAATTTTCAGGATTGTGTTGTGATACAGATGGTGCCACGCTAGTCATGGCTCTGTCTGTGACTAGGGCGGGCGCGCCTAGAGCTGAAAGCATCCCCGTCCGCCTGGGAGCACGCGCCCGCGGCAGAGATGTGCTCCATTCACTTGAATGGAGAGCATCTCCGTCTGCACGCCTGGACAGAGACGCTCTGAATGGGAGCGTTTCTGTGCACTCCCGGCGTGACTAGGCGGACGGATCGCCTAGTCATGACGGGAGTGCTCGTTTGCGATGGAGCCGCCTCAGATGAGCACAGCTCCATCTGTCAGTCACAGAAAACAATATTATCTTTAAATTTAAACAAGTTACTTTTCTTTAAGGTCCAACTGACAGATGTCCGCCACTCCTTCTTTCTTCTTCAATGAGGAGTGGGGAGGAGCACCATGTGGAAGGGCCACACACATCTCCATGTCCGCATCCACTTGGTGAGTATCTACAAAGAAGAATGAAAAGGCAAGGCATGTTCTCTTTTAGACAAATGTGTTTTTTTGGCACTATTGATTTTACAAAAGTACAGTTACCTGTCTCAAGTGATTAATACATTTTGAAATTTGCACAGTGGAGTAGTTTAGCTTAGGCAAAAATCTACAAATAGTAGGAGAAAAAAAAGACTTCTTGAGAAATGAATGTACTAAGCTATATGTCTGGGATGCTGAACATCTCAAGTGTCTGTCTATTGGATGATGAATCAACCATCATACTTCATCCTGTTTCCATTTGTACCACAAAACAAATTGCCTGCATATTACAAAGTCAAACAGTTTTGGGGGGCTCCTTGCTGTTTTGACAACTTTGTTTTTTTTTGTCCTGAGACCACAATTGGTAATTTTGCTGTGTGTACCCTTGCATTTCCTCCATCTACTCATACTGACCTTTTATTTTTCTTTGAACCCACAGAGTGATATGCCTCGGTCTCCAAGAATTGATCCCTTGGAAACATAAGAGGATGGGACTGTCACTTTAAATTTGTTTGCCGTCACATCACCATGGCCCCAAATTCCAAGGCCACCCAATCCAGACCTAAAGGAGCCAAGAAGACAAGCAGGTGCTGATACTGCCTGTGCCTTCCTCTCCTGCTTGGCTTCATTTTAGAACCAGAATCTTAGAAACAAACCACCATCTTTTAGAGGCACAAACAAATTCATATATGGCCGTTCAACAAAATTTCATATGTCTGTTTGAGAGCGAAAACAATCTTCTTGGGGACATGAATGAAAATTTAAATTCACTAGGACAACAAATTGTTAGTTGCCTCCCTGAGGCATCAAGTTCTGCCAGTAGTAGTGCCAACCCCTCACCTGCACCAATGCCACCCAAGCGTGGGGTCCATATTAGAGATGGTGTTGCTGGGCCTTGCAGCTTCTCATCCTCCCCTAGCCATCTGCCTAAAGGGAGACATTGATAAAAATTTGTTGACATATCATACACAATTACTCTATTATGTTTACAATGTATGTTGAACCAAAGCAGTTATTTTTATCTTGTTTTAATACTCTTTAAAAAGTGAATTCAAATTTGTTATGCTGACCAAAAACAATTATCTAAATTATGCTGATTACAAATCATTGATTTTTATATTGTGCTGATTATTAAGCATTTAAGGCTACTTTGGCCTGATTTTTGCAAATGTAATACGCATTTTCCTAGTAATTTTTATTTCTCATGTATATTTGTATGTTGCAAAAAAAAAACATTCTTGGTTGAATTTGTCAGCTAAACGCATTCCTTTGTTTCATTGATATTTCTATGGTTAGAAACAACCAAATATATTGTTATTGGTGTTTAAGTCATAATTCTGGCTTAATTTACAAAAACTTCACATTAATATAAATTCACTAACATTATATGGTGGTGTTGAACAAATACAGCCTGTTGGAAACCAGTTTTTGTATTCCTTGCTATTATTTTTGAGTGTAACTCCTGTTCTCATACAATTAGTTATTTTGAAACCTAATGCACCTTAAAAGAAGTGTAAACTGATTTTGTGGTTTTTTTAGGGTTTCAAATGTGTAAATATACTGACATATCAGTGAAAGTGTGTGGGCCAAATACAGTCACATGTTATCTCTAAGCGGCGTAATGTTAAGTGCTCTTTCAGAACTGGCTGCAGCACAAATTTCAAGAGTGACTAGATGCTTTGCACCTCAAGAACAATCTTCCACTGTGAAGGGCATCACCTTTGTTGAACTTCCTAGGATTTGTATTTTACCACAGGTGAAGAAAAACATTAATTTAGAGTGAAAGCAACACACACATAAATGAACACTTTCTTGGTACATTGCGCAGGATGCTGTGTAAACTAATCTGACAAATTTTAGGATAAATATTTTAGAAAAAAGATAGCAATGTTGTGTGAAATACTTACTGTGAAGTCTTGTTGGCATTGACCGAAGCCCTAACATGCCTCAAACTGTGTGCTCACAGATTCACCAGAAGAAACCAGTAGCCCTGCCTGCTCTCTGCACATTGCATATTCCGGTGAAGGTGGTTGATTAAAGCACAGATTGTGCAACATGCAGCAGCAGCGTACAGTGGGGGTCATTTCGAGTTGATCGCTCGCTAGCTAGTTTTAGCAGCCGTGCAAACGCTATGCCGCCGCCCACTGGGGAGTGTATTTTAGCTTAGCAAAAGTGCAAATGCATGTGCATCCGAGCTCTACAAAAACAGTTTGTGCAGTTTCAGAGTAGCTCTGAACCTACTCAGCGCTTGCGATCACTTCAGCCTATTCGTGTCTGGATTTGACGTCATACACCCGCCCAGCGAATGCCCAGCCATGCCTGCGTTTTTTCAGACACGCCTGCATTTTTGCAAACACTCCCTGAAAACAGTCAGTTGACACCCAGTAATGCCTCCTTTCTGTCAATCTTCTTGCGGCCGCCAGTGCGAAAGTTTGCTAGAACCTGAGCACAACCACAAAGAGCTTTGTACCCATATGTCACGCGTGCGCATTGCGGGGCATACGCATGCGCAGAAATGCCTTTTTTCACCTGATTGCTGCGCTGTGAAAATCGGCAGCGAGCGATCAACTCGGAATGACCCCCAGTGTCACAGATCTTCTCAATACTATACAACAGTGATGGGGAACCTTTAGCACTCCATCTGCTGTTGTACTATTCATCCCAGCATGCCCTGCTACAATTTTAGCATGGCCAAATAGCAAAACAACTGTATCAGGGCATGCTGGGTTGTGTAGTTCAACAACAGCTGGATTGCCAAAGATTCCCCATCACTGCTATACAACATAGTCCCTCCAGATCTATCAAGACAATAGAATAAAGACACACATCTAGTGGACTTTCTGTGCAACATTATACTTGCATTCTGCAGGACTATAAGGAAGTGACAATGGAGTCAGAAGTCAGAAGAAACATCTATACCCCCGAGTTCCCTATAAGGCAAAATAATAAATTTATTTGAGGGATAACATGATGACATTTCTAGGTGTGTAGTGAGGAAGTAACCCAAGAGATGTTTACACGAAAAAGCCATCCCTCCAGCATATGTCCTGCCTCAATCTTAGCACACAGATAACTGACTGAGGATGAAGGAATCGTGCCATTTTCCAGGATAGCTGACTATAATGCTCATGATTTTTTGGTTTGCAGATGTCCTGGGTGCTATAGACTGCACTCACATTGAACTGAGTCCACCTAGGGCAAGAGCACATGTGTTCCTTAATCGCCACAACACCTATTCCACCACTGCGCAGGTGCTTTGTGATGCAAACCACCTGCACATTTTAGTGAAGGAGAGGGTCTTGAGTATGGCAAAGACTTATCCCAGATAGTGTGAGAAGGTGGCTTGGGACATTCCTATCACCCTCTCTGTCAGTGACTGAATGTTCCCAGTAGCAAAGAAGTGCAGAACAGCCAGCAGTTTGTGTAGGCCTGATAAGGCTCTTAGCCATGCACTGTCTGGCTCAAGTTAAGTTTTGACGAGGTCATACAGATACTGTACATTAAGTTGGTGCAATTGAGGTGAAACATCTGCTTGACCTCATCACCAGACAGAGTGCGTTGAGGTTCATCCACCCATAGCCAGATTAAGGGGTGATGCAGGGCATACTGTACCCCGGGCCCCCCTCTGTCAGCCCCCCCCCCCGTCCCGTCCCGGTCAGAGCACACTGACACTGGCATCACTAACTTTCCCTCTTATGCAGCAGCAGAACCAGACAGGCAGAACGCGAGCAGGACAGGATGAAGTGCAGGCAGAGACACAGGATTATGAGATTTCATGGACTATTGATGGAGCTTCCCAACAAGAGGTGAGATAGGAGGGTGGAGAGAACTGTAAGTGACAAAAGGTGGGATCCCTGTGTCACTTAAAGCTCTCTCCACACCTGGGTGGTAGCCCTGTGTAACTTGTTATATAATGAGGGTCTAGAGAGAGAGACACACACACACACCCAGAGTCCTCCTGAGTCCTGTTCCAGTGTGTAAGTAGTACAGAGGCTGCTGCTATTTTTGCATGTGACAAGATAAACATGCTTTCTACCTGGACTTCCTTCTTAAGTTATGATTGCAATCACCTGTGTTGAATTACCCTTCTTATCAATTAAGTAGTTTAACACAGGTGACTACAATTCTACATTAAGAGGTAAGTACGTGTACAGAGCATGTAGTCTCTCCTGGAATGGGTCATGTTGGAAGGTATGCACAATGTTATATACAGCCCTCCCCCCTTCCACTGGGGCCCCCTGTGTAAAGTGCCCCGGGCACCCCCAAGGCTTAACCCGGCCCTGCAACCACAAACAGAAAAACCTACGCCTATCTTGGCTCTATTTCACCCCTACCTGCTGAGTCCTCTGTTCTGTTTCTTGGTCCTGGGCCCTTTCAGTCAGCTGGTGCAGCCCACATGAAATCACTGCCTGGACCCAGGCTACCAAAACCTGCCTCTGCTGTAGTTGAGAGCAGAAAGTGAGTGCTGCAGGTAACTTGTTGGGCTTTTATTAGCATTCTGATTGTTTTAGGCTAAATTAAAATGGTTTGGTGGGGCTTGTTTTCACATGTGCACACTCTAAAAACAAAAAGAGTGCTTTGATTTTGTGTATTGAGGTGAGATTTTGGTGCGAATTTGTGTACATTTGCAAAGACAATACTTAGTAGATTGCTATTTAAAGTTATACCAATGTTATTTTCACAACGTTTGTACCATTGGTGATTTGATGCATATTGGTATGCAAAGTTTTATTTGACATGTGATTTTTTTTTTATGGTATAATGTAGAGATGAACGGGTTCGGTTCCCTGAGAACTGAACCCTACTGGACTTCACTACCAGAGGCCGGATCCGAGTCAGGCTTGGGTTTTCCCGCCTTACTCGGAAACCAGAACGAGGCAAAACGTCATCATCCAACTGTTGGATTCTCGCGGGGTTTGGATTCCATATAAGGAGTCTCGTGTCACCGCCATTTTCACTTCGGCATTGGAGAGTGTAGAGAGAGGACGTGTCTCTGTCCTCAGTGTCCTGCATCAGTACAGTGGTAGTGTCTTGTGCTGCATCAGTCCAGTCACAGTGGTGGTGTCCTCTGCTGCCATATGTCCATTGCTACTGTATAACACCAGTCCAGTGGTGGTGTCTTGTGCTGCATCAGTCCAGTGGTGGTGTCTTGTGCTGCATCAGTCCAGTCACAGTGGTGGTGGCCTCTGCTGACATATGTCCAGTGCAGCTGTATAAGTGCAGTCCAGTGGTGCTGTGTTGTCCTGCATCAGTACAGTGGTAGTATCTTGTTCTGCATCAGTCCAGTCACAGTGGTGGTGTCCTCTGCTGCCATATGTCCAGTGCTGCCGTATAAGTCCAGTCCATTGCAGTGCTGCTGTGTTAACCTGCATCAGTACAATGGTAGTATCTTGTGCTGCATCAGTCCAGTCACAGTGGTGGTGTCCAGTGCTTCTTTAAAAGTCCAGTCCATTGCAGTGGTGCTGTGTTATCTTGCATCAGTCCAGTGGTACTGCCGTATATGTCCAGTGATACTGCCGTATATGTCCAGTGATACTGCCGTATATGTCCAGCGGTACTGCCGTATAAATCCAGTGATACTGCCGTATATGTCCAGTGGTACTGCTGTATATGTCCAGTGATACTACCGTATATGTCCAGTGATACTGCCTTATATATCCAGCGGTACTGCCGTATAAATCCAGTGGTACTGGCATATAAATCCAGTTCAGTGATATGTCCAGTGGTACTGCTATATAATTCCAGTAATACTGCCGGATATGTCCAGTGGTATTGCAATATAAATCCAATGGTACTGGCGTAATAAACCAGTCCAGTGATTCTGTCGTATATGTCCAGTGGTACTGCCATATAATTCCAGTGATATTGCCATATATGTCCAGTGGTACTGCTGTATAAATCCAGTGTTACTGGCATATAAATCCAGTCCAGTCATACTGCTGTATGTGTCCAGTTGTACTGCCATACAATTCCAGTGATACTGCCATATATGTCCAGTGGTACTGCCGTATAAATCCAGTGGTACTGGCATATAAATACAGTCCAGTGATACTGCCATTTATGTCCAATGGTACTGCTGTATAAATCCAGTGATACTGCCGTATATGTCTAGTGGTACTGCCGTATAAATCCAGTCCAGTGATACGGCCATATATGTCCAGTGGTACTGCCGTATAAATCCAGTGGTACTGGCGTATAAATCCCGTCCAGTGATACTGCCGTATATGTCCAGTGGTACTGCCATATAATTCCAGTAATACTGCCATATATGTCCAGTGGTACTGCCGTATAAATCCAGTGGTACTGGCATATAAATACAGTCCAGTGATACTGCCATATATGTCCAATGGTACTGCTGTATAAATCCAGTGATACTGCCGTATATGTCCAGTGGTACTGCTAGTATATATTCAGTGGTACTGGGATATGAATCCAGTCCAGTGATACTGCTGTATACAGTATGTCCAGTGGTACTGCCATATAATTCCAGTGATACTGCCGTATATGTCCAGAAGTACTGCCGTATAAATCCAGTGGTACTGGCATATAAGTAAAGTGGTACTGCCGTATAAGTAAACTGGTACTGCCGTATATGTCCATTGGTACTGCAGTATAAATCCAGTCCAGTGATACTGCCGTATATGTCCAGTGGTACTGCCGTACAAGTCCAGTGGTATTGCCATTTAAATCCAGTCCAGTGGTACTGCTATATAAGTCCAGTGGTACTGCTGTATAAATCCAGTCCAGTGATACTGACGTATAAGTCCAGTGATACTGCCATATAAGTCCAGTGGTACTGCCATATAAATCCAGTGGTAATGGCGTATAAATCCAGTCCAGTGGTACTGCTGTATATGTCCAGTGGTACTGCCATATAAATCCAGTGATACTGCCATATATGACCAGAGGTGCTGCCATATAAATCCAGTGGTACTGGCATAAAAATCCCATCCAGAGATAATGCCGTATATGTACAGTGGTACTGCCATATAATTCCAGTGGTACTACCATACAAGTCCAGTGGTACTGCCATATATATATGCAGTTTAGTGGTACTACCGTATATGTCCAGTGGTACTGCTGTTTAAATTCAGTCCAGTGGTACTGCCGTATAAATCCAGTGGTACTTCCGTATAATTCCAGTGATACTGCCATATAATTCCAGTGATACTGCCATATAAGTCCAGTGGTACTGGCGTATAAATCCCGTCCAGTGATACTGCTGTATATGTACAGTGGTACTGCCAAATAATTCCAGTGATACTGCCATATATGTCCAGTGGTACTGCCGTATAAATCCAGTGGTACTGGCGTATAAATCCAGTCCAGTGATACTGCCATATATGTCCAGTGGTACTGCCATATATTTCCAGTAATACTGCAGTATATGTCCAGTGGTACTTCCGTATAATTCCAGTGATACTGCCATATAATTCCAGTGATACTGCCATATAAGTCCAGTGGTACTGCCGTATAAGTCCAGTGGTACTGGCGTATAAATCCCGTCCAGTGATACTGCTGTATATATCCAGTGGTACTGTCATATAATTCCAGTGATACTGTCATATATGTCCAGTGGTACTGCCGTATAAATCCAGTGGTACTGGCGTAAAAATCCCGTCCAGTGATACTGCTGTATATGTCAAGTGGTACTGCCATATAATTCCAGTGATACTGCCATATATGTCCAGTGGTACTGCCGAATAAATCCAGTTGTACTGGCGTATAAATCCAGTCCAGTGATACTGCCATATATGTCCAGTGGTACTGCCATATATTTCCAGCAATACTGCAGTATATGTCAAGTGGTACTGCCATATAACTCCAGTGGTACTGGCATATAAATCCAGTCCAGTGATACTGCCGTATATATGTCCAGTGGTACTGCTGTATAAATTCAGTGATACTGCCGTATATGTCCAGTGGTACTGCCGTATATATATCCAGTGATACTGGCATATAAATACAGTCCAGTGATACTGCTGTATATGTCCAGTGGTACTGCCATATAATTCCAGTTATACTGCCGTATATGTCCAGTGGTACTGCCGTATAAATTAGAGATGAGCGGGTTCGGTTTCTCTGAATCCGAACCCGCCAGAACTTCATGTTTTTTTTCACGGGTCCGAGCGACTCGGATCTTCCCGCCTTGCTCGGTTAACCCGAGCGCGCCCGAACGTCATCATGACGCTGTCGGATTCTCGCGAGGCTCGGATTCTATCGTGAGACTCGGATTCTATATAAGGAGCCGCGCGTCGCCGCCATTTTCACACGTGCATTGAGATTGATAGGGAGAGGACGTGGCTGGCGTCCTCTCCGTTTAGAATTAGAATAGATTAGAGAGACACTTGATTTACTAATTTTGGGGAGCATTAGGAGTACTCAGTAGTGTACAGTGCAGAGTTTTGCTGATAGTGACCAGTGACCACCACTTTTATTTATAATCCGTTCTCTGCCTGAAAAAAGCGATACACAGCACACAGTGACTCAGTCACATACCATATCTGTGTGCACTGCTCAGGCTCAGGCCAGTGTGCTGCATCATCTATTATCTATATATAATATTATATATATCTGTCTGACTGCTCAGCTCACACAGCTTATAATTGTGGGGGAGACTGGGGAGCACTACTGCAGTGCCAGTTATAGGTTATAGCAGGAGCCAGGAGTACATAATATAATCCGTTCTCTGCCTGAAAAAAGCGATACACAGCACACAGTGACTCAGTCACATACCATATCTGTGTGCACTGCTCAGGCTCAGGCCAGTGTGCTGCATCATCTATTATCTATATATAATATTATATATATCTGTCTGACTGCTCAGCTCACACAGCTTATAATTGTGGGGGAGACTGGGGAGCACTACTGCAGTGCCAGTTATAGGTTATAGCAGGAGCCAGGAGTACATAATATATTATATAGTGAGTGACCACCAGACACACAGTGCAGTTTATTTAATATATCCGTTCTCTGCCTGAAAAAAGCGATACACACAGTGACTCAGTCAGTCACATACCATATCTGTGTGCACTGCTCAGGCTCAGGCCAGTGTGCTGCATCATCTATATATATTATATATCTGTCTGACTGCTCAGCTCACACAGCTTATAATTGTGGGGGAGACTGGGGAGCACTACTGCAGTGCCAGTTATAGGTTATAGCAGGAGCCAGGAGTACATAATATTATATTAAAATTAAACAGTGCACACTTTTGCTGCAGGAGTGCCACTGCCAGTGTGACTAGTGACCAGTGACCTGACCACCAGTATATAATATTAGTAGTATACTATCTCTTTATCAACCAGTCTATATTAGCAGCAGACACAGTACAGTGCGGTAGTTCACGGCTGTGGCTACCTCTGTGTCGGCACTCGGCAGCCCATCCATAATTGTATATACCACCTAACCGTGGTTTTTTTTTCTTTCTTTATACATACATACTAGTTACGAGTATACTATCTCTTTATCAACCAGTCTATATATTAGCAGCAGACACAGTACAGTGCGGTAGTTCACGGCTGTGGCTACCTCTGTGTCGGCACTCGGCAGCCCGTCCATAATTGTATATACCACCTAACCGTGGTTTTTTTTTCTTTCTTTATACATACATACTAGTTACGAGTATACTATCTCTTTATCAACCAGTCTATATATTAGCAGCAGACACAGTACAGTGCGGTAGTTCACGGCAGTGGCTACCTCTGTGTCGGCACTCGGCAGCCCGTCCATAATTGTATATACCACCTAACCGTGGTTTTTTTTTCTTTCTTTATACATACATACTAGTTACGAGTATACTATCTCTTTATCAACCAGTCTATATATTAGCAGCAGACACAGTACAGTGCGGTAGTTCACGGCTGTGGCTACCTCTGTGTCGGCACTCGGCAGCCCGTCCATAATTGTATATACCACCTAACCGTGGTTTTTTTTTCTTTCTTTATACATACATACTAGTTACGAGTATACTATCTCTTTATCAACCAGTCTATATATTAGCAGCAGACACAGTACAGTGCGGTAGTTCACGGCTGTGGCTACCTCTGTGTCGGCACTCGGCAGCCCGTCCATAATTGTATATACCACCTAACCGTGGTTTTTTTTTCTTTCTTTATACATACATACTAGTTACGAGTATACTATCTCTTTATCAACCAGTCTATATATTAGCAGCAGACACAGTACAGTGCGGTAGTTCACGGCTGTGGCTACCTCTGTGTCGGCACTCGGCAGCCCGTCCATAATTGTATACTAGTATCCAATCCATCCATCTCCATCGTTTACCTGAGGTGCCTTTTAGTTGTGCCTATTAAAATATGGAGAACAAAAATGTTGAGGTTCCAAAATTAGGGAAAGATCAAGATCCACTTCCACCTCGTGCTGAAGCTGCTGCCACTAGTCATGGCCGAGACGATGAAATGCCAGCAACGTCGTCTGCCAAGGCCGATGCCCAATGTCATAGTACAGAGCATGTCAAATCCAAAACACCAAATATCAGTAAAAAGCCTCTTTTTTTCTTTGCGTCATGTGCTGTTTGGGGAGGGTTTTTTGGAAGGGACATCCTGCGTGACACTGCAGTGCCACTCCTAGATGGGCCCGGTGTTTGTGTCGGCCACTAGGGTCGCTAATCTTACTCACACAGCTACCTCATTGCGCCTCTTTTTTTCTTTGCGTCATGTGCTGTTTGGGGAGGGTTTTTTGGAAGGGCCATCCTGCGTGACACTGCAGTGCCACTCCTAGATGGGCCCGGTGTTTGTGTCGGCCACTAGGGTCGCTAATCTTACTCACACAGCTACCTCATTGCGCCTCTTTTTTTCTTTGCGTCATGTGCTGTTTGGGGAGGGTTTTTTGGAAGGGACATCCTGCGTGACACTGCAGTGCCACTCCTAGATGGGCCCGGTGTTTGTGTCGGCCACTAGGGTCGCTAATCTTACTCACACAGCTACCTCATTGCGCCTCTTTTTTTCTTTGCGTCATGTGCTGTTTGGGGAGGGTTTTTTGGAAGGGCCATCCTGCGTGACACTGCAGTGCCACTCCTAGATGGGCCCGGTGTTTGTGTCGGCCACTAGGGTCGCTAATCTTACTCACACAGCTACCTCATTGCGCCTCTTTTTTTCTTTGCGTCATGTGCTGTTTGGGGAGGGTTTTTTGGAAGGGACATCCTGCGTGACACTGCAGTGCCACTCCTAGATGGGCCCGGTGTTTGTGTCGGCCACTAGGGTCGCTTATCTTACTCACACAGCGACCTTGGTGCAAATTTTAGGACTAAAAATAATATTGTGAGGTGTGAGGTATTCAGAATAGACTGAAAATGAGTGTAAATTATGGTTTTTGAGGTTAATAATACTTTGGGATCAAAATGACCCCCAAATTCTATGATTTAAGCTGTTTTTTAGTGTTTTTGGAAAAAAACACCCGAATCCAAAACACACCCGAATCCGACAAAAAAAATTCGGTGAGGTTTTGCCAAAACGCGTTCGAACCCAAAACACGGCCGCGGAACCGAACCCAAAACCAAAACACAAAACCCGAAAAATTTCAGGCGCTCATCTCTAGTATAAATCCAGTGGTATTAGCATATAAATCCAGTCCAGTGATACTACTGTATATGTCCAGTGGTACTGCCATATAATTCCAGTTATTCTGCCGTATATGTCCAGTGGTACTGCCGTATAAATCCAGTGGTATTGGCATATAAATCCAGTCCAGTGATACTACTGTATATGTCCAGTGGTACTGCCGTAAAAATCCAGTGATACTGCTGTATATGTTCAATAGTACTGCCGTATAAATCCAATGGTAATGGTGTATAAATCCAGTCAACTGATTTTGTCATATATGTCCAGTGGTACTGCCGTATAAATCCAGCGGTACTGCCGTATATGTCCAGTTGTATTGCTGTATAAATCCAGTCCATTGATACTGCCGTATATGTCCAGTGGTACTGCCAAACAAGTCCAGTGGTACTGCCATATAAATCCAGTCCAGTGGTACTGCCGTATAAATCCAGTGGTACTGCTGTATAAATCCAGTCCAGTGGTACTGCCATATAAATCCAGTGGTACTGCCGTATAATTCCAGTGATACTGCCGTATAATTCCAGTGATACTGCCATAAAATTCCAGTGATACTGCCATATAAATCCAGTGGTACTGCCGTATAAGTCCAGTGGTACTGCCATATAAATCCAGTGGTACTGCTGTATAAATCCAGTCCAATGATATTGCCGTATATGTCCAGTGGTACTGCCGTACAAGTCCAGTGGTATTGCCATATAAATCCAGTCCAGTGGTACTGCCATATAAGTCCAGTGGTACTGCTGTATAAATCCATTCCAGTGATACTGACGTATAATTCCAGGGATACTGCCATATAAGTCCAGTGGTACTGCCATATAAATCCAGTAGTACTAGCGTATAAATCCAGTCCAGTGGTACTGCCGTATATGTCCAGTGGTACTGCCATATAATTCCAGTGATACTGCCATATATGTTCAGTGGTACTGCCATATAAATCCAGTGGTACTGGCATAAAAATCCCGTCCAGTGATACTGCCGTATATGCCCAGTGGTACTGCCAAATAATTCCAGTGATACTGCCGTATATGTCCAGTGGTACTGCTGTTTAAATCCAGTGGTACTGGCATATAATTCCAGTCCAGTGATACTGCCGTTTATGTCCAGTGGTACTGCTGTATAAATCCAGTGATACTGCCATATATGTCCAGTGGTACTGCCGTTTATATCCAGTGGTACTGGCATATAAATCCAGTCCAGTGATACTGCTGTATATGTCCAGTGGTACTGCCAAATAATTCCTGTGATACTGCCGTATATGTCCAGTGGTACTGCTGTATAAATCCAGTGGTACTGGCATATAATTCCAGTCCAGTGATACTGCCGTACATGTCCAGTTGTACTGCTGTATAAATCCAGTGATACTGCCATATATGTCCTCCAGTGGTACTGCCGTTTATATCCAGTGGTACTGGCATATAAATCCAGTCCAGTGATACTGCCGTATATGTCCAGTGGTACTGCCATATAATTCCAGTGATACTGACGTATATGTCCAGTACTACTGCCGTATAAATCCAGTGGTACTGGCATATAAATCCAGTTCAGTTATTCTGCCATATATGTCCAGTGGTACTGCTGTATAAATCCAGTGATACTGCTGTGTAAGTCCAGTGGTACTGCTGTATATGTCCAGTGGTACTGCTGTCTAAATCCAGTCCAGTGATACTGCAGAATATTTTAAGTGGTACTGTCATACGAGTCCAGTGGTACTGCCATATAAATCCAGTCCAGTGGTACTGCCGTATAAATCCAGTGATACTGGCGTATAAATCCAGTCCAGTGGAACTGCCGTATATGTCCAGTGGTACTGACGTATAATTCCAGTAATACTGCCATATATGTCTAGTGGTACTGCCGTATAAATCCAGTGGTACTGGCGTAAAAATCCCGCCCAGTGATACTGCCGTATATGTCCAGTGGTACTGTCATATAATTCCAGTGATACTGTCGTATATGTCCAGTGGTACTGCCGTATAAATCCAGTTGTACTGGCGCATAAATCCCGTCCAGTGATACTGCTGTATATGTGCAGTGGTACTGCCATATAATTCCAGTGATACTGCTGTATAAATCCAGTGGTACTGGTGTATAAATCCAGTCCAGTGATACTGCCATATATGTCCAGTTGTACTGCCATATATTTCCAGTAATACTGCCGTATAAGTCCAGTGGTACTGCCATATAAATCCAGTGGTACTGGCATATAAATCCAGTCCAGTGATACTGCCGTATATGTCCAGTGGTACTGCTGTATAAATTCAGTGATACTGACGTATATGTCCAGTTGTACTGATGTATCCAGTCCAGTGATACTGCTGTATATGTCCAGTGGTACTGCCATACAAGTCCAGTGGTACTGCCATATAAATCCAGTCCAGTGGTACTGCCGTATAAATGCAGTGGTACTGCTGTATAAATCCAGTCCAGTGGTACTGCCATATAAATCCAATGGTACTGCCGTATAATTTCAGTGATACTGCCATATAATTCCAGTGATACTGCCATATAAGTCCAGTGGTACTGCCGTATAAATCCAGTAGTACTAGCATATAAATCCAGTCCAGTGGTACTGCCGTATATGTCCAGTGGTACTGCCATATAATTCCAGTGATACTGCCATATATGTCCAGTGGTACTGCCACATAAATCCAGTGGTACTGGCATAAAAATCCCGTCCAGTGATACTGCCGTATATGCCCAGTGGTACTGCCAAATAATTCCAGTGATACTGCCGTATATGTCCAGTGGTACTGCTGTATAAATCCAGTGGTACTGGCATATAATTCCAGTCCAGTGATACTGCCGTATATGTCCAGTGGTACTGCTGTATAAAACCAGTGATACTGCCATATATGTCCAGTGGTACTGCCATTTATATCCAGTGGTACTGGCATATAAATCCAGTCCAGGGATACTGCCGTATATGTCCAGTGGTAATGCCAAACAAGTCCAGTGGTACTGCCATATAAATCCAGTCCAGTGGTACTGCCGTATAAGTCCAGTGGTACTGCTGTATAAATCCAGTCCAGTGGTACTGCCATATAAATCCAGTGGTACTGCCGTATTATTCCAGTGATACTGCCGTATAATTCCAGTGATACTGCCGTATAATTCCAGTGATACTGCCATATAATTCCAGTGATACTGCCATATAAATCCAGTGGTACTGCCGTATAAGTCCAGTTGTACTGCCATATAAATCCAGTGGTACTGCTGTATAAATCCAGTCCAGTGATACTGCCGTATATGTCCAGTGGTACTGCCATATAATTCCAGTGATACTGCCATATAAGTCCAGTGGTACCGCCGTATAAATCCAGTGGTACTGCCATATAAATCCAGTAGTACTAGCGTATAAATCCAGTCCAGTGGTACTGCCGTATATGTCCAGTGGTACTGCCATATAATTCCAGTGATACTGCCATATATGTCCAGTGGTATTGCCATATAAATCCAGTGGTACTGGCATAAAAATCCCGTCCAGTGATACTGCCGTATATGCCCAGTGGTACTGCCAAATAATTCCAGTGATACTGCCGTATATGTCCAGTACTACTGCCGTATAAATCCAGTCCAGTTATTCTGCCATATATGTCCAGTGGTACTGCCGTATAAATCCAGTGATACTGCTGTATAAGTCCAGTGGTACTGCTGTATATGTCCAGTGGTACTGCTGTCTAAATCCAGTCCAGTGATACTGCAGAATATGTCAAGTGGTACTGTCATACGAGTCCAGTGGTACTGCCATATAAATCCAGTCCAGTGGTACTGCCGTATAAATCCAGTGATACTGGCGTATAAATCCAGTCCAGTGGAACTGCCGTATATGTCCAGTGGTACTGACATATAATTCCAGTAATACTGCCATATATGTCTAGTGGTACTGCCGTATAAATCTAGTGGTACTGGCGTAAAAATCCCGCCCAGTGATACTGCCGTATATGTCCAGTGGTACTGTCATTTAATTCCAGTGATACTGTCGTATATGTCCAGTGGTACTGCCGTATAAATCCAGTTGTACTGGCGCATAAATCCCGTCCAGTGATACTGCCATATATGTCCAGTTGTACTGCCATATATTTCCAGTAATACTGCTGTATAAATCCAGTGGTACTGCCGTATAAATCCAGTGGTACTGGCATATAAATCCAGTCCAGTGATACTGCCATATATGTCCAGTTGTACTGCCATATATTTCCAGTAATACTGCTGTATAAGTCCAGTGGTACTGCCGTATAAATCCAGTGGTACTGGCATATAAATTCAGTCCAGTGATACTGCCGTATATGTCCAGTGGTACTGCTGTATAAATTCAGTGATACTGCCGTATATGTCCAGTTGTACTGCTGTATAAATCCAGTCCAGAGATACTGCCGTATATGTCCAGTGGTACTGCCATACAAGTCCAGTGGTACTGCCATATAAATCCAGTCCAGTGGTACTGCCGTATAAATTCAGTGGTACTGCTGTATAAATCCAGTCCAGTGGTACTGCCATATAAATCCAATGGTACTGCCGTATAATTTCAGTGATACTGCCATATAATTCCAGTGATACTGCCATATAAATCCAGTGGTACTGCCGTATAAATCCAGTAGTACTAGCGTATAAATCCAGTCCAGTGGTACTGCCGTATATGTCCAGTGGTACTGCCATATAATTCCAGTGATACTGCCATATATGCCCAGTGGTACTGCCAAATAATTCCAGTGATACTGCCGTATATGTCCAGTGGTACTGCTGTATAAATCCAGTGGTACTGGCATATAATTCCAGTCCAGTGATACTGCCGTATATGTCCAGTGGTACTGCTGTATAAAACCAGTGATACTGCCATATATGTCCAGTGGTACTGCCGTTTATATCCAGTGGTACTGGCATATAAATCCAGTCCAGTGATACTGCTGTATATGTCCAGTGGTACTGCCAAACAAGTCCAGTGGTACTGCCATATAAATCCAGTCCAGTGGTAATGCCGTATAAGTCCAGTGGTACTGCTGTATAAATCCAGTCCAGTTGTACTGATATATAAATCCAGTGGTACTGCCGTATTATTCCAGTGATACTGCCGTATAATTCCAGTGATACTGCCATATAATTCCAGTGATACTGCCATATAAGTCCAGTGGTACTGCCGTATAAGTCCAGTTGTACTGCCATATAAATCCAGTGGTACTGCTGTATAAATCCAGTCCAGTAATACTGCCGTATATGTCCAGTGGTAGTGCCGTACAAGTCCAGTGGTATTGCCATATAAATCCAGTCCAGTGGTACTGCCATATAAGTCCAGTGGTACTGCTGTAAAATCCAGTCCAGTGATACTGACGTATAATTCCAGTGGTACTGCCATATAAGTCCAGTGGTACTGCCGTATAAATCCAGTGGTAATGGCGTGTAAATCCAGTCCAGTGGTACTGCTGTATATGTCCAGTGGTACTAACATATAAATCCAGTGATACTGCCATATATGACCAGAGGTGCTGCCATATAAATCCAGTGGTACTGGCATAAAAATCCCATCCAGAGATAACGCCGTATATGTACAGTGGCACTGCCATATAATTCCAGTGATACTGCCATATAAGTCCAGTGGTACCGCCTTATAAGTCCAGTGGTACTGCCGTATAAATCCAGTAGTACTAGCGTATAAATCCAGTCCAGTGGTACTGCCGTATATGTCCAGTGGTACTGCCATATAATTCCAGTGATACTGCCATATATGTCCAGTGGTATTGCCATATAAATCCAGTGGTACTGGCATAAAAATCCCGTCCAGTGATACTGCCGTATATGCCCAGTGGTACTGCCAAATAATTCCAGTGATACTGCCGTATATGTCCAGTACTACTGCCGTATAAATCCAGTGGTACTGGCATATAAATCCAGTCCAGTTATTCTGCCATATATGTCCAGTGGTACTGCCGTATAAATCCAGTGATAATGCTGTATAAGTCCAGTGGTACTGCTGTATATGTCCAGTGGTTCAGCTGTCTAAATCCAGTCCAGTGATACTGCAGAATATGTCAAGTGGTACTGTCATACGAGTCCAGTGGTACTGCCATATAAATCCAGTCCAGTGGTACTGCCGTATAAATCCAGTGATACTGGCGTATAAATCCAGTCCAGTGGAACTGCCGTATATATCCAGTGGTACTGACATATAATTCCAGTAATACTGCCATATATGTCTAGTGGTACTGCCGTATAAATCCAGTGGTACTGGCGTAAAAATCCCGCCCAGTGATACTGCCGTATATGTCCAGTGGTACTGTCATTTAATTCCAGTGATACTGTCGTATATGTCCAGTGGTACTGCCGTATAAATCCAGTTGTACTGGCGCATAAATCCCGTCCAGTGATACTGCTGTATATGTCCAGTGATACTGCTGTATAAATCCAGTGCTACTGGTGTATAAATTCAGTCCAGTGATACTGCCATATATGTCCAGTTGTACTGCCATATATTTCCAGTAATACTGCCATAAAAGTCCAGTGGTACTGCCGTATAAATCCAGTGGTACTGGCATATAAATCCAGTCCAGTGATACTGCCGTATATGTCCAGTGGTACTGCTGTATAAATTCAGTGATACTGCCGTATATGTACAGTTGTACTGCTGTATAAATCCAGTCCAGTGATACTGCCGTATATGTCCAGTAGTACTGCCATACAAGTCCAGTGGTACTGCCATATAAATCCAGTCCAGTGGTACTGCCGTATAAATTCAGTGGTACTGCTGTATAAATCCAGTCCAGTGGTACTGCAATATAAATCCAATGGTACTGCCGTATAATTTCAGTGATACTGCCATATAATTCCAGTGATACTGCCATATAAGTCCAGTGGTACTGCCGTATAAATCCAGTAGTACTAGCATATAAATCCAGTCCAGTGGTACTGCCGTATATGTCCAGTGGTACTGCCATATAATTCCAGTGATACTGCCATATATGTCCAGTGGTACTGCCACATAAATCCAGTGGTACTGGCATAAAAATCCCGTCCAGTGATACTGCCGTATATGCCCAGTGGTACTGCCAAATAATTCCAGTGATACTGCCGTATATGTCCAGTGGTACTGCTGTATAAATCCAGTGGTACTGGCATATAATTCCAGTCCAGTGATACTTCCGTATATGTCCAGTGGTACTGCTGTATAAAACCAGTGATACTGCCATATATGTCCAGTGGTACTGCCGTTTATATCCAGTGGTACTGGCATATAAATCCAGTCCAGTGATACTGCCGTATATATCCAGTGGTACTGCCAAATAATTCCTGTGATACTGCCGTATATGTCCAGTGGTACTGCTGTATAAATCCAGTGGTACTGGCATATAATTCCAGTCCAGTGATACTGCCGTATATGTCCAGTGGTACTGCTGTATAAATCCAGTGATACTGCCATATATGTCCATTGGTACTGCCGTTTATATCCAGTGGTACTGGCATATAAATCCAGTCCAGTGATACTGCCATATATGTCCAGTGGTACTGCCATATAATTCCAGTGATACTGCCGTATATGTCCAGTCCTACTGCCGTATAAATCCAGTGGTACTGGCATATAAATCCAGTCCAGTTATTCTGCCATATATGTCCAGTGGTACTGCCGTATAAATCCAGTGATACTGCTGTATTAGTCCAGTGGTACTGCTGTATATGTCCAGTGGTACTGATGTCTAAATCCAGTCCAGTGATACTGCAGTATATGTCAAGTGGTACTGTCATACGAGTCCAGTGGTACTGCCATATAAATCCAGTCCAGTGGTACTGCCGTATAAATCCAGTGGTACTGCTGTATAAATCCAGTCCAGTGGTACTGCCGTATAACTCCAATGGTACTGCCGTATAATTCCAGTGATACTGCCATATAATTCCAGTGATACTGCCATATAAGTCCAGTGATACTGCCGTATAAGTCCAGTGGTACTGCCGTATAAGTCCAGTCTAGTGGTACGTCCATATAAGTCCAGTGGTACTGCCGTATAATACCAGTGATACTGCAGTATAATTCCAGTGATACTTCCGTATAACTCCAGTGGTACTGACCTGTGCTGTGTATTATTTACTCCATTTAAGGAGTTTTTAATATTTCATCCAAATAATTTTTACAGGGTTTGGCCTGTGTGGTGTAGTGATACGCTATCCTGTGCCGCATATTGGGGGTCATTCCGAGTTGATCACACGCTAGCTGTTTTTAGCAGCCGTGCAAATGCATAGTCACCACCCACGGGGATGTGTATTTTTGCTTTGCAAGTGTGTGAACGCCTGTGCAGCCAAGCTCTGCAAAAACATTTTGTGCAGTTTCAGAGTAGGTCTGAACTTACTCAGCCCTTTGCGATCACTTCAGTTTTTGTGGTGCCAGAATAGACGTCACACACCCGCCCTCCAAATGCCCAGACATGCCTGCTTTTTCCCTACCACTCCCAGAAAATGGTCAGTTGACACCCATAAACACCCTCTTTCTTTCAATCTTCTTGCGATTGGCTGTTCGAATGGATTCTTCGTTAAATCCATAGCTCAGCAACGATCCACATTGTACCCGTATGACACGCATGTAGAGACCTGATTGCAGCGCAGCGAAAATCGGCAGCATGAGATCAACTCGGAATGACCCCCATTGTGTTATATAACTCCAGAAAAATAATGGAGAACAAAAATTTGGAGGATAAAATAAGGAAAGATCAAGAACCACTTCTTCCTAGTGCTGAAGCTGCTGCCACTCGTCATGACATACTGTATACGATGAAATTCCATCAACATTGTCTGCCAAGGCCGCTGCCTAATGTAATAGTGGAGGGCATGTAAAATCCCAAAAGCCAAAGTTCAGTAAAAATACCCCAAAAAATAAATTTAAATGGTCTGAGGAGAAACGTCACCTTGCCATTACGACACGGAGTGGCAAGGAATGGCTAAGACACTGACCTACTGTATGTTCATGAACAAGAGAAAATTAATAGAGGCGCTCATATATCCATATGTTCTGTACCTCAGATATAATAGCCAAAGAAGTCCGATTGATAAATTAAAATATACTTTATAAAAACAAGTAATTGCTTGTTTTTTTACTGTATATATTAAACTATTTATATGATGGACATTCTTGTATAAATGTATAACAGTAGTATAATAAAAATTCAACACTCGATTTGATTATTTAGTAATATGTGCCAAAACAATTGAAATCAGCTAAAAACCAAGTCCATGTGTCAATATAATGTTCAGTAGCAATAGGACTAATGAACCGTGCCGGGCGTCCACGGAATATTGATTCAATTGGCTTTGTAGGCTGCTAATAATAAATAAATGATACAATTGTTGCTGGTCGCTATCATAAGGTAGCTTATAGTTACCGAGCTCAGGTGGATGCCGGCATAGAACTGCTGAAGAAAGAGACGTTATTCTGATGATAAGGGGACCGCCGTGAGTATCCTGCAGATAATTGGCCCAAGAAATTAGCGCTGTTGGTATAAACAATGTTAGGACCGTGTTTGTGGTCAAAATGTTAGAGCCGCTAAATACATTAATATATGACGGGTCCCGTGGTGGATGGGTGAATTGTGGTCCTGTGTGCAAGCTGGAGGGGAGCTAACTCTCTGTCCCCCGTGCAGTGCCTGGAGTGGTCTGTGTGGTGATGCTTGCACAATGCAACCATTAAGCAAAGAGAAGAAAAAAGAAAGACTCTGTGTTGGGGCACGCTTAGAAATTTGAAATAAGTTTATTAAAACTTAACATTTAATTAATAACGAATAAAAGTAATGAGGAGTTTGATACAAAAAATTTTGTTCAAGAACACAAAGTAAACATATATATTGAAAGAAATCAGGATAAGCCTGATACAAAATTATGGGCACCTGTGGTGAAAAATATACTGAAAAACATAAAAAATTACAAAAAATTAATATTATTAAGGTGCCTGAGTTAATCAAAATTCAAAAATGGAGTAGAGGTAAATGATATGTACATATAATCACCGCAGTGATAATTGTAGGTATGCACCTAGTCTAAAACCTCATGAGAATAGATGAGAGGCACAAAGGTTCATAATTGAAATGTCAAATGACTGAGGGTAATCACCTGGTAGAGATTCTGTTTGCTAAAAGGCTAGATCCTTATAGATAACAAAGCATTTAAGATAAAAGTATGATTATTAAAGATACAAAAGAGCATTGATAAATAAGCCTAAAGGCAAAGCCAATTGTAGATAAATAGAAGGTTTGCGGGAAAGTTGGATAAGGAATAGGTAAGTTTCAGAAGTTGCTCTAACACTTCTGCTGTTTGTGATCAGAGGTCACAATCTTACTGCACCTGATATTCCCAAGAGGTCACCCTACTAGGTACTGATCAGGCTTATCAGCGCTTAGCTTCCAAGGTCGGATGAGATTGGGCGTTGCTGCTGAAATATGGCAGTAATAAACACTAGGACACAAATGAGAGAGTGTAATGAGTAGTGAGCAACAAGGTACTTCTGCTGTCCAGTTTCTAGCGCAGATTCTCTGTTGCTGTGAGCATTGCAGAGAGTGGTCTCGCATCTGGATGAGAGGGTACTAAAAATAGAAGTGAGATATGCTCAGAATAGGGAGGAAACCCTGCCTTCTGCTGTCCACTGTCTTATATAGATATATAGTGGACAGTGAATGAGAGAGGTGGGTTAGGCTTACCTATTGAAAAAAAGGGTGGTGGGAAAATTAGAAGAAGGAGAAGAAATGGTAATGTGGTGAGATCACAAATTAACAAAAAATTAAGTAAATTATGAAATAAAACAATCATGAAATCAACGATTAATTGGAAAAAGGAAAGTAAACACAGGCTGCATGGTAAAGGCTTACCAAAATGGGTATAAGACCCTGTTTATGCAGAAAGGATTCTGCAAAAAAGTATTACATTTAAAAGGAAATACCAGAAAATGGTTTAGAACAATAATTAAGGATCAAAAATAGCAAACATGGAAAAAAAACAATATTGATTATATATCAGTATCAGTTAAATAACTGGAGTCCAAATGGGCACATACAATACCAGGGAGTCCCAAAAGTGATCTGAGCTAGAAAGAGTTCAGCATCACTGAGCACAGACGGACCGTTTCACCAGTGAACAAGCCACCCTGGTGAAACGGTCCGTCTGTGCTCAGTGATGCTGAACTCTTTCTAGCTCAGATCACTTTTGGGACTCCCTGGTATTGTATGTGCCCATTTGGACTCCAGTTATTTAACTGATACTGATATATAATCAATATTGTTTTTTTTCCATGTTTGCTATTTTTGATCCTTAATTATTGTTCTAAACCATTTTCTGGTATTTCCTTTTAAATGTAATACTTTTTTTGCAGAATCCTTTCTGCATAAACAGGGTCTTATACCCATTTTGGTAAGCCTTTACCATGCAGCCTGTGTTTACTTTCCTTTTTCCAATTAATCGTTGATTTCATGATTGTTTTATTTCATAATTTACTTAATTTTTTGTTAATTTGTGATCTCACCACATTACCATTTCTTCTCCTTCTTCTAATTTTCCCACCACCCTTTTTTTCAATAGGTAAGCCTAACCCACCTCTCTCATTCACTGTCCGCTATATATCTATATAAGACAGTGGACAGCAGAAGGCAGGGTTTCCTCCCTATTCTGAGCATATCTCACTTCTATTTTTAGTACCCTCTCATCCAGATGCGAGACCACTCTCTGCAATGCTCACAGCAACAGAGAATCTGCGCTAGAAACTGGACAGCAGAAGTACCTTGTTGCTCACTACTCATTACACTCTCTCATTTGTGTCCTAGTGTTTATTACTGCCATATTTCAGCAGCAACGCCCAATCTCATCCGACCTTGGAAGCTAAGCGCTGATAAGCCTGATCAGTACCTAGTAGGGTGACCTCTTGGGAATATCAGGTGCAGTAAGATTGTGACCTCTGATCACAAACAGCAGAAGTGTTAGAGCAACTTCTGAAACTTACCTATTCCTTATCCAACTTTCCCGCAAACCTTCTATTTATCTACAATTGGCTTTGCCTTTAGGCTTATTTATCAATGCTCTTTTGTATCTTTAATAATCATACTTTTATCTTAAATGCTTTGTTATCTATAAGGATCTAGCCTTTTAGCAAACAGAATCTCTACCAGGTGATTACCCTCAGTCATTTGACATTTCAATTATGAACCTTTGTGCCTCTCATCTATTCTCATGAGGTTTTAGACTAGGTGCATACCTACAATTATCACTGCGGTGATTATATGTACATATCATTTACCTCTACTCCAATTTTGAATTTTGATTAACTCAGGCACCTTAATAATATTAATTTTTTGTAATTTTTTATGTTTTTCAGTATATTTTTCACCACAGGTGCCCATAATTTTGTATCAGGCTTATCCTGATTTCTTTCAATATATATGTTTACTTTGTGTTCTTGAACAAATTTTTTTGTATCAAACTCCTCATTACTTTTATTCGTTATTAATTAAATGTTAAGTTTTAATAAACTTATTTCAAATTTCTAAGCGTGCCCCAACACAGAGTCTTTCTTTTTTCTTCTCTTTGCTTAACCATTACTGACTCTGGGAGCACCACCAACTCAAATAATTATTTAGATGTCTTCATTAAGAATCTTTAAATTTAAACTTAGTATCGTTGGTCATTCCCTGAACAGTTTTCTACAATCTGTGTATTAATCTATGTTCATCATTACCACATTTTTCCTGTGCGGAACCAAACCAAATTTCTGTTAACAATGCAACCATTGTATGGGATGCTCACCCAAATACGGACCAAGTTCTCACAATCAGATGTACAAGCTGGAGGGGGTATTTGTATCCCGTCTCCCGTGCGATGCTTGAGAGTGGCTTGAGTGGTGATATTGGCGTGGCTGATGTTTGAAAAGTCCACCTGAACCTATTAACGGCGTGATGGGCGGAGTCCTGATGCGTTTCGTCACAGCAACATGTGACTTTTTCATGACTAGTGGTTCAGCTTCACATGACGATGGAAGCCCTCATCCTCCCGCTTGATAAATGATAAGTGTTAAGCTGGCAAAAGCACAGCAAAGAACTGTGTGTTCTAAGATGGTATCACAAATCCCCAAGGAGAGTCCAAGTGTGTCGACGGTTGCGATGCCTGACTTTCCCAACACTGGACGAGAAGAGGTGGCTACTTCCACCATTTGCAGGCCCTCTGCAAATGCTGGAAGGAGCACCCACAGTCCAGTTCCTGATATTCAAATTGAAGATGTCACTGTTGAAGTACACCAGGATGAGGATATGGGTGTTGCTGGCGCTGAGGAGGAAGTTGACGATGAGGATTCTGATGGTGAGGTGGTTTGTTTAAATCAGGCACCGGGGGAGACACCTGTTGTCCGTGGGATGAATAAGCCCATTGTGATGCCTGGGCAAAATCTCAAAAAAGCCATCTCTTCAGTGTGGAATTATTTCTTCACAAATCCGGACAACAGGTGTCAAGCCGTGTGTTGCCTCTGTCAATCTGTAATAAGTAGGGGCAAGGACATTAACCACCTAGGAACATCCTCCCTTATACGTCACCTGCTGCGCATTCATCAGAAGTCAGTGTCAAGTTGTGAAACTTTGGGTAAGAGCAAAGCTGTCCACTGACACCTAAATCCCTTCTTCCTCTTGTACCCAAGCTCCTGCAAGCCACGCCACCAACTCCCTCAACGTCAACTTCCTCCTCAGTCAGGAATGTCAGTAGTCCTGCAGGCCATGTCACTGGCAAGACTGAGGAGTCCTCCCCTAACCGGGATTCCTCCGAAGGATCCTTGAGTGGTACGCCTACTGCTGCTGTTGCTGCCGCTGCTGTTGTTGCTGCTGGGAGTCGATCGTAATCCCAGAGAGGAAGTCGGAAGACCACTTGTACTACTTCAGATAAGCAATTGACTGTCCAACAGTCCTTTTGTTGAGAGGAAGATGAAATATGACAGCAGTCATTCTATTGCAAAGCGGATAACTGAGGCCTTGAGAGCTATATTGGTGTTAGACATGCATCTGGTATCCTCCATTAGTTCAGTGGGACTTAGAGAATTGATGGAGGTAGTGTGTCCCCGGTACCAAAATCCATCTAGGTTCCACTTCACTAGGCAGGCAATACCAAGAATGTACAGAGGCGTCAGAAAAAGTGTTTTTAGTGTCCTAAAAAATGCAGTTGAACCCACTGTCCACTTAACCACGGACATGTAGACAAGTTTAACAGGGCAGATTAAGGACTATATGACTGTGACAGCCCACTGGGTAGATGTATTGCCTCCCACAGCAACAACAACAGCAGTGGCACCAGTAGCAGCATCTCGCAAATTCCAGCTTGTTCCTAGGCAGGCTACGCTATGTATCACCACTTTCTGTAAGAGGCACACCGTTGACAACTTCTTACGGAAACCGAGGGACATCATCGCAAAATGGCTTACCCCATATAGACTCTCCTGGGGATTTGTGATATCGGACAAAGCCACCAATATTGTGTGTGCATTACATCTGGGCAAATTCCAGCACGTCCCATGTTGTGCACATACAATTAATTTCTTGGTGCAGAATTTCTTGAAAAATGACAGGAGATGCTGTTCAGGAGATGCTGTCAGTAGCCCAAAATATTGTGGGCCACTTTCGACATTCAGCCACCACGTGCGGAAGACTGGAGCACCAGCAAACACTCTTGAACCTGCCCCGCCATCACCTTAAGCAAGAGGTGATAACGAGGTGGAATTCAACACTCTATATGCTTCAGAGGATTGAGGAGCATCAAAACGGCCATTCAAGCCTATACATCTATCTACGATATATAGGCAAAGGAGAGGGAATGCACCTGACTCAAGCACAGCGGAGAATGATTTCTGTCTTGTGCAAGGTTCTCCAACCCTTCGAACTTGCCACACGTGAAGTCAGTTCAGACACTGCCAGCTTGAGTCAGGTCATTCCCCTCATCAGGCTTTTGCAGAAGCAGCTGGAGAAATTGAAGGATGAGCTAAGATGGAGCGATTCCGCTAAGTATGTGGGACTTGTGGATGGAGCCATTCATTCGCTTTGCCAGGATTCATGAGTGGTCAATCTGTTGAAATCAGAGCACTACATTTTGGCCACCGTGAACGATCCTAGGTTTAAAGCCTACGTTGTAGCTCTCTTTCCAGCATACATAAGTCTGCAGAGGTTCAAAAACATGCTGATGAGAAAATTGTCAACTCAAGCGGAACGTAACCCGTCAACAGCTCCTCCTTCATTTTCTCCTGCAACTGGGGCTGCGAGGAAAAGGATAAGATTTCCTAGCCCATCCGCTGGCAGTGATGCAGGGCAGTCAGGAGTGAGTGCTGATATCTGGTCTGGACTGAAGGACCTGCCAACAATTATTGACATGTCTACTGTCACTGCATATGATTCTGTCACCATTGAAAGAATGGTGGAGGATTATATGAGTGACAGCATCCAAGTAGGCATGTCACACAGTCCGTACGTATACTGGCAGGAAAAAGAGGCAATTTGGAAGCCCTTGCACAAACTGGCTTTATTTTACCTAAGCCCCCCCCCTCCCCTTCCTGCAGTGTATACTCTGAAAGAGTGTTTAGTGCAACCGGTAACCTTGTCAGCGATCGGCATAGGAGGTTACTTACACTAAATGTGGAGAAGATGATGTTCATCAAAATGAAATATAAATTCCTCCGGGAAGACCTTTACCAGCAATTGTCTCCAGAAAGTACACAGTTACCTGTGATGGTGGATTCCAGTGGGGACAAATTAGTACTCTGTGAGGAGGAAGATGTACACACTGAAAGGGGGAAGGAATCAGAGGATGAGTATGAGATCGACATCTTGCCTCTGTAAAGCCAGTTTGTGCAAGGAGAGATTGATTGCTTCTTTGTGTGTGTGTGTGTGGTTTAGGGGTACGCTCTCCTGTGCCACCAATATTGTGCTTGTATTACATCCGGGCAAATTCCAGCACATCCCATGTTGTTTGTGCCACACACTTGTGTCACTTAGCTTAGTCTTACAGCGACCTCATTGCAGCTCTTTTTTCTTCTTTGCATGATGTGCTGTTTGGGGACTAGTTTTTTGTAGTGCCATCCTGTCTGCAACTGCATTGTCACTCCTAGATGGGCCAGGTGTTTGTGCCACACACTTGTGTCGCTTAGCTTAGTCATACAGCTACCTCATTGCACCTCTTTTTCTTCTTTGCATGATGTGCTGTTTGGGGCCTAGTTTTTTTAATTGCCATCCTGTCTGCAACTGCAGTGCCACTCCTAGATGTGCCAGGTGTTTGTGCCGCACACTTGTGTCGCTTAGCTTAGTCATACAGCTACCTCATTGCACCAATTTTACTTCTTTGCATGATGTGCTGTTTGGGGCCTAGTTTTTTTAAGTGCCATCCTGTCTGCAACTGCAGTGCCACTCCTAGGTGGGCCAGGTGTTTGTGCAGTACACTTGTGTCGCTTAGCTTAGTCATACAGGCACCTTGGTGCACCCTTTTGGCCTAAAAACAATATTGTGAGGTGTTCAGAATAGACTGGAAATGAGTGGAAATGAATGTTTTTGAAGTTAATAATACCGTAGGATCAAAATTACCCCCAAATTCTGTGATTTTAGCTGTTTTTATGTGTGTTTTTTTTATATCATCCAGATCCAAAACCAAAACTAAAACCAAAACACGTAAAGGTGGTTTTGGCAAAACCAATCCAGATCCAAAACACGAGCATGGAACCAGAAACCAAAACCAAAACTCAAAACACGAAAAGTGTCCGCCGCACATCTCTAGTATAATGTGCATGTAGAGGATGGAGAACTTAAAAATAATAATCCAGAACCAACCAATATAGTATTAAATACACATGGTAATACTTTGTGACTTTATAGATGGTTGGAGGTGCGCCATGGAGAAAATACGGTATACTCAAGAACAATGACGGACCGCAAGGTCGGTCCAACTGAAGAAAACTCACTTTCTGGCACACTCATTAGATTGTATAATGAATAATTCTAAAACTTAACTTTTATTGTGGTAGTTAAAATAAAGGTCAACTAAAGTGAATGTGTGATACCGTACATGGGCCCTCATTCCGAGTTGTTCGCTCGCAAGGCGATTTTAGCAGAGTTACACACGCTAAGCCTCCGCCTACTGGGAGTGAATCTTAGCTTCTTAAAATTGCGAACGATGTATTCGCAATATTGCGATTACAAAGTACTTAGCAGTTTCAGAGTAGCTCCAGACTTACTCTGCCTGTGCGATCAGTTCAGTGCTTGTCGTTCCTGGTTTGACGTCACAAACACACCCAGCGTTCGCCCAACCACTCCCCCGTTTCTCCGGCCACTCCTGCATTTTTTCCGGAAACGGTAGCGTTTTCAGCCACACTCCCATAAAACGGCCTGTTTCCGCCAAGTAACACCCATTTCCTGTCAATCACATTACGATCGCCGGAGCGATGAAAAAGCCGTGAGTAAAAATACTATCTTCATAGCAAAGATACTTGGCGCAGTCGCAGTGCGAATATTGAGCATGCGCACTAAGCGGAATTTCACTGCGATGCGATGAAAAATACCGAGCGAACGACTCGGAATGAGGGCCATGGGGGGTAATTCCGAGTTGATCGCAGCATCAAATTTGTTAGCAGTTGGGCAAAACCATTTGCACTGCAGGGGAGGCAGATATAACATGTGCAAAGAGAGTGAGATTTGGGTGGGGTGTGTTCAAACTGAAATCTAAATTGCAGTGTAAAAATAAAGCAGACAGTATTTACCTTGCACAGAAACAAAATAGCCCATCCAAATCTAACTCTCTCTGCAAATGTTATATCTGCCCCCCCCCCTGCAGTGCACATGGTTTTGCCCAACTGCTAAAAAATTTCCTGCTGCGATCAACTTGGAATTACCCCCATAGTATAGTATACACATTAATATTCTTATAATACAAGCAGAGGTAAAATTCCTCACAAAATGTCAGCTCAAGGTCTAATCCTAGATGGTATCCAAAAATATATTGTGTCTCAACAATATTTTGCAATATTCTAATACACAGTTGAGTGGGATACCAATACACAGGCAATGTGAAAAGATAAAGGAAATATACCAAATGAACACCTGTAGGTAATAATTGTGTCTGGAGATCCCTGTACAACCATTATATAATATATACTGTAAGCCCATAAATTGGGCCATATAAATACTCATCTCTGATAAACTGGTTTGTCAGACATCAGACATCTAAGGAATACACACAGCATTTGGTAGTACAAAGGAAATTTCTTAGATAGTAGATCTAATTCCAATAAGAATAACAGGCGCTTAACAGTATATATATAAAGGTATACTTAGTAACACGTTCCTGGAATGTGCAGGAAAGATGGAGCTTCAAATTGTCGTGTGGACGGGCGTATTTCCTTTTTCTGAAGCAATTCTTTCTCCTCAGATCGATGTTAACATGGAAAAAATGGTATATATATATATATATATATATATGAAAGTAGAGGAAGAAACAACAGAGCGCCTATAGTGTAGTATCCCTTGAATTAGTTTTTGTCACACGCAAGAATAGTATTGCGTACCGGATTACGGCTTGACTCAATGCCTATCGGTCCCCTGGTCTTCTAGTCCACGTCTCTGTCGGAGTCTAGATAGAGTCAGGAGAAAGGGAATCGCTATATAGCGTAGTAATTACTTGGAAATTGGCATCAGCTGTTACGTCTCACATAAAATTAAATGCGTACCAGATAGAACAATAATTTATGCATATCAGTATCACTCTTTGTCAAGACCTACTCGAAACGCGTTGGGTGAGGACTATTGCCTGCTGGACATCGCCCCACCCGTTCTGTGGGAAAGGTTCCCAGATGACCATCACCCTCTGATGAGGACCGGGACTTAAGTATTGATACTGATATGCATAAATTATTGTTCTATCTGGTACGCATTTAATTTTATGTGAGACGTAACAGCTGATGCCAATTTCCAAGTAATTACTACGCTATATAGCGATTCCCTTTCTCCTGACTCTATCTAGACTCCGACAGAGACATGGACTAGAAGACCAGGGGACCGATAGGCATTGAGTCAAGCCGTAATCCGGTTCCCAGATGACCATCACCCTCTGATGAGGACCGGGACTTAAGTATTGATACTGATATGCATAAATTATTGTTCTATCTGGTACGCATTTAATTTTATGTGAGACGTAACAGCTGATGCCAATTTCCAAGTAATTACTACGCTATATAGCGATTCCCTTTCTCCTGACTCTATCTAGACTCCGACAGAGACGTGGACTAGAAGACCAGGGGACCGATAGGCATTGAGTCAAGCCGTAATCCGGTACGCAATACTATTCTTGCGTGTGACAAAAACTAATTCAAGGGATACTACACTATAGGCGCTCTGTTGTTTCTTCCTCTACTTTCAGATTTTCCTTTGGGCTACGTATATCTAGTGGCACTCTTTGAAGAACTGAGCAGCCTCCCGTTAAAACGGGGAAAGTGTGGACTATTGGACAATTCAATCAAAACATAAGTTTTTGAAAAACTCATATACTGAACTGGTCTTTTGACCAAATTTATTTTCTGACTTTAGACTATATACACATATATTGTATCAGTAAGGAACTTCGCACAATTTGGACAAGCGCACTAATCCACTCTCTTTTAATATATATATATATATATATATATATATATATATATATATATATGTGTGTGTAATAATGTTTAAATAATGAATAAGTCTCTCTCAATGTCAGAGATATTAAACACAGAAAAGGCAATATTCATCCATCGATGAGGCGTACCCCAACTCACTTTCCAAACGAAAGAAGAAAGCCTATCAAGGTATCTTTTTCTATCCACCTCTGTGTTTAGAAATCACAGATTTAGGTGATAAACCCTCTTTGCCAAGGAAATAAGCGTACCTCACTCACACAAAAAGGGGGTGGTTGAAACACATAAAGGTATCTTTCATACTCTGTAAGTTGAATGTAAGGCGTACCCTACTCACGGAAATAAAGATTATATTCAAGCACATCTGGGTTTCTTTCGATGATCAAACGTGTTAATGATTGGCACTAATTTTCCTCATGTCCAAGACTTAAATAACAGCTGAGAGTGTGGACCTTCTACTATACCATTTAGGTATGAACTGTCATTGCTTTTAACTAAATTTTTTTATTTAAGTCTTGGACTTAAATTTTTTTCTGTATGTTTTTGGATGCATTATCCACGCTGCTATAACATCTAATGGACTGTGCATACCTTTTTATTGTGTTCATTGTGCTCACCCCTTATGTACGGGGCGTTTTTTAATAAAATACAAACCTTTTTCATGTGGACATATCGTGAACCATATTCTTTTTTGATTTTGGGATCTATCCACACATGAAAATTGAAGGTGATGCGTGATTGGTTATGTGGAATACGTGGGAGTGTCAAAGCGCAGCCATATAAATACTCCCCAAACCGTCTGAACCTTGTGGGTTTAGTTATTGGAGGGGAGTGAGATAGTGCTGTGAGGAGCTGGTGAGTTTATTGGTTAGTAGCTTTGCGATTTCTGAGTGTTGTATTGTTGTTGAAAGTTGTCTTGTCTTTATTGTAGTGTTGTTATTTAAAAGTGTGTCATAATTTCTGTCATTGTATTTTTATTCTTGTCAGTGTTTCTGTGTGTGTGTGTGTGTGTGTGTGTGTGTGTGTGTGTGTGTGTGTGTGTGTGTGTGTGTGTGTATGTGTGTGTACTGGGTAGAGGTAGAGGAGGTGTGTGTTTTGTCTGTGTTTTTTATTGAGTGTTCAGTGTTTGTCCTAAGCATGACAGAGTCAGAGGTTAGTGAGGGTGGTGAGGTGGAGGAGGTTAGTGAGGTGGAGGAGGGTAGTGAGGGGGGTGAGTTGGAGGAGGTGGCAGAGGAAGTGACTGAGTCTTCTAGTGATACTGATGTGGCTCCACAGCCACCTACCAGGACGAAGACAGGCTGCAATGTAAAGTTTAATTTTGATAAGAATGTGGCCCTTGTGCGTATGATAATGAAATACTATCGGCAGCTTTTTGGTCAAGCTGCAGCTAAGGTGTCATCTCACAGAAAGGCAGTAATTTGGCAGTAGGTGGTTGACGCAGTCAATAGTGAGGGCCTGGTGAGGCGAACAGAAGAGACGTGCAGAAAGCGCCTCTATGACATAAAGCGTTGTGTGAAAGCTAAAATGGCAAAGGAGGCGAGGTATGCGCGACAAACAGGAGGTGGGCGGCCATTTATAGCAACTTATCTGGAGTATAAGGAGCCCCTGCAGAACCTCATTCCACCTGAGGTAGTGAGGGCGACTTATGTTCGGGACTCTGATCGGCCGAAGGCTGCAGGTAATGTTTTGTTTTGTTTTTAAATACATTTAAGCGAGCAGTTTGTTTATTTTTAAATTGCCAATAATGTTGTATTTTGTATTTTTTTCTCATTTTCCATTGTGTATGTTGCCAGCACATACATTTATGCTGTGCCTATTGTTCTTTAAACATTATATTTTTTGTTTTTATTTGTAAATTTTGTTTTAAACAAATCATTTAATAATGCATAATTCATATTGGGTTACATGCCCTCATTTTAGCAAAAAACAAAAATAAAACAAAAACAAACTAGACATGAAGCCAGTATGTTCTACTTCGAAACAATATAGAACAGGTCCCGGGTAGCTAATTATAGTTGCATCAGTAAACAGCACTTTAACAAGTATCAGGGTGGCTGACAACCTAAGGCAATTGTTCCCTCAAAGGAGTATTGTTGTGAAGATAAGTACATTAAGAGACAGGAGATTACATGATGGAAGAAGGCCCTGCTACTGAGAGCATGCCTTTTTTTTAAATTAAAATGTTTCTTTCATTTATCAACAAATTAAGTTCAAATATTTCTTCTCTTTTTTCAGGCTCTAAAAAGACACAAATACATTCTCGGCCTCTGGCCACTGTTAGTGAAGCCTCGGATGCTGATGATGCTGGTAAGTACATTAGCATTGGGTGTGTTTTTACTGAAATGTTGAACCAAGATTAATTGTTATTGATGTATTTTTAAAGGTCCATCCACACACGTAATGCCTACGTGGAAGCGCAGTCTGGGAGTATCTTCCAGAGCAGCACAAGAACCTCCACCACAACGAAGAATCATCTCAGACATGCCCCCACAGCAACTGCTCGACAGTCCGCCGCCCATGTCACCGCAATACCAAGAACTGCCTGGTGAGTTTATTGGCACAATCACACAACACAAATATTTACACACACACACATTTTCCATAATACAAACATTGTAGAAATTAAAGTAAGTTTGTTGGGCTACTTAAGATGGTATGTTGGCCTAAACAACTCACAATAAACTGGACATTTATGTTGTACTAGAAGGTAACACATGAAATGCTATTGTTAGATATGTCCAATATCACACATTAAATACCATTACAATCTAAATTATAATACCCCATTGTATTTTCTCAGTTTAAGGAAGCAACTTTTAGCAACACATTTAGCGTTCAATATTCCCCCGCAAACCAAATTTACATTAGGCCCTCAACATACTTATTTACGAAAAATGTGAGGGCCATATGAAGACCAAAGTGCTAAAATATATTAAAAAAAAGATTTAACAAATTTAACATCATCAAAAAATAATTAAAGTAACATTAGGAACACTAGTAAACATAACACAAATGAACTTCTACATTAAGTATTCTAAATATACTTACACACAGCTGGTTTTTCATTTCAGCCGACAACATGCTTCAGCCAAGTCAGCCAGGACAACTGCCTGAACCGGACAGTGAGGAAACATATACCCTCAACCTCACTGCAATACCACCGCATGACCAAACACCCACACATTTTGGTACTCCGCCCACTCAACAAATACCTGAGCAGGACAGAAGCCCAACCACACTTACACCACAGGCTCAAGACCAGGCTTTTTGGAATGGCTGGTTCACCCACCAAGCAAAGGCAAACACAATGTTTTTCAAGTATAGCCCATCACGTTCCTAGACTCTGCAGAAGCAACAGTAGATAAACTGCAGAACTAACCAGGATGGCCAACACCCTAGAATTATTGAGGGCAGACACCAATCGTATGATAGACACATTTCAACGAGTCATAGATGACAATCACAGGCTCCATCAAGCCTTCTTACAGATCATAACTGCCACACAAAATACCCAAGACACCATGGTCAGAATCATGGAGAGCCACACGTCTGCTACATGAGACTTAAATATAACTCTCACAACCCTTACCCAACAGCTTAGTCATCAATGGGAGAAGACAGGTTCAAGTTCCTCAAACATAACCCCCTTAGTGACACCTGTAACGTCCTAACCCAGACGTTCTGGCCGAACACGACCATATACCAGTGGGAAAGGGCCATCCAGCTCAAGAAGATGACCTGCTAAATAAATGCAAATTGTTGGAAAATATATATATATTTTTGCTCGTTGTATTGTTGTTTTTGTGTACACAATTCAGAAATGGGTTTATTTTGGATATCAAATGTACTTTTGATACACATTTACAAGTAAAAACAAGGTAAAACATCCAAAAGTTGTACTGTATGTGTCTTTTTGTATTATCCATTTAACAATATTTGTTTTAGAAAATAAGATGCATGGTCACAATCAACATACATACATTAAACATGCAGCAGTGGTTAAGTCTATATATTTATCAAAGTATGTTTAATTCGTTACTTCTCAATTCTGTTACATTACCTTAGGGAGATGGGTAAGCATGAGGTAACATTCACAACAAAAGTAAACACAACATACAGTAAATGCTGGAGAAGTATATTGTTTATAATAACTGTACATGAGTTTTATATGTGAAAAAATGGATAATGCATTCCTTCCAAAATGTACTGTTGTGAAAAACAAAACAGGTATACTATACAACATATACAATACATACAAAACCAGAAAGGAATATTCTAACACTTAACATAGTAATCGGAGAATACTGATAGATGTTAAACACGCCAGCCAAAAGCAGTTCTATTGGAAATGGGAACTTTTGTACGATTCAAGGCCTTTTGCGGCAGAGTTTAAGGTATTTTCGGCCGCATTCATAAATACGAACCCATAGTAAATTATCGAGTTCTATTAAATAACAGCCATATTTGAGCGATGGTCTATTCATTCGTATTTGTGTAGATGGCCACGAAAAAAAATATGAATGCCCCAAACACTGCCAAGTTTAATGCTTAGTAAATTCCCGAGATCACACTTACAAAAAAAATGGATCTCGAATGGATTTGAATTAATTTGGGGCCTTAGTAAATATACCCCATAATGACCCTAGTAGAGTGCCAGATATGCATACTGACCCCAGTAGAGTGCCAGATATGCATAATGACCCTAGTAGAGTGCCATATACAGCTATGCCCCTAATAGTGCCAGATACACATAATGACCCCAGTAGTGGAGTGCCAGATACACATATGCTGCTAATAGTGCCAAATACACATATGCCCCAAGTAGTGCAGTACCAGATACACATAAGCCTCCAGTAGTGTAGTGCCAGATACACATATGCCTCAATAGTGCCAGATACACATATGCCCCCAGTAGTGCAGTGCCAAATACACATATGCCCCCAGAAGTGGCACAAACACATATGCCCCCCGCAGTGGCAGATACATATATGCCCCCACAGTGCCAGATACACATATGTCCCCTCCCCACAGTGCCAGATACACATATGCCCCCAGCAGTGCCAGATACACATACATTATGCCCTCATCAGTGCCAGATACACATATGCCCCTAACAGTGCCAGATACACATACAGTATGCCCTCAGCAGTTCCAGACACACACATATACCCCCACAGTGCCAGACACACATATGCCCCCACAGTGCAAGATACAAATATGCCCCTACAGTGCCAGATACAAATATACCCCCAAAGTGTAAGATACACATATGCCCTCACAGTGCCATATATACATATGCCTCCAGTAGTGCCAGATACACATATGCCCCCACAGTGCCAGATACACATATGACCCCAGTAATGCCAAATACACATATGCCCCACAGAGCCAGATACACATATGCCACCAGTACTGGCAAATACACATATGCCCCCAGTAGTGCTAGATACAAATATGCCCCCACAGTGCCATATACACTGATGCCCCCACAGTGCCAGATACACATATGCCCCCAGTAGTGCCAGATACACATATGCCCCCACAGTGCCAGATACACAGATGCCCCCACAGTGCCAGATACACATATTCCCCACAGTGCCAGATACACATATGCCCCAGTACTGCCAGATACACATATGCCCCCAGTAATACCAGATAATAATAATAATAATAATAATAATAATAATTTTATTTATATAGCGCTCCTTCTCCAATAGGACTCAAGGCGCTTAACAGATATATAGCATGATATAATACAGAAAATAATGAAGTACATTTTCATAAAATACAGAAGCACGAAGATACTAAAAGGGACACTATGGAAATGCTTGAGTAAACAGGAAAGTCTTGAGTCTACTTTTGAAGGATTCTATAGTTGGGGCCTCTCGCACTGTGCGGGGAAGTGAGTTCCATAGAGTCGGAGCTGCATGACTAAAAGCTCGACGAGATACAAATATGCCGACAGTGCAAGATACACAGATGCCCCCACAGTGCCAGATACAAAGATGCCCCCACAGTGCCAGATACACAGATGCCCCCAGTAGTGCTGCTCATCGCTGCTGCCCTTTGATGCTGCTCCCACTGCCAGGGTTATGCTGCTGCTGCTGTGCCAGACTCAGTGGGGAAGAGAGTGCAGAGCATGCCTCTCCTGCCCCTCAGTCCAGTATCCAGCGGCGGTGGATATATGAAATCAGGTGCCAGTTTGTGAGCCAATCAAAGCTTGCGGTCTGGCAGCCAGTGGCCATCTGACTGGCTGACAAACTGCGCCTGATTTGAAAGGGCAGAGGGCTGATGGCTGCCCTTAGGAGTCTGGTGCCCAACGCGCCCACTCCTAAGAAACGTGCCTCGAGCCGGCCCTGCCCAGCATACTTACGTATGGGATTCTGGCTGTCATGATTCCTGCTCTGGGGATTTTGGCATCACAATACAGACAGATCTCCTGACCACCGGGCCAGCATCCCATATTTCAGGATGCTAACTACATCACTCATGCATATATCCAGATATATGATGCCAACAAGATATCTCTGGCAGAGGTATTGTGTGAGACATGCACACGTGAATAGATGGTCCAAAGAAAAATTGTGAATTAACTGTAAAATGACTAATTGTCAAATACTAATATAGCTTTAATAGTCCCACAATCAGCATTCCTAGCTACAGTGGGAAACTATAATTATTTCCAGTGAAGCAGAAAAATCTTAAAGTACAATTATGGCAAAAAGACATCAAAATCAAGGGGGCCATTCCGAACTGTTAGCACGCAGCAGTTCTTCGCTGCAGTGCAAACGGGTATGGAATGCGCATGTGCGGCGTTGCCCGGCGACAGGGGTCGCTGGGCAATGACGCTGGTTACAAAGAAAGCAGTCGCAGCAGCGACCGCAAGAAGACTGACAGAAGGAAGGCGTTCCGGGGCATCACCTGTCCATTGGCGCCCGTTTTCGGGGAGTGGTAAGGAAAACGCAGGTGTGTCCAGGAGAACGGAGGGCGGATGTCTGACGTCAAAGCGGCCCCATCATCGCTGGATCCATCACACAGGGTAAGTATGTCTTGTTTTTGAGTGAAACTTTTTTAGCATAGCAGGGCTGCACAAGCGATCACAGCCCTGCTATGCTAAAATACACTCCCCCATAGGCGGAGATAAGTTGATCGCACCAGCAGCAAAAAGTTGCTTGGTGCTATCAACTCGGAATGACACCCCAAATCACATACAGATTCACAAAAGTTCCCAGTAGGTATAAATTGATTCACTAAGCATATATATATATATATATATAAAAGGAAGAATAATTGCGCAATACTTCAATCAGTTCAATGCACTTAAGATTGTCCAGTATTTATATGATCCTGCTTCTTTATATCCTCCGCTGCTTCCTCCAGAAAAAGCCGTACCAAGGCTTATTAGGAATACATGTAAAAGAACAAATGAGCAGCGCGGATGTCAGTAAAAGTTGTGAGCATTTAATTAAAAGAAGTACACATATACATACATCTCAGAAAGAGATCAGCAGCGCGATGTCATCACACACACGGCACCTCCGGATAGCACCAGGTGGAACAGCCGCCGGTCACAGCTCATCAAAACGTTCCCTTCCGGGACCTCACAGGATCGGATCAAGAGCGATGTAGTTACACCTAGTGTCCAATTACCACGCCAACGCGTTTCGTCACGAGGACCCCCTGACGAAGTCCTCGTGACGAAACGCGTTGGCGTGGTAATTGGACACTAGGTGTAACTACATCGCTCTTGATCCGATCCTGTGAGGTCCCGGAAGGGAACGTTTTGATGAGCTGTGACCGGCGGCTGTTCCACCTGGTGCTATCCGGAGGTGCCGTGTGTGTGATGACATCGCGCTGCTGATCTCTTTCTGAGATGTATGTATATGTGTACTTCTTTTAATTAAATGCTCACAACTTTTACTGACATCCGCGCTCCTCATTTGTTCTTTTACATATATATATATATATATATATATATATATGCATATATATATATATATATAGAGAGAGAGAGAGAGAGAGAGATGTGCGGCGGACACGTTTTGGTTTTGGATCTGGATCCCCACTCGTGTTTTGGATCTGGATTGGTTTTGCCAGAATCACCCTTTCAAGTTTTGGTTTTGGTTTTGGTGTTGGATCTGGATGATTATTGAAGAAAACATAAAAACTGCTAAAATCACAGAATTTTGGGGTAATTTTGATCCTACTGTATTATTAACCTCAATAACATTCATTTCCACTCATTTCAGGTCTATTCTGAACATCTCACACCTCACAATATTGTTTTTAGGCCAAAAGGTTGCACCAAGGTCACTGGATGACTAAGCTAAGTGACACAAGAGGGCGGCACAAATACCTGGCCTATCTATGAGTAGCACTGCAGTGACAGAAAGGATGGCAGTTTTAAAAACTAGGCCCCAAAGAGCACATAATGCAAAGAAAAAAAAAGAGGTGCACCGAGGTCGCTGGATGACTAAGCTAAGCGACACAAGTGGGCGGCACAAACACCTGGCCTATCTAAGAGTGACACTGCAGTGGCAGACAGGATGGCAGTTTTAAAAACTAGGCCCCAAAGAGCAAATAATGCAAAGAAAAAAAGAGGTGCACCGAGGTCGCTGGATGACTAAGCTAAGTGACACAAGTGGGCTGCAAAAACACCTGGCCTATCTAGGAGTGTCACTGCAGTGGAAGACAGGATGGCAGTTTTAAAAACTAGGCCCCATAGAGCACATAATGCAAAGAAAAAAAAGAGGTGCACCAAGTTTGCTGGATGACTAACCTAAGCAACACAAGTGTGCGGCACAAACACCTGGCCCATCTAGGAGTGGCACTGCAGTGGCAGACAGGGTGGCAGTTTTAAAAACTAGGCCCCAAAGAGCACATACTGTAATGAAAAGAAAAGAAACAAGAGGTGCGAGATAGAATTGTTCTTGGGCCCTTCCACCCACCCTTATGTTGTATAAAAAGGACATGCACACTTTAAAAACCCAATCATTTCAGTGACAGGGTCTGTCACACGACTGTGGCTGAAATGATTGGCTTGTTTGGGTCCCCACAAAAAAAACAAGCAATTAATCCCCCCAACACAAAAGTAGCAATTGATCTTTCCTTGCACAAACTGGCTCTACAGGGGCAAGATGTTGTCCTCATCCTCCAATTCCTCACACCTTTCAGTGTTTACATCCTCCTCCTCACAGAGTATTAATTTGTCCCCACTGGAATCCACCATCACAGGTCCCTGTGTACTTTCTGGAGGCAATTGCTGGTAAAGGTCTTCCTGGAGGAATTTGAAATTCATTTTGATGAACATCATCTTCTCCACATTTTGTGGAAGTAATCTCCTATGCCGATCGCTGACAAGGTTACCGGCTGCACTAAACACTCTTTTGGAGTACAGACTGGAGGGGGGGGGGGGCTACTTAGGTAAAATAAAGTCAGTTTGTGCAAGGGCATCCAAATTGCCTCTTTATCCGGCCAGAGTGACAGTAAACATGTCAGTAATCGTTGGCAGCTCCTTCAGTCTGGACCAGATGTCAACACTTGCTCCTGACTGCCCTGCATCACCGCCAGTGGGTGTTCTCGGAAAATGTATACAACGTAGGCTTTAAACCTAGGATCAAGCACAGTGGCCAAAATGTAGTGCTCTGATTTCAACAGACTGACCACCCTTGAATCCTGGCAACTCAAATCCATAAGTCCCACATACTTAGCGGAATCGCTCTGTCTTAGCTCCTCCTTTAATTTCTCCAGCTGCTTCTGCAAAAGCCTGATGAGGGGAATGACCTGACTCAAGCTGGCAGTGTCTGAACTGACTTCACGTGTGACAAGTTCGAAGGGTTGGAGAACCTTGCACAACATGGAAATCATTCTCCACTGCGCTTGAGTCAGGTGCATTCCCCCTCCTTTGCCTATATCGTAGGTGGATGTATAAGCTTGAATGGCCTTTTGCTGCTCCTCCAGCCTCTGAAGCATATAGAGTGTTGACTTCCACCTCATTACCACCTCTTGCTTCAGGTGATGGCAGGACAGGTTCTTGAGTGTTTGCTGGTGCTACAGTTTCCGGCACACAATGGCTGAATGTTGAAAGTGGCCCACAATTTTTCAGGCCACTGAGGGCATCTCATGCACGCCCCTGTCATTTTTGCAAAAATTCTGCACCACCAAAATAATTGTATGTGCAAAACATGGGACGTGCTGTAATTTGCCCAGAGTCTAAGTGGGGTAAGCCATCGTGCGATGATGTCTCTCAGTTTCCATAAGAGGTTGTCAGCGGTGTGCCTCTTACGGAAACCGGTGATACACAGTGTAGCCTGCCTAGGAACGAGTTGGTGTTTGTGAGATGCTGCTACTAGTCCCGCTGCTGTTGTTGCTGCGGGAGGCAATACATCTATCCAGTGGTAAAAAGGTGTTCCTAAAACCTTTTTACAGAAACCATCATCATCCTGGCTCCTAATTCGGAATATCTATATCTCTAGACATGGGTTATTGAAAGGGAAGCACCAGAGCCGGGAGCCGAAGAAAATTCTGTCCCAGAGAGAGGATGTGGTAACCATTGCATGCTAAAAAATTTACTAACATGGCCATGTTTTAAAAAAGAGCAGCCGCTTTGCATGGAAAAGTTTTACTAAAAATTGTTCAGTTATATGCATAATTTTTAACAAATCTGGTTAATGTCTGCAAAGTGACACATTATATAGACATTTGAAATATCTGTTGCCAGCTGGATACAAAGTGTCTAATTATCAACACTGCAGTAAGGGCTGGAAATAAGAGACTCTGTTGCAACAGCTTGTTATAAATGTATCATTATCCGGAATATACTTACAAGTATGATATATAATAACTTATGAAAATAAAGTTATAAAACAACTGGAAGGATTATATGTATATAAAATATTAGTTATTTATGCGTATACTGTGAATTTTGGTAATTGTAGTTTATATATAAATATAAAGATAATTTAAAAAGGTTTATAAGGTGATACCAATTTTTAAAAGGATAATAAAAATCTTTTTAAGTATAGTTTGTCAGCGCTATCTGTGTTTTGTTTTGTGTTTTCTAGTCTGAAAGGGTAGAGTAGTCCCTTTTGACAGTAGAGAGCTGCAGACAGACTAGAAATAAATATTGAGCTTGTTAAATTGGCACAAGGAGGTACTTTGGTACAGTTTTGATCTACCCAGTTGGCTGTCACAGTCATGTAGTCCTTAGTTTGCCCTTCTCCACATGTCCGTGGTTAAGTGGACACTGGGTACAACCGCATTTTTCAAGACACTGAGGACACTTTTCTTAATGTCCCTGTACAGTCCGGGAATCGCTTTCTTAGTGAAATGGAATCGAGATAGGATTTAGTACCGGAGACACAGTACATCCATCAACTGTCTAAATCCCACTGCACTAATGGCGGATACTGGGAGCACGTCTAACACCAGCATAGTTGTTATGGCCTCATTAATCTGCTTTGCAACAGAGTGACTTCTGTCATATTTCATCTTTCTCACAAAGGACTATTGGACAGTCAATTGCTTAGTTGAAGTAGTACAAGTTGTCTTCTGACTTCCCCTCTTGGAAGACTATCGACTCCCAGCAGCAACAACAACAGCAGTAGCAGCAGCAGTAGTAGGCGTACCACTCAAGGTTCTTCCGGAGGAATCTTGGTTAGGAGAGGACTCATCAGTCATGCCGGTGACATGGCCTGCAGGACAACTGACGTTCCTGACTGAGGAGGAAGTTGACGTTGAGAGAGTTGATGGTGTGGATTGCAGGGGGTTCACTACGGCTGGCCGGCGGTCGGGCTCCCGGCGACCAGCATCCCGGCGCCGGGAGCCCGACCGCCGGCTTACCGACAGCTTGGCGAGCGCAAATGAGCCCCTTGCGGGCCCGCTGCGCTCGCCACGCTACGGGCACGGTGGCGCGCTACGCGCGCCACACTATTTTATTCTCCCTCTATGGGGGTCGTGGACCCCCACGAGGGAAAATAATTGTCGGTATTCCGGCTGTCGGGCTCCCGGCGCCGGTATACTGAGCGCCGGGAGCCCGACCGCCGGCAAACAGAAGACCACCCGATTGCAGGAGCTTGAGTACAACAGGAAGAAGGGATTTAGGTGTCAGTAGACTGCTTACGCTCTTACCAAAAGTTTCTGAACTTGACTATGACTTCTGATGAATGCACTGCAGGTGACGTATAAGGGAGGATGGTTAACTTCCTTACCCCTGCTTATTACAGGTTGACAAAGGCAACACACGGCTTGACATCTGTTGTTCGGATTTCTGGAAAAATAATTCCACACCGAAGAGGTGGCTTGTTTGGTATTTTACCCAGGTATGACAATGGGCTTTCTCATCCCACGGACAACAACTCTCTCCACTGGTGCCTGATTTAAACAAATCACATCACTATCAGAATCCTCATCGTCAAATTCCTCCTCAACGCCAGCTACACCTATATCCTCCTCATCCTGGTGTACGTCTACAGTAACATAGTAACATAGTAACATAGTATTTGAGGTTGAATAGAGGCAAATTGCCCATCGTGTTCAACCTGTTTTAAGTTGTGATGATTCTACATACTTGCTAAATAATGTTTTATGACTAGTTAACTACTATAACTCATGTTACCCCCGGATTAACTACGTTGATATTTTAAGTATTATAACCTTGGATAGCTTTTTCATTCAGAAATGTATCCATTCCTTTTTTAAATCCAATTACAGAGTCCACCATTAACACCTTCCCTGGCAGGGAATTCCACATCCTGATTGCCCTAACAGTGAAGAACCCTTTCCTCCGTTGCTTCGGAAATGTCTCTCCTCAAGTCGCAGCGAGTGCCCACGTGTCCTACTCAATCTCAATATCAGCAACTCGACTGGCGGTGCTCTTCCCAGCACTTGCAGGGGGCATGCAAATGGAGGTAGGAGCCTCCTCTCTCCGTACAGTCTTGGGAAGGTCAGGCCTAGACATTGCAACTGCGGACACACTTGGACTCTCCTTGGAGATTTGTGATATCTCTGAATGCACAGTTGTATTTTCCTGTGCTTTAACAAGCTTATTTATTTAAATTTTTTGAGACGGAGGGCTTTCATCCTCATGAGAAGCTGAGCCACCAGTCATGAACATAGGCCAAGGACTTAGCCTTTCCTTGCCACTTCGTGTCGTGAATGGCATATTGCCAATTTTACGTTTCTCATCAGATAATTTCTTTTTTTTTTCTGATTATTAAATTTTGCTTCTTGGATTTTACATGCCCTCTATGACATTGGGCATCAGCCTTAGCAGACGACGTTGATGAAATTGCATCATCAATGTCATGACTGGTGGCAGCAGCAGCTTCAGCACTAGTACTAGGAACTGGAAGTGGTTCCTGATCTTCCACTATTTTTTCCTCCAAATTGTTGTTCTCCATTTCACAGGACAGCACCCCTTTATTATTACAGCACACAGAACAGTGCCCCTTTATTTTCACAGCACCCCTGTGTACTTACAGTATACAGGGCCAGTGTAATGTTATTTGATCAGCAGCACCCCTATATTCTACAGCATACAGCAATGTGCTTTTATTTTTTTAGCAACTGCACTCCTGAATTTTTATAGAATACAGGGCCAGTGTAATGTTATTTGAACAGCCACACCCCAATATTTTACAGCATACAGGAGCAGTGTGCTTTTAATTTTTAACAACTGCACCCCTGATTTTTAATAGCATACAGGGCCAGTGTAATGTTATTTGAACAGCAGCACCCCTATATTTTACAGCATACAGCAATGTGCTTTTATTTTTTAGCAACTGCACCCCTGAACTTTTTATAGAATACAGGGCCAGTGTAATGTTATTTGAACAGCAACACCCCTATATTTTACAGCATACAGGAGCAGTGTGCTTTTAATTTTAACAACTGCACCCCTGAATTTTTACAACATACAGGGCCAGCAGCACCCCTATATTTTACAGCATACAGGAGTAGTGTGCTTTTAATTTTTAACAACTGCACCCCTGAAGTTTTACAACTTACAGGGCCAGTAGCACAGAGTGAGACACCTTACTCTCCAAGTTCGGAGTGAAAATGGTGGTGACGCATGGCTGTTTATATGGGATCCTAAACCTGCAAGAATCTGACAGCAGGATGATGACATTTTGCCTCGTTTTGGTTTCTGAGTCTGGCGGGAAGTATTCAGGGATCCAAACCCGCTCATCTCTAATATATATATATATATATATATATATATATATATATATATTGTGACAAGGATCACACACATGGGAACTCAGATGAACATTTCGGTGTTTATTTGGAACAGCAGGTCAGCACATAGCAAGTTACATCCATATGCAGTCGGTATTACAGGCAGTAGTATACAGGCACTTTCAGCATAGCAGACTCTTGATAGGCTCCAGTGGTCTCTAGTCTAACCCACACACCCCGGCCTATCACTTGGGCAGCTATTCTTCCATCAAGAGCAAGGTGACTCTGCCCTGGAAACCCTTATATCAGGAAATCCCAGGTGCTACTGATCACACACCTGAGATTCTGCTACTGCTTCCAAAACCTGGTCTGGATCCTCCACATTACTTTCACATGGAAACATGCTGTCTCTGCCATACTATATACTGTATATGTATATATATATACATACCTCCCAACATGACCCTCTCCAGGAGGGACAGAATGCTCTGCTCCTGGACTTCCCTCTTAAAGTATGATTGCCATCACCTGTGCTGAAACATCTTTCCTATCCATTAACCTGCTCAAAACAGTTGATAGAAATCACAAATTAAGAGAAAAGGCCAGAGACAGAGCATTCTGTCCCTCCTGGAGAGGGTCATGTTGGGAGGTATGTATATATATATATATATATATATATATATACAGTATATAGTGTGGCAGAGACAGCATGTTTCCATGTGAAAGTAATGTGGAGGATCCAGCCCAGGTTTTAGAAGCAGTAGCAACATACAGATTAATGCAAAACAGTTCCTCCTTGTAAATCTCTCAAGTTTCCAATTGTCAAAATATAACACTTAAATGTGTTTGTGTATGAACTATAAAAGTATGAGAGAATAGATCTCTGTAATTGAATGGGGGAAGCCTTTCTACTTTCAACCCATGTACTGTGGGGCAGTGAATGTATTAATGAGAGCAGGATACCTCCAATACAGAAAAGAATGAGAAGAAAATAATTGCAGACTTCTGCTGTTCCTAACCATATACAGCTTAAGCTTATACCCTGGTGTTGTGTCACATTGCAGAGGGAGAAGACAAGTATAAAGAGGGATGAGCAAGCCCGCTAAAGATACTGTACCTGTGGACCGGGAGCCTGTGATTGGAGCTGATGTGATTCAGAAGCTGTGTAGTGGAAGCACACACTGACTCTGGACTTTTCCATTAGGGCTTTATTTCATCAAGATGGCTGCAGATCAGTAACTATTACACAGTAAATGTTCATGGCTCTGTCACTAAGTATACCTTAAGCAGCGAAATGCATCAGGTGACCAGTGTCAGGCTGGCAAGCAATCTTGGAAGGAGCTCCTCTATATCCACTGGACAGTGGGCCTAAGTCAGATCTGATCGTATCTGTACAAAATATAGCACATCTACAATCAGCTTCCCTGACATGCGGGGGAAAGTCCAGCACAGGGCTAGTCCACCCCGCATGTCAGGCTCTGCCCCGTCGCACAAGTACAAAAGCTTTTGTACTTGAAGAGTAGCTCCGCACCAACACAGCTCCTGCGCCCTGGCAGGGAGCTACCTGTTGCTGTGAGGGTGACCGAATGTGATGGGCTGGCGGGCAGGCCAACTGGTCTCCAGTGGTGGTGGCTGGTGTGACAGCACAGCAGCCAGCAGGGGTTGGGGGCTGGCTCACGCCCTGTGTAATCACATGACTTGCCCGCCCCTAGAAATGGCACTATGTGCAATGCCTCAGTAAAGAGGATAAATATTGATATTAATGCCCTGGCAGTCTAGTGGCTGTGCTCTCTGTTTGGCATCTTCTGTGCCCACACATCCCTAGTTAATATGCCTCTATTACTACTACACTGCTATCATTATTTGGGGACATCATTTACTTTACTTACCTCTTTATCCTCCACTAAGCAACAGATATACTTCCGTTACTCTGACTCTGTAATAGACTATATTTTTGGATTTGTTTTCTATATCAACCACACAAGAAAATAATCAGTATTAGATAAAAGGGGGCTCAGGGCAAAAATGGAGTTGAACCCCCAGCTATGGTAAATGTCATTAAGCTATACTGTATATGTACAGTATTTTGTTTTCAAGTTCACATATGTGCACAATGAGTCTTGTATGTTCTAGCTGATTTCAGTTAACTATTGAAAGTAAGATAACATAACTTAAGAACAAAAGTGACTAAAGTTGGAAGTAGCATGTTGACAAACATCTTGTACCTAGAGCAGTAACTCCCCACTTCAGTCCTCAAGGCACACTAACAGTACAGGTTTTTGTGATATCCATGCTTGAGCACATAGAGGTTAAATAAAAATAACTAAAGTACTAATTGGCTATCTTTAAAACCTGGACTCCTTTCACACTACCGCTTTGACCCCGGTTATTGTTGGGTTAATTTGGGTTGCGGCTAGATGTGAAAGGGTCCCCGTAAAAAAAACCTGGGTCCAGTGACCCGGCATTTCAACCTGGGTAGCAACCTGGGTTGAACACGGAAAGGACCCAGGTTATGGAGCAGTGTGAACAGGTAACCTGGGTCATATGATCCGGGTCCTTTTCAAACCCCATGTAGAACTAGCTCACCAGTGCTTGGAGAGGATGTAATCCCCAAGGTGGGAATTAATACTGCACCTGTGTGCAATATGAATGGCCCTGACTTGGTAAATAACCCAGTTGGGAGCCACAGTGTGAGTGGGGTAATTCCTGGGTCAGCTCTGGCTTGGAACCATGTTCCAAATGCATTGTCCGACATAGGGTTTTGGTCTGAAAAGGGTATTAGTGTGCCTTGAGGACTGTGGATGGGAATCATTGACCTAGAGACTGCAGTAAGCAGTGGAAATGGACAGTGGAGTTGACTGCTGCACATTGATGTATGGGCTTATTCTAGGAATTAGCAGCAAGTAGTATAATAAATATAGAGTTAGCATCATGGGCCTAATTCATACCTGGTCGCTGCAGTGGTAGCGTACGCAGGCTGAAGGCCAGTGCAGTGCATGCACATACAGAAGCCGCATTGTGTGTGCGCACACAGTGAGATGCGACTGTTATGAGCCACGGCTGTGGCTCATTCCTGTTTTGCAGTTTTGTTCTGTATTTCATGTTATACTTCTGTTTATGTTCCCCGTGGGTGTCATGGGGTGCTCGGAGCTCACCCTTAAGGAGGGGATACTGTTATGAACCACAGGTAGTGGTTCATTCCTATTTTATGTTTATTTAGTTGTCTTGCATGCCAGGATTTCCCATTGCTCTGTTTTGGATTACTCTTGTCTGCTGCCGCTGGTGAGTCTGTGCAATTGCAGCTTGTTCCCATGTGTTCAGCCTCATATGGCTGCTGATTGCATCTTGTCAGCTTAGTCGTGCAGCAGGCCAGCTGCAAGAGATAATTAATTAGGCCTCTCTGATATATGCTGGCTCACTGCAGTTAGCAGATGCTGATGATATTCCTTGGTTTGCAGTCTGCTGTAAGTTTGAGCTGGTTCCTGTCAGGCCCTGTGTGGATTCCTGTGTCAGTCCCTGTGTGGATTCCTGTGTCAGTCCCTGTGTTGATTCCTGTGTCTGATCCCGTGTCCTACCCTGAGTTCCAGTGGATTCTGCCTGTCCTCCAGTTCTGAAAGTCGGTGTCGGCAGCTTCCTGTTTGCCTATGTCAGTTGCAGAAAGTATCCAGTCCTGCTCAAGCCGGTTGTTCCTGTCCTCAGTGGTCCTGTACTCAGAGATTTGTCATCTTTTCCTGGAGTCTGACTGAGCACCTTTAACATCCTGTGGTGTTCGTGAGTCACGGCGCAGCCGTGTGTTGCGGCTTGTCCGCTTACTGTTTATTATTTAGTATATTTGTGTCCTGGAGCTTTTGCGGAGGATTCCGCTCTCCCTGATCCACTCTGGTATCCAGCGGTGCTGGATAGGAGTAACGGATCAGTGGATCTTTGGTTGTCCTTTTCCCTGGCGGCTAGTCCGCACATACCTTTTGATTTAGTTAGTTAGCTTGTAACCCCTGGCCTGGTTGCTTAGTCAGAGGGCCCCTTGTTATCACCCTGTCTCGGATTTCCCTTTGTCTCCCATTAAGACCTGAGGGGGCATCGGGGTTGGGCAGACATAATCCGCCCTTCGAACGCGGCTGCCATGGGCTCAAGCAACCATAGTCTCGCAGGGGATTTCTGATAACACGGGCGAGACAACGGAGTTAGGGCGCCAGGGGTTACTAGGCTTTCCTGCTCCCACAACCAGCATATCTTCCCAGTACTCTGACCTCAGCCATACGATCTCCTCTGGTCTGGAGTACGGGAATCATAACATTATCATCAGCCATACCACAAAAAAGAAATAAAACTTTTTTTTTTTCTTTTTTGGCCCAGTCCAGTGTCTAGTCTAGAATCCAGTCCGGTGTTTAGAATCCAGTCCGGTGTTTAGAATCCAGTCCGGTGTTTAGAATCCAGTCCGGTGTTTAGAAAAAAAAAAAAAAAAAAAGTCTTGTTTTGTTTAGCAAACTTTAGTCTTGCCTTGTCTTGCCTTGTCTTGCCTTGCCTTGCCTTGTCTTGCCTTGCCTTGCCTTGTCTTGTCTTGTCTAGTTTTAAATCCTCCTATGTCTACTATGCAAGCCCTGCAGGCATCTCTCGCAGCCCTGAACTCTGTATTCAGTGCTTTGAGACCAGAGCGACTAGAAGTTTTGCAGCAATCCCTAAAGCAACTGCAAAACCTTCTGACTAAAATCTTGCTTATTTTGCCAGAAGTCGTTGAGAGTACATCTATCTCTAAAGAGACTCTTGTTCACAGTATGGTGACAAGAGAATCCTCTGGTTTAATTGAAGAGAAAAAGTTTAAAAGTTTTCTGCGGCCCAGGCTCTCAGAAGAGGAGCGTCTGCGTCGCAGAAACTTAAACTTATGCCTATATTGTGGGGGTTTAGGCCATTATCTGCAGACCTGTGAGTTGCGCAAGCCAAAGTGTGGTGACGAGTCTTGCCCTCTGGCCAAGTTGAGTCATGATACAAGACCTACTCCTGTCTCTACTGTGGCAGAGGTACTTGTCACACAACCCACACAAAAAAGCTCTCTGTCCTATAATTGGGGTCCTTGGGCAAGGGAGCCCCATTATAGATTCAGGAATCAAAAGAGAATGTTTCTCTCCTCTCTTGAGGTTCCTGTGGAAGCGGAGTTGCAAGTCCCTGGAGTGGTGCCCGTAGCCCAGGGTCCTGGAGTGGTGCCCGTAGCCCAGGGTCCTGGAGTGGTGCCCGTAGCCCAGGGTCCTGGAGTGGTGCCCGTAGCCCAGGGTCCTGGAGTGGTGCCCGTAGCCCAGGGTCCTGGAGCGGTGCCCGTAGCCCAGGGTCCTGGAGCGGTGCCCGTAGCCCAGGGTCCTGGAGCGGTGCCCGTAGCCCAGGGTCCTGGAGCGGTACCCGATGCCCAGGGTCCTGGAGCGGTACCCGATGCCCAGAGTGCTGGAGCGGTACCCGATGCCCAGAGTGCTGGAGCGGTACCCGATGCCCAGAGTGCTGGAGCGGTACCCGATGCCCAGAGTGCTGGAGCGGTACCCGATGCCCAGAGTGCTGGAGCGGTACCCGATGCCCAGAGTGCTGGAGCGGTACCCGATGCCCAGAGTGCTGGAGCGGTACCCGATGCCCAGAGTGCTGGAGCGGTACCCGATGCCCAGAGTGCTAGAGCTGTACCTGATGCCCAAGCTTATAGAGGGACATCAAATATTGTAGCTCAGGTTTCCATACCAGAAGGGGTCTCAGAAGCTGTTACCCCAGGTAGGGACTTGAGGAGCGCAACCTCAGAAAGGGTATCTAAAACCATAGTTCTTGAAGGGAACTCGAGAAGCAAAACCCCAGAAGGGATCTTTGAAGTAATATCCCCAAGTGGGGTCTCGAGAGACGCAGCCCCAAAGAAGGGTCTAGAAGTCGCTTCCCCAGGAAAGAACTTAAGAAGCATAGCATTAGTGGAGGATCTGAACGTTATTGCTTCAGCAAAAGTCCCGGAAGTCATAGTCCCGGGAGAACTTTCGATTATTATCGACTCAGAGAGGGAGGCCGATGGCCCGATCCCAGTCAGGGAGGCCAACGACCCGGTCCCAGTAAAAGAATCCGAGGTGCTGGCCCCAGCGGGGTTCCCGGAGGCCACTGCCCCAGCGGGGTTCCCGGAGGCCACTGCCCCAGCGGGGTTCCCGGAGGCCACTGCCCCAGCGGGGTTCCCGGAGGCCACTGCCCCAGCGGGGTTCCCGGAGGCCACTGCCCCGGGTGGGGTTCAAAAAGTCACTGCCCCGGGTGGGGTTCAGAAAGTCACTGCCCCGGGTGGGGTTCAGAAAGTCACTGCCCCGGGTGGGGTTCAGAAAGTCACTGCCCCGGGTGGGGTTCAGAAAGTCTCAGCCCCGGGTGGGGTTCAGAGAGTCTCAGCCCCGGGTGGGGTTCAGAGAGTCTCAGCCTCGAGTAAGGTCAATAGTGACCAGGTCCTAGCAAAGCACTCCAGTCAGTCAGATGAGAAGGAAACAGATCCTGACTCTGATATCTCAACATCCATAATCTTTGATGGGGACTTAGCCCAATTTCTGGCGCTTTACAAACACTATTACATTATTATGTTGTCTAGACCATTTCTGGGCATCACTCCAGAGAACCTTGTGCTCTATCTTATTTATTCTTTTAGAGGAGAGCCTTTTGAGTGGGCGACCAGCCTAATGAAAGCTGAAGATCCCATTCTTCAGGATCCCCCAGCATTCAGTGATGCAATTATTAAAAGATATGGTTCCAAAGAAATTGGTTCAGGTTCCTCTAAGTCACCCGTCTTGTCTGCTGAGAGTCCACAAAATACTGTAAACTCGGCACAGGAGTCTCAGCCCGTTGTTGTGACTGCAGGATGTGCCTTTCTGACTACTTCTTCTAATAATAGTACTTTACCAGAAAGTTCAGCTCCCAAGGGTAAGAGACCTGTCTCTGATTTGAACGCAGCCTTGCTGGGTGGTACCATCAGTTCAGACAATGTTTGGGGAATTACCTTGGTCAGACCTAAAGAGCTTTGTAAAAAGAAGAAGAAGAAAAAGAAATAATTTTTTGACTCTTGCCTTGATAAAAAAAAAAAAGATTTTTTTTTCCCTTGTCTTGTGTCCAGTGGCCACCATCAAGGGGAGGGCACTGTTACAAGCTGTGGTTGCAGCTTGTTTCTGTTTTCGTGTCTGTAAGACCAATGTGTCAGGTTTTTTTTTTGTATCCCTTGTTCTGGATAGTCTGAATTTTGGGGTCTTTTGACCCCTCCTCAAGGGGGGGGGTACTGTTATGAGCCACGGCTGTGGCTCATTCCTGTTTTGCAGTTTTGTTCTGTATTTCATGTTATACTTCTGTTTATGTTCCCCGTGGGTGTCATGGGGTGCTCGGAGCTCACCCTTAAGGAGGGGATACTGTTATGAACCACAGGTAGTGGTTCATTCCTATTTTATGTTTATTTAGTTGTCTTGCATGCCAGGATTTCCCATTGCTCTGTTTTGGATTACTCTTGTCTGCTGCCGCTGGTGAGTCTGTGCAATTGCAGCTTGTTCCCATGTGTTCAGCCTCATATGGCTGCTGATTGCATCTTGTCAGCTTAGTCGTGCAGCAGGCCAGCTGCAAGAGATAATTAATTAGGCCTCTCTGATATATGCTGGCTCACTGCAGTTAGCAGATGCTGATGATATTCCTTGGTTTGCAGTCTGCTGTAAGTTTGAGCTGGTTCCTGTCAGGCCCTGTGTGGATTCCTGTGTCAGTCCCTGTGTGGATTCCTGTGTCAGTCCCTGTGTTGATTCCTGTGTCTGATCCCGTGTCCTACCCTGAGTTCCAGTGGATTCTGCCTGTCCTCCAGTTCTGAAAGTCGGTGTCGGCAGCTTCCTGTTTGCCTATGTCAGTTGCAGAAAGTATCCAGTCCTGCTCAAGCCGGTTGTTCCTGTCCTCAGTGGTCCTGTACTCAGAGATTTGTCATCTTTTCCTGGAGTCTGACTGAGCACCTTTAACATCCTGTGGTGTTCGTGAGTCACGGCGCAGCCGTGTGTTGCGGCTTGTCCGCTTACTGTTTATTATTTAGTATATTTGTGTCCTGGAGCTTTTGCGGAGGATTCCGCTCTCCCTGATCCACTCTGGTATCCAGCGGTGCTGGATAGGAGTAACGGATCAGTGGATCTTTGGTTGTCCTTTTCCCTGGCGGCTAGTCCGCACATACCTTTTGATTTAGTTAGTTAGCTTGTAACCCCTGGCCTGGTTGCTTAGTCAGAGGGCCCCTTGTTATCACCCTGTCTCGGATTTCCCTTTGTCTCCCATTAAGACCTGAGGGGGCATCGGGGTTGGGCAGACATAATCCGCCCTTCGAACGCGGCTGCCATGGGCTCAAGCAACCATAGTCTCGCAGGGGATTTCTGATAACACGGGCGAGACAACGGAGTTAGGGCGCCAGGGGTTACTAGGCTTTCCTGCTCCCACAACCAGCATATCTTCCCAGTACTCTGACCTCAGCCATACGATCTCCTCTGGTCTGGAGTACGGGAATCATAACAGCGACGGCATATCACTTGTGTGATCATCTCTGCCTGATTGACAGGCAGGGGTGGTCTGGGGTGTGTCGGTGGCGTTTGGATGGCGTGGTGGCGTTGGGGGAGGTGTGTCCGGACCGTTGCTTGGTCGGGTCACGGCGGCTGCATGACATCACATGCAGCCTCTGCAGCCAAAAACATGGTGGGTAGCTGTCTGCCTTCATAGCTAGGCTGCGTAGGCAGAGAGCTACTCAGCAGGTGCGAAAGCATTGCCGCCATGCGATGCTTTCGCATGTCTGCGGGGGTCAGGACCCGGAATGCGGGGCGGACTTGTCCTGTGCTGGGCGTCCGCCCGCATGTCAAAGATTTGTATCATAGATCAGGTCTGAATTAGGCCCCATGTTTATTGTCTATGGCCATGTAAATGCACAAAGATTAGTGTGTAATGGGTTAGTGGTGGGGGTATGAAATATAGGAAATTCTGTATTTCAGATCCATGGTTTACTCACTGTCACACCCCTAATGCCAATTAGTGAATGCGGTTGTCACCATGTGTTGCCACTCTATCCAAGTTGTGAAACTATGTGCTCTCTTATGACAGTTGTATTTTTAGTTTAACTGGGAACAGAATACAATATTTTCGTTCATTGCAGAAAACATTTTCTCTAAAATAAACCAGACAACACTCATAAACTGTATATTGACTATTTTGGGTAACTATGTGGTTAATTTATAATCTGCACAGGTTGCATGCCAGAATTGATTTAATTTTGCTCTTCTATGGCATATATATTGCACTAGGTGCATGTCTACTCTACAGCCTTTGGAGACGCTTTTATAAACTAGAAGTAAACCTGAGATAGATAAATCTTCAGTGTGTAAATAACAGATTAGAGACACACCTCTTGCCACGTTATAACCAACCTTTCATTGATCACACTTTTCAGTTCTACTCCTAAAATATTGCTCAGTTTTGTCTCTGTTGTGGCTTAACTTAATCATGAGACTGAGGCTATATGAGTAACAGATATAACTGTGCAAAAGTCAGGCTTGCATATTCAACGTTAAAAAGTACCTAACATGCTCAATAAACAATAGTTAGACTGTAGGTGAGGATTAGGAAAGAAATTTCATATTTCATAAAAACAAAAATAAATGGGAAATATAAGTGAAATCAATGCAAATACATAAATAAACCTTATAATGACATATACAGTATGTGCTTGTGCGCAAATGTGAAAAGATGGGGTTGCATAAATAACCTTAATGTATTCAACTAGTCTTTCATAATACAGCAGTAGTACTTGGCGCAATTCAAAAAAGTCCTTGGCAGCCCAGCAAGTGCTCACAAAGTAATAATAATCCTCAGTTTGAATAGAAATTCAAGGTTGAGAGAACATGAAAAAGAATGAAGAAAATAAAACAGTATAAACAAATGTATCAACAAATGTAACCTCTAAAGAATTAGTCATCATTAATTCCATGGGGATTGCAAGTGTATATACACCAGGATCTCATTGTAAAATTTTCATAGTAATATCTTCTGTTCACCTACCCAAAATGATATGTTCCAGGCCGACCACTGAGATGGTCCTTAATCTACAATTGTAAAGTGTAAGGAATTGAATGTCACTGTGGCAAGTGTGTCTCTTCTGTTAATCCTCTTTAGCATTATATACAATAGATATTTTTTTGTAAAGTAGCATGCAACTGTTGTGTAGTCTGTCCAACATAGAGCAAACGTCATGGGCATTGTAATGCATACATAACATTTGTGGGGGTACAAATCACATAACGACGCATGTTACCAGATTGTTCATTAGCAGGGTTAGAATTCCTGGTTGAGTATGTAGTTGAATCATTGACTTAACATGAGTGTATTACCCACTAGTGTCTGTCCAACTTTTTGTTTTACATGGCACATACAGACTATAGCCAAGATCATCCAAGAGTCTAGAGCTGTCATAAAAGGTCTTGATAGCAAACAACTGTGTTAGTGCAGCATCAGCCAAAAATGGAGCTACCAGTGCAATTTGCCAACATAGTATGTGTTTTTTTATTTTTTATTTGTGAGTCCAAAAAAGTCTAGTTACACTTCTACATCAAGGGCTGTCTCTTCTCTTTCTCATTACTCCCCTAGACCCTCTAATTCAGCCAATATGCATATATTTGAACTACTGTATGACTATACTTGTGATTAAATATGTTAGTTTATTACTTTGTATGGTGTTATGGAAATTTGTGGCACCTTATACATAAATGATAATAATAATAATAATAATAATAATAATAAGAAGAAGAAGAAGAAGAAGAAGGAGGAGTAGTCAATCATTGCTCGAAATTGAGCAAAATAAAGCATGCGTCCCAATTTAATCCTTTTTTTAATGAAAAGAAAATCATGACTTTGATGTGTTATTCCACAACAACCTGACCACTTATCAAAATTCTGCTACCTTATTGTACACCTACATCACATATCCTATCAAATGACACCTGAACCATCAAAATCGGTGTTGTCATTTCAGAATAGTTGCTCTCACAAAATTGCTTAGCTGATTAATTATATAGATAATAATAACATTAACACTTTACACTTTTTACATAGACCAGTATTAATTCCATTCCACTGTACAGTAAGTAGTGTAACGAACCTTAGCCGATAATCTTCTTCACATTGCTTGGATAAATCAGAGATGTAGTGGTATAATTACTAAAGTGCGGGTTTTTACAAGTGGAGGTGTTGCCCATAGCAACCAATCAGATTCTAGCTATTATCTTCTACAAGCCGCTAGATAAGTAAAATCTGATTGGTTGCTATGGGCAACACTTCCACTTCTAAAAACCTGCACTTTAGTAAATATACCTCATGATGTCTTTGAACATTTATGTGTCAATTACACCTTCCCTTAAATCTCATAGTGATATTACAGGTTTCTGTTGATAAGGGAAATAATTCAGAATAATTCTTAAAGCTCAGATGATCTGTCTGAACTGCTGTAATATCGGCATGAAGACAGTAAGAGTGATAAAATAAGAAATCTAGTAACCTGTGAAGGGAGATTTCCTCATAGAAAAGGTACTGTATGTAATAAGCACATACTGATGACCCAAAATGATTGTAAGCTCAATGATTCTAATACCTGTGTGCAGTGTTGGACTGGGGCATTACGGGCCTACCGGGTGAATGGAGCAGTAGGTGCCCATACTTAAGTGGTGTGGCCAGCCACCATAGAGGCTTGGCTAACTATTAGAGAGGACTGTTAGGAGGGAGGTTCTTAGTATAGTTACTATAGAAACAAACCAAACACCCATGTTCATCCATATTCCTTGTCTACGGATAACTGACCCTTTAATAGAGTAATACTGTATAATACAAGTGCACAGTGTGGAACCTGACATTAGAGGAGGGGTTGGGGCCCACATGCAGGTTTTCCCCTGTACCCCTATGGGCCAGTCTGTCTTTGCCTGTGTGAACCCATATGAAGGTTAACTTGATGTTCAGCTCAATATGGTTTAGTGAGTCCATGAAGCTTTTGCACACATCAGGGAAATCGCCATATGTACTGGGAAGTCTGCTGGCTCATAAAAATAAGCACAATTTATTGCATAGAAAGGACCCCTGTTAGTGTCAGGTTTACGCTCTACCGGAGCTTGTAGATGTCATCATCCAAGTGCCAGTGTCCTGGCTCTCCAAATGCTTTTAGCGTGAGTCACACTTCTACACCACACTTTTACCAAGGTCCTTTCCGGGTTCGAGCCTGGTAGCTACCAGGGTCAGATTCCTGGGAAGCGTGACATGTGTTATTTTTCTATGACCTCTTCCCACCAAACTTGGACCTGGGTTTCCCCAGCAATAACATGGGTTATAAGTTTAGTGGAAAAGGTGTGTGAATGATAACAGTGCCAACAAACATGTATCCAAATATTTTTCAGTCAACCCTGGTCAAAACCATAATGTAATACCCCTTTCACACCGCCAATGCCGGTTCCCACCTGGGAATTGGAAACGGGTCATCTCCGCACCACCTCTCCCTGTTGTAGTAAATGGGTCCCGGGTCGCATCGACCCAGGAGCCCGTTTACGCTGCCATTGGCCCGGTATTCAACCCGGGTATAACACTGCTTTATTCCTGGGTTGAATTTCTGGGTCATGTGACCCGGGATTTCCGACATGGCTTTTACACCGCACACTGACCTGTGTCGTTCCAGCAATATGCCGGGTCGATGCCGGGTCATTTGTGTGGTGTGAAAGGGGTATAAATGATCTGCCTTTTATTCAGCTGGTCTGACTTGCAATTTGGCAATCCATGGATTGATGGAAAAGAAAATTGAGAGTTTTGGGCTAGTACTAAAAAACACTCTGGAGTCTGACATCTGAAAAACCATACACTCTAGATGTTATACCAAATATGCTCTTTTATTTTTCAATGGCATGAATATTCAGTATAAAAATATCACATAAACAACTGGTTATTCACGATACCAATAAAAGCAGACATGTAAAAAACACCACACATATATAAGATGCTGAACCATGGTCCTAAATGGTCTTTCCTACTAAAGGTGGATTTTGTGTATTAGCTCTTATAAGACACTTCCACAGGATTATGCACAGTCCTTGTGTTGATAAATTTACAGAAAATGACTGGTTAAATCACATATGCTTTCTTTCCTTTGTATATTAAATTTTGGTTGAACAAGTGGTTATCCCTGCAGCTGTACATAATCCTGTGGAAGTGTCTTATAAGAGCTAATATACAAAATACACCTTTAGTAGGAGAGACCATTTAGGACAATGGTTCAGCATTTTATATTCAGTATATGTGATGTTTCTTGATTTTTTTAAATAACAAATACAATATGCATCTGAACAAATTGATAGCAAAATCTATAAATCCTGAACTACAGTGTTAACATATTGGGATACTGTAAAAAAAATAATGCCAAACTTACCTTGTTCATGTTGCATAGTGAAATATTACAGCTCTATCTCATACTGTATATGGGACCAAGGAAAATCCAAAGCAAATCCAAAGCAAATTCTATTCACTGTTTTAGACAGTGAATAGAATCCTAATGGTACAAGTTCAGAGTACTGTAAGAATAACATAACAGAAAGGTTCACAATGATCACATATGACTTCCACTATTAAGACTATGAATGTCCTTGTCTACCACAGGCAAAACATAAAACAAAGGCATTACCATTTAAAGGATATTCGAATTACAGTAATCCAGATTCTGTGTCATCTCTAAGAATCCACCCAATTTGTATTTAGTAAGTAGACAATAATCAATATTGAGAAATTATTATTATTATTATTATTATCCTTTATTTATATGGCGCCACAAGGGTTCCGCAGCACCCAATTACAGAGTACATATGCACATAATCAAAACAGGAAAACAGTGACTTACAGTTGAAGACAATTTAGGACAAGTACAGGGTAACTAAGCATAACTACACCAGTAAATGACAGAGATAAGTTCCAGGTGGCCAAAAAACTGCGAAATTTGGTCAGTTCAGGATTATTAAAGTAAGAAAAGGATAAGCACATGAGGGAAGAGGGCCCTACTCGTGAGAGCTTACATTCTAAGGGGGGAAATGTTCTTATAGTCTAAGAAACTTAATATGGTATTTATAATACGATAACACAGTTGCATTCCCTCAGACCTCATCTAGTCCATTAATACATGGGCCAGTTTTTTTAAAGCTAGATAAATTCTAATTAACTGTATGAAAGTGATTGTGTGAATGCAAATTATACTTCTTGTCTTTGGAAAAAATTTACTGTTCCCAGTAATATGTTTCTCCATCACCTGGGGTTGCAAGGGCACATGTTATGTGAGCTACAGTACTGGTCCTTACCAGAGGTGCTGCTCTCTGAACTCTGTTCTGCACCTAGATGACAGGTAATTAATGACCCAATTACCAGCATGGACTACACCTGACTCTTGATTATTAAGTCTTCTTGAATTATTGATGCTCACTGATGTTTCCTAATGTTACCTGTTCATGTGTTCTGGATCAGGAACTTCTGTTTGGACTTATATTTTATGTTTTGCCTTGCCAAGATACCTGGTGATCTGCTTTGTTAAGTGTATTTCTGTCTTGTCAAATTAATCTGCTTGGTGAAGTTAATCTGCTGCGCATGAATATCTGTATTATCAAAGTAATCTGCATCTCCAGTATAGTTGCCTTATCAAGTGTTTGCATATCAAGTTTACCTGCATCCCCCTGCCATTATTTCATCAATAAACCAAATACTAAATACACTACTACTGTACCTTCTGAATTTTCATTCACTCTGTTTAAAAAAAAAAAAAGACAAATAGGTAGCACTATTTTCTTAAAACAGGTCAATCTGGTAAGCACCATGACTGGTGTATGGCAAATACACATAGGAATTATAAAAGAGGAACATTAAATGGTGAACGTATGGAAAAATAAATCTTTCACTGAGGTTTCCTATAAAGATTTCTAAAATAGTGTATGAATATTATGCTCCATGAGAGGTTCCTGTACTCCATGAGCTCACCTTAGGACACCTGTGTTACAGTGAATCATTGTCAACAATCAGTATTATTAACAACCAGCTGAAGTACCTGGTGTTGCCTGGGTTTAAATCTTCAAGTTATTAAGTTACTAGCTGTTCTACCCATTCTTCACACAGGAGTTTCTGATTTTCATGGTTGTAAATATAAATGAGTGTTAAAAATTTGGTAAATCTATAGAGATGTCAATTTCAGACATCTTAATGTAAGTAAATATTAATCCATGGTACTTGGTGTTACCCGAGGAGCCCCAGTAGCAGATACGGTAAAAAATGTCAGGACCATTTTTGTAGTTTATTACATTCTACTACCCCCTGGAGGTACAATCCAAATCTTGATCCGATAGTCCGTTTGGGCGTTATCGTTCATGCAATGCAAGCCACACATTGGTAATGATGTCATCATGTCAACCCACTGTTCATCCTCTTAGGGGAGGTTTATTAAAATTCTAATTATGTAGCTTTCTTATTTCCTACCTGAGGAATACATGTGCTAAATCTCAGATTCCTAACATATCAGGAAGTAAGAGAATTAGTCAGTGAGTGAGTGAGAGATATGGTAAAAAGTGACAGGACCATTTTTGTAGTTAATGAAATTCTACACACTGGCGGTGCAATCCAAATTTTGATCCGCTTGTCCGCTTGAATGTTATCGTTCATGCAACGCAAGCCACGCATCGGTGATGATGTCATTATGTCAACCCCCTTTTCACACCCTTAGGGGAGGTTTATTAAAATTATAATTATGTAGTTTTCCTATTTCCCACCTGAAGAATACCTATGTTTAATTCCAGCTTCCTAACATATTGGGAAAGAAGAGAATTAGTGATGAGTGAGTGCTTTCACATATATATATATATATATATATATATATATATAGATCAATGAGTTAGAGCTAACCATCAAAATTTTAAAAATAATTAGCAGCTGTTCCAACATAACCATGAGGTAGCTGACCAGTGTTAATTTTGTGTGTGTGTGTGTGTGTGTGTGTGTGTGTGTGTGTGTGTGTGTGTGTGTGTGTGTGGAGGGGGTTGTCACCAGTTGCCCAAATCCCTAGCTTTCTTTTCTGTTCAGCTTTATAATCACTCTTACAAATGTGTAGGTCAGACAGTCCATAGTCAGCATTACATATCAGATATGAGCTTCTAACCATTCAGCTAACACCTATTAATGCCTGAATGCTGTGCTGAACAGACAGGATTTCATCATCTCTCCCTCTAAGGATTTATGTAGAAGGCTCCTGTTGTTACTACTTGGTATATTAATCTAGATTCAGCTTTCCAGCTCATGTAGCGTGTCTATCATAATTACTGCATATTCAACACAGCAGTATATATCCAGCTACATACCTTACTCCTGCAGTGCTCCTAGCTGCTTCATACTCTGTTCCTCAGTATCTCACCAGCCTCTATGAGTATTAATCCTCTCATTACAGTGCATTTTCAGTTACAGTCATCTCTGTACTATTGTACATGTAAGTTCCTATGGTGTCTTCACCATCTGTGCTAGACTTCCACTAGTGCATGCTTCTCATCAAGTACACCGTCTTCAATAAGTTACACTTCAATAAGTCACATTTCCCTACCTGCTTATCCCTGTGCTACCCTAGAGTACTGTGACCTGCTAGTCCTCTGCAGCTAAGTCCATCCTGCCTTGTGGCAGCTCTTGGTGAACAAAAGAGGGCTAGCTAGACTCAGCATTCCAAGGTCAGCAGTACCAAACTGAGAAGGTAGACTCATTATGATGGTACATACATTTCACTTGAACAGGAAAACATTTTCTGCAAATCATGTGTAAATTGTGGAACTATGTGAAAGCACAAACTGAAGCCTGGACATTGTCATTGACATCAATACTCTCTGTGCCCTCACTGACATTGCTCACATTTTTGCTGTCACATTGTCCTCTATAATGTCATATTGGCCAGCACTCTGTATATATTTTTCATCTGAACAGCTAACACAATCCCATAACTAGCAGACTTATTATATGCAGTGCTCAATGTTATGGTATTGGTAATCTATGTTTACTTCCTGTCATGTGCTAGATCTACTGTCCACCACCCATTTACAAGGTCCAGCATTCTTCTTTAATGTTCATTCCATGCTTCATGAAAACCAGGAAGCATCATTTGTGAAGAGGCCCACACCTATATAGTAATTAGTGTTGTGAAACACCATTTTTTATAAAATAAGTCTAGGCATCCGGTCGACTGGCCAACATTCAAATGATTGCGTTGACCATTCAGGTGGGCAGGAAAAATTTTTAGGTTTCCATCTGATAGACTAAGCCATTTTTTCATGACACTAATCTTTAGTAATTTTTTTTCTCTGTCACTGCACTATTTTTTGTGTTTTTGTCATGGATTGCAGGACACTTCTGCCCATGTGGGTTACTTAATGTAAGATCTAGGGGATTAACAAAACATGAGCTGAATAAAATTCTACAGTAGTTTATATATTTTTTAGCTTTTACTGTTACACTTCAGTGTTTCTATATATAAAATTACCAATTCCCAATAACATGATTTTCCTAAATCAGAATAAGATTTTGATAAGAGCAAAATCTGCGACCAAATCTGAATAACCCCCTTGATTCTAAGTAAATGTGCGATTACCACTGATACCAATGTTATCTCGATGATGTTTGTATTGATGGTGATTTGTCACTATTTGGAGTGCAAAGTTGCAATTGACATGTGACTTCCATGAAACTTAGGCCCTCATTACGAGTTGATCGCTCGCTAGCTACTTTTAGCAGCCATGCAAACGCATAGTCGCCGCCCACGGGGGAGTGTATTTTCGCTTTGCAAGTATGTGAACACGTGTGCAGCCGAGCAGGACGAAAAAGTTTTTTGCAGTTTCTGAGTAGCTTTGGACTTACTCAGCTCTTGTGATCACTTCAGTCTTTTTGGTCCCGGAATTGATGCAGACACCCGCCCTGCAAACGCTTGGACACGCTTGCGTTTTCCCAAACACTCCCTGAAAATGGTCAGTTGACACCCACAAACGCCCTCTTCCTATCAATGTCCTTGTGATTGGCTGTGCGAATGGATTCTTCGTTAAATCCATTGCCAAGCAACGATCCGCTTTGTACTCGTATGACGCGCCTGCGCATTGCGGTGCATATGCATGCTCAGTAGTAACCTATTCGCTGCTCTGCAAAAAACGTCAGCGAGCAATCAACTCGGAATGACCCCCATAATCTTTTGTAAATTCGCAATTAGCAAAATCACAGCTTTTTTGCAAAAAAAAAGGGCAAATCAACCACAGTCGACCTTTATTAAATTTCTCTCTTAGTGTTTAAATTTTGCAAACATGGAATAAATGGAAACACTCTGAGATATTATTTTTCTTCTAGGTATTAATACATTCATACGACTGGGAAAGGTTTGCAACTCAATGAAAATGAAGGCTTATCCACCTTGGAGTCACTTGTTACATGCTCACAACAAATGCACTTCTTATAAGTATAAAATCAAAGGGCACCAACAAAGTGATGATTTGTTCCCCCTCCCGCACCCATGTTGGGAAATATTAATGAGGCCATCATCATATTAATCCCTTTTGTTTTGCATGAACACATGTACTACTGATCAATTGCGGATTTTGACATGCTGTACTGTACTGTATTGCTGTTATTAGTTGTGTTTTATATCATATATTTAACAATACATCTACAAGAAGAATATATTGTATGAGAGAAGCATCCATAAAACTCCACATTTGGAAAATAAATTTAGGTTGTTATTTTAATATGTGTTATTGCATTTATATTTTGCCTCCAGGATCAGTTGTTTCTCTTTACTAATTTTTCTCATTATTTGTGGAAGCGTGGTGACACTTTAAGGCTTTTCCAATCACAGTAGCCTCTGGTCCATTTTAGTGTGATATTTTTCTGTACACTGATGGTTTTGCTAGATGGATAATGACTGAATTGATCCCACAGAGGCCTAAACATTAAAAAAAATAGTGGTATTGTAACATAAAGAGAGATTTCAGACCCTCATTAATAACACTGAGAGTTTTTCTATCAATAAATTGTACTGTAGGTTGCAGTCAGATTTAAGTTTGAGATTACACACTGTATGGGATCTCTATCTAATGGCATACTTTGGCATGATTCATTTAATTCCACTCAGTCATACGTATATCTATACGTATATGTATATGTAAGAGTTCAATTAGAGTTGGACATGTCTCTACTGTTTATGTAAATTACACATTGTATATACTACTGTATGTATATTTTTTTCATAACATACTGAGATGGACTCATTTTTAGATGTGTACAACCATAGGTGTCGATTTATGTTTTTGCTGGTGGGTGCTCGGCGGGAGCAGGAATGAACGGTCGGCCGCGGCAGTGACTAATGCCCATTACACATTATGCAACACACCGTAATGCCCATAACACATTATGCAACACACAGTAATGCCTATTAGACATTATGCAACATACCGTAATGCCTATTACACATTGTGCCACACATCGTAATGCCCATTAAACATTATGCTACACACCACAATGCCCATTATGCATTATGCCACACACCATAATGCCCATTATGCAATATTCCACACACCGTAATGCCTATCACTCACTATGCAACACACCATAATGCCTATTAGACATTATGCCACACACCGTAATGTCTATTACATGTTATGCTACACACCATAACAACCATTATGCATTATGCCACATACTTTAATGTCAATTACATATTGTGCAACTCACAGTTATGGCCCTGACACCATTTTATGCCCCACACACAATAATGCCTCTTACAAATGATGCCACACAGTAAGGCTTCTAATTACTTTTAAATTACCTGCTTGTTGTCAGGGGTCTCATGCTCGTTGCTAAGGGTTTCATGCATGTTGTCAGGGGTTTCATGATCTGGGTTCCATGCTCACCAGAGTCTCCAGCATGTTGGCAGGGGTCTCCTGCACATTGCCAGGGGTTTCATGTGTGTTTCCAGGGGAAGGAGGGCAGGACGACTTTTAGGAGAGAGATGTTATAAAAGGACAATGGGGGGGGGGGGGCAACCAGATATTGCACAAGAGCTATAGCTGATAAGCTCCAGGTTTTTTGAATGGATGACGCACCTACTGGGCTGACAGAGGTCATCCTCACCTCTGTAATACACCTGGTATACCCAGTGGGAATTTCCCACTGTTATGTGGGCCACTGATCCAGCGGAACTCCCCTTATTGATTTATGGCTCCGTCAGCCGCAGAACACTTCTTCTGCATGTGTGTTGGTGAGCCGCGGGCGGGAGGACAGCGCAGGGAGGGTGGCCTTGAGGGAGTGTGGTGTGACATCAGCACGTCACACCGGACAGTGCAGGGATGGTGGGAGGGAGCGCTGTGTGGCATCAGCAGTCACACCATGGGCAGGAACACAGCGCATGGCAGGCGGGAGCGCGGTGTGACATCAGCACGTCACATCGCGAGCCGGCCGGTGCTGGATAGGCCTGGTGGGTGCTTAACATCTTCGTGGGTGCTCGGGCCCGGGAGCACCCACTGAATCAGCGCCCATATGTACAACTCAACTTACGTATTTAAATGTGCAGTGGGATGTAACGGAGTCCAAGATTGCTAGAGGTGCGGGATGCCGGCTGATCTCGGACATTTATTTAAAGAGGCAATCACTTACATGCAAAACCATGCCTTGTAAGCGATTGCCCCTTTAAAAAACGTCTGAGATTGTTCGGCATCCCACATCTCCAGCAATCCATCCCACATCTCCAGCAATCTCGAACTCCATTACATTTCAGCGGTACTGTTTAAATGTGATTTATGTGGGTCTTCTAACAATTGGTGACATTAGGCAGGTGGGCTTTTCCTGACACAGTTGCAACCCGTGCGACCGCAGAATCTCCTCCTTCTCAGGTATTTTAATCAGCCTCTGTGACAGTAAGAGGAAACTATTTCCTCTTCCTTGAAGGAGTCAGTTTGTGACATTGGTGGTCTGGGACCACCAACATCATGTGTTCTTTGTGCACCCCAGCTTTTGCCTAGGGTGCCAAGAAACCTTGCACCAGTCCTGTACATATGGATCTATAGTCACTGGGCTGGGGTGAAGCAGGTAATGTTATAGGGAGATCAAAGGCAACATCTAAGTAATGCCACAGGGGACATCAACAGTACAGGGGGAGTCTACAGAAGTAGATCAATTGCTGCAGATCTAAATGGTTGTTGACAAATGCTACAAGAGTGAGAGTATGATACTAAAGAGGTCTTCTCGATACACCCACAAGCTGTTATTAGACACCCAGTAGTCATACATGTTTTGTTCCAAAATATTACATACGTTTTAAAAAATATATATAATTTACCTGATTACCTCATTAATAAATATTGAAATTTTTATGAAAAAAAAAACATTAGTCAGTTAAGAGGTTAAAACATGTGTTAGGAGCAAAACTGTGTTGACATTTAAATGCACCTCACAGTGTTAAGCCTCCATCACCTCTTGGTTGATAATGATGATTGGATTATAGGAGAGATAAAGCCAAAAACAAATCTGCTCAAATCCTGTTTCTATGATTACTGTATATTCAATTGAAATAAAGTACTGCAAATCTGAATTAATCAAATACATACATATATGGTAAATCAAAGAAAAACACAAGAATGTCACAATTATACAAGCTCGGTCATTCTATGGAAAAAAAATGAAATTCTAAGTTCACAGTTTGATCAAATTTAAGTCTCTACCAATTTATTCTGACCTCCTCATGTGGGTTCTTATGCTAACGTTTAGAAAAAATCAATTTCTGAACTATAGAACATACATATTTGAAGAAAATCCACAGCACTCATATGCACTTAAGCAATTTCATTTTTATTACTGATGCAACCAACTAAAAATAACATTTAATTCTATACATTCTCAAAATCTGTTTATACTGTGTGCTAGAAGCTATGTAATTCCAACATCTGATCCATCCAAACAGATATTGTAACACATTTGGATCTGCCCACTTGAGTGATAGGGACATCAGGGCAGTGCACAATGCATTCTATGTACTAGCAATATTATCTATTGTCTAGCTTATTGATAAAAAAAACCTGTTTGACGCAAATAGGTTGGTTAGTTTGAAATCCCAGAACATCATTGTACTGTGCAAACAATGCTTACATATTTCAGGATACACTGTAATTATAGGTTCTGTGAATAATTTATGTTTGGAAGAACATGTTTAAATGTTCCCTTGCAGATGTTTTTCAGCAGGAGAGAGTAAACCATCTGCTCTTAGTGTAAACCTGCTGTGCAGTTACAGTTCAAACAGTGAAAGTTGCTTCATGTTAATTCTTACAATCCCCAAATAAGTCGTTGATAGAATTGCAAGTGCAGCTGCAATTGTCTGCAATTTTACATCACAACTCCGAATACCCAACGTCCTTGTAAAGATGTCAGTGTGATACATCACTGATTGTAATTGCTGAAGTTTATTGACGGTGGACACTATGGATATACTTGAACAGGTTACTGTACTAAAGGGAAGTCCTATTATTCAGTCAATTACACAGATTACTATTCCTCTTCTACATAACTTGAGAACACATATTTTATAGCCTACTGCTGCAGTTACTATTGCAACTGAAATACAATCTTACTTGCTTGTTCTCAGTGAATATCTTAAAGACTCCCAAATGCTGAAATGCTGGGGATCTATCACGGGCTTACAAGAGAGTAGACCAGCCCACTTCACACAGTAATGCGCAGTTTATGATATAATTCATAGTGAGTTGTATCATTGTAGCCTCGCCTCCACTGTTGGTGATGAGACCATGATGATGCAATTAATAAATCCATACACCCCACACCTCTCATCTGGACCTCCTGTTCATCATTTCCAGGGCAACCTGGGTAAAAAGAGTGCATGTATTAGAATATGATAATATATGTCATTAGTATTTCTAAACTATAGCAGGTATCATTTGTTTAAACATTTGGCATATAAGATACTGTTAAAGTCTGTCAAGGAGGGCTGATCTTCAATACATCTGTTCTTCCATTAACTCACTCTTCTTGTATTAACTGTAGTGATGTGCACCGGACATTTTTCGGGTTTTGTGTTTTGGTTTTGGATTCGGTTCCGCGGCCGTATTTTGGATTCGGGCGCGTTTTGGCAAAACCTCCCTGAAAATTTTTTGTCGGATTCGGGTGTGTTTTGGATTCGGGTGTTTTTTTTAACAAAAAAACCCTCAAAAACAGCTTAAATCATAGAATTTGGGGGTCATTTTGATCCCATAGTATTATTAACCTCAATAACCATAATTTACACTCATTTTCAGTCTATTCTGAACACCTCACACCTCACAATATTAATTTAGTCCTAAAATTTGCACCGAGGTCGCTGGATGGCTAAGCTAAGCGACACAAGTGGCCGACACAAACACCTGGCCCATCTAGGAGTGGCACTGCAGTGTCAGGCAGGATGGCACTTTAAAAAAATAGTCCCCAAACAGCACATGATGCAAAGAGAAAAAGAGGCGCACCAAGGTCGCTGTGTGACTAAGTTAAGCGACACAAGTGGCCGACACAAACACCTGGCCCATCTAGGAGTGGCACTGCAGTGTCAGGCAGGATGGCACTTCAAAAAAATATTCCCCAAACAGCACATGATGCAAAGAGAAAAAGAGGCGCACCAAGGTCGCTGTGTGACTAAGTTAAGCGACACAAGTGGCCGACACAAACACCTGGCCCATCTAGGAGTGGCACTGCAGTGTCAGGCAGGATGGCACTTCAAAAAAATATTCCCCAAACAGCACATGATGCAAAGAAAAAAAGAGGCGCACCAAGGTCGCTGTGTGACTAAGCTAAGCGACCCAAGTGGCCGACACAAACACCTGGCCCATCTAGGAGTGGCACTGCAGTGTCAGGCAGGATGGCACTTCAAAAAAATTGTCCCCAAACAGCACATGATGCAAAGAAAAATGAAAGAAAAAAGAGGTGCAAGATGGAATTGTCCTTGGGCCCTCCCACCCACCCTTATGTTGTATAAACAGGACATGCACACTTTAACGAACCCATCATTTCAGCGACAGGGTCTGCCACACGACTGTGACTGAAATGACTGGTTGGTTTGGGCCCCCACCAAAAAAGAAGCAATCAATCTCTCCTTGCACGAACTGGCTCTACAGAGGCAAGATGTCCACCTCATCATCATCCTCCGATTCCTCACCCCTTTCACTGTGTACATCCCCCTCCTCACAGATTATTAATTCGTCCCCACTGGAATCCACCATCTCAGGTCCCTGTGTACTTTCTGGAGGCAATTGCTGCTGGTGAATGTCTCCACAGAGGAATTGATTATAATTAATTTTGATGAACATCATCTTCTCCACATTTTCTGGAAGTAACCTCGTACGCCGATTGCTAACAAGGTGAGCGGCTGCACTAAACACTCTTTCGGAGTACACACTGGAGGGAGGGCAACTTAGGTAGAATAAAGCCAGTTTGTGCAAGGGCCTCCAAATTGCCTCTTTTTCCTGCCAGTATACGTACGGACTGTCTGACGTGCCTACTTGGATGCAGTCACTCATATAATCCTCCACCATTCTTTCAATGGTGAGAGAATCATATGCAGTGACAGTAGACGACATGTCAGTAATCGTTGGCAGGTCCTTCAGTCCGGACCAGATGTCAGCACTCGCTCCAGACTGCCCTGCATCACCGCCAGCGGGTGGGCTCGGAATTCTTAGCCTTTTCCTCACACCCCCAGTTGCGGGAGAATGTGAAGGAGGAGATGTTGACGGGTCACGTTCCGCTTGACTTGACAATTTTCTCACCAGCAGGTCTTTGAACCTCTGCAGACTTGTGTCTGCCAGAAAGAGAGATACAACATAGGTTTTAAATCTAGGATCGAGCACGGTGGCCAAAATGTAGTGCTCTGATTTCAACAGATTGACCACCCGTGAATCCTGGTTAAGCGAATTAAGGGCTCCATCCACAAGTCCCACATGCCTAGCGGAATCGCTCTGTTTTAGCTCCTCCTTCAATGTCTCCAGCTTCTTCTGCAAAAGCCTGATGAGGGGAATGACCTGACTCAGGCTGGCAGTGTCTGAACTGACTTCACGTGTGGCAAGTTCAAAGGGTTGCAGAACCTTGCACAACGTTGAAATCATTCTCCACTGCGCTTGAGTCAGGTGCATTCCCCCTCCTTTGCCTATATCGTGGGCAGATGTATAGGCTTGAATGGCCTTTTGCTGCTCCTCCATCCTCTGAAGCATATAGAGGGTTGAATTCCACCTCGTTACCACCTCTTGCTTCAGATGATGGCAGGGCAGGTTCAGGAATGTTTGGTGGTGCTCCAGTCTTCGGCACGCGGTGGCTGAATGCCGAAAGTGGCCCGCAATTCTTCGGGCCACCGACAGCATCTCTTGCACGCCCCTGTCGTTTTTTAAATAATTCTGCACCACCAAATTCAATGTATGTGCAAAACATGGGACGTGCTGGAATTTGCCCAGATGTAATGCACGCACAATATTGGTGGCGTTGTCCGATGTCACAAATCCCCAGGAGAGTCCAATTGGGGTAAGCCATTCTGCGATGATGTTCCTCAGTTTCCGTAAGAGGTTGTCAGCTGTGTGCCTCTTATGGAAAGCGGTGATACAAAGCGTAGCCTGCCTAGGAACGAGTTGGCATTTGCGAGATGCTGCTACTGGTGCCGCCGCTGCTGTTCTTGCTGCGGGAGGCAATACATCTACCCAGTGGGCTGTCACAGTCATATAGTCCTGAGTCTGCCCTGCTCCACTTGTCCACATGTCCGTGGTTAAGTGGACATTGGGTACAACTGCATATTTTAGGACACTGGTGACTCTTTTTCTGAGGTCTGTGTACATTTTCGGTATCACCTGCCTAGAGAAATGGAACCAAGATGGTATTTGGTACCGGGGACACAGTACCTCAACCAAGTCTCTAGTTGCCTCTGAATTAACGGTGGATACCGGAACCACGTTTCTCACCGCCCAGGCTGCCAAGGCCTGAGTTATCCGCTTTGCAGCAGGATGACTGCTGTGATATTTCATCTTCCTCGCAAAGGACTGTTGGACAGTCAATTGCTTACTGGAAGTAGTACAAGTGGTCTTCCGACTTCCCCTCTGGGATGACGATCGACTCCCAGCAGCAACAACAGCAGCGCCAGCATCAGTAGGCGTTACACTCAAGGATGCATCGTAGGAATCCCAGGCAGGAGAGGACTCGTCAGACTTGCCAGTGACATGGCCTGCAGGACTATTGGCTTTCCTGTGTAAGGAGGAAATTGACACTGAGGGAGTTGGTGGTGTGGTTTGCAGGAGCTTGGTTACAAGAGGAAGGGATTTAGTTGTCAGTGGACTCCTTCCGCTGTCACCCAAAGTTTTTGAACTTGTCACTGACTTCTGATGAATGCGGTCCAGGTGACGTATAAGGGAGGATGTTCCTAGGTGGTTAACGTCCTTACCCCTACTTATTACAGATTGACAAAGGCAACACACGGCTTGACACCTGTTGTCCGCATTTGTGTTGAAATAATTCCACACAGAAGAGCTGATTTTTTTTGTATTTTGACCAGGCATGTCAATGGCCATATTCGTCCCACGGACAACAGGTGTCTCCCCGGGGGCCTGACTTAAACAAACAACCTCACCATCAGAATCCTCCTTGTCAATTTCCTCCCCAGCACCAGCAACACCCATATCCTCATCCTGGTGTACTTCAACAGTGACATCTTCAATTTGACTATCAGGAACTGGACTGCGGGTGCTCCTTCCAGCACTTGCAGGGGGCGTGCAAATGGTGGAAGGCGCAAGCTCTTACCGTCCAGTGTTGGGAAGGTCAGGCATCGCAACCGACACAATTGGACTCTCCTTGGGGATTTGTGATTTAGAAGAACGCACAGTTCTTTGCTGTGCTTTTGCCAGCTTAAGTCTTTTCATTTTTCTAGCGAGAGGATGAGTGCTTCCATCCTCATGTGAATCTGAACCACTAGCCATGAACATAGGCCAGGGCCTCAGCCGTTCCTTGCCACTCCGTGTCGTAAATGGCATATTGGCAAGTTTACGCTTCTCATCAGACGCTTTCAATTTTGATTTTTGGGTCATTTTACTGAACTTTTGTTTTTTGGATTTTACATGCTCTCTACTATGACATTGGGCATCGGCCTTGGCAGACGACGTTGATGGCATTTCATCGACTCGGCCATGACTAGTGGCAGCAGCTTCAGCACGAGGTGGAAGTGGATCTTGATCTTTCCCTATTTTAACCTCCACATTTTTGTTCTCCATTTTTTAATGAGTGGAATTATATGCCAGTATCAATAGCAATGGCCTACTACTATATATACTGCGCACAACTGAAATGCACCACAGGTATGGATGGATAGTATACTTGACGACAAAGAGGTAGGTACAGCAGTGGCCTACTGTAACGTACTGCTATATATTATATACTGGTGGTCAGCAAACTGTGCAAAACTGAAATGCACCACAGGTATGGATGGATAGTATACTTGACGACACAGAGGTAGGTACAGCAGTGGCCTACTGTACCGTACTGCTATATATTATATACTGGTGGTCAGCAAACTGTGCAAAACTGAAATGCACCACAGGTATGGATGGATAGTATACTTGACGACATAGAGGTAGGTACAGCAGTGGCCTACTGTACCGTACTGCTATATATTATATACTGGTGGTCAGCAAACTGTGCAAAACTGAAATGCACCACAGGTATGGATGGATAGTATATTTGATGACACAGAGGTAGGTACAGCAGTGGCCTACTGTACCGTACTGCTATATATTATATGCTGGTGGTCAGCAAACTGTGCAAAACTGAAATGCACCACAGGTATGGATGGATAGTATACTTGACGACACAGAGGTAGGTACAGCAGTGGCCTACTGTACCGTACTGCTATATATTATATACTGGTGGTCAGCAAACTGTGCAAAACTGAAATGCACCACAGGTATGGATGGATAGTATACTTGACGACATAGAGGTAGGTACAGTAGTGGCCTACTGTACCGTACTGCTATATATTATATACTGGTGGTCAGCAAACTGTGCAAAACTGAAATGCACCACAGGTATGGATGGATAGTATATTTGATGACACAGAGGTAGGTACAGCAGTGGCCTACTGTACCGTACTGCTATATATTATATGCTGGTGGTCAGCAAACTGTGCAAAACTGAAATGCACCACAGGTATGGATGGATAGTATACTTGACGACACAGAGGTAGGTACAGCAGTGGCCTACTGTACCGTACTGCTATATATTATATACTGGTGGTCAGCAAACTGTGCAAAACTGAAATGCACCACAGGTATGGATGGATAGTATACTTGACGACATAGAGGTAGGTACAGTAGTGGCCTACTGTACCGTACTGCTATATATTATATACTGGTGGTCAGCAAACTGTGCAAAACTGAAATGCACCACAGGTATGGATGGATAGTATACTTGACGACACAGAGGTAGGTACAGCAGTGGCCTTCTGTACCGTACTCCTATATATTATATACTGGTGGTCAGCAAAATTATGCACTGTACTCCTACTATATACTGTCTACAATGCAGCACAGATATGGAGTGTTTTTCAGGCAGACAACGTATACTGGTGGTCACTGGTCAGCAAAACTCTGCACTGTACTCCTCCTATATAATATTACACTGGTGGTCCCCAGTCCCCACAATAAAGCAGCACACTGAGCACAGATATGGAGTGTTTTTCAGGCAGACAACGTATACTGGTGGTCACTGTCAGCAAAACTCTGCACTGTACTCCTGCTATATAAGACAGCTGCTCCCCAGTCCCCACAATTAAGCAGTGTGAGCACAGATATATGCAGCACACTGAGCACAGATAAGGAGCATTTTTTTTCATGCAGAGAACGGATAAAACTGGTGGTCACTGATCAGCAAAACTCTGCACTGTACTCCTTCTATATTAATATACAGCTGCTCCCCAGTCCCCACAATTAAGCAATAAGTAAAGCAAGCACAAATATTTGCATCAACGATACACGGAGAGGACGCCAGCCACGTCCTCTCCCTAACATTTCCAATGCACTAATGAAAATGGCGGCGACGCGCGGCTGCTTATATAGAATCCGAATCTCGCGAGAATCCGACAGCGGGATGATGACGTTCAGGCGCGCTCGGGTTAACCGAGCCATACGGGAGAATCCGAGTATGCCTCGGACCCGTGTAAAAAGTGTGAAGTTCGGGGGGGTTCGGTTTCCGAGGAACCGAACCCGCTCATCACTAATTAACTGTCAAAGCAGTGACTTGAAATATTGTAGCTCTATAAGATGCCACCAACCATACATTGGGGGTAATTCAGATCTGATCGCAGCAGCAAATTTGTTAGCTAATGGGCAAAACCATGTGCACTGCAGGTGGAGTAGGTGTAACGTGCAGAGAGTTAGATTTGGGTGGGTTGTTTTGTTTCTCTGCAGAGTAAATACTGGCTGCTTTATTTTTACACTGCTATTTAGATTTCAGTTTGAACACTCTCCACCCAAATCTAACTCTCTCTGCACATGTTACATCTGACCCCCTGCAGTGCTCATGGTTTTGCCCATTAGCTAATAAATTTGCTGCTGCGATCAGATCTGAATTAGGCCCCTTGACCGCTCCTCCTCCTACAGCATATTTCTACCAGTCTATAACTGTGGAAAACAATAACTGACCTCTAATGCAAGGAGGGGTGTGTGGCCTCCTGAAGGGTGTAGCTTTATTTCACTCTCTAGAGATCATTTGCTAACATTGCGTTTAGGTGCAACCAATTACAAACTTGCGTTCATTGTCTAACTTAATCAGATACATAATAAGTGGTAGTTGCTGTGATTAAGTTTACATTTTGCACCTAACTGCTGTTAAATTAGCATTTGTACAGTATCTTCTATTCCAGTGAGAACTAAATGAAAATTCCAAGCTGTGAATAAAAATGTTGGGTCAAGGCTTAGCAGCAAAGTTTACTGTATTAATGAGTGTTTAACAAGCTAGGATTCATTTCATGTTATCTCATTTTTCTCTTTCCTGCAATCTCCTAGTAAAATCACTAGAATTTCAAACCTACTTCTTTCAATAAAATATGTTTATTTAGGACTTTAAGAGAAAGTAGATTCCATTGAACGGACATTTCTGATTTAGTGCTGCCTGAAGTCCCTTGCAGCACCACCCTTGATCGCACATACTCTTCAGTACTTTGTTAAGCTATTCATCACCAGGCATGCCATTATAAATTTCAGCCACTAGTATAAATATGGGCCATGGTCATGGTGTTGGCTCTTCGAGAGGTAGTCATCCATAGATACAGATGGACCATAGAAGGTTAGGGTTAGGCTGTGGGAGGGGATGGTTAGAATTAGGTTGTGTAAGGGGGCAGTTAGGGTTAGGGTGTGGGAGAGGTGGGCTAGGGTTGGACTGTGGGAGGGGTAGGTTAGGGTAAAAATACTTAACAAAATCCTTCAGGATTCCGCTGCTGGGATTCTCACTGTCAGGATTTTATACCCAACCCAATTTTGGCTCAATCTGAGTAGCTAGCCTGAATGAAGGACTGTTATAGGAAACTGTGGAATCCATTATACAGTAAATGAAACCTTGCATGGTCTTCTAATTTAATAAGCCTTAGTGCGAATGTAAAGTAATGGTAGCGTAAAGTAGCTTTATCTTTAAAATGCAAATATAAAAAAGTGCAAAAATTAAATCAAATATGCAGATAACAAGTCAGTCTTATACTGCTATTCAATATACAGTTGTACAGAACACTATGCAAATAAACATCAAATATATGAATTATTATTTTATTTATAGTTACAGTCTTTTGTAGAGATGAGCGGGTTCGGTTCCTCGGAATCCGAACCCCCCCGAACTTCAGCCTTTTTACACGGGTCCGAGGCAGACTCGGATCTTCCCGCCTTGCTCGGTTAACCCGAGCGCGCCCGAACGTCATCATCCCGCTGTCGGATTCTCGCGAGGCTCGGATTCTATCGCGAGACTCGGATTCTATATAAGGAGCCGCGCGTCGCCGCCATTTTCACACGTGCATTGAGATTGATTGGGAGAGGACGTGGCTGGCGTCCTCTCCGTGTAGAATAGATTAGAGAGACACTTGATTTACTACTTGGGGAGCATTAGGAGTACTCAGTACAGTGCAGAGTTTTGCTGATAGTGACCAGTGACCACCAGTTTTATTTATAATCCGTTCTCTGCCTGAAAAAAAACGATACACAGTCACATACCATATCTGTGCTCAGCCTCAGTGTGCTGCATGATAATATCATCTATGTATATCTGACTGTGCTGAGTGCTCACTGCTCACACAGCTGAATTGTGGGGGAGACTGGGGTGCAGTTAATAGCAGGAGTACAGTGCACACTTTTGCTGCCAGTGTGAATGACCAGTGACCACCAGTATATTGTCTGCCTGAAAAAGTTAAACAAACACTCCTGTGGTGTTTTTTTATTTTATTCTATAAACGCATTCTGCTGACAGTGTCCAGCAGGTCCGTCATTCATTATATTATATAAATATTTACCTGCAGTAGTGTTATATTTTTTTTGTTCATCTTTATCATCTCTATATTAGCAGACGCAGTACGGTAGTCCACGGCTGTGGCTACCTCTGTGTCGTCAGTGCTCGTCCATAATTGTATACCTACCTGTGGTGGGTTTTTTTTTTCTATCTTCTTCATACTAGTAGTTTAGGAGTCTGCTGACAGTGTCCAGCAGGTCCGTCATTATATTATATACATACCTGCAGTAGTGATATATATATATATTTTTTATATCATTATCATCTCTATACTAGCAGACGCAGTACGGTAGTCCACGGCTGTGGCTACCTCTGTGTCGTCAGTGCTCGTCCATAATTGTATACCTACCTGTGGTGGGTTTTTTTTTTCTATCTTCTTCATACTAGTAGTTTAGGAGTCTGCTGACAGTGTCCAGCAGGTCCGTCATTATATTATATATACCTGCAGTAGTGATATATATATATTTTTTATATCATTATCATCTCTATACTAGCAGACGCAGTACGGTAGTCCACGGCTGTAGCTACCTCTGTGTCGTCAGTGCTCGTCCATAATTGTATACCTACCTGTGGTGGGGTTTTTTTTTCTATCTTCTTCATACTAGTAGTTTAGGAGTCTGCTGACAGTGTCCAGCATGTCCGTCATTATATTATATATACCTGCAGTAGTGATATATATATATTTTTATATCATTATCATCTCTATACTAGCAGACGCAGTACGGTAGTCCACGGCTGTAGCTACCTCTGTGTCGTCAGTGCTCGTCCATAATTGTATACCTACCTGTGGTGGGGTTTTTTTTTCTATCTTCTTCATACTAGTAGTTTAGGAGTCTGCTGACAGTGTCCAGCATGTCCGTCATTATATTATATATACCTGCAGTAGTGATATATATATATTTTTTATATCATTATCATCTCTATACTAGCAGACGCAGTACGGTAGTCCACGGCTGTAGCTACCTCTGTGTCGTCAGTGCTCGTCCATAATTGTATACCTACCTGTGGTGGGGTTTTTTTTTCTATCTTCTTCATACTAGTAGTTTAGGAGTCTGCTGACAGTGTCCAGCAGGTCCGTCATTATATTATATATACCTGCAGTAGTGATATATATATATTTTTTATATCATTATCATCTCTATACTAGCAGACGCAGTACGGTAGTCCGCGGCTGTAGCTACCTCTGTGTCGTCAGTGCTCTTCCATAATTGTATACCTACCTGTGGTGGGGTTTTTTTTTCTATCTTCTTCATACTAGTAGTTTAGGAGTCTGCTGACAGTGTCCAGCAGGTCCGTCATTATATTATATATACCTGCAGTAGTGATATATATATATTTTTTATATCATTATCATCTCTATACTAGCAGACGCAGTACGGTAGTCCACGGCTGTAGCTACCTCTGTGTCGTCAGTGCTCGTCCATAATTGTATACCTACCTGTGGTGGGGTTTTTTTTCTATCTTCTTCATACTAGTAGTTTAGGAGTCTGCTGACAGTGTCCAGCATGTCCGTCATTATATTATATATACCTGCAGTAGTGATATATATATATTTTTTATATCATTATCATCTCTATACTAGCAGACGCAGTACGGTAGTCCACGGCTGTAGCTACCTCTGTGTCGTCAGTGCTCGTCCATAATTGTATACCTACCTGTGGTGGGGGTTTTTTTTCTATCTTCTTCATACTAGTAGTTTAGGAGTCTGCTGACAGTGTCCAGCAGGTCCGTCATTATATTATATATACCTGCAGTAGTGATATATATATATTTTTTATATCATTATCATCTCTATACTAGCAGATGCAGTACGGTAGTCCACGGCTGTAGCTACCTCTGTGTCGTCAGTGTTCGTCCATAATTGTATACCTACCTGTGGTGGGTTTTTTTTTTCTATCTTCTTCATACTAGTAGCTTAGGAGTCTGCTGACAGTGTCCAGCAGGTCCGTCATCATATTATATATACCTGCAGTAGTGATATATATATATATTTTTTATATCATTATCATCTCTATACTAGCAGACGCAGTACGGTAGTCCACGGCTGTAGCTACCTCTGTGTCGTCAGTCACTCGTCATCCATAAGTATACTAGTATCCATCCATCTCCATTGTTTACCTGAGGTGCCTTTTAGTTGTGCCTATTAAAATATGGAGAACAAAAATGTTGAGGTTCCAAAAATAGGGAAAGATCAGATCCACTTCCACCTCGTGCTGAAGCTGCTGCCACTAGTCATGGCCGAGACGATGAAATTCCATCAACGTCGTCTGCCAAGGCCGATGCCCAATGTCATAGTACAGAGCATGTAAAATCCAAAACACAAAATATCAGTAAAAAAAGGACTCAAAAATTTAAAATAAAATCGTCGGAGGAGAAGCGTAGACTTGCCAATATGCCATTTACCACACGGAGTGGCAAGGAACGGCTGAGGCCCTGGCCTATGTTCATGGCTAGTGGTTCAGCTTCACATGAGGATGGAAGCACTCAGCCTCTCGCTAGAAAAATGAAAAGACTTAAGCTGGCAAAAGCACAGCAAAGAACTGTGCGTTCTTCGAAATCACAAATCCACAAGGAGAGTCCAATTGTGTCGTTTGCGATGCCTGACCTTCCCAACACTGGACGTGAAGAGCATGCGCCTTCCACCATTTGCACGCCCCCTGCAAGTGCTGGAAGGAGCACCCGCAGTCCAGTTCCTGATAGTCAGATTGAAGATGTCAGTGTTGAAGTACACCAGGATGAGGAGGATATGGGTGTTGCTGGCGCTGGGGAGGAAATTGACAAGGAGGATTCTGATGGTGAGGTGGTTTGTTTAAGTCATGCACCCGGGGAGACACCTGTTGTCCGTGGGAGGAATATGGCCATTGACATGCCTGGTGAAAATACCAAAAAAATCAGCTCTTCGGTGTGGAAGTATTTCATCAGAAATGCGGACAACAGGTGTCAAGCCGTGTGTTGCCTTTGTCAAGCTGTAATAAGTAGGGGTAAGGACGTTAACCACCTCGGAACATCCTCCCTTATACGTCACCTGCAGCACATTCATCACAAGTCAGTGACAAGTTCAAAAACTTTGGGCGACAGCGGAAGCAGTCCACTGACCAGTAAATCCCTTCCTCTTGTAACCAAACTCACGCAAACCACCCCACCAACTCCCTCAGTGTCAATTTCCTCCTTCCCCAGGAATGCCAATAGTCCTGCAGGCCATGTCACTGGCAATTCTGACGAGTCCTCTCCTGCCTGGGATTCCTCCGATGCATCCTTGCGTGTAACGCCTACTGCTGCTGGCGCTGCTGTTGTTGCTGCTGGGAGTCGATGGTCATCCCAGAGGGGAAGTCATAAGACGACTTTTACTACTTCCACCAAGCAATTGACTGTCCAACAGTCCTTTGCGAGGAAGATGAAATATCACAGCAGTCATCCTGCTGCAAAGCGGATAACTGAGGCCTTGGCATCCTGGGCGGTGAGAAACGTGGTTCCGGTATCCATCATTACCGCAGAGCCAACTATAGACTTGATTGAGGTACTGTGTCCCCGGTACCAAATACCATCTAGGTTCCACTTCTCTAGGCAGGCAATACCGAAAATGTACACATACCTCAGAAAAAGACTCACCAGTGTCCTAAAAAATGCAGTTGTACCCAATGTCCACTTAACCACGGACATGTGGACAAGTGGAGCAGGGCAGACTCAGGACTATATGACTGTGACAGCCCACTGGGTAGATGTATTGACTCCCGCCGCAAGAACAGCAGCGGCGGCACCAGTAGCAGCATCTCGCAAACGCCAACTCTTTCCTAGGCAGGCTACGCTTTGTATCACCGCTTTCCAGAATACGCACACAGCTGAAAACCTCTTACGGCAACTGAGGAAGATCATCGCAGAATGGCTTACCCCAATTGGACTCTCCTGTGGATTTGTGGCATCGGACAACGCCAGCAATATTGTGTGTGCATTAAATATGGGCAAATTCCAGTACGTCCCATGTTTTGCACATACCTTGAATTTGGTGGTGCAGAATTATTTAAAAAACGAGAGGGGCGTGCAAGAGATGCTGTCGGTGGCCAGAAGAATTGCGGGACACTTTCGGCGTACAGGCACCACGTACAGAAGACTGGAGCAACACCAAAAACGCCTGAACCTGCCCTGCCATCATCTGAAGCAAGAAGTGGTAACGAGGTGGAATACAACCCTCTATATGCTTCAGAGGTTGGAGGAGCAGCAAAAGGCCATTCAAGCCTATACAACTGACCACGATATAGGAGGTGGAATGCACCTGTCTCAAGCGCAGTGGAGAATGATTTCAACTTTGTGCAAGGTTCTGCAACCTTTTGAACTTGCCACACGTGAAGTCAGTTCAGACACTGCCAGCCTGAGTCAGGTCATTCCCCTCATCAGGCTTTTGCAGAAGAAGCTGGAGACATTGAAGGAGGAGCTAACACTGAGCGATTCCGCTAGGCATGTGGGACTTGTGGATGGAGCCCTTAATTCGCTTAACCAGGATTCACGGGTGGTCAATCTGTTGAAATCAGAGCACTACATTTTGTCCACCGTGCTCGATCCTAGATTTAAAACCTACGTTGTATCTCTCTTTCCGGCAGACACAAGTCTGCAGGGGTTCAAAGAACTGCTGATGAGAAAATTGTCAAGTCAAGCGGAACACGACCTGTCAACATCTCCTCCTTCACATTCTCCCGCAACTGGGCGTGCGAGGAAAAGGCTCAGAATTCCGAGCCCACCCGCTGGCGGTGATGCAGGGCAGTCTGGAGCGACTGCTGATGCTGACATCTGGTCCGGACTGAAGGACCTGCCAACGATTACTGACATGTCGTCTACTGTCACTGCATATGATTCTCTCACCATTGAAAGAATGGTGGAGGATTATATGAGTGACCGCATCCAAGTAGGCACGTCAGACAGTCCGTACGTATACTGGCAGGAAAAAGAGGCTATTTGGAGGCCCTTGCACAAACTGGCTTTATTCTACCTAAGTTGCCCTCCCACAAGTGTGTACTCCGAAAGAGTGTTTAGTGCCGCCGCTCACCTTGTCAGCAATCGGCGTACGAGGTTACTTCCAGAAAATGTGGAGAAGATGATGTTCATTAAAATGAATTATAATCAATTCCTCCATCGAGACATTCACCAGCAGCAATTGCCTCCACAAAGTACAAAGGGAGCTGTGATGGTGGATTCCAGTGGGGACGAATTGATAATCTGTGAGGAGGGGGATGTACACGGTGATGAATCGGAGGATGATGATGAGGTGGACATCTTGCCTCTGTAGAGCCAGTTTGTGCAAGGAGAGATTAATTGCTTCTTTTTTGGTGGGGGTCCAAACCAACCCGTCATTTCAGTCACAGTCGTGTGGCAGACCCTGTCACTGAAATGATGGGTTGGTTAAAGTGTGCATGTCCTGTTTATACAACATAAGGGTGGGTGGGAGGGCCCAAGGACAATTCCATCTTGCACCTCTTTTTTCTTTCATTTTTCTTTGCGTCATGTGCTGTATGGGGAGTGTTTTTTGGAAGGGCCATCCTGCGTGACACTGCAGTGCCACTCCTAGATGGGCCAGGTGTTTGTGTCGGCCACTAGGGTCGCTTATCTTACTCACACAGCTACCTCATTGCGCCTCTTTTTTTTCTTCTTTGCGTCATGTGCTGTTTGGGGAGTATTTTTTGGAAGGGCCATCCTGCGTGACACTGCAGTGCCACTCCTAGATGGGCCAGGTGTTTGTGTCGGCCACTAGGGTCACTTATCTTAGTCACACAGAGACCTCATTGCACCTCTTTTTTTTCTTCTTTGCGTCATGTGCTGTTTGGGGAGTATTTTTTGGAAGGGCCATCCGGCCTGACACTGCAGTGCCACTCCTAGATGGGCCAGGTGTTTGTGTCGGCCACTAGGGTCGCTTAGCTTACTCACACAGCTACCTCATTGCGCCTTTTTTTTTCTTTGCGTCATGTGCTGTTTGGGGAGTGTTTTTTGGAAGGGCCATCCTGCGTGACACTGCAGTGCCACTCCTAGATGGGCCAGGTGTTTGTGTCGGCCACTAGGGTCACTTATCTTAGTCACACAGCTACCTCATTGCACCTCTTTTTTTTCTTCTTTGCGTTATGTGCTGTTTGGGGAGTATTTTTTGGAAGGGCCATCTGGCCTGACACTGCAGTGCCACTCCTAGATGGGCCAGGTGTTTGTGTCGGCCACTAGGGTCACTTATCTTAGTCACACAGCTACCTCATTGCGCCTCTTTTTTTTCTTCTTTGCGTCATGTGCTGTTTGGGGAGTGTTTTTTGGAAGGGCCATCCGGCCTGACACTGCAGTGCCACTCCTAGATGGGCCAGGTGTTTGTGTCGGCCACTAGGGTCACTTAGCTTACTCACACAGCTACCTCATTGCGCCTCTTTTTTTCTTTGCGTCATGTGCTGCTTGGGGAGTGTTTTTTGGAAGGGCCATCCTGCGTGACACTGCAGTGCCACTCCTAGATGGGCCAGGTGTTTGTGTCGGCCACTTGGGTCGCTGAGCTTAGTCACACAGCTACCTCATTGCGCCTCTTTTTTTCTTTGCGTCATGTGCTGTTTGGGGAGTGTTTTTTGGAAGGGCCATCCTGCGTGACACTGCAGTGCCACTCCTAGATGGGCCAGGTGTTTGTGTCGGCCACTTGGGTCGCTGAGCTTAGTCATCCAGCGACCTCGGTGCAAATTTTAGGACAAAATAATATTGTGAGGTGTGAGGTGTTCAGAATAGACTGAAAATGAGTGGAAATTATGGTTATTGAGGTTAATAATACTTTGGGATCAAAATGACCCCCAAATTCTATGATTTAAGCTATTTTTTAGGGTTTTTTGAAAAAAACACCCGAATCCAAAACACACCCGAATCCGACAAAAAAAATTTGGTGAGGTTTTGCCAAAACGCGTTCGAACCCAAAACACGGCCACGGAACCGAACCCAAAACCAAAACACAAAACCCGAATAATTTCCGGTGCACATCTCTAGTCTTTTGTAGTGGGCTCCAGGCTTCAACACACAGGGAGCTCTTTGTGGTATCTAAACCTTTCACCTGCCTCTGTTCAGCATTGCCGGCCCTGTACCAGGGACCTAGAAATATACTGAAACTTCACAGTTAAGATAACCTTTTGGGAGTGAGTGGTCATCTGCATGGGATGGGTTCCAGACCGGTCGAGTTTGTTTGGCTGTGTCATATGACCACATTCACCTTACATGCCCTTCTTCCATTAGAACTCACTACATGTCATCAGATATCTTTGTTTACAGTTACATGCAGAGTGACTGATGTAGAGTTACACGCAACTTCATTCTATGAATGGGATTTGTTTACTTCAGCACTGTATCTATGAATTGTAGACAACACAATTTCATCTCCACTTGCTGCTGATTGGGCATAACTAAGTGGTAATGGGGCATTTTCGCATAGGCTAAAGCTAGTGAAGGTGCGTGGAGGGCATGTAGACAGAACTGCAGGCTATGCAGAATTGTATGCATGTGTTTTCAGGCAGATCTTCTGCACCAAGGAAAGGGCTGGGCACTGATAATGATGAAAGCTATGGTACAAAGCTAATGGGTTGAAGAGATTTCATCATATACATACATACATACAGCTAATCATATAGGTGAATATCCACTTGTGTGCATAGCCACTGTTAGTCTTGTGTGCACAATTCAAATACAAATACAGTTGGATTGTGTGTAATTCAATATCATTCCAAGAAATAAGACCTGATGCAAGACAATTAAGAGCCAGCAATGATGGCAACTGGTATCACTGGTGGACAGTGCACTCTAAGGGCTCTGCCACACTGGGGCTGGTGAATGAGATTCCCTTCCATCTGTATGAGAAGCTCTTTGCATCATGGCTACAGACAGGATCATTGTCAGGCCTCTAAATTATCTGGGTCACTTATTCATGAGTCCCTCCCTTAGCCTACAGGAGATGGCCTATCTGAATAACTACTGACCCAGTCAGAAATTCTCTTATTGTTTTCTGTGTTTCTCGCTTGACTGTTTCTGGGGGGGAAAAAAGTACTTTTATCTGATGTTCTCTATTGCAACTGTCAAACAGGAGACTGGAACATTACCCCTATAAAACTTCATAAATAAGAAGAGATTTCAAGTCTCTTAAAAGAAAAATGACAAAAGCATCAATACCTCTCCTGAGATAATGAGATCAGGCAGATGTCCACCCACATAGTACAATTCTTAAGTTGCAGGTTTCTGAATGTATTAATATTCACTTTCAGGGTTTGTATTCATAGCGAATAAGAGCTAGTAATTGTTTACAATGAGTAGGAAGATGACATAAATGTTATTAATTTGCATATGTTTTGCATTTGGGTGGCTCCAGAGGTCTAAAACCAGCATGAGTAATGACATGCTCGTGCAATTTGTGAACACATGCAGACCAGGACACAGATACTTATTCTCCTGAAAGAACCATATTATTTGCTGGTGGTAGAGGCACAGTCATCTTAACAGTAGTATAGGCCCCTGGGCAAAGCAAAGCACTGGGGCCCCATACACATCCTCCAGCAATAGAGGTGGGGGGTGATATCAGCGGCATCTTTGATGTCACGCTGGCGGTAGGGGGTGTTGTCTCTTCAGCTTAGCATGTAGGACCTGGAGCAGTAATTTCTGTTAATTATTACTTTACTGCACAGATGGTGGGAGATGAGGCGGGAGGGTTAACACAAAACTGTAGAAGGGGGATTTGGGCTGAATGAAGGGGCCCCGCCTGGTACATGACTTCCAGGGTGGTAGGGGAGGGGTGGATAGTGGAGTGGGCTTAATAGTCATAATTTTCCAGTGGGGGGGGGGCAGCTTGCTAGACTGCAGATATCTCCAGTTTCTGGAAATAGATTTTTTTGGCTTTCAATGGGTTAAAAAACCTAGACAGTCCCACCTTTCAGAAGGAGTATACCCCCAGAAAAACTCTAAATGAAGTCAGACAGAACCTTAGTTACAGTATGTGACTGGGCAGAGCAATTAACAGGCTCAGATGGGGACCACTGCTTTGATGTCAGATATCTCCAGTTCCCCAGTGCTAATTTAAAAAATCTGGTAACCCTAGAAAAAGGGGACCCTCAGCTATCAGCCTAGGGCCCTTATACTCCTGGGGCCCTTGAGCAACTGCCCATTGAGCCCATTTGAAAAGACAGCCCTGCGTTACAGGGTTGGGGTACAGATGTGTCCTGTTACATCCTTGCTGCAGTCACGCTAAGCAGTCTTTGAAGTCGCCCCATGCCTATATTCTGTGTGTAATTGCGGCTCTATCTGCATCCGAAATGCCATGTTACAGTATTTTCCTCTGAAAGGGGAAAACACTGCAGCATAACATTTTGTATGCAAATACAGTCACAGTCACACACAGAATATAGGCATGCTGCATATCATTTTAATTAGCAGAAGCTGCTTGTGCGTCCTTTTACTTTAAAAAAGACAATCGGTGCTACCGAGTCACACAGCACTCACGCGTTATGTGTACTGTGACTTGTAGTGCACGGAGCAAAGATGTAAAAGGACACATCTGCAATTGGCAGATGATGATGGCTGGCAGCACTAGAAAACTGACTGCTAGGGGCATATTCATCATACTTTAAATGTCACAAGTTTACACTCCCCAGGGAATGTAGAAATTGTGACATTCACCAAATTCCGAAATGCTTTGAAAGGAAAACTGTTCACCATCCTGAGATGGCGAACAGCTACTGAATCTCTGAACAAGCTGCCATTTACATGGCAGCTTGTGCAGCAGAAAGGTATGTTGATAGGAGGTGGCCGCGACTGCAGAGCACAGGCGGCAGCCTTGTCAATAAGGTCCCGGGGAGCCGTGTTTACAGCGCGACCTGCAGGTAATGAGCTCTCAGGGGGTGGGTGGGGGAAGCACGCTCACCACTGGGCTGACAGTGCGGCTAGGGGAAGTGAGGGGGCTGCGGCTGAGTGCCGGCCAGATAATGGTCGGTCTTGGCAGGTTGGGTGAGGGGTCTGTAGCAGAGCTCTCACCTCACTGTGCAGCCAGGGAGCCAGGGGAAAGTGAGCAGCGGCTGCAGCCTGCATGCGGGTGCTGACCTGGCCAGGGGAGAACTAGTACACGCTAGGGAGGGGGGGAAACGGGGAAGGGGGGGGGGGGGCTATGGAGCCGGTATTTGAACTGTGCATGCCAGTATGAGGCAGCAGCAAAAGTATCACTTCCAAAAAGCTGCTTCGCAAAAGAAGCAGTTTTTGGGAAGTGATATTTTTATAAGGGAGGCTTCATGAAAATCGAAATAAGTGTGAAATGGAAAAATGAGAATTGAAAACTAAATATTCTCATTTCACAGTTTTTTCATGATGAATATGCCCCATTATGCCTGTTTGTAAAAGTGCTGCTGATGCTGATTGGTGCTTTTTTTCAATGCTTGGGCATATTTTAAGCATATATTATGATTCTGAGTGAGTGTTTAAGCAAATGTTTCTTCTATTTTCTCCTACTAAAGATGGGAAATTGATTCTTCTGTACTAGAGCAGTACTTTAAAATATATAGAAGCTTAATAAAAATTGTATATTTTGCAAATAAAATAAATAGTTATAAACATGGACATAATTGTGTGAAATTGTTGGTGTAAACCAAGTACATATGCTAATTTGCCAACCTACATGTATAATTATGTATTTTTAGTGCATGTAAATTACCCCTGCATTTTGTGGACCAATAGTGGTCATATCTGCATCAGTCCCATCACCTACTAACCTGTTCACAGTACCCAAGGAAGGCTTTTAGCAGTAAACTGTAATGTGGTAATACAGGATCACCGGAATCCCGACACCACTCGGAATCCTGGCTCTTAGCCCTAGCCGACACTCCCCAAGTCTTAGCCCTAGCCATCATCCTACGTGAGTTAGGGTAGGGGACAGGGGAGGGGTAAAAAAAATTACCCTATCCCCTGTTGTCATTTTCATTGTCAGGATGCCGGTGTTGGTCATGTGACCGTCAGCATCCCAACAGCCAGGATTGTGTATCACACCCATTAATACAACCTCCCTTATCACTATGAATTCCTGTGTAACCATGCGTGCTACTGGTGTATTCCCTCTTCTTGATGGTGCTGCTTGTTTAACTTCATTTTATCTGAAAACATAAATCCTGGGACCCATTATTTTGTATTTTGTTTGTCCATTCTGGGATAATGACTTTGTGGTAATCGTCATATAATCTGCAAAAGACCACAAGAAATATAATTAATTAATACATTACACAAGACAGGGTTCTGAACTGGTTCTTGATGTACTTCACTGGTTAATATCTCTTCCTCTGAGCTTATACCAATGACTATGAAGTTATGTTTCCTATCCATTAGTATAGATTTTTTAATTCCACTATCTTTCAGTCAATTCCACAGATTTTCATTTCCTTATTATTGTACTGTAGCAGATGATTCCATTGCAAAAGTATATGTATGATGTTTCCAGGGCCAGGGTAAGGGCCATATGGGCCTGAGCCTGAAAATGCTCAAGAGCCTATTGTTAAAAGCACAGGATGTGTGACCAGTGCTGTGTGCGTGTGGCCAGTGGTTCTGGGTGTGGACATCTCCTACACCAGTGATGGCTAACCTTGACACTTCAGCTGTTGTTGAACTACACATCCCAGTATGCCCTGCATCAGTTTTAGCATGGCCAAATAGCAAAACTGTAGCAGGGCATGCTGGGATGTGTAGTTCAACAACAGCTGGAGTGTCAAGGTTAGCCATCACTGTCCTGCACTGTTAGCCTCAAAGTCTCTCTATAAATATGTAGAAGTAAAAATATTGCATCAATTTTGTGAGGAAAATAGAAATACAATTTTTATATTTTGTGTCAAACTGTGTGGCCATCTGGGTGGCTAGTAATCATTATGGTGTCATGACGATGGGCCTATTTTTCATATGTAGACCTGGAGCTGAAGTCCCATCCGCTCCATTGTTAATCCAAACCTGCTATTTCCACTAATCCACCCTGATCTGTTACTAAAAACAAAATTCCACAAGATTGATTTAACATGATCTCCCAACAACAAATCCACTGTTTTACAGTAGATCTTGTCACTTGTTTCACTATGAATAGTCAACCGTTTTTTTTTTTTTTATTGCAGACAGTCCGTTGTTTCCCCTCCAAGTCTGTAGTTATTATACTATGCCTGTCTATTTGGCATAGCTGAACGGCACTTATCATTCTCCAATTATCTGCAATTATACCTGTCAGCAACAATTGGTTAACAAATGTGCTTAATAGTTCTGCAGGCACTAATCTTAGATCTTTTAATGCTCTTGGATTTATACCATCTGGTCCATCTGGTAATTGAGATTTCAAGTAACACCTCTTCTTTAATAACTAAATTTATGTCTACAGTACTATACTGTAGTGTATATCTTTCTCTCCTAGTGTACTGTAGTTTTTTGAATATTCATTAGTAAATGCAGAGCAAAAATAGCTATTCAGACACTTTGAAATGTCTGTTTCAGCAAATCCAACCACTTCAGTTACTATTCCTCACTTTGTTTTTTTTTGTTTTTTTTCCTTTCTCTAACTTAGAAAATTTGTTTTTCTTTATCCTTTAATAGACTTTTAGCACCCTTTCAGCTAGCTGTATTTTCAGTCTCCTTTGATTGGATATTTCTAAATTTCTTAAATGCAGTTTCTTAATACTTGTAACAGTTTGCAGTTCCTTGGATCTCTATGTTGGCGTTGTCTTAAGTCTTAATATAATATTTTGGCTGATCTTGCAATCCGTATAGTGTGTACCCCTAAATCCATCCATTTCATCATTGACGCATATTGCTTTTGGTGATATATTGTTACATCACATTGTGTCGCTGGGTCACAAAATTGACTAGGTAGAGTAGTATGTACCCAACTTTGCCTACATTCACTAACATACTGTATACAACCCATAGCTCGTTAACATTTTTTTTTAAAGATTATTCCATTGCTCCTGTATTCCAACATCAATTAAAAAAACAGGCAGATGGCCTTATTCAGGTTTGTTAGGAAACCAAAAAAGTTAGTCATTGAGCAAAACCATGGGCCTGATTCATTAAGGATTGCAAATGCAAAGCTGCTTGCAACAGTATATAGAGTTAACTAAAATTCTAAAAGAAAAGGATTGTGTTAGCATAATAAATGTATGCACCACACTTTCCAGCATTGATAGAATAATAAGAATGCTTTTAGTGTAAACACCACAGCTGGCTGCTAATGAAAAAGTGCTGCTAGTCACACTGTGGAAAAAGACAGAAACCAACAACACAACACTGCATCATGGTATCAATCAATATGATCATGTACAGTAGCAAAGAAATATATGGATGAATATATTATACAGGTATTGTAAAATAAAGGAGAACTAGCTTTGTTTAAGAGTATTATTGTTTATTAACAAAAAAACAAACAGAATAAAGATAATGATTGTAAAAATTAAAAAATGTGAAAAGCATATAAAATATATACTGTATACAATAAACAAAACTCAGATATGAGATCTCTCTATAATATATATATATATATATATATATATATATATATATATATATATATATATATATAATTTAGTGATGTGCACCGGACATTTTTCAGGTTTTGTGTTTTGGTTTTGGATTCGGTTCCGCGGCCGTGTTTTGGATTCGGACGCGTTTTGGCAAAACCTCCCTGAAATTTTTTTTACGGATTCGGGTGTGTTTTGGATTCGGGTGTTTTTAAAAAAAACAAACTCAAAAACAGCTTAAATCATAGAATTTGGGGGTCATTATGATCCCATAGTATAACCATAACCTCAATAACCATAATTTCCACTCATTTCCAGTCTATTCTGAACACCTCACACCTCACAATATTATTTTTAGTCCTAAAATTTGCACCGAGGTCGCAGAATGACTAAGCTAAGCGACCTAAGTGACAGACACAAACACCTGGCCCATCTAGGAGTGGCACTGCAGTGTCAGACAGGATGGCAGATTTAAAAAATAGTCCCCAAACAGCACATGATGCAAAGAAAAAAAGAGGTGCAATGAGGTAGCTGTGTGGCTAAGCTAAGCGACCCAAGTGGCCGACACAAACACCTGGCCCATCTAGGAGTGGCACTGCAGTGTCAGACAGGATGGCAGATTTAAAAAATAGTCCCCAAACAGCACATGATGCAAAGAAAAAAAGAGGTGCACCAAGGTCGCTGGATGGTTAAGCTAAGCGACCCAAGTGGCCGACACAAACAACTGGCCCATCTAGGAGTGGCACTGCAGTGTCAAACAGGATGGCAGATTTAAAAATAGTCCCCAAACAGCACATGATGCAAAGAAAAAAAGAGGTGCAATGAGGTAGCTGTGTGGCTAAGCTAAGCGACCCAAGTGGCCGACACAAACACCTGGCCCATCTAGGAGTGGCACTGCAGTGTCAGACAGGATGGCAGATTTAAAAATAGTCCCCAAACAGCACATGATGCAAAGAAAAAAAGAGGTGCAATGAGGTAGCTGTGTGGCTAAGCTAAGCGACCCAAGTGGCCGACACAAACACCTGGCCCATCTAGGAGTGGCACTGCAGTGTCAGACAGGATGGCAGATTTAAAAAATAGTCCCCAAACAGCACATGATGCAAAGAAAAAAAGAGGTGCAATGAGGTAGCTGTGTGGCTAAGCTAAGCGACCCAAGTGGCCGACACAAACACCTGGCCCATCTAGGAGTGGCACTGCAGTGTCAGACAGGATGGCAGATTTAAAAAATAGTCCCTAAACAGCACCTGATGCAAAGAAAAAAAAAGGTGCACCAAGGTCGCTGGATGGTTAAGCTAAGCAACCGAAGTGACCGACAAAAACAACTGGCCCATCTAGGAGTGGCACTGCAGTGTCAGACAGGATGGCAGATTTAAAAAATAGTCCCCAAACAGCACATGATGCAAAGAAAAAAGAGGTGCAATGAGGTAGCTGTGTGGCTAAGCTAAGCGACCCAAGTGGCCGACACAAACACCTGGCCCATCTAGGAGTGGCACTGCAGTGTCAGACAGGATGGCAGATTTAAAAATAGTCCCCAAACAGCACATGATGCAAAGAAAAAAAGAGGTGCAATGAGGTAGCTGTGTGGCTAAGCTAAGCGACCCAAGTGGCCGACACAAACACCTGGCCCATCTAGGAGTGGCACTGCAGTGTCAGACAGGATGGCAGATTTAAAAAATAGTCCCCAAACAGCACATGATGCAAAGAAAAAAAGAGGTGCACCAAGGTCGCTGGATGGTTAAGCTAAGCGACCCAAGTGGCCGACACAAACAACTGGCCCATCTAGGAGTGGCACTGCAGTGTCAGACAGGATGGCAGATTTAAAAAATAGTCCCCAAACAGCACATGATGCAAAGATAAATTGAAGAAAAAAAGAGGTGCAAGATGGAATTGTCCTTGAGCCCTCCCACCCACCCTTATGTTGTATAAACAGGACATGCACACATTAACAAACCCATCATTTCAGCGACAGGGTCTGCCACACGACTGTGACTGAAATGACTGGTTGTTTGGGCCCCCACCAAAAAAGAAGCAATCAATCTCTCCTTGCACAAACTGGCTCTACAGAGGCAAGATGTCCACCTCCTCCTCATCGTCCGATTCCTCACCCCTTTCACTGTGTACATCCCCCGCCTCACAGATTATTAATTCGTCCCCATTGGAATCCACCATCTCAGGTCCCTGTGTACTTTCTGGAGGCAATTGCTGGTGAATGTCTCCACGGATGAATTGATTATAATTCATTTTGATGAACATCATCTTCTCCACATTTTCTGGAAGTAACTTCGTACGCAGACTGCTGACAAGGTGAGCGGCTGCACTAAACACTCTTTCAGAGTACACACTGGAGGGGGGGCAACTTAGGTAAAATAAAGCCAGTTTGTGCAAGGGCCTCCAAATTGCCTCTTTTTCCTGCCAGTATACGTACGGACTGTCTGACGTGCCTACTTGGATGCGGTCACTCATATAATCCTCCACCATTCTTTCAATGGTGACAGAATCATATGCAGTGACAGTAGACGACATGTCAGTAATCGTTGGCAGGTCCTTCAGTCCGGACCAGATGTCAGCACTCGCTCCAGACTGCCCTGCATCACCGCCAGCGGGTGGGCTCGGAATTCTTAGCCTTTTCCTCGCAGCCCCAGTTGCGGGAGAATGTGAATGAGGAGTTGTTGACAGGTCACGTTCCGCTTGACTCGACAATTTTCTCACCAGCAGGTCTTTGAACCTCTGCAGACTTGTGTCTGCCGGAAAGAGAGATCCAACGTAGGTTTTAAATCTAAGATCGAGCACGGTGGCAAAAATGTAGTGCTCTGATTTCAACAGATTGACCACCTGTGAATCCTGGTTAAGCGAATTAAGGGCTCCATCCACAAGTCCCACATGCCTAGCGGAATCGCTCTGTTTTAGCTCCTCCTTCAATCTCTCCAGCTTCTTCTGCAAATGCCTGATGAGGGGAATGACCTGACTCAGGCTGGCAGTGTCTGAACTGACTTCTTGTGTGGCAAGTTCAAAGGGTTGCAGAACCTTGCACAACGTTGAAGTCATTCTCCACTGCGCTTGAGTCAGGTGCATTCCCCCTCCTTTGCCTATATCGTAGGTAGCTGTATAGGCTTGAATGGCCTTTTGCTGCTCCTCCATCCTCTGAAGCATATAGAGGGTTGAATTCCACCTCGTTACCACCTCTTGCTTCAGATGATGGTGGGGCAGGTTCAGGAGTGTTTGCTGGTGCTCCAGTCTTTGGCATGCGGTGGCTGATTGCCGAAAGTGGCCCACAATTCTTCAGGCCACCGACAGCATCTCTTTCACGCACCTGTCGTTTTTTACATAATTCTGCACCACCAAATTCAATGTATGTGCAAAACATGGGACGTGCTGGAATTTGCCCACATGTAATTCACGCACAATATTGGTGGCGTTGTCCAATGTCACAAATCCCCAGGAGAGTCCAATTGGGGTAAGCCATTCTGTGATGATGTTCCTCAGTTTCCGTAAGAGGTTGTCAGCTGTGTGCCTCTTCTGGAAAGCGGTGATACAAAGCATAGCCTGCCTAGGAATGAGTTGGCGTTTGCGAGATGCTGCTACTGGTGCCGCCGCTGCTGTTCTTGCTGTGGGAGGCAATACATCTACCCAGTGGGCTGTCACAGTCATATAGTCATTAGTCTGCCCTGCTCCACTTGTCCACATGTCCGTGGTTAAGTGGACATTGGGTACAACTGCATTTTTTAGGACACTGGTGACTCTTTTTCTGAGGTCTGTGTACATTCTCGGTATCGCCTGCCTAGAGAAATGGAACCTAGGTGGTATTTGGTACCGGGGACACAGTACCTCAAGCAAATCTCTAGTTTCCTGTGAATTAACGGTGGATACCGGAAACACGTTTAACACCGCCCAGGCTGCCAAGGCCTGAGTTATCCACATTGCATTAGGATAACTGCTGTGATATTTAATTTCCTCGCAAAGGACTGTTGGACAGTCAATTGCTTACTGGAAGTAGTACAGGTGGTCTTCCGACTTCCCCCCTGGGATGACGATCGACTCCCAGCAGCAACAACAGCAGCACCAGCAGCAGTAGGCGTTACACTCAAGGATGCATCAGAGGAATCCCTGGCAGGAGAGGACTCGTCAGACTTGACAGTGACATGGACTGCAGGACTATTGGTGTTCCTGTCTAAGGAGGAAATTGACACTGAGGGAGTTGGTGGTGTGGTTTGCTGGAGCTTGGTTACAAGAGGAAGGGATTTAGTTGTCAGTGGACTGCTTCCGCTGTCACCCAAAGTTTTTGAACTTGTCAATGACTTCTGATGAATGCGCTCCAGGTGATGTATAAGGGAGGATGTTCCTAGGTGGTTAACATCCTTACCCCTACTTATTACAGCTTGACAAAGGCAACACACGGCTTGACAAATGTTGTCCGCATTTCTGTTAAAATAATTCCACACCGACTAGGTGATTTTTTTTTGTAATTTGACAAGGCATGTCAATGGCCATATTCGTCCCACGGACAACAGGTGTCTCCCCAGGTGTCTGACTTAAACAAACCACCTCACCATCAGAATCCTCCTTGTCAATTTCCTCCCCAGCGCCAGCAATACCCAAATCCTCATCCTGGTGTACTTCAACAGTGACATCTTCAATTTGACTATCAGGAACTGGACTGTGGGTGCTCCTTCCAGCACTTGCAGGGGGCGTGCAAATGGTGGAAGGCGCCACCTCTTCCCGTCCAGTGTTGGGAAGGTCAGGCATCACAACCGACACAATTGGACTCTCCTTGGGGATTTGTGATTTAGAAGAACGCACAGTTCTTTGCTGTGCTTTTGCCATCTTAACTCTTTTAAATTTTCTAGCAGGAGGATGAGTGCTTCCATCCTCATGTGAAGCTGAACCACTAGCCATGAACATAGGCCAGGCCCTCAGCCGTTCCTTGCCACTCCGTGTCGTAAATGGCACATTGGCAAGTTTACGCTTCTCCTCAGATGATTTTGATTTAGATTTTTGGGTCATTTTACTGAGCTTTATTTTTTTGATTTTACATGCTCTCTACTATGACATTGTGCATCAGCCTTGGCAGACGACGTTGATGGCATTTCATCGTCTCGGCCATGACTAGTGTCAGCAGCTTCAGCACGAGGTGGAAGTGGATCTTGATCTTTCCCTACTTTACCCTCCACATTTTTGTTCTCCATTTTTTAATGTGTGGAATTATATGCCAGTAATATATCAATAGCAATGGCCTACTAGTATATATACTGTGCACAACTGAAATGCACCACAGGTATGGATGGATAGTATACTTGACGACACAGAGGTAGGTAGAGCAGTGGACTTCTGTACAGTACTGCTATATATTATATACTGGTGGTCAGCAAACTGTGCAAAACTGAAATGCACCACAGGTATGGATGGATAGTATACTTGACAACACAGAGGTAGGTAGAGCAGTGGCCTACTGTACCGTACTGCTATATATTATATACTGGTGGTTAGCAAACTGTGCAAAACTGAAATGCACCACAGGTATGGATGGATAGTATACTTGATGACACAGAGGTAGGTAGAGCAGTGGACTTCTGTACCGTACTGCTATATATTATATACTGGTGGTCAGCAAACTGTGCAAAACTGAAATGCACCACAGGTATGGATGGATAGTATACTTGACAACACAGAGGTAGGTAGAGCAGTGGCCTACTGTACCGTACTGCTATATATTATATACTGGTGGTCAGCAAACTGTGCAAAACTGAAATGCACCACAAGTATGGATGGGATAGTATACTTGACGACACAGAGGTAGAGCAGTGGACTACTGTACCGTACTGCTATATATATAGTTATACTGGTAGTCAGCAAAATTCTGCACTGTCGTCCTACTATATACTACAATGCAGCACAGATATGGAGCATTTTTCAGGCAGAGAACGTATAATACTGGTGGTCACTGGTCAGCAAAACTCTGCACTGTCCTCCTACTATATAATACTGCTGGTCCCCAGTCCCCACAATAAAGCAATTAGCACACTGAGCACAGATATTCGCAGCACACTGAGCACAGATATGGAGCGTTTTTCAGGCAGAGAACGTAGATATTTGCACTTGCAGCACACTGAGCACAGATATTTGCAGCACACTGAGCACAGATATTTGCAGCCCACTGAACATAGAAACTGAGAGGACGACAGCCACGTCCTCTCACGATCATCTCCAATGCACGAGTGAAAAATGGCGGCGACGCGCGGCTCCTTATATAGAATACGAATCTCGCGAGAATCCAACTGTGGGATGATGACGTTCGGGCGCGCTCGGGTTAACCGAGCAAGGTGGGAGGATCAGAGTTGCTCGGACCCGTGCAAAAAAAGGTGAAGCTCGGGCGGGTTCGGATCCCGAGGATCCGAACCCGCTCATCACTAATATATATATGTATATATATATATAAGTATGGTATGTAGGCGGCACTCGTGGACTTAATTCAAATAAGAAACCCGGACACTCCTGGGTTGAATACAACGTTTCGGATTTATTATCCTTCGTCAGGTATATAACAAATGCAAGAAATCAAGCTTACCTTTATGCAGTTAAGAAACACCAAGTGAAAGTGAAAGTAAGTGCAAAAACACTCCCCATGCTGCTGCTGCTGACGTCATCACCAATAGACGGCGCCTGAGCAGTGACTGGGACAAAGTGAAAATGAAAGTGAAAGTAAAAACCGTTACCATGGTTACAATGATACATTGTACAAACGGACATTACTACAAATGATCTTACAGCAATACTACAAAAAATAGCAACATAACCATTATAAGAAACAATTAAAGGAAATCATTTCATTCAGTCCATGCGGGGAAACGGTATTCAAAAGATGTATCCATTTAATTTCTAACTGCAGAAGGATCTTTCCTCTATCACCCCCCCTGATATCTTCCTTGACATGGTCCAACATCATGTAGCGTAATGAGGAGAGACTGTGCTTGCAAGTTTTAAAATGTTTGGCAACAGGCTGATCTATGTTTTTCCCTTCCAATATCTGCTTAATGGCACTGCGGTGTTGTGCCATTCTTTCTTTGAACTGGCACACCGTTTTGCCTATGTAATATAAGCTGCAAGGGCACCTAATGCAGTAGATCACATATTTGCTGGTGCAAGTAAAAACATGTTTTAATTTGATCTGTTTACCACTATGTGGATGCCTGATATAATTGCCGGTGTCCAGATAGGTGCAAGTAGTGCAACCTAAGCACCTGTAGTTTCCTGGTTTTTTAGTCATGAAGTGTTTAGGATATGTGGGTGACATGTTAGCAATGTCAACATGTATCACATGGTCCCCGATGTTTTTACCCCTTGTATAACAAGGTAGTAACGCACTTTCAGACAATTCTGCAAGGTCTGGGTCTGCTTGGACTACTGGCCAAACCCTTTTAGCGGTACTGACAATGGTCTTAGTAGATACCGTGTAATTGTTGACCCAAATCATGGTAGTGTCTATTTTATTAGGTTTGGGACAGGTGATATTCTTTACTTTAGGTGCTTTGAGTGCCTTAATTTTAGCTGATTGTAAATCCTTGTTGCTGTACCCCCTTTCTAGAAATTTTTTAGTCATAAGTTCCATTTTATTCACCTCATCAACAGGATCACTGCAAATGCGGTGAACCCGTAAGAATTGCGAATAGGGGAGACCTCTTTTAAGGGAGCTCGGATGGTGGCTGGAGGCATGCAGCATATTGTTGCAATCAGTGGGTTTCTGGTAAATAGATGTACTGAAGTCAACACCACGTATTTTTACCTCTACATCTAAAAAATGTATGTTTTCCTTTTGAATGTTCCACGTAAACTTGATGTGTCTGTCCCTAGTGTTGGCCAGTGACATCATATTAGTGAATTCCTCCTCTGTGCCCCTCCATAGGAGGAACACGTCGTCTATATATCTTGTATATAGGGGTATGAGATTGGCCAGGTCCTGGTCATCAAAGAACAATTGGTGTTCAACTAGGAACATGAAAGCATTCGCGTAGGTTGGTGCGACACAAGATCCCATCGCACAACCCCGGGTCTGCAGGAAAAATTCATTGTTAAAAATAAAATAATTTCTCTCCAAAACCAACCTCAAAAGTTGCAAGAAAAAATCCACATTAGGACCAAGATAGAGGGTGTTATTGGTAATCAAACTTCGTACAGCCTCGAGTCCCCTGTCATGAGGAATACTAGTGTATAGGCTTACTACATCAATAGTGCCTAGCCAGCAGTCTTCAGGTATAACACCAAAAGATCTGAGTTTATGCAAAAACATTGTCGTGTCTTTCAGATATGTAGATTGATTCTGAACTACCGGCTGGAGGTAAAAGTCAAGATATTTGGATACTTGATAGTACAAGGAGTCCCTGGCAGACACAATGGGTCTGCCAGGTGGCTTCTCACTGTTTTTATGCAATTTGGGAAGCATATTGAATACGGGTACCCGTAGATAATTACAACACAAAGCATTCTTTACAGATTCAGTAATATGTCCAGCCTCAACCGCAGACAGCAAGACATCCTCAAGCTCCCTTAGATACATAGCAGTGGGATCAGCCTCTAGCTTGGTATACACATTATCATCACATAACTGTCTGTAAGCTTCATCTCTATAATCACATAAGTCTTGCACCACAATGCCCCCACCTTTATCGGCAGGGCGTATTGTTATGTCATTACAGGTCGCAAGATCACGCAATGCCTGCCATTCAGCAGGTGATAAATTCATGGTGCTAGTGACATTTTCTTTTTCACATAAACCAATACAATTAGTGACAGTTCTAGTGAAAGCTTTTATGGCTGTGTTGGAAGAATAGGGGTCAAAGTTAGATTTTGGTTTAACAGGACATGCTGGTTTATCAATTTTAGTTAAAGGTTTATCAGAGTCATTTTTACTATAGAATTCTTTCAGTCTCAGTTGCCTGTTAAGGCGACTCAGATCAACTTTGCTTTTGAGACTATTATGGGGGTTAGTCGGAACAAAATTCAAACCTTTACTCAACACCGCAGTCTCAATGTCAGTCAATGTGCGTGATGATAAATTATATATCATTTCTTTGTTGTTTTTGCAGCTCGCTTTGGTCTCCCTTTGGCATTGGCCGCCACGTCTGGTTCTTTGTCTTCTGCGCCGTCCTCCTTTGCTCTCGTTTTTACCCCTAAAGGGGAACGACCTCTGGAATTGGTGCGACTGGTGCTTGGTAGTTCTGCTTCACTGTGAGAAGTTCCACTGGAGGTGTCAGTATCATGAGATGATCGTTCAGATTGTTTATTAAATTTATTGAACCTCCTGCGGTATGGTCTCCGTCCGCCCGGTTGCGGATTCGCCCAGTAGTATACCCGGTTCTCATCATAGTCTCTATTGACAGTAGCCAATTTTTTGGTTTTAAATTGAATTAATTCAGATCTGTATTTTTCTACCTCTGTGTTTAATTTAGCGATCCAGTCCACAGAAGTATCTGAGATCAGAGCATCCAGGCTGTTCTGCTCCAGAGTTTTAATTTTCTCTCTGGTGATGGCTAACTCCCTTGTGGATTCTTCAATGACGAGCAGCATTAAGTCAAACGAGGCTTTATTTAAAACGGCTGCCCATTTCCGACAGAAATCTGTGTTGAAGCGTCCAATGGTGGGCATGTTTTTAATGCGAAAGCCCCTGGGGATTTTTTTCTCCCGAAAATAGTCCGATAAGCATACTCCATGTAGGTAGAAATCAGTTTCCCTGTTTCTGAGTCTCAGAAAATCAGTATAGATTTGTTCACTGGTTTTGACTCCAGTAGTTTGTGCCAGCTTGTCTGTAATCAGGATCCTGTTGGCATCAATATCAGATAAGGATAGAATTTCCCCGGTTAGTAGTGTAGTTGCTCTGTATCCTGGAACGTCCTCTGGTATCGTATCCATGATGTGCGGTCAGGTGCAGGATAAAATCAAAGAAAATATACTGACCCACTTGGTTCAAAGAAGTGCGGTTGCCTTAGCAATGGTGTGGATATGGCAGTCCAACCTATAGTAGAGTAAAGATACACTCGGCACTCCGCCAAATAAATGTAGACATCTTGCCCGGTGCCTTCCTTCTGAGTTTGATATAAGTATGGTATGTAGGCGGCACTCGTGGACTTAATTCAAATAAGAAACCCGGACACTCCTGGGTTGAATACAACGTTTCGGATTTATTATCCTTCGTCAGGTATATAACAAATGCAAGAAATCAAGCTTACCTTTATGCAGTTAAGAAACACCAAGTGAAAGTGAAAGTAAGTGCAAAAACACTCCCCATGCTGCTGCTGCTGACGTCATCACCAATAGACGGCGCCTGAGCAGTGACTGGGACAAAGTGAAAATGAAAGTGAAAGTAAAAACCGTTACCATGGTTACAATGATACATTGTACAAACGGACATTACTACAAATGATCTTACAGCAATACTACAAAAAATAGCAACATAACCATTATAAGAAACAATTAAAGGAAATCATTTCATTCAGTCCATGCGGGGAAACGGTATTCAAAAGATGTATCCATTTAATTTCTAACTGCAGAAGGATCTTTCCTCTATCACCCCCCCTGATATCTTCCTTGACATGGTCCAACATCATGTAGCGTAATGAGGAGAGACTGTGCTTGCAAGTTTTAAAATGTTTGGCAACAGGCTGATCTATGTTTTTCCCTTCCAATATCTGCTTAATGGCACTGCGGTGTTGTGCCATTCTTTCTTTGAACTGGCACACCGTTTTGCCTATGTAATATAAGCTGCAAGGGCACCTAATGCAGTAGATCACATATTTGCTGGTGCAAGTAAAAACATGTTTTAATTTGATCTGTTTACCACTATGTGGATGCCTGATATAATTGCCGGTGTCCAGATAGGTGCAAGTAGTGCAACCTAAGCACCTGTAGTTTCCTGGTTTTTTAGTCATGAAGTGTTTAGGATATGTGGGTGACATGTTAGCAATGTCAACATGTATCACATGGTCCCCGATGTTTTTACCCCTTGTATAACAAGGTAGTAACGCACTTTCAGACAATTCTGCAAGGTCTGGGTCTGCTTGGACTACTGGCCAAACCCTTTTAGCGGTACTGACAATGGTCTTAGTAGATACCGTGTAATTGTTGACCCAAATCATGGTAGTGTCTATTTTATTAGGTTTGGGACAGGTGATATTCTTTACTTTAGGTGCTTTGAGTGCCTTAATTTTAGCTGATTGTAAATCCTTGTTGCTGTACCCCCTTTCTAGAAATTTTTTAGTCATAAGTTCCATTTTATTCACCTCATCAACAGGATCACTGCAAATGCGGTGAACCCGTAAGAATTGCGAATAGGGGAGACCTCTTTTAAGGGAGCTCGGATGGTGGCTGGAGGCATGCAGCATATTGTTGCAATCAGTGGGTTTCTGGTAAATAGATGTACTGAAGTCAACACCACGTATTTTTACCTCTACATCTAAAAAATGTATGTTTTCCTTTTGAATGTTCCACGTAAACTTGATGTGTCTGTCCCTAGTGTTGGCCAGTGACATCATATTAGTGAATTCCTCCTCTGTGCCCCTCCATAGGAGGAACACGTCGTCTATATATCTTGTATATAGGGGTATGAGATTGGCCAGGTCCTGGTCATCAAAGAACAATTGGTGTTCAACTAGGAACATGAAAGCATTCGCGTAGGTTGGTGCGACACAAGATCCCATCGCACAACCCCGGGTCTGCAGGAAAAATTCATTGTTAAAAATAAAATAATTTCTCTCCAAAACCAACCTCAAAAGTTGCAAGAAAAAATCCACATTAGGACCAAGATAGAGGGTGTTATTGGTAATCAAACTTCGTACAGCCTCGAGTCCCCTGTCATGAGGAATACTAGTGTATAGGCTTACTACATCAATAGTGCCTAGCCAGCAGTCTTCAGGTATAACACCAAAAGATCTGAGTTTATGCAAAAACATTGTCGTGTCTTTCAGATATGTAGATTGATTCTGAACTACCGGCTGGAGGTAAAAGTCAAGATATTTGGATACTTGATAGTACAAGGAGTCCCTGGCAGACACAATGGGTCTGCCAGGTGGCTTCTCACTGTTTTTATGCAATTTGGGAAGCATATTGAATACGGGTACCCGTGGATAATTACAACACAAAGCATTCTTTACAGATTCAGTAATATGTCCAGCCTCAACCGCAGACAGCAAGACATCCTCAAGCTCCCTTAGATACATAGCAGTGGGATCAGCCTCTAGCTTGGTATACACATTATCATCACATAACTGTCTGTAAGCTTCATCTCTATAATCACATAAGTCTTGCACCACAATGCCCCCACCTTTATCGGCAGGGCGTATTGTTATGTCATTACAGGTCGCAAGATCACGCAATGCCTGCCATTCAGCAGGTGATAAATTCATGGTGCTAGTGACATTTTCTTTTTCACATAAATCAATACAATTAGTGACAGTTCTAGTGAAAGCGTTTATGGCTGTGTTGGAAGAATAGGGGTCAAAGTTAGATTTTGGTTTAACAGGACATGCTGGTATATCAATTTTAGTTAAAGGTTTATCAGAGTCATTTTTACTAAAGAATTCTTTCAGTCTCAGTTGCCTGTTAAGGCGACTCAGATCAACTTTGCTTTTGAGACTATTATGGGGGTTAGTCGGAACAAAATTCAAACCTTTACTCAACACCGCAGTCTCAATGTCAGTCAATGTGCGTGATGATAAATTAAATATAATATATATAATATAATATTTTAAATAAAGCCTCGTTTGACTTAATGCTGCTCGTCATTGAAGAATCCACAAGGGAGTTAGCCATCACCAGAGAGAAAATTAAAACTCTGGAGCAGAACAGCCTGGATGCTCTGATCTCAGATACTTCTGTGGACTGGATCGCTAAATTAAACACAGAGGTAGAAAAATACAGATCTGAATTAATTCAATTTAAAACCAAAAAATTGGCTACTGTCAATAGAGACTATGATGAGAACCGGGTATACTACTGGGCGAATCCGCAACCGGGCGGACGGAGACCATACCGCAGGAGGTTCAATAAATTTAATAAACAATCTGGACGATCATCTCATGATACTGACACCTCCAGTGGAACTTCTCACAGTGAAGCAGAACTACCAAGCACCAGTCGCACCAATTCCAGAGGTCGTTCCCCTTTAGGGGTAAAAACGAGAGCAAAGGAGGACGGCGCAGAAGACAAAGAACCAGACGTGGCGGCCAATGCCAAAGGGAGACCAAAGCGAGCTGCAAAAACAACAAAGAAATGATATATAATTTATCATCACGCACATTGACTGACATTGAGACTGCGGTGTTGAGTAAAGGTTTGAATTTTGTTCCGACTAACCCCCATAATAGTCTCAAAAGCAAAGTTGATCTGAGTCGCCTTAACAGGCAACTGAGACTGAAAGAATTCTTTAGTAAAAATGACTCTGATAAACCTTTAACTAAAATTGATAAACCAGCATGTCCTGTTAAACCAAAATCTAACTTTGACCCCTATTCTTCCAACACAGCCATAAAAGCTTTCACTAGAACTGTCACTAATTGTATTGATTTATGTGAAAAAGAAAATGTCACTAGCACCATGAATTTATCACCTGCTGAATGGCAGGCATTGCGTGATCTTGCGACCTGTAATGACATAACAATACGCCCTGCCGATAAAGGTGGGGGCATTGTGGTGCAAGACTTATGTGATTATAGAGATGAAGCTTACAGACAGTTATGTGATGATAATGTGTATACCAAGCTAGAGGCTGATCCCACTGCTATGTATCTAAGGGAGCTTGAGGATGTCTTGCTGTCTGCGGTTGAGGCTGGACATATTACTGAATCTGTAAAGAATGCTTTGTGTTGTAATTATCCACGGGTACCCGTATTCAATATGCTTCCCAAATTGCATAAAAACAGTGAGAAGCCACCTGGCAGACCCATTGTGTCTGCCAGGGACTCCTTGTACTATCAAGTATCCAAATATCTTGACTTTTACCTCCAGCCGGTAGTTCAGAATCAATCTACATATCTGAAAGACACGACAATGTTTTTGCATAAACTCAGATCTTTTGGTGTTATACCTGAAGACTGCTGGCTAGGCACTATTGATGTAGTAAGCCTATACACTAGTATTCCTCATGACAGGGGACTCGAGGCTGTACGAAGTTTGATTACCAATAACACCCTCTATCTTGGTCCTAATGTGGATTTTTTCTTGCAACTTTTGAGGTTGGTTTTGGAGAGAAATTATTTTATTTTTAACAATGAATTTTTCCTGCAGACCCGGGGTTGTGCGATGGGATCTTGTGTCGCACCAACCTACGCGAATGCTTTCATGTTCCTAGTTGAACACCAATTGTTCTTTGATGACCAGGACCTGGCCAATCTCATACCCCTATATACAAGATATATAGACGACGTGTTCCTCCTATGGAGGGGCACAGAGGAGGAATTCACTAATATGATGTCACTGGCCAACACTAGGGACAGACACATCAAGTTTACGTGGAACATTCAAAAGGAAAACATACATTTTTTAGATGTAGAGGTAAAAATACGTGGTGTTGACTTCAGTACATCTATTTACCAGAAACCCACTGATTGCAACAATATGCTGCATGCCTCCAGCCACCATCCGAGCTCCCTTAAAAGAGGTCTCCCCTATTCGCAATTCTTACGGGTTCACCGCATTTGCAGTGATCCTGTTGATGAGGTGAATAAAATGGAACTTATGACTAAAAAATTTCTAGAAAGGGGGTACAGCAACAAGGATTTACAATCAGCTAAAATTAAGGCACTCAAAGCACCTAAAGTAAAGAATATCACCTGTCCCAAACCTAATAAAATAGACACTACCATGATTTGGGTCAACAATTACACGGTATCTACTAAGACCATTGTCAGTACCGCTAAAAGGGTTTGGCCAGTAGTCCAAGCAGACCCAGACCTTGCAGAATTGTCTGAAAGTGCGTTACTACCTTGTTATACAAGGGGTAAAAACATTGGGGACCATGTGATACATGTTGACATTGCTAACATGTCACCCACATATCCTAAACACTTCATGACTAAAAAACCAGGAAACTACAGGTGCTTAGGTTGCACTACTTGCACCTATCTGGACACCGGCAATTATATCAGGCATCCACATAGTGGTAAACAGATCAAATTAAAACATGTTTTTACTTGCACCAGCAAATATGTGATCTACTGCATTAGGTGCCCTTGCAGCTTATATTACATAGGCAAAACGGTGTGCCAGTTCAAAGAAAGAATGGCACAACACCGCAGTGCCATTAAGCAGATATTGGAAGGGAAAAACATAGATCAGCCTGTTGCCAAACATTTTAAAACTTGCAAGCACAGTCTCTCCTCATTACGCTACATGATGTTGGACCATGTCAAGGAAGATATCAGGGGGGGTGATAGAGGAAAGATCCTTCTGCAGTTAGAAATTAAATGGATACATCTTTTGAATACCGTTTCCCCGCATGGACTGAATGAAATGATTTCCTTTAATTGTTTCTTATAATGGTTATGTTGCTATTTTTTGTAGTATTGCTGTAAGATCATTTGTAGTAATGTCCGTTTGTACAATGTATCATTGTAACCATGGTAACGGTTTTTACTTTCACTTTCATTTTCACTTTGTCCCAGTCACTGCTCAGGCGCCGTCTATTGGTGATGACGTCAGCAGCAGCAGCATGGGGAGTGTTTTTGCACTTACTTTCACTTTCACTTGGTGTTTCTTAACTGCATAAAGGTAAGCTTGATTTCTTGCATTTGTTATATACCTGACGAAGGATAATAAATCCGAAACGTTGTATTCAACCCAGGAGTGTCCGGGTTTCTTATTTGAATTAAGTCCACGAGTGCCGCCTACATACCATACTTATATCAAACTCAGAAGGAAGGCACCGGGCAAGATGTCTACATTTATTTGGCGGAGTGCCGAGTGTATCTTTACTCTATATATATATATATATATATATAAAAATTAAGTAGCATGGACCGTCACTCCCACAGGCAGAAAAAGCTGCCCCGGTGCCCTCTGGTCGAAAATAAGCAGAGTATTTAACAACAAACATCCAGCGGCACTCAGAGGGGTATATTTACTAATATTCATGTTTTAGCCGTTTTTAAGGGTGTTTGAACTCGAATGGTATCGGGTGCATTTTACTGCAACTTTTTGAATCCTGATACGGTCATTTACTAAGCTGCCGAGTTTGCAACATTCGTCTTTTCCGATGTCGATGTGATTCGTAATGTCAGGCAGTGTTTACCGGGAGTGATGAGTAAAACACTGCCTGACAAAACACAAGGAATCCCGGCCGGATCTGTGAGATCCGTGCAGGGCTTCATTGTGCACCTTTAAAAAAAATTTAAAGTGTTAAAAATCGAGAAAAAAATTGCATGGGGTCCCCCCTCCTAAGCACAACCAGCCTCGGGCTCTTTGAGCCGGTCCTGGTTGCAAAAATATGGGGAAAAAATTGACATGGGTTCCCCCATATTTTAACAACCAGCACCAGGCTCTGCGCCTGGTCCTTGTGCCAAAAATACGGGGGACAAAAAGCGTAGGGGTCCCCCGTATTTTTAACATCAGCACCGGGCTCCACTAGTCAGAGAGATAATGCCACATCCGGGGGACACTTTTATCTTGGTCCCTGCGGCCCTGGCATTAAATCACTAACTAGTCATCCCTGGCTGGGGTACCCTGGAGGAGTGGGGACCCCTTAAATCAAGGGGTCTCCCCTCCAGCCACCCAAGGGCCAGGGGTGAAGCCCGAGGCTGTCCCCCCCATCCAAGGGCTGCGGATGGGGGGCTGATAGCCATGTGTAAAAATAAGAATATTGGCCCTCATTCCGAGTTGTTCGCTCGGTAAAAATCTTCGCATCGCAGCGATTTTCCGCTTAATGCGCATGCGCAATGTCCGCACTGCGACTGCGCCAAGTAAATTTGCTATGCTCTTAGTAATTTTACTCACGGCTTTTTCATCGGTCTGGCGATCGTAATGTGATTGACAGGAAATGGGTGTTACTGGGCGGAAATAGGCCGTTTAATGGGCGTGTGGGAAAAAACGCTACCGTTTCCGGAAAAAACGCAGGAGTGGCCGGAGAAACGGAGGAGTGTCTGGGCGAACGCTGGGAGTGTTTGTGACGTCAAACCAGGAACGACAAGCACTGAACTGATCGCAGATGCCGAGTAAGTCTGAAGCTACTCAGAAACTGCTACGAGGTGTGTAATCGCAATATTGCGAATACTTCGTTCGCAATTTTAAGATGCTAAGATTCACTCCCAGTAGGCGGCGGCTTAGCGTGAGCAACTCTGCTAAAATCGCCTTGCGAGCGAACAACTCGGAATGACCTCCATTGTTTTTTGTAGCAGTACTACAAGTCCCAGCAAGCCTCCCCCACAAGCTGGTACTTGGAGAACCACAAGTACCAGCATGCAGTGGAAAAACGGGCCCGCTGGTACCTGTAGTACTACTACAAAAAAAATACCCAAATAAAAACAGAACTCACACACCTTGAAAGTAAAACTTCATTACATACATGCACACCTACATTCACACATACTTACCTATGTTCACACGAGGGTCGGTTCACTTCTCCAAGTAGAATCCATGGGGTACCTGAAAATAAAATTATACTCACAAAAATCCAGTGTAGATCGGTCCTCTTCTGAGCTTGTAATCCACGTACTTGGCAAAAAAACAAACCGAAAAACCTGAACCACGCACTGAAAGGGGTCCCATGTTTACACATGGGACCCCTTTCCCCGACTGCCGAGACCCCCCGTGACTCCTGTCACAGAGGGTCCCTTCAGCCAATCAGGTAGCGCCACGTCGTGGCACTCTCCTGATTGCCTGTGCGCTCCTGAGCTGTCAGTCAGGCTGCACACGGCAGAGATACAATGTAGCGCATAGGCGCTACATTGTATCCAATGGTGGGAACTTTGCGGTCAGCGGTGAGGTTACTCGCGGTCAACCGCTGACCGCAATGTTTCCACCATTGGATACAATGTAGCGCCTATGCGCTACATTGTATCTTCAGTGCGCAGCCTCAATCACACTACAGGAGCGCACAGCCAATCAGGAGAGTGCCACGACGTGGCGCTCCCTGATTGGCTGAAGGGACCCTCTGTGACAGGATTGTTAATGTCCTTTTATTGGGCGACTAAATGCTCCAGACAATATAGAATTTTTTTGCCTATGTAGGACTGCTGCCAAAGTGACATAAGATCTCCCTGGGCTCGTGGGGGCCACAACTCTCCACTAAAGGCCACCACTGAGTGCAGAGCAAAGATGCCTGGAACAGAAAGGAGCCGACTCACCATAGGAATTTGAACAGCAACTCAGAGGTGCCCAAGTGCAACAGACACCGGTATGTGCATCAGTGCAGAACTCCGCCATTTTACACACACAGCATTTAACCCACACTTTCACCTTGACAACCACTGTGTTTAGGTATGGATATACCCCGCTAGTCATATGGACCAAAGTGGTCTCACAATAACTACAGCTGGTGTACTACATGTCTGGTGGGACATAGGGCAATGCAAGCACTAGGTGATTATGGAAAGGTTTCACTCGTTAGATCACTAACTAGTCACCCCTGGCTGTAGTAGTGACATCTACTTTCCTATAGATTACACAGTGTCACATTGGCCGCACACTTTGGTGCATAGATAGGCACCCACTGTGCAATGACCCCAGGTCGTTACACCTCAAAGTGAAATATGGAAAGAGGCACACTAAAGGAGCTACTTACCTCACAACCTACGGCAGCAGTCCTAAATTTGCAAGATTTTACCTATATTGTCTGGAGCATTGTGTTTCCCAATAACAGGACATTAATAATAATTTATTTTCTTTCTCATACCTCTAATATACACACGTCTCTAATATAAGCCTGTTATATATCTCTGTTATAAGTGCAACATCTTTCCTTTTTGTCTCATGCAACACTCCCACATGTACAGTACACATAGAAATACGAGCGCTCAACACAACCCCGTCTTTTCTTTAATTCTGTATTTTCCATGAGACCGGACATCTCAGGTGCCCAGCAGCATCAAAATACTCCGGTGCACTGCACAGAGCGCTGCTGACATATCCATTTATCAAGATATCTGTTGTTAATAGAGCAAGATTGCATTTTCGGACACCAGCCAATCCAACCACATTGTTAATCGCACTACAACATAATGTTCATCAGAAGTTCCTACTTTATATTGATGACATAAAAGTTCCATCCTACCCTGGTGCTATCCAGTGAATGGGCCTCCAGATTTTGGAATAACTTTGACACATCTCATCAGGAACATCCCGTGACTTTCTCAAGCCAATACTCTCAAATATACCTACAGTGCCCTGAGCTGCTATCGGGGGTCATTCCAAGTTGATCGCAGCTGTGCTAAATTTAGCACAGCTATGATCGGGCACTCAGACAGGCGGGGGGATGCCTACCACAGGGCTAATCCACCCCGCATGTCAGTGCCGCCCACCCCCCCCCCCCCCACAGAAATGCAAAAGCATTTCACAGCGGCAATGCTTTTGCATTTGAGGAGTAACTCCCGGCCAGCGCAGCTCCTGCGGCTGGCCGGGAGCAGCTCTTCTCTGCCCTGGTCGCAGCGGCTGCGTGTGACGTCATGCAGCCGCCGCAGCCCACCCCCCAATAGTCCGGCCATGCCTACATTGGCCGACTGCGCCCCCTAAAAGGCGGCCTAACACCGCCGTCCAGCCCCCTCCCGGCCAGTGACCGCCTCGGCCTGTCAATCAGGCAGAGGCGATCACTTGGCAACGACAGACTTCGGACGTGCATGCGCAGTTCCGTCCCGATCACTGTGATAAACTGCAGTGAGCGATCGGGTCGGAATGACCCGCATTGTGTCATAGATTACATATAAAAGAAACGTCAGCCTTCTTTTTTTGCACTCTTTTCTTAGCAAGCTATAACTGTTAATAACTGTCTATTTCCCAGTCATAATTATCATTGTACCATGACTCACAAGGTCTAAACTGTCATTTGACATGTCTGGAATTAGTTCAGGCAGCTTATTTCCTAACAGTATTTGGAAACAAAAACTGAACAAGTTGCAAAAAAAACCACATAGAATAAGGGCTGCTGTCAATTTCTAGGTTTTTATGTTTGGAATGCATCCAGTCACATGGTCGACAGTTACCTTGTTAACATTCATAATGTCAACACCACAATGTTGACGTGAGAATGTTCACATGGTTCAAACTAGAGATGAGTGGGTTTGGTTCCCAGAGAACCGAACCGCCACGAAATTCACGTTCTGAGCCTGGATCTGAGCTCACCTCGAGACTTCCCACCAGACTCGGAAACCAGAACGAGGCAAAATGTCATTATCCCGCTGTCAGATTCTTGTGGGTTTTGGATTATATATAAACAGCTGTGCGTCACCGCCATTTTTACTCCAGACTTGGAGAGTGAGGAAGACAGACCTCTGTCTCTCTGTGGGTGGTGACATTGGGAGTGGTCAGTGTGTGCTCTGTAGGGGTGCTGCTGCAGTCACTGTGGTGCACCTGTGCTGTTAGGAGTGCTGTCCTGGCTGTCACTGGTGTTTCATGTGCTGTTTGGGGTGCTGCAACTGTACATGGGTGTTGTTGCTGTCTTGGCTGTCACTGTGTTGTACGGGGGGCAGGGTCACTGTCCTCCTGTATGCTGTAAAAATTCAGGGGTGCTGTTGTTTAAATAAAAGAACACTGGTACTGTATACTGTGAATACAGGGGTGCTGGCCCAATCTTGTATGATGTAAAAATTCAGGGGTTCATCTATTGTTAAAATAAAAGCACACTGGTCCTGTATGCTGTATACATTCAGGGGTGCAGTTGTTAAAATAAAAGCACACTAGTCCTGTATGCTGTGAAAATACAGGGGTGCTTCCCCAGTCTTGTATGCTGTAAAAATTCAGAGGTGCTTTTGTTAACATAAAAGCACACTGGTCCTGTATGCTGTAAAAATTCAGGGGTGCAGTTGTTAAAATAAAATCACACTGGCCCTGTATGCTTTAATAATTATGGGGTGCAGTTGTTAAAATAAAATCACACTGGTCCTGTATGCTGTGAAAATGCAGGGGTGCTGGCCCTCTCTTGTATGCTTTAAAAAATACAGGGGTGTTTCTGTTAAAACAAAAGTGCACTGGTACTGTATGCTGTAAAAATTCAGGGGTGCAGTTGTTAAAATAAAAGAACACTGGCCCTGTATGCTGTAATAATTCAGGGGTTCAGTTGTTAAAATAAAAGCACACTGGTTCTGTATGCTGTAAAAATACAGGGTTGCTGGCCCATTCTTGTGTGCTGTAAAAATTCAGGGGTGCTTCTGTTAACATAAAAGCACACTGGTTCTGTATCCTGTAAAAATGTAGAGTTGCAGTTGTTAAATTAAAGCATACTGGCCCTGTATGCTGTAAAAATGCAGGGGTGGAGTTGTTAAAAAAACTCACTGGCCCTGTATGCTGTAGTAATTAAGGGGTGCAATTGTTAAAATAAAAGCACACTGGTCCTGTATGCTGTGAAAATACAGGGGTGCTGGCCCAGTCTTGTATGCTGTAAAAATTCTGGGGTGCTTCTGTTAAAATAAATGCACACTGGTCCTGTATGCTGTAAGAATTTAGGGGTGTAGTTGTTAAAATAAAAGCACATTGGCCCTGTAAGCTGTAATATTTTAGGGGTGTAGTTGTTAAAATAAAAGCACACTGGTCCTATATACTGTGAAAATACAGGGGTGCTGGCCCATCCTTGTAGGCTGTAAAAATTCTGGGGTGCTTCTGTTAAAATAAAAGCACACTGGTCTTGTATGCTGTCAAAATTCAGGGGTGCAGTTGTTAAAATAAAAGCACACTGGCCCTGTATGCTGTAGTAATTTAGGGTGCATTTCTTAAAAAAAAGCACATCAGTCCTGTATGCTGTGAAAATACAGGGGTGCTGGCCCAGTCTTGTATGCTGTAATCATTCTGGGGTGCTTCTGTTAAAATAAAAGCAAACTGATCCTGTATGCTATAATAATTCAGGGGTGCAGTTGTTAAAATAAAAGCACACTGGTCCTGTATGCTGCAGTAATTTAGGGGTGTAGTTGTTAAAATAACAGCACACTGGTCCTGTATGCTGTGAAAATACAGGGGTGCTGGCAAAGTCTTGGTTGCTGTAAATATTCTGGGGTGCTTCTTTTAAAACAAAAGCACACTGGTCCTATATGCTGTTATAATTCAGGGGTGCAGTTGTTAAAATAAAAACACACTGGCCCTGTATGCTGTAATAATTTAAGGGTGCAGTTGCTAAAATAAACCACATTGGCCCTGTATGCTGCAAAAATTCAGGGGTGCAGTTGTTAAAATAAAAGCACACTGGCCCTGTATGCTGTAAAAGTATGGAGTGCTCCTGTTAAAATAATATTACACTGGCTCTGTATGCTTTAATAATTTAGGGGTGCAGTTGTTAAAATAAAAGCACACTGGTCCTGTATGCTGTGGAAATACAGGGGTGCTGGCCCTGTCTTGTGTGCTGTAAAATTCAGGGGTGTTTCTGTTAAAATAAAAGCACACTGGTCCTGTATGCTGTGAAAATACAGGGGTGCTGGCCCATTCTTGTGTGCTCTAAAAATTCAGGGGTGCTTCTGTTAAAATAAAATCACACTGGCCCTGTATGCTGTAATAATTTAGGGATGCAGTTGTTAAAATAAAAGCACACTGGTCCTGTATGCTGTGAAAATACAGGGGTTCTGGCCCTGTCTTGTACGCTATGAAAATGTACTGTTGGGGTGCAGTTGTTAAAATAAAAACACACTGGTCCTGTATGCTGTGAAAATAATGGGATGCTGGCCCATTCTTGTGTGCTGTAAAAATTCAGGGGTGCTTCTGTTAAAATAAAAGCACACTGGTCCTGTATGCTGTAAAAATTCAGGGATGCAGTTGTTAAAATAAAATCACACTGGCCCTGTATGCTGTAATAATTCAGGGGTGCAGTTGTTAAAATAAAAGCACACTGGTCCTGTATGCTGTGAAAATACAGGGGTGCTGGCCCAGTCTTGTATGCTGTAATAATTCAGAGGTGCTTCTGTTAAAATAAAAGCACACTGGTCCTATATGCTGTAAAAATACAGGAGTGTTGACCCAGTCTTGAATGCTGTAATAATTCAGGGGTGCTTCTTTTGTTAAAATACAATCACTCTGGTCCTGTATGCTGTAAGAATACAGGGGTGCTGTGAAAATAAAGTAGCACTGTTCTGTGTGCTGTAATAATAAAGGGGTGCTGTCATGTCAAATGGAGAACAACAATTTGGACGAAAAAATAGTGGAAGACCGGGAACCACTTCCAGTTCCTAGTACTAGTGCTGAAGCTGCTGTTGCCACCAGTCATGACATTGATGATGCAATTCCAACAACGTCATCTGCTAAGCCCGATACCCAATGTCATAGAAGGCATGTAAAATCCAAGAAGCAAAAATTAGTAATAAAAAAAAAGAAATGATCTGATGAGAAACGTAAAATTGGCAATATGCCATTCACGACATGGAGTAGCAAAGAAAGACTAAGGCCTTGCTTGGCCTTTGCTCATGACTGGTGGCTCAGGTTCTCATGAGGATGGAAGCCTTCCTCCCTCTTAAAAAATAAAAAAATAAAGCTTGTTAAAGCACAGGAAAAAACAACTATGTATTCTGAGATATCACAAATCCCCAAGGAGAGTCCAAGTGTGTCCACGGTTGCGATGTGTAGGCCTGACCTTCACAACCCTGTATGTAAAAGTAGGCTTCTACCACCATTTGCATGCCCCTTGCAAGTGGTGAGGAGCACCACCAGTCCAGTTGCTGATATTGAGATTGAGGATGTCACTGTATACGTACACCAGGATGAGGAGGATATTGGTGTAGCTGGCGCTGAGGAGGAAGTTGACAATGAGGATTCTGATGGTGATGTGGTTTGTTTGAATAAGGCACCAGTGGAGACAGTTGTTGTTCGTGGGATGAGAAAGCCCATTGTCATGACTGGGCAAAATACCAAAAAAACCACCTCTTCGGTGTGGAATTATTTCTCCACAAATCCGGACAACAGGTGTCAAGCCGTGTGTTGCCTTTGTCAATCCGAAATAAGTAGGGGTAAGGATGTTAACCATCTAGGAACATCCTCCCATATATGTCACCTGCAGCGCATTCATCAGAAGTCATTGTCAAGTTCAGAAACTTTGAGTAAGAACGTAAGCAGTCCACTGACACCTAAATTCCTTCTTCCTGTTGTACCCTAGCTCCTGCAAGCCACACCACCAACCCCCTCAACGTCAATTTCCTCTGCAGTTCATGTCATTAGCATGACTGGGGATACGGTCATTAGGTCAACCACACTTAGGTCGACAGTAATTCGGTTGACCACTATTGGTTGACATGCATTAGGTCGACATGGTCACTAGGTCGACATGGTCATTAGGTCAACATGAACAAGGTCGACATGTAAAAAAGGTCAACCTGAGTTTTTCACATTTTTTTTTACATTATTTGAACTTTTTATACTTTACGATCCACGTGGACTACGATTGGGAATAGTAAACTGAGCCGAGTGCAGCAGAGCGAGGTACCTTGCCCGAAGCATGGCGAGTGAAGCAATCCATGTGAGGGAACACGGTGCACTAATTGGGGTTCCCTTAACTTTACGAAGAAAACAACACCAAAAAAAGTAAAAAAAACCTCATGTCGACCCTTTTCCATGTCGACCTTATTCACGTCAACCTAATGACCATGTTGACCTAGTGACCATGTCGACCTAATGAAGGTCAACCAATAGTGGTCAACCTAATGACTATCAACCTAAGTGTGGTTGACCTAATGACCCATACCACATGTCTGACGAGTCCTCTCCTAACCGGGATTCCTCCGGAGAATCCTTGAGTAGTACGCCTACTACTGCTGCTGCTGCTGCTGCTGTTGTTGCTGCTGAGAGTCGATCGTCATCCCAGAGGGGAAGCTGGAAGACCACTTGTACTACTTCAACTGAGCAATTGACTGTCCAACAGTTCTTTGCGAGGAAGATGATATATGACAGCAGTCATATAGTGGATTACTGAGTGGATTACTGAGGCCATAACAACTATGGTGGTGTTAGATGTGCATCCGGTATCCGCCATTAGTGCAGTGGGATTTAGACAGTTGATGGACATACTGTGCTCCCGGTACAAATCCCATCTAGATTACACTTCACTAGGCAAGCCATTCCCGGACTGTACAGGGACATTACGAAAAGTGTCCTCAGTGTCCTGAAAAACGCAGTTTTACCCAGTGTCCACTTAACCACAGACATGTGCACAAGTGGAGCAGGGCAAACTAAGGACTACATGACTGTGACAGCCCACTGGATAGATGTATTGCCTCCCGCAGCAACAACAGCAGCGGGACTAGTAGCAGCATCTCACAAACGCAACTTGTTCCTAGGCAGGCTACGCTGTGTATTACTGGTTTCCATAAGAGGCACACTGCTGACAACATCTTATGAAAACTGAGGGACATCAGCACACACTGGCTTATCTCACTTAGACTCTCCTGGGGATTTGTGATATCTGAGAAGACCACCAATATTGTGCGTACATTACATCTGGGCAAATTCCAGCACGTCCCATGTTTTGCACATACAATTAATTTGGTGGTGCAAACACTTTTTTGAAAAATGACAGGGGCGTGCAGGAGATGCTGCCAGTGGCCCGAAAAATTGCGGGCCACTTTTGACATTCAGCCACCGTGTGCCGAAGACTGGAGCACCAGCAAACACTCCTGAACCTGCCCTGCCATCACCTGAAGCAAGAGGTGGTACCGAGATAGAATTCAACACTCTATATGCTTCAGAGAATGGAGGAGCAGCAAAAGGTCATTCAAGCCTGTACATCCACCTACGATATAGGCAAAGGAGGGGGAATGCACCTGACTCATTCGCAGTGTAGAATGATTTCCGTCTTGTGCAAGGTTCTGCACCCCTTCAAACTTGCCACACGTGAAGTCAGATCAGACACTGCCAGCATGAGTCAGGTCATTTCCCCCATCAGACTTTTGCAGAAGCAGCTGGAGAACTTGAAGGAGTAGCTAAGATGGAGCGATTCCGCTAAGTACTGTATGTGAAACTTGTGGATGGAGCCCTTCATTTGCTTTGCCAGGATTCAAGGGTGGTCAATCTGTTGAAATCAGAGCACTACATTTTGGCCACCGTGCTCATTCCTAGTTTTAAAGCCTAAGTTGTGTCTCTCTTTCCAGCAGACACAAGTCTGCAGAGGTGCAAAAAACTGCTGGTGAGAAAATTGTCAATTCAAATGGAACGTGACCCATCAACAACTCCTCACTCATTTTCTCCCACAACTGTGGCTGCGAGGAAAAGGATAATATTTTCTAGCCCACCAGCTGGCGGTGATGCGGGGCAGTCAGGAGCAAGTGTTGACATCTGGTCTGGACTGAAGGACCTGCCAACAAATACTGACATGTCTACTGTCACTGCACATGATGCTGTCACCATTGAAAGAATGGTGGAGGATTATATATCAGTGACAGCATCCAAGTATGTGTACTGGCAGGAAAAAAAGGCAATTTGGAGGCCCTTGCACAAACTAGCTTTATGTTACCTAAGTTGCCCCCCCTCTAGTGTGTACTCCGAAAGAGTGTTTAGTGCAGCCGGTAACCTTGTCAGCGATCAGCATAGGAGGTTACTTCCACAAAATGTGGAGAAGATGATGTTCATGAAAATTAATAAAAAATTCCTCCGGGAAGACCTTTGCCAGCAATTGCCTCCAGACAGTACACAAGGACCTGTGATGGTGGATTCCAGTGGGGACGAATTAATACTCTGTGAGGATGAGGATGTACACACTGAAAGGGGCGAGGAATCAGAGGATGAGGGCGAGGAAGACATCTTGCCTCTGTAGAGCCAGTTTGTACAAGGAGAGATTAATTGCTTCTTTTTTGGTGGGGGGATTAATTGCTTCTTTTTTGGTAGGGGCCCAAACAAATCAATAATTTCAGCCACAGTCGTGTGGCAGACCCTGTTGCTGAAATGATTGGTTTGTTAAAGTGTGCATGTCCTGTTTATAAAACATAAGGGTGGGTAGGAGGGCCCAAGGACCATTCCATCTTGCACCTCTTTTTTTTCTTTGCATTATGTGCTCTTTGGGGTCTAGTTTTAAAACTGCCATCCTGTCTGCCACTTCAATGCCACTCCTAGATTGGCCAGATGTTTGTGCCGCACACTTGTGTCGCTTAGCTTAGTCATCCAGTGACCTTGGTGCACCTCTTTCTTTTCTTTGCATGATGTGCTGTTTGGGGCATAGTTTTTAAAACTGACATCCTGTCTGCCACTGCAGTGCCACTCCTAGATGGGCCAGGTGTTTGTGCCACCCACTTGTGTCGCTTAGCTTAGTCATACAATGACCTCTGTGCAACCTTTTGGCCTAAAAACAATATTGGGAGGTGTTCAGAATAGCCTGGAAATGTCTGTTATTGAGGTTAATAATACTGCAAATTCTGTGATTTTAGCTGTTTTTATGTTCTGTTTTGTTTTTTCAAAAATCATCCAGATCCAAAAACAGAAAGGGTGCTTTTGGCAAAACCAATCCAGATCCAAAACACGAGCGGGGATCCAGATCCAAAACCAAAACACAAAACCTAAAAAGTGTCCGCCACACATCTCTAGTTCGGACTGGCCCATCTCTCCTCTGCCTTCATGAGTGACAGCCTTTGTTCACCTTGCACAGACTGGTAATGCAAGTGAAGTACTGTAGGGCAAGGTTTGGCAGTATGACATATGGAGGGCACAGTCTGATTGTGCCTTCCCCTTCTTCTTGCAACAGTCTCTGTCATCCCACCCTGTGTATGAAAACCTCTGACTCACCCTTACAGATATGTCCATACACAAAGTTGCAGATGAAGTACAGCAGAAATTGACATGAGGAAATGGCATGGCTACTTGCATTTGAGCCCTTTTTACACAGATTCAGTCACACACATATATACATATGTCCAGGCTGGTGCTACCCGCTCAGCAAAGGAATGGAGAGAAGATAGGCCAGGCTGGAGAGGCCAGGGAGTGGAGAAATATTGTGCTAAGGGGGTGGGGTTACACAGGACTGAGAGGGCAGAGCTACATGGGACCAGGCTGCTACTGATCCTTCTGATGAAGCCGCTAAGGTTGTAAAGGCGGAGAAACGCGTAGAGGATGTGGAGTGTGACCCGCGGCTGGTGGTATCATTTACAAATTCCTGCACTGACAGCGCAAGGACTGCAGGCTTATAAAGTGGGTAAGATGTCACCCGGACAAATAGTTATAAACCAGTCTGCTATACGCTGAGCTGTGCCAAATTAACTACAACGTGGCCAATCAAGTATATTCTATTTATGGACCATGCACTAACAGATCAACTGTGGTTGTGAGTTAGCAAGCATTCAAACTAATACTAATACAGACTATGCTAAATTAATAGTGCATCATAATGGCATGATTTCTATCCTGAACCTGTTGAATAATGGACTTTAATTCATTACCATTATTAATATACTGCTACCTATTGAATTAATGGACTTTAATTCATCACCATTACTAATATACTGCTAATAACATCTAATTTATGACAGAAGTGGCTGTTATTAATTACACATGTGATTTAATTTTATTCTGTAATCTAAACACCGGTCGTGTGGTATAATAATTAATGTATTGTATGTACTATACTGTATGTATTTCATTTTAAAAGTTTCATATCGAGTCAGGCAGCGCATACTTTTTTCTATATATTTTCTGGTGTGCATATTAGGAGGTTCAGTGACCTCTGTTGATGAAGCTGCAGCCTTGACTCCATATCATTGCAGGAGTGTGTATTGTTAGCGCCTGAGGATTTTATATATTGCTACAGAGCCTGCCAGCCAGCCAGACAGATTGGTAAGTGGACGAGTAAGAGAAACAAAGTGTATATATATATATGTGTGTGTGTGTGTGTGTATCTGTGTGTGTGTAAGCATTATATGTATAAGCAGCACTATTACTGGGGGCATTATGTGTATAAGCAGCACCACTACTGGAGAATATTATGTGTATAAGCATCACTGCTAGAGAGGGCATTATGTGTATAAGTGGCATTACTATTGGAGGCATTATGTTTATAAGCAACATTACTTCTGAAAGCTTTATGTGTATAAGCAGCTCTACTACTAGGGCAGTATGTGTATAAGTGGTGCCACTACTTGAGGCATTATGTATAAGTATTACCACTGCTGGGGGCATAATGTATAAGTGACACCACTACTGGAGGCATTATGTACAAGCACCACCACTACTGGGGGCATTATGTATAAAAAAAACATGACTACTGGAGGCATTATGTGTATAAGCGGCACCACTACTGGGGGCATTATGTGTATTAGCGTCACTGCTACAGGGGGCATTACATGTATAAGTGGCACTACTACCGGTGCATTATTTGTATAAGTGACACTACTACTGAGGGCATTATGTGTTTAAGCAGCACTACTACTGGGGGCATTATGTATATAAGCGGCACTACTACTGGGGTCATTATTTCTATAAGCGGCACTACTACTGGGGGCATTATGTGTATATGCAACCCTAGTATGTGTAGTGTAATGTGAATAAGATTGTGCTACTGTGTGGTTTAATTTTAAAAGGGGGTACTACTGTGTTACCACGCCCCTTCATGTGAAACCACACCCCTTTTTTCGATGCATGTATCCCTTTTGTAAAGTGTCGGAGGGAGCAAATGGAGCAAATTTGCTTCAATGTGTTTTAATTATGCAAATTAGACCATACTACTCACATGCACAGGGCAAGGCCACCCAGCATGTGTGGCAGAGCCCCGTGATGTGATCACAATTCAATTGCATTGGATAGAGGTTGACTGTTGCCTATGCAACATGGCTAAGTAGGCAAGAGTTCCAGCGCCATGTTTCCTATAACAGGAAACACAGGTGAAATCATCATCCAGCCACGAAAACAGCCATGACACGATTGCGTTTCCTGCTCTCATCCCCTCCAATGCTGCATCCCCCCCCACCCCGGATGTCTGTCACCCGTCAATCACCATGCGATCGCATTCTTCTGGGATGCAATTGCTTGGTGAAGGGTCGCACATGCACACTATAGCCACTATGGCCAGGTATTAGTTGGGAGAGAGAGGAGGGTAGTGAGCAGGAGAGAGACAGACAGGGAGAGAGAGGAGCAAGAGATAGAGCATGTCAGGGAGAGAGACAAATAGAGGGAGAGAGGAGCTGTAAGGGAGAGAGACAGAGAGAGAAGGGGGATCAAGAGAGGGGGAGATAGTGAGGGAGGTGTCTTGAGCAGGAGAGAGGGTGTCAGGGAGGGAGAAAGAGAGAATCAGAGGGAGAGAGGGTGTCCGGGAGGGAGAGAAACAGAGAGAGAGAGTGAGTGTGTGTGTGTGTGTGTGTGTGTGTGTGTGTGTGTGTGTGTGTGCGTGCCAGGGAGAGGGAGCAAGCAGGATATAGAGGGGAGCAAGAGAGAGAGAGAGAGAGACACAGTGTCAGGGAGAGAGAGAGAGAGAGAGAGAGAGGGGCGAGTTGAATGAGAGAGGGAGTGTATCAGGAGAAAGAGGAGTGAAAGAGGGTATCAGTGAGAGAGAAAGGGTGTCAGGTAGAGAGAGCGAGAAAGAGAGGTAGAGTGAGAGAGGGGGTGTCAAGGAGCTAGAGAGGTGGAGAGGGAGAGAGACAGGATGTCAGGGAGAGGGGGGTGAGCAGCAGAGGTGGTCAGGGAGAGACAGACAGGAAAAGAGAGGGGAGCAAGAGAGAGAGAGCTTGTCAGGGAGAAAAACTGAGAGAGGGAGGGGGAGGGAGGGGGAAAGAGGAGTGTGACACTATGTGTTGCAGGCCATACTACAATATCAGGTCTGTGATGGGGCACTTTGTGGCATGAAGCCCCTCCCCTTTCCCATATACCCACAAATCGTGACATTTCTGTGAGGGGGCAGGGCTGGCGCTAATACGACTCACAGTGCAGTTTGCCTATATCGGCATAGTGGCTGCACGACCACACACATTGCGGTTGCATCCATGATGAATGCAACTGCAATGTAATTTACAGACTCAGGCATTTTCAGGGAAGCAACTTGGCATGTGGGGGGAGAGGTCAAAGGGGGCTGGCTGGGACCGTGATGTCAAAAAATGGCCACAGACTGCCTGACAGTACAGCCAGGCTGAACTGCCATGTGTCAACCTTAGATCCGATGTGTTCGCAATTAGATTGCGAACACATCGAGAAACGGCCTTACACATGCTGGGCAGCCTTGCCCTGTACTGGCCATACCCCAGCATGTGTGGAGATGACTGCAGATCTGGCAGCGTATGAGCAGCTGTGGCGCTATGACAGCAGCTGCAAATCTCCAATCAGTAACTGGCAGTGTGTGTGTGGGGGGATTGTGGCGGATATGGACACTGGTAAAAGATGGGAGAGCCAACACCCGACAGCTGTCTAATCACTGACAGTTTGACAGAACTTTTAAGCCAGCACAGTGCGTGTGGGTCCCCTGGGACCCAACAGACCCTAGGCGGCTGCCTTGGATGCCTAGCAATAAATACGCTACTGGTGAGGGTATGTGGTGAGGGTGTGGAATGTTAATTTAAAGGGGAAAGGAAAAATATATATTTTTGGTAAGTATTAATTTAATGGCTTTAAATAATGTGAAAAGTACTTATCTGTTTGGAACCAACCAAACAGCACTGCATGTAAGACAACAATATTAAAACCAGATAGTCAAAGCTGCAAGAACAGGTAAGAGACAACATGTCCGGAAGAAGACTCTGAAGCCACCACTGTCTCTGAGACAAAGTAATAAGCCTCTAGTCCACCAGGGACTGGTTGCTGACATTTCATCATGTCGACATATCATCTGGGGAGACATGATGAACACTGACATGCAGAGCATGCCAACATGCTGCATGTTGACAGTCCTACCCTGTCGACATTCTCATGTCAACCTGATGACTGTCGACCAATCATACCACACCCACTCTGCAATTCTCTGTAGTATGTCGTCTGTATGGGTCAGAGGTCAGTAGCATAATCTCTATATTGTATAGGGAGTATTAGAATGCACTCTATGCGGTATGAGGCCATTAGAATTCTCTGAGGCAGCTTCTGAGGTCACTAGAGCTATCTTCAGTGGCAGAACTTGTGAGTGGTGGGCCCAGTTGGAAAAATATGCTCTGCCCTAGGGAGAGATGCAGTTGGTGATTGGGGATAAACAGTGGGTGATTTGGAAGAAGTAGTGGGTGCCAGAGGGAGAGGCAGTGGGTGAAGGAGAGGCAGGTAGTCAGTGTCTGATAGAGGTGGGTAGTCAGTATCTGACAGATGTGGCAGGGAGAAGCAAATGGTGACAGGTAGAGGTAGATAGGGAGATGTAGTGGGTGATTGGGGAGGAAGAGAATGACAGGGAGATATTGAAGTGGGTGACTGGGAGATAGAGGGTGACAGGGAGATAGTGGGTGACAGGTAGAGTGTGACTGGGAGACAGTGGGTGTCAGGGAGAAGATGGTTGGGAGGCAGTGAGTGACAGGTATATAATAGGTGACAGGGAGAGGATGACTAGGAGATAGAGGGTGACAGGAAAACAGTAGGTGACAAGGAGATAGTGGGTGACAGGTAGAGGGTGATTGGGAAATGGTGTGTGACTGGGAAACAGGGTGTCAGGGAGAACATGACTGGGAGACAGTGGGGGACAGGGAGAGTGGGAGACTGGGAGACAGTGAGTAACAGGAAGAGGGTGACAGGGAGATAGTGGGTGACCGGGAGAGGGTGACGGGAGAAAGTGGGTGACTGGAGAGGCAGTAGATGAAAGCTGTGAGGGGGCTGCAGGCGGTGACATTAATAAATTGACTTACTTCTGGGGATGGGTTCAGGGCCTGGGCCCAATTCATATCAGCGTGGCCTGGCTACCTCATCAGTCTGTGAGATGGGCTGGCTCTCTTTGCAGGCAGAGGCAGGGCTTTTCCTTCTATCCCCCTAGCCGCATTTGTCAATGCCGGCGGTACAGCCTCCCCTCTCAGCACTAGCCAGCCAGTCCCTGGCAGTCACTCTGAGGAGAGCTAGGGAGAAATTAGAGGGGAGGCCACCTATTGCTCATCCTCCTGACCTCCGGCTGGAACTCATCCCCAGCTCATCCCCTAACTGTCAGTCATGGCCCACAGAGCAATGCAATGTAGGCATATTAAGTTGGACTCATTATAAAACTGCTGATTACGGTACTCTTAATAGCGGCAGGCCCCGTTGCAATGCAGCAGCTGCACAACTGCTAGTTCCATCTCTGATTATCTCTATTGTACAGATTGTAGAGAAGTTACTAAAATGCTATCGTTATTGTACAGGAGTCAATAGATTGGTCTCTGTATTGGTGTTGGGTACAAAATCCCATAAATCGGGATCCCAACAGTCAGTCCTGACAAATACTGGTATATTTTCCCTACCCCCTAATCCTACCACTAACTGCTCCTTCCCGCAGCCTAATCCTAACCTCCACCACCCCCACATAATCCACCTCCTAGTGCCTAACCCTAACCCCAGTACTTACCTCCAGGATCAGTCGGGATCCTGTCTGCATTTTGACAGCATCCCCTGCATTGTGCATAAGTCATTAGAATCCTGTTTTTGTCAACTATGGTGGTCATTCCGAGTTGATCGCTCACTAGCAGTTTTTAACAGCCGTGCAAACGCTATGCCGCCACCCACTGGGAGTGTATTTTAGATTAGCAGAAGTGCGAACGAAAGGAACGCAGATCGGCTACAATTTTTTGTGTGTGCAGTTTTAGAGTAGCTCAAAACTTACTCAGCGCTTGCGATCACTTCAGACTGTTTAGTTCCTGTTTTGACGTCACAAACACGCCCTGCGTTCGCCCAGCCACACCTGCATTTTTCTGCCACGACTGCGTTTTTCCAAACACTCCTTGAAAACGGTCAGTTAACACCCAGAAACGCCCACTTCATGTCAATCACTCTGCGGCCACCAGTGCGATTGAAAAGCTTCGCTAGACCCTGTGTGAAACTACATTATTCGTTGTAATAGTACGTTGCGCGTGTGCATTGTGCCACATATGCATGCGCAGAAGTGCCGTTTTTTGCCTCAACGCTGCACAGCAAACGAATGCAGCTAGCGATCAACTCGGAATGACCACCTATGCCCTGAATTTAGAGATAAATTGTGCATTTTTGTTTGCAGCTTCCTTGGGGTGTGTATTAAAGTACACAAATTAGGAGCTACCATATGTACAGTATAGGAGCACAGTAAATTGCAAGCATTGCTGACATCACCATTAATTAAATAGATCCCTACAGCATCTCCTTTTTCTGTTCTATTTTTCTGGAAATTTACAGGTAATGGATTTGTGTCCTATATTAGAATATAAAATACACAGCATTTTGTGGTAATGTGGCTAATATTATATTAGAAGTCAAAGAGCTTAAATATTTGAAAGTAAAAGGTTATTGTGCAATTTTCAGTGGTTATTGAAATAGGTGGTACTGTCTGTGGCTATAACTCTACTGTATATATGAAGCATGTTCATATACTGTATATATATATATATATATATATATAGCTGTGAGCAGACAAGAAATAACACACCTACAGTACTTATAAATATGTAATGCAGATAACACCATACCAACAGGTGCTAGTACCTAAAATAATTTTTACAATCTGAACCAAATACCGGCTATTAAAGTGCATAGAAGTGTGTGAATTCGAGAGAGACATTTAACAAACTGTCATGTCCAGCAAACCAATATCCAAACACATTACTTTATTTTTGAGCATAAATGTCTCTTTAAGCATGCTCAGATCAATTAAGTCATTCTTAAACACGGGATATTCATATTTGCACTGTCTGTTTATGAAGTGGAGGACGTGTTCTCGGCTACGGAAAATCTTTTGTATCTTGAAGGGGAGGAGTTTGAGCCAAGAGGAGGAAGTTATTCACATTGCAGAGATAAAAAAAAAAATACTGAAGAAGATGCTAGGTTTGCTCTAGATGCAATGTGTTAACCAAATGTCTGTGAGGTTCAGACAATATGTCTTTACATTACACCAGATTGCAGGAGTAACAAGAAGGATTCTTCCTATGGACATTTTTGTCATATCTGATTTCATTTAGCTAGCAAAAAAAAAAAATAATACACATTCATTTTGTATAAAGACAAGATCATATTTCCTCCTTCACAGATTTATTCAGCTCAGTTCTTGCAATCAGGACAACGGCTTCTGTGTCTTACTGTACACAGAGGGAGGATCTGATCCTTTCGGCTGGGATTTCTGGTCTAAAGATCCAGCCTTACATGACAAATAGTGGGATGGAGAGGATGGCTTTGCAATGGGGCAGGCTCACCACATGAATTTCTTTTCGAAACACAGCACTGTGGCAAGGAGGAAAAATATATATATCTCTCATTTTTCACCACCTGGGAAGCAGCTGTAACCATGTGAATTCTGTTTGGAGGTTACAATGGATCAGCGATTTGCCTAATCAGGGAAAGGGGGAAAATAATTATCATCAAGCTGGAGCTTTAAACGTCAGTCACTGAATTCAACTTACTATGTGTAGGCATCTGATGTAAATCTGCCAGTGAATCCAGCAACCATTTTAATTAAGTAGATGATCTTGTTTGGTAGGAGCTTGTTTCTGCGTGAAGGAAACCAGCTATTTGTACACAAGTGTCTCTCCTGGAAAGAGATTTACAATTCAGCACTGGAAGCAGGGACAGCTCCCGAGCTCCAGCACTGGAAGTAGGGGACAACTCCCGAGCTCCGGTTGTGCCTTTGATGTGTGGATGGTTCTTTAAATGACTTTTCAATTCTCCCTGACGATCATGCTTTATTTCCAGATGGTGATCATGGCAGGGACTGTAATGCTGGCTTATTACTTCGAGTACACGGACACGTTCACTGTGAATGTCCAAGGGTTTTTCTGCTTCGATAGTTCTTACACCAAGCCCTATCCAGGACCCGACGAGAGCAGCGATATCCCCCCAGTTCTTCTCTTCTCTCTGGTCACTGGGGTCCCAGTGCTTGTGGTAAGGCTCTTTTGACTTAATATGTGATAGTTCTTTCAGTGCACATGAGAGGTAGGGGTAAGACAGGGGACATTTGAAAGACTCCAGCAAATCGTTATTAATAATTACACATACTGTACAACACATACAGTACACACATATCCAGCCATGCTTGCAATTTATAAAGTAAAAAGGGACTATTCAATACTATATTAGCCTGTGCTTGTTACTTGACTGTCTGTTTGCAGGCTTTCGTAGTACTCACATTTGCTGTGTCTATAGAGTTGGTGTAGACTTTTTATATGGTTACAATGCAGCCTTCTTATTCTATTAGTTGAATTCGTTTTACGACTCTGAAGATTGACTGCACTTTATTTGCATTTTAAAGCTGCATGATCGTTCTTTTTTATGTATATATTGTGGAAGGGCTCTAACTGCCTGCAGCTCCCTCTTCTGACGATTACTTCTCTGTAATTCCCCCCCCCCCCCCCTTCCTTTTTCGACTTACTGCCCTCTCTCTCAAGTTACTGTGTGTGCTTCATTATACTGTGTCTTTGTGCAGTCTGCAGTTCATTGCTCTGTCCTGGGCTACCACCATTGTTCATTAAGGTTTATGATACAAAGATAAAGAAAAAAACATAGACCTACATTTTAGCAAGAAACATATACAATACTATAACTAATGACATACATACATCTCTGCAGTGACCTTACGAGACTGGGCAATTTTACAAAATAACGTGATCTATGTGGATACTAAGAAACAGTAGTTAAAGTTCGAAAGGCCCATTTTTTTTTACTTTGTACATAAAGTTCTAATGATGTTTTCTATCAGTTTAGCTGTGTAATAACAGAGCTCCCATGCAAGCAACCACAGACCCCGTATTAGAATATTAAGAGGTTTATGCAAATGTAATCTTCTTGCTTTTTAACCATTGGTAATTTCAACTTTAGCCCTTTGTAGTCATAGCCAGAAAAATTTACTTTCTCCTGGGAACAGAAGAGTTAAATGGGCAGATTCCCACTTTGCTTCTTTATTTTGGATATCTATAATTTTCAAGTTGAAAATAAATGTTTTCTCATGGATGCTAAAACAATAATTATATTTTATTATATTATAGAGAGACACATAACATTACTAATACAGTGCATAAAATTGTCTTTTTTATTACAGAAGTTGTGTTATCTCAATGGTTTTGCTAAATTATATTTATTACAGCTCTCTGGGGTATGCTTTACTTTGCAAATGGGATTATGTGAGATTTGCTGTTAGATTTCAGGAGGAGGGCGATGAGTGATGTGTAAATGAATTTGTTTCAAAACTACTCAAAGACCTTAGACAACCTTGGAGAGCACTGCATCAGACCGTGCAGTGATTCATAGATGGTGATAAGATTAGGTCAGACACCTTACATCTACTTTGGCCTCATCAATGCTGCATGAGTATACAACATAATGTAATGTGCTGTAGGCCTCTGGCAATGAAAAAAAGCTGCAATATATCTTTTTTAACTATAGTGTTAAGCATCCCACTCTTCTGTTTTAACACCTCATTTATTTATGGGCAATTTCATTTATGACAATGTGCTGCAACGTTATGTGAGATTCTGTACTGAATGACAAAACAAGACTTTTCATTGCATGATGTATTTGGTACTGCAAGTTGCTGTGGATGGAACTGATTTAAGCTAATTGATTGTTACCCACCATATATTGGGGAATCTGAATGTGCGAAATAGGCTTTAGTAATGCAACAAATTAATATAAGTACAGTATGTCTTAGATCATATTTCAAAATAGGAAAATACATGATATGTTCCTTCTGTAGAAGTCATAAATGTGTTATACATACAGTATAATAAATTTTTATGTTTTAAATATGTTTTTTTAATCATGAATTATTATTTTAATTGCCAGATGTAATTTAATATTCTAAAATAGAGGCATTTAATTACAAGTACAGTATATGTAATAATTACGAATACTGGGTCATCTACCCATAATGGTTGAATCCTTGACATCAGTTGAATAAAATATTTTCTCACATCAGGTGCAAAGGTAGTGGAATACTACTTTGTGCAATATCATGTGTTGAGCCACCATAGTACTGGCCTATGATTTCACACAAGTAGATTTTACACTGGAAAATGGTATGACAGTTTCCCATCTAAGTATGGATCAGCTGTGGAAGAAGACTTTGTTCGTATAGCATATCATAAATAACAGCACCTACACTATACATACTTTCTCTGCTGTCTCAGACAGTGTGAATAGTGCCGATATACTGTAACCATGTGTGGCCATTGCTGAGTATGACTATACAGTACTGTGATGGATTAATTATGTGGGGGTACCACCTTTATATTTACGTGGGTAGGCATTGTGAATACAATATTTGGGGGCAGAGGCGACTTATTAAAAATGGTCCCAAAAAGTTGCTTACATTCTTGAGTTCAACATTGTCTTATTGTACCTCTGAAGAACAGAGTTGGACCAGAACAAACTGGGCCATTTCGAGGCATAGACCTCAGCCTTCAATCTTCTTACTACACTTTCACATTTTTCTACCAGCAATGCATACTGTATAGAAGCTTATACCAGCAATACGTATTGACACTATTACAACAGTCAACAACATTCCTCTGCAACCACCAGGCATGAGTCACATTTCAAGGAAACCCCATTTCCACCCTCGTCTCTTAGTTACCACTGTAAGTCATAGTACTGTTTTAGTCACACTGTTCACAGACACCACTGTAGGTCACATTACAAAAATATTAATATTACACATGTTACACAGAAACTGTATTAATCACCAATCTACACAGAGATCCCGTTGTCCACTAGTTCTTTGCTCTGAAGCAGTGACTTGTTAAAAAACTGAGTTCTGGTGGTAGTGGCCCAATTTCTGTATATGTGTTCCAAGCAACATGTGTGCTGTTCACTGTGTGCAATATGAAAGCTTCTTTCTGCAATCCATATAAATGCAGACATTGTTTTGATGTTCCTAAAACCTTGCGCATATTTCAGGTGGTTGATCTGATCCAAAGTTCTGCACAAATCTCCCATTGTGACTCTATGTACTGTCCTCAAATTTGTATTATATAAAGTAGTGAAGCCAAGGCCTTGATAGGGGCTGAAACTAGGATTTTTGGCAACCAGGGCAAGGCAGTAATTTGCTCCCCCCAAAATAAAAATAAAAAAATGATGCCATGCAGTAGTGCAACTTTATTCACATTACACCACACAGTAGTAACCTTTAGTAACACTACTCCACACAGAAGGGCCCCTTATATATGTTATGCTACACAACAGAGCCCCTTATTCACAATATGCCACACAGTAGTTCCCCTTGTACATGTTACACCACACAGTAGTAATACACTGTATACACATAATGCCTTACAGTAGTAAGGCTCTTTGGCTCAAGTTCAGAACATGGGACCCCTGTACTATCCACATGTGGTATTGGGAAAAGGAACCTGTGGCAAGTGAAGCAGAGTAAGCCACCTTGACCAAAGCATGGTGAGTGAAAAGAACCCACGAGCATACATTTTTTATGTTCTGAACAAGTTTAATGATGTTCTGAAGCCAGAGGCGGATTAGCCATAGGGCTCACATGGAAGAATCCTGGTATGCCAACGTATAAGTGAGGCTTGTTTTGTTTGCTGACATGTGGCCCCCACTTGACAGACGGCCCACCAGTTCACATTACACTGCACTGTCGTATTCATCTGTTATTCCATCTCTGCAATACAGCAACTCTGCCATGACTACACAGCATGTTATGCTTCTGGTGTTGCCCATGTCTGCCCCTTCTACAAAATTTTCCAGGTACTTTTAGTTCCCAATCTGGCCTGTCTGAAGCATCTTAGTTATGCTAATCCAGAGGGTCCCATATTCTGAATTTGTACTGTGCTGTTTATATACCTAGGGCTGTACCAATGAATACTAAGCAGCAGCCTTCTCTGCCTAATAAATAACTGGTTCTAATTCATGAAAGAGAGAGAGAGAGAGGGGGGGGGGTAGCTGGAGAGTGAGAGAGAATGAGAGAGAGAGAAGAGGAGAGGGAGGGAGAGAGAGAGAGAGAGAGAGAGAGAGAGAGAGAGAGAGAGAGAGAGGGAGGGAGGGAGGGAGATAGCCCAAGCTAGGAATGGCAATTTAAATGAAACTAAAAATCCACTTACCACACACTGTGTCACTGATGAAGATGCAGGATGCCACCGGCACACAGCACCCCACTGATGCTGACAAGGGCAGACAGGCTCCAGGAGTGGGTCTCTCCATACAGCAACCCACTGTCCCTAGTGATATATATGCAGCAACAGCTACTGTCCTGGAAGTGTTACCAGGGATGCAAGCTCACGTGCTTTGTTCAGCACTGGATTCATTCAAACTGTAGTAGACTTTACAATCAATCTAAAATCCTCACAGCAAAGCACTGATTGTTGAAAAGTGCTTTGCCATAAGGTTTTTAGATCTACTGTAAGGTCTGCCACAGTCTGGATGGAATGCAGTGCTTGCTGGAGGACAAAGTGATTGCAAGCACTCTGCTATGGGAGGCGATTGCCCCAATCGCCTCCCTCTGGATCCGCCACTGACCCTGAGTCCATCGGCGGGTGGGGGGAGTAGGAGCAGTTGGCTAAGGGATCCGGGTGGAGGTCTTTGTGCCCATCAAATCCAGCACCCAGGGCAGATGTCCCATTAGCACACCCCCCCCCCCATAAGTGCTGCCCTGACTTGATCACGATGTGTGGCTACAAAGTTTATAGCAAATACCTAATATCACCGCCTAAAGTATCACATGGTAAGCATGTCAGAGTGTATGGCTCTATAGCTATGGCTGGTAAAGGGCAATTCCATGCAAATATAGACATAAAAATCAACACAGGTACAAGATGTTGGCATTCTTAATCAATTTTAAGTGCTCTATTTTGCTACTAGAGTAGAGTAATATAATTTTGATTTGTGATCTAGTGCTTTATATTAATGCTATTTAAACTATCAGTGATATGGGCAGGCTTTCATTTATTTGCATATTAAGCAATGAGAATATAGGTGTTTGATTACATTATCATGTAATATCTTGAGATATTACCTTAAAATTCAGTTCTATATTAAAGTTTCTAAATAAATGCTTATTTTTAAAAGTAGGTGGTCCTAACAATTTTTCCAGGCTGCAATTTGAGGTACCAGAATCACCATAATTTTGGCACTGGAAACACATTACAGATGTGTTTATCATACAATTAGCCTCAATACACACTGTGACGTGAGCCACCAAGTCCCATGCGACACTGCTAGTACCAGGTGTCTTTTTGTGTCTATTTACCCAAAAATGCTTCTTACAGATGTGTCCACATGCATTTAGCCTCCCTGCACCTTAAACAGTCTTTCTAGTCATGACATGCCATGGAGTGACTTGGTAGTGCCGACCGCCTTTTCATGCAAATTTTTCTACTAACATGAATCGTATTTACAAAATGATTTGAATAGGATGCACAAGCAGCTGATTAAAATGACATGTGGTATGACTATATTCTGTGTGCGACCGTGGCTGTGTCTGCATACGAAATGCTATGCTACAGTGTTTTCCTAGAAAACACTGTAACATATTATTTTGTATGCAGATACAGGCGCGTTCACACAAAGAATATAAGTATGTCGCATATAATTTTAATCAGCAAAGTCTGCTTGTTAGGCTTAGTGATGTGAATAAGATGCATTTTTGGACAAAAAAAAGATGCCTGGCGCTAACGGACCTGTCAGCTCACTCACTCCAGGCATCTCCTGCATGGCGTATTGAGGCAAGATGTATGAGGACACATCTGTAGTCATAATGCAATTAGGAGACTGTACTAGTTAATTTGATAGGTATCACTTATATCTCTTTATGGGACTGAGTCTGCACAACTGTGTGGAAAAAAGACACGGCTGCTGCACCGCGGCACTTCATATACAGATTCAGATTCAGTGGCACACAGATATACAAGTGTCATGTATCAAATTAATCAGCACAGTCTGCTTGTGTGCCCTAGTCCCATTGCATTGTGACTAATATGTTTTTTTGGGTAAAAAGATGTGAAAAACATGCATTGGGCTAGTAGAGTCACACAAGACCTGGTGCGCCAAGAGGAGCTGTTTGGTGTGACTGTAGCAATGAGGACACATCAATAAGTGGCTCTTTTGATCAGTAAGTAGCTCTAAAGAGGATGTGCCACCATTTTTAAATAATCCTGAACATATTATTGTCAATAAATGTAAGCATATTTCTGGTGAGTTTTGAAGAGGCTCAGTAAAGGCCACATGTCATAAATGTACTACTTGGTTAGCCTTGAATTTCTTTTGAATGTACCTGTTTGTAGTTGAAATTTTTGATTTGCACTTCTATGCATCTAAATCTACAGTATGTTTGTATGTTTATGTGAACTTTTATTCACAAGTATTCCAAGTACTGAACCATGTCGATACAGTATGTTCCAAATAGAGTAATTTTGTAAAACATATTTCTTACTAAGGAGTAGTAGTTGCCTTAGTAGGTAGCAAACACATAGTAATTAGTACATTTCTCATGCTCATTACGCAGTTGGTGATTCCATTACCACTGTATGGTGATTCCATTAATTAATTAAAAAATGTGCCCAGGTTAAACAGCTTGTCATACTTTTACCAAATGTATGTAGATGGATCCCCAGGATTTCCCCAACTTGTAAAAAAAATTGTGAAAATCTGAAGTTAATTCTGGAAGCTGAGTTTATCAGTTTTGTGTACACTCACAAAGTAACATGTCTCATGAATGTATGTATTCCTTTACTGACTTTGAAAGTAGGCTAATTTATCAAGGATAACTTACACAAGATAGCACTTAAGATTTTTGGATATTATTTTATGTGGGGTTTATTGTGGGCTGTTGGGTTATGATGATTTGTTCAAATCAGTGGTGGCAGTCGTATAATGAATGGAGTTTATCACAGCAAAAGGTGATTGTTAACTTGCTTAACTGGTTATTAGGGACTATGCATAATATAGTACTGTAAGGAGCCATTTATTCATCACATTTCAGCAAGATGTATAAAGCGACAACACCATGGACAGGGTCTGTCTTTGCGATATGCTTGCTTCAGTAGCGGGACTGCAGTGCATGCATGGTCCTGCTGAGCCACATGTGTGGTGTCCATTGCCGGGGAGTGTTCTGTAAGAATCTTGGAAAATGTAGCCGATCTTTAGATGGCATTAGCTGTGGGGGCCAATCTCTGAAATGCTTTGTATTCCAGAGCTTGGTAAATCTGGCAGTATTGCGTTCCCTATAAGAGGATTGCAGCAGATTTCTCTGATATTTGCTGTGATCCCTACCTCGTACCTTTAGGTGATACTAAATATTTGCGTCTACCCCCCTAATGCTAGTGTTTTTGGGGAATAAGCATCAAATATTTTTTTTTGTTACATGTGAATACAGAAATGTACTGTACACATTTTTCCAATAACTCAGTAGAATCCAAAGGAGTCATTCAGTCATCCCCAATAAAGTTCACGGGAATTTGTTTCAGAAATCTTAGTTGAGTGTGTGTGATATGTTGGGTACTGGAAGCAAAAGCTAGGTTTAACATTAACACAATAAGAATAAACACTAACTCGACTCTAGAGACTGGATAATCTTAATTTGGTTTATTTAATTTAAGTCTGCATATACTAAAAATACAACAATTAGGCATTCTTCTTGGACAAAAAAGTTTTCATAAAAATGTCACTGTGTACTGACAACACATTTACCATAGGTTCCAATGATTCAGTAAATGAAGCAACAGACTGTTGCACAGCAGACTTATAAACAGGAGGAGTAAAGTGAGGTTATTAATTACCAGAACAGATGTAAAAAATATATATATATAATAAGAGAGAACTCAGTATCATCAACACTCAGCGTAATTAACATGTCCATTATACAGAACTTGATTTAAAAAGTAAAAGATTTCCAGATATAAATATAGTATGTAAAGTGGATTCTATGGACCGTAACTCATCTTTACAGTCCCAGGACATGTTCCCTCTAAAATCTAGGGCAGTGTATACACCTTGGTTATTTCAACAAGATCGCGACTATGTGTGAGTATGTTTGTATACCAAACAGGCCAAAACAGATTAGAGGAAGTTTGTTTCATTCCCCATTAAAAATGAATTCAGATATAATTCTAGTTGCATACAGTGTATCTTTATCAGTGTTCCGGTTTTAAAATCTTGTGACACTTTTATATGAAACATTTTTTGGGAATAGCTGATACAGATCAACGTGATTTTTTCTTTCAATTGCCAATTATCAAGTTCAGAATATCAAACAATAATACGATATGTATGTAAAAAAAGAGAGCATTGGTTTTACTCGTCCTAACTTCTTCACGTGTCAATTAGAGCAGGGAGCACTCTGATCTAACAAGTACTTGTACATAAAATTTTGATCTTGACCTTGTTCAGTGTGACATTTTTCTTAACTAGGTTCTCATTCTTTTTTGCACACTATAAATATTACGTAATGCAAGTTGCGTCTTTGGATATTCACTGATTTATCAAGATACTAAATAAAAAATGTCACGAATCTCAACTTTTTTACTTTTGTGAAATGTTTTTAGAAAGTTTTCTATTTCTAGCTATTAACTATTGACATCAGGGCTGGATGAAGGAGCACTTGGGCTAAAAATGTTTTACGGCCTATACTGAGAAGGGGAGGAGCTGTGACCAGGGCTCTATGTATATGGTCAGTGCCGTGTGGGTTTGGTCAGTGCCGTGTGGGTTTGGTCAGTGCCGTATGGGTGTGGTCAGTGCCATGTGGGTGTATACACCCCCAACACTATCAGACCCACTGTCTCACAAAATACATAAAAACAAAAAAAATCTGAATTTTATGAGACAACTAGGAATACTATTTTAATACTTACAGTATATATATTACTTATGCGATCACCCCAGGTTGTGCATTATCTGACCTGGTCACAATCAATGCGACCAGTCAGGAATGTAGAGTGGGTGGCTGACGGAAGATAGTCTATCACAGACTGATCTCCCTGCCCCTCTGCATCCCTGCACTCTCCCTCAGTGTCTGCAGTGCTGTCGATCACTTTTGATAGGCCAGCACAGCAGAACCACCCCCCTTGTGATTGCATAGTGGATCAGCCATCAAGGATATGTAAATGAAGCCCCCCTCAGCTCCCTAGTTTGTACATTATGGCTGCTCAGATGAGCAGCCGCTGGGGAAATCAAAGTCATGATGGTCGCAATGTTCAAATGGTCCGATGGCAATGTTCTGATGTTTGAACAAACAATATTTTACAAATGTTATTTTTTTGTTTTAATAAAATCATTTTGGATAACTTTTAAATATATGTTCTTTACCTAATTTAGGGGTCTATTCATGAAGCAGTGAAAAGTGTGGAGAAGCGAGCCAGTGTAGAAGTTGCCCATGGCAACCAATCAGCTGCTCTGTATAATTTTATAGTATGCAAATTATAAATGTTATGCCAATGCTGATTGGTTGCCATGAGCAACTTCTCCACTGCTCACTTCTCCACACTTTTCACTGCATCATGAATAGACCCCACAAACTTTTTTAAAAACCGACAATTTCTGAGCAGTTTTAGGGGTAAAAAAATGCCAGTTAAGTGGTTAAAATGGCAATGAAACACTCTACATTTTACTAAGAGCTAATACCAACTCTGCTTGCATCTGGTACTTATTAACCCCCAGCCTGTGGCTGTTATATGAGAACTATACTCTGCATCTAAGAACTAATACAAAGTTCAATTTCTAGGGGTCTATTTACTAAGCCTTAAACAGAGATAAAGTGGATGGAGATACATTATCAGCCAATCAGCTCCCAACTACCATGTCACAGCCTGGGTTTGAAAAATTACAGTTAGGAGCTGATTGTCCAGTACTTTATCTGCATGCACTTTGGTGGTCATTCCGAGTTGTTTGCTCGTTGCCGATTTTCACTATATTGCGATTAGTCGCTTACTGCGCATGCGCAAGGTTCGCAGTGCGCATGCGCTTAGTTATTTTACACAAAAGTTAGGTATTTTACTCACGGCATAACGAGGATTTTTCATCGTTCTGGTGATCGTACTGTGATTGACAGGAAGTGGGTGTTTCTGGGCGGAAACTTGCCGTTTTCTGGGCATGTGCGAAAAAACGCTGGCGTTTCTGGGAAAAACGCGGGAGTGTCTGCAGAAACGGGGGAGTGTCTGGGCGAACGCTGGGTGTGTTTGTGACGTCAAACCAGGAACGAAACTAACTGAACTGATCGCAATGGCAGAGTAAGTCTGGAGCTACTCAGAAACTGCTAAGAAATTTCTATTCGCAATTCAGCGAATCTTACGTTCGCAATTCTGCTAAGCTAAGATTCACTCCCAGAGAGCGACGGCTTAGCGTGTGCAATGCTGCTAAAAGCAGCTAGCAAGCGAACAACTCGGAATGAGGGCCTTTATCTCCATCTAAGGCTTAGTAAATAGACCTAAAATAATTACTAACGAAGGATCATTTTGCTAGATTTTAGGATTCTTCTGGGTTTTTAAATGATAACTTTATGTATTTTAATACTTTTTATTATTGACTCATTGTCTTTGGTGCTTAGGTAGCACTCGACAGATTGTATGTTGTTTGTTCATTTTTTAAAGGTCAGGTCAGCTCCTCCATGCGTTAGTGATTGTCATCATTAGGTGACAGTTGTGGTGTGGCGTAAGTGGCAGTAGTCAGCATCTTTGAAGTATTTTCTTTCTTTTTAAACTTGTTAAAGTGGCAATAATTTTACGAACTGTGTTTTACACGAAAATGTTTGCCCATTTAATTTCAGGCACAGTCAGAAGAACCAGGTGTTACAACCCAACGCTTTATAATAAAACCCCAGATCTTAACACCCTGACTGGTTTAAATGGTATATGATGCCATTGTTATTAATGGGGCAGAAAAAAAACAGACTCTGTGGAGGCTCATATTGGTTTTCTATACAAAAAAACAATCCGAACTGTAAGGGGAGGAATTAAACAGCTACAGTGTTTGAGCAAATTGTTCCATTTCAAAACAAATAAGTTAAATATTCTATGTCAAACAGCCATAATATACTAATATACTTCATACAGTACACATACTTATTACAGACTCTTTGGTATGAAGTGTTATAACCTGAATTCAGTAATGGTGGAAACATTATACAAAATTGTTTTATTTCAAGATTTAGCACACACTATCTGAATACTGATTTTCTTTTATTGTTACAATTTGTACACATTCAGTAGCAGACTTTAGATGGCCTAGGGACATATAATATTCATCAGGTAAAATTAACATTCTGACTAGCAGTGAGTGCAGGAGCAATTCATAATTGCTCTGGTAAGGAGACAGCTGCTCCAAAACATCAGCTGTCTCCCCAAATCTTTTTACCACTACTTTTGTAGTAGTGACAAGATTCGGCAGTGATGGCACTAATGCGCCTGTGTGAACCAGGACTCACGCAGGTGCACAAAACACCCTGACGTCTGGTGGAAGAAGCCAGAAAGAGGCAGAGGGATTTAGAAGGATCCCTGTTCACAAGCCGGGACTGCCTCCCATAGGTAAGCAGTGGGGTTAAGATTCGCAGATGGTGAATACTGCCGCAGTAAAAAAATATTGTATTTTCAGAGCTTGATGAACACTAGTAAGGGATGCCAGGCCAGATTGAGAGTGTAAGGTGAGGACTGGATTAACAATGGGGCTGATGGAGCTGCAGCTCCAGGCCCACAGTAAAAATATGCCGACAGTATGCCGGATCCATTGGAAACAGTTAAAAAAATTACTTTCAAAGGCTGCCAGAGGTCTGACATCACACACCTCAATGCCCACAAGTCTTCCTGTCTGGTGGTCAAGTATAATCCAGCGCATCAAGTCTCTGCCGTAAAACCCATCATTTAAAAGACAGCAGTGGAAGGCTACAACACAGACACTCAATGCAAAGCCTAGCATATCAGCACATCCTCTGCTGTGTGACTTCACAGTTCTGCTGCAGCCACCCATCTAGGCTGTGGGAGGAGACAGTTGACAGATGCAGCAGAGAGAAAGTGCTATTTGCCAGGGCAGGCAGTGGCCTCTCAGCATCAATCATGTCGGTTCAGGCGGTACTAGCTGATGGGCACAGCCTGAAATGGTGAGTGCTAGTGGCCCATTCCCCAGGGTGAGGGTGCGTGCCATTCTACCGGCTGTAGTGAGATCTGGTTAAGTGGTCAGGATGGGGATGCTGCTGGTGCCACAGTATTACTGCACTGCCCAGAGCAGTATCTAGTAATGTACATGTGTGGTGGCCGCTCCGCTTCCAGCTGCTCTGCCATGATGCTGCGTTAGTTAGTGTGCATCATAGCTTTAGCAATACTGTGGGGGAATTTATGCTGGTGTAATACTCCAACTTCCATGCTGGGCATGCTCAAATGGACAAACAACACAGCAGCTAAGGTCTGTGAAGACCGCACTCTAAATGAAAAGTTGCCATAACAGATTTATTGGACTTGAACCCCCCTGGTGTTAGCAAGCATCAGCAACAGTACTAAAAACATTTTTTTTTAAAGTGTCTTTATACCTCTATCGCTAACTTAGGTCAGACACTCATCCCTCTTCTCTCCTTCACTACCTCTAGCATCTACTCTGTCTTAACCCCAAAAACCACCTCACTTCGTATTCCACCTCATAGACATCCAGAGACCAGCTGAATTTCTCACAAGGTTGGGTATGGCATACCGGCAGTGAGGATGACGGTTGTCAGAATACCAACACTGGCATCCCAACCGCCAAATTCCTGACCGGTGCACACAACTAAACTAACTGTAACCCTCCCTTACTGAAGCCTAACACTAAACTTTCCTTCCTGCAGCCTAATCCTCCCCTCCCACAACCTAAACCTCTCCCCTCCCCCACAGCCCAACCATATCACTCCCCCTTGTGCCTAACCCTTACCCAGTGGCATCACAAGAGGGGCGCGGGGGGTGCGGCCCGCTCCCGGGTGTCACCCGCCAAGGGGTGACACCAAAATGCCGGCTCCTGCACAGTGACAGGAGCCAAGTGCTGCACTGTTATATTATGTGCAGCACTCGGTTCCTGTCAGTGTAGGAGCCAGCACTGCAGGGTCAGCCCTCACCTCTCACACCCCCCAAGTGACAAAAAAAATGGGCATCGGGACGCAAAGCCCCGCCCCTTTTGCAAAGCCCCACCCCTTTTGGTCCTTCAATTAATTTAAAACGGGTGCCAGCCGTGAAGCCCCACCCCTCTAATTAAGCCCAGCCCATTCCCACAAAGCCCCACCCCCTTATCCCGCCACCGCACCGGGTGTTAAGGAGGAGAGTGACGCCTCTGCCCTTACCATCCCCCGTAGACTAACCATAACCCTCCCTGGCATACTTACGTTTGAGATTCTGATTGTTATTCTGACATCAGCATTCTTACAGGTGTCAGGATTCCGGTGCCAGTATTCTGACCGCTGGCGTACCGTCCATCAGGATGCCAACTACATCCCTTCTCATCATGCCTCTGTCTCTTTTTAAGTCATTTTCACATGTGACACTGTGCCTTATGCTTGCCTTCACCTGTCTTCCTCATAGGCTGTCTGTCACCGTTACCTACATAGTCTCAGGGCTACTGTCTTGCCTGATGTTTGCCCTCTCTGCATCTGCCCCATATCTTTATTTCAACTTGCATCATATAATCCACATACAGTTTCCTTATGTATTGCCTCACATCTGCCCCATTTATTGTCCCATCTGTCCTCTGCTGTTTGTCACTTATAAATAGTCACACCCCCACGGGACTTGTCATACCCCGTGCAACAGCCCGCAATAGGTGTATCATGGGAATGGAAATCACTCTAGAGCTGGCCCCATTTTCATGTCAATTGGCTTAGTGAAAGGACATGTAGTAAAACAAGCACCATGTGATATTAAACTAATCAAACCCGCTGTTTTATGTATCATGTAGTAACTATGTACAATATAATGTATCATCTATCACAGATAGAACATGAAAACAAATAGCTTGTACTGGTTTCTATAGTATACACAAGTTTTCCTGTGAAAAACATGCAATGCCGGCATAACTATAACTGGCTGATATGCGCAAAGCCGCAGCAAATCACCAGCACCTGAATTCCCCCCTAACCTTTAAAAGGAACACGCTTTACCCTTGACCTTGGAAATAAGCTAAACCTACATTTAATCAAATAATGAGACACCTGTCTGTAATGTCAGATAAATAAGTGTTAAAAGTACTAACAAACAAATATGACAATTCAATTGACTTCTGGGTAATCAGAATCTCCACCAGCCTATGCAAGTTGGGAGTAAGGCAGGAACAGGTGCAATGCAATTCTGCAGAGAGTTTTGTTTTTGTCAGTCTGTTGCGCACGTTGATTTTAAAGTGCTGTCAATAGAGAATATGAGTTCACGTGCATGTGTAATTTAAACCAAAAACAGTCAATAACTTTGCAGCACACTGCTGAATGCCTAAAAATCCTTACCTGTATTTGAATAAGCAGGATGTGTGATCAAGATCAGTTTTAGTAACTCCCGAATTTTACCTGATAATTCAGCTCTATTATATAGGTGCCGGGGTTGTTGATGAAGTTTTGTAAAGAATTGGAGCTGGAGCTGATAAAGCAGAAAAAGAGACTGACAGGACATAAATCTGGGTGGACCTGGGGACAGCGGGTACAATCTTGGCAAGCCACATGCAGCCCACGGGCCGTCTTGTGCCCCTCACTGGGTTAGACAGTTTGGCAGATCTCAATAATGGACAGTGCAAACAGGAAATATTCTTACAGTATAAACTGCACTGCCTTTACAAGGGGTAAAAGCAATACTTATCATTAGAGTGTATTTACTAATTTCTTAAAAAGCAGCATTAATTACAAACTAATATTTTAACTTTCTTCTAAAAATGTCTGTGTTTGTTTATTAATATTCACACCCATGACTACCGTAGGTCAACATAAACAGAGTCTTCCAGGGAACCTATTCCTAGTACTGACTTACTGAATTACAATAGAATATGTCAGTGTCAGTAAAGGTTTAGTATTGATAAAACTGTATTCTATTACTTGGCACATTATATTCCAATTGTTGCTTGTGGTTCGCTATTATGGAATAGCTTTGGAAGTGAAGGACAACATCTACAATGTCAGCATTTTGATAAGATGCCAGTATACAATCAGAAACAATTGATTGCCAGAGACACTGTCATCCTCTGTGGCCCATCCATCTTTTTAACTTCAGGGCCAGATTTTGCAATATTTCCCAGTCACTGACCTTGTCTTAGGGAATTAAAGTTATTCTAGAAAACTCTGTATTTACATCAAATTCGGCCCAGATAGGCATAAGCTGTAGATAAACGGTTTCTTTTTGCATCATATGTCTCAGAATGGGATATTCACATCTTTAAACACGGTTTAAACCTAACAGATCCATACTGTACATTCACCTGAAAAAATGAATTAGAACCTTACATAAGCCAGGTCAGGTCAAAATGGTCTTCTCCCTCCCATCCCTGTCCAGCCCCCACCTTGTCCTTTCAGCAGTACTCCATCCACTCTGTCCTCTGCTCCACTTCATCCAATCCCATACTCTGTTCACTCCCATCCCCTGCTGCTCCAATTCTTTCTATTCCATCTTGGCCCACTCCTTCACCACATCCTGACACTCTGTCCACTGCTCTACCCCCCACCCCTACATGCTTCGCCCAAGCTGCACACTCACCTCTTGGTGGGTCCGTCTTTCCTGATAAGGTCTGTGCCATCTCCCATACAATGAGAGCTACTATGGGGGAGGGGGCAATGCGCACCATGGGTCCAACTCTGCATGCATGTAAGAAAAGGGGCAGAGAATTATTATAAAGGTTGTGCAATTGTATTATAGTTTCTCAGTTTAACGAGAGCTTATTGTAAGAAATATACACTGGTAGTTGCCGCGACTACCAATAATGAGACAACCTTGAGCACCTTTTTCAGGCAAGACTGCTTAGAAAGAAGTAAAATGCAGTTTATTAATAGAAATCTGTAATTGTCCTTTTCTTCAAAGTCTAAATTACTGGACAATAGCTTGTTGACATTATTATTATTATTATTATTATTATTATTTTAAATTGCATTATCAGCCTTCTATTGCAAATATTGCACTTATAGGGGGAGATTCAAATGTTTGGAAAGTCAGTTGAAGTCTGTTTTTTCCTATCTAATAGACAGGAAAAAACAGACACCCAACCAACTTTTCAAACATTTGAATCTCCCCCATAGTATTATTTATATTAATCTGTGTATGAGATAAGACGGCAGCAAACTATTTTTTAGTTGCAATAGAAGATGAATTGCCTTGTCTTGCTTATCATTAATGATCACAAGCCCACATGACCACATTCTATCAGAAAGTGATTTGTGATTTGTTCTTCAGATGTTGTAACATTTTGAAGAAAAAAGTCAGTCCTTCTTTTCAAGTCATTATTTTGAATCTAAATAATAGAGTCTGCACTACAAACCTATTCACTGTATTTGGCTTACTATGGCTATGAATAGTACTTTTAGGTCCAAGAAAAGATTTGGAGGTAAGGATCAATCTGAGGGAAGTTGACTGCATTAAAAAAATTTATATATATATATATATATATATATATATATATATATGTGTATATAAAATAAATATATATATATATATATATATATATATATATATATATATATATTTGTATATCTATCAGGGGTTAATTTGTGCTCTTAAGTCAGGGCTGTTAACGGACATTTTACCTGTCATGCATGATTTTATAGAGGTAAAATAACCCTGAGTTCACTTTGAACATGTTTAAATGACTATCCTACAAAAGAATTAGGCCCAGTGTTTTCTCACCGGTGCGAAACAGATGAGTTAAAAGCATGACGTTTATTCATTGCCATGCCATGCAAATGTTTCCAGCAGTGGATTTTTTCAGACTTGAGGTATTCACACATGGTCTTTGTGATTAAAATCACAGTTATGTTTTCCAAAATGAAAATACAGGGCATTGTCTGGCTGTTAGCTGGCAAATTATCATCTATTCATTCGCCTTCCCATTTTCCACATTGAATAGAATGGTCTATTGGCTTCAAAGTAGGCATCTATCTGAAAGCTACAATCCACTAAATTGCTCATTTTTTGGACTAATGTGGAGACACATCTAAATCAGGACTGTGAAATAGCCCCATAGGAAACTTTTGAAAGCAATTTAGGAAGTGAAGTATGTACAGCCAGAACGATATTCCTGCAAGGCATCATTAGGGTTCATTAAAAATATTTTCCTACCATGCTAATCAGTAGAATTGCAGAACATTCAGAACTAGGAATTAAATAATCTATTTACAAATGATAAATTAATTGCTTTAACATTAAGGGTTCTCTTTTATTACCATCCGCATCCTCTATTACCATCCGCATCTGAGGATGCAGATGACAGGTGATAAAACTGTCCAAACTCACAATGCGATAATTGATTACATCACATGGATGCCGAGACCCCCCTACCAATAATTATACTTACGTATCCAGGAGCCGGTAACCACTGCTTCCAGGAGGCTATCGGGATCCGGATCCTGCTGCTGTGCTGTGACCCCCAGAGCTGTAAAGTGAGTTGCCACTTTGCAGCATCACTTTACTGTGCAGGGGTCACAGCACAGCAGCACAAAGTCCCGATGCCCGGCAGCGCTCACTGGATCATCGATCACCAGCTGCTGGATGGGTAAGTATGATTTTTTTTTAAGAAAACGTTTTTTTCTTTTAAGGTGATCAGCTTCTGTGTCCATTGGACGCACATAGCTGATCACACTGCCGGCTCACCGCACAGCTTTCTCTGCCAGATTGAATTTCCTATTATAAGTATGGGGAATGTGATCTGATTACTAAAAAAATGTGAATTAAATGGTTTGGATCAGTTTTTCACAAAAACTGCTCTGAAAGCCCTTTGATACATTTGAGTGAAACTAAAATAATGTGAAAATGGTGTGAAAACAAAACACCCTTTTCCACATTTTTAGTAAAAAAAAAATAAGCTTGATAAATTGGCCCCTGTATGTTTTAAACTGCGTATGTTATTTCCAATGTATTTAGTGGGTCTATTTACTAATGCCTTTTCCCCCTTAAAATCATGCTTAAAGCTCACTTAGCTTAACTTTTTCACCAAAAGCTAAAGGCATATCTGACATATGCATATCTGGTCACATGGTCAACACCACAATGTCGTTATCAGATAATTGACATAGTTCAAACTGTATATATTCTGAAATGCACCAAGTCAACATCCTCAAACTGCCAATAGGTTCTCGATGTTGACATCTGAAATGTTGCCATGTGAAATGTAAGCAGTTTCACAATGCCAGCGGTTACAGTTATGTGCTGTCAGGAGGGTTTGGATAGGGTTAGGCTGTGGGTGGGTGGGGGGTGAGTTAGGTGCTAGGGGGAAGGTTAGGGTAGGGATTAGGGTTAGGGATCGGGGAGAAATACTTACTGAAATGCTGCAGCATGGGAGGTCTGCACTGAAAGTGACTGTCTCTGCAGGAGCTGCCGCTGCCGCCAAGAGAAGGTAATAATCCAATAGTCCACAGGTTGTCAAACTCGGTCCACAGGACCCCACACGGTTCACGTTTTGCAGGTCACCTGTAGATATTTTAAATATGACAGTTGGTGATACACAGTGCAGCTGCTGGGTGACATGGAAAATGTGAACCGTGTGGGGTCCTGAGACAGAGTTTGAGAACCACTGCACTAGACCAACAGGGGTGGTTTGTCAACAGCTTAACCCTTTCAACATTCTCCTGTTGATCTAATGACTGTACACAAGTCATACCACACACAAATCCAATATATGTCCTACTGTATGTTAAACTAGGTACTGCAGTCTCCATTTTTACAAGTGGGACAGTTATCTTGGGCAGCTCTTTAAGATCTGAAAAGCTTACATTATTGGATCTTGGACCCATAATCTATGATCCCACTACGCCATCTATAGTTTATGCATATGAGACCCAATGACCCAATAATCATCTCCTTTACCTCTGTAATAAGATAGGAAGATTAATTGCCCTCAATTGGGAGAGAAGACACAACATGACTTACCGTACATGAAAACAGTTAATCTGTTATTGCTGCAAATAGCGATGATAAATGTTAAATAACATGTCATAAAATGTGAGCCTTAATCAATAGGCTCCTTCGCACCCTAGCAAGATCCACCCTTACCTTTTACCCAAGCTTACCTCAAACTGAGGACTGATCCCTTCAATGGACTATACATGTGCTAATGTTCAATTCTTGGTACTATAAATTGGAAAGGCAAAGACATATTTTTGTTTTTTTAATTTTTTTAAGAAAGCTTTAATTTTATGTCCTATTTGCCAAATTTCCATCTGTTCCCTATCAATCCATCAGATTAGATTGTTTGATATCACAAATGTGTGAGACTGTGATTTACAGTTCACTAGTTCTTCATTCTCTGGCAGCAAAGTTCCATCACACATCTCCTGTCACACCCAATACGAACAACATAAGTGGCAGTAGCTTTCTCTCATCCTCAATCTTCACAGTGTTGTGCGTTGATAAATAGAAATCAGAGCATGCTGACTTAACCAGCTGCATGCATTAAGATGGGAAGGCACAAGTTATGTGTTCTCACTGTTCTGCAGAAGGAAGGGAGAGAAGAGAGGTCACTCAGTGATGTATATAGGGGAACATGTACTAAGCAGTGATAAAAGTGGAGAAGTGAGCCAGTGGAGAAATTGTCCATGGCAACCAATCAGCTGCTCTGTATACTTTTATAGTATGCAAATGATAAATGTTATGTCAATGCTGATTGGTTGCCATGTGCAACTTCTCCACTGGCTCACTTCTCCACTTTTACCACTGCTTAGTACATCTCCCCCATAGTAACTCAAACAGTGTGTCTACTTCATACAGTTAAGTTAGCACGTTAAAAAAACTTGCAGTATAGTAGGGAAACCTACAATGTGTGGTCCTGTGGTCAACTAGTCCAAACCTGTTGAGCACAGGGCTGAATTCCTCATGTAATTGGGCCTGCAAATAAATACTGCGTGTATGCCTTTAGAAAAAACAACCATAGTTTTGATATCTTTAGAGGGGTTACATACTATTTACCGGCTGGCGGGCTGACGGCTGTCAAGATCCAAACAGTGGCATCCTGCCCACCAGAATGCTGGCAGTGGGGCGAGTGCAAAGAATCCCCCTGCGGGCTCAGTGGTTCGCTGCACTCTCCACAGGTTCTATTTTCACTCTATGGGTGTCTCAGACACCCACGAGTGGGAGTAGCCCCTGTGCGCCAGTAATCCGGCCGTCAGCATTGTTGACTGTCGGGATTCCAGCATCTGTGTCCTGACCGCAGGGATCCAGACAGCCGGAAAATTGACTGTATGCCCTTTAGAGTCCTTACCAAAAACCTACATCTGATTGGAGTATTATATAGTTAATAGAGAAAAACATGTTATTATGGAACTACTGGTACTGGAGAAACCTTCACACTGAGAATTGTGGGTGATTGTCTTTGGGAAAGATTCTCTGTAACTATAGAGGTAGGTATATACCTCTAGGAACAATTCAAAATGTAGGAGAGAAGAGAGCACTCAACCCTCTGCTGTGGTTATAGTATAGAATGCAGGGATTGTATAAGTATATAAAACAAGTATATTGGTATCCATATGCTTTTTATCAAAAGGAAATACAATGCAGGGAATTCAATTAGGTGAGAGTTTGCAGAAGGCAAACTCGCATTGTTAAACTCGCACACTTCACCTTCATGCGTACACCTGAGATAAACACAATTCAATTAGAAAGGTCAATTCGCACTACTTGCAGTGAGGATGTGCAAATTATGAGCTAGGAAAAGAGCATGAAAAGTGGGAAGACCTTCCTGAACCCCCCAAAACTGACAGCTGTTAGTGGGTACAAGGACAATAGGGCTAATTCAGACCTGATCGCTGCTGTGCGTTTTCGCACAGCAGCAATCAGGTCTGAACTTCGCATGCGCTGGCACCGCAGTGCGCCGGCACATGCCAGACAGCCGACAGCTGTCTCAGCCCTGCGATCGCCTCTGCCTGATTGACAGGCAGAGGCGGTTGCTGGGCGGGAGGGGGTGGGCTGGCGGCATTTGGCTGCCATATAGGGGGTAAGGTCCGGGCAACGCAGGCGTGCACACACCGTTGGGGGGGCGGGCCGCGGCAGCTGCGCAATGTCACACGCAGCCGCTGCGACCCAAGCAGCAACGAGTAGCCCCCTGCCAGCGCGCAGAAGCTGCGCTGGCAGGAAGCTACTCTTCCAGTACAAAAGCATCGCCACTGTGGGATGTTTTTGTACTTGTGCGACGGGATAGGGCCTGACATGCGGGGTGACTAGCCCTGTGCTGGGCGTCCCACCACATGTCAGGGAAGCTGATCGTAGATATGCTAAATTTAGCACATCTACGATCAGGTCTGAATCACCCCCACTGTACAATGTACAATGGCATTTATTAGTTTGTAAGTGGTCCTCTGTATCCTTTTGAATGTGATATTATTCAGTAAAATAAAACTGCAAAAAATGATATGTATGCGATTTATATAACCCTTGCAAATTTATGCAATAGCAACAGAATTGTTGCAAACTGTATGTAAAATTTCTATCCGGCTTATAATAAATGTAAATTGCCATGTAATGGTACAGGAAAATACTTTCATCTATGACCTAAACTTTTCAAAATTTAGAGATAAAGAACCAAAACAGGATTAATTGGAGAGATGTGAAATTGGAACTCTTTAAAGCCTCAGGGTGTTTTCATTGAGCTGTTAATGAAAATAGAGCTTCATAAGAATGATTTAATCACTCGTCCAGTGACAGAAATCAATAAATGAGAAAACTGAGGTTTATGAAAAAATGCTTTATTTATTGTTTAATGCAATGCTCATTGATTGACATGGGACAAATGTGAGAACACATTCTCATCGAAAAGCCAGGGCTTCATTCTAAAGTTACAAGAATTTGGAGTAGAATAATCACGCAAAGCTACATTATTTATTTAATTTAATCAGCGGAGCAGCAATGCATTATAATGTTCCAGTGCAGAAGACACTAAGGGGTAAATTTACTAAGCTCCCGATTTTGACCGAGATGCCGTTTTTTCATCAAAGTGTCATCTCGGTAATTTACTAAACACTAATCACGGCAGAGATGAGGGCATTCGTAATTTTTTGCAAGTCCAAGTAAAAAATTACGAATGAATACACCATCGGTCAAAACGCGGCTGTTTAAGTATGAATCTCGGTCATTTACTAAGAAGTGCAAAGCAAAAAAAAAACAAACACTGCCGTGAAAAATTACAACTCGTAAAAAAGTGCTAAAAAAAAACAGACCTTTTTTTTTTCCCCGTGATTAGATAGGCATGCACGGATCCATGAGATCCGTGCATGTATATCAGTGGGAAGGGGTGGGAAAGTGCTTATTTTTTCTAAAAAAATTGCGTGGGGTCCCCCCTCCTAAGCATAACCAGCCTCGGGCTCTTTGAGCCGATCCTGGTTGCAGAAATATGGGGAAAAAAATGACAGGGGTTCCCCCATATTTAAGCAACCAGCATCGGGCTCTGCGCCTGGTCCTGGTTCCAAAAATACGGGGGACAAAAAGAGTAGGGGTCCCCCGTATTTTTAAAACCAGCACCGGGCTCCACTAGCTGGACAGATCAAGCCACAGCCGGGGGTCACTTTTATCTAGTGCCCTGCGGCCGTGGCATCAAAAATCCAACTAGTCACCCCTGGCCGGGGTACCCTGGGGGAGTGGGGACCCCTTCAATCAAGGGGTCCCCCCCCCAGCCACCCAAGGGCCAGGGGTGAAGCCCGAGGCTGTCCCCCCCCCATCCAATGGGCTGCGGATGGGGGGGCTGATAGCCTTTGTTGTAAAAGAAAAGATATTGTTTTTAGTAGCAGTACTACAAGTCCCAGCAAGCCTCCCCCGCATGCTGGTACTTGGAGAACCACAAGTACCAGCATGCGGCGGAAAAACGGGCCCGCTGGTACCTGTAGTACTACTACTAAAAAAATACCCAAAAAAAGACAAGACACACACACCGTGAAAGTATAATTTTATTACATACATACACACATACATACATACTTACCTTAAGTTCCCACGCAGGTCGGTCCTCTTCTCCAGTAGAATCCAAGGGATACCTGTTGAAGAAATTATACTCACGAGATCCAGGGGTCCAGGCTCCTCGGGAAATCCAGGGGTAATCCACGTACTTGAAAAAAATAACAAAACGGTGTCCCGACCACGAACTGAAAGGGGACCCATGTTTGCACATGGGTCACCTTTCCACGAATGCCAGAAACCCACTTTGACTTCTGTCTAAGTGGGTTTCTTCAGCCAATCAGGGAGCGCCACGTTGTAGCACTCTCCTGATCAGCTGTGTGCTCCTGTCCTCACTGACAGGCAGCACACGGCAGTGTTACAATGTAGCGCCTATGCGCTACATTGTAACCAATGATGGGAACTTTCTGCTCAGCGGTGACGTCACTTTAGGTCAACCGCAGGGCAGAAAGTTCCCATCATTGGTTACAATGTAGCGCATAGGCGCTACATTGTAACACTGCCGTGTGCTGCCTGTCAGTGAGGACAGGAGCACACAGCTGATCAGGAGAGTGCTACAACATGGCGCTCCCTGATTGGCTGAAGAAACCCACTTAGACAGAAGTCAAAGTGGGTTTCTGGCATTCGTGGAAAGGTGACCCATGTGCAAACATGGGTCCCCTTTCAGTTCGTGGTCGGGTCACCGTTTTGTTATTTTTTTCAAGTACGTGGATTACCCCTGGATTTCCCGAGGAGCCTGGACCCCTGGATCTCGTGAGTATAATTTCTTCAACAGGTACCCCTTGGATTCTACTGGAGAAGAGGACCGACCTGCGTGGGAACTTAAGGTAAGTATGTATGTATGTGTGTATGTATGTAATAAAATTATACTTTCACGGTGTGTGTGTCTTGTCTTTTTTTGGGTATTTTTTTTGTAGTAGTACTACAGGTACCAGCGGGCCCGTTTTTCCGTCGCATGCTGGTACTTGTGGTTCTCCAAGTACCAGCATGCGGGGGAGGCTTGCTGGGCCTTGTAGTACTGCTACTAAAAACAATATCTTTTCTTTTACAACAAAGGCTATCAGCCTCCCCATCCGCAGCCCATTGGATGGGGGGGGGGGGGACAGCCTCGGGCTTCACCCCTGGCCCTTGGGTGGCTGGGGGGGGGACCCCTTGATTGAAGGGGTCCCCACTCCCCCAGGGTACCCCGGCCAGGGGTGACTAGATGGATTTTTGATGCCACGGCCGCAGGGCACTATATAAAAGTGACCCCCGGCTGTGGCATTATCTGTCCAGCTAGTGGAGCCCGGTGCTGGTTTTAAAAATACGGGGGACCCCTACTCTTTTTGTCCCCCGTATTTTTGGAACCAGGACCAGGCGCAGAGCCCGATGCTGGTTGCTTAAATATGGGGGAACCCCTGTAATTTTTTTTCTCATATTTCTGCAACCAGGATCGGCTCAAAGAGCCCGAGGCTGGTTATGCTTAGGAGGGGGGACCCCACGCAATTTTTTTTTTTAAATTTTACAGTGTTTAATTAAAAAAAAAAAAAAAAATAGAACCCCAGCACGGATCACACAGATCCGGCCGAGATTAATTGTAAAAAAGTCGGCAGTGTTTTGCTAATCACTGCCGTAAAAAACACAAAAAAAACACGAATGACATCGACATCGGAAGAAAAGAAAAACCCGAATACGACAGCTTAGTAAATCCATCGTAACAAATTCAAAAAGTTGCAGTTTTACACTTTCGATGTCATTCGTGATTGAACTTTGACCTGAAACGGGAAAATACGAATCTTAGTAAATTTACCCCTAAGGGAGAATTCAGATGTCGGGTAATCTCTTTACCTGGCTGAATTAGCGCAGCAGCCACTGCACTTTACGTCAGTGGGATCTCGCACAAAAGTGTTCGCTATCCTACAGGGCAGTGAGCACTTTTGTGCAAATAAGGCATTCAGCCAGACTGGCAAAGGGTGTGAGATAGAGTGCTGTTGCCAGCATTTAAACGCTGCGCCAATGGCAATTCGCACCCTTTGCTGGGAAATGACCCTGCCTCCTGCAAAGACATTGGCCCTCATTCCGAGTTGTTCGCTCGTTGCCGATTTTCGCTATACTGCAATTAGTCGCTTACTGCGCATGCGCAAGGTTCGCAGATCGCATGCGCTTAGTTATTTAACACAAAAGTTAGGTATTTTACTCACGGCATAACGAGGATTTTTCATCGTTCTGGTGATCGTACTGTGATTGACAGGAAGTGGGTGTTTCTGGGCGGAAACTTGCCGTATTCTGGGCGTGTGCGAAAAAACGCTGGCGTTTCTGGGAAAAACGCGGGAGTGTCTGGAGAAACGGGGGAGTGTCTGGGCGAACGCTGGGTGTGTTTGTGACGTCAAACCAGGAACGAAACTGACTGAACTGATCGCAATGGCTGAGTAAGTCTGGAGCTACTCAGAAACTGCTAAGAAATTTCTATTTGCAATTCTGCTAATCTTTCGTTCGCAATTCTGCTATGCTAAGCTACACTCCCAGAGGGCGGCGGCTTAGCGTGTGCAATGCTGCTAAAAGCAGCTAGCGAGCGAACAACTCAGAATTAGGGCCATTGTCACAGGATAATGACAAAGCTGTCATTACCAGACTGTAAGAGGGCCAAAGGGGCCATGTTTGTGTGTGTGTGTGTGTGTGTGTGTGTGTGTGTGTGTGTGTGTGTGTGTGTGTGTGTGTGTGCGCATGTGTAAACTGAGATAAAAGGGAGGCTGAAATATACAAGTATTAAAAGTATGTGCTTGTGAACCTCTTTATGCTTATGGGACAAAGGGGCATATGTATCAAAACTTGGAGAGAAATAAAGTAGAAATCAATCAGCTCCTGTCACTTTACAGGATGTGTTTGAAAAATGGCAGTTAGGAGCTGATTGGTTGGTACTTTTTATCTCTCCAAGCTTTGCTACATTTGCCTCAAAGTGCCAGTAACGTGTATAAGGATGCAGCAGTTGATGGCATGTGCAAGCAAGATACTGAGCTGCACTTACTCTATGGGGAGAGCCATTACTAGTGGTCCGGAAGCCCCTGGCAAATTGACTGAGTTTATGCCAGCCCATTACATTTTATATGCTAAACTGTAGTGACCCAGATCTCATTACTTGCTATACTATTTTACCTCCAGTACACATTATATGCCACACTGTAGAGACCCCAGTTCACATTATATGCCAAACTGTAGAGTCCTCAGTTCACATTATATGCCACACTGTAGAGCCTCCAGTTCACATTATATGCCACACTGTAGAGTCCCCAGTTCATATTATATGCCACACTGTAGAGTGCCCAGTTCACATTATATGCCACACTGTAGAGTTCTCAGTTTATATTATATACCACACTGTAAAGCCCCCTGTTCAAATTATAATCCACACTGTAGAGCCCCCAGTTCAAATGATATGCAACACTGTAAAGCCCCCAGTTCACATTATATGCCATACTGTAGAGCACCCAGTTCACATTATGGCCCTCATTCCGAGTTGTTCGCTTGGTATTTTTCATCGCATCGCAGTGAAAATCCGCTTAGTACGCATGCGCAATGTTCGCACTGCGACTGCGCCAAGTAACTTTACTATGAAGAAAGTATTTTTACTCACGGCTTTTTCTTCGCTCCGGCGATCGTAATGTGATTGACAGGAAATGGGTGTTACTGGGCGGAAACACGGCGTTTCAGGGGCGTGTGGCTGAAAACGCTACCGTTTCCGGAAAAAACGCAGGAGTGGCCGGAGAAACGGTGGGAGTGCCTGGGCGAACGCTGGGTGTGTTTGTGACGTCAACCAGGAACGACAAGCACTGAAATGATCGCACAGGCAGAGTAAGTCTGGAGCTACTCTGAAACTGCTAAGTAGTTAGTAATCGCATTATTGCGAATACATCGGTCGCAATTTTAAGAAGCTAAGATTCACTCCCAGTAGGCGGCGGCTTAGCGTGTGTAACTCTGCTAAATTCGCCTTGCGACCGATCAACTCGGAATGAGGGCCTATATGCCACACTGTAGAGCCCCCAGTTCATATTATATGCCACACTGTAGAGCCCCCCGTTCATATTATATGGCATACTGGAGAGCCCCCAGTTCACATTATATGCCACACTGTAGAGCTCCCAGTTCACATTATATGACACACTGTAGTGCTCCCAGTTCACATTATATGACACACTGTAGAGTTCCCAGTTCACATTATATGCCACACTGTAGAGTCCTCAGTTCACATTATATGCCAAACTGTAGAGTCCTCAGTTCACATTATATGCCACACTATAGAGACCCCAGTTCACATCATATGCCACACTGTAGAGCCCCCATTTCACATTATATGCCACACTGTAGAGGCCCCAGTTCACATTATATGACACACTGTAGAGCCCCAAGTTCACATTATATGTCACACTGTAGAGCCCCCAGTTCATATTATATGCCACACTGTAGAGCTCCCAGTTCATATTATATGCCACACTGTAGAGTGCCCAGTTCACATTATATGCCACACTGTAGAGTTCTCAGTATTTATTATATACCACACTGTAGAGCCCACTGTTCAAATTATAATCCACACTGTAGAGCCCCAGTTCAAATTATATGCAACACTGTAGAGCCCTCAGTTCACATTATATGCCATACTGTAGAGCCCCCAGTTCACATTATATGCCACACTGTAGAGTCCTCAGTTCTCTTTATATGCCACACTGTAGATTCCTCAGTTCACATTATATGCCACACTGTAGAGCCCCCAGTTCATATTATATGCCACACTGTAGAGCCCCCAGTTCATATTATATGACATACTGGAGAGCCCCCAGTTCACATTATATGCCACACTGTAGAGCTCCCAGTTCACATTATATGACACACTGTAGTGCTCCCAGTTCACATTATATGACACACTGTAGAGTCCCCAGTTCACATTATATGCCACACTGTAGAGTCCTCAGTTCACATTATATGCCAAACTGTAGAGTCCTCAGTTCACATTATATGCCACACTATAGAGACCCCAGTTCACATCATATGCCACACTGTAGAGCCCCCAGTTCGCATTATATGCCACACTGTAGAGCCCCTAGTTCACATTATATGACACACTGTAGAGCCCCAAGTTCACATTATATGTCACACTGTAGAGCCCCCAGTTCATATTATATGCCACACTGTAGAGCTCCCAGTTCATATTATATGCCATACTGTAGAGCCCCCAGTTCATATTATATGCCACACTGTAGAGTGCCCAGTTCACATTATATGCCACACTGTAGAGTTCTCAGTTTATATTATATACCACACTGTAGAGCCCCCTGTTCAAATTATAATCCACACTGTAGAGCCCCAGTTCACATTTATGCAACACTGTAGAGCCCTCAGTTCACATTATATGCCATACTGTAGAGCCCCCAGTTCACATTATATGCCACACTGTAGAGTCCTCGGTTCTCTTTATATGCCACACTGTAGATTCCTCAGTTCACATTATATGCCACACAGTAGAGCCCCCAGTTCATATTATATGCCACACTGTAGAGCCCCCAGTTCATATTATATGACATACTGGAGAGCCCCCTGTTCACATTATATACCACACTGTAGAGCCCCCAGTTCACATTATATGCCACACTGTAGTGCTCCCAGTTCACATTATATGACACACTGTAGAGTCTCCAGTTCACATTAAATGCCACACTGTAGAGTCCCCAGTTAACATTATATGCCACACTGTAGAGCCCCAGTTCATATTATATGCCACACTGTAGAGCCCCAGTTCACATTATATGCCACACAATTTTACCTCTAGTTCACCTGATATGCCACACTGTAGAGTGCCCAGTACACATTATATGCCACACTGTATAGTCCTCAGTTCACATTATATGCCACATTGTAGAGTCCCTAGTTCATATTATATGTCAGACTGTAGAGTCCCCAGTTCACATTATATGCCATACTGTAGAGCCCCCAGTTCACACTATATGCCATGCAGTAGATTCCTCAGTTCACATTATATGCCACACTGTAGAGCCCCCAGTTCATATTATATGCCACACTGTAGAGCCCCAGTTCACATTATATGCCACACTGTAGAGTCCCTAGTTCATATTATATGCCAGACTGTAGAGCCCCCAGTTCACATTATATGCCACACTGTAGAGCCCCCAGTTCATATTATATGCCACACTGTAGAGCCCCAGTTCAAATTATATGCCACACTGTAGAGTCCCTAGTTCATACTATATGCCACACTCTACAGCCCCCAGTTCATATTATATGCCACGCTGTAGAGTCCCCAGTTCATATTATATGCCACGCTGCAGAGACCCCAGTTCACATTATATGCCAAACTGTAGAGTCCTCAGTTCACATTATATGCCACACTATAGAGCCCCCAGTTCACATTATATGCCACACTGTAGAGCCCCCAGTTCACATTATATGCCACACTGTAGAGCCCCCAGTTCACATTATATGCCACACTGTAGAGCCCCCAGTTCACATTATATGCCACACTGTAGAGCCCCCAGTTCATATTATATGCCACACTGTAGAGCCCCCAGTTCATATTATATGCCACACTGTAGAGTGCCCAGTTCACATTATATGCCACACTGTAGAGCCCCCAGTTCACATTATATGACACACTGTAGAGCCCCCAGTTCACATTATATGCCACACTGTAGAGCCCCCAGTTCATATTATATGCCACACTGTAGAGCCCCCAGTTCATATTATATGCCACACTGTAGAGTGCCCAGTTCACATTATATGCCACACTGTAGAGTTCTCAGTTTATATTATATACACCACACTGTAGAGCCCCCTGTTCAAATTATAAGCCACACTGTAGAGCCCCCAGTTTAAATTATATGCAACACTGTAGAGCCCCCAGTTCACATTTTATGCCATACTGTAGAGCCCCCTGTTCACATTATATGCCACACTGTAGAGTCCTCAATTCTCATTATATGCCACACTGTAGATTCCTCAGTTCACATTATATGCCACACTGTAGAGCCCCCAGTTCATATTATATGCCACACTGTAGAGCCCCCAGTTCATATTATATGACATACTGGAGAGCCCCCAGTTCACATTATATGCCACACTGTAGAGCCCCCAGTTGACATTATATGCCACACTGTAGTGCTCCCAGTTCACATTATATGACACACTGTAGAGCCCCCAGTTCACATTATATGCCACATTGTAGAGTCCCCAGTTCACATTAAATGCCACACTGTAGAGTCCCCAGTTAACATTATATGCCACACTGTAGAGCCACAGTTCATATTATATGCCACACTATTTTACCTCTAGTTCACCTGATATGCCACACTGTAGAGTGCCTAGTACACATTATATGCCACACTGTAGAGTCCCCAGTTCACATTATATGCCACACTGTAGAGTCCCTAGTTCATATTATATGCCACACTGTAGAGTCCCCAGTTCACATTTTAAGCCACACTGTAGAGCCCCCAGTTCACATTATATGCCATGCTGTAGATTCCTCAGTTCACATTATATGCCACACTGTAGTGCTCCCAGTTCACATTATATGACACACTGTAGAGCCCCCAGTTCACATTATATGCCACACTGTAGAGTCCCCAGTTCACATTAAATGCCACACTGTAGAGTCCCCAGTTAACATTATATGCCACACTGTAGAGCCCCAGTTCATATTATATGCCACACAATTTTACCTCTAGTTCACCTGATATGCCACACTGTAGAGTGCCCAGTACACATTATATGCGACACTGTAGAGTCCCCAGTTCACATTATATGCCACACTGTAGAGTCCCTAGTTCATATTATATGCCACACTGTAGAGTCCCCAGTTCACATTATATGCCACACTGTAGAGCCCCCAGTTCACATTATATGCCACGCTGTAGATTCCTCAGTTAACATTATATGCCACACTGTAGAGCCCCCAGTTCATATTATATGCCACACTGTAGAGCCCCAGTTCACATTATATGCCACACTGTAGAGTCCCTAGTTCATACTATATGCCACACTCTACAGCCCCCAGTTCATATTATATGCCACGCTGTAGAGTCCCCAGTTCATATTATATGCCACGCTGCAGAGACCCCAGTTCACATTATATGCCAAACTGTTGAGTCCTCAGTTCACATTATATGCCACATTATAGAGCCTCCAGTTCACATTATATGACACACTGTAGAGCCCCCAGTTCATATTATATACCACACTGTAGAGCCCCCAGTTCATATTATATGCCACACTGTAGAGTGCCCAGTTCACATTATATGCCACACTGTAGAGTTCTCAGTTTATATTATATACCACACTGTAGAGCCTCCTGTTCAAATTATAATCCACACTGTAGAGCCCCCAGTTCAAATTATATGCAACACTGTAGAGCCCCAGTTCACATTTTATGCCATACTGTAGAGCCCCCTGTTCACATTATATGCCACACTGTAGAGCCCCCAGTTCACATTATATGCCACACTGTAGAGCCCCCAGTTCACAATATATGCCACACTGTAGAGCCCCCAGTTCACATTATATGCCACACTATAGAGCCCCCAGTTCACATTATATGACATACTGTAGAGCCCCCAGTTCACATTATATGACATACTGTAGAGCCCCCAGTTCACATTATTTGCCACACTGTAGAGCCCCCAGTTCATATTATATGCCACACTGTAGAGCCCCCAGTTCATATTATATGCCACACTGTAGAGTCCTCAGTTCTCTTTATATGCCTCAATGTAGATTCCTCAGTTCACATTATATGCTACACTGTAGAGCCCCCAGTTCATATTATATGCCACACTGTAGAGCCCCCAGTTCATATTATATGACATACTGGAGAGGCCCCAGTTCACATTATATGCCACACTGTAGAGCCCCCAGTTCACATTATATGCCACACTGTAGTGTTCCCAGTTCACATTATATGACACACTGTAGAGCCCCTAGTTCACATTATATGCCACACTGTAGAGTCCCCAGTACAGATTACATGCCACACTGTAGAGTCCCCAGTTAACATTATATGCCACACTGTAGAGCCCAAGTTCTTATTATATGCCACACTATTTTTCCTCCAGTTCACATGATATGCCACACTGTAGAGTCCCCAATTCACATTATATGCCATACTGTAGAGTCCCCAGTTCACATTATATGCCATACTGTAGAGTCCCCAGTTCACATTATATGACACACTGTAAAGTCCCTAGTTTATATTATATGCCACACTGTAGAGTCCCCGGTTCACATTATATGTCACACTGTAGAGCCCCCAGTTCTCATTATATGCCACACTGTAGAGCCCCCAGTTCACATTATATGCCACACTGTAGTGTTCCCAGTTCACATTATATGACACACTGTAGAGCCCCCAGTTCACATTATATGCCACACTGTAGAGTCCCCAGTACACATTACATGCCACACTGTAGAGTCCCCAGTTAACATTATATGCCACACTGTAGAGTCCCTAGTTCATATTATATGCCACACTATTTTACCTATAGTTCACCTGATATGCCACACTGTAGAGTGCCCAGTACACATTATATGCCACACTGTAGAGTCCCCAGTTCACATTATATGCCACACTGTAGAGTCCCTAGTTCATATTATATGCCACACTGTAGAGTCCCCAGTTCACATTATATGCCACACTGTAGAGCCCCCAGTTCACATTATATGCCACACTGTAGAGTCCCCAGTTCACATTATATGCCACACTGTAGAGCCCCCAGTTCACATTATATGCCATACTATAGAGCCCCCAGTTCACATTATATGCCACACTGTAGAGTCCTCAGTTCACATTATATGCCACACTGTAGAGCCCCCCGTTCACATTATATGCCATGCTGTAGATTCCTCAGTTCACATTATATGCCACACTGTAGAGCCCCAGTTCCCATTATATGCCACAATGTAGAGTCCCTAGTTTATATTCTATGCCACACTGTAGATCCCTCAGTTCATATTATATGCCACACTGTAGAGCCCTCAGTTCATATTATATGCCATACTGTAGAGCCCTCAGTTCATATTATATGCCATACTGTAGAGCCCCAAGTTCACATTATATGCCACACTGTATAGCCCCAAGTTCACATTATATGTCACACTGTAGAGCTCCCAGTTCACATTATATGCCACACTGTAGAGCCCCCAGTTCACATTATATGCCACACTGTAGAGCCCCCAGTTCACATTATATGGCACACTGTAGAGCCCCCAGTTCACATTATATGCCATACTGTAGAGTCCCTAGTTCATATCCTATGCCACACTGTAGAGCCCCCAGTTCACATTATATGCCACACTGTAGAGCCCCCAGTTCACATTATATGCCACACTGTAGAGCTCCCAGTTCACATTATATGACACACTGTAGAGCCCCCAGTTCACATTATATGCCACACTGTAGACTCCCCAGTTCACATTATGTGACACACTGTAGAGTCCCTAGTTCTTATTATATGCAACATTGTAGATTCCCTAGTTCATATCATATGCCATACTTTAGAGTCCCTAGTTCACATTATGTCACACTGTAGAATCCCCACTTCACATTATGTGACACCTTGTAGAATCCCTAGTTCATATTATATGCCATACTGTAGAGTCCCTAGTTCACATTATATGCCATACTGTAGAGCCCCTAGTTCATATTATATGCCATACTGTATTGATCTCAATATATCAAGGAGGAGGCTGGCTTGAAAAGATAAATACCTTACCTGCAGGATGGTACTTAATGGATCCTCCAGAAATCTTGAGTTCCTTTTTACTGGAGTTTTTCTTTATGTATAGCAAACGTCATGCTGTCATTGACACCCTTTGCCTGAGACTCTTAAATGTGCAGAAAGCCAGGCGTCTTTATATATGTTGTGGGACCCATTGCTGTAACTATAATTGGAAGCTACAGCCCTTGACCATCAGGTATAGGGAGACCACTGTGGTTACAATTAGTGCTGGCACCATAGTGGCTGAGCTGTTCAGAAACCCCAATCAACCAAAACACTTGCCATCCTGGCCAAACCTTAGTTATTGCTATTGGTTATTGGTAATCTGTATAATTAATGGATTGGATCACACAAAACATTCATAAAAACATATACAGGACATATAATAAATTAGACTGATTATTTATTAGCAGTTTCACCAGATTTGCCTGCTATTTGTTTTATTCTGTCTCTCTCTGTCCTCATTATCTATCTGTATCTCACTCTTTGTCATATGCTCTGTCATTCTCTCACTCTCAGGCATATTCTGCCTCATTGACCATCACTACCATCTGTCAAAGTTCATCACACTGCTGTCTCCCTTCTCACAAACTTTCCAGTCACAGCTGCAGTCCTTAGCAGGGTTGGCCAGGTACAGGGTAAAGACATCCTTAGTAAGGTTGGCCAGGTATAGGGTTTCTTGGTTTGCGCAGGGGGGCCAGAAATATGCTCCATGTCCAGATACCAATGAGAAAGGAATTAAAACATTTCATCTCTGCCATCAATGGCAAAACCATCTATCATTGGTTGTTAACCATCAGTGGTTGACAGCCAGCCCTAATTCTAGGGGGATTTCATCTCATCAAAGGCATCCTTGTGAACGGTATGTTAGCACCACATGCTTCGTGTTCATATATTTTACGTACTCAAAAGAAATATTATATAGATTTTTCTCAAGTCATAATGTTTTCAATTTATGTCTATATTTTAACATAGCACAGATAATGTAATTGGAGATATACTGCAAATTGTAATTCCCTTTCTTTTTAATCTGGTATTAATGCATGCAAAGGCTGAATGTACACTATATTTAGATAACACAGCTTTCTGAATGGATACTACTCAATTAAAGACATAAAAAGGATAGGTTAAAAAGAATGCTAAAAAGCAATCAGTACTTATTTATAAACAAACAATGTAAAAAGAGACATAATGCACACTAGAATAAAACATAAATTCGCTAGATACAGAAAGCATGGTAAAGGTAATCAGCATTCATGCGAGATAAGTATAACATGATAATATCCAATAACAAAGTGCTGTTCCTATTGTAGAACCGGAGCCATCCCAGCCCCCATTACTCCTAACTGGTAAACAGGGAGGGTCATTCATAGAGAAAAATCTGCATGTAACAGTTATTTTTCTATTGACATCAAGTAACTGGCTTTATGCTTTAATACATGGATTTGCACGGCAAGATTATGTATTTTGTGAGGAAGCGTCTATTTGCTCCGACTGATGGATCAAGGAGTCTTTTTATGAAATGCAAAGAGCCACATTGCCAGTGAAAACTCATTTCCCCGCAGATCAGAGTGGTCACTGGTGGTCATAATATGCCTTTGCATTGGGGAAGTTTATGTAACACATATCTTGGCATGTTGTTAGAGATAAACATGCTCTACTCTGAGAATAAAGCATTTGTTATGCCTTAATGAATGTGCAAAACAGCTGAGACTGCAAAGCAGTAAGTTAACACTTACCATACCAGGGCAGCGTCACAGGGATATCTTAGCTGCACTCAGCTGCCGCAGGAATAGCTTTTCCATAAATAGAGGCTGGGATTATTTTTTATCACCAAGATAATTGATGAAGAGCTAAGGTGATCTGCTAGTGAGCAGGCCCAATGTCAGCAGGGGTGGAAGCATGAGATAATAAAAGAGTCTCTTAATATGTGTTCAAATGTGTTTGTGAGAGAACTACAGTATTCACACAACTGATGTGATAGTATCAAAGCAATCATAACTACTGTCTTAAGGTGGCCACACATGGTACGCTGTGTGTACCGACGATGCGACCGAGGGTCAGAGGGCCGACATATTGGACGCTCCCTACACTTGGGGCGATCCACTGCCCGATCGCCTGCTATGTCGCATCCTCTCCCCGGCATAGCGCTGCATGGGATCGTCAGCGGCATCGCTGATCATTTAACAAAGCAGAAAGATCAAGCGAAGCGGCAGACGACCCCACAGGAGAGCGCAATGAATGATATCATACATACACATGGAATAATGTAGCTGTTTTATGTTTCCAATGCATCGGATCATCAGCTATATCGTATCATGTGTGGGGGCCTTTAAACATTGGAGTTGATTGCAAACATTCAAATATTTTGTACAGAAATTGTTGTTTCACGTCTGTTATTGGACTAATTCACCAACACGCATACAGTACTTATTATCAGAATCTCCCATACTACACCATCCTTTTGCTCCACTATACATAACATTTAGAGATGCAAAACTGGGTCAAAATACGCCCCACTCTCATTCTGCGAAAAATTCTGCCCATTCTTAGCTGATCCACACCAAAATTCCCACTTTTTGGAAAACTATTTAGGTCCACAAATAAGGCCTGTACCGTCAAAATGTTGGACAATAGGGAGTTATGCCTTAATGCTCCCTACCCCACTCCTGACCTTTCACTGGTCCTGACTATGTTCCAGTGCTTTAGAATCCCAAGAACTCTTACACTGCAGTAAGTTGGCAGTTGGTATGCTCGTAATGACTCGCGGATGGGAGGCATGTCTGTAGTAAAGCAAGTACCTCCAATGCCTCTGTCAATTTAAGCTGATTTTAGGAGAAAGGGAGGGAGGTTGGGGCATACTTGCCTACCTGACCCTCTCCATGAGGGAGAAAATGCTCTGTTCCTGGACGTTCCTGGTAATGTATGATTGCCATCACCTGTGGTGAAACACCTTTCTTATCAATTTACTAGCTCACCACAGGTGATGGAAATCCTACATTACCAGGAAAGTCCAGGAACAGAGCATTTTCTCCCTCATGGAGAGGGTCAGGTAGGCAAGTATGGGTTGGGGTGACTGGGCACCACAGAAGAGTTAAGCATACACTTTGGAGTGTGGCTACCTGCTGGGGTGTGATCACACTTCCTATGACACAGTTATGCCCCCCATGTTCCGATTCCCTTTTCCCTAATGTTGAAATGTTGGGACATATGTATTTGACTAGTTTTGAGCAATTTATTATATTATTCATCCTCTGATCATATATGTGAGCCATGTTATGTAGTCAGTTAGATCAAAGCACAGCAAGTTATATAATCAGAACGATCACAGCAGCAGGAGATTATACTGATTATGCTGGACACAGTGACCTGTCAACAAATGTGATTATTTTACTTCAGACTGGGCTGTTTACGGCATGAGCCGTGTCTCGATGTAAGTAGGAAATAGAGTTCAACAGAAAGCCAATAACTGAGAGTTACATGGTGAAAGGAGCAGAGTCTTACAACACATACTGTATTAGTGTTGTGAGGCTTTATGAAGTCTGATACCAGAATATTGTAATGTCAAACAATCCTATGGACACTGGTGGGTGGTGGGATATGCCACTAGGGATCTATTTCCACTAGGGGAGTGGGGGATAATGCCACTGCAGGGATCTATAGCCACAGAGGGGTTATGTTGCAGTGGGGACATATGGACCTGTGGATGGGGTACAGCCCTTATGTACAGTATATTTTTATAAGAAATGTTTAAATGTATTCTTACAAATATGTTGTTAACTTACAGTATTTATTTAAAAAAAAATCTGTAGTTTTTGATGACCTTTTGAAAAAAATTCTAAACTGAAAAACACTACTGTTTTGTATTAAAGAACAACTATGACAAATAAAAAAAAAAAGGAAATCTTTAGCTGGGTACACATTTGCCGACAATGTGAGTGATTTTCCTGATAAGGACAAGTCGTTTGGCCAAATTGTTCAAATCATCGTAATGTGTACCCACTACATCGCTAACAATGCACACACATGTGGGTCACTAGAGACATCCCCCATCGTGTTTACATGTAGCTCAATCAGGAGATGACGCTAGCAATGCCATGCAGCCGAATGCAGCAAATCACACAAACCCCCCCACCCCCGCGACCGTTGCTCCCGATATCGCTGGGTACACATTATCATTTAATATGTACCCAGCTTTTCAGGATCTTGAGAAAAGAAAAAAAAGATTTTAGAAAATCATTTTAGGAGCAATATTTTATTCTGTGCACACCATACAGTTGTATGGTGTACAGTTGACATTACAGACTGCTGCAGGCACAGATCAGAGAATTGCTGGCCAGCACATTAAGGATTTGGCTCAATATGATACTGCAGACTGGAAAAAACTCAGTATGTTTCAACTATAGTATAATAAATGCTTTGTCTTGTTTAGATATTGTCCTCTTCACTGATCAAATCAGAAATATTGAAGTTCTCATAAACTCACACAGTAAATATGCTCCAAACATCCCTTGTGCTGTACAAGTATTAGTTATAGGCCCTACACACTGGCCGATATACTGAAAGATATGAACGATCTCGTTCATAAATGAACGAGAACTCGTTCATATCTTTCAGTGTGGAGACTCCAGCGATGAACGATGCGCGTCCCCGCGCTCGTTCATCGCTGGTCTCCCGTCGGCTGTGCATGCAGGCCAATATGGACGATCTCGTCCATATTAGCCTGCACTTCAATGCAGCCGGGTGACGGGGGGAGTGAAGAAACTTCACTCCCCCCCGTCACTGCCCCCCCGCCGCCGGGTCGCTCGTCGGCCGTATCCGCCGTCGGGCAGCTCGGCGGCGGGTCGGCCAGTGAGTAGGGCCCTTTACTGTTCCAACTGCTTCAATTGAGTCTTTGTTCATTGCTGGTGAACACAGGATGTGGGTGATGTGGCTAATTATGAATTCTCCCTCTAGCACTGTGTTCTGGCAGATATAAACACATACTGTAGAAGCACTGACATACATATGCAGGATGTGTAGAGCCCTTCACAACCTTACACAAAGTGAATCGATAATTTTTTTTTAATGTACCAGGAGAGTCACAATGTAAACAAAAAGACTTATATACTGTTTGTTATATATTATGTTAGACATCTACCTGTTCAAATGTTTCTTTCTTTCCTAAAACTTACTTGGTTTATTGCTTGATTTGAACATAGCATTGGGTATATATAAAGATAGAGCGGTAACAGGGACTAGTACATGGTGCTGCTGATTACCTGATGCCGGATGAATAACAAAGTTTTGTTTTGAAGACTAGTAGAAGAATCTGATGATCTTGCATGCTGCACTATCTTCTTCATGTGCAATAAGCTGGGAAGGGGGTCAGGGCTGGTCTATAATAAGCTTTATTTATATTAAAAGTGTGGTTGTTTTTTAAGTTGCAGAGAAGCTTCTCTGTAACTTTTACAAAATGTCAAATGCTGTACTTTACTAAATTCTGGGAATACAGCCAACAAAGGGCTATGTCATTATTAGAAGAAAATAGCGTTATGTTGGTTTTACCTATTTAATTCAAGATAGTGTGGATTCAGTTTTTTTCTCTTGTATTAAAAGTTTACCTGATTAGCTACTGTTAATATGTAAATCAGGTTTGTGAGTTTAAGGCTGGAGAACTGAAGTACAGTAGAAATACTGTATGTGTTCTCTTACGTTGGCTAGGATATACACAGTATGGGCATAAAATGATGCATACCTTCTACATGGAAACATTAGGACTGATGCATCTTTTCCGTAGAGGAGAGAGGTCAGTAGACCGCACATGTGCAGGAGTCCTGAAAGAGGACTAAAAAGACCACTGACGCGGTAATTTCATTCCAAACACATTGCAGGGACAGGCTCCATTCGGGCTGTGATTAATTTCTTATTGCTGTGAATAGCTGTGATAATAAATTTAAATTTTTGGGTCTAAAACTTATTAATTGATAAATATGCCTCTTAGGGACAGTCAACAAACTAATCTCTTTGATCCAGTGTATTCAGTACACTGTATTGAACAAACTAATATCATTATTTGATTTCTCCAGTTTGAAGACTGTCCCTTTCTGTACAGTAGTGTGTTCAATAAAGTGTATTGAATACAGGGATGCCGTGTACCTGCCAAACACAAACAGCATGTGGCAACACACAGGGGAAGCAGTGGTGGAACTAGAGAAAGGTGGGTCTAGGTGCAGCAATATGCATTCGGCCCCTCTCCCATATTAAAAATAGGGCTAGCTTGTGCCACCCATTGAGAAGGGGTGTCGCCACATATTGTACTCCCAATTCAAATTACGCCACACAGTAGAGTTCCTTCTTCACATTTCACCACACAGTAGTGTCTCTTAAACACATTACACTACACAGTAGTGCCCCTTGTACACATTACAACACACAGAAGGGCCTCTAATACACATTACTCCACACAGTAGTGCCCCTTATACACATTAATCCACACAGTAGTGCCCCTTATACACATTACTCCACACAGTAGTGCCCCTTATACACATTACTCCACACAGTAGTGCCTCTTACACACATTATGCCACACAGTAGTGCCCCTTATACACATTACTCCACACAGAAGTGCCTCTTATACACATTACACCACACAGTAGTGCCCATTTTACACATTATGCCACACAGTAGTGCTCCTTATACACATTATGCCACACATTAGTGCCCATTTTACACATTATGCAACACAGTAGTACTCCTTATACACATTATGACACACAGTAGGTCACTATTATACAGATTATGCCACACATTAGTGCTCCTTATAAACATTACACCACACAGTAGTGCTCCTTATACACATTATGACACACAGTAGAGCTCCTTATACACATTACACCACACAGTAATGCTCCTTGTACACATTATGCCACACAGTAGTGATACTTATACACATTACACCACACAGGAGTGCTCCTTATACACATTACACCACACAGTAATGCTACTTATACATGTTACACCAGATAGTAGTTCCTGTTATACACGTTATGCCACACAGAAGTGCTCCTTATACACGTTACACCACACAGCAGTGCTCCTTATACATGTTACACCACACAGTAGTGCTCCTTATACATGTTACACCACACAGTAATGCACCTTTTTTACATTATGCCACACAGTATTGCCCTTTTATGCACATTATGCCACACAGTAGTGCTCCTTATACACGTTACACCACACAGTAGTACTCCTTATACATATTGCACCACACAGTAGTGCTCTTTATACTCGTTACACAGTTGTTCTCCTTATACACATTACACCACACAGTAGTGCTTCTTATACATACTAAACCACACAGTAATGCTCTTTATACACATTACACCACACAGAAGTGCTCCTTATACATGTTATGAAACACAGCAGTGCTTCTTATACACGTTACGCCACACAGTAGTGCTCCATATACATGTTACACTACACAGTAGTGCTCCTTATACACGTTACACCACACAGTAATGCTCTTTGTACATGTTAAGCCACACAGCAGTGCTCCTTATACGTGTTATGTCATGCAGTAGAGTTCCTTATTCACGTTAATCCGGTGTCTACCTGATGTGCACGCCAACATTTACTACCAGGAATGTGAGTGCAGTATTATGATAGATAGAAATGGAGATATATATATATACACATACACACACACACACACACACACACACACACACACACATAGTAGTACACACACATACAGCAAAACACATACACACACACACACACACACACAGCTAAACACACATAGCATAGCAAAACACACACACACATAGCAAAACACATATAGCAAAATGCATATACACACACTCACACACACCCATAGCAAAACACACACACACACACACACACACACACACACACACACACCTAAACACACATACATAGAAAAATACACACAGCTAAACACACAAGGCAAAGCAAATACACACACACAGACATACACATAGCAACATACACACAAGGTTAAACACACACACACACACACACACACACACACATACACACACACACTCTGGTATTTACATTTTTTTTTCTATTCAGTAACATACTTTGCACCTCCTGGCTAGCACTCTCTGGGTCCGGAAAAGTTCTTCACTTTCCTTCCTCCCTCCTCCTTCTCCCAGCATGCCGTCTGTTGCCATGGGAGAGAGCCAGCTGATGGAAAACTGACAGCTGCAGTGGCACTGAGTTAAGGGATGATGAGACCATTCCTTCTCCCTCACTGGCGCCAGGGACCATATCCAGGCTTCCTCTTTTGTTAGGGCTCACTGCACAGTGGCATGCAGCATGTAATGAGTCAGTCTGAGTCATTATACTGCTGCCGGCTGTGGACTTCTTTATTGCACTGGTGCGAGTTCTGCCGCTGAGGGGAGGGAAGCCCAGAGGTTGGCCCTCTATGGCACCACAATCCAAAACAACGGCACCCCATGCATCACCTGTAGTTACACCCCTGACCTAGTCTATTTGTAATTGACATCTGAGTCTCAATGAAGGGGCTGAGAGAGAAGAAAATGAAGTGATATGCTGAACATTCATTTTACAGGTTAAGATTTTCATACCTCCAAAACTTCTTGATTTTTGGTGGGACAGTCCTGATTTTGGAGGACTGTCTTGATGTCCTTGACTCAGTACATTCATCTCAATTTGCGAAAGGTTAGGAGGTGTTGCACTGCCATGCCCCTGTCTTGCCTAGTAGAATTCCATTGTTGGAAGGTATGGGTTTTTAATGGACACAACATGTACAGAAGTTGTAGTAATGTATCAAACCTCATAATTTGACACCTGCTGTTAGGCTTATTTTATTAAATTACATACAGTACAGAGAGGATCTGATTGGTGAAACTTCAGTAGTGTCCAAAAAATAGGATTTTGGTACTTACCAGGTAAATCCTTTTCTTTGAATCCATAGGGGTCACTGGAGTACTCTTGGGATATGGACGGGCTTCCGTAGGAACACAGCACTGAATATTTAAATTTAGTCACACTCCACCCCTCCATATCCCTGAGCACTTACTCAGTGTTTTTTACTGAGCCGAACAGGAATTAAGAGAGGTTAATAATGGAGTATTACATATAACATAACTGACAATAACGAAGTTAACCCATAACGTTACTGACAACTAACAGTTGACACCCTAACCAGCACTTGTAACTTGAACCAGTCGGTGAAAATGTGTTACCATAAGATCCTCAGAACTAACCCCAAGTAAGTAAACTGCTCTGGGTGGGCGTCCAGTGACCCCTATGGATTCAAAGAAAAGGATTTACCTGGTAAGTACCAAAATCCTATTTTCTTTTTCATCCACTAGGGGTCACTGGAGTACTCTTGGGACGTACCAAAGCTTCCCCCGTGGGCGGGAGAGCAGTTTGGCACTTGTAACACTAGGCGGCCAAAGCTAGATGCTGATGCCGCAAAAGTATCAAACTTGTAAAAGCGCACAAACGTGTGCACTGAAGACCATGTAGCCGCCCGGCAAAGCTGCGTCGCAGAAGCCCCACGACCAGCTGCCCATGAAGTTCCCACAGAACGTGTGGAATGAGCGGTTACTGACGTAGGCGGTTGTAACCTAGCATGAAGGTAAGCCTGGCGTATGGTCAGTTTTATCCATCTGGATAAAGTTTGTTTAGATGCTGGCCAACCCATCTTGGCAGCATCATAGAGAACAAATAACGTATCCGTCTTACGAACTGAAGACGTTCGGGTTACATAAACGCGTAACGCACGAACCACATCCAGAGTTCCAGACTGTGCTGTCAACACAGGAACTACTATTGGTTGATTGATGTGAAAAGATGACACTACCTTTGGTAAGAAGGCGGGATTCGTCCGAAGTTCCGCTCTGTCATCATGAAACACCAAATACGGTGGCTTGCATGACAAGGCACCCAAATCCGAAACACGCCTTGCCGAAGCTAAGGCTAAGAGAAAAATTGTTTTCCAAGTGAGAAACTTTATATCCACTTGTTGTAAGGGTTCAAAATATGAAGACTGTAAGAACTCCAAAACCAGATTCAAGTCCCATGGCGCTGTAGGTGGAATGAAAGGAGGCTGTACCCTGATTACACCTTGGAGAAAGGTGCGTATAGACGGCAATAGAGCCAATCGTCTTTGAAAGTAAATTGACAAAGCAGATACCTGCACCTTTAGTGTAGATAAACGCAAACCTCCATCTAAGCCTGATTGTAGAAACAACAAAAGGCGGCATAACTTGAAAGCTGATGTCGGAAATTTCCGAGCTTCACACCAACCTATATAGGCACGCCATATTCTGTAATAATGAGCTGCCGTAACCGGCTTCCTAGCTCGTAACATGGTTGGTATAACTGAATCTGGAATGCCCTCTCTTTTTAAGAGGGCGGTCTCAACAGCCACCCCGTCAAACGCAGCCGCGCTAAATCGGGGTAAAGAAAAGGACCCTGTTGTAACAGGTCTGGACGTATCGGGAGCGGCCACGGATCGTCTGCGAGTAATCCTCGAAGATCCGAGAACCAAGCTCTCCGAGGCCAATGAGGCGCCACTAGTATGACTGTGAGCGACTCTCTTTTGATCCGTTTTAGCACCAGAGGGAGCAGCGGAAACGGTGGAAACAGATACACCAGACTGTACGGCCACGCGACAGTGAGAGCATCCACCGCGACTGCCTTTGGATCTCTTGTTCTGGACACATACTGGGGCGTTTGATGATTGTGTCGAGATGCCATCAGGTCCACCTGAGGATAACCCCATCGCTGAACCAACATGTGAAACACTTCTGGATTTAATGACCATTCGCCTGGGTGAAGATCCCGACGACTGAGATAATCCGCTTCCCAGTTGTCCACTCCCGGAATGAACACGGCCGACAATATCACCTGGTGGTATTCTGCCCAATTGAGGATTCGAGCTACTTCCCGCATTGCCATGCGGCTTCTCGTTCCTCCTTGTTTGTTGATGTATGCGACCGCTGTCGCATTGTCCGACTGCACTTGGACAGGCTGAGAGCGAACCATGTGCACCGCTTGTCGTAGCGCATTGAAAATCGCGCGGAGTTCTAGAACATTTATTGACAGCAATTTTTCGTGATCCGCCCAGAGACCCTGGAGCTGACAATTTTGAATTACCGCTCCCCAACCTCTGAGACTGGCGTCCGTAGTTAGAATTATCCAATTGCAAACTCCGAACCGTCTTCCTGCGGTTAAATTGTGTTCCTTGAGCCACCATAGCAGAGAAACTCTTGCTATTGGTGACAACCTCACTCTGTGGTGAATCTGCAGATGCGAGCCAGACCACTGGGCAAGCACGTTCAGCTGAAATGGACGAGAGTGAAATCTCCCGAACTGAAGCGCCTCGAAAGCTGCCACCATTGTGCCTAACAGGCGAATGCACAAGTGTACCGACACTGTGCGTGGTTTGAGTACTAATTGTACTAGATGGCGTAGCATTTGTACTTTCTGTTGTGGTAGGTAAATCCTTTGATTGACCGTATCGAGAATCATACCTAGGAACTGAAGGCGTTGAGACGGAATCAGATGTGATTTCTTGAAATTGACAATCCAACCGTGGTGAACCAATACATTGTAAGTTAGCAGCGCATGTTGGGTAAGTATCTGTTGAGACGGAGCTTTGATGAGCAGATCGTCTAAATACGGAACTATCGTCACTCCCAGGGATCTGAGGTGAGCTATCATCACAGACATTACTTTGGTGAATACCCGAGGCGCTGATGACAGGCCAAACGGCAGAGCCTGAAACTGGTAATGGTTCTGGCGTATTGCAAATCGTAAGAATTTCTGATGAGGCTGCCAAATTGGAATGTGTAAGTACGCAACCTTGAGGTCTAGCGCAATCATAAATTCCTTGGTCTCTAACCCCGCAATCACCGACCGTAGAGACTCCATTTTGAATCTGTAGTAAGTTACGTACTGATTGAGGCCCTTTAAGTTCAATATTGGTCTGACTGAGCCATCCGGCTTCGGGACCACAAATAGACTTGAATAATAACCCTGACCCTGTTGGTGTACAGGGACCGGAATCAACACTGCCGAATCCAGTAAGGACTGAATGGCAATTTGCAAAACTGTTCTCTTGTCGTCCGACAGAGGCAAACCTGTCTTGAAAAACCGCAGAGGCGGAAGACAGTCGAACTCTATTTTGTAACCTTTTAACACTAAATTGCGAATCCAGCCCTCCGCGGACGTGTGGAACCACGCCCCATGGAACGTGTGCAGGCGTGCTCCCACAATTGGAGATCCGAGATGGGCTGGTAACCCGTCATGCCACTGGCTTGTCGGTAACCTTAGCGTCTTGGCGAGTTGTGTTGGTTTGATGGAACCCACGTCCTCGACCACGTCTAGCAGGTGTGGCTGATCCTCTGCCACGTCCTCGAAAGGGCTGAGGTCTAAAGGATTTGAACGAAGGTCCAGCGTACCTTCTTCTTGGCGCAGGTGGAGGCAATGGTAAGAACACAGACTTACCTCCCGTAGCCTCCTTAATCCATGCGTCCAATTCTGGACCAAACAACTTCTTGCCATCGTAAGGCAACGCCTCTATACTTCGTTTGACCTCTGCCTCCGCTTGATAAGTACGCAGGTAGAGTGCTCTTCGTGCCGTAACTAGCGAAGATGAAATACGAGAAGTGAGCTGACAGACGTCAGTAGACGCTGTACAGAGATACTCTACAGCCTCAATCATTTGATTCACCTGAATTATCAGGTTTTCGTCATGTAAAGCCGATTTGAGTTCTGTAAGCCATATTATGAGCGCCTTAGTGACCCAAATGCCAACCAATCCAGGTCTTAGCATCACACCTGCTGCTACATACATGGATTTAAGCATAGTTTCTATCTTACGATCTGACGGATCTTTAAGCGTAGTAGCTGATGGCACTGGTATGGTTAATTTCTTGGTAAGCTTTGACACTGAAGAATCAACTATTGGTGGATTCTCCCATGTACCCGTTACCGATTCTGGAAACGGATAACTAGACTTAAATCTGCGAGGTATAGAAAACCGTTTATCTGGATTCTGTCTGGATTCTACTAACATCTGATTTAGAGAATCCGACACAGGAAAACTTACTGGCGTCTTCCGTCGTTTAGTAAATATGACCTGATCATTGGTGAGAGGCTGCTCAGCTTCAGGAAACCTTAGCGACTGCCGTACCGCTCTGATGAGATCATCAATGCCGGAACTGTTAACATCCTCGCCGTCTGACTCCACTTCGCCCTCCTCCCCCTCATCGTGTTCCGTGAGGTCTGGGATGGAATCGTCAGACTGCAACATAGCAGACACTGGAAAATCATAAGACATATGAAAATTATCCCGTTTGCCCAAAATGGATTTGGACCCTACGCAAGGCTGAGACGCCTCCGGTAGTTCTGGCGGTCTCACCCTAGACTCAGATCTTAGCGTTTCTCGCTCCAGACGAGCAGCGGTCATTTCTGTCTGAAATTTCTCCAGTACATTTACTAACATACCCCACGGAGGGTCCGGTGATGAAATTGGTTGCAAAACCGGAGCAGAAATGGTATTCTGAACGGAATCCACAAAACATACGTTACATGTGGTAGATCCAACCGGTAACACACTGCCACATACTTTGCAAATATGCTTTTTAGTTTTTGCTGGTGCCTTACTCATTATGGCGACAGACAATACAATACACAAAACACAGACACCTGCACGACTCAGTAAAATAGCAATAAGGTGGCTCTGTATATATATCTGGCCCAGTGCAATACACGTGGCCAGTACTATAAAATTTGATCCCAAATTCCCACGAACACCCCTGCGCCTCCGGTGGAGAAGAGATGTAGGACAGGAACGTTCTGGAATCACAGAGGAAGACACAGGAAGCTGTTAAAAATGGCTGCCCTGCTATACTTATACATATAATCACAGTGCTGCATTCACTGATTATACTGTAATAATCCCTCTTGCAGTATTTCCCTGATATGTCCCCCCTGTAATGGCTGTTTATCTTATTACAGCGGCAGCGCAGCGTGTGGGCCCCCAGCGGGTTAGAGCGCTATGTGCCTCGTGTGACCAAGGTAGCGCTGCTGTTCCGAGGTGCCTGGCCGGAGGCTGTGGCCTAACGGGCGGGTACCTGAGCGGGGGGAGCCGCGGCGCCTGCACGGAGGTCTGTGGCCGAACGTGCGGGCGCCTGAGTGGAGAGAGCCGCTGCGCCTGCACGGAGGTCTGTGGCCGAACGTGCGGGCGCCTGAGAGGGGAGAGCCGCTGCGCCTGCACGGAGGTCTGTGACGAACGTGCGGGCGCCTGAGTGGAGAGAGCCGCGGTGCCTGCACGGAGGTCTGTGACGAACGTGCGGCCGCCTGAGCGGGGTGGAATGGGCGGGCGCCTGAGCGGGAAGATGCCGGAGGCTGAGAGGGGAGCCGCTCCTTGCCGTCACCCAGCACTATGTCTCTCCGTCGGGGCGGCAGCGGGAGCTGACCGCCCCGTTTCACATACCTCACTCCTGCAGACGTGCGGAGGCTCCGACGGGGCTTTTCAGTAAGCGCCGGCCAGCCAGTGCAGGAGGATGTGAGGGCTGTGAGGGAGCTCTTTCAGAGAGGCCCGACACGCCCGTGCTGCAATCAGCAGCTGCACTATCCCTGACCCTGCCTTTTGGAAGGGGGACAGGGATGTGGTCAAACAGTAGAAAAAATAAAAATAAAAATGAAAAATAAAAGTTTCTTCAACAAAACCGTGACTTCAGCTAAGCATGTGTTGCCACGTTCAGCACAGAAAAAACACTGAGTAAGTGCTCAGGGATATGGAGGGGTGGAGTGTGACTAAATTTAAATATTCAGTGCTGTGTTCCTACGGAAGCCCGTCCATATCCCAAGAGTACTCCAGTGACCCCTAGTGGATGAAAAAGAAATAGTGCTGCTGGCTGCAGCCTGGAGAAAATGGAACTTCTCAAGGAGTCTCTAGGTACAGTATTAAGTAAGTGGTAAAAAAAAGGTTTTCATTTTGCTGTGACACGATGAGTGACACAATGCTCTAGTGCAGAGGTTCTCAAACTCGGTACTCAGGACCCCACACAGTGCATGTTTTGCAGGTAACCCAGCAGGTGCACAGGTGTATAAATTACTCACTGACACATTGTGATTCTGTGAGGAGACCTGCAAAACATGCACTGTGTGGGGTCCTGAGGACCGAGTTTGAGAACCTATGCTCTAGTGGAAATCACTTCTGAAGTCTGATCTGAAATCTATTTCTCTTTCTTTCATTAAAAGTATACATAATATAGAGCTATCTTTGTGTTTGTGGTGTAGTTGATCATTTGGCTTACTAACGAATATTTTGTTAAGCAATATGGTGTGAATTTTTAGAAACAGAGTATGGTCAATAAAAGATCAGTTTGAAACAAATAATTTATTGGTCTGCACTCTTAGGGACCAATCAATTGTGCGTGTCACTCTTAGGAATCAATCAATTGTGCGTGTGATTTTGGCATCAAAAAATATTACAAATTCAACCAATTTTGAATTACCATGCGTATGCTCGCTTCCTATACTCGTGGTATTTATCTTTTGCTGCCAAAATCCCAACGGGGAGGTAAAAATGATGCAGCCACAGGACACTGAGTACTCACCGATGTGTTCCGACCACTCCTGTGCACACACTGACTGATAACATCCCTCACTGGCTGGGAAGGGGGGGGGGGGGGGGGGGTCACACACACTAACAAGGAGTCACACACACACACACACATGGACTCACACACACTCACACATGACAGTGATCTTACACACATGCTTTAGCATTTCCATGACTGTGGGGGAGGAGGACAGCGCTGACAGAAGGTAAGTAATTATGGACTAAGGGATCTATTTATTAAGAGTTTTTTACAAAAAGCATGTGAAAAAGGTTGTTCTCATACAATTTTCACATTATTTTAGTATCACTCAAATGTATTAAAGGGCTTTCATGAAAACTGTTCCAAACCCTTTAATTCACTTTTTTTTGTAGTAATCAGATTGCATTTCCGATACTTATAATGGGAATTGCAATCTGGGCAAATTGACTAAAAATTATTTTTTTAAAAACCGCACTGAGCCCTGTGATAATTACACCAGCCTCAGCTGGCTTTATCACAGGGCAGCACTATGATATGCAGCTTTCAGCACAGCTTTCTTTTCCCCCAAGCAGAGAAAGCTGTGCAGTGACCGGGATAGGGTGATAAGCTCTGTATGTCCGCAATCTGATCACAGTTAAAAAAAAAATAATAATTGGTGCGCCGATGAGGCCTGCCGGTCATCGGGACCTCCTGTGTGCTGCTGTGACCCCGGTACAGTAAAGTGATGCTGTAAAATGGCAGCCGTGCAGGAGCACTGATCATTGGCTCCCTGGACTGGTAAGTATATTTACCGGTGGGGATTGTCCGCAGTGCGTGTGTGTGGGGTAGTCACGATGAGGGTTCGGCAATGTCGGAGTATGCACAGCAGGACATCAGGGTATTTTTACAAAACATACCATAATAATGGTGCAATCCGTACAATGTAATCAATTACCGCAGTGCGGAGTGGGTCGATTTATCACATGCCACCCACATCCTCGGATGCCGATGGTGATAAATCGGCCCCTAAGTAAGCTAACTGGAAACTTCAATATGCTTAATTAGTTATTGGGGATTGTGAAGGAGTGGGGGGAGGGGGTTCCAAGGGGTTCCAAAACAAGTCCCGCCAAAAAAAAAAATTGTAAGGAAGATTGGACTTCAATTGAATAGGAAAAACCTATTTTTCCTAAAACCCAGGCACAATTAAATATGCCCCTTAGAGGGTTGTAAAAGTAAAAAAATGTGTTTCGTGGTAAGGCAGGTTATCATAGTAGGATAAAAAAAATAACATTTACAGAATATATATTATACATAGCGATATGTAAGTATAATTATTATAATAGAACAGGAAGATTAATGAAGAGGTTATGAGACCTGTGTTGATTTGTGCTAGATTGTTCCTCTGGGAAAATACACTTAAAATACCTTTGTCTTTGAAAGGGACATAGAAAATTGTTCTTTGTGGTTGATCTCAGATGGATGTGTTGGTATAGCAACAAGTACAAAATGTTTTCCCTGATTATAGCCTGCATATAGCAAGTCGGCTAAAAATGCTCATGTGAGAAATCCCCCTGTATAGGAAAATCTCCATGAATTGTTTGATCTATGTACAATATTAGATAGATAGATAGATAGATAGATAGATAGATAGATAGATAGATAGATAGATAGATAGATAGATAGATAGACAGACAGACAGACAGACAGACAGACAGAATACTATACATGATTTGTTTTCATACTTACATACTGTATTGTGCAATGTATATATTTATTTCTGTGTTCCTATACTCTGCCAAAGAATCACTTACACATATTCCCATCCCTACAAAATAAGCCTTCCTGAAATTCAACACCTTTGTTTTTGTATGCAGTATAACTACCTTGTGTCTTGTTGCTGTGCTCAGTATTGCCATGGTGTATGACCTTTCACATGAAACTGTCTTCCACAACCTCATCTTTGCAGCAGAGTTTAGCTGTTCCTCACACAGTTTTAAACCTCCTACACAGCTGTTTCTGTTTCAGTTAATGACTGTGTTTCAACCTACATATGAAAATGATGATCATTATCACTGTTTTGTATGATTGGTTAATAGTACACCTGACTAGGTACACTTGCACAAAGTCAGGGATTTTGTAAGATTATTCCTACAAAATCACTGACTTTGTGCAAGTGTACCTAGAAGAATTTATGCTGTTTTGAAGGCAAATGGTGGTCACACCAATTATTAATTTGATTTAAATGACACTTCAGTTATTCCATTTGCATTTGGTTAATTGATAAAAATTAACTAATAACACTTCTATTGTTGATAATATATATATATATATATATATATATATATATATATATATATATATATATATATAACATATATAACATCGGTTCACCTGGAAGAAAACTAGAGCTGATGGTAACGAAGTTTGTCCAGAGGGGATATGACTATCACAGACTACAACAGCAAAAAGCAGAGATCATGCTGATACCGAGGGAAACCCTGCTTAAACCAGCTGTTTGGAGCGCAAAGGCGGTGATTCCATTTGTTAACACCTTTAATACAGCCAGTCCTGTGATTCAGAGAGCATCGAGGGCCTTATGGCCAATTGTGGCTGCAGACAAAAAGCTTGCAGTATTTAAGGACAAACGTCCTATGCTGTGTTACTCAAGGGGTAAAAGTATAAAGGACATCATTGTACATTCTGATGTTACAGGCTTCCAGAATGAAGTGGAGAGGCTAACCTCGTTTCTGACCAAACCCCCAGGATGCTATAGATGTCTTAGATGTACAACGTGCAGCAGCATGATAGTAGGGTCATCGTTCAAGCACCCCCACAAACAGAGGACATACCAGATCAACCCGTGGCACGCCATTATGCGCTGATGGGACACTCATTGAATGATATAAAACACCAGATCATAGACCACGTCCCTAGGAGCATTAGAGGAGGGGACCAGGACCGCAGACTTTTGCACATTGAATCCAAATGGATCCATGAACTGGGTACAATAAGTCCAGGAGGACTGAATGAAAAATTCTCCTGAAACTTTTATCATATGAAACAGTCATGGTCTCTGTTATTGGAACATAGAGAAGCACGAGGACGTCCTACTCCACCCTAGTTGGGATGCATAAAACAGGACAGCCCTCTTTCTTTACCCTTATGTGTTGATTCCCCCCTTTCCCCCTTCCCCCTCCTTGTCATCCTAGCCCTTTCCCTCCTGTTCTTTTCCTCCTTTCTCCGTTCCCCCTCCTTTTCCCCAACCTTGTTTTCACCTTCTTTTCTTTCCTTTTCCTTCCCATCCCCCCCCTCCCAACCCCTCCCTTCCCTTTCCCCCCTCCCCCTCTCGCCCCCCCCCCCCCCCCCCCGGTTATCCCTGTTTTTGTTTCCCTTCCTTTACCTATCCTTATGTGCCTATACGATTTGGTTTGTCATCAGTTTTTTCCCAAGAGGGTCTTACCCTTTTTTTGTGCATTTAGACATAATTGGTTCTGACTGTCTTTAATTGAGGTGGGAGGCATGATCTGTGCATGGATGCTGTCAGCGCTACTTTAACTGGGGGCCGGCACCCTATCAGACTGACACATAACAGGCTAATGTTATAGGGGCTTTCTGAGACACCCAGTGGGCACTAACATAATAGTGTTGATACAAGATATACCTTGTATCTCCTTTGATTACACATGAAATGGCTAATGGGTTATTTTGTTTCACTTCTCTTCTTTATTTACTTGGATGTTTTGTTTATTAGACACACATAGGTTAGGGAGACCCATTGTTATTACTCAAATCTAGGTATGGGTGGTATAATAGACTATCTCCATGGAGCAGGGTTAGGTAGACATGTGTATTAACTTTTTCCCCACGGGGTATGCTTACATATTTTTCACATATTTTTTAATTTTTTGTATATAGAGTCCGGTGGTGGTTTCTTTTAATCTAAATTTTTGTTTTAGCCCCTGCATGTGTTATGCTGGGTACACACTGGCAGATATATTGGCCAATCAGTTGGTTGTCCAATATATCTTTTGCTGATCTGCAGGTGTGTACAAGCAATATGTCTGTGAAAGACGTCTTTCACAGATATATTGCATCTACTGTACAGCACAGCAGATGACCACTATATATGCAGATATATTAGTGCATCTTTCAGTGTGTATGAACAATCTCCATCTGCATATATACAGTAGCTGCAGATCGATTGAACAGCAGATATGTCTTTAAGATATATTGGTGCATCTTTCTGTGTGTATGAACAACCACCATCTGCAGATATATCTGCAGATCGATTGAACAGCAGATATATCTGCCAGTATGTACCCAGCTTTAGCCAGGGATCCCGGTACCAGGGTATTAAAGAATGGTTAACATGATAGTTGTACCACTGTACTGTAACATAACGGTGCCCGCAGTTCAGTGCGGTGCCGGCATCCAGACACAGCCCTGCCTCTAGGACATCCCTGTAAAACTGATCGCAATTAATATATTGGTGTCTATATGAGTAGTTGGCTAATAGAGGTGATGGGACCTGTAGTAGTAGATTGCGCGGTTCTCATATAACATTCATTGCACATTTAGTATCGGTTACACTATTTTGCCTCACAGCGCTTGATATGGTGAATAGCGGCGTCCAGGTTGCCGCAGCAACCGACGGGCGTAGCAGCAGTGAGGTCATCGTACAGCGACCGGAAGTTCAGCGGGATTCCCGCGTCTCCGGCCACGAACTGAGCACTGGCGGGCTTCTCCTAGATACTAGATAAAAGGTAATTTATTCTTTACACACTGTTACACACCTTGACAAAGGGGCATGTGAGCCCCGAAACGTTGGCTGTCTGTATGCTTTGATTACACACTTTTGTTCACTTAAATCCTCGAGTGCCGTTGTCTTCATTTGGGAGTATGCAAATTTTTCTCAGAATGCACCGGGTATCAGAAGCAAGCCAGGAAGAGTGCCGGTCCAATCAACAGCATATATATATGTATATATATATATATATATATATATACAGGGGTGGATTGGGGAGGAAATCCAGCCCGGGAAATTTACGGACACAGCCCTAATGGGGGCGGGATCTGTTGTGTTGATGGAGTCTGTTGAGGGGGCAGGATTCCTCCTCATAGGGTTTGATTCTGAGTTTCCTTGCATCTTTTGCTGCAATTGCGTCTGTGATTTTATGCTAATAACGCTACAGTGCCCTTCCCTGGGGTACATCTGTGCATCTAAATATGCAAGGACAGAGATGCCTACTTTCAGTGTCTACAGATGTTGCAATCATGCTTTGTGCTACCATCGGTCCCACTATTGTACCACCATTGTAACTTTCACCAGCCCTATGCTACTTGCAGACCATCCTTCTGAGTATGGCCTCCAAAGTGAGCAATTCAATGTCTCTATATGCAACCACTTTCAGCAACAAGCCCATACTACTGTACATTATATCTGTGTCTGATTATCTAACCGCCTGTAACCACACAGGAATGCCCAATACATTTCTAATACATTTATTGATGCGTGTGCCTGACTCTGTATGGCAACTCTGCATAAACACCATTGTGGTGCATGCATGCATGTTGCAACTCAGACACAAGTGCAGATGAGAAACAGTGCACAAGAAAAAAATAAAACATATTGGACCCCACGGGAAAAAACACACACATTGGCCCACACAGAAAACAAGAAAATAAATTGCCCCCAAAAGGAAAGAAATATATAAATGTAAACTGTAATATAGCTTTAGGTATTATTGTACAATTTGTTTAAAAATTCCTTTGCTGTTTGAAAGGCCCAATGACACCAAGAGGTTTTATAATTCTTGGCTGTAACATCTATATAATTATTTATTAGCATTTATGTAGCAGAAGCATAGTCTATTGCACTTTCTTTCAAAGGCAGGGGCGGATTAGGAACTGAAAGTGGCCTGGAAAAATTTGTAGAAGTGGCCTCACATGGGCAGCACCAGAGCTATACCGTGTAACCATGGCGGCAGTACTACCTTTCACATGTCAACAAACAATACAGATCCCTCATGCACATCAGCCTACATGGAATCTTCCCTATGAGCCCTATGGCCAATCTGTCCCTGAAGCTGGCCCAGAAGTTAATTCTTTATGCAGGGAGTTCACATAGCACTATTCTAGACTGCTCCTAACTGCACTGGCCTCTGCTTCCCCCCCCCCCCCCCCTCCCTCCCTGTACTTACTCCAGTAGAAGGAAGAGCAGCCCAACTCCTCCAATAAGCCCTGACCCCTTTATCCAGTCCCTAGGGTCCTGGGAAAATACATCTGGCTCCCACTGGTCAGTGGTGGCCCTTTTCTGCTAGCTGCTTCTGTTCAGCGGCCAGGCAGGGGGGTTTAAATGTTTTATCTCAAAGCAGTCACAAGCAGGAGGACCTCTGTTTGACTCCTGCAGCCAGGCGGCCCTGGATCACTTAAATTTTACTTGCCCAGGGGACAAATGGCACCTGCCCCCCTTACCAGCCAGCCTCTGATAGTACACACACACATATATATAAATAAATAAATATATATATATATATATATACACTATGTAGATAAAGGTGATTACTGCGGACCCCCTTTTTGACAAATTGTCCACAAGTTCCTGGACAACAGTATGCATTACTGTATACCAGTTCAGAGTCACCCTGTTAACATGACATTGTGCAGCCAACAAAGATCCCCTCGGATAACTACTGTCGGCAAGCCATTTAATTAGGAAATTATCTTATCATTGCCCCTCTACCTGTTTTATAGCTTCACAAACACGTGTCTGCAGCAGGAGCACACCATTTTGCTTGTGCAGTGGGGTGGGGGGTGTCCAATCACTTTTGTCTATATAGTGTTTGAGGGAATATTATAAAGAGAGACTTTCGTTAAGTCTTTTAAATTGTCAGTGTTGTGCAAGAAGGACAGCAGCAGTGTTAGGATACATAGTGCTATACCATAAGTACAGTAATACAGAATAGTTTGTGATTAACCTTTAGAAGGCTCCCCGAATTACTCCATATACCATTCAGCCAAGCATTAATGTGCACACATACAATTTCACACCTCTAGATTTTAAAAAGCTGTTTTTTCTTGCAAGCTTTTAGATTTAATTGTAGAGCAAACAAGGTTTATTCTTGGCAGTTTTTGTTTGAGAATCCCATATACAGCTGTGCAAGCCCACCTTTAATTTACAAATTAAAAAAGGGGGGTTTTCTGATCTACAGTACATCCCACATTCATCTCATGAACTCTTCTGTTGTGCCGACTACGTCAAGATATGAAAAGCCAATTAATTTTTTATAGTAGTTCCCTGTGTTCACTAAGAACGAACTAAAGGGCCCTACACACTCGGCGATGCGCCGCCGAGGTGCCCGACGGCCGATACGGCCGACGAGCAACCCGGCGGCGGGGGGGCAGTGACGGGGGGAGTGAAGTTTCTTCACTCCCCCCGTCACCCGGCTGCATTGAAGTGCAGGCAAATATGGACGAGATCGTCCACATTGGCCTGCATGCACAGCCGACGGGAGATCAGCGATGAACGAGCGCGGGGCCGCGCATCGTTCATCGCTGGAGTCTCCACACTGAAAGATATGAACGAGTTCTCGTTCATTTATGAACGAGATCGTTCATATCTTTCAGAATATCGGCATGTGTGTAGGGCCTATAACAGTTAGGTACAGTGCGTTTCTGCATTGTTCTAAGGACATTTAGACTGTCTGCATTTATACATCAGTTGTGGTATTGTTATTGTTAGCTGTTCATGCTACACGCTTGCGGTCACATGATTTTACATGCTCTCCATTCATTTGGAGGCTTGTCCCATACTGGTTGCTGATTGGTGCTTACTACTTCAATAGCAACTTTGAGGTCTATTTACTAAGCCTTGGAGAGAGATAAAGTGTATGGAGATAAAGTACCAGCCAACCAGATCCTAACTGCCATGTTACAGGCTGTGTTTGAAATGACAATGCTAAATTCCTTTGTCGTATAAACAACCCTTTATGAAGCTAAGAACACTGTACGCTGTTTACTTAAGAAGTACCGTAATGGTACGCTAGTTGCGTAACGATCGCTCAGCCGTAGGCGAGACGCTCAAGCGTCACGTTCGCTCACGGCCCAGGGATCACAGGACACGTTATTGTTTATGTCTAGGGTAATGATTCGCTATGGCGTAGCTTACGCTCGAGACCACGAGGAGGTCACCAGCGATGCAGACGCTCACAACACTATACCTTTATGATAAAACCTTATACCAATGAAATACACTGAATACCTTAATGTGAGTACAGGGTGTAAGTGCAACCTTGTGTAACCTGACTAACTACAAAGCTGCTTGAGCGTCACCGACGCTCAAGTGAACACTTAACACTATAGGAAATACACAGATACTGGTTTAGGTTCCAAGGCCTATTAACTGTATTATATCTAATATACTTGTAAAAGGGGATAACAGTACAAATGATACACTACAATATAACAAAGACTTCCTAACCACAGAACTAAACAATAAATACAAAAAGACAATACTACACTGACCTAAATGCAATACAATACAATGCTATAATACTATGAGAGATATAAGGGAAAAGAGGAGAGAGAGAGATAGAGAGAGAGAGAGAGAAATTGGCTCACAGAAAGACAATGATAACGGAGAGAAACTTACGCACAAAGGGTATGATCGCCTGCGCCTCGATATCCAGCTCCCGGCTATCAGCAGATAACCGTTGATGAGAGAGTGAGAGCTGGATGTGGTCGGCCTGCCTATTTATGCCCCACACACAATGCAATCTCCTGGTCCTACAATCCCATTGTCCATTGGCCGAAGGAATTCGGCCCTGCATCATAACAAAAGGTCATAGGGTGATTCATACAGGTGGGCTGTGACGATTTCCAACAGCTCAGGTGGGTGGGAAACTGGGTTTCCCGCCGCATACCTGAGTATGTGTAATTAATAGAAATGGACATAAACTTCTTATGTCCATAACTATTCGCACGAGCGATTAATACGCTCCAAACCAACACCGGAATATTGCTAATTAAATACTCTTCCGATGGGTACCAAACACTGCTGTATGATTCCTGTTAGACCCTTCGTACGATATAAAGAGGGATTCCTCAGCTCTGGGACATTGTATTTTAACCAAACTTTCAGAATCTATCAAAGGGACCATGATTTATAAACTACATTAATTGTGAACATTTGTAACGAATGAGTCGCACGCTACGACTACATAAACTCTACCGTAAATACGCATACCGCGCCTGCGAGTGCACGTTATTGCGGGTATGCGAATCCACGGGAGAGCGCATGCACGCGCAGCGCGGACCAGTGTGCGGTGCAAATATGGCAACGTGCATTGAGACATTTTTCTGACTTTGACAGAAAAATGACAGGAGCTGGTTGGATGGTACTTTATCTCCGCCCACTTTATCACTACCAAGGTTTAGCAAATAGACCCCTCTATCAGGAGATCCTTGGCGTTTCATGCTCGTGTTCTTATGCTAGTTGTGTTTGTTTTTGTGACTTCAGTACTGACTACTGACTGTGTACCTCTAGTCTGCTGAAGTATCACTCCATATTCACATGTTACATACACCAACTCTCATTTGTGATAGCCCTGCTGTGGCTCTGCCATTGCTGTTCTCTTCTGCTGGACTGTGCCCATTGTCTATATTCGATACTATGTACTACTGTCATCATCATCTAGTGCAGGCTAATTGCTAGTGATAGTCTTTTATCTATAGCAGTGGTACCCAAAACTGGGTGCCTAGGAACCCTGTGGCGTCTAGTAGCACTTGAGGGGTGCCCTGGGTTGGTGGTCTAGGACCAATATAAATTATTAATGGTCAAAGGGGATAATTCAGACCTGATGATTGGAAAGGTTAGCGCACTGATTGGTGATTATAAGGGTAAATAGAATAGGTGTTGATAGTCTGGGTGAGATTTGTAAATACCATACATATGTGTGTGAATAATGATCAATCTGAGAGGATAAGTACCATATGCTTTATTCGTGTGTGCGATGTCCAAGGCAGTATATAAGCTGTCCTTATATCAGCAACCTCTTAATTGTATTATTAGTTCCTTAAAGTTGTTTGTACACCACTATCAGGTGTGTCCTGCAGACTACCCTTTACCAGTATACCTTCCTATTGGTATACACGATAGACCCCAGCTCAGGTGAATGTCAGGTGTACCCTGCGGGTCACCTTTACCATAGGAGTGGTGAGTGCCTATGTTCCCTCTGAGGCAGGGTGTCAGATGGTACTTGGCAGTGTATGATCAGTGCGGCGTCCCGCCTGTCATCAAACCTCTGTGTGTAGCGCTGAGGTGTGGGGTAGTGGGCTGTGTATCCTTACACTTACCGCCGGGGGCAGGTGTTGTGCCTGCCACCGGTGAGCCGCGTCTCTGCTTTCCCCACCTCAGGCTGTCCGTCCTCGGTGTCCTCTGTCTCCTTCGCTACGTGCGCTGCCCAGCGGCCGCCGGTCTCCTCCGTCTCCTCCTTGTCTGTGTCCCGTCCTGCTGTTTCCGGGTTTGCGCGTCACGTTCAGTGTCACGTGAGCGCTCTGTTTGTGCACAGTTGAAAGTGCCGTATTCCCTTCTCCGGCCGGAGAGGGGAATCTGTGAATCTATGAGTGAGTGTGGTATCAATGAATCCCAACGCGTTTCAGCACGGATGCCTTTGTCTAGACCCTAAGTACCATCTGACACCCTGCCTCAGAGGGAACATAGGCACTCACCACTCCTATGGTAAAGGTGACCCGCAGGGTACACCTGACATTCACCTGAGCTGGGGTCTATCGTGTATACCAATAGGAAGGTATACTGGTAAAGGGTAGTCTGCAGGACACACCTGACAGTGGTGTACAAACAACTTTAAGGAACTACTAATACTATTAAGAGGTTGCTGATATAAGGACAGCTTATATACTGCCTTGGACATCGCACACACGAATAAAGCATATGGTACTTATCCTCTCAGATTGATCATTATTCACACACATATGTATGGTATTTACAAATCTCACCCAGACTATCAACACCTATTCTATTTACCCTTATAATCACCAATCAGTGCGCTAACCTTTCCAATCATCATTCCACTAAAGGAGGTAGGACGCCTTCAGGTTCAGCAGCACTTTCTGGTACCCCTTCCCTGTGAGCGCAGCTTCCATCCCTTTCTAGATAATTCAGACCTGATCGTAGCAGCAAATTTCTTAGCATTTGGGCAAAACCATATGCACTGCAGGTGTGGCAGATGTAACATGTGCAGAGAGTTAGATTTGGGTGGGTTATTTTGTTTCTGTGCATGGTAAATACTGCCTGCTTTATTTTTACACTGCAATTTAGATTTCAGTTTGAACACACCCCACCCAAATCTAACTCTCTCTGTACATGTTATATCTGCCACATCTGCAGTGCACATGGGGGGTCATTCCGAGTTGTTCGCTCGGTAAAAATCTTCGCATAGCAGCGATTTTCCGCTTAATGCGCATGCGCAATGTCCGCACTGCGACTGCGCCAAGTAAATTTGCTATGCACTTAGGAATTTTACTCACGGCATTTTCATCGTTCTGGCGATCGTAATGTGATTGTCAGGAAATGGGTGTTACTGGGCGGAAACAGGCCGTTTTATGGGCGTGTGGGAAAAAACGCTACCGTTTCCGGAAAAAACGTAGGAGTGGCTGGAGAAACGGGGGAGTGTCTGGGCGAACGCTGGGTGTGTTTGTGACGTCAAACCAGGAACGACAAGCACTGAACTGATCGCAGATGCCGAGTAAGTTTGAAGCTACTCAGAAACTGCTACGAGGTGTGTAATCGCAATATTGCGAATACATCGTTCGCAATTTTAAGATGCTAAGATTCACTCCCAGTAGGCGGCGGCTTAGCATGAGCAAATCTGCTAAAATTCACTTGCGGGCGAACAACTCGGAATGACCCCCATGGTTTTGCCCAACTGCTAACAAATTTGCTGCTACTATCAGATCTGAATTACCCCCAATGTAATTGGCATAACCAGTACTTGTGGCTGCCAATCATAAAATATGTGGACAAACAGAAGCAAATCCTGTCCACTGTAAACATGAACCTGAGGATGACATATAAACACAGTTTATTTAATGTAATATTTTTCCTGAATTTCTCTGTAACAAACTTTTGGCCTAGAGGTGCCGCGAAAAAATTCTAATACCGTAGGGCAGCATGATTCAAAAAAGTTTGGGAACTACTGATCTATAGTGAATCTGAACTTAATAAATGATCAATATGTTGAGTCTAAGGGGGTCATTCCGAGTTGTTTGCTCGCTAGCTACTTTTAGCAGCCGTGCAAACGCTTAGTCGCCGCCCACGGGGGGAGTGTATTTTCGCTTTGCAAGTGTGCGAACGCCTTTGCAGCCAAGCGCAGCAAAAACATTTTGTGCAGTTTCAGAGTAGCTCTGGACTTACTCAGCCGCTGCGATCACTTCAGTGTTTTTGGTCCCGGAATTGACGTTAGACACTCACCCAGCAAATGCTTGGACACGCCTGCGTCTTCCCAAACACTCCCAGAAAATGGTCAGTTGGCACCCATAAACGCCCACTTTCTGTCAATCACCTTGCGTTCGGCTGTGCGAATGGAATCTTCGCTAATCCCATCGCCCAGCACCGATCCTCTTTGTACCCATACGACATGCCTGCGCATTGCGGTGCATATGCATGCACAGTTTTGCCATTTTTTTACCTGATCGCTGCGCTGCGAAAATCGGCAGCGAGCGATCAACTCGGAATGACCCCACAAGTCCTTGGTGATAATCTAGCACAGTGTGAGGTGCAGCTGCCCTACAAAAGAAGGTTTGTGCGAACCATTCAATTATAGAAAAATTAAAGGAGATAGCAGGGATCGACCTCTATAAATCAACAAATCTCTTGTGTTGAAACAATTTACATTTATTAAACAAACCAGAATAAAAATGCATTTGTTAAAACCACCATAGGACACAATGTATAAATACCTAAGAGTACATTTATAGTACTTTGATTCAATTTTGTGTGAGATTAAATCACCTAAATCACCCGTTATAGGCCCTGATTCCGAGTTGATCGCTAGCTGCATTAGTTCGCAGCACAGCGATTAGGTAAAAAAGCAGCACTTCTGCGCATGCGCATGGTGCGCACTGGGCACGCGCGTCGTACTTTCACAAAAGCCGATGTCTAGCGACGCTTTTCAGTCGCACTGCTGGCTGCAGAGTGATTGACAGGAAGTGGGTGTTTCTGGGTGGTAACTGACCGTTTTCGGGGAGTGTGTGTAAAAACGCAGGCGTGTCAGATAAAAATGCAGGAGTGGCAGGGGAAACGTAGGCGTGGCTGGCCGAACGCAGGGCGTGTTTGTGACGTCAAAACAGGAACTAAACATTCTGAAGTGATTGCTAGCTAGGAGTAACTCTCGAGCTACTCTGAAACTGCACAATCTTTTTTGGTAGCAGAACTGCGATCCTTTCGTTCGCACTTCTGCTAAGCTAAGATACACTCCCAGAGGGCGAGGCTTAGCGTTTGCACTGCTTCTAAAAGCAGCTAGCGAGTGAACAACTCGGAATGAGGGCCATAGCCCCTAATTGGCAGAACAAAAACTGCACATTTACTAACAATCGCTGTCACTTGCGTCTTTGTCTTTCGATGGTGTATTTAGTTGCATTGTGGAGTGGGCAATTTGTGCCGAATTTGTGATTTTCACCTGGGTATATTCACTTCAGAAGTCGCTTTTGAATGCCCTATAATTCGCAGTAGTATGCTTCAGAAGTCGCATTTCAACACAAAGCAAATCACGCCTTAATTTGCACCATAAGTCGCACCCTAATTACCATTACAAGTCGGTGAAAAGCAGCAAAATCTCCAAACACATTCTGATTGGTCCAGCCATAATTAAAATGGTTTTCACGTGTTGTTTTTTGGAAGTAGTGCATCAAGGTGTGATTTGTGAGTGATTTTGGCGGTGCTTTTGATGGAAATTGAGGGGAAAAAAGGGATTTCACACGTCAAGAGGCTCAAAAAAAAAACCAGTGGATTGATTTTGTGCATTAAGCTGTTATTTTTTGGAGATTTTGGTGCAAATTTGTGTGCAGTTTAGACAATTCTTAGTGCGATTTCCACTGATACCAAATGTTATTTTGATGATGGTTGTGCTGATAGTAATTTGCCACGATTTTGAGTACAAAGTCATATTTGACATGCAAGTTTCATGCAAATTGATCCTAAGTAAATTCGCAATTTGCTAAATCGTGTCTTTTTCGCAGGAAAGAGCAGCAAATCGAACAAAGTCGACCTTTAGTAAATTTCCCCCCATAGAATATATAATGCAATGTTCCCTTAAAATTAATGAAGATATACCATCCATAATGTGGAGTATACAGTAACTATATCAATCTTTGGCAGTACTGAGTATTATATGTACCCAGTGAGTCATATTATAAAATTAATATATTGTTGCTGCAACATATTTATATTCAAAGCAGTTTTTCCTGCCTTGAACTTTTCATATTAACAGAAACTATCCCTACTGAATTTCTTCATTGATTTTAAAAGAACATTACACTGATTACTCTGTGGACTCGATATATCTCATTAACATATTTCTACATTCTGTCCTATTGTAATTTTAATTCATGCATTTTTAGTTTGGTTTGTTTAATAAATGTACATTGTTACCTCTTGATTTATAGAGGTTGCAAATCCCTGCTTATCTCCTTTTATTGTCATGGGAACAAGCAAGCCTTAGCGAGCACATAGGAGGAAATTCAATTAGCAAATGTCACAATTTTTTTGCCCAATGTTCTTTTTTTGGGGTATTCAATTAATGCCTGTTTTATTCGAGGAAACATTTACCTGTTTCTGTGTGAAAAACACAGGATCTGGGATAAGTTCCCATATCCATGTGTTATGAAAAAAATGGCACTTACAGGCGCAGACGCGTCTAGGCACGCCGCTCGCCCCCACCTGCGATGCAGCCACGCTCAATGAGTGTGGCTCCATCTGTATTGGGTCTTTTGTTTCTCCTGTCCCCGATAATTCCAGCTATCAGCATCCATTGAATTACCCCCCTGGGGATCAATTAGCAACGGCTAATTTACCATGGTTAATTGAATTTCCCCATAGTGTTCCGTGGAAATGGAAGTCGCTATACATTAGGTAAAGGCCTCACCAGGATCTGTTCTAATAATTGAGTATTTTTATTTATTAACTTTTATTTATAGTGCACCAGCTTATTTATTTGCGCTTCATAAATGGAAACAATACAGTAATAAAACGAGACAAGGTAAGAGGGCCCTATGTTCATAATCTATTTGGGTAGAATGGATTATGGAAGTTAAGTGGTTCATTCTGGAATTGGGTGGTTCTTGTTGTGCAAGAGAGGGCATTCTGCGGAATGGGTGTAGCATGAAAAAAATCCTGTAACTATAAATGGGAGTGGGTTTGGATGAAAGATCTTACACAGAGGAATCAAATACGGAGATATTTTGAGGTCAGCAAATAGATATATGTATGTTGGTAAAGTCTTCTTTATAGCCTTATAGGCTGGCCCAGATTAAGGCTTGTGGGGGCCCAGGGGCAACTAAGTTGTGGGTACCCCCGCTAATTAAATTGATGGCAACCCCCCCGTGTATGTTAAGACCCCCCTCACTCACTGGAGCATTACCTGGGAGAGCAGGGAGCCCATATAGCACACACACAGATAACCCCCTCCCCCACTGGAACAAAAGTGTGGGGAACCAATAGAGCACACCACCCACAAAGCTGGAAATGCATTGAACCGGTAGAGCACGCACCCCCCCACCCCTACCAGAGCGTTACTTAGAAGAGCGTGGAGCACTCTGACATAGTGCTGGCTCAGCCCCTTCAGCACTGCAATGGCAGACTCTGGTACAGTGTCTCACATGATTTGCTGTCAGTATCCCACGAGACACTGTACCAGAGATGGGTGCTGAAGGGGCTGAGCCGGTACTGTGACAGAGTGCTCCACTGGCTCCTGTCTGTAGTGAGTAGCTCCTCGGCGGCTGTTGTCAAGGATCAGTTGAGCCACCGAGGAGGAGATAGTGCCAAAGGACTGTGTGTAGGGGTCCCTAATGTGTGGGGGCCCCGGTATGACCGCCCATGTCGCCCCTCCTACAATCTGGCTCTGCTTATAGGTAAGTAGAAATATTTAATATTGACTGTGTTGAAACAAAAACAACCAAAGTAGGAATGGAGGAGCATAAAAATAACTTTTTGCAAGAACGATCAGTCTAGCTGTTGCTTTGAAAATACATTGTAGGGATGAATGCCTGGTTAGGGTAAGACCAGTATGGAGACTATTGCAATAATGAATGCAGGGGATATTGAGGACATGAGCTTTTGCAGTGTCTTGTGTGAGATATGTACATATTCTGAATATGTTTCTTAGATGTATGTTACATGATTTGAATACAGATTAAGGGTAGGATGCATTAAAGCTAATTTTGCAGTCTCATATGCACCAACCCCCGGCATGCAATGCTTGGACACAGTAGGCAATGCCATCTGTAGATGGCATTCCTTAAATTGAAGCCCATGGGCTTCTTCTCGCAATGTTACTTGAGAGATATCTAATTGTATCTCTCTCAGTGTCCCCTGCGGTGCGTCATTCAATGCATGCAAAGATAAGACTCCAAGGTCATGACCCCAGAAGTCCAATCATTACAAAGGTCAGATCTTACTGAGAGAGCTATCCTTTTTATTCAAGCATACAGCATTAGTAAATGTCGTTATGCTTGCAATGAGTGTCAGGATGCATGCAATGCTTGATGCATCCTTCCCTAATTGTGTGAAGCAAAAGACAGCTCTGAGCCAGGGATGACACCTAGGCAGCCAGGGATGACACCTAGGCAGCCAGGGATGACACCTAGGAAGCCAGGGATGACACCTAGGCAGCCAGGGATGACAGCTAGACAGCCAACTTGATGAGTAGGATTTATTGTTGTGTTGCCACCAGAAATATAGATGTGAGGTCAGTAACAAATATTATTAATTCTGTTTTTCAAAGATCAATTCAAGGTGGCAAGAAGACATCCAAGAAGAAAAAACATTCAGTAATCAAGACCCAAAACAGATTGTGAGAAATCTAGAAAGGATGGGTAATAGAGTTGTCCTCAGTCACACCAAACAGCCCTTATATGCACATCAGGTTCCACAATAGCGCGGCTTGCACCAAGCAGCTTTATTAAATCTTTTGTTTTTGACCGAAAATGCATCTTATTAGCAAATGGATGCCTAAACCACTTCATGAGACTGATTAATTTGATATGCGAAAGTTACACACAAAGTATTGCATATCAATCAGTGCAGTCTCATGAAGTGGTTTGTCACATCTGTTTGCGACTAAGATGCATTCCTGGGTAAAAATAAGTGCAAAAAAAGATGTTCGGCAAGCTGCATAAGACCAGGCAGCTTACTCTCATCAGGCATCTCACACTACATTAAATGATAGTGGCACAAACTACACTTTGGTGTCACTTTGGGTTCACATGAATTGCTGCTACTTGGGTTTTCAATGTATATCCAAACAAGTGGAAATGTTGTATGGTTATTCTGTATGTTACTTATGTCCCTGAGAGTACTGGATTAAAAACTGACAATAAACTGCCTACACAAATAACATTTCCAATGACCTTTTACATGCAAATATGGAGCGTTTATAAAACAAATTAAATCAGTTAAAAATTGATATAACATTGGCACTACTGTGCTTTATATCTTGGCCTCAGGGCTTCTGACATCTGTGCTGGGTACTGGGAGGGGGCATGGCTAACTTGGGGAAGTGTGGCCAGGCCCCCAGTTACTATCATGGTAAAAATCATGGGGGAGCTGGTGGTTGGTCAAAGGGGCAGATGTGTGTGGGGGGGGAGGTCATTTTCGATCACTTCCATCCCACCACAAAGCATGCTGGTAGGGAGAGGACTGGCTGGTGCTGCAATATCCTCTCCCTCCAGCCCAGCACACAGCAGTGGATGTTGGGATGGGGAGAGAGGCTGCAGCAGCAGCAGTCTCTTCTCTCTCCCTGCCCAAAGTGCCAACACAGCTGTCTGTGATGGTAAGGGGGAGACAGCACAGTCCCATCGAGCCCCTCTAACAGGCCCAGGTAAAAAGTACCCCCTCTCAGTGGCCCTGGTCTCAGCATGTTATGAATACACTCAGTTCCATAGGTTTATAAGTGGTGCCTTGTGATGCTCACGCAATTACCCACTGTCCAGCAGTCTTTTAGTATCCTGCAGCCAAGACTTCACCTATAGCAGCCGCCTTTCCAGGGTGAATAAGGTCCACCCCATACTCAGATGCCCACAGGTTTTATGTATACACAAGGTGACTATCGGAGGCTGGGCAGGAGTAAATGCAGTATGGTGAGACATCACCTGACACAACCTTACTACTGTGCTGAGGATCAGACTGAGGAATATATGAGGAATGCACGTAAGTGCAACAGAGCACAGGTTGGAATATAAGCAAAACACAATCACTATACACATGCAAAAATGCACAAGGTGTTATGAACAACAAGACTGTAAATACAAATGATATCAAAATGCAACAATGCATAAGGTGGATATAATAAAGAAATGCAGACAATATAGTGCCTATGTGGAAACTCCACACCAAAATCTGAGTTCAAGGCTAGCTGGATCAGATTAGGAAGTCAGTCAGGCAGGGTCTCAGAATCACAGATTGACAAATTCTCACACAAGTGTCGCCACAATTTTTACTCTGGACTTGGAGAGCGAGGGAGACAGACCTCCGATTCTCTCTGTGAGTGGTGGCATCGGGTGGGGTTAGTGTGTGCTTTGTAGGGGTGCTGTTTCTGTCACTGTGGTGTCCCTGTGCTGTTAGGGGTGCTGTCCTGGCTGTCACTGGTGTTTCATGTGCTGCAGCTGTACATGGGTGTTGCTGTCCTGGCTTTCACTGTGTTGTTCAGGGGGTAGGGGCACTGTCCTCCTCTATGCAGTGAAATACAGGGGTTCTGGCTGTAAAAATCAAGGATGCAGTATAAATAAATGTAAACTGGCCCTGTCTTGTATGCTGTAAAAATTGTGGGTTGCAGAGAAAATAAATGTAAACTGGCCTGGTCTTGTATGCTGTAAAAATTCTGAGGTGCAGTGAAAATAACTATACACTGGTCCTGTATGCTGTGAAAATACAGGGGTGCTGTTGTTAAAATAATAGTACACTGGTCCTGTATGCTGTAAAAATACAGGGCTGCTGCTGTTAAAATAGAAATACACTGATCCTGTATTTTGTTAAAAAACAGGGGTGCTTCTGTTAAAATAGAAGTACACAGGTCCTGTATGCTGTAAAAATACAGAGGTGCTGCTTTTAAAATAAAAGTACACTGGTCCTGTATGCTGTAAAAATACAGGGGTGCTGGCTGTAAAAATTCAGGGGTGCAGTGAAAATAAATGTAAACTGGCCCTGTCTTTTATGCTGTAAAAATTCTGGGGTGCAGTGAAAAGAAATGTAAACTGGTGCTGTCTTGTATACTGTAAAAATTCTAGGGTGCAGTGAAAATAAATGTACACTGGTCCTGTATGCTGTGAAAATATAGGGGTACTGTTGTTAAAATAAAAGTACACTGGTCCTGTATGCTGTAAAAATACAGGGGTGCTGCTGTTAAAATAAAAGTACACTGGTCCTGTATGCTGTAACAATACAGGGGTGTTGCTGTTAAAATGAAAGTACACTGGTCCTGTATGCTGTAAAAAATACAGGGGTGCTGCTGTTAAAATAAAACTACACTGGTCTTGTACGCTGTAAAATACAGGGGTGCTGTTGTTAAAATAAAAGTACATAGGCCATGTATGCTGCAAAATACAAGGGTGCAGATCAAATAAATGTACACTGGCCTTGTCTTGCATGCTGTAAACTTACAGGGGTGTTGTGAAAAATAAGAATTTACTTACCGATAATTCTATTTCTCGGAGTCCGTAGTGGATGCTGGGGTTCCTGAAAGGACCATGGAGGAATAGCGGCTCCGCAGGAGACAGGGCACAAAAGTAAAGCTTTTACAGGTCAGGTGGTGTGTACTGGCTCCTCCCCCTATGACCCCCCTCCAGACTCCAGTTAGGTACTGTGCCCGGACGAGCGTACACAATAAGGGAGGATTTTGAATCCCGGGTAAGACTCATACCAGCCACACCAATCACACCGTACAACTTGTGATCTAAACCCAGTTAACAGTATGATAACAGAGGAGCCTCTGAAAGATGGCTTCCTAAACAATAACCCGAATTAGTTAACAATAACTATGTACAAGTATTGCAGATAATCCGCACTTGGGATGGGCGCCCAGCATCCACTACGGACTCCGAGAAATAGAATTATCGGTAAGTAAATTCTTATTTTCTCTATCGTCCTAAGTGGATGCTGGGGTTCCTGAAAGGACCATGGGGATTATACCAAAGCTCCCAAACGGGCGGGAGAGTGCGGATGACTCTGCAGCACCGAATGAGAGAACTCCAGGTCCTCCTTTGCCAGGGTATCAAATTTGTAAAAATTTACAAACGTGTTCTCCCCTGACCACGTAGCTGCTCGGCAGAGTAGTAATGCCGAGACCCCTCGGGCAGCCGCCCAAGATGAGCCCACCTTCCTTGCGGAATGGGCCTTAACAGATTTAGGCTGTGGCAGGCCTGCCACAGAATGTACAAGTTGAATTTTGTTACAAATCCAACGAGCAATCGACTGCTTAGAAGCAGGTGCACCCAACTTGTTGGGTGCATACAGTATAAACAGCGAGTCAGATTTTCTGACTCCAGCCGTCCTTTAAATGTATATTTTTAAGGCTCTGACAACGTCCAACAACTTGGAGTCCTTCAAGTCGTCTGTAGCCGCAGGCACTACAATAGGCTGGTTCAGGTGAAACGCTGATACCACCTTAGGGAGAAAATGCGGACGCGTCCGCAGCTCTGCCCTATGTCGAATGGAAAATTAAATAAGGCTTTTATAAAACAAAGCCGCCAGTTCAGATACTCTCCCGGCCGAAGCCAGGGCCAGTAACATAGTCACTTTCCATGTGAGATATTTCAAATCCACCTTCTTTAGTGGTTCAAACCAATTTGATTTGAGGAAATCTAAAACTACATTTAGATCCCACGGTGCCACCTTAGGCACCACAGGAGGCTGTATATGCAGTACTCCTTTGATAAAAATCTGGACCTCAGGGACTGAGGCCAATTCTTTTTGGAAGAATATTGATAGGGCCGAAATTTGAACCTTAATAGATCCCAATTTGAGACCCATAGACAATCCTGATTGCAGGAAATGTAGAAAAACGACCCAGTTGAAATTCCTCCATCGGAGCACTCCGCTGCTCGCACCACGCAACATATTTTTGCCAAATACGGCGATAATGCTTCGCGGTGACTTCCTTCCTTGCCTTTATCAAGGTAGGAATGACTTCTTCTGGAATGCCTTTTCCTTTTAGGATCTGGCATTCAAACGCCATGCCGTCAAACGCAGCCGCGGTAAGTCTTGAAAAAGACAAGTACCCTGCTGAAGCAGGTCCCTTCTCAGAAGTAGAGGCCACGGATCGTCCGTGACCATCTCTTGAAGTTCCGGGTACCAAGTCCTTCTTGGCCAATCCGGAGCCACTAGTCTTACTCCACTTTGCCGTATAATCCTCAATACCTTTGGTATGAGAGGCAGAGGAGGAAACACATATACCGACTGGTACACCCAAGGTGTTACCAGCGCGTCCACAACTATTGCCTGCGGATCTCTTGACCTGGCGCAATACCTGTCCAGTGTTTTGTTGAGGCGAGACGCCATCATGTCCACCATTGGTTTTACCCAACGGTTTAATAGCATGTGGAAAACTTCTGGATGAAGTCTCCACTCTCCCGGGTGAAGGTCGTGTCTGCTGAGGAAGTCTGCTTCCCAGTTGTCCACGCCCGGGATGAATACTGCTGACAGTGCTATCACGTGATTCTCCGCCCAGCGAAGGATCCTGGCAGCTTCTGCCATTGCCCTCCTGCTTCTTGTGCCGCCCTGTCTGTTTACATGGGCGACTGCCGTGATGTTGTCCGACTGGATCAACACCGGTCTTCCTTGAAGCAGAGGTTCCGCCTGGCTTAGAGCATTGTAGATTGCTCTTAGTTCCAGAATGCTTATGTGAAGAGACTTTTTCAGGCTCGACCACACTCCCTGGAAATTTCTTCCCTGTGTGACTGCTCCCCAGCCTCTCTGGCTGGCACCCGTGGTCACCAGGATCCAATCCTGCATGCCGAATCTGCGGCCCTCCAATAGATGAGCCTCCTGCAACCACCACAGAAGGGATACCCTTGTCCTCGGCGACAGGGTTATCCGCAGGTGCATCTGAAGATGCGACCCTGACCATTTGTCCAACAGATCCCTTTGCATGGAATCTGCCGAAAGGGATTGCTTCGTAAGAAGCTACCATTTTTTCCCAGGACTCTTGTGCATTGATGTACAGACACCTTTCCTGGTTTTAGGAGGTTCCTGACCAGGTCAGATAACTCCTTGGCTTTTTCTTCGGGAAGAAAAACCTTTTCTGAACTGTGTCCAGAATCATCCCCAGGAACAGCAGACGAGTTGTCGGCATTAATTGGGATTTTGGAATATTCAGAATCCATCCGTGCTGCTTTAGCACCTCTTGAGATAGTGCTAAACCCATCTCTAGCTGTTCTCTGGACCTTGCCCTTATTAGGAGATCGTCCAAGTATGGGATAATTAATACGCCTTTTCTTCGAAGAAGAAATATTATCTCGGCCATTACCTTTGTAAAGACCCGAGGTGCCGTGGACAAACCAAACGGCAGCGTCTGAAACTGATAGTGACAGTTTTGTACAACGAACCTGAGGTACCCCTGGTGTGAGGGGTAATTGGAACGTGGAGATACGCATCCTTGATGTCCAAGGATACCATAAAGTCCCCTTCTTCCAGGTTCGCTATCACTGCTCTGAGTGACTCCATCTTGAACTTGAACTTCTTTATGTACAGGTTCAAGGACTTCAGATTTAGAAAAGGCCTTACCGAGCCATCCGGCTTCGGTACCACAAAAGGAGTGGAATAATACCCCTTCCCTTGTTGTAGAAGAGGTACCTTGACTATCACCTGCTGAGAATACAGCTTGTGAATGGCTTCCAAAACCGTCTCCCTTTCTGAGGGGGACGTTGGTAAAGCAGACTTCAGGAAACGGTGAGGTGGCTCTGTCTCTAATTTCAAACTGTACCCCTGAGATATTATCTGCAGGATCCAGGGATTTACCTGCGAGTGAGCCCACTGCGCGCTGTAATTCTTGAGACGACCGCCTACCGCCCCCGAGTCCGCTTGCGAAGCCCCAGCGTCATGCTGAGGCTTTTGTAGAAGCCGGGGAGTGCTTCTGTTCCTGGGAAGGAGCTGCCTGTTGCTGTCTCTTCCCTCGTCCTCTGCCTCGTGGCAGATATGAATAGCCCTTTGCTCTCTTATTTTTAAAGGAACGAAAAGGCTGCGGTTGAAAGGTCGGTGCCTTTTTCTGTTGGGGAGTGACTTGAGGTAGAAAAGGTGGATTTCCCGGCCGTAGCCGTGGCCACCAAATCCGATAGACCGACCCCAAATAACTCCTCTACGCATCGCCTGTCCACTGTCGTGTCCATAAAGCTCTTCTGGCCGAAATGGACATAGCACTTACCCGTGATGCCAGTGTGCAGATATCTCTCTGTGCATCACGCATATAAAGAAATGCATCCTTTATTTGTTCTAACGACAGTAAAATATTGTCCCTGTCCAGGGTATCAATATTTTCGATCAGGGACTCTGACCAAACTACCCCAGCACTGCACATCCAGGCAGTCGCAATAGCTGGTCGTAGTATAACACCTGCATGTGTGTATATACCTTTTTGGATATTTTCCATCCTCCTATCTGATGGATCTTTAAGTGCGGCCGTCTCAGGAGAGGGTAACGCCACTTGTTTTGATAAGCGTGTTAGCGCTTTGTCCACCCTAGGAGGTGTTTCCCAGCGCTCCCTAACCTCTGGCGGGAAAGGGTATAAAGCCAATAACTTCTTTGAAATTAGCAGTTTTTTATCGGGGCACCCCACGCTTCATCACACACGTCATTTAATTCTTCTGATTCGGTAAAAACTACTGGTAGTTTTTTCACACCCCACATAATACCCTGTTTAGTGGTACCTGTAGTATCAGCTAAATGTAACATCTCCTTTATTGCCAAAATCATATAACGTGTGGCCCTTTTGGAAAATACGGTTGATTCGTCACCTTCACTACCGGAATCAGTGCCTGTGTCTGGGTCTGTGTCGACCGACTGAGGCAAGGGGCGTTTTACAGCCCCTGACGGTGTTTGAGGCGCCTGGACAGGCACTAAGTGAGTGTCCGGCCGCCTCATGTCGGCAAACGACTGCTTAAGCGAGTTGACGCTATCCCGTAATTCCACAAATAAAGGCATCCATTCTGGTGTCGACCCCCTAGAAGGTGACATCCTCATATTTGGCAATTGCTCCGCCTCCACACCAATAACGTCCTCATACATGTCGACACACACGTACCGACACACAGCAGACACACAGGGAATGCTCTATACGAAGACAGGACCCACTAGCCCTTTGGGGAGACAGAGGGAGAGTCTGCCAGCACACACCAAAAAGCGCTATATATGACAGGGATAGCCTTATGATTAAGTGCTCCCTTATAGCTGCTTTTATATTAATATATTGCCATTTATTTTGCCCCCCCTCTCTGTTATACCCTGTTTCTGTAGTGCAGTGCAGGGGAGAGACCTGGGAGCCTTCCTGACCAGCGGAGCTGTGACAGAAAATGGCGCCGTGTGCTGAGGAGATAGGCCCCGCCCCTTTTCCGGCGGGCTCGTCTCCCGCTATTTAGTACATTTAGGCAGGGGTAAATATCTCCATATAGCCTCTGGGGCTATATGTGAGGTATTTTTAGCCTTTTTAAAGGTTTACATTTGCCTCCCAGGGCGCCCCCCCCCAGCGCCCTGCACCCTCAGTGACTGCCGTGTGAAGTGTGCTGAGAGGAAAATGGCGCACAGCTGCAGTGCTGTGCGCTACCTTAAGAAGACTGCAGGAGTCTTCAGCCGCCGATTCTGGACCTCTTCTTGCTTCAGCATCTGTGAGGGGGCCGGCGGCGTGGCTCCGGTGACCATCCAGGCTGTACCTGTGATCGTCCCTCTGGAGCTTCATGTCCAGTAGCCAAGAAGCCAATCCATCCTGCACGCAGGTGAGTTCACTTCTTCTCCCCTCTGTCCCTCGTTGCAGTGATCCTGTTGCCAGCAGGAATCACTGTAAAATAAAAAACCTAAGCTAAACTCTCTAAGCAGCTCTTTATGAGAGCCACCTAGAATTGCACCCTTCTCGTCCGGGCACAAAAATCTAACTGGAGTCTCGAGGGGGGTCATAGGGGGAGGAGCCAGTACACACCACCTGACCTGTAAAAGCTTTACTTTTGTGCCCTGTCTCCTGCGGAGCCGCTATTCCTCCATGGTCCTTTCAGGAACCCCAGCATCCACTTAGGACGATAGAGAAATAAAGGGGTCCTGGCACTGTCCGTGGTTGCGATGTCTAGGCCTGACCTTCACAACACTGTATGGGAAGAGGAGGCTCTTACCACCATTTGCACGCCCTCTGCAAGTGCTGGGAGGAGCACCACCAGTCCAGTTGCTGATACTGAGATTGAGGATGTCACTGTAGAAGTACACCAGGATGAGGAGTATATTGGTGTAGCTGGCACTGAGGAGGAAGTTGATGATGAGGATTCTGATGGTGATGTGGTTTGTTTGAATAAGGCATCAATGGAGACAGTTGTTGCCCATGGGATGACAAAGTCCATTGTCATGCCTGGGCAAAATGCCAAAAACGCCACCTCTTCGGTGTGGAATTATTTCTCCACAAATCCTGACAACAGGTGTCAAGCCATCTGCATTTGTCGACCTATAATAAATAAAGACAAGAATGTTAACCACCTAGAAACATACTCCCTTGTACGTTATCTGCAGCGCATTCATCATAAATCATTGTCGAGTTCAGAAACTTCGGGTAATAGCGTAAGCAACCCACTGACACCTAAATGATTTGGTTTGTTTGAATATTATTTCTTTGTGAGGATGAGGATGTAAACACTGAAGGGAAGAGGGGGAATCTGAGGATGATGATGACATCTTGCAACTGTAGAGCCAGTCTGTGCAAGGAGAGATTAATGGCTTCTTTTTTGGTGGCGGCCCAAACAAACCAATCATTTTAGCCACAGTCGTGTGGCAGACCCGGTTGCTGAATTGATTGGTTTGTTAAAATGTGCCTGTCCTGTTTATACAACATAAGGGTGGGTGGGTCCAAGAACAATTCCATCTTGCACGTCCTTTCTTTGCCACATCATTCCAGGAGTGCTGCCCTATATGGGGTGCTGCCCTATATGGGGTGCTGCCCCTCTGCCCTATCAGTCCAGGGGTGCTGCCCCACTGCCATTTAAGTCCAGGGGTGCTGTGCTGTGTAATTCTCTAGGGGTGCTGCCTATGCTGTATAAGTCCAGGGGTGCTGCTGTATAATTCCAGGGGTGCTGCTGTACTTGATCCTAAGTTTAAATGAAAGCCTAAAGCAGAATATGAAAGGAGCTTCAACATCACAAACAGATTTGTGAAAATATAGCCACAAAAGTTGAAGTGGAAAGTGCAATTTTGGCGAAATGTTTTCCAATGAGACAACATTTGTGTCCAATGTCAGTGTGACTCAGAAGAGACAGAATCATAATCCAACTGCCGGAGAGGCAAAAGTGAGATTTTCTGCCGAAGCATTAGAGAGAGGTTCTTCTCAATTATTTAATGCTAGGGACTCACTCAAATGAATGGCTCCAATTAGTCAACCTTAATTTTGATTTATTATTAATGTTCCACATTTTGGGATTATTTATTTAGAAGACGTGCATTTGTTGTACAGGGATCTTCTTTTCCTAAGGGCTGCGTAGGGTTATTGCAAGATCTTGTGTTGTTAGAAGAACAGAGGGGGTAATTCCAAGTTGATCGCAGCAGGAAATTTTTTAGCAGTTGGCCAAAACCATGTGCACTGCAGGGGGGGCAGATATAACATCTGCAGAGAGAGTTAGATTTGGGTGGGTTATTTTGTTTCTGTGCAGGGTAAATACTGGCTGCTTTATTTTTACACTGCAATTTAGATTGCAGATTGAACTCACCACACCCAAATCTATCTCTCTCTGCACATGTTATATCTGCCCCCCTGCAGTGCACATGGTTTTGCCCAACTGCTAAAATATTTCCTGCTGCGATCAACTTGGAATTACCCCCAGAGTTTCAGTGATCTTGCATTGCATCAGCTTTCCATTGCACTGCAGCACTAGATGTGCCAGGAGCGCCTGTGAGGCACAAACAGTTACTGAATAAGGCCCAGTATAGAGTCTCCTGGTGGTTTACAGCCTAGAAGATGTCAGGCTTGCCAGGCTGAGGCATGCTGTGGGCACAGAGGTTAGCATTGCTTCCTCCCACAGTCCTACTTATAGTATGAAATGATTTTCAACTGTAGAGTGGTAAGCTCCACTAGGGCAGGGGCTCAATAACAAAAAATGCACTGCACAGTCCTGCTTAGTACTGTACTGAACCCACCCAAACTCAACTTTTCCCATCTGGGGCTGCTGTGGGGGCTCAGGAGGGGCTGCTAAAACATCTAAGGGGCTGCTTTATTTAAGAATTAAATATGAAAAAAATAAGACACACAGGCATGCTCACATACGTGTAACTGGGAGCTGTGAAAAACAAAAATAAGTCATCTACCACAAAAATTGTAAATAAAAATGCAATAAAAAAATGGAAAAAAACCCCACAAGATTTTCACAAAATACTTATGTCTCCAGACTCTGTGGAGGGGAAAATATCCAGTCTTGAACCTGTGGTATAGATCAGTTTATTTGCATCCCAGCATTAAATCCAAGGTTATCTTTATCCCTGAAAATGGAGAAGGGGGTACAAATTTGTAGGCTTTGGCCCCTAGTTTTTCAGTTTGTCCAGTAATGTAGTAATTATATACACTGCTCAAAAAAATAAAGGGAACACTTAAACAACACAATGTAACTCCAAGTCAATCACACTTCTGTGAAATCAAACTGTCCACTTAGGAAGCAACACTGATTGACAATCAATTTCACATGCTGTTGTGCAAATGGAATAGACAACAGGTGGAAATTATAGGCAATTAGCAAGACACTCCCAATAAAGGAGTTGTTCTGCAGGTGGTGACCACAGACCACTTCTCAGCTCCTATGCTTTCTTGCTGATGTTTTGGTCACTTTTGAAAGCTGCGGTGCTTTCACTCTAGTGGTAGCATGAGACGGATGCTACAACCCACACAAGTGGCTCAGGTAGTACAGCTCATCCAGGATGGCACATCAATGTGAGCTGTGGCAAGAAGGTTTGCTCTGTCTGTCAGCGTAGTGTCCAGAGCATGGAGGCGCTACCAGGAGACAGACCAGTACATCAGGAGACGTGGAGGAGGCCGTAGGAGGGCAACAACCCAGCAGCAGGACCGCTACCTCGGCCTTTGTGCAAGGAGGAACAGGAGGAGCACTGCCAGAGCCCTGCAAAATGACCTCCAGCAAGCCACAAATGTGCATGTGTCAACTAAAACGATCAGAAACAGACTCCATGAGGGTGGTATGAGGGCCCGACGTCCACAGGAGGGGGTTGTGCTTACAGCCCAACACCGTGCAGGACGTTTGGCATTTGCCAGAGAACACCAAGATTGGCAAATTCGCCATTGGCGCCTTGTGCTCTTCACAGATGAAAGCAGGTTCTCAGTGAGCACATGTGACAGAGTCTGGAGACGCAAAGGAGAACGTTCTGCTGCCTGCAACATCCTTCAGCATGACCGGTTTGGCAGTGGGTCAGTAATGGTGGCATTTCTTTGGGGAGCCGCACAGCCCTCCAAGTGCTCGCCAGAGGTAGCCTGACTGCCATTAGGTACCGAGATGAGATACTCAGACAACTTGTGAGACCATATGCTGGTGCGGTTGGCCCTGGGTTCCTCCTAAATCAAGACAATGCTAGACCTAATGTGGCTGGAGTGTGTCAGCAGTTCCTAAAAGACGAAGGCATGGATGCTATGGACTGGCCCGCCCGTTCCCCAGATCTGAATCCAATTAAGCACATCTGGGACATCATGTCTCGCTCCATCCACCAACGCCACATTGCACCACAGACTGTCCAGGAGTTGGAGGATGCTTTAGTCCAGGTCTGGGAGGAGATCCCTCAGGAGACCATCCGCCACGTCATAAGGAGCATGCCCAGGCATTGTTGGGAGGTCATACAGGCACGTGGAGGCCACACACACTACTGAGCCTCATTTTGACTTGTTTTAAGGACATTACATCAAAGTTGGATCAGCCTGTAGTGTGTTTTTCCACTTTATTTTGAGTGTGACTCCAAATCCAGACCTCCATGGGTTAATACATTTGATTTCCATTGATAATTTTTGTGTGATTTTGTTGTCAGCACATTCAACTATGTAAAGAACAAAGTATTTAATAAGAATATTTCATTCATTCAGATCTAGGATGTGTTATTTTAGTGTTCCCTTTATTTTTTTGATTAGTGTATTAGCTTGGTTGAAGTCCTTTCTGTTCCACACCAATATAGGAGTGGAGGTGAAAGCCAGTGTGTTGTTCCTGATTGCGTGTGCATCTCTAATTTTTAATCACCTTCTTGACACTGTCCTCTTCCTCTTGCCTCTTCTCATAATGTGAAAAGTCATTAAATATGGAGGTGAATTGTTTGTAGCTATGGAAGATACGGAGAGCTTGGCAAGCTTTTTCCAGGGGGACCACCTGTCGCCGAAATGATGGGTTTATTAAATGGGATGTAGTCTTTTGAACGGCAGCCATGAGACCTATGGTCACATAACCTTCCCCTACATCCCGCTCTCTCATAATCCCGACGGTCGGCATGCTGACCAACAGGGACTATTCCCACTTGTGGGTGTCCACGACACCCATAGAGTGGGAAAAGAGCTCGCAAGGGGCTTGCTACACTCGCCTCCCCTATCGGGATTCCGCTGCAGAGATCCCAGCATCGGTATACTGACTCCTAACTGCTGGTCAAGCATACCACACCGTATTAAACTGTACATGTCCTGTTTAAACAACATAAGGGTGGGCAGGAGGGCCCAAGGACAATTCCATCTTGCAACTCCTTTTGTTCTTTGCATTATCTGCTCTTTGGGGCCTAGTTTTTAAAACTGCCATCCTGTCTGCCACTGCAGTGCCACTCCTAGATGGGCCAGGTGTTTGTGCCACCCACTTGTGTTGCTTAGTTTACCTTTTGGCCTAAAAACAATATTGTGAGGTGTTCAGAATAGACTGGAAATGAGTGGAAATGAATGTTATTGAGGTTAATAATACCGTTGGATCAAAATTACCCCCAAATTCTTTGATTTTTTTTTTTTTTCCAAAAAACATCCAAATACAAAAACAAAAACAAAACCCGAAAGGGTGGTTTTGGCAAAACCAATCCAGATCCAAAACACGAATGGAGATCCAGATCCAAAACACAAAACCCGAAAAGTGTCAACCGCACATCTCTAATACTGTACAGGGGCCCTCATTCCGAGTTGTTCGCTCGCATTCCACACGCTAGGCAGTCGCCCTCTGGGAGTGTATCTTAGCTTAGCAGAATTGCGAATGAAAGATTAGCAAAACTGCTACTAAATAATTCTTTGCAGTTTCTGAGTAGCTCCAGACCTACTCACAGATTGCGATCAGCTCAGTCCGTTTAGTTTCTGGTTTGACGTCACAAACACGCCCTGCGTTCAGCCAGCCACTCCCCCGTTTCTCCAGACACTCCCGCTTTTTTCCCTGACATGCCTGCGTTTTTTAGCACACTCCCGGAAAACGCTCAGTTACCACCCAAAAACGCCCCTTTCCTGTCAATCATTCACCGATCAGAAGTGCGACTGAAAATCGTCATTCGAACACCAGCAAATCTACTAAGTTTTGTGTTAAATAACTTAGCGCATGCAACAAATCGCAGCTTAGCGAAAATCGGAAACGAGTGAACAACTCGGAATGACCCCCAGTATGTTTTGGAAAGATTATACTGTAGCATCCGTAAAATCAAATAGGATTTTGAGTTACCACTGCTTCATAATTTAGTATATATTTCTGGGTAGTTATCTCAAGAGAGCTGGTCCCAATGCTGCATAAAAGTATATGTAGATTCCTAGATAAGAAAGCCTATATCAAAGCCTGCCAACTATAAAAAAGACAGATACTTCATACTGCATATTAATGCAAAATACCCTCTCACTGCAGTGTATATCTAATGGAATATATTCCATTGTTAGATTATTGCCATTTTCTATCATTCAGTAAGATAAAATTGTATGTCACCTTCTAAATTTTTTTTTATATATATATATATATATATATATATAAAGTAAAATTCTATGCATTGCTGAAATTATAATAATAATGTAATGTAGTACGCTATTGTGTTGTACAGGTTTTAGACTTTAGTGGAACCAGTATTCAGTGGATTTCCACCGGGTTATGTATACCTACAGTACATATATTACTTGCTTAGTATGCTGTTAGCACATTTGTAACAAGTAAGAATGATTCTTGGTACTCCTCCAGTACTGCAGCAGTGCCAGATTAAGAACAGAGCAGATGGGGCAATTGACCAGGGGCCACCCCACATAACTATTATCACCAGCATCGGCCTGGCACATGGGGGCTAATTCATACCTGATCGCTGCTGTGCGTGTTTGCACAGCAGCGATCAGGTCTGAAGTGTGCATGCACCGGCGCCGCAGTGCGCCGGTGCATGCCAGACAGCCGACGGTTGTCTTAGCCCTGCGATCGCCTCTGCATGATTGACAGGCAGAGGCGGTCGCTGGGCGGGAGGGGTCGGGCCGGCGGCATTTGGAAGCCATTTAGGGGGCACGGTCCAGACAATGCAGGCATGCCCGGATCGTTGGGGTGGTGGGCCACGGATGCTGCATGACATCACACGCAGCCGCTGCGACCCAGGCAGCGACGAGTAACTCCCTGCCAGCGCGCAGGAGCTGCTCTGGCTGGGAGCTACTCCAACAGTACAAAAGCATCGCCGCTGTGCGATATTTTGTACTTGTACGATGGGGTAGGGGCGGACTTACCCTGTACTGGGCGTCCCCCCGCATGTCAGGGAAGCTGATCGTAGATGTGCTAAATTTATAAATATTGTCAGTTGTGGCCTTGTGTGAACTGGAGGCACTACAGTGTAGAATAATGTAGACAGGGGGTACTGTGGCAAACTGTGAACTGGGAGCACTGTATGGTATGATGGGAAATAGGAGCAGAGGCATCACCAAGTGGCCTCACAGCCCGAACCCCCGTTTCATCTCTCTTGGGATCCCGGGGATGCAGACTGTTCCTGGGGCCAGTATGAGTGCAGTGCACATAATGTTACAGTGCAGTACCCAGCTCCTGTCACTGAAGAGGAGTCCACACCCCCGTGGTTATGCCACTGACTGGGAGCACTGTGTGGCATGATGTGAACTTAGGCCCTGCAATAATATGTGATAATGGGAGTATTTACACACAAGTTAGTTGCCCAGAGGCCCCCACACCGCTTAATCTGGGTCTGTAAATAAGTCACAAACTCTTGCATTGGACTTATAAGACCTCACATTATGATCAGAGGTCCAGTGCATGTGACTGTCATTAATTCATTAAGTGCTGGATGCTAGAGGTTGTCAAACCCTGCTCTCAGTACTCCAAATAGTGCATGTTTTCCAGGTCACCTAGCTGGTGCACAGGAGTACTCATTACTCCCTGACACATTTTAAAAGATCCACAGGTGAAACTAATTATATACTTGTGATTCCTGGAAAACATGAACTGTTTGCGGTCCTGAGGACCAAGTTTGAGAACCAATGAAATATGCACTAGGCCAGAGGTTCTCAAATGCAGTCCTCAAGGCATCCCAATGGTCCAGGTTTTTAGGTATATTCATGGCTCAACAGATAGTCAAATCAAATTAACTGAGGGGCTAATTAATCACCTGTAGTCAAGCATGGATAATCCTGGACCATTGGGGAGCCTTAAGGATTGATGGGGTAATTCAGACCTGATCACTAGGGTGCATTTTTTGCATCACTGCGATCAGATAGTCGCCGCCTACAGTGCAGGGTATGGCGTGTGTACAGGTGTGCGATCGCATTTGTAGCAGAACTGCACAAACATCATTTTGTGCAGTTTCTGCTCAGCCCAGGACTTACTCAGCCGCTACGATGATCGGGGCTAGAGCTGACGTCAGAATACCTACCTCCAAATGCCTGGTCCCTCCTGCATTTTCCCGGGCACTCCTTGAAAACGGTCAGTTGTCACCCACAAATGCCCTCTTCCTGTCAACCTCCTTGCTATCGCCCGCGCGCTTGGAAATTTCGCACCATGCCATCGCTGACCGGCGATCCCCCTTACTGCGGTCCGTCGTGCCTGCGCATTGCAGTGTATATGCGTGCGCAGTACAGATCTGATCGCAGGCTGTGATAAAGCGCAGCCTAGCAATCAGGTCTGAATTACCCCATGGGTTCGAGAACCTTTTCACAAGGCATACAGGCAATCTGCATAGGGCACATAAAGACTGTCATGTAGAAGCTGAGGTCTGGTGGATAGCACATGGGTCTAGCACTAGAATTGAAACTATGATATTACAGGTTAATTTAACAGAGCAAAAATATTTGATGCTACGTACTGTATTCAATTTATCACATACAATTGTCAGCTCTAATCTGATTTAGTAGCCTGGATTGACTGACAGCTAACACCTTTCCAGTGCTTTCTGGCCATCAGTATATAAAAGTGGAGAAGTGAGCCAGTGGAGAAGTTGCCCATGGCAACCAATCAGCTGCTCTGTATACTTTTATAGTATGCAAATTATAAATGATACGTTAATGCTGATTGGTTGCCATGGGCAACTTCTCCACTGGCTTACGTCTCCACCTGTATTACTGCTTAGTACATGTACTCCAAAGTCTACCACTGCCCACGCTTATTATCTCAGCTGTGCCCATCTGGGTATGTACGGTTAGCAGGAACATAGCTTCCCTCTACCTTTCTGTAATATTTTGGAAGGGGGTAGCAGGCGTGTGCGTATAATGTAGACTGAGGGTACTGTGGCAAAATGTGAACAGTGTATTGTATGATAGGAAGTGTTAGCACTGTGTGGCATGATGTTAACATTGTATGGTATGATAGGAACTGTTAGCACTGTGTGGCATGATGTGAACATTGTGTGGTATGATAGGAAGTGTTAGCACTGTGTGGCATGATGTGAACATTGTGTGGTATGATAGGAAGTGTTAGCACTGTGTGGCATGATGTGAACATTGTGTGGTATGATAGGAAGTGTTAGCACTGTGTGGCATGATGTGAACATTGGTGGTCATTCCGAGTTGTTCGCTCACTGCCGATTTTCGCCGTGCAGCGATCAAGTGAAAAAACGGCAATGCACATGATGCTGCAGTTACTGTGCTTGCATGCATCCATTTCAGCAATTACACAGAGCAAACTCTATGATTCTTAAATGTCATTTCTCTATCGTCCTAAGTGGATGCTGGGGTTCCTGAAAGGACCATGGGGAATAGCGGCTCCGCAGGAGACAGGGCACAAAAAAGTAAAGCTTTTACCAGATCAGGTGGTGTGCACTGGCTCCTCCCCCTATGACCCTCCTCCAGACTCCAGTTAGATTTTGTGCCCGAACGAGAAGGGTGCAATCTAGGTGGCTCTCCTAAAGAGCTGCTTAGAGAAAGTTTAGCTTAGGTTTTTTACTTTACAGTGAGTCCTGCTGGCAACAGGATCACTGCAACGAGGGACTTAGGGGAGAAGTAGTGAACTCACCTGCGTGCAGAGTGGATTTGCTGCTTGGCTACTGGACACTAGCTCCAGAGGGACGATCACAGGTACAGCCTGGATGGTCACCGGAGCCGCGCCGCCGGCCCCCTTGCAGACGCTGAAGAGAGAAGAGGTCCAAAATCGGCGGCTGAAGACTCCTGAGTCTTCATAAAGGTAGCGCACAGCACTGCAGCTGTGCGCCATTTTCCTCTCAGCACACTTCACACAACAGTCACTGAGGGTGCAGAGCGCTGGGGGGGGCGCTCTGAGAGGCAAATAAAAACCTTATTAGAGGCAAAAAAATACCTCACATATAGCCCACAGAGGCTATATGGAGATATTTAACCCCTGCCTAACTTCAAAAATAGCGGGAGACGAGCCCGCCGTAAAAGGGGCGGGGCCTATCTCCTCAGCACACAGCGCCATTTTCTCTCACAGAAAAGCTGGAGAGAAGGCTCCCAGGCTCTCCCCTGCACTGCACTACAGAAACAGGGTTAAAACAGAGAGGGGGGGCACGGATTTTGGCGATATTGTATATATATAAAAGATGCTATAAGGGAGAAACACTTATATAAGGTTGTCCCTATATAATTATAGCGTTTTTGGTGTGTGCTGGCAGACTCTCCCTCTGTCTCCCCAAAGGGCTAGTGGGTCCTGTCCTCTGTCAGAGCATTCCCGGTGTGTGTGCTGTGTGTCGGTACGTGTGTGTCGACATGTATGAGGACGATGTTGGTGAGGAGGCGGAGAAATTGCCTGTAATGGTGATGTCACTCTCTAGGGAGTCGACACCGGAATGGATGGCTTATTTAGAGAATTACGTGAGAATGTCAACACGCTGCAAGGTCGGTTGACGACATGAGACGGCCGACAATCTATTAGGACCGGTCCAGGCGTCTCAGAAACACCGTCAGGGGTTTTAAAAAACGCCCATTTACCTCAGTCGGTCGACACAGACACAGACACGGACACTGAATACAGTGTCGACGGTGAATAAACAAACGTATTTCTCATTAGGGCCACACGTTAAGGGCAATGAAGGAGGTGTTACGTGTTTCTGATACTACAAGTACCACAAGAAAGGGTATTATGTGGGAGTGGAAAAAACTACCTGTAGTTTTTCCTGAATCAGATAAAATAAAATGAAGTGTGTGATGATGCGTAGGGTTACCCCGATAGCAAATATTGGCGTTATACCCTTTCCCGCCAGAAATTAGGGTACGTTGGGAAACACCCCTTAGGGTGATAAGGCGCTCACACGCTTATTAAAGTGGCGTTACCGTCTCCAGATACGGCCGCCCTCAAGGAGCCAGCTGATAGGAAGCTGGAAAAATATCCTAAAAAGTATATACACACATACGGTGGTTATACTGCGACCAGCGATCGCCATCAGCCTGGAGATGCAGTGCTGGGTTGGCTTGGTCGGATTCCCTGACTGAAAATATTTTATTCATGTAGAGCATTTAATAGGATGCATTCTATATATATGTATGTGAGATGCACAGAGGGATATTTGCTCTCTGGCATCAAGATAAGTGCGTTGTCCATATCTCCCAGAAGATGTCAGGGACACGACAGTGGTCAGGTGATACAGATCCCATACGGCAGATGGAAGTATTGCTGTATAAAGGGAAGGAGTTATTTGGGGGTCGGTCCATCGGACCTGGGGACCACAGCAACAGCTGGGAAATCCAACCTTTTTTACCCCAAGTTACATCTCAGCTAAAAAAGACACCGTCTTTTCAGCCTCAATCTTTCCTTTCCCATGAGGGCATGCAGGCAAAAGGCCAGTCATATCTGCCCAGACATAGAGGTAAGGGAAGTAGACTGCAGCAGGCAGCCCTTTCCCAGGAAAAGAAGCCCTCCACCGCGTCTGCCAAGTCCTCAGCATGACGCTGGGGCCGTGCAAGCGGACTCAAGGTGGGGGGGTAGTCTCAAGAGTCTCAGGGCGCAGTGGGATCACTCGCAAGTTGACCCCTAGATCGTACGAGTATTATCCCAGGGGTAAAGATTGGAGAGTCGAGACATCTTCTCCTCGCAGGTTCCTGAAGTCTGCTTTACCAACGGCTCCCTCCGACAGGGAGGCAGCATTGGAAACAATTCACAAGCTGTATATCCAGCAGGTGATAATCAAAGTACCCCTCCTACGACAAGGAAAAGGGTATTATTTTTCCACACTATATTGTGGTACTGAAGCCAGACGGCTTGGTGACACATAGTCTAAATCTAAAATGTTTTGAACACTTACATAAAAGGTTCAAATCGAGATAAAGTCACTCAGAGCAGTGATAGCGAACCGGAAAAAAGGGGACTATATGGTGTCCCTGGAGATTACCTCCATGTCCAAATTTTGTCCTTCTCATCAAGGGTACCTCTGGTTCGTGGTACAGAACTGTCAATATCAGTTTCAGACGATGCCGTTTGAATTATCCACGGCACCCCGGGCCTTTTTACCAAGGTAATGGCCGAAAAGATGTTTCTTCAAAGAAAAAAGGCATCTAAATTATCCCTTACTTGCACGACCTAAAAAGGGCAAGTTCCAGAGAACAGTTGGAGGTCGGAAGAGCACTATCTAAAGTAGTTCTTCGACGGCACGACTGGATTCTAAATATTCCAAGAATCGCAGCTGTTTTCCGACGATACGTCTGCTGTTCCTAGGGATGATTCTGGACACGGTTCAGAAAAAGGTTTTTCTTCCCGAGGAAAAAGCCAAGGAGTTATCCGACCTGTCAGGAACCTCCTAAAACCAGGAAAGGTGTCTGTACATCAATGCACAAGAGTCCTGGGAAAAATGGTGGCTTTTTACGAAGCAATTCCATTCGGCAGATTCCATGCAAGAATTTTCCAAAGGGATCTGTTGGACAAATGGTCAGGGTCGCATCCTCAGATGCACCTGCGAATAACCCTGTCGCCAAGGACAAGGGTATATCTTCTGTGGTGGTTGCAAAAGGCTCATCTATTGGAGGGCCGCAGATTCGGCATACAGGATTTGATCCTGGTGACCACGGACGCCAGCCTGAGAGGTTGGGGAGCAGTCACACAAGGAAGAAACTTCCAGGGGGTATGGACGAACCTGGAAAAGTCTCTTCACATAAACATTCTGGTACTAAGAGCAATCTAAAATGCTCTAAGCCAGGCGGAACCACTCCTGCAAGGAAAACCGGTGTTGATTCAGTCGGACAACATCACGGCGGTCGCCCATGTAAACAGACAGGGCGGCACAAGAAGCAGGAGTGCAATGGCAGAAGCTGCCAAGATTCTTCGCTGGGCGGAGAATCACGTAATAGCACTGTCAGCAGTGTTCTTCCCGGGCGTGGACAACTGGGAAGCAGACTTCCTCAGCAGACACGATATTCACCCGGGAGAGGGGGGTCTTCATCCAGAAGTCTTCCACATGCTAATAAACTGTTGGGAAAGACCAATGGTAGACATGATGGCGTCTCGCCTCAACAAGAAACTGGACAAGTATTGCGCCAGGTCAAGAGATCCACAGGCAATAGCTGTGGACGCACTGGTAACACCTTGGGTGTACAAATCAGTATATGTGTTTCCTCCTCTGCCTCTCATACCAAAGGTATTGAAGATTATACGGTGAGGAGGAGTAAGAACAATACTAGTGGCTCCGGATTGGCCAAGAAGGACTTGGTACCCGGAACTTCAAGAGTTGGTCACGGACGACCCGTGCCCTCTACTTCTGAGAAGGGACCTGCTACAACAGGGTCCCTGTCTCTTTCAAGACTTACCGCGGCTGCGTTTGACGGCATGGCGGTTGAACGCCAGATCCTAAAAGGGAAAGGCATTCCAGAAGAAGTCATTCCTACCTTGATTAAGGCAAGGAAGGAAGTCACCGCGAAACATTATCACCGCATTTGGCGAAAATATGTCGCGTGGTGCGAGGATCGGAGTGTTCCGACGGAGGAATTTCAACTGGGTCGTTTCCTACATTTCCTACAATCAGGATTGTCTATGGGTCTCAAATTGAGATCTATTAAGGTTCAAATTTCGGCCCTGTCAATATTCTTCCAAAAAGAATTGGCCTCAGTTCCTGAGGTACAGACTTTTGTTAAAGGAGTACTGCATATACAGCCTCCTGTGGTGCCTCCGGTGGCACCGTGGGATCTAAATGTAGTTTTAGATTTCCTCAAATCCCATTGGTTTGAACCATTGAAAAAGGTGGATTTTAAATATCTCACATGGAAAGTGACTATGTTACTGGCCCTGGCTTCCGCCAGGAGAGTATCTAAATTGGCGGCTTTATCTTATAAAAGCCCTTATCTAATCTTCCATTCGGATAGGGCAGAACTGAGGACTCGTCCGCATTTTCTCCCTAAGGTGGTATCAGCGTTTCACCTGAACCAACCTATTGTGGTGCCTGCGGCCACTGGCGACTTGGAGGACTCCAAGTTGTTGGACGTTGTCAGAGCCTTAAAAATATACATTTCAAGGACGGCTGAAGTCAGAAAATCTGACTCGCTGTTGATACTATATGCACCCAACAAGTTGGGTGCCCCTGCTTCTAAGCAGACGATTGCTCGTTGGATTTGTAACACAATTCAACTTGCTCATTCTGTGGCAGGCCTGCCACAGCCTAAATCTGTTAAGGCCCATTCCACAAGGAAGGTGGGCTCATCTTGGGCGGCTGCCCGAGGGGTCTCGGCATTACAATTCTGTCGAGCAGCTACGTGGTCGGGGGAAAACACGTTTGTAAAATTCTACAAATTTGATACCCTGGCAAAAGAGGACTTGGAATTCTCTCATTCGGTGCTGCAGAGTCATCCGCACTCTCCCGCCCGTTTGGGAGCTTTGGTATAATCCCCATGGTCCTTTCAGGAACCCCAGCATCCACTTAGGACGATAGAGAAAATAAGAATTTACTTACCGATAATTCTATTTCTCGGAGTCCGTAGTGGATGCTGGGCGCCCATCCCAAGTGCGGATTATCTGCAATACTGTACATAGTTATTGTTAACAAATTCGGGTTATATTGTTAAGGAGCCATCTTTAAGAGGCTCTTTCTGTTATCATACTGTTAACTGGGTTTAGATCACAAGTTGTACGGTGTGATTGGTGTGGCTGGTATGAGTCTTACCCGGGATTCAAATTGCCTCCCTTATTGTGTACGCTCGTCCGGGCACAGTACCTAACTGGAGTCTGGAGGAGGGTCATAGGGGGAGGAGCCAGTGCACACCACCTGATCTGGTAAAAGCTTTACTTTTTTGTGCCCTGTCTCCTGCGGAGCCGCTATTCCCCATGGTCCTTTCAGGAACCCCAGCATCCACTACGGACTCCGAGAAATAGAATTATCGGTAAGTAAATTCTTATTATTGTCAATTCTACATCAACTCTATATCAGCCTATTGTGTGTATAAGATGTGGTTAGCACCCTGGCGCTCAGGGCCGGCGCTTCCATTAGGCAGCTTTAGGCAGCTGCCTATGGGCGCCGGGACCTGAGGGGGCGGTACGCTGAGGCTGCCAGGAGCATTTTGGTCATTTTGACAGTAAGCTGCCCCCTCCCTCTCCCCCCACTCGGCCCTGTAGCCATGCAATAGCAGCAGCAGGGCACCCGGCGGCATGGACACACATAGCAGCGCTGCGGGTAGTCCTGCAACGCTGCTAAGCTGACTGACAGGCAGTTAATGCACTACCCACGTCCCGGGATCCACCAGTAACTCTTTTTTTATTCACCACCGCACCGCTGTGCAGGGGAGCAGAGAGGTGGTTTCCCATACTTGCCTACCCTCCCGGAATGGCCGGGAGGCTCCCGAAAATCGGGTGACCCTCCCGGCCCCCCGGAAAGGTGGGCAAGCCTCCCGCTTTCCCCCTCGGCCGCCCGCAGCAGTGAACAAGTAGGCGGGCCGAGGGGGTACGATGATGCGATTCGCGCTGAATCGCGTCATCGTAGCTCCGCCCCCCGCTATGCAGCGCCTCGTTTCTTGGCACAGCACAGCAGTGGGTGGAGTCACGATGTCGCGACCCTGATGCAACACCCCCGGACCGCCCATCCTGCTGCCGGCCATGCCCCCGAACCACCCGTCCTGCTGCCGGCCACGCCCCCATTCACCTACAATGCTGCCTCCTCCCGGAGGAGGAGGCAGCAAAGTAGGTAAGCCTGTGGTTTCCCCCTCGCCCGGTCCCGTGTCCCCTCTCTGCAGGGCCGGCTCCATGCTGCTTGATGCTTTTTGTTTTGTTTTAAAGGGGCGTGGCCACACCTCCGTGGTTAGGCCACGCCCCCCAAGTATGCCAGGTCCTCGACGGTCTGTCTGTGGCTCTGCTGCCTGGCATGCCTGCTCTTTCAGAGACTGGCTCTTGTGACTTAAGCTGGAGGTAACTACTGTGGTAGAGTATCTGTGTGTCTCAGTATGAGTGTCTGAGTGTCTGTGTGTGTGTGTGTGTGTGTGTGTCTCAATATCAGTGTGTGTCTGTGTGTGTGTGTCTCAATATCAGTGTGTGTGTCTCAGTATGTGTGTGTGTGTGTGTGTGTGTCGTAGCATCACTGTGTGTGTCTCAGTATGTGTGTGTGTGTCTCAATATTAGTGTGTGTGTCTCCAGTATGAGTGTGTGTGTGTGTGTGTGTGTGTGTGTGTGTGTGTGTCTCAGCATCACTGTGTGTGTCTCAGTATGAGTGTGTGTGTGTGTGTGTGTGTGTGTGTGTGTGTCTCTACCTCAGTATGAGTGTCAGTGTGTGTGTGTGTCAGTATGAGTGTCAGTGTGTGTGTCTCAGTATCACTGTGTGTGTGTGTGTGTGTGTGTGTGTGTGTGTGTGTGTGTGTGTGTGTGTGTGTGTGTGTGACACTCTGTCTCAGTATGAGTGTCAGTGTGTGTGTCAGTATGAGTGTATGTGTGCCTCTGCCTCAGTATGAGTGTCAGTGTGTGTGTCTCAGTAACACTGTGTGTGTGTGTGTGTGTGTGTGTGTGTGTGTGTGTGTGTGTGTGTGTGTGTGCCTCTACCTTAGTATGAGTGTCAGAGTCTGTGTGTCTCTCAGTGAGTGTGTGTCTGTCTCCGTATGAGTCTGTGCCTCTGCCTCAGTATGAGTGTCAGTATGTGTCTCAGTATCAGAGTGTGCGAATGTGTCCCTCAGTATGAGTGTGTGTGTGTGTGTGTGTGTGTGTGTGTGTGTGTGTGCATATGCCTCAATATAAGTGTCAGTGTGTGTCTCAGTATGAGTGTGTGTGCCTCAGTATGTGTGTGTGCCTCTGCCTCAGTATAAGTGTGTACCTCAGTATGAGTGTGTGTGTCTCAGTATGATGGTATGTGTGCCTCTGCCTCAGTATGAGTGTCTGTGTGTGTGTGTGTGGGTCTCAGTATCACTGTGTGTGTGTGTGTGTGTGTGTGTGTGTGTGTGTGCCTCTACCTTAGTATGAGTGTCAGAGTCTGTGTGTCTCTCAGTGAGTGTGTGTCTGTCTCCGTATGAGTCTGTGCCTCTGCCTCAGTATGAGTGTCAGTATGTGTCTCAGTATCAGAGTGTGTGAATGTGTCCCTCAGTATGAGTGTGTGTGTGTGTGTGTGTGTGTGTGTGTGTGTGTGTGTGTGCATATGCCTCAATATAAGTGTCAGTGTGTGTCTCAGTATGAGTGTGTGTGCCTCAGTATGTGTGTGTGCCTCTGCCTCAGTATAAGTGTGTACCTCAGTATGAGTGTGTGTGTCTCAGTATGATGGTATGTGTGCCTCTGCCTCAGTATGAGTGTCTGTGTGTGTGTGTGTGTGTGTGTGTGTGTGTCTCAGTATCACTGTGTGTGTCCCGGTATGAGTGTGTGTGTGTGTGTGTGTGTGTGTGTGTGTGTGTGTGTGTGCCTCTGCCTCAGTATGAGTGTCAGTGTGTGTGTGTGTGTGTGTGTGTGTGTGTGTGTGTGTGTGTGTGTCTCAGTATGAGTGTGTGTGTGTGCCTCTGCCTCAGTATGAGTGTCAGTGTATGTGTGTGTGTGTGTGTGTGTGTCTCAGTATGAGTGTGTGTGTGCCTTTGCCTCAGTATTGGTGTCAGCGGGAGTGTGTCTCAGTCTTAGTATGAGTGTATGTGTTCCTCTGCCTCAGTATGAGTGTCAATGTGTGTGTGTCTCAGTATCACTGTGTGTATGTCTCAGTATGAGTGTGTGTGTGGGCCTCAGTGTGAGTGGTTGTGTGTGTGTACTACAGGGCTCATTGTGATACATCCAGTACCTGTATTGCCATACCTCACACTCTGTTAGTGAAAGAAGTTCCCTGCACACATACTGTATCACTAGAGGCCTGCAGTTGGGGAGAGTATAGGCAGATTCAGTGGCAGCACCAAGCAGCACTGACAAAAAGTATTTGTCAGTTTGTCATGATCTATTTTTTTGCCGTATATTAGTACTGAAATCTAACTGCACACACTAAAAACGTGCTGCCCGACAACGCTCAGAATCCCAATGCCGGAATCCCAAGAGTCAACATACCAAATGTAAGTATGCTGGGGAGGGTTTCAGTTAGGCTGTGGGGGGTATGGGGAGGGGGATAGGGTTAGGAACCAGGGGAGGTTTAGGGTTAGGTTGTAGGAAAGGAAGGTTAGGCTGCAGGTAGGGGAGGGTAGAGGGTTAGCATACTTTCCTACAAGGTGTTGGGATTATAAGCAGCAGGATGCTGCTGTCATTCTTCTGACTACTGGCATCCTAAGTGATGGATCCCTTTCCCAGCCTGCTGTATTGTGTATTCTCCATACAGCCTGCAACATTTTTTATACGTTATTTATTTTATTATTTATTTATTACCAGTTATTTATATAGCGCACACATATTCCGCAGCGCTTTCCAGAGAATATTTGGCCATTCACATCAGTCCCTACCCCAGTGGAGCTTACAATCTATATTCCCTACCACATGTACACGCACACACATTCATGCTAGGGTTAATTTTGTTGGGATCCAATTAACCTACCAGTATATTTTGGGATTGTGGGAGGAAACCGGAGTACCCGGAGGAAACCCACGCAAGTACGGGGAGAATATACAAACTCCACACAGTTGGGCCATGGTGGGAATTGAACCCATGACCTCAGTGCTGTGAGGCAGTAATGCTAACCATTACACCATCCGTACTGCCCAATCGGTGGGTCAGTGGCATAGGGTAAGCATTACTGCCTCACAGCACTCAGGTCATGAGTTCAATTCCTGGTCATGGCCTGTCTGTGTGGAGTGTGCATGTTCTTTTTATGTTTGTGTGGGTTTCCTCTGGGTATTCCTGTTTCCTCCCAGTCTCCCACACTCCAAAAACATATGTGAAGGTTATGTGGATATGTGTGTGTGTGTGTGTGTTTGCATTTCTCTATCGTCCTAGTGGATGCTGGGGTTCCTGAAAGGACCATGGGGAATAGCGGCTCCGCAGGAGACAGGGCACAAAAAGTAAAGCTTTAGGATCAGGTGGTGTGCACTGGCTCCTCCCCCTATGACCCTCCTCCAAGCCAGTTAGATTTTTGTGCCCGGCCGAGAAGGGTGCAATCTAGGTGGCTCTCCTAAAGAGCTGCTTAGGAAAGTTTAGCTTAGGTTTTTTATTTTACAGTGAGTCCTGCTGGCAACAGGATCACTGCAACGAGGGACTTAGGGGAGAAGAAGTGAACTCACCTGCGTGCAGGATGGATTGGCTTCTTGGCTACTGGACATCAGCTCCAGAGGGACGATCACAGGTACAGCCTGGATGGTCACCGGAGCCTTGCCGCCGGCCCCCTTGCAGATGCTGAAGTAAGAAGAGGTCCAGAATCGGCGGCAGAAGACTCCTCAGTCTTCTAAAGGTAGCGCACAGCACTGCAGCTGTGCGCCATTTTCCTCTCAGCACACTTCACACGGCAGTCACTGAGGGTGCAGGGCGCTGGGAGGGGGGCGCCCTGGGAGGCAAATGAATACCTAATTTGGCTAAAAATACCTCACATATAGCCTCCGGAGGCTATATGGAGATATTTAACCCCTGCCAGAATCCGTTAAGAGCGGGAGACGAGGCCGCCGAAAAAGGGGCGGGGCCTATCTCCTCAGCACACAGCGCCATTTTCCCTCACAGAAAGGCTGGAGGGAAGGCTCCCAGGCTCTCCCCTGCACTGCACTACAGAAACAGGGTTAAAACAGAGAGGGGGGGCACTAATTTGGCGATATGCTTATATATATATTAAGATGCTATAAGGGAAAACACTTATATAGGGTTGTCCCTATATAATTATAGCGTTTTGGTGTGTGCTGGCAAACTCTCCCTCTGTCTCTCCAAAGGGCTAGTGGGTCCTGTCCTCTATCAGAGCATTCCCTGTGTGTGTGCTGTGTGTCGGTACGTGTGTGTCGACAGGTAGGAGGACGATGTTGGTGAGGAGGCGGAGCAATTGCCTGTAATGGTGATGTCACTCTCTAGGGAGTCGACACCGGAATGGATGGCTTATTTAGGAAATTACGTGATAATGTCAACACGCTGCAAGGTCGGTTGACGACATGAGACGGCGACAAACAATTAGTACGGTCCAGACGTCTCAAAAACACCGTCAAGGGTTTTAAAACGCCCGTTTACTTTAGTCGGTCGACACAGACACAGACAGGGACACTGAATCCAGTGTCGACGGTGAATAAACAAACGTATTCCTTATTAGGGCCACACGTTAAAGGCAATGAAGGAGGTGTTACGTATTTCTGATACTACAAGTACCACAAAAGAGGGTATTATGTGGGATGTGAAAAAACTACCATAGTTTTTCCTGAATCAGATAAATTAAATAAAGTGTGTGATGATGCGTGGGTTCCCCCCGATAGAAAATTATGGGCGGTATACCCTTTCCCGCCAGAAGTTAGGGCGCGTTGGGAAACACCCTTTAAGGTGGATAAGGCGCTCACACGCTTATCAAAACAAGTGGCGGTACCGTCTATAGATAGGGCCGTCCTCAAGGACCAGCTGACAAGTATATACACACATACTGGTGTTATACTGCGGCCAGCGATCGCCTCAGCCTGGATGTGCAGAGCTAGGGTGGCTTGGTCGGATTCCCTGACTAAAAATATTGATACCCTTGACAGGGACAGTATTTTATTGACTATAGAGCATTTCTATATATGCGAGATGCACAGAGGGATATTTGCACTCTGGCATCATGAATAAACGCGATGTCCATAACTGCCAGAAGATGTTATGGACACGACAGTGGTCAGGTGATGCAGATTCCAAACGGCACAGTATGGCCGTATACAGGAAGAGGACTTGTTTGGGGTCGGTCCATCGGACCTGGTGGTCACGGCAACTGCTGGAAAATCCACCGTTTTTTACCCTAAGTCACATCTCTGCAGAAAAAGACACCGTCTTTTCAGCCTCAGTCCTCTCGTCCCTATAAGATCATATCTGCCCAGGGATAGAGGAAAGGGAAGAAGACTGCAGCAGGCAGCCCATTCCCAGGAACAGAAGCGTTCCACCGCGTCTGACAAGTTCTCAGCATGGCGCTGAGACCGTACAGGACCCCTGGATCCTACAAGTAGTATCCCGGGGGTACAGATGGGAATGTCGAGACGTTTCCCCTTCGCAGGCTCCTGAAGTCTGCTTTACCAAGTCTCCCTCCGACAAGGAGGTAGTATGGGAAAAAATTCACAAGCTGTATTCCCAGCAGGTGATAATTAAATTACCCCTCCTACTACAGAAAAGGGGTATTATTCCACACTATATTGTGGTACTGAAGCCAGAAGGCTAGGTGAGACTTATTCTAAAAAATTTTTTTTGATCACTTACAAAGGTTCAAATTAAGATGAAGTCACTCAGAGCAGTGATAACGAACCAGGAATAAGGGGACTATATAGTGTCCCGGGACATCAGGGATGCTTACCTCTATGTCCCAAAATTTGCCCTTCTCACTAAGGGTACCTCAGGTTCGTGGTGCAGAACTGTCACTATCAGTTTCAGACGCTGCCGTTTGGATTGTCCACGGCACCCTGGGGTCTTTACCAAGGTAATGGCCGAATTGATGATTCTTCTTCGAAGAAAAGGCGTCTTAATTATCCCTTACTTGGACGATCTCCTGATAGGGGCATAGTCCAGGGAACAGTTGGAGGTCGGAGTAGCACTATCTCGGATACTGCTACAATCAGCACGGGTGGATTCTAAATATTCCAAAATCGCAGCTGATCCCGACGACACGTCTGCTGTGCCTAGGGATGATTCTGGACACAGTCCAGAAAAAGGTGTTTCTCCCGGAAGAGAAAGCCAGGGAGTTATCCGAGCAAGTCAGGAACCTCCTAAAAACAGTGCATCATTGCACAAGGGTCCTGGTAAAAATGGTGGCTTCCTACGAAGCAATTCCATTCGGCAGATTTCACGTAAGAACTTTTCAGTGGGATCTGCTGGACAAATGGTCCGGATCGCATCTTCAGATGCATCAGCGGATAACCCAATATCCAAGGACAAGGGTGTCTCTCCTGTGGTGGTTATAGAGTGCTCATCTTCTAGAGGGCAGCAGATTCGGCATTCAGGATTGGATGCTGGTAACCACGGAGCCCAGCCTGAGAGGCTGGGGAGCAGTCACACAAGGAAAAAATTTCCAGGGAGTGTGATCAAGTATGGAGACTTTTCTCCACATAAATATACTGGAGCTAAGGGTAAATTTATAATGCTCTAAGCTTAGCAAGACCTCTGCTTCAAGGTCAGCCGGTATTGATCCAGTGGGAAAAACATCACGGCAGTCGCCCACGTAAACAGACAGGGCGACACAAGAAGCAGGAGGGCAATGGCAGAAACTGCAAGGACTTTTCGCTGGGCGGAAAATCATGTGATAACACTGTCAGCAGTTTTTCATCCCGGGAATGGAAACTGGGAAGCAGACTTCCTCAGCACGACCTCCACCCGGGAGAGTGGAAACTTCATTGAGAAGTTTTTTCCACATGATTGTAAACCGTTGGGAAATACCAAAGGTGGACATGATGGCGTCCCGTCTGAACAAAAAACGGGACAGGTATTGCGCCAGGTCAAGAGACCCTCAGGCAATAGATGTGGACGTTCTGGTAACACCGTGGGTGTACCAGTCGGTGTATGTGTTCCCTCCTCTGCTTCTCATACCTAAGGTGCTGAGAATTATAAGACGTAGAGGAGTAAGAACTATACTCATGGCTCCGGATTGGCCAAGAAGGACTTGGTACCCGGAACTTCAAGAGATGCTTACAGAGGTCTTATGGCCTCTGCCGCTAAGAAGGGACTTGCTTCAGCAAGTACCATGTCTGTTCCAAGACTTACCGCAGCTGCGTTTGTCGGCATGGCGATGGAAAGCCGGATCCTAAGGGAAAAAAGGCATTCCGGAAGAGGTCATTCCTACCCTGGTCAAAGCCAGAAAGGAGGTGACCGCACAACATTATCACCACGTGTGGCGAAAATATGTTGCGTGGTGTGAGGCCAGGAAGGCCCACAAAGAAATTTCAACTCGGTCGTTTCCTGCATTTCCTGAAAACAGGAGTGTCAATGGGCCTCAAATTGGGGTCCATTAAGGTTCAAATTCGGCCCTGTAAATTTTCTTCCAGAAAGAATTGGCTTCAGTTCCTGAAGTCCAGAAGTTTGTCAAGGGAGTATTGCATATACAAACCCCTTTTTTGTGCCACCAGTGGCACTGTGGGATCTCAACGTAGTTCTGGGATTCCTCAAATCACATTGGTTTAAAACCAGTCAAATATGTGGATTTGAAGCATCTCACATAAAAAGTGACCATGCTCTTGGCCCTGGCCTGGACCAGGCGAGTGTCAAATTGGTGGTTTTTTCTCAAAAAAGCCCATATCTGTTTGTCCATTCGGACAGGGCAGAGCTGCGGACTCGTCCCCAGTTCTCTCCCTAAGGTGGTGTCAGTGTTTCACCTGAACCAGCTTATTGTGGTGCCTTGCACCTACTAGGGACTTGGAGGACTCCAAGTTGCTAGGAGTTGTCAGGGCCCTGAAAATATGTTCCAGGACAGCTGGAGTCAGAAAATCTGACTCGCTGTTTATACTGTATGCACCCAACAAGTTGGGTGCGCCTGCTTCTAAGCAGGCGATTGCTCGTTGGATTTGTAACACAATTCAACTTGCACATTCTGAGGCAGGCCTGCCACAGTCTAAATCGGTTAAGGCCCATTCCACAAGGAAGGTGGGCTCATCTTGGGCGGCTGCCGAGAGGTCTCGGCATTACAACTCTGCCGAGCAGCTACGTGGTCAGGGGAGAACACGTTTGTAAAATTCTACAAATTTGATATCCTGGCAAAAGAGGACCTGGAGTTCTCTCATTCGGTGCTGCAGAGTCATCCGCACTCTCCCGCCCGTTTGGGAGCTTTGGTATAATCCCCATGGTCCTTTCAGGAACCCCAGCATCCACTAGGACGATAGAGAAAATAAGAATTTACTTACCGATAATTCTATTTCTCGGAGTCCGTAGTGGATGCTGGGCGCCCATCCCAAGTGCGGATTATCTGCAATACTTGTACATAGTTACAAAAATCGGGTTATTATTGTTGTGAGCCATCTTTTCGGAGGCTCCGCTGTTATCATACTGTTAACTGGGTTTAGATCACAAGTTGTACGGTGTGATTGGTGTGGCTGGTATGAGTCTTACCCGGGATTCAAAATTCCTCCCTTATTGTGTACGCTCGTCCGGGCACAGTACCTAACTGGCTTGGAGGAGGGTCATAGGGGGAGGAGCCAGTGCACACCACCTGATCCTAAAGCTTTACTTTTTGTGCCCTGTCTCCTGCGGAGCCGCTATTCCCCATGGTCCTTTCAGGAACCCCAGCATCCACTACGGACTCCGAGAAATAGAATTATCGGTAAGTAAATTCTTATTTTTAGGGACTATCACTCCCATTCCAGTGGAACAGGGAGTGATATGAATTCTGATGTTATGTGTACAGCGCTGTGCAAATTAGTGGCACTATATAAGTAAACAATAATAATAATTTTGATACTTTAATATAGGGCCTTGCGCATATGTTGGAGAAGCCATCACATTTCCCCTTTGTACTTAGCAGGAGCACATTAATTTGCTGTTCTGTCAGTAATAAAGGGGTAAATGCTAATTATGTACTGGGGAGCATAGTGTTTTTTTTTCCTGTCAGGGCAAATGTGTGTGTTTTTTTTACCCTGTGGAAGCCAAAGTGTTTTTTTCTTTTTTCCTGAAAGGGGCCAATGTGTTTGTCATTATTTTTCCTGTGGATGCCAATGTGTTTTTTTTATTTCCTGTGTTGGCCAATGGGGAGGGGCGTGGAGGGGGAGGGAGGCTGAAGTTTTGCCTAGGGTGCTGAGAAATCTTGCACCGGCCCTGCTGGCGCTAAGGATGCTGACAGCAGTGCCGTAACTACGTGTGTGCCAGGTGTGTCTGGCTCACAGCACAGTCGCACTGAGGGCGCAACGGCCCCCATTCCCTAAAGTCAGCGGCTTGTAATTAGTCAAATTGACTCATTACAAGCCGCCTGTGCCGGAAGAGGAGAGGGAGCAGCGGAGAAGGAAGAGGAGGGAGGGGGAGGAGGGAGCTGCAGCAGCGCTATGTAATTGGTGTCGGCGCTGCTGCGGCAGTCCCTCTCCTTCCGCATTGGCTGGCCGGCGCTGCTATGAATGCTGGGATGCGCTTCCCTCATCCCAGCATTCACAGCGGCGGCGGCTGCCAGCCAATGCGGAAGGAGAGGGACAGCTGCATGCGGCGCCGCCAGCAATTACACTGCGCTGCTGAGCTCCCTCCTCCCCCTCCCTCCTCCTCCTTCTCCCCTGCCCCCGGAGCTGCCAGCACCGAGGAGCCTGACTGCCTGAGCCAGCGGAGAGATGGTAAGTATCATCTATTCTATTCTATCTGTCTATCTGTCTGTCTATCTATCGGTGTAAAAAGGGGGACGCTGTCTGCCATAATGTGTAAAAAGGGGGCGCAGTCTGCCGTAATGTGTAAAAAGTGGAACTGTCTGCCGTAATGTGTAAAAATGGGGATGCTATCTGCCGTAATGTGTAAAAAGGGGACGCTGTCTGCCATAATGTGTAAAAAGGGGACGCTGTCTGCCATAATGTGTAAAAAGGGGGACGCTGTCTGCCGTAATGTGTAAAAAGGGAGACTGGCTGCTGTAATGTGTAAGAGGGGCTGTACCTGGTGTAATGGCGCTACTGTGCGGTGTAATTTGAAGAATGGAGACTACTATAATATGTAATATATATTGGTATTATTTTGTGGCCACACCCCTTCCCCGTGAAGCCACGCCCCTATATTTTTCACACACGCCATTTTTGCACTGCCTCTTTTTTACATGGGGGGGGGGGGGCGCCGATGCCCTATCTTGCACACAGCGCTAAAATGTCTAGTTACGGCACTGGCTGACAGTCAGCTTGTCGATACCGGAATCCCGAACCACTAAAAATCCAGATGCTAGAATCCTGACTGCCAGTGTCCCAAAGGTAAGTATTGGGGTAAGGGTTAGGATTAGGACCTGGGGGGGTGTATTTGGGTTAAGCACCACCGGGGAGTTAGCTGTAGCCGCTAGCCCTACTGTCCTTAGCCCTAGCCACCACTTTCTCTGTCCTTAGCCCTAGCCACCACCTCCTGTGATTAGCCGTAGCTTACACCTTGCATCCTTAGTCCTAGCTGCCATCCCAGTCAGGTTAGGGTTAGGGTAGGGGGCAGGGGAGGGATAAATTACTTATCCTGTTCCCTGTCGGCATTCTAAAAGTCGGGATGCTGTGGTCGGTTATGTGACCGCCGGCATCCTGACTGTCGGTAACAGGTATCACACCCATGTGTACTGCAAGTCAAGGTACTAAGGGGGACATTTACTAAGCAGTGATAAGAGAGCCAGTGGAGAAGTGCCCATGGCAGCCAATTAGCACTGAAGTAACATTTATCATTTGCATACTATAAAATTATCCAGAGCTGCTGACTGGGGCAATTTCTCCACTGGCTCACTTCTCCGCTCTTATCACTGCTTAGTAAATGTCCCCCTATGTTACTATGATATCCTGACTTCAGAAATTATTTATTTTTACGTATGCGATTGATGCAATTAGGGTAGTAACTTTACTTTATAGAGACCATTCCTTTAACTTGTATTACAGGTTGAGTATCCCATATCCAAATATTCCGAAATACGGAATATTCCGAAATACGGAATTTTTGGAGTGAGAGTGAGATAGTGAAACCTTTGTTTTCTAAAGGCTCAATGTACACAAACTTTGTTTAATACACAGTTATTAAAAATATTGGCCCTCATTCCGAGTTGATCGGTCGCAAGGCGAATTTAGCAGAGTTACACACGCTAAGCCGCCGCCTACTGGAAGTGTATCTTAGCATCTTAAAATTGCGACCGATGTATTCGCAATATTGCGATCACAAACTACTTAGCAGTTTTAGAGTAGCTCCACACTTACTCTGCCTGTGCGATCAGTTCAGTGCTTGTCGTTCCTGGTTTGACGTCACAAACACACCCAGCGTTCGCCCAACCACTCCCCCGTTTCTCCGGCCACTCCTGCGTTTTTTCCGGAAACGGTAGCGTTTTCAGCCACACGCCCATAAAACGCCGTGTTTCCGCCCAGTAACACCCATTTCCTGTCAATCACATTACGATCGCCGGAGCGATGAAAAAGCCGTGAGTAAAAATACTATCTTCATAGCAAAGATACTTGGCGCAGTCGCAGTGCGAATATTGCGCATGCGCACTAAGCGGAATTTCACTGCGATGCGATGAAAAATACAGAGCGAACGACTCGGAATGAGGGCCATTGTATTAAATGACCTTCAGGTTGTGTGTATAAGGTGTATATGAAACATAAATGAATTGTGTGAATGTACACACACTTTGTTTAATGCACAAGGTTATAAAAAAATATTGGCTAAAATGACCTTCAGGCTGTGTATAAGGTGTATATGTAACATAAATGCATTCTGTGCTTAGATTTAGGTCCCATCACCATGATATCTCATTATGGTATGCAATTATTCCAAAATACGGAAAAATCCAATATCCAAAATACCTCTGGTCCCAAGCATTTTGGATAAGAGATACTCAACCGTACTTCAGTTTTTGTATATTAATCCCATTTATTTCAGCTATAAAATAAACCAGTGCTGGTGGTTGTCAATCATAAAATATGGGACAAACAGAAGTTGATCCTGCCCCTCACCACACAATTGAACCTAAGGATGACATATAAACACAATTTATTTAATTTAATATGTCTTTGTAAATTTCTCAATAAGAAACTTTTGGCCTAGGGGTGCTATGAAAATAATTAAGATGCTGTAAGGCGCCGGGATTCAAATAAGTTTGGGAATCACTGCACTAGATTATACTAAGTACTACAGTAGATTTGGAATTATATAGTGTACTGGGAATCTATGGGCCTATTCATCACCCATAATGGGCCCATCACACAAGCAGAAACATTGCTTTCCATGTGTTTTAAGTAACAAGCCTATTCATTATTAGGGGCCTGATGGGAGCATCTGGTAATTGGCAAACTCCGAAAACTGAAAGGAGGGAAGGAGGCAGTGCTGGACATGAAGGGCCCACCAGGGAAATGCAATCCTACAGGCCAACTAAATGGTGTGGCCAGTTGCTGGAAGGTGTGTGGCCGGGATCCGGTCTGAAGGTCGACAGTCACTAGGTCTACATGGATGGAAGGTCGACAGGGTTTCTAGGTCGACATGTGCTAGGTCGACAGGTCTAAAGGTCGACATGAGTTTTTCACATTTTTTTGGGGGGGGATTTTTTCATACTTAACGATCCACGTGGACTACGATTGGAACGGTAAAGTGTGCCAAGCGAAGCGGTAGCGGAGCGAAGGCACCATGCCCGAAGCATGGCGAGCGAAGCGAGCCATGCGAGGGGACGCGGTGCACTAATTTGGGATCCCGGTCACTTTACGAAGAGAACGACACACACAAAAAAAAAATCCTCATGTCGACCTTTAGACCTGTCGACCTAGCACATGTCGACCTAGAAACCCTGTCGACCTTCCATCCATGTCGACCTAGTGACTGTCGACCTATAGTGGTCGACCTAAACATTGTCGACCTAGACACTGTCGATAAAACGAACCACACCCGTGTGGCCAGAGCACCATAGTATATCATTAAATTCCCTATCATACTAACAAGAGTATAGGACATAGCATCATCTTTATCAAAACAAGAGGAGGATCAGCAGAGCATGGGTGCTGGAATTGAAAGTAGTGGTGCTGGGATTGGAAGGGTAGGGACCACAGACTGTGAGAACGTGTGCTGGGACTGAAAGAAGATGTACTGGGACTGGAAAGGGGAGGAACAGCAGACTGGTAGCAGGGATGCCGGGACTGGTTGGGAAAAAAACAGTAAACTGGGAGATGGGAAGCTGGGACTGAGTGGGGAAGGACAGTAGGCTAAAAGAAGGGGTGCTGCAAGTGGGAGCAGGGGTGCTGGGACTGGGAGGAGTAGTGACAGCACACTGCAAAAAGGGGTGCTGATACTGGTAGGGGAAGAGACAGAAGACTGCAAACAGGGGTGCTGGCAGAGGCGGATTGGCCATAGGGTTCACAGGGAAGATTCCCGGTGGGCCGACGCACCCGCGGGCCTGTTTTGTTTGAGGACATGGGGTCATTTTTATAGACATAATGAATAAGATGCAAAATAATTTGCATATATGAAAATGACTTTGCCACTTAGCCTGTGATTGCAGATGACTTAGTGTATGCTCTGTCTGCCTGCTTGGCTGACATGTAAGATTGAGTGAATAGTGTTTGGAATACGGTTGGTGTAATAAGGAAGAAAATATATCTTTCTAAAGAATGATATAGTTTCCTAAATTCTGAAGGTGTATCATATAATGTGCTCATAATATTTAATTTTATTTCTTTTTAACTCCCCCTTTGATGCTGGACATGCCCACTATCTGGAAAGTCTTGGGGGGAGGGTGCTGCTGCCATGGCCCATGGCTAGACCTTACACCTCTGGTGCTGCCCATGTGGGGCCACTAGTACAAATCCGTCCCTGGGTGCTGGGAATGGGAGGGAAAGAGACAACAGACTCAAAGAAGTGGTGCTGGGACTGGAAAGGGGAGAAACAGAAGTCTGGGAGGAGGGATACTGGGACTTGAAGATGAAGAGACAGCAGACTGCAAACAGGGGTGCTGGGACATAGAGCAGGTGTGCTTAGACTGGGAGGTGAAGAGACAGCAGACTACAAACAGGGGTGCTGGGACTGGAAAGGTGACAGTAGATTGGGAGCAGGGGTGCTGGGAGTTGGAGGGGAAGCAACATAAGACTGAAAACAGGGGTGCTGCGACTGGGAGCATAAGAGACAACAGACTGGGAGCTTCACTGTACTCACAAGAAACTTCAGTAACCCGACCAGTCAGAGCAGGCACAGCTTCACAAGGAGTCACTCCCATGATGCTGGTTGAATCTCTTTACCCTTCGTCGAAAGGACCCAAATGTGACATCAGGTGAGGGCGGAAGTTCTTTTCTGCCCTTACAGCATTTTTACGTTTTCTCAAATCAACGTTTTGTAGGTTTTTTGTTTTATTTAGACCACTTCAGGCCCGGTGTCTCGCTTTGTTTACCACAGGTTACTATTACAAATAGATATTGACGTTGAGCAAGTGCATTATGAGAAACGTCCTCTCGACAAAGGGGCTCTAGGAGCTACTATGAGGCTGCTGATGATCTCCGTGGGTCAGCATGTGATGAGCTCCTACAATCAGTGCTAAGCACTTGTTCCTCTGAACCCTCAGCAGACTCTCATGGGAATTATTTCCCAGTAGTGCATTGCCCCAGTAACTGCTGGACCCCATTTCGTGCTCGCTGCCTGGAGCCACCACCGGGTCAGTCAGAACAGCTTAGATGACTGACACGTTGAGCACCTGCACTGCACTCTGCAATACCTCCCACTATAGAGGGCATGATTATTTATCAGTGGAGATGTGTTCATATCCCTCCACAGGATGTCAGAATCATCATGCGCATGCGTGAACCCAAGCTCATGCATGCACACTAACTTTGTCAAGTCAGATGGAAGTAGTGGTGATGGAGATCACAGGGAAGCTGATTTTCAGATCAGCTGTCTTCGCACTGGAGCAATGTTGAATTGCTTTGGTGTTTTAGTATCCACTGTTGCTACTTGGAGTATAATGTAGTGTAAGATGATAAATATCATTATGTGTACACTATACATATTTTATCAATTGTTGTTAATAAAAGTTATATTTAAAAATTCATTTATAATTTTTACTTATTGTCTCTTCTGAGACCTCTTAAACATACAAGAGTGCACCCACAAAAGAGTCTTCTTCTCTCCCTTTTGTTGTATGTCTTGCCACTGACTCAGGGTGCACCACCAAACTCAAGATAACATTAGAAAACTCAGATTTTCTCGTTGTATTATGTATTTTGGTTCTAACAATATCTATTAGATACCTTACCATTCTCCAGTGCGGTATACCCCCAATACATTCATGTATTCAGTACACTGAGTCAAGACTCAGTTTTCCATACCTTGCACGGATTTATATACCTTGCTATAGGATCTCTTTCCTTTTGTATAGTAGTCGCTTCTGTTATAACAACATTCCCTTTCCTCTTTTCATTTTTTCCCCCCACTGTATATTGTTATATTCAAGGCAATGACAGCATTTTCATTAAAAACTGAACTAACATCCAAACGTAGAAACGTAGAGGAATTTGGAGATATTTTTTCAGATACCTTCCACAATCCCAGCACTCCCAAAGACTGGAAATCTGATTTATCAAAATTACAGAAAAACCTTCAAAAAAGGATTAGGCTCACCTGGGATATCACTACATTAGAAAACTACCACAAAAATAAATTATCACCCAGAGGCTTACGACCACGTATCTTCCCCTCCTTCCCTTTGGCCACAGACAACCTTAAAACTGAATGGGAAAACAGCCTATTAAAATGTTCTAATGAACTAATTCTAATCATGATCAAACATGACAATCTGATATTAGATCAAGTAGAAAAAAATATCGAAGAATTGGGTCAAAACTTAGAAACCTGGGAGAAAGACCTATCTTTCCAAAACACATTTGAAAAATACAAGAAAGATCTGGATATATATGAAACCAATATTATAGAAAGGAAACGCACCAAATTCCTACGAGACAAAAACGACTTCTCCCTAGGAAAAATCTTTCGTTGGCATTCTCCCACTCTACGTCCTAGAGGAGGACCACCTAGAGAAGATCCGAGCTCTTCGGAATTAGAATCATCATACAGTGAAGACTCCGCCACGGAACATCCTGAAGGAAGTACCCACACCCATAGATACAACAAAAGTGAGGACCCTTTTTTAGGGAGAGGCCAACATACCAGAGGCAGAAGCAAGCCACAAGGCCGACAAGAAGGGGGGGGACGAAACACAGACAGAAACAAGCGAGATTGGACCACCCCAAGAACATCTCACTATCCGGTACGGACAACCAGGAAGTGACAACTACCGACAAATTGCAAATTATCAACCTCAGTACCAAAATCATTACGGAAGATCAATTAGAGGTTCTTAGCAAGGGTCTATCTTTTTCACCCACATCACCCTTTGATAGGTTTCTGTGGGAGAAGGATCTCAGACTCTTCGGCCGCAAATTATTATTAAAAAAATTTTTTGCTAAATCCTCTGTTGACTCAAGTATTATGACTTCACTATCCAGCCATTCAGGACTTTTGGAGGATCCTAGTGTATCAATAACACCACTGACCGAAGAAGATTATACAGCTATCCAAATACTGGAGGAGCTGCATATGGAATCAGCCTCGGACATCCCTGCTTCACGAAAAATAAGACCCACATGCAAACTGAAGTCCACCTTTTTCCCTCCTGACACCAACAGCCCAGAAATCAGGGTCTTTTTGGATCTAGTCTCCAAAGAATTTGACGAGATCCAGACCAATTCTCGTAAAAGATGTCTCACTAAAAATCTCAAATACAGAGAGAGACAAGCTCTTAAAGAGATTAAAACATGGACTGACACCGTTATCAAACCCTCGGATAAGGGTGGTAACATTGTCATATGGCCCATCGCAATGTATGAAGAGGAAGCACGGAGACAACTGTTGGACACATCCTGTTATATCAGATTGCCACTTAATCCCACAATAAAATTCCACAAGCAATACATGCACATGATTACAGAGGCATTTGCCACTGGAGCTATCACACAACAAGAGGCTAAATACCTTGAGGTCTCGAATCCCAGGGTTCCTACCTTTTACTTATTGCCAAAAATACACAAGAATATCAACAAACCACCTGGGAGACCCATAGTGTCAGGGAATGGGGGACTCTTGGAAACCCCAAGCAAATTTCTGGATTTACATCTCAGAGACCATGTCATGACATTACCCTCCTACCTTAAGGACACTTCTGATCTCCTAAGGAAAATACATGACATATGTCTAGATGAGAACTGTATCCTAGTCACCTTAGATGTGGAAGCCCTGTATAGCAGTATTTCACACTCACAAGGAATACAAGCCACCAAATTCTTCCTGGATATGGAAGAAAAAAATGTATTTCATGATTTCCTATGTGAAATGTTGAGTTTTGTTCTCAATAAGAATTATTTCACCTTTGGTGACCAATTTTTTCAGCAAATTCGGGGAACAGCAATGGGTGCAGCCTGTGCACCCACATATGCCAACCTGTTCCTCGGCTGGTGGGAACAAACAATAGTCTTCAACAATGATAATCATATCTACACAAAACATATCATCAATTGGCTGAGATATATTGATGATATCTTTGTGATCTGGGAAGGAGATGAGAAACTCCTGTTGGACTTCATTAACATCCTCAATGTAAACGATTTGAACATTTTTCTCACTCACTCAATCAGTAGAGACAAGATATCTTTTTTGGACTTGAATATCTACAAGACAACAAGTGGGACTTTGGCTACAGAACTCTTTCGTAAGGATACAGCCACAAACAGTATATTGCACCAAACAAGCTCACATTTCCCACCTACTATTGAAAACATCCCAAAAGGGGAATTTCTTCGTCTTAGACGCAACTGCACAGAGGAGAAGGTGTTCAAACAGAAAAGCAGAGAACTTATGACCAGGTTACAAGCTCGGGGATACAGTAAACGCTCTCTGAAGAGAGCCCAACAATCTATTTCAAAAACCAACAGGGAATCCCTGATCTTCCAGGACAAACCCCAAGAACAAAAGGCTGACACCAAGATTCGATTTGTAGGGACCTTCTGTCCCGAATGGCGTCTACTAAAAAAGGCCATTCAGAAACATCTACCTGTCCTACATCTGGATCCAGAGTTATCACCTTTATTGGATCCCACTTTACAAATCAGTTGGAGGAGATCTAAGAACATCAAAGATACGTTGGTTCAGAGCCATTTTTCACGTGCAATGACCAAATCCAAACTCCCTAAGGGATCCTTTCCATGTGGGCAATGTAAGGCTTGCCCACAGATACAGATAACTGACTGTGTCAAGGACAGACATGGCAAGGATATTTCCATACAACACTTCTTCAACTGCGACACACAAGGAGTAGTCTATTGTCTAACCTGTCCTTGCAATCAACGATATGTAGGCATGACGACTAGAAAATTCAAAACTAGGATTTTAGAACATATGGGCTCCATTCGCAACTCATCGTCAGATCTTCAAAAAGGCAAAAAACTAACATCAGTAGCCAGACACTACCATGCTGCACATCATGACTCACCAAGTGATATGCGCGCCTTTGGCCTAGATAGGGTCCATCTAGGCATACGCGGTGGTGACTTAAGCAAAGAACTTATTAAGAAGGAAAGTGAATGGACTTTCAGGTTAGGTTGTCTCAAACCATTGGGTCTGAATGAATACATCAATTACAGTGCATTTCTGTAACCTACTTTCTATATAGCACCCATTAAGTGTCCTCGCTTCCTTCCCTTACACCCCCCAGTACACTCACATCCAGTACACCCCCATTCATAACACATCACATTCACCCTTCTTTCATCAGCACTTTCACGCCCACCTCCACCACATACTCAGCACCATCACATCCGCAGTCCATTCACATGCACCTCACATCCATCCCATTACAGAGACCCAGCAAATTCCGACATATTTCACAACCTACTAACACGTTTCCACACAGCACTCCCAGTGTCAACCCACTCCTATCCCTTACATCTCTACCCCCCTTCCTCATCTCACCATATCATTATACTTCTCGCCCACACAGGATCATCACCTTCGACACCACACACACATTCCCACCACACTGCAAACCACAACACCCCAACACCCCACAATCTCAAACCCCCTCCCCCCTTCCCCCTCTCTCCCCCCCTTCCCCCCCCCCCCACTCCATCCCCCCCATTCCTTTCCACCTCACTCCCCATCCTTTTCCATACCATCCTTTCTCACAATCATTCCCACCACTTCCATCGACGTCACTTGCATTATTAATCCAAAATAACATAAATAATATTTATGAATATCCTCATGCAATGTTTACAACGTGTTTGTTTATAACTCCAGACAAGATATGCTGTCCTAACATATTTTTCCAGTAATTATCATTTATTATACTTAAATTTAATCTATTCTTATCATCTAAATATTTCATAAACAATTTGTGAAAGCTTCAATTTTATTATTATTTTCATTCATTTTTATTCTTTTTTGCTAATTTTCCCCATTTTATTTTTATTTTTATTTTTATTTCCATTTTTTCACTATGTCCACCTATATAATAAGCAAGATGCTCATTTTTCATCTAATAACCGTGTATATTTCTCACACATATTCTCTGTTTTTTCCTTTTGTGCAATGGGCCACTAATTGCAAGCATAATAGGGAACCAATACTAAACAGAACAACCGTTCCACCTGTGCAGCAATTTACAAACGCAGGACACGCCTCCCTTTTGATTGGACAACGACCAGCTCCCTTGCAAGATAAAGCCTGCACTATCCCCTCTGGGAACAGGAAGTGATCAAGCCCGGGGAACGGGTGAAACTAGTTTTCCGTTCCCTACCCCCACTGCCTGGGTGTGACAGCTGATTCCGGACATCCTGAACCACGAGCCGCTCTTTCCCCAGCAGCCGCTGCATCAACCCGCCGCCGCTAGATACTACCGCGATGGGACCAGGAACATTGTGTCTCTCTTCTCCTCAGCCAACCTGACCACGTCTCCACAATACATCAGGTACTTTGATCGGCAGTGCGGCTATAAACGAACTGCTCAGCTCCTGAGAACCAGTGTATCCTGCATCTTCAATTTGCCTGGACTTTGACACGGACATTCCGTACTCAGAAAGTATCCTGCTCATATTAGTGACTGATCGTTCCATACAATTCCGGGTAATATCTGCTCAATCTCAGCATCTTTTTGCATATTTATATTTGATAATAGCATTCATCAAGCTGTTTTTTGCAAGTACCCGTTTTACAGATAGTCGGCATTTAGCGGCTTAATACCACATAGGATACTGTTTAAACCTTTATTTTCAGTCATCAATATTGATCTAATCATTTGGCTGAGCAATTTATCACTATCCTCTATACTGCGTATTATATAGCACTGCTGCAGCTCTGTACAATCAACTGTTGTTTATTATCTCTTTCTCTTTTCACCTGATACCATTTTGGTACAATGTGCAATAATCTGTCAGCATCAAATTGATGGTGATGCATGGTTCCAATCAACTTAATTATCTGCTAATTGTGTACAAATTGCTCCTTATCACACCAAGTACCTTTATCATAGGTACTATCAGCATCTTGCAATCATATTATATAGTATTTCTGCAGCTCTGCATACAGCGGAACACAAATAAGAAATTGTTGTTCATTTTCTCCTTCTTTTTCCACCTGATACCATTTTGGTATAATTGTAATAATCTGATAATTGATGGTGATGTATTGGTCTAATCAATTTATTTGACTGCTAATTGTGTACAAATTGCTCTTTATCACACCTAATACCTTTATCATAGGTACTATCAGCATCCTGCAATCAAGCAGCCCATTGTCTATCAACCAATCTCAAAAATTTTTACCTATCAGTATCGTTTCCTTTTCCTCACTTTATACTATCTTCAGGACTCTCACCACTGATTCAGGGGTAATTATCCCGGTCTAACGGTGGCAGCAGATCCCCTATTTTCCTCCTCCACCCATTCTCTTGTCTTTTCTTTTCTCTTATTTCTCCATTTTCGTGAACTCTCATCAGTGATTCTCGAGCCCTCGATATCAAATATTTTTTCTACTATCATACCACACTGGTAACGCCCGAATCCTTCCGATCTTGGAAGCTAAGCAGTGTAGGGCTGGGTCAGTACTCGAGTGGGAGACTCTCGAGGAATACTCAGTTTAGTAGAAATTCCTGGACGGTTTTGCTCAGCGTCTAACAGTGACAGCAGATTCATCTTGCTCATTCCATCTTTAATCATCCCATCTGTCTCCTCATCATCGCTCATGAGAGAATAAAAACGCTTCAATTTTCAGGGTCTCCAGCTGTTATTATCGCACCCAGGCATTCCAGAACAATATTCAGTATTTACACTGTAATTAATTCGTTCTGTGTTCCCCCCTTTCTTTTCCCCAACTCCCCCCCACCCTTCCCCCCACCCCTACCTCCAATTTTTGACAGTAAACTCTACTATTTTATCAATTGTTGTTAATAAAAGTTATATTTAAAAATTCATTTATAATTTTTACTTATTGTCTCTTCTGAGACCTCTTAAACATACAAGAGTGCACCCACAAAAGAGTCTTCTTCTCTCCCTTTTGTTATATGTAGTGTAGTAGAATGCTTATTTTTAGTGCTGGAGCAGTATTTGGGCCAACCCCACTCCCAAACACATGGTGTCATGCTGAGGAAGTGGGGCCGCCAGCACCAGGATGTACAGCACTGCCTGGAAGGTCCTTAGGACACTGGGAAGCTGTACAGGCTTCAGTGTGCCATTTCAGACACCCTTCAAACAAAATGCAGTTGTGGTGAAGCAGGGATGGTGCCAACCCCAGGTTCCTGTTCCCTGGGTGATGTTGGTACAGTGCGCCAGAGCCCGGCTTCTACTTACTACGCACAGCAGCACTGGACCCTCCAGGCAGCAGTGGCTCTGACATGGGTGGGTACAGGTTATCTGCTGTCTGGCACTTACTGCAGTGATCTATCACCCCTCTGCCAACATCCCCAGCTGTGGGGCTGCTGGTGTTACTTCTCTATAACTGCTGTGCAGATGGCTTCTGCTCTTTCACCTTGTAGTATTGCGCATTCCCATAGGGCTGCTCACGCCACTCTATTCTTAAAGGGATGCCAATTTCAAACCCCCTCCCTATTTAAGGAAGGTTCTGAGCATTATTTAGTGCCAGAGTATAAGGCTCCCTCTAATACTCCAGCGTCCATTCTGCCCGCCAGAACCTGTATCCTTATTGCATTCTGATTAGGCCTGTTTTGATTATTATTTTTGCTTGCTCCCCTGCTCCTGCTTCTCATGACTTTCTGGCTCTAACTTGGCAACCTCCTGACTTACTTCAACTTGTCCATTGGTACCACTTTATCCATCTGGCTGTGATCCATGCTTGGTGACCTCTTTCCTGTACACCGCATGGTGACCATTTCATCTGCCTGTCCTTACTCTCTCTGGAGTCTACCAGTCCGTACACTAGAAACCCAATCTGAGGACAGCAATCTGCATGTAGGGCACAGTAAAATCCAAGCCCTCTTGCAGGTTTCCCTGGTGCACCCTGGTGCAGGCCACCAATATATTAGACTCTGTGCCTCTGTTCAAAGTCCACACCAGTCCTAATAGTGCAGCGTGCATGCACATTACACCTGATTCAGATGTGGAGTGGCGTCCTGAGCCGCAAAGTACCAATATTCTGCACTTTGGGCATGTGCAGGACACGTTCTGCAAGTACATGAAGGGGTCTTGTGACACAGAATGCAGGGACAGCATCAGACTGTCAGTGATTGACAGTCTCATGCCGTTTGGGGTGGTGATCGTCTCTATTTGTCAAAATAGAGGCGTGGCACCACGGTTTAGGGGGAGGAAGGAGGCCAGGGATCTCCGTTGTTGCACAGATATTTCCTGACCTCTGCGACGGGTGGACTGTGCATCCCCATGGGTGCCGAAAACCACCCGATGGTGCTGGGGACGATCAGATACTGAGTTCGGATCAGTATTGCAGAATGAGGTGTGACGCCTACTGCTGCATTACCATATTAATACTTTTGCTGCTGATTCTAGTTATGACCATGCTTATTTTGGGTACTATACTACAGCAGCATTAAATGCTTGTTTTTGGAACTACAAAATTGAATGTAATACTGTATAACAAAAATACCATTTTCTTTATTTAATGTATTTATTTGTATGATTGTTGTATTATATTTTACAACAGAGATATGTTTTGTTATGTTAATTGTTAATTTACATACTACTGCTTTGAAATAAACAATAACATGCAAGTATTTACTACTTGTGAATATAAATTCTCTTTGCTTCACAAACTCAAAATGTTCAAGAAGAATGTGAATTATGTTTGCATCTGTGTTAATAAAAGCTGCATATCATCCCCCTGTGTGTGTGAATCCAGCAAGTCATCGATTAAAGTTGACAGGAAACACATTATTACATTTCACATCCCAGATCCCTTTCTTGCTCTTCATAGCTGTCCATTCTAACACATAAATGTCATATACAATACATTCACTCCTCACAGCCCATCTCTTGGGATGCCATTTAGGTCTGTTCAGACTCTACGCGTTTCACTCTAGAGTACTCTTAGCCTACTTTATAAAACTGAGAAAAAAGTATCTGGTGATAAAATCCCTGCAAACACTGTTCACCAGAGCTGACAATACAAGAAAGGTGTTTTAAAGTTGATGTACAGTACAGTATATTGTATTGTGTTAAAGTTAGGAAATACTTTTTACTAGACAATATTAGTTTTCATTAGAGATGAGCGGGTTCGAGTCTCAGGGAACCGAACCCCCCCCCCGAACATCCCATTCCACCAGACTCGGAAACCAGAACGAGGCAAAACGTCATCATCCCGTTGTCAGATTCTCGCGGGTTTTGGATTCCATATAAACAGCCGTGCATCGCCGCCATTTTCACTTGAGACTTGGAGAGTGAGGGAGAAAGACCTCTCTCTCTCTCTGTGGGTGGTGGTGTCGGGTGGGGTTAGTGTGTGCTCTGTAGGGGTGCTGCTCCTGTCACTGTGGTGTCCCTGTGTTGTTAGGGGTGCTGTCCTGGCTGTCCTGGCTGTCACTGGTGTCTCATGTGCTGTTAGGGGTGCTGCAGCTGTACATGGGTGTTGCTGTCCTGACTGTCACTGTGTTGTACAGGGGGCAGGGGTACTGTCCTCCTGTATGCTGTACAAATTTAGGGATGCTAGCTGTTAAAATAACATTACACTGGCCTTGTATACTGTAAAAATTCAGGGGTGCAGTTGTTAAAAATTAAAAGCACACTGGTCTCCTGTGCTGCTGTTAAAATAACATTACACTGGCCCTGTATGCTGTAAAAATTCAGGGGTGCAGTTGTTACACAGTTAAAGCACACTGGTCCTGTATGCTGTAAAATATAGGGGTGCTGCTGTTAAAATAATATTACACTGGCCCTGTGTGCTTTAATAATTCAGCGGTGCAGTAAAATCAATGTACACTGGCCCTGTCTTGTATGCTGTAATAATTCTAGGGTGCAGTGAAAATCAATGTATACTGGCCCTGTCTTGCATGCTGTAAAAATTCAGAGGTGCAGTGAAAATAAATGTACACTGGCCCTGTCTTGTATGCTGTAAAAATTCAGGGATGCAGTTGTTAAAATAAAAGCACACTGGTACTGTATGCTGTAAAAATATAGGGGTGCTGATGTTAAAATAAAAGTGCACTGGTCCTGTATGCTGTAAAAATACAGTGGTGCAGTGAAAATAAATGTACACTGGCCTTGTCTTGTATGCTGTAAAATTACAGGGGTGTTGTGAAAATACAGGGGTACTGGCACTGTCCGTGGTTGCGATGTCTAGGCCTGACCTTCACAACACTGTATGGGAAGAGGAGACTCCTACCACCATTTTCACATCCTCTGCAAGTGCTGGGAGGAGCACCGCCAGTCCAGTTGCTGATATTTAGATTGAGGATGTCACTGTAGAAGTACACCAGGATGAGAAGGATATGGGTGTAGCTGGCGCTGAGGAGGAAGTTGACAATGAGGATTCTGATGGTGATGTGTTTTTTTTTTAATAAGGCACCGGTGGAGACAATTGTTGGCCATGGGATGAAAAAGCCCATTGTCATGCCTGGGAAAAATACAAAAAAAGCCACCTCTTCAGTGTGGAATTGTTTCTCCACAAATCCGGACAACAGGTGTCAAGCCATCTGTTGCCTTTATCAATCCATAATAAGTAGGGGTAAGGACGTTAACCACCTAGGAACATCCTTCCTTATACGTCACCTGCAGCGCATTCATCATAAGTCATTGTCAAGTTCAGAAACTTTGGGTAATAGCGCAAGCAGTCCACTGACACCTAAATTATGTGGTTTTGTTTGAATATTATTTCTATGTGAGGATGAGGATGTAAACACTGAAGGGGGAAATCTGAGGATGAGATTGACATCTTTCCACTGTAGAGCCAGTATGTGCAAAGAGATATTAATTGCTCCTTTTTTGGTGGGGGCCCAAACAAACCAATCATTTCAGCCACAGTCGTATGGCAGACCCCATCCTTGAAATGATTGGTTTGTTAAAGTGTGCATGTCCTGCTTATACAACAATTGTCCTTGGGTGGGAGGACACAAGGACAATTCCATCTTGCATGAATTTTCTTTGCCAGGGGTGCTGCCCTATATGGGGTGCTGACCATCTGCCCTATCAGTCCAGGGGTGCTGCCCCACAGCCATTTAAGTCCAGGGGTGCTGTTGCCTGTCTGCTGTGCTGTGTAATTCTCCAGGTGTGCTGCATATGCTGTATAAGTCAAGGAGTGCTGCCGCATAATTCCACGGGTGCTGCTGTACTTGATCCTAGGTTTAAATGAAAGCCTAGAGCATATACAGTATAAAAAAGATTTGTAAAAACTAGCCGCAAAGGTGGAAATGGAAATTTCTGAAGTGTTTTTAAATAAAGTGGGGAGAGACCACATTTGTGGCCAAAGTCAGTGTCACTCAGAATAGACTGAATCATAATCCAGCACAACTGCCGGAGAGGTAAAAGTGATATATTCTGCCAGAGTATTAGAGAGAGTTTCTTCTCAATTATTTAATGTTAGGGACTCACTCAAATGAATGGCTCCTAAGGGCTGCCTAGGGTTATCGCAAGACCTTGTGGTGTTAGAAGAACAGAGTTTCAGTGATCTTGCATTGCATCAGCTGTCCATTGCACTGCAGCACTAGATGGACCAGGAGCTCCTGTGAGGCACAAACAGTTACTGAATAAGGCCCAGTATGGAGTCTCATGGTAGTTTACAGCCTAGAAGATGTCTGGCTTTCCAGGCTTAGTCATGCTGTGGACACAGAGGTTAGCATTGCTTCCTCCCACAGTCTTACTTATAGTATGAAATGAGTTAGAGTGGTAAGCTCCACTAGGGCAGGGGCTCAATAACAAAAAAATTCACTGCACAGTCCTGCTTAGTACTTTACCAAACCCATCCAAACTCAACTTGCCCCATCTGGAACCGCTGTGGGGGCTCAGGAGGGGCTGCTAAAACATCTAAGGGGCTGCTGTATTTAAAAATAAACTATGAATAAAATAAACAAGACACACAGGTATGCTCACATTCGTGTAACTGGGAGCTGTGAAAAACAAAAATAAGGCATCTACCACAAAAATATGTAAATATAAATGCAATTAAAAAATGGAAAAAAAGAAACCCACAAGATTTTCACAAAATAAGTCTCCAGACTCCATGGAAGGGAAAATATCCAATCTTGATCCTGTGGTATACACCAGTTTATTTGCATCCCAGCATTAAATCTGAAATGATCTTAATCCCTGAACATGGAGAAGGGGGTATGATTTTGGAGGCTTTGGCCCCTAGTTTTTCAGTTTGTCCAGTAATGTGGTAATTAATAATTATATTTTTGCTTGGTTCAAGTCCTTTCTGTTCCACACTAATATAGGAGTGGAGGTGAAAGCCTGTGTGTTGTTCCTGATTGTGTGTGCCTCTCTAATTTTTAATCACCTTCTTGACACTGTGTTCTTCCTCTTACCTCTTCTCATAATGTGAAAAGTCATGAAAGAAGGAGGTGGTATGTTTGTAGCTAGCTATGTTTCACTGAACTTGGCAAGATTTTTCCAGGGGGACCACCAGTCACTGAAATGATTGGTTTATTAAACTGTGCATGTCCTGTGCATGTCCTTAGCTTAGTCATCCAGCAACCTCGGTGCAACCTTTTGGCCTAAAAACAATATTGTGAGGTGTGAGCAATAGACTGAAAATGAGTGGAAATTAAAGTTATTGAGGTTAATAATACTGTAGGATCAAAATTACCCCCAAATTCTATGATTTTAGCTGTTTTTATGTTTTTTTTAAAAATCATCCAGATCCAAACCAAAATCAAAGCCAAAACCCGAAAAGGTTGGTTTTGGCAAAACCAATCCAGATCCAAAACACGAGCAGGGATCTAGAACCAAAACTAAAACACAAAACCCGAAAAGTGTCCGCTGCACATCTCTAGTCTTCATATTAACAATACATACAGTATACAGTATGTATTATTATAGTTTCCAAATTTTGTAGTGTTGGGTAGCAGTTCACCAGTTTCAGGTGTATTACAGTGACTCATACAAATTGATATCTCAGGTATTTTAAGATGAAACTATTTATAAAATACAGGTTGAGTATCCCCTATGTTTTGGTTCTGGTTTTAATTTCATACAGTAGTTGTTGTTGGTTTAAGTTTTGGTTTTGCAAAACCACCAAGTGTTTTGGTTTGGAATACGATTTAAAAAGCAAATTTTATGTTTTGGATTCTTGAAAATAAAAAAAAGCTAAAATCTTGTAGTCCAAAACCCATAAATTTGGTTTTAAAATCCAAATTCCAAACTGCGGGAAGATCCAAATGGAACTGATGATCTCAAGTTGTTTTGGGCTGCCAAATTCTGGTGGAGTTGGATTTCTTAAGAACCAAATCACACATCTCTAATAATGATGGCTACTTTCAAAGCAAATGTATAGGGGCAGTACAGCAGTATAGACGTGCACCTCTAAAAACCCATATATGTGTTTTTAGAAATGTCATATTTACTGTACTATAGACAAAACCACATATAAACTACACAATGAAAAAAAAAAACCTCTTACCATTTTTTCGAATCCCAGGAATATAAGCTGTATGAACATTACATTTTAGACCTTATGACTAGAGAGATAGCACTAAGCCACATGCTGTTTCATCTATCTTGCCTGTCGGAATGTTAAAAAAATATAAAATGATGAAGAAAACAATCATAGGCCTTTACATTATAAAAGTACAGCACTATTCAGCATCAGAGCAGTCTTCTAGGTGAAACCCAAACAAATAGTGGACTAGAGTGCCCTGGCCATAATGCTGAAGAGCACTGAGTCCAACCTGCTTCCCATGCTTAGAGTCCCGGGTTCGATTCCCAAAGTGCGAATGCATGTTAGTTTTTCCAGACATTTTATTATTATTTTTATTTTTGTATCTATTATGCTGTACTATACTTTCACATTCAATAAAAGTGTGCACACAAGTTTTACATAAAGCAGGGCAAATCTGCAGGAGCGTATCTACTGTAAAATACACAGTGGCTACAAGGATAAGGTTCTATTCACAGTACGGTACACATACAATTCTGTAGCAGGGCAGACTTGATTGAAATGGCTACTACCCATGACTCCTTGCCTCGTGGAAGCCCTCAGCTATGGAGCGAGTGACGGCATAGGTTTTGCAGGCTACAGGGCAATGCTGAAGGAGTGTCACAATACCCTAGCTAAAATACATAGGGTCAATAGGGATAGGCAAACTCTATGCACATTACTATACACCGGACTCGAACACATACAGTAGCAAGTTAACAAAATGGCTGCCACCTGGTATCCCTTGCCACGTGGAAGCCCTTGGCTACGGAGCGGGTGATGGCACAGGTTTTGCAGGCTACAGGGCAATGCTGAAGGAGCATCACAATACCCTAGCTAAAATACACAGGGTCGATAGGGATAAGCGAGCTCTATGCACATTATGATACACCGGACTCGATCGCATAGCAAACTGACAAAATGGCCGCCGCCCTACTCCCGCCGCCTCATGGCAGCCCTCAGCTATGGAGTGAGCCATGGCATAGGTTTTAAAGGCTGCAGGGCAATGCTGAAGGAGTGTCTGAATACCCTAGCTAAAATACACAGGGTCGATAGGGTAGGCAAGCTCTATACACATTACGATACACCAGACTCAAACACATACAAGTTGACAAAGTGGCTGCCACCCATTATCCCTTGCCCTGTGGAAGCCCTCGACTATGGAGCGAGTGACGGCCCAGGTTTTGCAGGCTACAGGGCAATGCTGAAGGAGCGTCTGAATACCCTAGCTAAAATACACAGAGTCGATAGTTATAGGCAAGCTCTATGCACATTACGATACTGTAAGATACCATGCAACATTTTACACATGAAAACCGGTACAAATTAGGAAAGGGGACGTGGCCCCGGGTAAAAGGGTGTGTGGCCACGGCTCCTTTCCTATACTTTCAATGTTAATTTGGAGAGTCCAAAATCGATACAAAGACCTTTTAGGAAGGTACAGACCCTAAAGAAAAGGTACTGTACCTGCCAAAAAGGTACAGTTGGAGGGTACTGTATGCGATACACCAGACTCGATCGCATAGCAAGTTGACAAACTACAGAGCAATGCTGAAGGAGCATCTCAATACCCTAGCTAAAATACAAAGGGGCAATGAGGTCCGTAGACTGATTAATTAATAAATATACTGTAGTGTATACAGATGCAAAACAAGGAGTTTAAGCAACAGTACAATATGCAGAGGTGTAGCTACTCACCATGGAGCCTGCAGCTGTGTCTTGTTTTATGTAAAATCTGTTTGCACACTTCTATTGAATGTGAAGGTATATTACTATAGATTCCCCCCCCCCAAAAAAGTAAAGTATCAGAAAAAAAAATGTATTCGCACTGTGGGAATTGAATCCGGGATTCTTAGCATGGTAAGCAGCACACCTCACCCCTCAAACACGACGGCTCATGACAACTGCACATGCTCATGTACTGCAAGCAGTGACCCCTTCACATTGGTTTTTGTGTAGGGGACTTGGACGCTCATATTGGACACTTCAGCAGATGATAAAATGAATACTTTCTGCATGACATGGTATATAGCCAACACCTCCCCCCACCACCATCCCGCTTCCCCCTTCTCATTTCACAGACAGACAGGGAGGTCAGGTTACAATAAATTGCCAACACAGTACTAATGTAGACAGTAAGTAAAGGAAGAGCTGATAAGAAGTGCAGACACAAGCTCTTGTGTCCCTTCTCATACAGAACAGCACAGATTCTCTAACGTCAATGAACTACAGTATTGCTTGAACACTTACTGTAGTTGCGTCTGCATACACTACTGTATTTTTAAATGTATTGATATGTCTACGGGTGTATTTTAGATAGCGGAATTAGATGCTCATGCAGCTATGTTCTGATTTATGTCAATTCTGTGTGCATTTCTCTCTTGCCAAAACAAAAAATTTAATAAAGTGTCAGAAAAAATATTAATTTTATTAATTACACATTCTACGGGAACTCATTGGCGCTGTGTATACAGTATACAGTACTGTATTTTAACTAGTGTATACAGACGCTCCTTCAGCAGTGCCCTGATTCTTGCAATATCGATACCGTCGCTCGCTCCATACAGTTGCTGTGGGCTTCCGTGAGGCGCTGGGTCATGAGCGGCAGCAATTTTGTCAACCCGCTCTGTGATTGAATCTGGCCTGCTACTGTATGGTACAGTATGTGTACCGTACGGTGCCTGGAGCTCGCTTATCCACATAGCCGCTGTGTATTTTAAATAGCAGAATGTGATGCTCCTGCAGCTGTGTCTTGATTTATGTAAAATCTGTGTGCACGCTTCTATTGAATGTGAAGGTATATTACTATAGATAAAAAAAGTAAAGTGTCAGAAAAAAACAATGTATTTGCACTGTGGGAATCGAACCTGGGACTCTTAGCATGGGAAGCGGCACACCTCATCCCTCAGACACGATGGCTCATGACAACTGCACAAGCTCATGTGTAAATGTACTGTAAGCAGTGATCCCTTCACATTGTTTTTTGTGTAGGGGACTTTGACGCTCATATTGGATGCTTCATCATAGTGTTTCCTTAACGTTAATGGACCATAGTTTGTAACACGTTCTACAGTATATCATGATTTGCGTCTATATAAACTACAGTATTGCATGTTGCGTCGGAGTCTGTATACACTGACACCGCAAAAGACAAGTGTTTTAACATGTTCGTTTTCATCTCTATAAACTTTTTTTCTCTTTACTCTCTTCATCTGACCATTGGTCTGTGTGTACAGTATGCAATACGTACATTCATCATTGACCATTTGCAAGAGCTTGTAGATTCGATATAAAGTACTGGATTAGTGTAGCATTAGCCACCCAGTGGTGGTGATGTGTATTGCATGCTGAGTATGTAGTCGTGCCTCAACGCGCCTGTCCATGATTAAACTCAGCAACCTAAGCTATTGCCCAGCGTGACTAAACCTCCGTCTAGGCGCAGAAACAGCCAAGATAATGGAGGACCCATCTGTATGTCTGTGTGTATGTGAGTGTGTTTATGTGTATATTTCTTTGTATACAGTATTTGTGAGTATACAGTATGTGTGTGTGTATATGTGTATATGTGTGTGTTTATGTATGTCCAGTGCTATGTTTTTAGAAAGTAACCAGCAGGAACTGGGTTCCTGAACCTGTTCTGGGCCAAAATGTATTTTCCATTTTGAGTGCCTTCTTTCCTATAAACTATCTATCGTTTTATTTTAAAGTTAATTTTGAGTGGCTTCTTTTCTAAAAACTATCTATCATCTGTCTATAACTTTTTTAATAAGAGCCGCCCCCAGACCTGTAGTTCCTAAACCATTTTTTTTTAAATAGTACTGGTGTAACTGGTGAAGTGTATCTGGCCCTGCTGGAGTTATTGTGTATCTGTCACTGCAAGAGGCATTGGGTATCAGCCACTACTAGGGGCATTTAAAATATACACGCAGACATACACGTATACACATAAACACACACATATGTACTAGCGCTGCTGGGGGCATTGTGTAACTGGCACTGCTGGTGACATTTTGTATCTAGCACTGCAGGGGGCATTGTGTAACGCAGTGCTGTGGGCATTGTGTAACTGGCACTACTGGGGGCATTATGTGTATCTGGCACTACTGGTGGCATTATGTGTCTATACGGCAGTACTTGGGGCATTAAGTTTATGTACCAATTGATGCCCCGCCCATTTGGTAGCTCCATCCACCTCACAGCTCACCTCTGCCCCGCCCACAGTTCCTGAATCTATTTTCCTACAGAAATAGTACTGTGTATGTCTGTGTATATTAGAGATGAGCGGGTTCGGTTTCTCTGAATCCGAACCCGCCAGAACTTCATGTTTTTTTTCACGGGTCCGAGCGACTCGGATCTTCCCGCCTTGCTCGGTTAACCCGAGCGCGCCCGAACGTCATCATGACGCTGTCGGATTCTCGCGAGGCTCGGATTCTATCGCGAGACTTGGATTCTATATAAGGAGCCGCGCGTCGCCGCCATTTTCACACGTGCATTGAGATTGATAGGGAGAGGACGTGGCTGGCGTCCTCTCCGTTTAGAATAGATTAGAGAGACACTTGATTTACTAATTTTGGGGAGCATTAGGAGTACTCAGTACAGTGCAGAGTTTTGCTGATAGTGACCAGTGACCACCAGTTTTATTTATAATCCGTTCTCTGCCTGAAAAAAGCGATACACAGCACACAGTGACTCAGTCACATACCATATCTGTGTGCACTGCTCAGGCTCAGGCCAGTGTGCTGCATCATCTATTATCTATATATAAATAATATTATATATATCTGTCTGACTGCTCAGCTCACACAGCTTATAATTGTGGGGGAGACTGGGGAGCACTACTGCAGTGCCAGTTATAGGTTATAGCAGGAGCCAGGAGTACATAATATATTATATAGTGAGTGACCACCAGACACACAGTGCAGTTTATTTAATATATCCGTTCTCTGCCTGAAAAAAGCGATACACACAGTGACTCAGTCAGTCACATACCATATCTGTGTGCACTGCTCAGGCTCAGGCCAGTGTGCTGCATCATCTATATATATTATATATCTGTCTGACTGCTCAGCTCACACAGCTTATAATTGTGGGGGAGACTGGGGAGCACTACTGCAGTGCCAGTTATAGGTTATAGCAGGAGCCAGGAGTACATAATATTATATTAAAATTAAACAGTGCACACTTTTGCTGCAGGAGTGCCACTGCCAGTGTGACTAGTGACCAGTGACCTGACCACCAGTATATATAATATTAGTAGTATACTATCTCTTTATCAACCAGTCTATATTAGCAGCAGACACAGTACAGTGCGGTAGTTCACGGCTGTGGCTACCTCTGTGTCGGCACTCGGCAGCCCGTCCATAATTGTATATACCACCTAACCGTGGTTTTTTTTTCTTTCTTTATACATACATACTAGTTACGAGTATACTATCTCTTTATCAACCAGTCTATATATTAGCAGCAGACACAGTACAGTGCGGTAGTTCACGGCTGTGGCTACCTCTGTGTCGGCACTCGGCAGCCCGTCCATAATTGTATATACCACCTAACCGTGGTTTTTTTTTCTTTCTTTATACATACATACTAGTTACGAGTATACTATCTCTTTATCAACCAGTCTATATATTAGCAGCAGACACAGTACAGTGCGGTAGTTCACGGCTGTGGCTACCTCTGTGTCGGCACTCGGCAGCCCGTCCATAATTGTATATACCACCTAACCGTGTTTTTTTTTCCTTTCTTTATACATACATACTAGTTACGAGTATACTATCTCTTTATCAACCTGTCTATATATTAGCAGCAGACACAGTACAGTGCGGTAGTTCACGGCTGTGGCTACCTCTGTGTCGGCACTCGGCAGCCCGTCCATAATTGTATATACCACCTAACCGTGGTTTTTTTTTCTTTCTTTATACATACATACTAGTTACGAGTATACTATCTCTTTATCAACCAGTCTATATATTAGCAGCAGACACAGTACAGTGCGGTAGTTCACGGCTGTGGCTACCTCTGTGTCGGCACTCGGCAGCCCGTCCATAATTGTATATACCACCTAACCGTGGTTTTTTTTTCTTTCTTTATACATACATACTAGTTACGAGTATACTATCTCTTTATCAACCAGTCTATATTAGCAGCAGACACAGTACAGTGCGGTAGTTCACGGCTGTGGCTACCTCTGTGTCGGCACTCGGCAGCCCGTCCATAATTGTATATACCACCTAACCGTGGTTTTTTTTTCTTTCTTTATACATACATACTAGTTACGAGTATACTATCTCTTTATCAACCAGTCTATATATTAGCAGCAGACACAGTACAGTGCGGTAGTTCACGGCTGTGGCTACCTCTGTGTCGGCACTCGGCAGCCCGTCCATAATTGTATATACCACCTAACCGTGGTTTTTTTTTCTTTCTTTATACATACATACTAGTTACGAGTATACTATCTCTTTATCAACCAGTCTATATTAGCAGCAGACACAGTACAGTGCGGTAGTTCACGGCTGTGGCTACCTCTGTGTCGGCACTCGGCAGCCCGTCCATAATTGTATATACCACCTAACCGTGGTTTTTTTTTCTTTCTTTATACATACATACTAGTTACGAGTATACTATCTCTTTATCAACCAGTCTATATATTAGCAGCAGACACAGTACAGTGCGGTAGTTCACGGCTGTGGCTACCTCTGTGTCGGCACTCGGCAGCCCGTCCATAATTGTATATACCACCTAACCGTGGTTTTTTTTTCTTTCTTTATACATACATACTAGTTACGAGTATACTATCTCTTTATCAACCAGTCTATATATTAGCAGCAGACACAGTACAGTGCGGTAGTTCACGGCTGTGGCTACCTCTGTGTCGGCACTCGGCAGCCCGTCCATAATTGTATACTAGTATCCAATCCATCCATCTCCATTGTTTACCTGAGGTGCCTTTTAGTTGTGCCTATTAAAATATGGAGAACAAAAATGTTGAGGTTCCAAAATTAGGGAAAGATCAAGATCCACTTCCACCTCGTGCTGAAGCTGCTGCCACTAGTCATGGCCGAGACGATGAAATGCCAGCAACGTCGTCTGCCAAGGCCGATGCCCAATGTCATAGTACAGAGCATGTCAAATCCAAAACACCAAATATCAGTAAAAAAAGGACTCCAAAACCTAAAATAAAATTGTCGGAGGAGAAGCGTAAACTTGCCAATATGCCATTTACCACACGGAGTGGCAAGGAACGGCTGAGGCCCTGGCCTATGTTCATGGCTAGTGGTTCAGCTTCACATGAGGATGGAAGCACTCAGCCTCTCGCTAGAAAAATGAAAAGACTCAAGCTGGCAAAAGCAGCACAGCAAAGAACTGTGCATTCTTCGAAATCCCAAATCCACAAGGAGAGTCCAATTGTGTCGGTTGCGATGCCTGACCTTCCCAACACTGGACGTGAAGAGCATGCGCCTTCCACCATTTGCACGCCCCCTGCAAGTGCTGGAAGGAGCACCCGCAGTCCAGTTCCTGATAGTCAGATTGAAGATGTCAGTGTTGAAGTACACCAGGATGAGGAGGATATGGGTGTTGCTGGCGCTGGGGAGGAAATTGACCAGGAGGATTCTGATGGTGAGGTGGTTTGTTTAAGTCAGGCACCCGGGGAGACACCTGTTGTCCGTGGGAGGAATATGGCCGTTGACATGCCAGGTGAAAATACCAAAAAAATCAGCTCTTCGGTGTGGAGGTATTTCACCAGAAATGCGGACAACAGGTGTCAAGCCGTGTGTTCCCTTTGTCAAGCTGTAATAAGTAGGGGTAAGGACGTTAACCACCTCGGAACATCCTCCCTTATACGTCACCTGCAGCGTATTCATAATAAGTCAGTGACAAGTTCAAAAACTTTGGGTGACAGCGGAAGCAGTCCACTGACCAGTAAATCCCTTCCTCTTGTAACCAAGCTCACGCAAACCACCCCACTAACTCCCTCAGTGTCAATTTCCTCCTTCCCCAGGAATGCCAATAGTCCTGCAGGCCATGTCACTGGCAATTCTGACGAGTCCTCTCCTGCCTGGGATTCCTCCGATGCATCCTTGCGTGTAACGCCTACTGCTGCTGGCGCTGCTGTTGTTGCCGCTGGGAGTCGATGGTCATCCCAGAGGGGAAGTCGTAAGCCCACTTGTACTACTTCCAGTAAGCAATTGACTGTTCAACAGTCCTTTGCGAGGAAGATGAAATATCACAGCAGTCATCCTACTGCAAAGCGGATAACTGAGGCCTTGGCATCCTGGGTGGTGAGAAACGTGGTTCCGGTATCCATCATTACTGCAGAGCCAACTAGAGACTTGTTGGAGGTACTGTGTCCCCGGTACCAAATACCATCTAGGTTCCATTTCTCTAGGCAGGCGATACCGAAAATTTACACAGACCTCAGAAAAAGAGTCACCAGTGTCCTAAAAAATGCAGCTGTACCCAATGTCCACTTAACCACGGACATGTGGACAAGTGGAGCAGGGCAGGGTCAGGACTATATGACTGTGACAGCCCACTGGGTAGATGTATGGACTCCCGCCGCAAGAACAGCAGCGGCGGCACCAGTAGCAGCATCTCGCAAACGCCAACTCTTTCCTAGGCAGGCTACGCTTTGTATCACCGCTTTCCAGAATACGCACACAGCTGAAAACCTCTTACGGCAACTGAGGAAGATCATCGCGGAATGGCTTACCCCAATTGGACTCTCCTGTGGATTTGTGGCATCGGACAACGCCAGCAATATTGTGTGTGCATTAAATATGGGCAAATTCCAGCACGTCCCATGTTTTGCACATACCTTGAATTTGGTGGTGCAGAATTTTTTAAAAAACGACAGGGGCGTGCAAGAGATGCTGTCGGTGGCCAGAAGAATTGCGGGACACTTTCGGCGTACAGGCACCACGTACAGAAGACTGGAGCACCACCAAAAACTACTGAACCTGCCCTGCCATCATCTGAAGCAAGAAGTGGTAACGAGGTGGAATTCAACCCTCTATATGCTTCAGAGGTTGGAGGAGCAGCAAAAGGCCATTCAAGCCTATACAATTGAGCACGATATAGTAGGTGGAATGCACCTGTCTCAAGCGCAGTGGAGAATGATTTCAACGTTGTGCAAGGTTCTGATGCCCTTTGAACTTGCCACACGTGAAGTCAGTTCAGACACTGCCAGCCTGAGTCAGGTCATTCCCCTCATCAGGCTTTTGCAGAAGAAGCTGGAGACATTGAAGGAGGAGCTAACACGGAGCGATTCCGCTAGGCATGTGGGACTTGTGGATGGAGCCCTTAATTCGCTTAACAAGGATTCACGGGTGGTCAATCTGTTGAAATCAGAGCACTACATTTTGGCCACCGTGCTCGATCCTAGATTTAAAGCCTACCTTGGATCTCTCTTTCCGGCAGACACAAGTCTGCTGGGGTTGAAAGACCTGCTGGTGACAAAATTGTCAAGTCAAGCGGAACGCGACCTGTCAACATCTCCTCCTTCACATTCTCCCGCAACTGGGGGTGCAAGGAAAAGGCTCAGAATTCCGAGCCCACCCGCTGGCGGTGATGCAGGGCAGTCTGGAGCGACTGCTGATGCTGACATCTGGTCCGGACTGAAGGACCTGACAACGATTACGGACATGTCGTCTACTGTCACTGCATATGATTCTCTCAACATTGATAGAATGGTGGAGGATTATATGAGTGACCGCATCCAAGTAGGCACGTCACACAGTCCGTACTTATACTGGCAGGAAAAAGAGGCAATTTGGAGGCCCTTGCACAAACTGGCTTTATTCTACCTAAGTTGCCCTCCCACAAGTGTGTACTCCGAAAGAGTGTTTAGTGCCGCCGCTCACCTTGTCAGCAATCGGCGTACGAGGTTACATCCAGAAAATGTGGAGAAGATGATGTTCATTAAAATGAATTATAATCAATTCCTCCGCGGAGACATTGACCAGCAGCAATTGCCTCCACAAAGTACACAGGGAGCTGAGATGGTGGATTCCAGTGGGGACGAATTGATAATCTGTGAGGAGGGGGATGTACACGGTGATATATCGGAGGGTGATGATGAGGTGGACATCTTGCCTCTGTAGAGCCAGTTTGTGCAAGGAGAGATTAATTGCTTCTTTTTTGGGGGGGGGGTCCAAACCAACCCGTCATATCAGTCACAGTCGTGTGGCAGACCCTGTCACTGAAATGATGGGTTGGTTAAAGTGTGCATGTCCTGTTTTGTTTATACAACATAAGGGTGGGTGGGAGGGCCCAAGGACAATTCCATCTTGCACCTCTTTTTTCTTTTCTTTTTCTTTGCATCATGTGCTGATTGGGGAGGGTTTTTTGGAAGGGACATCCTGCGTGACACTGCAGTGCCACTCCTAAATGGGCCCGGTGTTTGTGTCGGCCACTAGGGTCGCTAATCTTACTCACACAGTCAGCTACCTCATTGCGCCTCTTTTTTTCTTTGCGTCATGTGCTGTTTGGGGAGGGTTTTTTGGAAGGGACATCCTGCGTGACACTGCAGTGCCACTCCTAGATGGGCCCGGTGTTTGTGTCGGCCACTAGGGTCGCTAATCTTACTCACACAGCTACCTCATTGCGCCTCTTTTTTTCTTTGCGTCATGTGCTGTTTGGGGAGGGTTTTTTGGAAGGGACATCCTGCGTGACACTGCAGTGCCACTCCTAGATGGGCCCGGTGTTTGTGTCGGCCACTAGGGTCGCTTATCTTACTCACACAGCGACCTCGGTGCAAATTTTAGGACTAAAAATAATATTGTGAGGTGTGAGGTATTCAGAATAGACTGAAAATGAGTGTAAATTATGGTTTTTGAGGTTAATAATACTTTGGGATCAAAATGACCCCCAAATTCTATGATTTAAGCTGTTTTTTAGTGTTTTTTGAAAAAAACACCCGAATCCAAAACACACCCGAATCCGACAAAAAAAATTCGGTGAGGTTTTGCCAAAACGCGTTCGAACCCAAAACACGGCCGCGGAACCGAACCCAAAACCAAAACACAAAACTCGAAAAATTTCAGGCGCTCATCTCTAGTGTATATAAGTGTATATCTGCGTGTTTACGTGTTTGTTTATATGTATATGTCTGTGTATATATCTGTGTATATGTGTGTATATGTGTGTGTTTATGTATGTCTGTGCCTATATACGTGTGAATATATATATATATATATATATATATATGTATAAATATTCTCAATAAGTCAATCAGCGGCACTCAGAGACTGGAAACAACTCGCAGAAAAGAATAAAGTGCTAGGTGCTTTTAATCCATATAGGCAATAAAGTGGTCCAATGTTTTGGGGCGTGGACGCCCCTTTGTCAAGGTGAATAAATACAGAGTGAATCAAAAACAAACAGGGTGTTACCTTTGTAGTGAAGAAGACCCGCCGGCGGGAGAGGCAGCAATTTCCGGGGGAGCCTTGCGCTTCCGTCCCGGTGTGTGTGATGTGGGAGCGCCTCGGTCACGTGATGGTCCTACGCGTCACTGGATTCCGGCGGTGCCATGGCAACCACGCAAGCTAGTGTTGTCATGGCTACCCGGCGCTCGGCGGTGTCCTGATCGCGGGGGTCACGGGAACTGGGCTGTGAAAGGAGACAAATGCATGATTAAAAAAAGCTTAAGAAGAAACAATGTGTAACAATAAAGGCATACTATGTAATGTACAGTATAAAGTGCTGCATAAACACCGGAACCTGTAGTGGATTCAATATACTGTACAGTGCAGAATACCTAAATGTTAATTTATAAATGCCTACAAAAATAAAATGCAGGAACCTTAATCTTAATAATATTATTCTCATAGCAGATTCTGCTGAATGCATAAATGAGAAGGAAAAAGGATGCATAAATGTAAAGGCATTATAGGCGGCATATATGGCATGTCATCCACAGATAGATGGATGCAATAGTTCCAGGGGGAGAGTTTAGAATACGCTCCATTGTATTCTGTCATTGAGGCCTTGGGTCTCACAGTGTCCAACTTGAACATCCAGCTAGCTTCTCGTTTAAGCAGGGTACCTGCCCGGTCTCCACCTCGTAGACTGCTGGGAATGTGGTCAATGATTTGGAAGTTCAGTTCATTAAGAGAGTGTTGTTTTTCTGCGTAGTGTACATATATATATATATATATATATATAGCGCACTATTCCAGCCCATCTCCATATTCCTGGATAGTCTTCTCCAGCCACTCATCAGTCAACAACCTAATCACATTAAGGACACTACTAGTTTCCTCAAACAGCTTAAAGCTGTCGGCAGTATACCCATGGGGACTATCATCTGTACTGTAGATATTTGCAGTCTTTATACGAGCATACCGCACGACAAAGGACTAATAGCTATGAAATCATTCCTAATTCAAACCCAAATGCGAAGTTTGGATCATACGTTATTTCTTAAACTGTTAGAACTAACGTTAACCCGTAATTATTTTTTGTTCGACGGGAGATTCTACCGCCAAGTAAGCGGTTGCTCAATGGGAAGCAACGTTTCCCCTTCTTTTGCTAACGTGTTCATGCTGATGGAGGAACAATTAATGTTATTCAAGAGTGGCGAATTTACTAAATATATTATACACTACTCCAGGTATATAGACAATGTTTTCATACTGTGGTCTGGAGGTAAAGAAAAATGTGATGCCTTTATCATGTCCATTAATAACAGGGATTCACCCATTAAGGTCACAGCTCAAAGCGATTCCAGTAAGTTGAATTATCTGGACGTGAACGTGATCATTAAAGACAGCGTGATACACACAGAGGTATATCATAAACCCACCGATAAAAATACTTTGCTGCGTTACAACAGCCATCACCCAGTAGCCCTCAAAAGAGGACTACCCAAGTCACAATACATTAGGGCAGCTAGCATCACCTGCGACCCCGGCAAACTTAAAGGCGCATTGACCGATGTAACCAAACGGTTTGAGAGCAGAGGATACAAAGTGGGACCCCTTCGCGAACACGAGCAACAAGTAGCAGCTATGAACAGGGAAGACCTCCTGAAACAAAAAACAGAAGTGATCAGCAGATTTTACCCTTTGTGTCTAAATATACTACTTTTAGTCCAGTCGTTCCTCGAGCACTCAAGGCCCTGTGGCCAATAGTGGCGACGGACAAGAATTTAACCACGCTACGTAAGAAACGACCCATGATGTGTCATTTGAAGGGAAAAAGCATTAAAGACTTTGTGGTCCATGCTGACATCACATGATTTGATCTGATACCTGTCACCAACTTTCTGACAAAGCCAGCGGGTTGCTACAAATGCTTAGGTTGTGAGACATGTAAATACATGACCCCGGGTTCCACTTTCACCTCCAGCTCCACAGGCAGGGTGTACAAGATACGCCATGTGCTTACATGCACAACTACTTTTATTGTTTACTTGATCACCTGCCCCTGTAAGAACCAATATGTAGGCAAAACCATACGTAATGCCAGGGAACGCTTTGCATTACACAGATCTGCTGTCAAAGCTGCATTGGTTCATAAGAAATCTGAACAACCTGTGGCGAGACACTACGCAGGAAAACAACATTCTCTTAATGAACTGAACTTCCAAATCATTGACCACATTCCCAGCAGTCTACGAGGTGGAGACCGGGCAGGTACCCTGCTTAAACGAGAAGCTAGCTGGATGTTCAAGTTGGACACTGTGAGACCCAAGGGCCTCAATGACAGAATACAATGGAGCGTATTCTAAACTCTCCCCCTGGAACTATTGCAACCATCTGTGGATGACATGCCATGCCATATATGCCACCTATAATGCCTTTAAATTTATGCATCCTTTTTCCTTCTCATTTATGCATCCAGCAGAATCTGCTATGAGAATAATATTATTAAGATTAAGGTTCCTGCATTTTATTTTGGTAGGCATTTATAAATTAACATTTAGGTATTCTGCACTGTACAGTATATTGAATCCACTACAGGTTCCGGTGTTTATGCAGCACTTTATACTGTACATTACATAGTATGCCTTTATTGTTACACATTGTTTCTTCTTAAGCTTTTTTTAATCATGCATTTGTCTCCTTTCACAGCCCGGTTCCCGTGACCCCCGCGATCAGGACACCGCCGAGCGCCGGGTAGCCATGACAACACTAGCTTGCGTGGTTGCCATGGCACCGCCGGAATCCAGTGACGCGTAGGACCATCACGTGACCGAGGCGCTCCCACGTCACACACACCGGAACGGAAGCGCAAGGCTCCCCCGGACACTGCTGCCTCTCCCACCGGCGGGTCTTCTTCACTACAAAGGTAACACCCTGTTTGTTTTTGATTCCCGAAACGTTGGACCACTTTATTGCCTATATGGATTAAAAGCACCTAGCACTTTATTCTTTTCTGCGTGTTGTTTCCAGTCTCTGAGTGCCGCTGATTGACTTATTGAGAATATTTGGATGTACGTTCCAGAGGGCACCGGAGCAATACATTATACCTTGTGGAGAGTGCCGATCGATCCACCAGTATATATATATATGTGTGTGTGTGTGTGTGGTGGTGGTGGTGGTGGTGGTGGTGGTGGTGGTGGTGGGGGACAGGGACGCTGTGACATGACCCTGCTCCGGGTGTCATGTCTCCACACTACGCCTCTGGGTACTGCCCACATAACTTTCAGAAGCATTCATATCTAATTACATCCCGTCAGGACTGTCTTTGCAATCCGGTGCGACCACTATGCTTTAGATAGTGCCTATCCTTGTGTATTCTTACTATTTCCCTATAGAATGTAAGCTTGCAAGCAGGGCCTTCCTAGCTCTATGACTGTCTGTTATTACCCAGTTTGTCTTATCACTGTTGTTTCCAATTGTAGTGCAAAGGAATATGCAGCGCTATATAAGAAACTATAAATAAATAAATGAAAACATATGAAATATAAATAAAATATCACAATTTGAAAGTACCTGAAAGAAATACAGGGATTGATAGATCAAGGATAGGAAAGACAGAAAAAAAAATGGATGAAAATGAAAGCAGAAAAGAAATTGAAAGACAAATAGAGGAGATACATTAGAGAAATGTAATAGAAACACAATAACAATTGTTTAAGCACAAAATAGATAATTATAATAGTAGGTGGAAATCACACAGAAATTAGAAAGGCAATACAAGACAAATACTGCAGGAAACATAAAACGTTAAACAAAAAGCAACAAAAATCATTTAATTAGATTCCCAATCTACAGTACCAATGGTGAACACAGTAATGTATTCATATACAGGCTTACATAATACAATATGTAAATCTACAATGCCATGTGATTTAATATAATAAACTGCAAATAAAATATAGTGAATTTAACCATAGTGACTTTCAAGAGGGCAAAAATGTAAAATAAAATTTTAATTAAATCTTGGCCAACCATAGGATAATACACATTTTCTCTCTTTCATGTGATTCATACATATTTTAAATATTTTTTTTATTTGCTGAATAAATTGTGTCCCTACCCTATAATTAAAATTTTATTAGCAAAAAAATTACGTGTTTAATATACTAATTATTCCTTAGTGCACAAATAATAAACTGTCCTCTTTTTCTATTTATCAATGGAATATGCATTATTCACAGGAGAACTAATTGGACTAATCAATAAATGAGACGCTCTGAAAGATATATATTTTGCTGATTGATTGACAGGTTCATGGTTGTAAATATTGACAACCTCCATAAATTGCAGCTGCAGTCCCTGGGAAGTAACTTTGTTCATTGATGACATTTTATAAGGAGTCATATGTATACAGCGGCTGTACGGGTGGTGTAATTGTTAGCATTACTGCCTCACAGCACTGAGGTCATGGGTTCAATTCCCACCTTGACCCTAACTGTGTGGAGTTTGTATATTTTCCCCATACTTGCGTGGGTTTCCTCCCACAATCCAAAAATATACTTTTAGGTTATTTGGCTCCCAACAAAAATTAACCCTAGTGTGAATGTGTGAGTGTATGTACATGCGATAGGAAATATAGATTGTTAGCTCCACTGGGGCAGGGACTGATGTGAATTGCCAAATATGCTCTGTAAAATGCTGCTGGATATGTGTGCGCTATATAAATAACTGATGATAATAATAATAATAATAAATACCATCTACACAGCCCAGTATTGTGACATATTTCAACTTAACCATCATATAACATTTTAATAACTTAGGGAAGAATTTACTTAACAGCAGTTTGGGTGATTTCTGGAAAACCATAGTTCTATAAAACAGTCCACTACACATCACAGTCCCAATTTTTCAATGTAAAAAATAGAAACCGCCCATTTAATCAAGTCATGGTTTTGTAAGCCACTGTAAATTTGATGTCTAAATCGCCCCCAAAAATCAGGTGGCTATTACAAAAGGGAGCTTTTAGTCTTGCTGTTTAAGCTGTCTACCCAATCAGAAGGTGAGGGACCCAATACTCCTATAAGGGCAATCATTATGTACTGAATAATGATGAAAATATAATTAATCCTTTTCTTATCTGAACAATACAATTTTATGAATATATTAGGTAGCAAAATGAATGTTTATTTTTCCATTAAGAGAGCAATATTGGGAAATATGAATTGTTCTATGGTGTACAGTTTTCCCTTTTTATGACAGAGGAAACTTTATTATTTTATGATGTGTGTACGATGTGTAATCAGCAAGATTTCTGATGCATTTTGGGTTGCAAAATTGTTTAGGAATTTTAGCAAAATGGAGTTATTTAAAATAGGTCTCATCTAGGAGAAGAAATCTTGTTATTCATTTGTGACTGTTAGAATTTACTACAGACATAACATAAGTGGACACATTTATCCTGCCCTGTTGACACACAACATATACTGTATAAGTCATTCAATTTGTCATTGAACTCCAGTAATATCATTATGTGTCCCAAGGGAGAATTCATTATAATGGAAAATTGCCAGTGTGAATCCAGCAGAACTTATGTTTAGAGTTGTCAGCAATTTCACATTGTAAAGAAATTGGCAGTCTAATTTAGAACAGCATTAGAAGGTTACTATAGGAAATTATATTTAATTTAAAGTTAGAATCAATTTTAACATTACCTTTCTACTCATGTAGTGTTAGACACATTTAACATAAAAATGCACGAGTAAAATTTGTCAGACAAAAAAGACACAAGGCCAGATGTAATGGAGTGCGAAATGGCCGGAGCCTGAGATTCTGATGTAAACATGTCCATTTTAAAGCTATTAACTTGAGTCTCTTAAAAATAGAAAGCAAGTAAATTAATTGTTTGAGCTATATATATAGTTTAAGTAATAAACTTGGTGATCTCTGAGAACCTTCTATTTTCTCGCTCACTGACTCATCACTAATTCTCTTACTTCCCGATATGTTAGGAAGCTGAAATTTAACATAGGTATTCTTCAGGTGGGAAATAGGAAAACTACGTTATTAGAATTTTAATAAACCTCCCCTCAAGGGGATGAACAGGGGATTGACATAGTAATGGCTTGCGTTGTGTGAATGATAACACCCAAAAGGACAATTGGATAAAAATTTGGATTGCACCTCCACTGGGTAGAATTTAATAAACTACAAAAATGGTCCCGTCACTTTTTACCATATCTACTACGGGTGCTCCTCCGGTAACGCCAAGAAACATTGATTAATATTTGCTTATATTAAGACGTTTCAAATTTCCATCTCTATAGATTTACCAAATTTGTTAACACTCGTGTATGTTTACAACCGTGAAAATCAGAAACTCCCATGCAAAAAATGGTTAGAAATGCTAGTATATATATATATATATATATATATATATATACATACACACACACACACACACACACACATATATATATATATATATATACATATTACTAGTTACAAAATAAAGAGCGTGATGGTTATACTTAACTTACTATATTAGCATACCCATTATACAATTGGAGTGGGTACAGATCCTCCAATAAAGTTAATCTGCAAATCAGACATGAAGTGCATTGAAAACAGTGGCGGCTAATGCCCTGAGCTGCAGTGCCGATCAAAGACTGAAGGGGGGCTGCCAGCCAGCCAGCAAATGTAAGCATACATGTCAAGTTGTATGTACCATGTGTGCTGGCTTCCTTACCAGAGCCGGCCCTGGGCATGGGCAGACTAGGCAAATGGCTAGGGCATTTGTAATGCCTGGGGGCACAAGCAGCTTCTGCTGATTAAAATGATATGCGGCATGCCTATATTCTGTGCATGACTGTGGCTGTATCTGCATATGAAATGCTACATTACGGTGTATTCTTGGATATCACTGTAACGTAGTATTTCATATGCAGATTCAGCCACAGTTGCACACAGAATATAGGCATGCCACATATCAATTTAATCAGCAGAAGCTGCTTGTGCATCCTAGTCACATAGCAACACAAATACGACACATTTTTAGCAAAAAAAGGTGCCTGATGTTAACAGAGCTGGACTAGAGCTTCCAGCTGACTCACTCCAGGCATCTCCTGCTGCATAGCATATTGATGCATGATGTCTGAGGACACATCTGTTGTCCAAGCAGAGGCAGAGGTCACAGTGTTAGTGGCCTTGTGACTGCTCTGTGTGGGTGGATTGGTTGTGTACTAGTGTTCGGTGTAAAGTACATTATGTGTGTCATGTGTATAAATGAATTAATAATGTGCGGCATATGTGTACGGTGCATTATGTGTGTCATTATGTCTAAGGGACATTAATAATGTGTGGCATATCTGTAAGGGACATTATGTGAATAAGGGCATTAATAAAGGTTGGCATTATGTGTAAGGTGCATTATGTTTCTAAGGACATTAATAATTTGTGTCACATTTGTAAGGGGCATTACTGTGTGGCATTATGAGTACAAGGTTCTCTACTGTGTGGTGTAACTTATAGAAAGGGCACTACTGTGTGATCTAATGTGAATAAAGAGCCAATATGGTGCCGTGTAATGTTAATAAGGAACAATTCAGTGTGATGTAAGGTGAATAAAGGGCACTACTGTGAAGAGTAACGTATATAAGCTAACGTGGTACTATTGTGTGATGTAACGTGAATAAGGGACACTGTCACGTGATAAAATGTGTATAAAGTTGCACTACTATATGGTGTAATTTGAATTGGGGGTACTATTGTGTGGCAATGCACCTTACCAGCAAGAACACACCCCTTTTTGGCTGTGAGCCAAATGTGCACACTGTTCCTATTTAAAATATAATGAGGACTGCTATAGGTGAGGGGAGATGGTGCTAGGAAAGGGGTGCAGGGTCAGAGGCTAACCTAGCGGCGGTGCTAGGGGGTACCAGCCAAAATCTTACCTAGGGCATCATATTGGTTAGAGCCAGCTCTGTTCCTTACCCAGTGAACAGCAGCTAAAGCAGCATGGGACACAGTCTAGAGTGCATTCACAGGTATCTGGGGAAATGGCACAGTGGCCATTTTCCCAGTGATTTTCCTAATGCACATGTGCAAAATACAAGGAAAATGGCCATCCGATGATTTGTGAAGCACTTCTGCCACCAGCGTGGGATTTTGGAAGGGTAAGTATTAAATAAATGGGTGCAGGGTGCGCGGTGCGGATCCCCCTGGACTCAGGGGCCTGGATGCACCACACGCCTTTTACCAGTATAACTTTACCACTGGTGCACTCATGTTACTCAGCCTGGAATTCTGAGCAGTGTGGATGTTCTGTACAACCAAATGAATAAACTGTACTGTTGCTTGAGAACTTCAGGCTTAACAGTAAGTAGGATTCTACTTGCCCTGGAAAACATGAGGTGCGAAAAACATTTCTCTGACGTCCTAGTGGATGCTGGGGACTCCGTCAGGACCATGGGGATTAGCGGCTCCGCAGGAGACAGGGCACAAAAATAAAGCTTTAGGATCAGGTGGTGTGCACTGGCTCCTCCCCCTATGACCCTCCTCCAAGCCTCAGTTAGGTTTTTGTGCCCGTCCGAGCAGGGTGCAATCTAGGTGGCTCTCCAAAAGAGCTGCTTAGAAAAAGTTTTTAGGTTTTTTATTTTACAGTGAGTCCTGCTGGCAACAGGCTCACTGCAACGAGGGACTTAGGGGAGAAGAAGTGAACTCACCTGCGTGCAGGATGGATTGGCTTCTTAGGCTACTGGACACCATTAGCTCCAGAGGGATCGAACACAGGCAGGGCCGTCTTAACAGTAGTGTGGGCCCCTGGGCAAAGCAACGCACTGGGGCCCCTACCCATCCTCAAGAAGTAGGGGTGGGGGGTGCTATCAGTGGCAGCGGGCGGTAGGGGATGATCTATCTTCCGCTAAGCATGTAGAACCTGGAGCAGTAATTTCTGCTAATTACTCCTTTACTGCACAGATGGGGCAGGAGGGAGAACACTAAACTGTAGAATGGGGCATTGTGCTGGATGAAGTGGCCCTGGTACATGACTTTCAGGGTGGTAGGGGGTGTTTAATACGTAGAGGAAGAGTGGATGGTGTGCGGCTTAATATTTATCATTTTCTGGTGGGAGGGCAGCTTGCTTGACTGCAGATATCTCAAGTTCCTGGTAATAGATTTCTTAGCTTTTAATAGGATAAAAAACTATAGAGACCCACCTTTCAGGAGGTGCTGGGGACTTGTAGATCAGAGTTCAGGAACTAGAGCAGTCCTCCAATGAAAATATAAAACTGCATACCAGGCGTGTGGAGCTGGAGCAGGGACCAGCTGCTTGAAGGCGGATATCACTGGTTCTGGGCATAGTAGGGCCAAGTTGCCATTGTCCACTGAAAGGGGAGAGTCCCAGCATTTGGAGTATACCCTCGGAAAAACTCTATGTCAGACAGAACCTAAGATATCTGGCTTGGAAGAGCAACTTACAGGCTTGGATGGGGACCACTGCTTTGAAGTCGGATATCTCTGGTTTCCTAGGGCCGATTTTCAAAAATCTGGTACCCCTGGAAATAGGGGACCCTCAGCTATTAGCCTAGGGCCCTTATACTCATGGGGCCCTTGGGCAAGAGCCCATTGAGCCCATACGAAAAGACGGCCCTAAACACAGGCCCAGCCATGGAGTCCGGTTCCGGAGCCGCGCCGCCGACCCCCTTGCAGATGCCGAAAAGTGAAGAGGTCCAGAAACCGGCGGCAGAAGACTTTTCAGTCTTCATGAGGTAGCGCACAGCACTGCAGCTGTGCGCCATTGTTGTCACACACTTCACACCAGCGGTCACTGAGGGTGCAGGGCGCTGTGGGGGGCGCCCTGGGCAGCAATGAAATACCTATACTGGCTAAAAGATACATCACATATAGCCCCTGGGGCTATATGGATGTATTTAACCCCTGCCAGGTCTCAGAAAAACGGGAGAAGAAGCCCGCCGAAAAGGGGGCGGGGCCTGTTCTCCTCAGCACACAGCGCCATTTTCCCTCACAGAAATGCTGGTGGGAAGGCTCCCAGGCTCTCCCCTGCACTGCACTACAGAAACAGGGTTAAAACAGAGAGGGGGGCACTTATTTGGCGATATGATTATATATATTAAGATGCTATAAGGGAAAAACACTTATATAAAGGTTGTCCCTGTATAATTATAGCGTTTTGGTGTGTGCTGGCAAACTCTCCCTCTGTCTCTCCAAAGGGCTAGTGGGGTCCTGTCCTCTATCAGAGCATTCCCTGTGTGTGTGCTGTGTGTCGGTACGTGTGTGTCGACATGTATGAGGACGATGTTGGTGAGGAGGCGGAGCAATTGCCTGTAATGGTGATGTCACTCTCTAGGGAGTCGACACCGGAATGGATGGCTTATTTAAGGAATTACGTGATAATGTCAACACGCTGCAAGGTCGGTTGACGACATGAGACGGCCGGCAAACCAATTAGTAACTGTCCAGGAGTCTCAAACACCGTCAGGGGCGTTAAAACGTCTTTTTACCTCAGTCGGTCGACACAGACACAGACACGGACACTGACTCCAGTGTCGACGGTGAAGAAACAAACGTATTTTTCTTTTAGGGCCACACGTTACTTGTTAAGGGCAATGAAGGAGGTGTTACATATTTCTGATACTACAAGTACCACAAAAAAGGGTATTTTGTGGAGTGTGAAAAAACTACCTGTAGTTTTTCCTGAATCAGATAAATTAAATGAAGTGTGTGATGATGCGTGGGTTTCCCCCAATAGAAAATTATTGGCGGTATACCCTTTCCCGCCAGAAGTTAGGGCGCGTTGGGAAACACCCCTTAGGGTGGATAAGGCGCTCACACGCTTATCAAAACAAGTGGCGGTACCGTCTCCAGATAGGGCCGCCCTCAAGGAGCCAGCTGATAGGAGGCTGGAAAATATCCTAAAAAGTATATACACACATACTGGTGTTATACTGCGACCAGCGATCGCCTCAGCCTGGATGTGCAGCGCTGGGGTGGCTTGGTCGGATTCCCTGACTGAAAATATTGATACCCTTGACAGGGACAGTATTTTACTGACTATAGAGCATTTAAAGGATGCATTTCTATATATGCGAGATGCACAGAGGGATATTTGCACTCTGGCATCAAGAGTAAGTGCGATGTCCATATCTGCCAGAAGTTGTTTATGGACACGACAGTGGTCAGGTGATGCAGATTCCAAACGGCACATGGAAGTATTGCCGTATAAAGGAGAGAAAGACAACGTCTTTTCAGCCTCAGTCCTTTCGTCCCCATAAGGGCAAGCGGTCAAAAGGCCAGTCATATCTGCCATGGGATAGAGGAAAGGGAAGAAGACTGCAGCAGGCAGCCCATTCCCAGGAACAGAAGCCCTCCACCGCTTCTGCCAAGTCCTCAGCATGACGCTGGGGCCGTACAAGTGGACTCAGGTGCGGTGGGGGGTCATCTCAAGAGTTTCAGCACGCAGTGGGCTCACTCGCAAGTGGACCCCTGGATCCTACAAGTAGTATCCCAGGGGTACAGATTGGAAGTTCGAGACGTCTCCCCCTCGCAGGTTCCTGAAGTCTGCTTTACCAACGTCTCCCTCCGACAGGGAGGCAGTAGTGGAAACAATTCACAAGCTGTATTCCCAGCAGGTGATAATCAAAGTACCCCTCCTACAACAAGGAAAGGGGTATTATTCCACACTATATTGTGGTACTGAAGCCAGACGGCTCGGTGAGACCTATTCTAAATCTGAAATATTTGAACACTTACATAAAAAGGTTCAAATCAAGATGGAGTCACTCAGAGCAGTGATAGCGAACCAGGAAAAAGGGGACTATATGGTGTCCCGGGACAGATGCTTACCTCCATGTCCCAATTTGCCCTTCTCACCAAGGGTACCTCAGGTTCGTGGTACAGAACTGTCACTATCAGTTTCGGACGCTGCCGGTTGGATTGTCCACGGCACCCCGGGTCCTTACCAAGGTAATGGCCGAAATGATGATTCTTCTTCAAAGAAAATGGACGATCTCCTGATAAGGGCAAGGTCCAGAGAACAGTTGGAGGTCGGAGTAGCACTATCTCAAGTAGTTCTATGACAGCACGGGTGGATTCTAAATATTCCAAAACCGCAGCTGTTTCCGACGACACGTCTGCTGTTCCTAGGGATGATTCTGGACACAGTCCAGAAAAAGGTGTTTCTCCCGGAGAAGAAAGCCAGGGAGTTATCCGAGCTAGTCAGGAACCTCCTAAAACCAGGAAAAGTGTCAGTGCATCATTGCACAAGGGTCCTGGGAAAAATGGTGGCTTCTTACGAAGCGATTCCATTCGGCAGATTTCACGCAAGAACTTTTCAGTGGGATCTGCTGGACAAATGGTCCGGATCGCATCTGCAGATGCATCAGCGGATAACCTTATCGCCACGGACAAGGGTGTCTCTTCTGTGTTGGTTGCAGAGTGCTCATCTGTTAGAGGGCCGCAGATTCGGCATACAGGACTGGGTCCTGGTGACCACGGATGCCAGTCTGAGAGGCTGGGGAGCGGTCACACAGGGAAGAAACTTCCAGGGAGTATGGTCAAGCCTGAAGATGTCTCTTCACATAAATATACTGGAGCTAAGAGCGATTTACAATGCTCTAAGCCTGGCAAAACCCCCTGCTTCAGGGTCAGCCGGTGTTGATCCAGTCGGACAACATCACGGCAGTCGCCCACGTAAACAGACAGGGCAGCACAAGAAGCAGGAGAGCAATGGCAGAAGCTGCAAGGATTCTTCGCTGGGCGGAAGATCATGCGATAGCACTGTCAGCAGTGTTCATTCCGGGAGTGGACAACTGGGAAGCAGACTTCCTCAGCAGACACGATCTACACCCGGGAGAGTGGGGACTTCATCCAGAAGTCTTCCACATGATTGTGAACCGTTGGGAAAAACCAAAGGTGGATATGATGGCGTCTCGCCTCAACAAAAAACTGGACAGGTATTGCGCCAGGTCAAGAGACCCTCAGGCAATAGCTGTGGACGCTCTGGTAACACCGTGGGTGTTCCAGTCAGTGTATGTGTTTCCTCCTCTGCCTCTCATACCAAAAGTACTGAGAATTATACGGCAAAGGGGAGTAAGAACGATACTTGTGGCTCCGGATTGGCCAAGAAGAACTTGGTACCCGGAACTTCAGGAGATGCTCACGGAAGATCCGTGGCCTCTACCTCTAAGACGGGACCTGCTTCAGCAGGGACCGTGTCTATTCCAAGACTTACCGCGGCTGCGTTTGACGGCATGGCGGTTGAACGCCGAATTCTAAGGGAAAAAGGCATTCCGGAAGAGGTCATTCCTACACTGGTAAAAGCCAGGAAGGAGGTGACTGCACAACATTATCACCGCATTTGGAGAAAATATGTTGCGTGGTGTGAGGCCAGGAAGGCCCCCACGGAGGAATTTCAATTGGGTCGATTCCTACATTTCCTGCAAACAGGATTGTCTATGGGCCTCAAATTGGGGTCCATTAAGGTTCAAATTTCGGCCCTGTCGATTTTCTTCCAGAAAGAATTGGCTTCAGTTCCTGAAGTCCAGACTTTTGTAAAAGGAGTACTACATATACAGCCCCGGTTGTGCCCCCAGTGGCTCCGTGGGACCTTAATGTAGTTTGGATTTTCTCAAATCCCATTGGTTTGAGCCACTCAAATCGGTGGATTTGAAATATCTTACATGGAAAGTAACCATGCTACTGGCCCTGGCTTCAGCCAGGAGAGTGTCAGAATTGGCGGCTTTATCGTATAAAAGCCCATATCTGATTTTCCATTCGGACAGGGCAGAACTGCGGAAGCGTCCTCAGTTTCTGCCTAAGGAGGTGTCAGCGTTTCACCTGAACCAGCCTATTGTGGTGCCTGCGGCTACTAGCGATTTGGAGGATTCCAAGTTGCTGGACGTTGTCAGGGCATTGAAAATATATATTTCAAGGACGGCTGGAGTCAGAAAATCTGACTCGCTGTTTATACTGTATGCACCCAACAAGCTGGGTGCTCCTGCTTCTAAGCAGACGTTTGCTCGTTGGATTTGTAGCACAATTCAACTTGCACATTCTGTGGCAGGCCTGCCACAGCCTAAATCTGTCAAGGCCCATTCCACAAGGAAGGTGGGCTCATCCTGGGCGGCTGCCCGAGGGGTCTCGGCATTACAACTCTGCCGAGCAGCTACGTGGTCGGGGGAGAACACGTTTGTAAAATTCTACAAATTTGATACCCTGGCTAAAGAGGACCTGGAGTTCTCTCATTCGGTGCTGCAGAGTCATCCGCACTCTCCCGCCCGTTTGGGAGCTTTGGTATAATCCCCATGGTCCTGACGGAGTCCCCAGCATCCACTAGGACGTCAGAGAAAATAAGATTTTACTTACCGATAAATCTATTTCTCGTAGTCCGTAGTGGATGCTGGGCGCCCATCCCAAGTGCGGATTGTCTGCAATACTTGTACATAGTTATTGTTACAAAAAAATCGGGTTGTTATTATTGTGAGCCGTCTGTTCAGAGGCTCCTACGTTTGTCATACTGTTAACTGGGTTCAGATCACAAGTTGTACGGTGTGATTGGTGTGGCTGGTATGAGTCTTACCCGGGATTCAAAATCCTTCCTTATTGTGTACGCTCGTCCGGGCACAGTATCCTAACTGAGGCTTGGAGGAGGGTCATAGGGGGAGGAGCCAGTGCACACCACCTGATCCTAAAGCTTTATTTTTGTGCCCTGTCTCCTGCGGAGCCGCTAATCCCCATGGTCCTGACGGAGTCCCCAGCATCCACTACGGACTACGAGAAATAGATTTATCGGTAAGTAAAATCTTATTTTTTGTTTTTCGGAATTTTTCCCGATGTTTCACCGATTTTTGTTTTAACAGGCTATCCAGATTGATCGCCTATAAAAATAATGCCCTTTCTCCTGAAAACACACAGGTTCAGTGAAACCTGTGTGTTTTTGGTAGAAACAGCCCCGTTTTCTCAGAAAAACGGGGCTGTTTCTGGGAATTTGGTTTCGCCTGCCTGAGGCAGCAAAACAAAATCCCCGATGACCGGGACAACCTGCAGTGTCCCATACCCACTGCAGAAGCAGCAGGCTGGGACTGCAGGCAAAGGTGCCATGGCCTGGAAGCTGCCCGCTGATTTAGCTGCCAGAGCTGAACACTCTTGACGGGTCACTACCGCTGGTCCTGCGCGGCACACGTTCCCATCCACGGCAACACTCCCCACTGCTACCGCTGCTGCCAGAACCCATCGCTCTGGGGGAAGTCTGCGCAGCACCGCTGCCTTGATCACTGCTAGCTTCTGGCTGAGTTTCTTGTTACTGTTGAGTGGGGAGAAGTTGTCTCCCTGCCAGGTTGCATGTGGCTGATGTGTACAGCTGGAGGTCTCTATCTGGCAACTACACTCCTGGTCCGGATGGCGGTCTCGATGCAGATGCTGCAGCTCTTCCCCCGGCGTGATTCGAGCCGGAGCAATCAGCATGGAAGCAGCTCCCTCTTCCCCTGCTGGCTGGCGATCCCAGCCGGAGAGAGCTGCGTGTACGATCCTGGCTGGGGCAGCGATATAAGAGGGGCTCGAGCATGAGCGGTGGCTTATCAGGGGTAATAGGATAACCCACGGTGCAACAATTAGCCCCAGTAAATTACCAGGGCTAATTGGATATCCCCATAAGTTTTGACCTGATCAACACACACTTAAATATCTGAGGTGGCAGGCAGTAACCAGTGAAATACATTATATCATGGAAAACCCTAATATTTATTCATTTATAAACTATTATCTGGTAACAAACTTATATGAATAAAACAAAAATGAGTTTAAATAAACTCTCAAATGTTGGAGCAGTCTCTTTTTATATTTTGGACATAGAAGTCCGACTAAAAAGAGTATTCTACAACTAAGGACCCTCATCACTAATAATATTTGGAACTACAAATATTTGGACAGGTCCATCTGCAAGTGAGCCCACACCAGAGTTTACCCATCATCCTCTACATATTGGCCCTCATTCAAGTTGTTCGCTCGCTAGCAGTTTTTAGTAGCCGTGCAAACGCTAAGCCGACGCCCTCTGGGAGTGTATCTTAGCTTAGCAGAAGTGCGAACGAAAGGATCGCAGTGCGGCTACAAAAATATTTTCGAGCAGTTTCAGAGTAGCTCCAGACCTACTCCTAGCTTGCGATCACTTCAGACTATTTAGTTCCTGTTTTGATGTCACGAACATGCCCTGCATTCGGCCAGCCACACCTGCGTTTCCCCAGGCACGCCTGCGTTTGTATCTGACACGCCTGCGTTTTTCCACACACTCCCAGAAAATGGTCAGTTACCACCCAGAAACGCCCACTTCATGTCAATCACTCTGCGGCCAGCAGTGCGACTGAAAAGCTTCGCTAGACCTTGTGTGAAACTACTTTGGCTGATGTGAAAGTACGTCACGTGTGCGCATTGCGCCGCATACGCATGCGCAGAAGTGCCGTTTTTTTTACTAAACGCTGCGCTGCGACCGAAAACAGCTAGCGGACAACTCGGAAATACCACCATTATGCGGAGCTTTACAAAAAATATTGTAGTTATTCGCAGCAGTGGAACATATGATCTATATTCCCTAACTCATGGTCACTAATAAACACTAGTTTTTGTCAGAAGCCAATTAACATAACATAAAAAAACATGACTAGTATAACCCAGTAATAAGCTATAGCTAATAAAAATACTAAATAAAATTACAGTAGTAGTTTTCTGTATTCAGCAAGATAGGTCCTGATTGCTTTCTGGCACTTTTGATCTCAGTATGTGTTGCACCACTTGTAACTGAATACCACTTGTGGGTCATTAGAACCTGGGGACATCCACCTAATGTCAATCAAACTGATGGGGGAATTAAGAACTGATTGGGCAGGAACCGGCTTCCTCCGCATTCTCTATCAGAAATCATTCTTCACTCTTTGGATGGGAAATTCAATTAGTTTCAACAAAATCTTTTAACATTGATTCCTCTTTTTTCACAGGTATTATTCTCCAGGCCACAGAGTAAAAGTAGTAGCACAGTGGTTGATCTGCTTTAGAAACTTTCAGATTTGACAGACACAATTACATACTGTATTATTCAGTATCTAATGTTTGTATGACAACAGTTTAAATGTTACATTCCTACATTGTCTTCCTCTCCTTGAAATTGTTCCTCATGGTAGTAGCTAATTAGTATAATTTAAGATTGAGGGATGGAAGTACACTAATATATTAGAATGTATTCTTTTCTCTATCGTCCTAGTGGATGCTGGGGTTCCTGAAAGGACCATGGGGAATAGCGGCTCCGCAGGAGACAGGGCACAAAAAGTAAAGCTTTTCCAGATCAGGTGGTGTGCACTGGCTCCTCCCCCTATGACCCTCCTCCAGACTCCAGTTAGATTTTTGTGCCCGGCCGAGAAGGGTGCAATCTAGGTGGCTCTCCTAAAGAGCTGCTTAGAAAAAGTTTAGCTTAGGTTTTTTATTTTACAGTGAGTCCTGCTGGCAACAGGATCACTGCAACGAGGGACTGAGGGGAGAAGAAGTGAACTCACCTGCGTGCAGGATGGATTGGCTTCTTGGCTACTGGACATCAGCTCCAGAGGGACGATCACAGGTACAGCCTGGATGGTCACCGGAGCCGCGCCGCCGGCCCCCTTGCAGATGCTGAAGTCAGAAGAGGTCCAGAATCGGCGGCTGAAGACTCCTGCAGTCTTCTAAAGGTAGCGCACAGCACTGCAGCTGTGCGCCATTTTCCTCTCAGCACACTTCACACGCAGTCACTGAGGGTGCAGGGCGCTGGGGGGGGGCGCCCTGGGAGGCAAATGTAACCTATATAAAGGCTAAAAATACCTCACATATAGCCCCCAGAGGCTATATGGAGATATTTAACCCCTGCCTGGATTCACTAAATAGCGGGAGACGAGCCCGCCGGAAAAGGGGCGGGGCCTATCTCCTCAGCACACGGCGCCATTTCCTCTCACAGCTCCGCTGGTCAGGACGGCTCCCAGGTCTCTCCCCTGCACTGCACTACAGAAACAGGGTAAAACAGAGAGGGGGGGCAAATTTATGGCGATATTTTGATATATATAAAGCAGCTATAAGGGAGCACTTATTATAAGGCTATCCCTGTTATATATAGCGCTTTTGGTGTGTGCTGGCAAACTCTCCCTCTGTCTCCCCAAAGGGCTAGTGGGTCCTGTCTTCGTTAGGAGCATTCCCTGTGTGTCTGCTGTGTGTCGGTACGTGTGTGTCGACATGTATGAGGACGATATTGGTGTGGAGGCGGAGCAATTGCCAAATATGAGGATGTCACCCCCTAGGGAGTCGACACCAGAATGGATGCCTTTATTTATGGAACTACGGGATAGTGTCAACACGCTAAAGCAGTCGTTTGACGACATGAGACGGCCGGACAATCAATTAGTGCCTGTCCAGGCGACTCAAACACCGTCAGGGGCTGTGAAACGCCCTTTGCCTCAGTCGGTCGACACAGACCCAGACACAGGCACTGACTCCAGTGGTGACGGTGACGAATCAACCGTATTTTCCAGTAGGGCCACACGTTATATGATTTTGGCAATGAAGGAGGCGTTACATTTAGCTGATACTACAGGTACCACTAAACAGGGTATTATGTGGGGTGTGAAAAAACTACCTATAGTTTTTCCTGAATCAGAAGAATTAAATGACGTGTGTAATGAAGCGTGGGTTGCCCCTGATAAAAAGCTGATAATTTCAAAGAAATTATTGGCATTATACCCTTTCCCGCCAGAGGTTAGGGAGCGCTGGGAAACACCTCCTAGGGTGGACAAGGCGCTAACACGCTTATCTAAACAAGTGGCGTTACCCTCTCCTGAGACGGCCGCACTTAAAGATCCATCAGATAGGAGGATGGAAAATATCCAAAAAAGTATATACACACATGCAGGTGTTATACTACGACCAGCTATAGCGACTGCCTGGATGTGCAGTGCTGGGGTAGTTTGGTCAGAGTCCCTGATTGAAAATATTGATACCCTGGACAGGGACAATATTTTACTGTCGTTAGAACAAATAAAGGATGCATTTCTTTATATGCGTGATGCACAGAGGGATATCTGCACACTGGCATCACGGGTAAGTGCTATGTCCATTTCGGCCAGAAGAGCTTTATGGACGCGACAGTGGACAGGCGATGCGGATTCAAAACGACATATGGAAGTTTTGCCGTATAAAGGGGAGGAGTTATTTGGAGTCGGTCTATCAGATTTGGTGGCCACGGCTACAGCCGGGAAATCCACCTTTCTACCTCAAGTCACTCCCCAACAGAAAAAGGCACCGACTTTTCAACCGCAGCCCTTTCGTTCCTTTAAAAATAAGAGAGCAAAGGGCTATTCATATCTGCCACGAGGCAGAGGTCGAGGGAAGAGACAGCAACAGGCAGCTCCTTCCCAGGAACAGAAGCCTTCCCCGGCTTCTACAAAAGCCTCAGCATGACGCTGGGGCTTCTCAAGCGGACTCGGGGACGGTGGGTGGTCGTCTCAAAAATTACAGCGCGCAGTGGGCTCACTCGCAGGTAGATCCCTGGATCCTGCAGATAATATCTCAGGGGTACAGGTTGGAATTAGAGACAGATCCACCTCGCCGTTTCCTGAAGTCTGCTTTACCAACGTCCCCCTCCGAAAGGGAGACGGTTTTGGAAGCCATTCACAAGCTGTACTCTCAGCAGGTGATAGTCAAGGTACCTCTTCTACAACAAGGGAAGGGGTATTATTCCACTCTTTTTGTGGTACCGAAGCCGGATGGCTCGGTAAGGCCTATTCTGAATCTGAAGTCCTTGAACCTGTACATAAAGAAGTTCAAGTTCAAGATGGAGTCACTCAGAGCAGTGATAGCGAACCTGGAAGAGGGGGACTTTATGGTATCCTTGGACATCAAGGATGCGTATCTCCACGTTCCAATTTACCCCTCACACCAGGGGTACCTCAGGTTCGTTGTACAAAACTGTCACTATCAGTTTCAGACGCTGCCGTTCGGATTGTCCACGGCACCTCGGGTCTTTACAAAGGTAATGGCCGAGATGATGATTCTTCTTCGAAGAAAAGGCATATTAATTATCCCATACTTGGACGATCTCCTAATAAGGGCAAGGTCCAGAGAACAGCTAGAGATGGGATTAGCACTGTCGCAAGAAGTGCTAAAACAGCACAACTCGTCTGCTGTTCCTAGGGATGATTCTGGACACGGTTCAGAAAAAGGTTTTTCTCCCGGAGGAAAAAGCCAAGGAGTTATCCGAGCTTGTCAGGAACCTCCTAAAACCAGGAAAGGTGTCTGTACATCAATGCACAAGAGTCCTGGGAAAAATGGTGGCTTCTTACGAAGCAATTCCATTCGGCAGATTCCACGCAAGAATTTTCCAAAGGGATCTGTTGGACAAATGGTCAGGGTCGCATCTTCAGATGCACCTGCGGATAACCCTGTCTCCAAGGACAAGGGTGTCTCTTCTGTGGTGGTTGCAGAGTGCTCATCTATTGGAGGGCCGCAGATTCGGCATACAGGATTGGATCCTGGTGACCACGGACGCCAGCCTGAGAGGCTGGGGAGCAGTCACACAAGGAAGAAACTTCCAGGGAGTATGGACGAGCCTGGAAACGTCTCTTCACATAAACATTCTGGAACTAAGAGCAATATACAATGCTCTAAGCCAGGCAGAACCTCTGCTTCAGGGAAAACCGGTGTTGATCCAGTCGGACAACATCACGGCAGTCGCCCATGTGAACAGACAGGGCGGCACAAGAAGCAGGAGTGCAATGGCAGAAGCTGCAAGGATTCTTCGCTGGGCAGAGAATCATGTGTTAGCACTGTCAGCAGTGTTCATCCCGGGAGTGGACAACTGGGAAGCAGACTTCCTCAGCAGACACGATCTTCACCCGGGAGAGTGGGGACTTCATCCAGAAGTCTTCCACTTGCTGGTAACCCGTTGGGAAAGACCAATGGTGGACATGATGGCGTCTCGCCTCAACAAAAAACTGGACAGGTATTGCGCCAGGTCAAGAGATCCGCAGGCAATAGCTGTGGACGCGCTGGTAACGCCTTGGGTGTACCAGTCGGTGTATGTGTTTCCTCCTCTGCCTCTCATACCAAAAGTATTGAGAATTATACGGCAAAGAGGCGTAAGGACGATACTAGTGGTTCCGGATTGGCCAAGAAGGACTTGGTACCCGGAACTTCAAGAGATGATCACGGAAGATCCGTGGCCTCTACCTCTAAGGAGGGACTTGCTTCAGCAGGGTCCCTGTCTGTTTCAAGACTTACCGCGGCTGCGTTTGACGGCATGGCGGTTGAACGCCGGATCCTAAAGGAAAAAGGCATGCCGGAAGAAGTCATTCCTACTTTGATTAAAGCAAGGAAGGAAGTAACCGTGCAACATTATCACCGACTTTGGCGAAAATATGTTGCGTGGTGCGAAGATCGGAGTGCTCCGACGGAGGAATTTCAACTGGGTCGATTCCTACATTTCCTGCAATCAGGATTGTCTATGGGTCTCAAATTGGGATCTATTAAGGTTCAAATTTCGGCCCTGTCGATTTTCTTTCAAAAAGAATTGGCTTCAGTCCCTGAAGTCCAGACCTTTGTTAAGGGAGTGCTACATATACAGCCTCCTGTGGTGCCTCCAGTGGCACCGTGGGATCTCAATGTGGTTTTGGACTTTCTAAAATCTCATTGGTTTGAACCACTAAAGAAGGTGGATTTGAAATATCTCACATGGAAAGTGACCATGCTTCTAGCCCTGGCTTCGGCCAGGAGAGTGTCAGAACTGGCAGCTTTATCTTACAAAAGCCCATATCTGATTTTCCATTCGGACAGGGCAGAACTGCGGACTCGTCCGCATTTTCTCCCTAAGGTGGTGTCAGCATTTCATCTGAACCAGCCTATTGTAGTGCCTGCGGCTACAAGTGACTTGGAGGACTCCAAGTTACTGGACGTTGTCAGAGCATTAAAAATATATATTGCAAGGACAGCTGGAGTCAGAAAATCTGACTCGTTGTTTATATTGTATGCACCCAACAAGATGGGTGCTCCTGCGTCTAAGCAGACGATTGCTCGTTGGATCTGTAACACAATCCAACTTGCACATTCTGTGGCTGGCCTGCCACAGCCTAAATCTGTAAAGGCCCACTCCACAAGGAAGGTGGGCTCATCTTGGGCGGCTGCCCGAGGGGTCTCGGCATTACAACTTTGCCGAGCAGCTACGTGGTCAGGGGAGAACACGTTTGTAAAATTTTACAAATTTGATACTCTGGCTAAGGAGGACCTGGAGTTCTCTCATTCGGTGCTGCAGAGTCATCCGCACTCTCCCGCCCGTTTGGGAGCTTTGGTATAATCCCCATGGTCCTTTCAGGAACCCCAGCATCCACTAGGACGATAGAGAAAATAAGATTTTACTTACCGATAAATCTATTTCTCGGAGTCCGTAGTGGATGCTGGGCGCCCATCCCAAGTGCGGATTATCTGCAATAATTGTACATAGTTATTGTTAACTAATTCGGGTTATTGTTGAAGGAAGCCATCTTTCAGAGGCTCCGCTGTTATCATACTGTTAACTGGGTTTAGATCACAAGTTGTACGGTGTGATTGGTGTGGCTGGTATGAGTCTTACCCGGGATTCAAAATCCTCCCTTATTGTGTACGCTCGTCCGGGCACAGTACCTAACTGGAGTCTGGAGGAGGGTCATAGGGGGAGGAGCCAGTGCACACCACCTGATCTGGAAAAGCTTTACTTTTTGTGCCCTGTCTCCTGCGGAGCCGCTATTCCCCATGGTCCTTTCAGGAACCCCAGCATCCACTACGGACTCCGAGAAATAGATTTATCGGTAAGTAAAATCTTATTTTTATTTTTTATTTTTTAATTTGTATCGGCAGTGAAACAATACAGGTCATAACTTCCGTCAAGGGTACATTAAAGAATTGACAAGAAAAGACAAATATCATATAAATTACATATACTGTATGATGAAATGAAGACAGTGACAAACAAGAACATCAAATAAAGTTGACAGTCACCCAGGCTGACTGTCATACGGTAGCGCCGGACAACATAACAGTTTACAAAACTGCATTGGAAATGTACAAAACTGCATTGGAAATAGATAATAAAAGAGCTGTTTTTGTTTTATTTTTTGTTATTATGGGCAGCCTGGGAAAGAAACTGGTGACAGTGCCCTATCTTTTTAGAGAAAACAGCTCCAACAGGAGAAACAGAATTTATTTTTAATGTGCAATACTTATACAATAAAATTATATGTACAGAACTTTACAAAAGAACAGATTTTCATCTAATTTACATGATGACCAATGTAACTTTGTGCATTAGTGACAAACATTTTTTGCTGTGTCTGCCTACTGAGAATAGAATTTGTATAATTGAATTACTGGTCATTTTCATTTCCAGGTTCTGAACATTGTTTTAATTACACAGTTGGCACACTCTGTGTATTGTGCCCAGAAATGAACAGAGCTATTTCTTCTTTTTAATAACTCTGCTTATCTCTAACACAAGAACATTGGAT